>NC_140082.1:63823967-65041696 GCF_964194135.1 Talpa europaea | reverse complement strand
TGTCTTATTGCTCTGGCTAGGACTTCCAGTATTATATTGAAAAGCAGTGGTGAGAGTGGACATCCTTGTCTTGTTCCAGATCTTAATGGAATTGCTTTCAGCTTTTCACCATTGAGAATGATACTGGCTGTTGGCTTGTCATAGATGGCCTTTATGATGTTGAGGTATGTTCCTTGTATCCCAAGAATTTCAAGGGCTTTTATCATGAATGGGTGTTGCACTTTGTCAAAAGCTTTCTCAGCATCTATTGATATTATCATATGTTTTTTATATTTCTTTTTGTTGATGTGTTGGATAACGTTGATTGATTTTCGGATGTTAAACCATCCTTGTGCCCCTGGAATGAATCCTACTTGGTCGTGGTGAATTATCTTATGGATACATTGTTGGATTCTGATAGCTAAAATTTTATTGAGGATTTTTGCATCAGTGTTCATTAGGGAGATTGGCCTATAATTTTCCTTTTTTGTGTTGTCCTTATTTGGTTTTGGTATTAGTGTAATATTGGCTTCATAGAACGTGTTTGGTATTGTCCCTTCCTTCTCAATTTTTTGGAAGAGTTTGTGAAGGATAGGCACTAATTCGTCTCTGAATGTTTGGTAGAATTCATTTGTAAATCCATCAGGTCCTGGGCTTTTGTTTTTGGGGAGGTTTTTGATTACCATTTCAATTTCGCTGCTTGTAATTGGTCTGTTTAGGTTTTCTATTTCTTCTTTATCTAGCTTTGGGTGATTGTAGAGTTGTAGGAATTTGTCCATCTCCTCTAGATTGTTGAACTTGTTTCCATATAACTGTTCATAGTAGTTACTGATTATTCTTTTGATTTCTGCTGTGTCCGTTGTGATTTCTCCTCTTTCATTTATGATCCTGTGTATTTGTGCTTTCTCCCTTTTTTCCTTTGTGAGCCTGGCTAGGGGTTTGTCTATTTTATTTATTTTTTCAAAGAACCAGCTCTTGGTTTCATTGATCTTTTGGATTGTTTTTTTAGTTTCAATTTCATTTATTTCTGCTTTGGTTTTTATTATTTCTTTTCTTCTACTGGTTTTGGGTTTTTTTTTTTTTTTGTTCTTTTTCTAGATCTTTGAGCTTCGAGATTAGGTTGTTTCTTTGAGTTCTTTCTTGTTTTTTGATGTGAGCTTCTATTGCTATATATTTTCCTCTTATTACTGCTTTTGCTGCATCCCATACATTTAGGATATTGGTGTCCTCCTTGTCATTCAATTCAAAGAATTTTTTAATTTCTTCTTTTATCTCCTCGTTAGTCCAGTGGTCTTCCAGTAGTGTGGCTTTTAGTCTCCATGAGGTAGGATAGTTCCTTGCCTTCTTTTTATGATTTATTTCTAGTTTGATGCCTTCGTGGTCAGAAAAGATGGTTGGTATGATTTCAATCTTGGTGTATCTGTTGATGTTTGTCTTGTGCCCCAGTATGTGATCGATCCTGGAGAATGATCCGTGTGCGCTTGAGAAAAATGTGTACTCCGTTTTTTTTTGGGTTTAGTGTTCTATAGATGTCTGTTAAGCCCAAATGCTCTAGGTCCTTATTTAGAGCTTTAGTTTCTTTACTTATTTTTTGTCTTGTTGATCTATCTATTGTTGATAGTGGTGTGTTGAAGTCTCCCACTACGTATGTGTTTTCTCTGATGTCTGTTTTCAGAGAGGACAACAGTTGTCTGATATATTTTGGTGCTCTTTCGTTTGGTGAGTATATGTTAATGAGTGTTATTTCTTCTTGAAGTATTGTCCCCTTAATCATAATGTAGTGACCATTGGGATCTCTTTTTATTTTTTTGAGTTTGAAGTCTGTTTTATCTGATATAAGTATAGCTGTTCCTGCTTTCTTTTTTGGCCCATTTGCTTGTAGGATTGTTTTCCATCCTTTGACTTTGAGCCTATTTTTATCTTTTGTAGCTAAATGTGTTTCCTGGAGACAGCAAAAGGTTGGGTTTTGTTTCTTAATCCAGGCTGCAACTCTGTGTCTTTTTATTGAAGAGTTTAGTCCATTTACATTTAGAGTTAATATTGATATGTTAGCATCTGTATTTGCCATTATGTTTGACTTTCCTTTGATTTTATTTATTTATTCTTTTAATAACTTTTTTTTTTTTTTTGGTCTTCTTTCATTGTTATTCGTCCCTCTGAGGTTCTGGCTTTAGGATTCCTTGTAGTATTTTTTGGAGTGGGGGTTTAGTCTTAATGAAATTCCGGAGTTTCTCTTTGTCTGGGAAGGTCCATATTCTTTCTTCATGGAGGAAAGAGAGCTTTGCGGGATAGAGTATTCTTGGTTGGCATCTGTTTTCTTGGAGTCTGTTGACTATGTCCCTCCACTCTCTCCTTGCCCGTAGTGTTTCTTCAGAGAAGTCTGATGTCATCCTGATTGTTTTTCCTTTGAATGTTATCTGTTTCTTCCCTCTTGTCAGCTTCATTATTTTTTCCTTGTCCTGGATTCTTGGGAGCTTTACTATTATGTGTCTTGCTGTGTTTTTACTTTCGTCGTGGAAGTTTGGTGTTCTTCTTGCTTCTTGTATATCAATTTTCAGCTCCTTCTTCGCATTTGGGAAGTTCTCTTCAATTATATCCATGAATATTTTCTCTGTTCCTACATCTCTCTCCTCTCCTTCTGGAATTCCTATAACTCTTATATTTCCTTTCCTCATGGAGTCAGATAGTTCCCGAAGTCTTTCTTCATTCCTTTTCCTTCGTACTTCTCTTTCCTTTTCTGTTTTGGTTCTTTTTATTTCTGTGTCTTCAAGAGTACTTATTCGTTCTTCCATTTCATCTATTCTGCTTTCATTGCTTTTCCCAGAGTTCTTTAGTTCCTCCATTAATTCTTTGATCTCCTGCATTTCTTTTACTTCCCTCTTTAGGGACTCAATTTCCTTCTTCTGATCTATCACTTTTTTAATCATGGCAATTTTAAATTCTCTTTCTGGAAGGCTCAGAAGTTCTTCCAAGTTGCTGTCCGGGGAGTGGTTTTCTTTTTGTGGTGTGCTTCTTTCCTGAGGAGTTGTTAGGTTGCGTGTGGTTCTTCTACTCCCTACTGTCTGTTTTCTAATTTGTCATATGCGTTGGGACACTGTGTTGCTCGGACTGACTGGCATCTTGGGTGAACTTCTCCGCTCCCCTCTGGCTCTTCCAGGAGCCATCTCTGTCTCCTGGGGGAGCTTTCTGCTGGTTTTAGGCAGTTTTTACTGAAGAGATGTCCCTGTTCTAAAATGGCGAATCGGGATGCAGTCCCTGCGCCTCCGGTTTCAGGCACACTCTTCTGCGCACCCGGTCTGTCCCGGACGTGGGTGCCTGCTCCCTCTGTGGGCTCAGGCTGCTGGTCGGAAGGGGCCTGGCGTGGGCTAACTTCCCGGCTGGCCACTGGGTCCTCCAGAAGCCTTCTGCCCTTTTCAAGCAGTCTTAAGAAATTTCCTGTTCTATGGGGTGTTAGTGACTTTTTTTTTCCTGGACACGAGGTGGCGCCAGAGATCTCTCCTATTGTCCTTGGGGGGCTGTTTTTCGCCTCCCCCCACCCCGTGGGACAGGGAACAGAGCGGGAATGGTAGGGTACACCTCAACAGCTTTGGGGTGCTGTGTCTGCCTTGTGCCCCACTGTCGTGGAGAACCCACGCCCCGAATTTTCGTGCCCCGGGTCTCAGTTCAAAGCCCTCAGTTCCAGGACGCGGGCTGTAGCCCAGTTCAGTGGCGCGGGAATGGCGCCTTTTGCACCCCGCTCCCGTGCCTGGGCGCCTGGTTCCTGCTCACTCAGTGAGGGACCTTCACCTCAGTGAGGACCTCCACGCGTCTCGCCACAAGCCTAGGTCGCAGGCGCGGGGACCTGGGCAGCCGCGATCCAGGTCTGCACTTGCTTTTCAAGCGCGCCCAGCGCGCCGCTTTTCCGCGCCAGCTTACCAGCAGCCCGGGCTGTGTGCGCGTCTCCCGGGGTCTTTGTTCTTCTCTAATGGCGCCCGGAGCCGTTCGCTCACCGCCGCGGCGAATCCTGCAGGGTTCGCCTCAGCTCCCGTTCACGGGGTGTGGTGGCTGCAATAGTTCCTTTGCACTCACAGTCCCGCTTGCTGCGTCGTTTGTTCTTGTTGGCCGTTTTGGTTTGTTGTTTCCCTCCTCTCTGTGGGCGGGGGAGGGGAGCAGGGTTCTATGCTTCCCTCCCTTCTAGTCCTCTTTTATGGCCACTTTCTTCTTCGGGTAGTTTGCTGGAGTCATCCGTTTATCTTACGTGTCCCAGTTCTCACTGGGACCTGCCGCTTTTCCTCCCTATTAACTTTTTTTAATGGGAGATCTTACTCGCAGCGTCTCCTCGCGCCATGTTGCTCCGCCCCCCCATTTTGAGTTATTCTTATGTTTCATAATAACTTATAAGATTCCATTACATTTGGCTTTCTAGGATATTGTCATATATTTTGAAATTATTTTATCCTAGTTTTGGTTCTTATGATTTTGGTTCTTATGATACTGATTGATAACAGAGGTCCTTACTATTATAAGTGAATTTATTGACTCTTTTCCTTATGGGTTTATGCCTTTTTAAATCTATTTAAGAAATCTTTATCTCCATAGTCACCAAAAAACTCATATATTTTCAAATATATATTAATATATGCTATATGCTATATATTTTATATCATGTGTTTTATATAATTTTATATAATTTTATAAATTATATAAATTTTATAAAATTATACAAAACATATATGATATAAAATATCCATATATTTATAAAGTTATAATACACTTTATAAAATAAATTTATAAATATATAATAAATATATATTTATAAGTTCTATATAGTTTTACTTCTACAATTAAGTCTTTAATCTACCTGGAATTAGCTTTTGTACATACTTGAAGATAGGATTCCAATTGAATGTTTTGCATGAATGATTCATTTTCTCAGATCCATTTATTGAATAATCTATTTTCTATAATGTCTGCTCTGTTGTAAGTCAATTTTTCATGTATGTATGAGTCTCTTTCTAGACTGGGTATTCTATTTCATTTATCTGTTTATACATGAACTAATACTACATTACTTTTATTACTATAACTTTATTTTTAAAATCTAAGAAGTGGTAGTACAACTACCAAGTATCTCCTGTCATATTTCAGAAGTTTCTTAACTATCTCACTCTTTTTTTTTTTCCCTGTAAATTTTTGGAATTGGCTGGTCAAATTATACAAAATCCCTACTTGAGATTTTTTGAATTTGTCTAAATATTTTAATCAATTTAAGAAATCATTCAACTCAAGAACAATATATAATCCTTCATTTATTTTGATCTTTTTACATATCTGCCAATAAAATTTCATAATTTTTCCATGCAGGGGCCAGGACATAGTTGTTAAAGTTATACCTAGCTACTTATATTGTTACTATTGCAAATAGTCAAATTTTAAAAACTATTATTATCTAACCCGTTCTCTTTTTGTATAGAATACAGTTTACTTATAGATGTTGATTTTTGTGTTCAGTAATCTTTGCTAACTTCCTGTATTCTGATTACTTATTTATATATTCTCTTAGAATTTTTAAAAATCATATCACCTGAAAAATAATGATGGTTTCATTTATTCCTTCCCAATATGTATCTTTTTTTTTTTAAGATTTATTTATTTATTTATTTATACAAGCACTGGGTACAGTCAGGAGTGCAGGAGGGTGAGAGAATTCACCAGAGCCAGAGCAGGGAACAAAACAGGCAGACTGATGAAATACACTGCTGAGGGGAGCAGCGGGAGCAGCAGGAGAGGTCTGTGCTCCATGTGGGACCCTTGCTGGTGGCCGGGGATGGAACCGGCGCTGCAGAGGCTTCGGGCAGCTTTGCAGCACGGCGCTCAACTGCTGTGCCACTAGGGGAGGCCCCCAATATGTATGTCTTTTGTGGCTTTTATTCTTACTACATGACTCCAACATCAAATACATTATTTCCTGAAAGGGTGATATCAAACCTCCTTGTTTACTCCTTATCTCAAAAGAGAGGCTGTAACCATTTCGCTATTGCTTAATATTTGTTAACAGGTCACTGTTAACTATTAAGGAAGTTCCCTTTTCACTCCAAATTCACTGGAAATTTTTCTTATGTTGAAATTCATTCAATGTTGAAATTCATTCAATGTTTTTTTCTGCTTTCATTCAGAAGTTCACATTATTTTTCTCCTTTTCTATGTTAATCTGTTTAATAATAGTTAATATTTCCACATCAATCTAATCTTGTATGTCCAAAATAAACATACTTGGTCTTGATGAATTATCTTTCATTTACATTGATGGTTTGGTTTGCTCTGTCTGTGCGTGTGTGTGTGTGTGTGTGTGTGTGTGTGTGTGTTCATGAGTAAGAATGGCCTGAAGCTTACTCCCCTTATACTACTTTTTTCTACTTTTGATATCAAGACTGGGTTAGACACAGCACTTAAGTTAGGAGTATTATTTTTTTTTTTATTTTCAGAGAGATTTATGTAAGTTTGGAAAGATATGTCCCATGACTGTTTGATGAAAACCTGTATAGAAATCTAGTTCTATCTGGATTTGTTTGGAGGAAGAAGGGAAAAGATTCCCTAACTATTGATTGGACTTTTTTAATGGTTATAGTACTATTTTAGAGTTCTAATTATTATGAAATCCATTTTTGGAAGTAGATTTTTTCCCAAAGAATTTACCTATGTCTTTAATATCAATTTTAATGTCATAAAATTCTCTTTCATTTGCTTAATCTCTAAGATAATTATACTTAGGCCTCTCTTTTAACATTTCTGGTTTTTTGTGTGTGTGTGTGTGTGTGTGTGTGTGTGTCTTCTGTTTCCTTGCTCTTCTTCCTAGAGCAATTTCTATTTTACTAGTCTTTTAAGAGAACTACTTTTTGACTTTGTTGGGTGGGGTTTCCTATGTTTTTCTATTTTACCTCAACTCATATACTCCAGTATTTCCTCTTTTGAGTTTTTTTAATAAAACTTATTAAACTTATTTAGCCCATTAACTTGAGGCATTCGTTTTTCTAATAGATGTGATAAGGAAGGCAATACATTTTTTTTTAAATTTATTTTATTTATACAAGAGCTGGGGTACAGGCCAGATGTGCAGGAGGGTGAGAGGATTCACCAGAGACAGAGCAGGAAACAGAACAGGTAGACTGATGAAATACACTGCTGAGGGGAGCAGTGGGGGAGACAGGAGAGGTCTGCTCGCCATGTGGGTTGCTCCGAGGCTGGCAGGGATCCAACCCGCAATGCAGAGGCTGCGGACTGCTTCACAGCACTGCACTCAACCGCCTGTGCCACCAGGAAGTCCCCAAGGCATACATTTCTTCTAAGTACCTTTCTCTACTGCTGCATTCAACAAGTATTAGAAATATCTCATAATTGTAATTTTTTGCTATTTCTCAGAAATAATTTTCTAATAATATGCTATAATTTGTTTGATCAATGAGTTATTTAAAAATGCATTTTCCAATTTAAAAACATATTAGTCTTTCAAATTATTCTTTTGTTATTGAATTCTAGTCTAATTATTTGTAATCAGAAAAGTATTGGAGTCGAATTTTTGGCTTGGCATGTAATCAAATTTTATAAATATCCCCTGTGTAGCTAAAGAAATATATTTCCTATTGTTGGTGAAGTGTTCTATTCTTGTCCAGTAGAACTTGTCTAGTAAATTGTTAACTGAACTGTTCAAATCTTCTGCGTACTTATTGGTTTCATCAGCCTGATTTATTGACTAAGGAGATTTGTGCGAAAAGTTCCCACTATGATGGTAGATATGTCATTTTTCCTTGTTAGGTACCTAGATTTTTGTTTTATATTTTCAGATATTGTTTTAGGTGCATATAACTCAGAATTATTAAACTTTTTTGAAAATGAACCATTATATGTAGTAATTTTATTTCTCACTTGCAATGCTTTTTTTGATCCTTTGTGGGGTTTTTTCTTATATCAATATATTTATTTATTTATTTATTTATTTATTTTTAAAGATTTATTTATTTATTTATACAAGCACTGGATACAGTCAGAAGCACGGGAGGGTGAGAGAATTCACCAGAGCCAGAGCAGGGAGCAGAGCAGGCAGAAGGACCGAAGTACACTGCTGAGGGGAGCGGTGGGCTGC
Organism: Talpa europaea; assembly: GCF_964194135.1. Taxonomy (NCBI): domain Eukaryota; kingdom Metazoa; phylum Chordata; class Mammalia; order Eulipotyphla; family Talpidae; genus Talpa; species Talpa europaea. Next base: position 65,033,598 of record NC_140082.1, on the reverse strand, counting down.
AGGAGAGGTCTGCGTGCCATGTGGGACCCTCCTCCAGTGGCCGGGAGCAGCCGGGGATCGAACTGGTGCTGCAGAGGCTGCGGGCAGCTTCTCAACACAGCACTCAACCGCTGCACCACCAAGGAGGCCCATATTCATTTATTTTTATCTATCCTTTGATATTCAATTTTTATGTATTTATAGGTGTTTCATATGTAAATAGTATAAAATTGGATTTGCTTTGTATTCTTTTTTTAGATATAATTGATGTATATATTTCAAAATGACCACTACAATAACTTTAGTTAATATTCATCACTATAGATAGTTACAGATGAAAACTTTTAAGATTTACTCATTTTGGCATTATTAATTATGGCCCCCATGTTGTATATTATATCCCCATGACTTACTTTATAGTTGGGAGTTTGTACATTTAAACCCCTCTACCATACCTGTTCAACATTCCCTCCCACACACCTGCATGCTTTTCCTATCTCTGATAATCATTTGTCTGTTCTCAGTATCCATGAGCTTTGTATTTGTTTTTTTTTTTCCCCTTGAAGATTCCATAGATACATGAGATCTTACAGACTGTGTCTTTGTCTTTTTCACTTATTTCACCTAGCCTAATCCCCTCAAGTTCCATTGATGTTGCAAATTGAAAGATTTTTTTCTTATGGTTCAATGATACTCCATTGTGTTATGTATATATGTATGTGTGTGTATATACATGTACACATATATGTGTGTGTATATACCACGTATATCACAACTTCTTTACCCATTCATCCATTTTGAATGTTTAGTTTTCTGCCATATCTTGGCTATTGTAAATAATGCTTAATGCTTCATTGAACGTAGAGGTACTTATATGTTATCTAGATGCTTATTTTGTTTCTTTGAATAAATACCCAGAAGTGGAATTTTTGGATCATATCATAGTTCTATTTTTAATTTTTTTAGAATACTCCATAGTGTTCTTGCAGTGACTACACCAATTTACACTCCCACCAATAGTAGGGTTCATTTTCTCCACATCCACTCCAACACTTGCTGTTACTTGTGTTTTAGATTATAATCATTCTCCTAGATGTTAGGTGATATCCCATTGTAGTCTTGATTTATTTTTACCCGGTAGTGAGTGACATTAAACAACTTTTTATGTACCAGTATCTTTGTGTCTGCTTTGGAAAAATGTCTGTTCAGATCTTCTGCCAGTGTTTTTATTGAATTGTGTGTTTTTTTGGCTATTGAATTGTATGTTTTTCATATATTTTTAGATATTAATCCTTTAGCAGATATGACTAACAAATATTTTTCCCAATCATTATATTGCCTTTTCATATTGTTGATTTTTCTTCTACTATGCAGAAACTTTTTAGTTTGATGTTGTCCCATTTATTTTTTTTTTGCATTTATTGGCTTTACTTTTGATATCAAAATAAGAAATCACCACCAGGACCAATGTCAAGGAGCTTACCTACTAGGAGTTTTATGGTTTGAGGTCTCACATTTTTCCTTTTGATCCATTTAGAATTAATTTTTTTGTGTGGTGTAGGATAGTGGTTCAATTTCATTCTTTTGCATGTGGCTATACAATTTTCCAAACATCATTTATTAAAGAGCCTGTCCTTTCCCTTTTGTGTATTCTTGGCTCCTTTGTCATAATCAAGTGGCCATACATGTGTAGGTTTATTTCTGGTCTCTCTATTCTGCCCCACTGATCTATGTACTCTTTTGTATTTGGCTTCTTATCCACAATATAAAATTCTTGAAACAAATCTATATTGTTCTGTATTTTGATAGTTTCTTCCTTTTTATTAAGTAATTATATAATTATATAATCATTCTATAATTATACCTCAATTTGTTCATCTATTCTCTTTTTTGTACATTTGGGATTTGGGGCATTTATGAATAAAGCTACTATGTACCTTTTTATTATACAAAAGTGTTTTTGCAGACATTTTAATTTCCTTTTCTCATGAGGTTAAATTGTTCCCTTTTTTAAGTAAGCTAAGCTTGGAGTGTAACAACTATTCATTGTTGAGAATCAACATGTATATTTACTATATTAACTTCACCATTAAAAGTCCAAATCTCTTCTTTGCCATACCATCGTTCCCTTTTTACTGATTTACCCACCCTCTTCTAGTAAAACTTTATCTGTTATATATACTATGTATACCATCTAAGAGTGGAATCATATGATGTTTCTCTTTGTATGGCATATTTCACTAAGCATAATTCCTTTAGGTGCCTCCATGTTGCAAATGGCAGGGTTTTATTAATTTTTATAGTGGAACAGTATTCCATTTGGTATGTATACCTTTTTTCTTTATCCATTCTTCAATCAGTGGGTACTTAGATTGCCTCCAGTTTTTGGCTATTGTAAATAATGCTACAATAAACATGGGAAGGGATGAATATATCTCTTTGAATTAGTGTTTTTGTATTGGGGGGTAAATATCTAGAAGTGGGATAACTGAATCATATGTTTTTTCTATTATTTTTTTTTGAGGAAACTCCATACTGTTTTCCATAATGCCTGTACCAATTTAGCTTCCCACCAATACTATACAAGGGTTCCTTCCCTTCTATCCCTTCTACCCACATCCTCTCCAACACTTGTTTCTTATCTTTTGGATAACAGCATTCTCACAGGTCTAAGGTGATAGCTAATAGTTTTGATTTGCATTTATCTAATAAGAAGATATGATGAACATCTTTTCAAGTGCCTACCACCCAGCTACATGTCTTCTTTGGAGAAGTGTTTATTCACCTCCTCTCTGCATTTTTAAATGAGATTGTTTTATTATGAGTTCTTTGTGTAATTTGGTTATTAAACCATGTTGAATATATGCTGTGCAAATCTCTTCTCCCCTTCAGTAGGATATTTGTTCATTTGGATGCAGGTTTCTTTCAGTCACAGAAGATCTTTAGTTTGATGTAGTCCCATTTGTTTTTTTATTTTTGTTTCCCTTGCCATTGGAGTCAATCCACAAATGTATTTTTAAGGCTGAGGTCACCGACTATATCACCAATGTTTTCTTATATATTTTGCAGTTTTAAATTTTATATTCAAGTCTTTAACCCATTGGAAGTAATTTTTATGTATGGTGTTATATAGTGGTCTATATTAATTAATATTAATGGTCTAAAGATTAATTCCTTTTTTTTTTAAAGATTTATTTTTATTTATACAAGTACTGGGTACAGTCAGAAGCACGGGAGGGTGACAGAATTCACCAGAGCCAAAGCAGGAAACAAAACAGGCAGACTGACAAAGTACACTGCTGTGGGGAGCAGCGGGCAGCAGGAGAGATCTGTGCGCCATGTGGGACTCTTGCCTGGGGGCCAGGGATCGAATAGGTGCTATAGAGGCAGCAGGCAGCTTAGCAACCCAGCGCTCAAGCGCTGCTCCACCAGGGAAGCCCCATTCATTCTTTTGCATGTGTCTGTCCAGTTTTTCTAGTAGCATTTATTGAAGAAATTTTCCTTTGTTCCAGGATAAGCTCTTGGGTCCTTTTTCATAAATTGTCCATATGTGTGTGGTTTTACTTCTGGGTTCTCAATTTTTTCCATTGATCTGTGTGTCAGTTTTAATTACAATCATTTAATAGTATAGTTAGAAGTTGGGGAGCATGATACCGCCATTTTTGCTCCTTTTTTCTCAAGAGTGTTTTTGCTATTTGAATCTTTTGCTGTTCCAAATAAATTTCATCATTTCTTTGTTTTATTTCTGTGAAGAATCACATTGCAGTTTTGGTAGGGCTTGCATTGAATCTGTGCGTTTATTTATGTAATATAGCCATTTTAACAATTCTTTAGTTCTCACGATCTGTGACCGTGAGATGGATACCTTTCCCTATCTTTGTGTTTTCTATTTCTTTCAACAACATCATCCTATTTTCAGTATAGAGGTCTTTCACTTCTGTCATTAAATTTATTCTTAATGATTTAAATCTTTTTGATATGGTTGTAAACTGGATTGTTTTCCTGATTTCACTTTCAGCTAGTTCATTATTTGCATATAGCAATGCAACAGATTTTTGCATATTAATTTTGTATCGTGCCAACCTGTTTTTGTTATTTCTAATACATTTTTATTTTTATTTTTTTTAACTTTTTTAAATTTATTTATACAAGCACTGGGTACAGTCAGAAGCGTGGGAGGGTGAGAGAATTCACCAGAGACAGAGCGGGGAACAGAACAGGCAGACTGACGAAGAAACACACTGCTGAGGGGAGCAGCGAGCGGCAGGAGAGGTCTGCGTGCCATTCGGGACCCTCGCCAGGCGGCCAGGGATTGAACCGGCAATGCAGAGGCTGCGGGCAACTTCGCAACCCAGCGCTCAAGCGCTGCGCCACTGGGGAGGCCCCTCTAATGCATTTTTACTGGAGTATTTGGGATTTTCTATGTGTGTTATTATGTCATCTGTAAATAGCAATAGTTTTACTATAAATTATATACCGTATAATGTTTTATGTTGAATGATCATGTCAGAATTTTAAGGAGGATTGATCATGCAACAGTGGGTCTGTGAACTTTCGGTATTGTTAAAGTATGTATCACCAAGCCCCTAAGACTTTTGTGGTGACACACAGAATCAATAAGTGTATGTAGATGTAGACATTTGGATGTTTTCTTATATTCAGCTTTTACTTGCTTATGTATTTATAATAGATTACTTTTACAGGATAATGAAAGAATAAGAAGCATATATATTGACAACAATATTCAAACTAATATTTAGCATGCTGTATATTAAATATTGTTACTTGTTTTTCCCAACAGATACTTCCCTGACAATAAAACTCAGGTAAACATTTTTAAAAGCAACTATAAACCAGGGACATACTACAGTGGGGAGAAAAGGGGTTAGGATCAAAACGAGGGTGGTGGGAGTTGTATGGGGATTATAACCAAGATGAAAATGCATATATTGTGCAAAAATGAAAAATGATGTAAGAAATATATAAAAATTAAAAAAAGTTCTATGTATCCTGTTCTATGTTGCTACTATATCATACCCCTCTTGTCATCCATAATTACCAGAAGAGGAATTTTCCCAAACTAATTTTTCAACAAAATTTGCTTATAGTAGAAGTACCCAAGGTGTGATCCACAAGACCTTTTTCAGGAGGTCCATGAGATCTATCCTTTTCCAAGCTCATATCTGTGTGAGGTTGACATTTTCCCATATGTTTTCACTAAAACAATGTATAACAATAACTTGAATATAGAAGCAGAGATGCAATCCAGCTTTCTTCTATTAAACAAGATATTAAAGAGATTTCTTAACAATAATGTACAAGTCATTCTTCTAATTTTTTTTGTTTTAGAAAATAGTCATTTTTCCATAAAATAATGTTAAATATGTCAATATGCATGTATTTATCACAGTTTTTAAAAATAATAAATATATCTAAATGCTTTGTTTTAATTTGCTGCATAGTAAATATTGATAGATCTAACATACATGAAACAAAAGCTCCATGGGATTCTAAACAATTTTTAAGGCTGCAAGGGGCCTTGATCATCAAAGGTTTTAAAACTATACATGAGAAAACAGTTAATAGTATGATAGAGAGCTATATTTGAAATTTTAAAAATTAAAATGTGATTGTTTAAAAATTAAATCTATGGATATGTTAGTTTTTTTAAACAGTGATTTATTGAAAAGATAACAGTAAAAAAATAATAAAACTTTAAGTTGGATTAAGTAGTTTAATGAGCTAATATATACTACTCCTACCTCACATCAAATTGATATAGAATTATTTTTAAAGACTGTAAACATACAATAAAGTAAAAATGATTCCTTATCAGGCAGTAAGGAATTTTAATATAAAACAAAGGAAAAGTTCTAACAATAGAATATATATTACCCAAAAAATGCAAAATAACATCCATCCAATTCAAAACACATCAGATGCCTTAAGAAAATATGTGGTATGATTCTAGGACAGACCTTTATGTTAACATAGGTGCAAGGGTATGTATAGAATTTAAAAGGAAATAAAAGAATTTTCTCACTCTCAGAAATGATTAAGGAAATCAAAGTTAGTGTTGTAAGATTCAATTCTCAACTAAGGTTTTAGAACAGAATATAAGTCTTAGTAGATAACAAGGAGTGTTGTTTTAATGTATATGTGGGGATAGATACCAAAGCCTCCAAATTGTGTGGGGAGTGAGGAGCTGAAATGGAACTCCCTATGTAAAGCTAGTAATTATAAGGGAGTGTAAAATAGAGACTAGTAAAGCTACACTCACTGGCTAAGAGTAATTCGCAAAAAACCAAAAGATACATCTTTTAGGAGCCATAGATATTTACCTCTATGAAGTTTCAGATGTTTTCCTAGTTTATAGCTCACGAGATCAGAGAAATAGAGGCAAGTAATAAACAGAAATGCAAACAGTAAAACTCATGGAGCCTAGACAGAGGCAATTAGAAAACCTGTCTTAATAATTAAGAGTGGGCCTCCCCTGGTGGCACAGCAGTTGCGAAGCTGCCCACAGCCTCTGCAGTGCCGGTTCTATCCCCCACCGCCGGCGAGGGTCCCACATGGCACACAGACCTCTCCTGCCACACCCACTGCTCCTCTCAGCAGTGTATTTCCATGGTCTGTCTGTTTTGCTCCCCACTCTGGCTCTGGTGAATTCTCTCACCCTTCCGCGCATCTGACTGTACCCAGTGCGTATAAATAAATAAATAAATCTTTAAAAAAAATTAAGAGTGTACATTATTCTCAGAGAGAACAAATCATCTGATATAACCTCAAAATAAAAAGTATAAAACACAAAGAATCAAATTGCCTGGAATAGACGCACATATGAAAATGGAGAAAGTTCATGCTATTCAAAACTAGAGAATAATCTCAAAGATTATTAAATCCGTATTTGTAATAGAGATAAAAGAAGCAATAGAAACAAAAAGGTGGGGATTATTTTTAATGTTAGGGCATTCAGAATATTAAAAAGTATCCTATTAAAATATCTTGAAATGAAAGAGTAGTCACCTAAAAATGCAAATTCAGTAACAAGTTAAACAGAAAAGTAGATGCAGTTGAGAAAATTGTGTAACTAGTGATTTGAAATGGTAGTTATGCAGAGCACAAGTTGGGCAGCACATAAGAAATGAAAACTGAGACACCTTCCAACCTTCATTGCAAGAAACCAGCTAGCACTGCCCAGAACAGCAGAGGTCTCAGAAACTTCCAAGAGACCCAGCCTGCTCCAGTGATCCATATCTGGGAGGGAGCCAGAGTCCTCAGAGACCTCATCTAGAAGAGAACCTGCCAGTCACCACCCAGAGGTCTAGCAGAGGAGATCCTTCTAGCCCCAAGCCAGACAGATAACAACTATCCAGACTGGCAGAAGTCCTGTGACCTACTAGAGGTCACCACCAATGCCTGCTTCCTATCATTAGTTACAGATGATATGAAAGTATACATAGCGAACTCCAAAGCTTCCACTGAAAAACTAAAAACTAGTAAAGTAGAAGGTTACAAAATCAATACACAAAAATCAGTAACCTTCATATATGCAAACAATCAGTCTGAAGAGGAAGAAAATAAGACAACCATCCCTTTTACAATTGTACCAGTAAAATTAAATACCTAGGATTAATACAAACAAGGAGATAAAATACTTATACAAGGAAAATTACAAAACACTGTTAAAAGAAATAATCTGTTTTATAAACATTTTTTTTAATGTTAAAATACCCAAAGAAATGGAAAGACATTCTCTGCTCATGAATTAGAAGAATTATCAAAATTAGCCATTCTAGCCAAAACAATTTACAGTTTTAATGCAATTCCAATAAAAATCTCAATGGCATTCATCAAAGAAATGGGAGCAATATTGTTGAAATTCCTGTGGCCTCTATCTCTCTCACTCTCTCTCTCTCTCTCTCTCTCTCTCTCTCACACACACACACACACACACAAAACTTGAATAACCAAAATTCTGATGACTAAAAAGAGAACGTAAAGATTATGCTCCCAGACTTCAAGCTATACTACAAAGCCATAATAATAAAAACAGCATGGTATTGGAATAAAAACACATACAAACCAATGGAATTTAATTGAAAGCCCAGAATAAAACCACACTATATGATCAACTAATCTATGACAAAGGATCAAAGAATATACACTGGAGCAACGAAAGTCACTTCAATAAATGGTTTTGGGAAAACTGGACTGCAACCCTACAAAAGAATGAAACTAGATTACTATCTCAGAATACACACAAAAATCAAGGGAGGAAGAAAGAGAAGGATAAAAGGAAGATGGAAAAAAGTAACTATAGATCAATATATTTATATATGTAAGCATAGAATTTCTACATAAAATATTAGCAAAATGGAATCCAGTAATGTTTATTACTTGCCTCTAGTTCTCTGATCTCCTGAGCTATTAAACTAGGAAAACACCAGAAACTTTTAGAGGTCTGAAACTTCAGAGGCCTGAAACTTCAGTGCTATCTATGGCTCCTAAAAGATGTATCTTGTTTTTTTTGCGAATTACTCTTAGCCAGTGAGTGTAGCTTTACTAGTCTTTATTTTACATCCTTTTTATAATTACAGTCATTCCTAATAAAAATACTGAGAAGTACAGAAGTTTCTCCCATTTTACAAATTGGTGGATGAAAAAGCTGAGAAGCTTCCTTCTAAGAAGAAACCTGAGGCCAAGAACACTGATACTTGTGACAAAGTGTCAAAACTAAAGAAAGAAAAGACCCACAATAGCTTAAACCCTGTCCTAGGAAGAGAACTCGAAGATATTCCCAATCTGTTATGTATTTCAGAAAGCCCAGGTACAAGAGGAAGTATTCGACAACGAAATTCAGGGTTGAAGAGAAAAAGGAGGGTCTTTCTATTGTCGTGAAACCAGTTGGTGATAACAAGGATGGTGGCACCTGAGTGTTTTAACTTCATAAAATGTGCCTTGAAAACTATTATGCCGTAGCAAAACAAACAAACAAACAAAAAAAGAGAAAACCTTCAGTCACTGTGTGATAAAAGTGAATTAGCATCACTCCTGAAACCATTCTAATCAACCTTATTTGGGCCACAGATGCAAGAGACTGATTTTTCTGAGGCTTCTAAGAAGTGGCTTACTACTTGTGACTAGACCTCTGTCCCTCAATCAAGTTCCTCTGCATATAACACACCAGAAACTTATCAGCACCACCTCCACCAAACTTGGTATCAGCAATATGAAAATCTCCCACCAAAAAATCTCACTGATACATTCTTCAAGATGAAACTGGGTAAGTCCGGGCACCAAGAAGGTAAGATCTTCTCCAAAAAAGAGTAATACAAGATTACAGAGAATCACAAGGTTGATCAGAGAGCTGTGGTCCCTCAAATTCTGCCAAGTTTCAAAGCTATTTTTCAGTACCAAGGTTACCTCTGCAATGTATTTGCTCTTAAACAGAACATCATCACAAATTGGTATCCTAAATTTCTTGCAAAGATCTAATTAATTGATCCATTAAAAAACAAATAAAAAAGTGAAAGAAGGAAACCACTTAATTCTAATGAAAAAATATTTACTTCACAAATAACAAACAATGATTATTATAAATTATTAAATGCTTTCAATTTAATTAAATTGGGAACTGGCCAATATGTTCACTGTCAGCATTAAGCATTCTTATTACACACTAAGCATTCTTATTTATCCATGTATTGAACATAATAGGGTAAGTAATAATAAATGTATGGTATTATAAACCTATAAGAGTAGTAAAGACTGTAAAATATTTAAGAATAAATTTAATAAGACACAGAAACTATGTGAAAAAACACTTAAAACATATCAAATGACTTAAAAAAAAATCTAATTTGTGAAGACCTAGCCTCATATAAATTCTAAATTGCTGTTAAAAACTCAAGCATTTCTGGTTGGACTCCAAACACAGTCTGATTTTTAATTGAAAGACAAATCCCATATGATTTCACTCATATGCTGTACATAGAGAAATGAAACAAAAAGAATGAACTGAATAAAACAAAAAAACAAAAATAAACTTTTATATGAAAGATGAAATTAGTGGTTGTCAGAATGGAATGGAGGAAGGAGTTGGGTAAATCATATGCAGGTCATATGGTGAGGAATTGGATTTTAGTGGTGAAATGAATGTGTGTGTATATATAAACATATATAAACTTGTATTGATGCACACCTGAAACTTATATAATGTTATAATACATGCTACTTCATTAAAAATAATTAAAATGTCTTAATATTTATGTGGAATAATACAACTTAATGTTACCCCCCTGCAGGAAAATGAAATTGAAATTATCTTACACCATATTAAAGATAAATCCAACTGCCATATAAGATGTGAATATAAAAACAAAAATTGGGGGTAGGGGAAGGAGAATCTTGAATCTGTGCCATATAGAATTAAGGGATCTTATTCTAGATCAGAAACAGAATTAATAACTAGTGTGAAAATGAAAAACTTTTTTTTAAAGTTCTTTTTGTTTTTATTTTTTTTTGTATATTACATTCTTTTTTTTTAAAAAGATTTATTTATTTATTCATACAAGCACTGTGTACAGACAGAAGCGCGCGAGGGTGAGAGAATTCACCAGAGCCAGAGCGGGGAGCAGAGCAGGCAGAAGGACCGAAGTACACTGCTGAGGGGAGCAGCGGGCGGCAGGAGAGGTCTGCGCGCCATGTGGGATCCTCCTTTGGTGGCCGGGGAGCAGCCGGGGATCGAACCGGCGCTGCAGAGGCCGCGGGCAGCTTCGCAACCCAGCGCTCTACCGCTGCGCCAGCGGGGAGGCCCGAAAAACTTTTATAGTACAAAATTACCATAAATCAGTTTAGACAACAGTCATGAAAAGTTTTACAGCATAGATGGCACCAATAAGCTGATTTCAAAGAGATGGTTGTGTATAAATTGGGGCAACTATTTTTTTAAAGATTTATTTATGCATACAAGAGCTGGGGTACAGGCCAGAGATGCAGGGGGGTGAGAGGATTCACCAGAGACAGAGTGGGGAACAGAACAGGCAGATTGACTGAAGTACACTGCTGAGGGGAGCAGCGGGTGAGTCAGGAGGGGTCTGCTGCACCATGTGGGTTTCTCTCTTTGGCTGGCCAGGGATCGAACTCATGCTGCAGAGGCTGCGATTGCTTCATAGTGTGGTGCTTAACCCTTTGTGCCATCAGGGAGACCCCTGGGGCAACTATTTTAAGAAGAGATTCTGCATTATCTTACACATATATACAAACCAGTATTTCTATTCCTGGGTAAATTACTCAAAACTCTTTGCATTCATGCATCAAGGGACCTTTTTTTTTTTTTTTTATGTTCATAGCAGAACTTCTTATACAATCCAACTCTCCCAAACAAAGAGCACTCACCTGTCAATTAGCAGGACAATTGTGGTATATTTTCAGGATGGAATTTTATTTTATTTAATTTTTTAAGATTTATTTATGCATCCAAGAACTGGGGTGTAAGCCAGAGGTGCAGGGTGGGAGTAGTGGGAGGTTTCACCAGAAAGAGTGGGGAGCAGAACAGGCAGATCTACTGAAACATACTGCTGAAGGGAGCAGGGGCAAGACAGGAAAGGTCAGCTGCACCATGTAAAAATGAATGAACTTGGTTATGGGTAATGACATGAATGAATTCTAGTTACATAATGTTGAAAGAAACAAAGCATGTGCTAGGGAACTCTGTGGGATGATCAAGTTAAAAAATAGTTCCAAACTAAACACTATATTAATAAACAATTAAAACAAAATTAAGGAAGTATGTAAATGTGAGCAGAAACAAAAGAACCAGAAATAAAGGAATACAAAGATAAATGGAAGATATTTCTAATGTCCTACCTCTTGAGTGGTGGTTTCCTGGTTTTCATTTCATTAATTTTAAAATTTAAGTAATTCCATAAAAGAGAGTCATGACAATAGTGTGTCTTGAATCAAGGTTTGGGAATATTCTGACTCTGTGTCTCTGTACCAGAAGTCCAAACAAAACAAAGATCTCTTACAAATGGTAAGAAAATGATAAGTACCAATAGAAGGATATAAAGAGCAATATATACTTGAACAAATCTAACAAACATGAAAAGACGTTGAAATTTACTTAATCTCAAGAAAATTCATATTTTACTATAAAATATCACATTGACCTACTGGTAAAATTTACATCAGAGAAAATAACTATAAAGAGGGCAAAAGGAGACAACTCAAACTTTATTGGTGAAAAATGTGAAGTTAGAATATTATCACATTTTTGTAGAATAATTTGGAAACACCTATTAAGATATATATATATATATATCAATATATATCTTGTATATACATAATACATACATTTATATTTGGATATATGGGTCAACAATACTACTCATGGGAATCTACCCTACAGAAATAAAACTTGTGGTATATAAGGATAAATATTTTGCAACAGCCTAATAGTGATAAAAATCAGAGCCTAACTAAAGCCACGGTAAACCTCTATCCTTTGAGAAATTGACCTGTTAATTATAGTGAAACTATACCACAGAATATTAGAATATATATTTAAGGTTGTATGACTTGATTTTATTTTATAATTGGTGGTTAAATATATGTACACATTATACATAAATATATGTAACATTTTCTTTATCCATTCATTAGTTGGGTTAATTATATCTTAAGTATTGTGACTAATGTTTCATGAATATGAGTGCAAATGTCTCAAAAGAATCAAATTGCCACCTGGGATAAAAAACTCCAAGCTAGGAAAGACAAGAATCAAGATGGTGTCAGAGGAAGTTCCTTGTTTCACTCCCAAAAGTTTCTTCTCAATTAACTATTTAGGCACTATACCCAGTGAGTTTTGAGGCTTGGGAGGAAACTGAAACACCTCATAGACATCAAAGACCAAAACAGACAATGCCAAAATAGACACAGGAGGAGATTTATGCTTCATTACGCAAGAGGGAGATGGAGAACAATGCCAGAGGCTGGGGAATGGATGCTGCCATACAAACTGCAGCTGCTAACAACTCTGGGGAGTGCAAAGCTGAAATATGGGGCAAGCACACACCCTTGACCCAGGGGAAACATGTGCAGAGGACCAAGGGAACTCCCAGGAAGCTAGGTCCCCAGTGAAAGGAACAAGGACAGAGTGTTGGGCTGTGCTCCCAGTCACCCACCCCTCAGGAATAGTACTGAATTGGGAAGTGCACTGACCATGAGCACATGGTGAAGACTCAGGTCTGGAATCTCAGAAAGGAGGGATATTGAGGGCACCACAAACAGGAAACAAATCCCCCCCCCCCCCAAGAGCATTCACACAAGCATCTGGATTCCTCCAACCCACCCTCTAACTCAGCAAGATCAGGTCTCAACCTAGAGAAGGTGAGAAAGATCAAAAAGATAAAGTTCATAGCACCACATGCTAGCAAAGTAGTAGTCCAAATCTCTTAAATTATTGCCACAGGTAGTTTTAAAAATAATAGGCAAGGCCTCCCTGGTGGTGCAAAGTAGTTAAGCACAGCACTGTGACGCTACGGGCAGCCTCTGCAGCACAAGTTAGATCCCTGGCCAGCCAGAGAGCTACCCACATGGCACAGCAGACCTCTCCTGTCTCGCCCACTGCTCCCCTCAGCAGTGTATTTCAGTCAGTCTGCCTGTACTGTCTCTGGTGAAACCTCTCACAACCCACCCCCGCAACCCTGGCCTGTACTCCAGTTCTTTTATGCATAAATAAATAAATCTTTAAAAAATAATCATAGGCAACTCTAAAGCAGAAAACTGGGAAGACAAAATAACTCACAGCAACTTGAGATCTCAAGCATCACAAAGAGAGAAAAACTCGCCCGAATCCAATCACAAAGGAAGATTTTTATCTTCCTATCAGAGAGTTTAAAGGATTATGATAGGAAGAAATGCAGAAAAACTGATCAAAGAGAGATAAGAAGAGTCAGAAAAATGAATGAATGACCTGAAAAATAAAACTAATGAACAAAAATTAGAAATTAAAGCTTGTAAACAAGAAAATAACATGTAAAAAACTCACTAGGTGAGACAAAGTTTTTAGAGAGTTATGGAAGCAGAATAGACCAACTAGAGGATTGAGACAGGGACCTCAAAGATAATGCACAAAGGACCCAGATGAAAGAAGAGAGTAAAATGAAAGGGGGGGGGAATGAAGAAACACTTTGAGATCTGGCTGACTCCCTTACAGAAGGCAACATAAGAAAAATAGGTATCCCAAAGGGGAAGAGAAGGGATGTATCATACAGCTTATTCAAACAAATAAGGCCAGATGTCACAAACCCACAGCTAACATCATACTCAAAGGTGATATACTGAAAGCTTTTCCTTTTAAGATCAGGTACAAGACGAGAATATTCACTTTCACCGCTACTTTTCATTATAGCATTGGAAGCCCTTGCTGGAGAAACTAAGCAAAAGAAAGCTATAAAACTTACCCAAATTAGGGCTTCCCTGGTGGCACAGGTGGTTGAGCACCAGACTGTGACACTGTCCGCAGCCTCTGCAGCACAGGTTCTATCCCCGCCAGCCCGGCCAGCAAGAATCCCACAGAGTGCAGCAGACCTCTCCTGTCTCACCCGCTGCTCCCCTCAGCAGTGTATTTCGTCAATCTGCCTGTTCTGTGCCCCACTCTGTCTCTGGTGAATCCTCTCACCCTCCTGCACACCTGGCCTGTACCCTGGTTCTTGTATAAATAAATAAATCTTTAAAAAAAAGACAGCATTTATTTTTTTAAAAAACCCAAATTAGGAAGAAGCAAAACATTATCTATTTGCAAATGAGTTAACATACATAGAAAACTCTAAAGAATAGATGAAAATCTGTAGAAACAAATCAGTACAGTAGACCATAAAGTCAATATGCAAAAATTGATTGCATACCTATATACAAACAATGAAGTAGAAGAGAAGGAAATAAAGCTATTCTAGTTTACTATTGCATCAAAAAAAATTAAATATCTAGCAGTAAGCTAAACAAAGGAGGTAGTACCAGAACAATGAAAACTTTAAGACATTATTAAAATAGAGGAACACACACTTGGAAAGAGGTTCCACGATCATGGATTGAAAGAATCAACATTTTTATGATGGTCATCTAGCCATCCATAGCAATGCCAATTTTAGAAAACTTCAAAATAAAATGATATATGTACAAAATTGTTCATTATAGTATTGGTTATAGTGACAAGGGACTGGAAACACAGTAGGATTAGCAGTAGGTTACTGGCTAAATCATGTTTCCTCCATCATTTAGAATATGCAACCAAAAAATTAAAGAGTATGTAAAGACTTCTGAGACACACAGTTCAAAAACTGTGTTTAGCACGCTAGCATTTATATAAAAGGAAATGATCTTTATTGGTTATATACAAAAATATAAATAAGAACTTACAAATAGGCATTACTTGTGGAGATGCAGGAAATTAATGAGAACTAGACGATGTACTAGTGATGATGTGTGAAGGGAAGGGGAGTTGCCGTGTCTATTTATGAGTATATAGAAAGATATATAAACATGCATATAAAGTTTTAACTAGTTACTTTAGGAGTATAGCTCTTCTTTCATAGTCTTTAAATTACTTGTTAAAAACAACACATATTGCTTCATTTTTAAAAATGAGACAATAAAATAAAACATTTTTATTGATATATTTTGCCACAAATTTAAGGGAAATTTGCCAAAATGTAAAGTATAAACATTTTGTTTTGTAGATGATCACTATATGGATATATGATCCAGAAAATGCAGCCCCAGATGAATTGCAGTGGATTGCAGATAAACCTTCAGTGGTGGGTGAAAACATCATTATTATAACAGATAAAATATGGTCCTTGTCTTTTTTTCCAGTTGTGCATTTTTCACCAAATCACCCCCATTGGATTAGTAAAATTTATTTTAGCCATAATAGTGATTTTTGAATTTGGCTTGGTGTCAATGACTTAAAATCTTTCCCTCGAATTCTTACTGAGATTCTCTGTATTTTCCATGAACTTCATTATTCATGAATGGGCTGACCATTAATATATTCGAAAGATGCTCCCTAAACTAGATACTTGAAGATACCTCCCAAAATATGTCCAGTGCCTTATTGAAATTTTTACCACTTAGAGGCTAATGAATTTCCTAACAGTTCAACACAATGAAAAAATAAATCCTGTCTTTTAATTCTTGAACATTTACCTCTTTCAAAACTTAAATTCTGTTTTCTATTACATTTAAAATGTATTGAAAAAAATATAAAATAGGCAGTTAGCTGACTATTAGTTTATCATGAGACTGTCTACATCTAATGTATCAATTAGTAAGTTTTTTTTGTTTTGTGTTATCATGACTCTTGGTAATCAAATTCACAGAGATGAACTAATAAATCAGAATGATAACCAATCAATTAATCATTTTATTTGGCAATCAACTTTAGAGGGAATAAAGTAAATTAATGGTAGTTAAACACAGTAAGGATTACTGTTACTTGTTTTAAATCAATTTAGGTGAACATATGCACATTCTAACATCATTTAGTCCATTATGTTTTCTTTTCAATCTCCAGGTTTATATATAGCTATATCATTTCCTTGAAATTTTGCTATGGCTCTCAATTACAAACAGCATAACTTACTCTTTCACATTTTTATAGAGACATAATTGGCATATAACTTCATATTAGTTTCAGGCATACAACATAATAATTTATGTATATATTGTGCAATGATCACCACAATAATTCTAGTTAACATCCAGCACCACATATAGTGACATTTTTTTCTCATTATGAGAACTTTTAAAAAATACTTTCTCAGCAGCTTTAAAATACACAATATAGTATTTTTGACTATGGTCATTTTGTTATACAATAAATCCAATTATACAATAAATCCCACTTACCTTGTAACTGGGGATTCCACATATAAGAGAAGAGAATTATTTAGTAATGCACTTTCTCTGCCTGGTGTACTTCACTTAACATAACATCCTCACCTCCATCAGTGCTGCTGAAAATGGCAGGGATTCCTTCTTTGTTTATGGCCTAATAATATTACACTGTATAATACTTGCTACATTTTTAATCCATTCACCCACTGATGGACACCTACTGGTTATTATAGATAATGCTACAAAGATTATAGAAGTTTTCTAGTTATTGATTATGTTTATTTCAAATTAAAGCCAGACGTGGAATTGCTGGACACTATATGGTAGTTCTACTTTAAATTTTTTGAGGAACCCTCACACTGTTTTGCACAGAGGTTGCATCAATTTACATTTCCACAGTGTACTTGGATTTCCCTTTATTTACATCTTTGCCAACCCTAAATTCTTGGCTCTTTAGTTAATATTCATTCTCACAGTTGTGAGGGGATATCCCATTGTGGTTTTGATTTGCATGTCCCTGATGATTAATGATGTTGAGCAGTTTTTAGGTACCTATTGTCTATCTGTGTGTCTTCTTTGGAAAAAAGTTCTATTTGGATACTCTTTTTCAATCAAATTGTTCATGGTTTTGTTATTGTGTTATATGAGATATTTTTATTTTTTGGATATTATTCTCTAATCATATATACAATTTCAAATATTTTCTTCCATTCACTAGGTTGCTTTTTCATTTTGTGATGGTTTCCTTGCTGCGTGGAAACCTTTCAGTATGATGTAGTTTCACTTGTTCATTTTTTCTTTTGTTGCTTTAGCTTTTAATGTCAAAAGTTAATGGTGAAGAAAAAATTTTAATGGTGACTAAGGTATGGGGAAAGTAAGCAACATGCAAAGATATCCCAAATGCCATCATCAGACTTCTCAGCAAAAAGTCTATAAGCTAGAAGAGAGTAGAATGACTTATTATTCAGAATTATCAAAATAGAAAATAAAAACTCAGGCAAGAATATTCTACACAGAGAGATCTAGGATCAGCATGGCTGCTAAGAAATGCTACATGTACATTTTCCCAAAAAAACAATTAATAGGGAGAAAAAGTGGCAGGTCCTTAAAAGAACTGGGATACATAAGATAAACTAGCGACACTGGCTAATGGCCCGAAGAGGAAAGTTGCAATAACAGAAGACAAGAAGATAGGAAGGCATCAGAATCCTGATACCATACACCCCAACCACGAAGCCGGCACACTCTGACCAACAGAAAAGAGAGAAAAACAAGAACTAGCTAGAGCTCAATCAGGATAGTGAGCAGAAAGGAACTACTGCAGGCACAAAGCCCTACAACCAGTAATGTGGGGAACTGTGGGGGAACAGTCAAGGAGGTGAGCTAGCAGCACTGGCACTGGGTAATCACAAACGTGGTGCTATTAGAGGAAGATAGGGACTGCGGAGAGACCCGCAAATGGCCAAAGGCCAGCCAGTAACCTTGTGTGGAAAAGCACGCGCATGCGCCCATGACCTAGGATTATAGGGAGACACATAGGAGCATCTCTGAGGTGAATGACCCTCGCTGGATAATCAAAAACCAGGCACTCAGGCATTGGTTTGAGGTGCAAAAGGCACCATATCTGCAGGCACTGAACTGAGCTACCGCCCACACTCCGAATATGAGGGCTTTGGAACTGAGAACTGGGGCACGAAATTTGGGACATGGGATCCCCATAATGGTGGGCCATAGGGCAGACACAGTACCCTACACCATTGAGGGACTCCACTCACCCCACACCCCCACCCCACCCCCCACTCCCCAGAGACCTACGGGGAAAAAAGCACAATTTTGGAAGGATACGAGGAAAGATATCTCACCAAAAGACAGATCAATGAGACAAAAAATGAATAAAGACACTAGAGCCCTAAATAAAGACATACAACTGATGGGCTTAACAGACATCTATAGGACACTGCACACACACAAAAAAACCCAGTACACCTTTTTCTCAAGCATGCATGGATCATTCTCCAGAATCGATGACATACTTAGCTACAAGACAAACATCAACATATAAATTAAGATCAAAATCATTCTAAATATCTTCTCTGATCATAAAGGCATCAAACTAGATATAAATCATGAAAAGAAAACAAGAAACCCTCCCACTACTGGAAGACCACTGGACTAATGAAGAGATCAAACAAGAAATTAAAAAATACTTTGAGTCGAACGACAAGGAGAACACCAATTTCCAGAATGTATGGGATGCAGCAAAAGCAGTAATAAGAGAAAAATATATAGCATTACAGGCTCACATCAAGAAACAAGAAAAAACTCAAAGAAACACCCTAATCTCTCATCTCAAAGAACTAGAAAAAGAACAACCAAAAAAAAAAAAATTAAAACCAGTAGAAGAAAGGGACTAATAAAAATCAGAGCAGAAATAAATGAAATAGAAATTTAGAAAACAATCCAAAAGATCAATGAAACCAGAAGTTGATTCTTCAAAAAAATAAACAAACTTCTAGCTAGGCTCACAGAGAAAAAAAATGGGAGAAAACACATAAAAATAGGATTATAAATGAAAGAGGAGAAATCACAACAGACTCCATTGAAATCAAAAGAATAATCGGAGATTATTATGAACACTTATATGCAAAAAATTTCAACAATCTATAAGAGATGGACAAATTCCTAGAATGACATAATCATCCAAAGATAAAGAAGAAATAGGAGACCTAAACAGACCAATTACAGGAAGCAAAATTAAAGCAGGAATCAAAACACTCCCAAAAACAAAAGCCCAGGCCAAGACAGCTTTACAAATGTATTCTGTGAAATGTTCAGAAATGAATTAGTGTCCATCCTACACAAACGCTTTCAAAAAATTGAAAAAGAAGGAATACTACCAAATATGTTCTACAAAGCCAACATTACACTAATACCAAAACAAAACAAAGACAACACAAAAAAGAAAATTACAGGCCAATCTCCCTAATGAACACTGATGCAAAAATCCTCAACAAAATCCTTGCCAACAGAATCCAACAATGCATCAAAGGGATAATATACCACAATCAAGTGGGATTTATTCCAGGGGCACAAGGATGATTCAACATACAAAAATTGATCAGTATAATCCAACACTTTGACAAAAAGAAAAATAAAAGCAATATGATCATATCAATAGATGCTGAGAAATATTCAACAAAGTCCAACATCCATTTATGATGAAGGCCCTTGAAATTCTTGGGATAAAAGGAATATACATTAACATGATAAAAGCAATATATGACAAACCCCAAGCCAATATTATTCTCAATGGCAAAAAGCTGAAGGCCTTTCCTTTAAGATCAGGAACAAGACAAAGATGTCCTAGAGAGGACCACTGCTCTTCAATATTATATTGGAGGTCCTAGCCAGAGCAATAAGACAAGAGAAAGACATACAAGAATCCAAATAGGGAAAGAAGAAGTAAAACTACTCCCTATTTGCAGATGATATGATAATATATAAAGAGTACCCTAAAAACTCCGCAGAAAAACTAATCAACTAATCAACCAGTTTAGAAGTAGCAGGATACAAAATCAACACACAAAAATCAGTAGCCTTCCTATACACAATCAGTCAATCTGAAGAAGAAATCAAGAAACCCATCCCCTTTATAATGGAAACCCCCCCCAAAAAATCAAATACTTGGGTATAAACTTAACAAAAGAGGTGAAGGACCTATACAAAGAAAATTATAAAACACTGTTAAAAGAAATAGAAGAGACAAAGAAATGGAAAGACATCCCCTGCTCATGGATTGAAAGAATTAATATTGTTAAAATGGCCATCCTCCCAAAAGCAATTTACAGATTTAATATTATTCCAATAAAAATCTCAACATTCTTCAAAGAAATAAAACAAATACTGATGAAATTCAAATGGAACCACAAAAAACTATGACTAGTCAAAACCCTACTGATGGAAACCAAGGAGAATGGAGATATCACACTTGCAAACTTCACACTATACTTCAAAGCCTTAATAGTTAAAACAGTATGGTATTGAAACAAAAACAGACACACAGGCCAATGGAACCAAATAGAAAGCCCAGAAATAGAGCCACACATAAATGGGGAACTAATCTTTGATAAAGGAGCAAAGAATATGCAATGGAACAAGGACAGTTTGTTTAATAAATGGTGTTGGGAAAACTGGACTGCTACTTGCAAAAGAGTGAAACTAGACTGCTACCCCACGCCTTGCACAAAATCCAACTTAAAATGGATAAAAGACTCGAATGTAGCACCTAAAACCAAAAATTATATAGAAGAAAATACAGTCAAAACACTACATGATAAACATCTCAGTAACATCTTTAAAGATACATTCCCCAAAGCAAAGAAAGTGAGAAAAAGATAAACAACTGTGATTACATCAAACTAAATCACTTCTCTATAGCAAGAGAGACACTAACCAAAACAAAGAGACGCCCTATTAATTGGTAGAAAAATCTTTGCACTCTATACAACTGATAAAGGACTGATCACAAAGATGTACAAAGAACTCACAGGACTTAACAAAAGCAAAGTAAACAATCCAGTCAAGAAATGGGCAGAAGAATTTAAAAGACACTTGTCCAAATGGAAATGCAAATGGCCAACAGGCATATGAAAACATGTTCAACATCACTTTTAATCAGGGAAATGCAAATCAAAACCACAACGAGATACCACCTTACACCAGTAAGAATGGCACATATCAAAAAAACTAGCAACAACAAATGTTGACAAGGATGCCAGATAAAAATTTGAACTCAGCTAAAAGATGATAATGATTGCCAAAGAGAATAGGGGAAAAGGTGAAGGTGTTGGAGGAGGAAGGCAGATGGGGTATAGGACTGGGTGGTTTGGTACAGGGAAAAATAATTCACAATTTTATACCATTAACAACTTTCATCGATAAAACACCTCAGAAATTCAAGGGAAAAAATGAAACTCCTTATTACTCAGTTATCCCACTTCTAGGTATTTACCCGAAAAGTGCAAAAAGCTAATTCCAAGAAACATACACTCCCATATTCATTAAAGTGTTACTGTATTACAATAACCAAGAACTGTGAACAATTTAAGTGATTTAATTGGTGAATGGATAAAGAGGATGTGGTCTAAATACACAGTGGAATATTATTCAGCTGTATAAAATGAGATAAAATCCTGCCATTTACAACAGCATAGATGGACCTAGAAGATATTATGCCTAGTGAAATAAGCCATACAAAGAAAGACAATGTATGATTTCACTTACATATGTCATTTTTTCTTTTGGAGTTTTTTTAATATATTGCTCCAATTTCTTCTCACCTGTAGTGTTTCTTCAGAGAAGTCTGATGTCAGTCTAATTTTTTTTCCTTTATAGGTTATCTGTTTCTTCCCCTTCATCAGCTTCATTATTTTTTTCTTCGTCTTGGATTCTGGAAGCTCTATTGTTATGTCTACCTGTAGTTTTCCTTTCATTATGATATTTTACCATCTTTCAAGCTTCCTGTATGTCTATTTTCATTTTCTTCTTTAAAGTTGGGGAGTTCTCTTCAATGATTCCTTGACTAGTTTTTCAGTTCCCTTATTTTTCTTTTCCTCCTAGGATTTTTGTTATTCTTGTATTTCCTGGTTTTGACACTGTGCTAGAATTATTAAACTCCTGTTCTTGGGGAAAACTGACTCATTTCATATGAGTCAAACTGTTTTAAAACAAAATAGTAAAAAAATTAATAAAAGTTTCTTCAAAATATTCTCACAGTACTATGAATAATATCCAATCTATTTTCCAAGACCTGTTCTGCTTCATATGCTATGACTCCTGCCAATCTTTTCTCTAACCTTTCCCAGCACTGGTCTTCTTCTACTACACTGTAGTCATTATCTTGTTTTTCAGATCTGTAATCTTAACAACTCCCTTCTCATATCAGGTCTTCTGTAACTTGCTAATTTTGCTTGGGATTCTCTTCTCACTGCTGTCTTGTGAACAAACTACATTCTCTTGGTGAAAATTTTTGTTATTAATTCAACGAACATTTATAAATTCAATTTGAGAGGCAAAACCTCAACACATTAATATGTTTTAGACATATTAGATTGAAGTGCTTGTAAGACAACCAAAGTATAGGTTAAGAATCTAATTAGATACAAGAATCTCAAACTATATACAAAATTTTGTATCTGGGAACTAAATTTTCAATAGGGTAGTGTAAGGAAAATGAGTTAAAATCAGGCTACGTTTTGCCTTCCACACAACAGCCAGCCCATACCTTGAAATTCTGTTTTCCACCATTGGGACATCTAGTATTTGCAACAATGTATCAGTTGTGTGACTATGGACACTTAACAATGCAAAGGGGGCTGGGCAGTTGAGTTGCTGTTCTGGCTCTCTTGGTGGTGGAGTCTTTCTCTTGCTTTGTATGCTTGCCTGTGTATATTGTCCCATTTCAGCAAGAAAGACCTGCAAAATACATTGAAGGCTCCAAATTCTCTTTTCCTATGCAAGAACTAACAATAAACCTACCAGGACTGGCATGGTTGCACATCAGGTAGTATTAACTAAAATGATAATTTCCTCAATGGAAAATCATGCTATCATTAAATATGATGTTTATATGGACTTCATGTTATATATCATGAATTCAGAAGAATAATCTACATTTGGAAAATACACTAACTCTGCTTATATATTTTTTATGAGCTTTTTATTTATATATTTTACATCATGTATTCCCCCTAAAATTCCCACCACCAGTTCACCCGTAAACCATCACCATAGTCCCTTGTGCTATCCCCACCCTTGTTTTGATCCTTTTCTTCCCCCTCCCTCGCAGAATGTCTCTTATTTGTGGTTGCTTGCTAGTTTTATTGTTTATTATTATTATTGTTTTTTTTCCTAATCCCTTATTTGGTTCCCCTATATTCCTACTAGAAGTGAAATAATTTGATATTTTTCTTTTTCCTTCTGGCTTATTTCACTGAGCATGATCCCTTCAAGTTTTGTCCATGTTGCTGTGAATGGCATGAGTTTATCTTTTTTGATTGCTGAATAGTATTTATTCCATTGTATATATATATACCACAACTTCTTGTCCAGTCATCTATTTTGGGGCATTTGGGTTGTTTCCATATCTTACCTATTATTAATAGTGCTGCAATAAACATAGGGGTGCAGGTATCTTTTTGAATTAATGTTTTTGTGTCCTTTGGACAGATTTCTAGGAGTGGAATTACTGGATCATATGGTAGCTCTATTTTTAGTAGTCTGAGGAACCTCCACAGAGTCTATAGTGGTTGGACCAGTTTGCACTCCCACCAGAAGTAGAGGAGAGTTCCCTTTTTACCATATCCTCTCCAGCATTTGTTGTTGCCTGCTTTTTTAATGTGTGCCATTCTCAGTGGTATAAGGTGGTATCTCATTGTGGTTTTGATTTGCATTACCCTGATTAAAAGTGATGTTGAACATTTTTTCATATACCTGTTGACCATTTGCATTTCCTCTTTGAGCATGTGTCTTTTTAGTGACTGCCAATTTTTTGACTGAATTGTTTACTTTGTTTTTGTTGAGTTGTGTGAGCTCTTTGTAGATTTTTGTGATCAGTCCCTTATCAGTTGTATGGACTGCAAAGATTTTTCTCCCAGCTAATAGGGTGTCTCTTTGTTTTGGTTAGTGTCTCTTGTTATAGAGAAGCTATTTATTTTCATGTAATCCAGTTTATCTTTTTCTTCACTTTCTTTGCTTTCAGGGATGTGTCTTTAAAGATGTTACTGAGATGTATATAATGTAGTGTTTAGCCTATATTTCCTTCTATATATTTTATGGTTTTAGGTGTTACATTCAGGTGTTTTTTTTTTTTAATCGACTTTGATTTGGATTCTGTGCATGGTGTGAGATAGCAGTCTAGCTTCATTCTTTTGCAAGTAGCAGTCCAGTTCTCCCAACAACATTTATTGAACAAACTGTCCTAGTTCCATTGCTTTCTTTGCTCCTTTGTCAAAGATTAGTTGCCCATAAATATGTGGCTTTATTTCTGGGCTTTGTATTCGGTTCCATTGGTCCGTGTGTCTGTTTTTGTTCCAGTAGCACACACTGTCTTAATTTTTATGGCTTCATAGTACAATTTGAGTCCTGGGAGTGTAATACTATCATTTTTTTTTTCATCAGGGCTAGTTTGGCTATTTGGGGGTCTTTTGTAATTTCATTAATGTTTGTTTTATTTATTTGAAGAATGCCATTGGAATCTTGATTGAGATTGAATCTCTCTATTGCTTTGAGTAAGATGGTCATTTTAACAATGTTAATTTTTCCAATCCATGAACAGGGTATAACTTTACTTTTTTTTTGTCTCTTCTATTTTTTTTAACACATCTTATAGTTTTCATTGTATAGGTCCTTTGCCTCCTTTGTTAAGTTTACTCCTAGGCATTTTAGTCTTTTTGATGAAATTGTAAATGTCTTCTTGCTCTTTCTCATCTAGCTCATTGTGTTCATACAGAAACACAACTAATTTCTGTGAATTGATATATTAAAGTGTTACTTTATTTATTTATCATTTCAGTTTGTTTTTAGTGGATTATTTGGTATATCCTATGTATTAATATATCATTAATTCACCTACAAATAGTGTCAGTTTTACTTCTTCTTACCCAATTTGGAATGCTTTTATATCTTTCTCTTTCCCAATTACTCTACTACAAGTTTCAATACTGTGTTGAATAGTAGTGGTGAATGTGTACATCCTTGTTTTGAACCACATCTTAGAGGAAAAGTTTTCAGTTTTTCACCAGTAAGCATGATTTTAGTTGTATGATGTTGGTTTTCATTATGTTCAGGTATGTTTTATCCATTACTAACTTTTCTATCCAAACAGCCACTGTCTGCTTTTGATTGGTGAGTTCACTCCATTGACATTTAGGGTGATATTATTACTACTGCCATCTTGTCTTTATTTTCTTGGTCTTAGCTATTTTCTTGTGCAGTTTTATGGATTTTCTTTGTTTTAATTTAGATAGGAATTCTCCTTCCAAAATTTCTTGTAGGGGAGGTCTAGTGTGGGCAAAGTCCTTTAGTTCTGTTTGTCTCTGAAGGCCTTTATTTCTCCCCCATGTAGAAGTAGAGTCTTGCAGGATTTGGATGGCAATTTTTAATCATTAAGAATTTTGAATACAACATTCCATTCTTTCCTCATCTGTAGGGTTTCCTCAGAGAAGTCTGATGTCAACCTGATGGGAGTTCCTTTATAGTTTATATCTTCACCCTAAACACTTTCAGTATTCTTTGCTAGTCTTGAACACTTGGTAGATTCACAACTATGTGTTTCTGTTTAGGTCTCATTACATTTAGATAGACAGATTTTCTTTTAGCTTCATGGATTTGTATGTTTATCCCCTTCCCCATGTTTGGAAATTTATCCTTTGTATTATTTAAAGTAAGCTCTTTGTTCCCTTTATTTCTTTTCCCTTTTTGGGACACACATTATCTTTATGTTGCCTTTCCTAATGGAGTTGGATAGATCTAGAAGTGTGTCTCAATTTTACTTCTTTATATTTTTCTTTCTTCTTCCACTTGGGTCCTTTGTGCAATATGATCTTCAAGGTCACAGATTTAACTCTCCATTTTGTCTAGTCTGATTCCATAGCTTACTGCAGAATTTTTATCTCTCTATTGGTCATTTTTGCATCCTTTTTTTTAAATAATAAATTTTATATTTATATTCCCCATACATTTGCACCCCCCATTCTGACCCCAATCCCTCCCCTCCCGCCCCCCACTCCCCAAAAACTGTCTCTGGTTCATAGTTTTTTATTGATTTTGATTTTCACTTTCTTATAGTTATTCATTTTCCTGGTCCCTTATTTAAGTTTTCTAGATTCCTGCTATGAGTGAGACCATCCGGTATTTTTCTTTTTCTTTTTGGCTTATTTCGCTGAGCATGATCCCTTCCAGCACCATCCATGTGGCTCAAATTGCATGTGTTTATCTTTTTTGAATGCTGAGTAATATTCCATGATATATATGTACCACATCTTCTTGATCCAGTCATCTATTTTTGGGCATTTGGGTTGTTTCCAAAGCTTAATTATTGTAAATAGTGCTGCTATAAACATAGGGGTGCAGGTGCTCTTTGGAATTGATGTTTCTGTGTCCTTTGGGTAAATACCTAGGAGTGGAATTGCTGGATCCTATGGAAGCTCTATGTTTAGTAGGTCCAGAAATCTCCACATAGCTCTCCATAGTGGTTGGGCTAGTTTGCACTCTCACCAACAGTGCAGGAGAGTTCCTTTTTCTCCACAACCTCACCAACATTTGTTGTTACTAGATTTTTTAATATGTGCAATTCTCACTGGTGTAAGATGGCATCTCATGGTAGTTTTGATTTGCATTTCCCTGATTACAAGTGACGTTGAGCATTTTTTCATATGCCTGTTGGCCATTTGCATTTCCTCTTCAGAGAAGTTTCTTTTTAGCTCTTCTGCCCATTTTTTGACTGGATTATTTTCTTTGTTGTTGTTGAGTCTCATCAGCTCTTTGCAGATTTTTGTGATCAGTCCTTTATCATTAGTGTTGTGTGCAAAAATGTTCTCCCAGTCAGTGGGGTTTCTCTTTGTTTTTGTTATTGTCTCTTTTGCTGTGCCCAAGCTCTTTAATTTGATGTAGTCTGAGCTGTTTATCTTTGCCTTCCCTATCACTGCTTTGGGTGATGTGTCTGTAAAGATGTCATTCATGTGAATATCATGTAGTGTTTTGCCTATATTTCCTTCTATGTATTTTATGGTTTCAGGTCTTATGTCTAGTTCTTTAATCCATTTTGAGTTGATTTTTGTGTATGGTGTGAATTAGTGATCAAGCTTCATTCTTTTGCATGTAGCGACCCGGTTTTCCCAGCACCATTTATTGAACAAACTTTCTTTGCTCCAATGCATAGTCTTTGCTCCTTTGTCAAAGATTAGTTGACCATAAATCTGTGGGTTTATTTCTGGATTTTCTATTTGATTCCATTGGTCTGTGTGTCTGTTCTTGTTCCAATACCATGCAGGTTTGATGATTATGGCTTTGTAGTATAGTTTGAAGTCTGGAAGTGTGATGCCTCCATTCCCTTCTTTTTTTTTTTCAGGAGAGCTTTGGCTATTCGGGGTTTTTGGTGATTCCATATGAATTTCATCAATAATTCTTCTATTTCTTTGAAGAATGACATTGAAATTTTGATTGGAATAGCATTGAATCTGTATATTGCTTTTGGTAGGATGGCCATTTTAATAATGTTTATTCTTCAAATCCATGAGCAGGGGATGTCTTTCCATTTCTTTGTGTCTTCTTCTATTTCTTTTAACAGTGTTTTATAGTTTTCTTTGTATAGGTCCTTTACCTCTTTTGTTAGATTTATTCCCATATATTTGATTTTTTTTTGTTTTGATAATAAAAGGGATAGTTTTTTTTATTTCTTCTTCTTCAGATTTATTGTTTGTGTATAGGAAGGCTACTGACTTTTGTGTGTTGATTTTGTATCCTGCCACTTTACTGAACTGATTGATGAGTTGAATTAGTTTTTCTGTGGAGTTTTTGGGGTTCTCTATGTATATTATCATATCATCTGCAAATAGTGATAGTTTGACTTCTTCTTTTCCTATTTGGATTCCTTGGATGTCTTTCTCTTGTCTTATTGCTCTGGCTAGGACTTCCAGTATTATATTGAAAAGCAGTGGTGAGAGTGGACATCCTTGTCTTGTTCCAGATCTTTATGGGAAATGCTTTCAGCTTTTCACCATTGAGAATGATACTGGCTGTTGGCTTGTCATAGATGGCCTTTATGATGTTGAGGTATGTTCCTTGTATCCCAAGAATTTCAAGGGCTTTTATCATGAACGGGTGTTGCACTTTGTCGAAAGCTTTCTCAGCATCTATTGATATTATCATATGGTTTTTATATTTCTTTTTGTTGATGTGTTGGATAACGTTGATTGATTTTCGGATGTTGAACCATCCTTGTGTCCCTGGAATGAATCCTACTTGGTCGTGGTGAATTATCTTACGGATACATTGTTGGATTCTGATAGCTAAAATTTTATTGAGGATTTTTGCATCAGTGTTCATTAGGGAGATTGGCCTGTAGTTTTCCTTTTGCGTGTTGTCCTTGTTCGGTTTTGGTATTAGTGTAATGTTGGCTTCATAGAACTTGTTTGGTATTGTCCCTTCCTTCTCAATTTTTTGGAAGAGTTTGTGAAGGATAGGCACTAATTCGTCTCTGAATCTTTGGTAGAATTCATTTGTAAATCGTCAGCTCCTGGGCTTTTGTTTTTGGGGAGGTTTTTGATTACCATTTCAATATTGCTGCTTGTAATTGGTGTGTTTAGGTGTTCTATTTCTTCTTTATCTAGCTTTGGGTGATTGTAGAGTTGTAGGAATTTGTCCATCTCCTTCAGATTATTGAACTTGTTTCCATATAACTGTTCATAGTAGTTACTGATTATTCTTTTGATTTCTGCTGTGTCTGTTGTGATTTCTCCCCTTTCATTTATGATCCTATTTATTTGTGCTTTCTCCCTTTTTTCCTTTGTGAGCCTGGCTAGGGGTTTGTCTATTTTATTGATTTTTTCGAAGAACCAGCTCTTGGTTTCATTGATCTTTTGGATTGTTTTTTTAGTTTCGATTTCATTTATTTCTGCTTTGGTTTTTATTATTTCTTTTCTTCTACTGGTTTTGGTTTTTTTTTTGTTGTTCTTTTTCTAGATCTTTGAGCTTCAAGATTAGGTTGTTTCTTTGAGTTCTTTCTTGTCCTGATGTGAGCATCGATTGCTATATATTTTCCTCTTATTACTGCTTTTGCTGCATCCCATACATTTAGGAAATTGGTGTCCTCCTTGTCATTCAATTCAAAGAATTTTTTAATTTCTTCTTTTATCTCCTCGTTAGTCCAGTGGACTTTCAGTAGTGTGGGTTTCAATCTCCACGAGGTAGGAGAGTAACTTGCCTTCTTTTTATGGTTTATTTCTAGTTTGATGCCTTCATGGTCAGAAAAGATGGTTGGTATGATTTCAATCTTGATGTATCTGTTGATGTTTGTTTTGTGCCCCAGTATATGATCGATCCTAGAGAATGATCCATGTGCGCTTGAGAAAAATGTGTACTCCGTTTTTTTGGGGTTTAATGTTCTATATATGTCTGTTAAGCCCAAGCACTCTAGATCCTTATTTAGAGCTTTAGTGTCTTTACTTATTTTTTGTCTTGTTGATCTATCCATTGTTGATAGTGGTGTGTTGAAGTCTCCCACTACGTATGTGTTTTCTCTGATGTCTGTTTTCAGAGATGCCAATAGTTGTCTGATATATTTTGGTGCTCCTTCGTTTGGTGAATATATGTTAATGAGTGTTATTTCTTCTTGCAGTATTGTCCCCTTGATCATAATGTAATGACCACTGGGGTCTCCTTTTATCTTTTTAAGTTTGAAATCTGTTTTATCTGATATGAGTATAGCTGTCCCTGCCTTCTTCTTTGGTCCATTTGCTTGTAGGATTGTTTTCCATCCTTTAACTTTGAGTCTATTTTTATCTTTTGCAGCTAAATGTGTTTCCTGGAGACAGCAAAAGGTTAGGTTTTGTTTCTTAATCCAGCCTGCAACTCTGTGTCTTTTTATTGAAGAGTTTAGTCCATTTACATTTAGAGTTAGTATTGATATGTTAGCATCTGTATTTGCCATTGTGTTTGTCTTTCCTTTGATTTTATTTATTTATTCTTTTAATAACTTTCTTTGGCCTTCTTTTGTTGTTATTCGTCCCTCTGAGGTTCTGGCTTTAGGACTCCTTGTAGTATTTTTTGGAGTGGGGGTTTAGTCGTAATGAAATTCCAGAGTTTCTGTTTGTCTGGGAAGGTCCTTATTCTTTCTTCAAAGAGGAAGGAGAGCTTTGTGGGATAGAGTATTCTTGGTTGGCATCTGTTTTCTTGGAGTCTGTTGACTATGTCCCTCCACTCTCTCCTTGCCCGTAGTGTTTCTTCAGAGAAATCTGATGTCAGTCTGATTGGTTTCCCTTTGAATGTTATCTGTTTCTTCCCTCTTGTTAGTTTCATTATTTTTTCCTTGTCTTGGATTCTTGGGAGTTTTACTATTATGTGTCTTGCTGTATTTTTCCTTTCGTCATGGAAGTTTGGTGTTCTTCTTGCTTCTTGTATATCAATTTTCAACTCCTTCTTCGCGTTTGGGAAGTTCTCTTCAATTATATCCATGAATATTTTCTCTGTTCCTACATCTCTCTCCTCTCCTTCTGGGATTCCTATAACTCTTATATTTCCTTTCCTCATGGAGTCAGATAGTTCCCAAAGTCTTTCTTCGGTCTTTTTTCTTCGTACTTCTCCTTCCTTTTCTGTTTTAGTTCTTTTTATTTCTGTGTCTTCAAGAGTACTTACTCGTTCTTCCATTTCATCTATTCTGCTTTCATGGCTTTTCCCAGAGTTCTTTAGTGTCTCCATTAATTCTTTGATCTCCTGCATTTCTTTTACTTCCCTCTTTAGGGACTCAATTTCATTCTTCTGGTCATTAATTATTTTCCCCTTATCATTGTTTTCCTTTATGACTTCTGTCAGTTTTTTAATCACAGCAATTTTAAATTTTCTATCTGGAAGGCTCAGAAGTTCTTCCAAGTTACTGTCGTTGCAATCTGGTAGATGGTTTTCTTTTTGTGGTGTGCTTTTTTGCTGAGGAATTGCTGGGTTGCATGTGGTTTTTCTACTCCCTACTGCCTGTTTTCTAATTTGCCGTATTCCTTGTGACACTGTGTTGCTGGTACTGGCCGGCATCTTGGGTGACCTTCCCAGCCCACCACTGGCTCCTCTGGGGAACTTCTGCTGGGTTCACAAGTCTCCAGCAAAGAAAGGCCCCTGCTGCAAAATGGCGATGCGCGAACGTGCTCCCCTGCACACCCCGTCTGCCCCAGTGGTGGGTGCTGCTACCCTCTGGGCTGGAACTGCAGGTTAGAAGGCGCCCGGCATGGGCAAGCCTCCCAGCTTACCTCTGTCTCCTCGGTGAGCCTTCTGCTGGGTTCACACAGTCTCCAGCAAAGAAAGGTCCCTGGTGCAAAATGATATTCAGCAATTGTAAAGACTTCTTTACAGTTGGTGATATATTTCTAGGAAATTTAACAGGAGCTCTATGGAGATAGGGCATAAATAATCTAGGGATTTATAAACTGAATTAGAATTTTTATATAGGAAAACCCCATAATGAAATACTTGCCTTTATTCTGAAATATCTGATTAGGGCTAATTCCAGTCAATTAACCTTCTTAAATCTCATGAGAAAAAGAGGAAGCACATAATATCTATCTATAGAGTATAAGAAAATATTTTCTTAAATGCTCCAGGTACCTTTTAAAATCTACCTTGAAAAAGCTTATTGTTTTGAAAGCAGGGTCATATTTTAAAAAAGTCATGGGGTAATTTTTAAAACTCCACTTCATAGTCATTAACATCAAAGCTAAGGTATATATTTAAATAAACAGTCTTGGTTCATTCAATAGTCCCAGTTCATTCAGGATTCGACTACACATAGTATTTTGATATTTTAGAAATTCTGTTGTGACTTATTTATATAATCCTTTCATTTTAATGGAGTGGGGAGAGGTTCTGGTGGAAAAAAATCTGAATCTTGAAATTGCAGTAAATTTATAAATGTAGATAGTATGTTAATTAAAATAATAAGTTAAATATATCACAGTGTAATTTCCAGAATAATTTTGGCTACAGAAAGAGTAAAAGGAGGATTTTTTTTTTTACAGTATTCCGTTCTATTGAGCAAGCTGTTGGCCTCTTTGGGACAAAAGCCTGTCATTCATACAATTCTGAGAAGAAAAGTTTATTTCCCAAATGAGAAAATGGATAATGGGTAATGAATTTTTAATTTCAAACATGGAGTTCCTCTTTAAAATTTAATGAAATATATATCAGAAACTTAAAGTAAAAGATTTTAGAACCCTGATGGAATTTTATAAAATACCTTTATGTTATTTCCAAATAACTACTTTTATGATTCACAAAAAAAGGTGTGATTATCAGTTATTTACTAACTTAAAAAATGCCACTCAGACTCCTGAGTTACAATTTCAAAATTTATTATGAATATTGTTATATAGTCCCTACTATATATGGCAACAATATTAATATAGTCCCCATCACGAATGACAAGACCTATCAATATGTCAAAATATATTCTCCTGACTGTAACAATGAGAGGCAGTAGTGTGATGTAATAATTACTGGCAGAACATACACATATACCACAAATTCCACCTGAGAAATGACTTATCTGTTAGTGGGTTATGTTGGTTTGCACAGTCTTTCTTAATATGTTGAGCACCTATGCATATGGCCGGTACTTATAACTAAATGATAAAATTTCTGTACTCAATGACCTTATAGCTAATGGGGAGATAAGTAAACAAATAAATGTTACAAGGGAGGTAAACCCAGGTGCAGTTAATTACATAGAGTACACCTAGTAAAACTTGCAGGAAAGGTAATTAGGGAGGAGTTTCCTATGAAGCAACAGTGGTATTATTAAAGAGAAATAAAAAATACTTAATTAGGTGGAGCATACCAAACAGAGGAGCAATATAAACAAGGATCTTCAACAACTTCTTAACTTGACAAAGCAAATAAAATTTAGGTGCTGCAGAGAAGTTCAATTTAAGGGCAAAGAGCATCATTTATTGCCATTGTTTGTAAATCAGAATCTGGAGCTCAGATTCTTGCTGATGTTATTAAACTTTAGGAAATATGGTAGTAAAAGAAATAGTATGTAAAAACCAAACTGAAAGCTTGTCTGATAGAGCAGACAGATAGGAAAGTTATAAGTCCCATTTGTTTCTTTTCTATTTTTAATATTTTACTGAGTTATAAATAATATACCATGCAATTTACCCCTTTGAAGTATACAATTCAATAGCTTTTAGTATATTAACAGAGTTGTATAACTATCAACACTAATTTTAGAGCATTTTTATAAATCCAAAAAGAAGCCTTATTCACTCTTCCCTCTATTCTTGACACTACTAATTTTCTGTCTTGATGGATTTGCCTGTTGTGGATACTTCACATCAAGAGAATCATACAATAAGGGATCTTTTGTGACTGCCATGTTTCCGTTAGCGTAGTACTTTCAAGCTTCATCCATGTGGTCATACGTGTCAGATTTAATTCTTTTTTATTGCAAAATATCTACTCAAACTCTTCCAAAAAATTGAAAGGAGGGAGTGCTTCCTAACTACATTTTATGAGGCCAACATAACACTCATACCAAAACCAGTAAAAATAGCACAAAAAAACGAACTGCAAGCCGATTTCTCTGATGAAAATAGATGCAAAAGTCCTGAACAAGACATTAGCAAAGCAAATTTAACAATGCATTAACAAAATCAAACACCATTGTGAGCCTCCTAGTGGACTCGGAGACCTGGGACACTGATCGCGAAGGACACACCTGATGGGGGACTGCTATGAGCAAGAAGCAGTGATTTTCTATTTTTCTCAGCATGGTTATATAGGAATTATGAACAAAAGACATCTGTGTTTTTTCACAAGTCAGAGAAAGCCAAAACAATCTTGCCTTGCAGGCCATGTACGTGAGCTCATACACATCTCGTATGTGAGCCCTTCGGCTGTGAGGCCTTGAGCTTATCAGACATGTCTGCCCTAGTGGGCCTCTGTTGCTTGGTAATGACTGAGGTGACTTCCAAGGACAAAGCAAGTTCAGGGCGTCCCTCCTGGGTGGTTTTTCGCTCTGATGTGCATGAGTTTTCTCAAGCTTTTCGGTCAGCCCTTTCCCTTGCCGTACTCAGGTCACCTCTCGATTATCCTTTTGCAACACACCATGACCAAGTGGGCTTTACTCCAGGGATTCAAGGGTGGTTCCATCACAAATCCATTAATGTGATTAATCAAATCAACAAAATGAGAGATAAAAATCATATGATCATCTCAGCTGATGCAGAAAAAATTTTTGATAAAATTCAGCATGACTTGTATGATAAAAACTTAATAAAGTGGATAAAGAAGAAAAATACCTAAAGATAATAGAGGCCATAAATGACAAACCTACAGCCAACATCAGACTAAATGGGGAAAACCTAAGACTTTTCCTCTAGGATCAGGAAAAAGACAAGGATGCACAATCTCACCACTATTAATTAACATAATATTGGAAATTCTGGACAGAGAAATTCGTCCAAAAAAAAAAAAAGTAGTAAGCAGACTAGAAAGGAAGAAATAAGAATTTTAGACTGAATTGTGTTATTTTTATATAGGAATTCCCATAAAAAAACTGTTCCTATAAGACAATAACCAAAACAAAGAGAAACCCCACCGACTAGGAGAAAATTTTTGCACACAACACTAATGATAAAGAACTGATCACAAAAATCTACAAAGAGCCGATGAGACTCAACAAAAACAAAGAAAATAATCCAGTCAAAAAATGGGCAGAAGAGCTAAAAAGAAACTTCTTCTCTTTGGAGAAGATTATTTTCTTTGTTTTTGTTGAGTCTCATCGGCTCTTTGTAGATTTTTGTGATCAGTTCTTTATCATTAGTGTTGTGTGCAAAAATTTTCTCCTAGTCGGTGGGGTTTCTCTTTGTTTTGGTTATTGTCTTATAGGAACAGTTTTTTTATGGGAATTCCTATATAAAAATAACACAATTCAGTCTAAAATTCTTATTTCTTCCTTTCTAGTCTGCTTACTACTTTTTTTTTTTTTGGACGAATTTCTCTGTCCAGAATTTCCAATATTATGTTAATTAATAGTGGTGAGATTGTGCATCCTTGTCTTTTTCCTGATCCTAGAGGAAAAGTCTTAGGTTTTCCCCATTTAGTCTGATGTTGGCTGTAGGTTTGTCACAACAAAGAAAATAATCCAGTCAAAAAATGGGCAGAAGAGCTTAAAAGAAACTTCTCTGAAGAGGAAATGCAAATGGCCAACAGGCATATGAAAAAATGTTCAACATCACTTGTCATCAGGGAAATGCAAATCAAAACTACCATGAGATACCATCTTACACCAGTGAGAATGGCACATATTAAAAAAACTAGCAACAACAAATGTTGGCGAGGGTGTGGAGAAAAAGGAACTCTTCTGCACTGTTGGTGGGAGTGCAAACTGGTCCAACCACTGTGGAAAGCTGTGTGGAGATTTCTGGACCTACTAAACATAGAGCTTCCATATGACCCAGCAATTCCACTCCTAGGTATTTACCCAAAGGACACAGAAACATCAATTCCAAAGAACACCTGCACCCCTATGTTTATAGCAGCACTGTTTACAATAGCTAAGCTTTGGAAACAACCCAAATGCCCAAAAATAGATGACTGGATCAAGAAGATGTGGTACATATATACCATGGAATATTACTCAGCATTCAAAAAAGATAAACACATGCAATTTGCTGCAACATGGATGGCACTGGAAGGGATCATGCTCAGCGAAATAAGCCAAAAAGAAAAAGAAAAATACCGGATGGTCTCACTCATAGCAGGAATCTAGAAAACTTAAATAAGGGACCAGGAAAATGAATAACTATAAGAAAGTGAAAATCAAAATCAACAAAAAACTATGAACCAGAGACACTTTTAGGGGGGCGGGGGCGGGAGGGGAGGGATTGGGGTCAGAATGGGGGGCTGCAATTGTATGGGGAATATAACAATAAAATTTATAAAAAAAAAAAAAAAAAAAAAAAAAGAAACTTCTCCAAAGAGGAAATGCAAATGGCCAACAGGCATATGAAAAAATGTTCAACATCACTTGTAATCAGGGAAATGCAAATCAACAGTACCATGAGATACCATCTTACACCAGTGAGAATGGCACATATTAAAAAAACTAGCAACAACAAATGTTGGCAAGGATGTGAAGAAAAAGGAACTCTCCTGCACTATTGGTGAGAGTGCAAACTGGTCCAACCACTATGGAGAGCTCTGTGGAGATTTCTTGACCTACTAAACATAGAGCTTCCATATGATCCAGCAATTCCACACCTAGGTATTTACCCAAAGGACACAGAAACATTAATTCCAAAGGGCACCTGCATGCCTATGTTTATAGCAGCACTATTTACAATAGCTAAGCTATAGAAACAACCCAAAAGCCCAAAAATAGATGAACTGGATCAAGAAGATGTGGTACATATATACAATGGAATATTACTCAGCAATCAAAAAAGATAAACATGCAGTTTGCAGCAACATGGATGGAGCTAGAAGGGGTAATGCTCAGTGAAATAAGTCAGAAAGAAAAAGAAAAATACCGGATGGTCTCACTCATAGAAGGAATTTAGAAAACCTAAATAAGAGACCAGGAAAAAGACTAATCAATACAGGACCTCCCTGATGGCGTAGTGGTTGAGCGCTGGGTTGTGAAGCTGCCCACAGCCTCTGCAGCACCAATTCGATCCCCGGCCGCCGGGCGAGGGTCCCACATGGTGCACAGACCTCTCCTGCTGCCCCCTGCTCCCCTCAGCAGTGTACTTCCATAGTCTGCCTATTCTGCTCTCTGCTCTGGCTCTGGTGAATTCTCTCATCCTCCCACGCTTCTAACTGTACCCAGTGCTTGTATAAATAAATAAATAAATCTTTAAAAAAAAAAAAAAGACTAATCAATACAAAGTAATCATCAAAATCAACAAGTAACTATAAACCAAAGACACATTATGGGGGGGGGATGGAGGGGTGGGAAGAGGAAGAACTAGAGTCAAAATAAGGGGGGTGCAATTGTATGGGGAATATAACCAAAATGAAAGTGCATACATTGTGCAAAGATGAAAAATGATGTAAGAATTATATAAAATAAAATATTAAAAAAAACAACTGTCCCTATATACAGATGACATAATATTATATGTATAAAACCATAAAGAAACCACCAAAATAATATTAGAAATAAATAAATAAGGTGAAGTGGCTGGGTTTAAAATCAATATGCAAAAATCTGTTGACTTTCTATATGCAAACAATGACCTAAGACAAATAGAGATAGGAGGAAGACAATACCATTCACAATCACAGCAAACACAATAAAATCCCTTGGAATAAATCTAAACAAGGAAGTAAAGGAACTGTATACTAAAAACTATTACACACTGATGAAAAAAGACACCACAAAGAATTGGAAAGACAATTTGTGTTCATGGATTGTAATAATATTGTCAAAATCCCTATTTTACCTAAAGCAATACACAGATTTAACTCAATCCCTATTAAGATTGAAATGACACTCTTCACAGAAAAAGAACAAAAAAAGTCACAAAGTTTGTATGGAATTGTAAAGGACCTCAAATAGCAAAACAATCCTGAGAAAAGAACAACATGAGGTATCATCATCATGACTTACAGCTATCTTAAAAAGTGGCAGTAATCAGGGACGGGAAGAGCACGGGTGAATTGGTGGTGGGAATTTCACAAGGACTAAACCTGACAGGAGAAAGCATACATTGTACAAAATGAAAAATGATGTAAAATATATATAAATAAAAAATTTATTAATTTTAAAAATGCAAAAAAAGTAACAGTAATCAAAGCAGTATGATATTGGACTATAAACAGGCGCACTAATCAATGGAATGGAATGGAAAGAGAAGAAATAACATCACATATATATTGATACCAAATTTATGACAAAAGAGACTAGATTATAAAATGGAGAAGGAAGTCTCTTTAATAAATCATGCAGAGAAACCTGGAAAGCCACATATAAAAGAATGAAACAAGAACAATATCTTACAAAATATACTAATAGCAATTCAAAATGGATAAAAAATTTGAATATAAGACCTGAAATCTAAAATACATGAAAGAAAAAAACATAGGTAGACTCTACCCACAACATGGTAGAATAGGCTGGGATCAAGCTATCTCCCAAAAACAACTCAAAAAAGGGCTGAAATGAGCTCCTAACAAAACCCAGATGCTCTGAACCAATTATAGGACAACACTTCTCCAAGATGACCAAGAGCCGAAAACCAGGCAAAGAAGAATGAGTCCATTCTTTGTAGGCATTTGGCTGCACCAAGAAGCCCATCCCACCAACCTGGCCACTGTCTTCCAGCCCAGACTGGGTCCCAGCCTGGACACACCAGTATCCCACCCTATGTCAGGAATCTGCAGAATTTTAGACTGAATTACATGATTCAGTCTTACTTCAAAAGACCAAGCACTAGCCACACCATTCAACCTGCCCATGACTCCAAATGGACTAGGCCATGACTGGAGCCTTAATTGCTGTGCCTTGCATTTGGGGACGCTCAGCTGTCCCCAGCTACACTAGGAAGTGCATCCCACTCAGCCTGCTGCACATGCCAGTGGACAGGGCCACAGCACGAGCCTTGTGGTGCGGGGCTCCATATCAGGGATCTTTGGATACTCCAAGCATTGTGGTGGGCAGAAGCCACAGGAACCCCTGG
The DNA here is from genome assembly GCF_964194135.1 of Talpa europaea. Taxonomy (NCBI): domain Eukaryota; kingdom Metazoa; phylum Chordata; class Mammalia; order Eulipotyphla; family Talpidae; genus Talpa; species Talpa europaea. The sequence goes on along the minus strand of NC_140082.1, from coordinate 64,994,272 downwards.
CCCCACCCAGCTCCCACAGCCATGAGTACAGTATTAAGATCCATTCTGTAGTGGCAGGAAGGGCACAGAGCAGGTTTCCTATGATTAGAGCAGACAGGTAAAGAAGAGTCTTGGAGCCCTCGGTGGCTTTCTCAGGCTTTTATTGAGCTTTTACATGTAGTGCAGCAACCAGGTACATGGCAGGCAAGGGATGCAGGGGAGCCAGGAGGCCAGCAGGGCTCCAAGCCCCCGGCAAGTCATCACCCTAGGCTTCTCTCTCTCTTCTGGCATTCTTTTTCCCCTTCTCTCTCCTGTTCTTTCTCCTGCCTCTGCTTCTTTTGGTGACTGTCTTAATACTACAGCTATGGCCCACAGAAGTAAACAACACAACTTCTAAAAATGTAACAAATGCAGGTGCCCACCATCAGGCATGCAATCCTAAGGGTGGGAGGGCAGAAAAGCCTGAAAATCACTTACCCTACACATTCACACTAATTAAGAGCACCTAGAAATCCCACCAGCCAGCAGAAGCTGTCTGGTTGGCGGGACCTGAGGGGGGAGAAGCAGGAGCACCCACTTCCATCTCCACCCACCACCCTTTGTGGCCCAAGCTTCAGGCAGATCAATACACACCTGGTAAGAGTGGACAGAAGTCATGCCCTCAGGGACCAGTGGCACCATGACCCTGTGCCTAGAACAAACATGAAAGCAGACAATGGGGAGAAAAAAATACAAATGATCAAGCAAGCCCTCCTGGGAACACTGTAACACCAAAGGAAAAACCCAGTGACACTGATATGGAAGAAATTCTCTGACAGATAAAGAATTCAGGATCATCTTAATTAAAAAACTAAAGCATAAAAGGATCAGAATGCCATGAGAAAATCAATGAACAGAAGGATGAGATAGAATCTTTAAATGAGAAAATAAAGAAACTGCAGATATTAAAAGATCAATGGAAGAATTTTTAAATTCTGGGAAAAGTCATGAAAATAAACTTTTGAAATGGAAGAATGAATCAGTACTCTTGAAGATACAGATACAGAAAGAGCCAACATAGAAAACGAAAGAGAGGAACAAAGTAAAAGAATGAAGAAACACTTCATGAATTATCTTACACCATGAGGAAAGGAAATATAAGAGCTATAGGAATCCCAGAAGGAGAAGAGAGAGACTAGGGAACTGACAAGCTATTCAAGGATATCAGTTGAAGAGAACTTCCCAAACTTGAAGAAGAAACTGAAAATAGACATACTGGGAGATAAAAGGCCACCAAACTACCATAAGGAAAAGAAAACTACAGCAAGACACATAATAGCAAAGCTTCCAGGAGTCCAAGACAAAGAAAAAAGAATGAAGCTGATAAAGGTAAAGAAAAAGATAACCTATAAAGGAAAACCAATCAGACTAATAGCAGACTTCTCTGACGAAACACTATGAGTGAGAGAATGGAGCAACATATTCAAAACACTCCAAGACAAAAAAATGCCAGCCAAGAACACTTTATCCTGCAAAGCTCTCCTTCCTTTATGAAGGAAAATAAGGACCTTCTCAGACAATATCTTCAGAAATGTATTACTACTAAACCCCACTCCAAGAAATATTATAAGGAGCCTTAAAATCTAAACCATTAGAGGATTGAACAATTATAACTGAACAAGGTGGTGAATAGAACCACAAAATGATCACCAAAATGGCATAACAGACTTCCATGTATCAATAATCGGCCTCAATATTAATGGACTAAACTTACCAATCAAAAAAACAAGCAACAACAAATGTTGGCGAGGATGCAGTGAAAAAGGAACTCTCCTACATTGCTGGTGGGAGTGCAAACTGGTCCAATCACTGTGGAAAGCTGTCTGGAGGTTCCTCAGTCTACTAAAAATGGAGCTACCATATGATCCAGCAATTCCACCACTAAGGATCTACCCAAAGGACACAAAAACATTGATTCAAAAGAGCACCTGTACACCCATGTTTATTGCAGCACTATTTACAATAGGTAAAACCTGGAAACAACCCAAATGCCCAAAAAAAGATGACTGGATCAAGAAGATGTGGTATATATACACGATGGAATATTATTCATCAATCAAAAAAGATAAACTCATGCCATTCGCAGCAACATGGATGGAGCTAGAAGGAATTATGCTCAGTGAAATAAGCTAGAAGGAAAAAGAAAAATATCAGATGGTTTCACTTATAACAGGAATATGGGGGAACCAAATAAGACATCAATGTAAAAAAATAATAATAACAGTACAAACCACAACAAAGCAAAAACAGATAATTCTAAACCAGAGACATCCTGCAGGGGAGGAGGAGGGAGAGGGGTGAGAGGGAGAGAGCGAGGAGCACAGGAGACTGTGGTGATGGTGCACGGGTGCCTTAGGGAAGGAAATTCTAGGGGGACTCAATCTGAGGGAGTGGGGGAAGCAAATATTGTCTAAAAAATGTAAAAAAAAAATGATAAATGTTTAAAAAAATACCAAAAAAATGTATAGAATAGCATGCTGGATTGGAAAACAGAATCCAACCTTTGCTGCCTTCAGGAAACACATTTAAACTTTAAAGATAAGCATGGTTTGAAAGTAAAGGGTTGGAAAACAATTCTACAAGCAAATGACTCCCAAAAGAAAGCAGGTGCAGCTATACTTATAGGAGATAAAACAGACGTCAAACTAGAAAATGTGACAAGAGACACTATAAAAGCTGTCCAAAGAACACTATATAATGATCAAGAGGACAATACACCAGAAAGACATAACACTCATCAATATATACTCACCAAGTGAGGAAGCTCCAAAATACTTTAGACAGTTACTATCATCTTTGAAAACAGACATTGGAGAAAATACATATATGGTGGGAGACTTCAACACCCTACTCTCACCAAGGGACAGATCAACAAGACAGAAATAAGGACAAAATAGTCCTAAACAAAGATGTAGACCACGTAGGCTTAACAGACATCTATAGGACACTGCACCTCCAAAAACCTGAATACATATTGTTCTTAAGTGCACATAGATCATTCTCCAGGATCAACTATATACTGGGTCACAAGACAAATATCAAAAAATACATAAAGATTGAATCATACCAAGTATCATCTTCGACCATAAATATTTCCAACTAGAAATTATCTATGAAAAGAAATCAAGGAGCACCCCCATTAAATGGAAACTAAAAGACTACTGGGTTAATGAAGAAATCAAAGAGAAATTTAAAAATACATTGAGACAAATGACAAAGATGACTCAACTTTCCAAAACATATGGGACTCAACAAAAGCAGTATTAAGAGGAAAGTATATAGCAAACATATCAAGAAGCAAGAAATGACCCAAAGATAAAACCTAATCTCCCATCTTGAGGAACTAGAAAAAGAATAAAAAAAAAAAAAAACACCCAAAAGCCAGTAAAAGAAAGGAAATAATAAAAATTCAAGCAGAAATAAATGAAATAGAAAAAAAAAAAACAGTCCAAAAGATCAGTGAAACCAAAGCTTGTTCTTGATAAAATAAAATAGACAAACCTCTATAGGTTCACAAAGAAAAAAAGGGAAAAAAAACCAAATGAGTAAGATTATAAATGAAAGAGCAGAAATTAAAACAGACACAGTAGATATCCAGAAGATAATTAGAGATTACTGACAACAATTATATGCAATCAAGATCAGCCTTCTAGGTGAGATGGAAAAATTCTTAGAACTACACAATCACCCAAAGTAGAACAAAAAGGAAATAGATAACTTAAATCAATTGCAAGCAGTGAAATTGAAATAGTAACCAAAACCCTCCCAAAAAACAAAAGCCAAGGACCAGATGGTTTCAAACAAGTTCTACCAAATGTTCGAAGATGAGCTAATACCTATTCTGCAAAAACTCTTTCACAAAATTGAGAAAGAAGGAAAACTACCAAATATATTTTACAGGCCAACATTACGCTAGTATCAAAACTAAGCAAAGACAGTACAAAAAAAGAAAACTACAGTCGAATCTCCCTAATGAACTACAGATGCACAAATCCTCAATAAAATCTTAGCAAACCAAATCCAACAGTGCATCCTACTATGACCAGGTGGGGTTTATTCCAGAGACACAGGATGGTTCAACATCCATAAATCAATTAACCTAATTACCACATCAATACAAAGAAAAATAAAAACAGTATGATTATATAAATATATATGCTGAGAAGGCATTTGATAAAGTCCACCATCTATTTATGATGAAGGCCCTCAAAAAGCTCAGGATAAAATGGTCATATCATACCATAATAAAAGCCTTCTATGACATAGCCACAGTTAATATCATTCTTAATGGTGAAAAACTGAAATTCTTCCAATTAAGATCTGGAACAAAACAAAGATGTCTACTCTCACCTCTGCTTTTCAATATAATACTGGAGGTCTGATCTAGGGAAATTAGCAAAGAGAAAGATATAATAGGGATCCAAATAGGGAAAGAAGTAAAACTATCATTTTTTGCAGATGCTATGATAATATATGTAGATAACCCTAAAAAACCCACAGGAAGACTAATTAAAACAGTAAACCAATTTAGTAAATTAGCACATTACAAAATCAATACAGAAAAGAAAAATCAGTAATCTTTCCATATGCAATCAGTCCCAAAAGAATGAAACTAGACTACTATTTCACACCATATACAAAAAGCAATTTAAAAGCAACTTGAGTATATATAAAACCTGAAACCATAATATATGTAGAAGAAAACATAGGTAAAACATTCCATGACTGACATAAACCTCAGGAACATCTTTGGGGATTCTTCTCCAGAAGCAAGGAAAACAAAGAAGATAAAACAATTGAGACTACATCCAACTAAAATTGCAGAATATTTTGCTAAATATTTGTCATTTAGCAAGAGATAGAAATCAAAGCAAAGAGACATCCTACTCAATGGAAGAAATATTTGCACACCATATATCTGATAAGGGACTGATATCAACGATCTCCAAAGAACTCACACAACTCAACAGAAACAAAGCAAACAACCCAGTCAAAAAATGGGCAGAAAAACTAAGAAGTCACTTATCCAAAGGAGAAATGAAAATGGCCAACAGGAACATGAAAAATGTTCAATACCACTAATTATCAGGGAAATACAATTCAAAAACACAACTGGATACCACCTCACTCCAGTGAGAATGGCCCACATTAAAAAAAGAAAAAAAAAGAAAACAACAAATGGTGGAGAAGATGTAGAGAAAAAGGAACCCACTTATAATGCTGGGTGGAATATCAACTGGTCCAGCCACTGTGGAAAGCTGTGTGGAGTTAAAGCACTAAAAATGGAGCTACCATATGATCCAGTGATTCTGCTCCTTGGAATACCCAAGGAATGCAAAAACACTAGTTCAAAAGGAAACCTGCCCTCCTATGTTTATTGCAGAACCATTTATAATAGCCAACATATGGAAACAACCCAAATACCCCAAAATAGACGAATGGGTCCAAAAGCTGTGGTATATTTACACAATGGAATATTACTCAGAGATCAAAAAAGATAAATTCATGCCATTAGTGGCAACATATATGGAGCTGGAAAGGATTATGCTAGTGAAATAAGCCAGAAGGAAAAAGATAAATATTGGATGGTATCACTTATATGTGGAATATAGAGAAACCAAACAAAAGTTCAAGAAAAAGCAAAACTAGCACACTGACCATAGAACTAAGGCAATACAGCAAAGGAGGGGGAGGGAGAGGGAGTCAAAACAGGGGCGGGAAGAACCCAAGGGAATATGGTGATGGTTCACGGGGGATATGGTGGCAGAAGAACTATTGGGACTACAATGATGTAAGGAAAAAAATTAAAAATAGGTAAAGAGCTCTTGATATTTGTCTTAGGGTTGTTTTGTGGATTTGTTTCTACCAACATGAAAAATAGAATATAAACAAATGGAACTACATCAAACAAAAGCTTCTGCAAAGTGAAAGATCATCAATAAAATGAAAAGGCAAGGAAAAAAAAAGAAAAGGCAGCCTATTGAGTGGGTTGCACTTGTCTGCCTGCTGTTAGGGCAGCACTGTTGGTAGGATTTGACAATCCTCCCGGGAAGTGGCACTTTGGTTGAGTTTGGCCTTGTCCCTGGACTAAGCTGTACTCAAGAGCTAGTTCTGGGATTCCAACATTGGCATGTGGCTGACTGAAGTCAGAGGGATGTGTTGATGTTTCTAGGGCCTCACCTGCATTGGTGCTCACTGAACCTGCAGTAATAATGCACAGTGTTGGCAGCAGCAGCAGTGTCACAAGGAAGGTTGGCTCCTGCTGAAATGCCCCGCACCCCTGCCAATCACACTGCCCACATGCAGCTTCTGGGACTGGACACCAGAGCCCCAAGAGGAAAGAGGTGCTCCAGAGCTCACACCTGGCTAGCACCTGCAGGCCCTCAAACCGGCCCTTTGAGGGTCTCCATGTAGGCCCCTCCAGCTTTCTGCTGCAGGGTGGTTTGGCTGCCCAGAGGTGGCACCTGGACAACCAGTGGTAAACTCTTCTTTGCCACAGGAGTCTTAGGGTCTCCACTCTCAAACCCAGCTGGCTTCTGGGAAATGAGAGGTCCCCAGCAGGGAGCAAATCTTGTGGCAGTGTAGTGCCAGGATGGGCCACTGAGCAGGTTTTCTATGATCCGAGCAGACCTGGTACAGGAAGAGTCCTGGAGCCCTTGGTGGCTTTCTCAGGCTTTTATTGAGCTTTTACATGTAGTGTAGCAACCAGGTACACGGCAGGCAGGGGTGCTGGGGGCCCAGGAGACTGGCAGGCCTCCGAGCCCCTGGCAAGTCTTCACTCTGGGCTTCTCTGGCCTTCCTTCTTCCCTTCTCTCTCCTGCCTCTTCTCCTGCCTCAGCTTTCCTTGGCCAATATCTCAATACTGCAGTCATGGCCCACAGAAGTAAACAATACAACTTCTAACAATGTAACAAATGCAGGTGCCCCACCAGGCAGGACAATCCTAATGTGGGGAGGGCAGAAAAGCCCAAAAATCATGTACCCTACAGGCAGGAAACCACCACCGCTACCCCAAGTGCTCATGCTACTCAGGCTGTGGCAGAAAGAGCAGGTCTTGCCGTGGGACTTGTGCCAGGCTCTGGTTTCAGTTGTATACGTATTCTCAGAATCATTCATATTTATACTAACTTAATTCTAGTGAGATTTAAGAATGTATTCCTCAATGTGTAGCTCTATTCCCCCTTCCCCTTATTTTGCTGTTGTGGTTATGTATGTTACATCTATGTATACTCGGAACCTAATGATGAATTGTTTACTTTAACTAGTTTTAGGTCATTTAAAGAAACTGAGAAAAGGAAGGAGAGTCCAATGTACATGTGTATCATGTGTTAACTTTCTTATTTACCATATCGGTTGCACTTCCTTTGATACTGCAGACTTGAATTTCCAACTGCTGCCACCTGCTGTGCTCCCATCCCTTTTATTGCGTGCTATCAGCAATTTAATTATATTTCTATGTTTAAGTGCAAGTTCCAATTAAATACATATTGTTTGATAAAATTGCCTTTTAATCAGTTAAGAGGAAAAAAGAATGTCATTATTGGTCAATAGTGTGTGTGTGTGTGTGTTGTTTTGGTTTGGTTTTGGTATTATAGTGACGTTGGCCTCATAGAATATATTTGAAAGTATTCCATCTTTCTTGATTTTTTGAAAGAGATTGTATGGGATAGGTATTAGCTCATCTTTTAATGTTTGATAGAACTCACTGGTGAACCCATTTGATTTTTGTTTTTGGGAAGAATTTTGATTACTATTTCAATTTCCTTGCTTTGATTGGCCTATTCATGTTTTCTGTTTCTTCCTTATTCAGTCTTGGATGATTGTCTAGTTCTAAGAATGTTACTTAATGCTACTTATTAGCATATAGATGTTCAAAGTAATCTCTATTGTCTGAATTTCGTGGCATGTCTGTTGTAACATCTTGTCATTCATTTCTAATCCTGTGTGTACTTCCCCCCCTTTTTCTTCGTGAGTCTAGCTAGAGATTCGTCTATTTTGTTTATTTTTTCTCTAAGAACCAGCTTTCGGTTTCATTAATCTTTTGGACTGTCTTTTTAATTTCTGTTTCACTTACTTTTGCTTTTTTATGATTTCCTTTCTTCTTTTGGGTTTGGTTTGTTTTCCTTTTTCTAATTCTTTGAGATGAGAGAAGTTTATTTACTTGAGTTCTTTCTCTTGATGTAGACTCATACTGCTACGTATTTTCTTCTTCTTACTGCTTTTGCTGCCTCCTATAAATTCTGGACAGTTGTGGCCTTATTGTCATTGATTTCAAGGTATTTTCTTTATTTCTTCTCTGATTTCCTCCTAACCCAGTAGTCTTTCAGTAGTGTGTTGTTTAATTACCATGTATTGGGGTTTACACTGTTTTCTTTTTTGTTTGGTTTTTAGTTTAATACCTTTATGGTCAGAGAAGATTCTTTGTATTATTTTGATATTTTTTAATTTGCTAAGTCTTGAGTTGTTAAGTAATATATAGACAATTTTGGAGGCTGTCCCATGTGTATGAAGAAAATAGATATTAAGGTTTTTGTTGGGTGCAGTGCTTTATATTTATCTTTTAGGTCCCTGTGGTCTATTTCTTTATTTAAGGATATTGCATCCCTATTTATTTTCTGTCAGTTGATCTGCCCAGAGGTGAGAATGGGTGTTAAAATTCCCTACTAGAACTGTTCTTCCCAATGTCTCTTTCAGAATTGATAGTAGTTGCCTAATATATTTTGGTGTTCTTTCAATTAGCGAGTGTATATATATATATATATATATATATATATATATATATATATATAATGAATGATATATCTTCCTCATGTAGTGTTCCCCAGATCATTACAGTGTCCACCCCTAACTCTTGATAACTTTCTTAACTAGAAAGCTATTTTGTCTGATATAAGTATGGCTATTTATTACTTCCTTTGAGCTCTTTGTGCTTGTCGGATTGTTTTCCAACCCTTTAACCTGAGTTGATGTTTCTCTTTGAAGCTCAGGTGCATTCTGGGAGATAGCAGGAAATGATCCAGTCAGATATTCTGTGCCTTTTAATTGGCGAGTTCAGTCCATGCACATTTTGAGTGATTACTGATGTTGCTATCATTTTGTCCTTAACTTTTGTGGTTCTGTTTCCCTGTTTAGTTCTTTGTGTATGTTCCTTTCTTTGATTTGGGTATAAGAACTCCTTTCAAAATTTCTTGAATGAGGGACATAGTGTTTGCAAACTCCTTCAGTTTTTGTTTGTCAGCAAAGGCCTTATATCTCCCTAATAGCTGTAGGAGACTCTTGCTAGATAGAGTAAAAAAAGGATTTTTGCCCTTACCTATTTGTTCCATTCTCTCCTTGCTCGTAGAGTTTCTTTAGAGAAGTCCTATATTAGCCAGATGAGTATACCTTTATAGGTTATCTGCTTCTTCCCACTTGCCAGCTTCACTGTTCTTTCTTTGCCTTGAACTCTTGAAATATTTACTAGTAAAAACCTTGGTCTCCTTTTGCTTAGGTGTCTTGTGGATCTTTGAGCTTCCTGGATTTGTACATTTATTCCCTTCTTTATGTTTAAGAAATTGTCCTCCATTATTTCTTTGAATACATATTCTGTTCCCTTCTCTGTCTCTATATTCTTATATTTCATTTCCTCATGGAGTCAGATAATTATTGCAGTAATTCCTCATGGTTTTTTTTACCTTGCTTCTCTCTTTTTCTACCCAAATTCATTGTTCTTTCATGTCTTCAAATGCATTGATTTATTCTTCCATTTTGTCTATTCTACTTCTATAGCTTTCTCTTATATTTTTAATCATCTCTACTATTCTTTTATATCCTTACTCTCCATATTTTTCTTAGTTAAAAACTCAATTTCAGTGTTCTCTTCAATGATCTTATTTCTCATGACGTTCATTTGCTTTTCAGAGTTTTCTTTGTAATCTTCCAATTCTTTAATTTTCTTCATAATGGCAATTTTGAATTCTACATCTGATAGGAAGATTATCTCTTCATTTTTTTGTGATTGGGTTCTACGGGTTTGTTCTCTCTCTCTCTGTGGTGTTTTGTTACCCTGAAGAACTGTGTGCCCATTTGCTGTATTTTCCCCTTTTCCCATTGCTGAATTTTGTGTTGCCTAGCTATGTGTGTGGTGTCTAATCCTATTCCCAAGCTGGCCTGCGCTCTCATCAGGGCCTGTTCCCCTAAGTCTTGGTTGGGTGCTCAGTGACTGGTAGCAGGGATGCTCAAACTTTCTCTTTCTCCAAGACAGTGAGACATGGGCTCAAAAAATTATGTGCCCTTTCACAGAGAATTACCAAAGAATGTGCTTTAGTAAACAAGAAAAGATCAAAGCTTATATCCAGTAAACAGTACTTTCAACCCAGAGAGTAATGAAGGAAATCCCATAAAACAAGCACCAAATTACCTCTGCATTTTACCACATGGTTAATATTGCAGTATATTTGAGAATCTAGAAACATATTGCAGAATTGTCTAAAGAGTCAAGAATGTTTTCCTTTGACAAAAGAATGAAGAGAAATAGGAAGTGGTAGCAATTCGGTTATAATTTGATTTGTTTCACCCAGATTTGTTTAAAAATAAAAATTTTGAATTTTTTTTTAAAAAAACATTATATGTCAGCACTGTGAAAGATGGATGAGAGGAATAGAAAAGACCATTTTATTCTTGTACTTTCTATTTTCTTGTCTCAGGACCTGGCATATCACCATACCAATGACAGACAATGATATACTAATGGAGATTAAGGGAAAACCAGTGGCTTTACAAGATTGCTTTACTGCAGACTCTCGGCTTCAGCTTACCTATCCTTTGTGGACAATGGCAGAGGTTTCTGGTTATTTACCAATCTCTTCACCGCGTGGTAGTCAGTTAATTGCAGACTGGGATGCTTGTTTTCCTTCTGTAGCTGTTGTGGTAGCTGATATGGAGACCTTTCAAACAAATGATTCATTCCAATCTTGGACCAGACTCAGAGTGCCTCCAAATATGCTGTCTGATGAGGACAGACACAAAGTGTCTGATGTGAGCTTCTCACGGGATGGAATATTTCTTCTAATAATTGATAAGCTTTTTATAAGACGTTATTATATATTTTTAAGACTAGGAAAACTTTTTGATCTTCCCAATGATGGAATTATTGGCATCACATCAAGAAAATGGTGTTGGACCAATTATTTACTCAAGGTTAGTAAAAGATATTCATATTACATATTTGCTATACCATTTTTTGGTGATGTATCAGAGACTGTAGGATACAGATTATTTTAGATTTATTTTTTATGATTGTAAATAGTTCTATTTTCCTAAATTAACTTCACAGCAATCTCTGTTAAGTGATGAACCTCCAACTGAGAATAAAATGGATCTTGTATATTATAATGCAGGTCATTAAGTCTTATTAAGAGAATTTGGGCTTACCTTGATGTTAACAAAAAGAAAAAAACCTCCTAAATTGTTTTTCTTTTTTTTTTCACTATAATTCATTTGTTGTTATTGTTGTTGTTTTAAAGATTTGTTTATTTATACATACAAGAACTGGAGTACAGGCCAGAGTTGTGGGGGAGGGGGTGAGAGGATTCACCAGAGACAGAATGGGGAACAGAACAGGCAGATCAACTGAAATGCACTGCTGAGAGGAGCAGCAGGTGAGTCAGGAGAGGTCTGCTGAGCCATGTGGGTTGCTCGCTGGCTGGGGATCGAACTCATGCTGCAGTGGCTGTGGCGAGCCTCATAGGTTGCGTCTTAACTCCTTATGCCAGCAGGGAGGCCCCCAAATTGCTTTTATTAAACAAACACTCTGTGCTCTCAAAAATGAATTAACTCTTCCATTTTTAACAATAGAGTTAGTTAATAAGATATTCTGAAACTATCTCATTGAAAAACACCTTGTAATGCCAGGAGGGACACAGAGCTGGTTCTCTCTGATCCAAGCAGATGGACAAAGGAGAGTCCTGGAGCCCTCTGTGGTTTTCTTAGGCTTTTATTTTGCTTTTACATATAATGCAGCAACCAGGTATATGGCAGGCACATGGGGGGCCAGGAGGCTGGCAGGCCCCCTAGCCCCTGGTGAACCTTTTCTCTTTACTGGGCTCTCTCTCCTTCTTTCTTTTTTCTCTCCTGTTCTCTCTCCTGCCTCTGCTTCTCCTGGCAAATATATCAATACTACAGCCATGGCCCACAAGAGTAAACAACACAACTGAAAATACCAGTGTAACAAGATGCAGGTGCCCCTATCAGGCATGCAATCCTAATGGCGGAAGGGCAGAAAAGTCTGAAAATCACTTACTGTACACACCTAGAAAGCTGCACGGAAATTTACACATTTTAAACACATAGCTAAACTTACATGTCAATAAGGGAAATCATAAAAGGAAACAGGAGTTCTGGAACACTAGTCCAGAGTCATAAATTCTGAAATCTCAGTTGCCCTGAGGTCATGTGCTGATCCCACATATTTAGACCTCTAGTACTTGGAATAATTTTTTACAAACAATAAGAGCCTTCAATATTTTTCCAACAAAATTAAGTCCATCTCAGTTTTAACTTTTAGAAGGAGAGAAAAAATGTCTTTAGAATTCATGACAATGAGTCAACCCACAAGCACTTTGGGACTCAAATTCATAGTACCTGACTGGTTCAAAAAAGATATTAAGTTTAACCTATATAACAAGCACAGATCCTTTCTGGAGAAAATTACCTTACACTCATGCTTTGAAAATTCTGTGCAAATAACTTTCTGAGTAAATAAAATCACATTCCAAAATGGCAAAACATATGAAAATATAAGATACCAAGGAAGTCAACAGAAAACAAAGAGCAGAATCATTCCTCCAAGATCATTGAATGGCAAAGCAATTAGTAAGACTTAAAAGCAAGGAAGTCATTTTCATAAAATCTCAAATAGTGCTTATCCTAGAAAGATGTAGTGACTGAGAATGAGCATATGTAGCACGTGGAAGTATTTTGTCATAAATCTTTCATATATGTAATTATATTTTGTGCATGTGTGGACTATGTTTAAAAATTTTTAGTATGTTAAATATTAAATTTCATTAAAAATCTTAAATGAAGCTAATACTTGAAATGTAAAATTCAACAGATGGTTTAAATAAATTGGATACAACAAAAGTAATGCACTAAAAATACATTAGAAGAAATGAAACAAGATGAAAATTTAAGAGAAAAAGAGATGAAAAAACATAACAAGAATAGAGAGTAAGAAGGGTTAAAGGGAAGAATGGAAAAGAGATGATCCAATATATATCTGACCAGAATTCCAAACGGGAAAGAGATGGAAAGTTTTCAGACATAAAGATATCAGTTCTTAATCCAGAAATACTTCCCAATTGATAGAGAAAAACAGAATGTGTTTAAACACAAAATAATGAAATTTTCATAGATCTTCAACTAACAAGAGAGATTAAAATTATCTAGACAGAAAATACAAATTACAAAAAGTAATGACAATAAAACAAGTAGGCAGCATCAATGTTAGCCAACAGATGGTATAATTCTCAAATAACGGAGACAAAGTTATTGTCAATCTAAAATTACACTTATTTGATGAAACTATTCTCAAAAACAAGAATTTTTAAAACTATTTTAAGGATCAAACCCAGAGATTTCAGAATATAATTAAAATAACTGCAATAAAAATTTATTAGATGTGCTCAACAGCAGAATGGAGATGACATGACAGAGGAAAGAGCCAATAAGACTAAAGCTTGCATCAATAAAACTTTTTTCTCTAAACAAGAGAAAATACTTGTCAAAATTGAACCAAGTCTCAGAAATTAATGGGGATGATGTAAAGGGTCTAATGTTTATGTCATTGGAGCTCAAGAGGGAAAGAAGAAAGAGTAGAAATGATATATCTGAATAGACAATGGCTAATAACTTTCCAATTAAGCAAAAAAAAAGTATGGAGTTTAGCAAATTACAAATAAGATCATTACAAGCAAATTCATAAACTACTGAAAACCAAAGGGAAAAATTTGAAAGCAAACTGAGAAAAACGATACATAATGTGCCAGAAAACAATGAATCAGTTGATGGCACATCTCAAGTGCTAGAGATTACAAAAGTGCTGAAAGAAAAGAAACATATATCTTCTGTTGCGGGGTTTTAATGTATTTTCATATAGTAAATATGACAACTATTACCAATGATGAGCACAAAGGAGCCTATGGGGTAGTGAGGGTTTTTCATTCCACTTGAAATGCTAAAATATTAATTCTATGAAAAATGTTGTAACCCCTAGAGCAGGCACACAAAAAAATAAGTACATATATATACATGGTAAAGAAAATAAATTTAAATGGAAGACCTTTTTTTTTTCAAATCCAAAAAAAAAAAAAGGCAGAAAAAGAGAAACACTGGGGAAAAGCCTGAGAATACAAACTGAATACAATGAAATGATTTTGCTAAATATAAACATATCAACTGTAAAACCACTAAACTAAAAGACAGAGATTGTCAGGTTTTGAAAAACTGTATGCTTTCTATTAGAAGCCCAAGTTACATATAATGATGTAGCTGGATTAAAAGTAAGACACTGGAAAAAGATATACCATCAAACACCAATTAAAAGAAAGCTTAAGTGACTTTATTACTATCCAACAAGCTAGGAAAACAATCAGGGTAAATAGGAATATATACAAAATGATTAAAGAGTCAACTCATCAAGAAGACATAACAATCCTAAATGTCTATGCACCTAATAACTGAGTTTCAAAACACATAAACCAAAATTAATTGGCTGGATGAAAGAAATGCATAAATCTACAAATTTATTGGAAGATTTTCACACTCATTTTTCAGTAGTAGATAAAACAAATGAACAGAAAATCAACCAGGATATACAAGGATGAACAATACTAGGGGTGAGAAAACTATGACCCAGCACCCAAAATGTACCCTGTAAATACTTGTATTGAAATATATCCATCCTTGTTTTATATACATACTATCTTAGCAGCTTTTGTACTGCAACAATAGAGATGAAAATTTGCAACAGAAACCATGCAGCCTACAAAATATTTACAAATATTTTGTTGCAGAAATATAGCCCGAAAAATGTTCACTATACAGTCCTTTCCAGAAAAAGTTTGCTGGCCTTAATTAACACTATCAACCAACTTGACCTAATAAGAAATTGTAGAATATTGTCCAGCCATCAAAAGAAGAAAATACATTCCTTTCAAGCGGACATGGAATATTAAGCAAGATAGACAAATAGTATTTTAAAACAAAAAATAAACGTTAACAAATTTAAAAACATAGAAATCAAAGTATGTTCTCTGATTTTAACAGTGTAAACCAGAAATTGATTTTTTTGAAAACTACATGAGGAAACATACCTTAACAGGAATTGGGGATCATTTAAAACTGAATGAACATAAAAATAAAACATATTAAAACTATATCAAAACTGGTAGAATTGAAATAAGAGATAGATAAATCCATGATTACAGATAAAGAGAGACTAAGAAAATAGGCAAGAATATGGAAGAACTCAACAACCAACTGGACTGAACTGATATTTATAGAGCATTCTACCCCCAAACTGTGGAATACACATTCTTGGCAAGTGTTGGTGGATCATTTACCAAGATAGACCATATGGGCAAATGATAAGACAAGTCTTAGCAGTTTTAAAAGAAAGTAAACCATACAAAATATGGTCTCTGAGCAAAATGGAATTAAACTAGGAGTCATTTAAAAATACTCCAGTTCTTGGAAATTAAACCACACATTTCTAAATAACTCGTGTAAAATAAGACTTCTTAAGGGACATTAGAAAATCAACTGAATAAAAATTAAAATATAAAATATCCAATTTTACAGAATGCTGTTAAAGCAGTACTTACAGAAAAATGTATAGCATTAAATTCTTACATTAGAAACTTCTAATTCAGATCAAGAGATATTGAAAAATAGAAATTATCATATTTGTTTTTCTACATGAAACAATGACAAAGAATTTCAATGAAATGTATGAAATAACCTAATAAAATACTAAGTGAAATTCAGAAAGTAGCTATAGTATTATTAAATTATATTTAGAACAAAAACTATTACTAGGAATAAATAGCATCATTTTATAGCAACAATTGAGTTAATTCATCAAGAGCACATAAAAATCATAGTGTTTATGAATCTAAATACAGAACTTCAAAATGCACAAAGTAAAATGTGAAACACAGGGTAAATAGAGAAAACTATACTTTTAAATGCTTCAATACTTTTTCTTAATAATTAATAGGACAAATAGAAAATTAGTAAGGGTGTTGACTTGAACAACACTATCAACCTTCTGAATCAATTGGGGTTTATAGAATATGTGACCCAAGAGCAAAATCCATATTTTCTTCAAATGTACATAGGGGGCCTCCCCAGTGGCACAGCGGGTTGAATGCCGTGCTATGAAGCTGTCCACAGCCTCTGCAGCACGGGTTCGATTCTGGTTGGCCAGCGAGAATCCCACATGGTACCACAGACCTCTCCTGCTGCACCCGCTGCTCCCCTCAGCAGTGTTTTTTCTATCATCTGCCTGTTCTGCTCCCTGCTCTGTCTCAGGTGAATCCTCTCACCCCCCACACCTCTGGTCTGTACCCCAGCTCTTGTATAAAAAAATAAATAAATCTTTAAAAAGAATGCGCATAGAATTTTTACCAAAATAAAACATTTTCTGGGCCATAAAATGAGTCTTGATGTGTTTAAAAGTTGTCACATAAAATAGAGTGTGTTATCTGACTACATAATTAAATTAGGGGCCTCCTTGGTGGTGCAGGGGCTTAAGCACAGCACTATGAAGCAATCTGCAGCCTCTGCAGCATGAGTTTGATCCCCACCCGGCCAGGGAGTTACCCACACGGCACAGCTGACTTCTCCTGTCTCACCCACTGCTCCCCTCAGCAGTGTATTTCAGTCAGTCTGCCTGTTCTGTTCCCCACTCTGTCTCTGGTGAATCCTCTCACCCACCGCACCTCTGGCCTGTACCCCAGTTCTTGTATGCATAAATAAATAAATCTTTTATAAAAAATAATTAAATTAGATACATAACAAAAAGATATCTGCCACATACCAAAATATTAGGAAACTAACACATTTCTAAATAATTTATGAGTCAAAGACAAATTTAAACGAATCAAAAGTTAGTTGAACTAAAGAAAATGAAAACTGAACACATCAGAATTCGTGGGATGATGCTAAAGCAGAATTAGAAGGGAAATTTACTGTATTAGTCCCTCATATTAGAAAAAAATAATGTCTGAAATCACCAATCTCTATTGCACTATAAGAAACTAGGAAAAAAAGAAGTAAAACAAAAAAAAGGAAATAATTTAAAAGTCATTGGGCAAACAATCCAATGATTAAAAACACAAACAAATATCAAAAAAATAAATAAAAATCTTTGGATAAATTAATGGCATAGAAAACAGAAAAACTGCAGAGAAAAATCAGTGAACAAAAAGCCCTGCTCCCTGAGAAGATTAATAAAATTGATTATTTTTTTCATGTTACCAGTATACTTATTAGAGGAAATCAAAGGAAGGAAATATGCATCCAGGCTTAGGTAAATTGTCCGGAAATAAAATTGGTAAATTGCCAATTAAATTGCAAATTAAAAGGTAAATTTTGTGGAAATATGCATCCAGGCTTAGGTAAAATCCAGGCTTAGGGATTGTTTATTCTCAATAATATTGACTCTTGCCACAGTATGACACTTAAATCATGAAGCTAGAACCTGGTGAAGGCATTCAGTAATATGGGTAGAATATGAACAGACCACATTTTTATTTTTAGTCTGGGTAGAAGCATGTTTTTCAGCCATTGCTTACTAGGCATGTTTTGGCATTCCAACAGAAGCTGAAGACCAGAAAGATTCCAGGTAAACCGTGTTTGCTTCTAACAGGGCATAAAAAAAGCAACAAGAATTTCATTTCTGTGCAAAAACACAGAGCAGCTGCTCTTTGCAGACAATTATATGCTCTGAAGACAATTATATGCAGTGTGTGCAAGGCTGAAGTTGTAGAATCTTAGCGTGTGTGTGTGTGTGTCCAATTAACCTCCTTGCTGAAAAAATCATCATGGTGGTGTCATGTGGGAAAGTTTGAAAGATGAATCAGATGAACCTGCTCCTTTATTTTTTTTTTTTAGGATTTTTTTATTTTATTTTTTTATATTTTTATATTCCCCATACAATACAATTGCAACCCTGATTTTGACCCCAATCCCTCCTTCCCCCCCTCCAAAGAGTGTCTCTGGTCCATAGTTGTTTGTTGATTTTGATTTTTTCCTTTCTTATAGTTATTCTTTTTCCTGGTCCATATTTAGGTTTTCTAGATTCCTGTTATGAGTGAGACCATCTGGTATTTTTTCTTTTTCTTTCTGGCTTATTTTGCTGAGCATGATCCCTTCCAGCTCCATCCATGTTGCTAACAAATTGCATGTGTTTATCTTTTTTGAATGCTGAGTAATATTCCATGGTATATATGGACCACATCTTCTTGATCCAGTCATCTATTTTGGGGCATTTGGGTTGTTTCCATAGCTTAGCTATTGTAAACAGTGCTGCTATAAACATAGGGATGCAGGTGCTCTTTGGAATTGATGTTTCTGTGTCCTTTGGGTAAATACCTAGGAGTGGAATTGCTGGATCATATGGAAGCTCTATCTTTAGTAGGTCGAGGAATCTCCACACAGCTCTCCATAGTGGTTGGACCAATTTGCACTCCCACCAGCAGTGCAGGAGAGTTCCTTTCTCTCCACATCCTCGCCAACATTTGTTGTTGCTAGATTTTTTAATATGTGCCATTCTCCCTGGTGTAAGATGGTATCTCATTGTAGTTTTGATTTGCATTTCCCTGATTACAAGTGACGTTGAACATTTTTTCATATGTCTGTTGGCCATTTGTATTTCCTCTTCAGAGAAGTTTCTTTTTAGCTCTTCTGTCCATTTTTTGACTGGATTATTTTCTTTGTTGTTGTTGAGTCTCATCAGCTCTTTGTAGATATTTGTGATCAGTCCTTTATCATTAGTGTTGTGTGCAAAAATGTTCTCCCAGTCAGTGGGGTTTCTCTTTGTTTTTGTTATTGTCTCTTTTGCTGTGCAGAAGCTCCTTAATTTGATGTAGTCCCAGCTGTTTATCTTTGCCTTCTCTATCACTGCTTTGGGTGATGCATCTGTAAAGATGTCCTTGAGGTACATGTCATGGAGTGTTTCGCCTATATTTCCTTCTATGTATTTTATGGTTTCAGGTCTTATGTCTAGTTCTTTAATGCATTTTGAGTTGGTTTTTGTGCATGGTGTGAGGTAGTGGTCAAGCTTCATTCTTTTACATGTAGCAACCCAGTTTTTTCAGCACCATTTATTGAACAAACTTTCTTTGCTCCAGTGAGTATTCTTTGCTCCTTTGTCGAAGATTAGTTGACCATAGATCAGTGGGTTTATTTCTGGGTTTTCTATTTGTGAACCTGCTCCTTTAGAGGAAGTATTTCCATGCACAAATATGCCAGCAATCATGTTCCTTCTTTATTACAGCTTTTCTTTCTGGGAATAAATTCTTGCCAGTTTGCAACAGCATGTACCACTAAAGTTAAGGCAGAGTTGTAAAGAGAACTTGGATAATCTATGTTTGTTTGTTTTTAAATATTTTATTCTTTTAATTGTGAAACAGGATTCTCCCCACCAGGGTACTCGCCACCAAATCACCCATAGTCTACCACCATAGTCCTCTGTGCTTCCTTCTCTCTTTATTCTTATTCCTCTCCCTCTCTCCCCTTTGGATACTTCAGTTCTAATGTCAGCTTTCAAGAGCTAGCTTTTAAGGTTTTCTTTCTCTATACATAGTTTCATTTCTATATTCCGCATATTAGTGACACCATCTGGTATTTATCTCTCTTCACTTATTTCACTTAGCATTATGTCTTTCAACTCCATCCGTTTTGCTCTCAGTGGAACCTCCTTATTATGGGTTTTCTAGCTGTCAGGTTCCCACAGCTGGATCTGGAAGTTGGGGGGAAAGGGGGCAGGATTCTCTTTCTAGCTCAAGCAAATGATTTCTGGATGCAGGTAGCTTATAGTTTGGCTTTCCCTGTTGGAAACTGTAACTTAGTACTCATTACCCAAACTGGTGGATAGAGTCTGATTTCTACAGCTTGAAACTGGAGCCTGGGGGTGGCGTAGCTCTTGTTGCTGGTTGAAGGAAACTAGGAGTTGCCCCGTTCTTTCCCACAATTGGGAGATGAGTGCAGGATTCCCACAACACCAGTGGCTACTAGAAGGGGAAAGGCATATGGCATCTGCAGTGGAGTATTGTGGCTCTGACAGCCAGAGGCAGAGCTGGGCCCCCTGCCTACACCATGGATCCCAGGCTAATGCACTGTCCTGGAAGCCTGTCAGAATCAGATGCACTTGGGCAAAAGCCTCTGTGAGGGAGAGGGTTTGATGTGGCTCCATACAGGAAGCAACAGGCTTGGGCGGGATGCTGCTAGGAGGGAAGATTGCTAGCCTGCTGGGTCACATGTGCTTGGCTGAAGAAGCTGTCAGGGTGTGGCCGCACTTGGTCACACTTCTGCTGAAAAGCAGTAGGTCTCTGGAGACAGGGCTGTGACTCCTAAGACCAAAGACTTCGAGCCAGACTGAGCTCCCCGGCTCTGATAATGGGCCCTGAAAGCAGGGCATTGCTGCTGTTTTGCCCAACGGTTAGAGTGAGTTCCTGACTCCCTCAGGGATCTCTGAGGATGGGGTGCTTCTTCTCTGATATCAGGAGATAGTCTGATGTCAAGGGGAAGCTGGATTCCTATCTAAAATGGGAGTGGGATCTAGAGACTGAGGACCACATGCCTCTCAAGTGTGGAACTGAAGGTTTGGTTTCCCCAACTAGGTGTACCTGGGTGTGACCTTAACCCTGTTCCCTCAGTCCTTAGCTGGCCTGTAGTGAGCCTCTGGTTGCAGCTGCAGGGGCTTCCATCTATGTATGTTGTTTCAGGTGCCCTCCATAGCCCTCTATCTTACCGTGGGGTATTTTCAGCTTCTTTCTGCAGTAATGGGGCCAAGAATACACAGAGTGTGAGGTTCTCCATCCTTTGTTGCCATCTTGCTAAAAGTCTCAAAATTGATTATTTTTCAGTCACTTAAAAAAGAGAGAAGATATAAATTACCAATATCAGGATTGAGAGAAGTAGAATCACTATAAAGCCTGTTGCTATTAAGAGCATGTTACATGCAATTATACACACTAAGTTGAAACAAATTCAAAACTATAAATAAAATGGATAAATGACTTGAAAGCCAAGCTACTACAGCTCCCTTAAGAAATACCAAGCCTTCCACTCAATCATTGGGACCCCAGACCCACGGCAGAAGGTTGGTGTCAGAAGACTCAGAACCTGCAAAGACCCCACAAGCTGCCCACCCAGACTAGTGAGACCCTTGACCAGTGCAGGGGAGGAACCCCAAGCAGCGGAAGCCTCACCTACAGCAGCTGGGCCCCAAAGCAAATAATGGGTAGAGGGTAACATCACAACAAACAGCCTTGTGAGTTTTCCAGGGAATGACATTATATACACTGAGGCAACAAACCCCCAGAACCCAACATCAAAGAAGTGGAAGATGTTCTTATTATCAGAGGTAGCATATAAAATTGCCATGATAAAGAAATGGAAGAACACCAAGAAAGCTCGGAAAAATAATGAATGTTTTTAGAAAAAGAATCAATAAATTGAAGGTAGAAAACGAAGAGCTCAATAAGATAACAATAGAGTTTCAGGATATAAAGAGAGATATACAGCAGATGAAAATTTCAGGAGAAAGTCAGTGAAGTAGACTAGTTCCAATGGAAAAATGATTCAGTGTACTTGAAAGTGTGAATTAACAAAGAACAGGAAGAACAAAGAACAGGTAGAACAGGAAAAAGAAAAATGAAGAAAAAAATGAAGAAGTTCTCTGAGATTTCTTCTACTTCATGAGGAAAGGCAACATAAGAATAATGGGAATACCAGAGGGGCAAAGAGTGAGAAAGGAACAGAAAAGTCTATTTAAAGAAGTAATGAAGGAAAACTTCTGAAACCTAGGGAAGAGACTACATGTACAAACCAGAAAGCTGAAAGTGCCACAGGGCACCTAAACAAAATGAAACCTATACTGAGACATATAAAAATTAAAATAGATGATCCCTTGCCAGTTGTGACAACATGGATGGAACTGGAGGGGCTAATGCTAAGTGAAATAATTCAGGAGAAAGACAAATACCAGACCTTTTCAATTGTATGTGTAAAAAGAGAAATAAAACAAGACTTAGTGCCAAACCTGTATGAAGCCCTAGATATTTGATTGTAGAATTGAGACCACCAGGGGAAGGGAAGGTTGGAGAGCAGGGTGTAGACAGGGCCCAGTGGACAATGGTGGACTATGGGTGTCTCAGTGTGCTGGGTATGGTGTTACCAACCTGCATCTGAAAAGGGGTCATCCTACACACCTGAATCATAGACAGAGTTTTAAACCAACATAACCTCAATAAAAATGAAATAAAATATTTATTATTTTTTTGTGTGTAGAAGAGCTAGGGTGTAGGTTAGAGATGTAGGGAATGAGAAGATTCGCCAGAGACAGAGTAGGGAGCAGAATAGGCGGATTTACTGAAATACACTTCCAAGGGGAGCAGTGGGCAAGACAGGAGAGGTCTGCTGCACCATATATGGGTTATCTCCCTGGCTGGGGATTGAACTCAGGCCAGAGTAGTGATAGCCCTGAGACCTAACCCCTAGGCCACCAGGGAGGCCACAATTAAAAAAAAAAAAAAATTAGTAGGGTTTACTCCACTTAATTAAATGCAACTGTTGCTATAGTGGGATTTAAGTCTTCAATCTTATTAATTATTTCTTATTAATCTTTTGTTCTTTATTTCTTTGTTTCTACTTTCTTATCTTACTCTGGATAAATCCAGTATTTTTATTATATCTATGTTGTTTCCTCACTGATTTTTTTATTCAAAACTATTTTTTAGTGGTTGTACATGGCTTTACAATAATCATCTTTAATTCATCATTGTATTTTCAAATAATATCTAATTCATATTGTAAAAACCTTATAATTATACAATTCCACACCCTTTGTATTCTTTTCTGTTTTAAGAAAAGGATATATTAAAGTTCCAAGTACACTAAATATTCAAATAAACTAAAAATCCCAAAGTAGATTGTTAATATATTTTGCTTTAAAAAGTTGTAGATATGGGTGTAAAATAATAACAATAAGTGTTATATCTATAACTTCCTTGGTTTGCTTTATTTTTTGTCTGCACATAACGACTTCATCTTGATTTCTTCTCCTTTTAGCTTGAAAAACTTCTCTGAAATTTATTGTACTGCAAGTTCTCACAGCAGTTGTCTATATAAAAATGTCTATAGTTTTTGCCTGTATTTTTGAAGGCCATTTTTCACTGAATACAGAATTATGTAATTATAGGTGGTTTTGTTGTTCCATAAAGATATTTTATTATATTTTATTTTATAGCCTTCATCATTTTTGGTAAAAAATTAGTGATTTTTGCATCATTATTCTCATATACATAAGGTGAATTTTAATGTAAAATTACTTTTGGTAATTGCTATTTAGCTTTAGCTTTCAGCATTTGTAACTCCTAGGTGTGTTTTCCTTTGCATTTATCCTGGTTATGGTTCAACTGGACTTCTCATATTTCTAGGATTAAGTTTTTCATTATTTGGGGGGATGCTCTTGGACATTATCTCTTCAAATACTTCTTTTGTACCATTATCTTGTTCCTCTCCTCCTAGGATTTCAAAAAACCATATATGAGACCATTTAATATTGCCCCCACAGACCTAAGACAACCTCTTAGCATTTTTTCAATCTATTTTTTCTTTGTATTTCAGTTTGAATATATGCTTTTAATATATCTTCAAGTTCACTGCTCTTTTCCTTCATTTTTCCCTGTTCAGCCTTCTGTTCACCCAATAATTTCTTCATTCCTGGTATCATGTTTGTTACTTCTAGCTTTTTCATTTTGTTCATTTTTTACTACTTACATATCTCAGTTGAAATTTCCCATCTATTCCCTCAGATTGCCCATCTTTTCCACAATATTCTTCAACAATTTTGTCATATTAGATGGACCCTAGAAGAGCTTTTTCTGCTGCTCAGTCTAGCTGCCAGCTTTTTGATGATAGAGGAAATCTCTTATCTCTTTTCACCTGTGCTGCCCCTGGATTTTCATGCCTTGAGGGACTTCCTTCCCCTTTCTTAGTCTCTCCCAATCAAGGCAGGGAGACTGCTTCATACTTTCGGTAAAGACCAAGCATGCCTCAGAGGAAAAATTTCTCTCAGTATTATGTCCCCCTTCCGGTCTATGGTAAATGAGAAAACAGAATGAAGATGGAGTACTCTCAAACTTTTGCCTTGCTCCTGCCCCCTCACATATTCAGAGAGTTAATACTTCATATTGGTAGAGGCCTTGGATACCTTAGGGGGAATCTCTCAGTTCCCCTGCCTTGCCACAAGATCTTTGGTTGACTGCACTCAAATACTTAATGAAGATCTATGAAAGAAAAGACTGCGGGTAGGTAAAAACTCACCCCATGACTGGGGCTCCTTGGAATTCCCATTAATCATGTTTGTGATATATTCCTCTTTCCATTACCTCTGCCAAGAAAAGAATAACTGTGGGTATTTTCTATGAAAGACTCATCATTTTCATTCTAATTGTTTCCACTTTTAGGATTGTTTTACCCTCATTTTTAGCAACATAAGCATTAGATTTTAAATTGTATCTTCATTTGGTAAAATGACTTTTTACCTCAGATAGTTTCTTTCTTTGATTACCAGTAAACTCTAAAAATTACAAACACCTGGAGAGGGGAGATGAGGGAGAAGGGCCAAATTTCAAACATAATATCTCTGAGTGGCAATCTAAGGGACTCTGTGCAAAAAATGACACTTTTGGTGTGTCAGAATTTATCGCGTGTCCTTATTGAATTAATAATTTCATGTTTTAATATTCTTCTATATTGATGTTATTTTAAAAGTGGATAAAAATTAGATGACAAAATTGTTAGCACTGTTCTTAAAATCAAAGACTATTTTTTAATGTGTAAATTTATTTATTCCTCAGAAAAACTCTATGAAGGAGGCATTATTATTTATCTAGTTTTTTCAATGTCTATGTAATACTCATTTTTTATTTTTAAATTAATGACTTATCATTATTATATGTCCTTTTTTGTTTTTTTCACAGTATAGGATTTCCTCCCTTAGATGTGGTCTAATTATTTTTAATTTTGTCTCAGGAGAAAGAAAAAAGAAGCAACGTGGCCATCTGGACAAAACATGAAGTTTATCTTGAATATAGTTTTCTTACATTTGCCAAAGTGATGACTACTGATAAACTAAAAGGCCATCTACATTTACCACCATCGTCTACTGTGGTTATTCACAATGTTGAGTATACAGGACACCCTTTGGAACTTGCTTTGTTATTAGAGTACTGTACTACATGTACAAACCTCAAACAAATGTTTCTAGTGATATATAATGAAGATACAACACACGTGATATGCAAAGACTTTACATTAGATATCAGTGTTAATAGTTTTTTAATTCCATATTTTATCTATTCAGCAATTCCAGAATTGGTACTATGGGACAAGCATAAGATCTACTATAGTTATAACAATCTCACAGATACTGGAGTTGTACAAACACCTACAGAATTTGGAAACCTATCAAAATTATCACATGACAGCACTATTCATGATGTTGTTATAGGTGAGGCATCCTTATTCTACAAAAATTATTCCAGATTTGTAATAGGATTGTTATGCTGTGTAACAATTTTAACATAGGTTTTTAAAAAGGAATACTTTTTGCCACATAAAAATAGATAGCTTTTAGTTTCTATTAATGTTGACTATACTCTCATATAGCAAAATGGGAAACTCAGACTTTTTGTCAGAAGTTCAATTTGGTCAATCAGCAGATACAAAGTAACTTCATGCATTTTTCAGTGTGGGAAGTGATGTCTTGTATCAATTTTCTAAGTCTCTCTTAACAAATTACCACAAATTGGGTGGCTTAAAACAACAGAAATTTACTGTCTCACAGTTCTAGATACCAGAGGTTCACATTCCAGGTATCGACAATTCCAAACTCCCTTCGAAAACTGAAGTGGAATCTTCTCTTGCTTTCCCCTCACTCCTGGAGTCTTCCTGACAAACTCTGCATTTCCTGCCTTACAACATCATTCTAGTCTTTGCCATTATGGTGCGTTTCCCTGAATCTTCACAACCGTTTTATTATAAGGACACCAGGGCACACTCTACTTCAGTATGACATCATCTTAACTAATTACACCTATTTCCAAATAAGTTCATATTCTAGAATAATACTAGCAGGTAAAACATCAGCATATCGTTTTTTTTTTAAAGATTTATTTTATTTATGCAAGAACCGGGGTACAGGCCAGATGCACGGGAGGGCGAGAGGATTAACCAGGGACAGGGCGGAGAACAGAACAGGTAGACTGACTGAAATACACTGCTGAGGGGAGCAGCAGGCGAGACGGGAGAGGTCTGCTGCGCCATGTGGGACCCTCACTGGCTGGCCAGGATCGAACCAGTGCTGCAGGGGTGCGGACAGCTTCACAGCGTGGCGTTCAACCGCTTGCGCCACCAGGGAGGCCCCAGCATATCTTTTTTGAGGGGACACAATTTGACCTATAACAGATGTTGTGTAGTTTAAAAAGTCTGTATTCAAACTCATAAGCAAGTCATTTAACTTTTCCAAGCCTCAGTTTTCTATTCTAGAATACATGTCTGCCATGTTGGTTAGATAAGGGATTATGTATAAAATGCTTAAAACAATATTTGGCGGTCGTAAACGTTCAATTATTAGTAGCTATTCATAAACTTTTTACTCCTAAGGTAGTCTCCTAAACTTTATAGAAAATGCAAAAATTTAAAAGTTTGATCCTCAAAGAAACTAGTTAAAGGACAAATTTACCATGGACTTTAAGGAAGTGTCACCATAGTTTATAACCACTCTTTCTTAACCTCGTATCACCCTTCAACTCCCAACCAATTTTTCTTCTCCTTACAACAAAACCCCAAGAAAGTACTGCCTCTCATTCTTATAAATCAATTTTTTTAAGACTGAAATACACTGCTGAGGGGAGGAGCCAGTGAGACAGGAGAGGTCTGCTGCGCCCTATGGGGGTAGCTCCCTGCTAGGGAATTGAACTCAGGCCATAGTGGTGATAGCTTGTGTAGAAATGGTTTTCAGGCTTTTCTGCCCTCCCACCATTAGGATTGCCCTGCCTGCTGGGGTACCTGCAGTTGTTACATTTTTGTAAGCTGTCTTGTTTACTTCTGTGGGCCATGGGAGCAGTATAGAGATATTAGCCAAGAGGAGAGAGGCGGGAGAGAGAAGGGGAGAAAGTCCGAGAAGCGCAGAGTGAAGACTTGCCAGGGGCTTGGAGGCCTGCCGACCTCCTGGCCCCCCAGCACCCCTGCCTGCCGTGTACCTGGTGGCTGCACTACATATAAAAGCTCAATAAAAGCCTGAGAAAGCCACCAGGGGCTCCAGGACGCTCCCTTTACCCCATCTGCATAGCATCATAGATACTCTGCTCTGTCCCTTCCTGCCACTGCAGCATGGTGGTGCCAAGACTTAACCTGTAGGCCACAGATCCAAATCAAATTTTCCGCAGAAACTGCTCTCAATGACCTGAACTTTACAGACCTCCAAGTGATTGCTCAAGATCTGGCAGCAGGTTTTGAGATAGATCATCATGGCCTTTTTCTTGAAACTTTTTTTTTTCCCCTTAACTTTTGGTGTATTGCCTTTTTGGTCTTCCTCCTACTTCTCTGGCTACTCCTCATCATCCCCTTTTCCATCCTCATCTTTCTGATTCCTACATGGAGAAGCACATAAGATTTGGTTTTCAGACATCTTCTGAATCCTGTTTATATTCACTCTTTGCCCTCTAGCTCTGGCTCCTAATTTAAACCCCAAACTCCCTATTTACCTTACTTATTTTCATGTTTATTGTCTGCCTTCCCTGCAGGAATATAAACTACACAAAAGAAGGATCTTTCCTTGTATTTTACTCCCTCCCAAGCATCTAGAACAGTGTGTAGTCATAGTAGCTGTTCAATAAGTACTTACTGAATGGAGGATTGCATATTTGCAATATTGGGTATTCCCAAACATGATTGTTATATTTCTTTAATATTTTTACTTTCTTTTATTGATGTTTAAATCTTCTTGAGTCAATTTCAGAAATTTGTATTTTCCTAGGAAATTATTCATTACATTTATATTGTCTGACTCTTTGGCAAAGTTTTCCTACTTCAATTTTTAAATTTCTTTTGATATCTGTAATTCTCTTTGTCATTTATAATGTTGTTTGTGTCCCCACCATCTCATTAGTCTGGGCTTGCAAGTGTTTGTTTCTAATTTTAGGGGGGGGGGTTGGTGTTGTCATCTTTTCCTTCAAAAAGAGGAAAAGGATAAACCAAAGGATAAAAGGATAAACTAAAGAGGAAAAGGATAAAAAACAAGGATAAAAGGATAAGCCATTTATGAATCCATTTTATTTTTTTAATTTAATTCCTTAATTTCTGCTTTTGTTATTGCTGATTCTTCACTCTGCTTTCTTTTTGTAACTTAGGTGTTCTTTAGTCAGCTTCATAAGTTAAATGATTAGTTCATTTACTTCAGCCTTTTTATTTTCTCCTAAACATTTAAAGCATGAATAAGCAAAAAGCTTGAATTTTTTTCTGTATTGCTTTTGCTATATCCCATAGATTTTACATATAGTGTTCTTATCCTTATTATTGTTAAAATCACTTCCAACTTAACTTCATATTCCTTCCAAAGTTCACTTAGTCATAATTTTAATGAGCAGTTTAATAAACAAAAGAGAGAATGCTGGAAACATACAGGAGGGGCATCTAATCCTGATTTATGAGATCAAATAATTGGCCTGAAGAAAAGTAAATGTAAACTGAAATCAGAGGAAGAATATTATATATTAGAAAAAAATATATCACTGGTCAGGATAAGGGTTGAGGTAGCATTTGAGGCTGAGAAAATGAGATAAGCAGAGACCAGGAGGCAAGAGGGAACAGTTTGTGGAACTGAAATTCATTGAGTATATCTAGAGGTATAGGGTGAGGCAAAAGGTGGTAACAGAAAACAAGTCAGGCTAAAGAAAAGAAGAACCATCATCACAAAGTAAACATTTTATAAAATCCAAAAACAATACGCATTTTTTGTCTTATAAGGTTTTAAATTTTATTTATCATCATTTATATGTATCCTGTGCAGCAAACATGAAGATATATTTTATGATGTCATCCACCTCATCTTTCTCCTCTTCCACCTTGGGAAGTTTCTAAGAACACAAAGCATAATAGACCATGTACATAGAAATCTAAGTTGTATGACAAATGTTACCTATTTACTGGGTTGCTAAGTCGTACTTTGGCTGTACTATTTTACCTCACATAGGGAGGCATAACGTGAAAGGTTACTAACATAAACACTGGTGCTTGGATTCCTTTGCATGTTGGCTCAACATTAAGAGCATTTCTATTTACAGTTTCACTAAAATACTCTGAAAAATATTCCAACCTTTACATAACCTTACTTGTTAGGTTCATAACCTTACTTGTTAGAGCGCTTCGCAGCCCAGTGCTCAACCGCTGCGCCACCAGGGAGTCCTGACAATGATATTTATTTATTTTTTTTTTTTTAAGATTTTTTTTTTTTAAATAGAGGCATGTTTTATTTATTTATTTGTTTGTTTATACATGCACTGGGTACAGTCAGAAGCGCGGGAGGGTGAGAGAATTCACCAGAGCCAGAGCGGGGAGCAGAGCAGGCAGAAGGACCGAAGTACACTGCTGAGGGGAGCAGCGGGCGGCAGGAGAGGTCTGCGCGCCATGTGGGACCCTCCTCTGGTGGCCGGGGAGCAGCCGGGGATCGAACCTGCGTCGCAGAGGCCGCGGGCAGCTTCGCAACCCAGCGCTCAACCGCTGCGCCACCGGGGAGGCCCCTGACAATGATATTTAATAAAGTATTCTGATCCCCCGAAATCAAGATTTTTGACTTAGGAGTTTGATCAGGATATAATTTATGAAAATGTCACTTATTTATTAAGATTCCAAATGTAACATACATAAAAGCACAGTACACTCAGAACCTCCCTGATTCTCTGAATACACCTTCCTTCTTTGTGTGTATTTTGGAAATGAAGGAAAGCATATCCCTAGAAGCTGTACACAGAAAATGCCTTGTCTATAAAGAAAGGTATGAAATCAACTAATCTGACTGTTCATTTTACAAGTATGGCAACAGAGCCAAAGAGGTTGAGACTTCCCTTGGAAACGCCATAGTTTAGGCATAACAATCTAGTAAGGGCAGAAAGTTGGTAATTATTACATGAGTGAATCTGAAGAGGTGCCCTTCTCCTCCCCTTTTCCTTCATCCCAACTGTGTTACTCTGCTAATAAAACCTGCAGACCAGATAGCTTAAATAATAAAAATTCATTTGCTTACAGTTCTGGGGGGCTAGAAGTCCAAGATCAAGGTGTCAAAGACTCTCTTCTTGGCTTGGGGATGGAGGTCACCTTCTCACTGTGTCCGTACATGGCATTTCCTCTGGGCTCAGAGGGTGGGGAGGTGGGCAGAGAGAGAGAATGCTACCAGCCTATTGATTTAGGGCCTCACTTTGTAGGAGGTAATCTTAATTACTTCCTTAAAGACACTATCTCCCAATACAGACACAGTAGGAGTTAAGGTTTCCATTTGTACATATAAAGCAATGTTTATTGCTATGTGTATAAAGCAATGTTATTCCTGTCATGATCATCCTTATTTATTATTTAATACACTAATTCCAGCTCTTTTGTCTATATGTAAATATATATTATGAACCATAAATATATATAACTGTATGTTTAGTTTATATAAACTAAACTATATGTTTTAAACATAAACTGCATGTTTATAATTTAATATATATAACATTAAATAGTTAAATATCATATATATACTTTATCCAATATATTTTTACTATTCAGCAATCAAAAAAGATAAACACATGCCATTTGGTGCAACTTGGATCAAGCTGGAAGGGATTATGCTCAGTGAAATAAATCAAAGGAAAAAGAAAAATAACAGAGGGTTTCACTTACAGGAGGAATACAGGGGGACCAAATAAGAGATCAGGAGAAATAAATAAATACCAAAATTAACAGGCAACCGTAAATCAGAGACATTCTGCAGGGTAGGAGGAGGAAGAGGGATCAAACAGGAGAGGGTTGAGCACAAGGGACAATGGTGACAATGAGGAGAAAGCAAATATTGTGCAAAAATGAACAATGATGTAAAATATAAATAAATTTTAAAAAATAAAAAGCCAATGTTAAAAAAGAAAAAAAGGGTGATATAGTAAATGCAGAGAAAGGGATCAGGGAAATATATTCTACTATGAAGTAGGAGAGAAAGTCTCCAACATTGTGTAAATTTGTGGGGTTTTGCCAGCACACTTGAAAGTTTTCTCAATAAAAGTTTAGAAAAATGGTCTTTGTCAGTAATTATTAATTTACTTAAAAGTCCACTTAAGTAAAGGAGCATGGATTTATGCTCACTTAGAATAACACAAGATTTTCTTTTTTTTTTTTTTTTTTACAGATTATGATGGAAATGTTGTGGTAAAAATGGAAAATAATATAATGTTTTATTTCAAGGTTAAAATGAGAGATGCAGTAAAGCTACATCTATGGACAAATAGCATGACAAAATCAATAGTTTCCTTGGATACGTCTGGTCAATTATATCTCATATATGTATTTCAAAATGGAACAATACAGCCACAGAAATATCCCTTAAAGATGGAAGTTCAAAGTGTAGCTTTCAAAACGAAAGAAAAATGTCCCTTTGTGGCATTTGAAAGTAGTATTTCTCATCCTTTCCACTTTTTTGACAAGGGAGACAAACTGTCAGTTTGGGCTGAAATAGTATATCCAGAAAATATTGGTCTTTCTATTATCGTGGAGTCATATGGCCCAAAAATATTAGATATGACAGATCATATTTCTTATGACATTGGTTTTGGACACTGCACTAAAACTTTGGTAAGTTAATATTTTAAATTTTCTTCATTTAATTTTAGTAAATATAAAAACATAGTAACATTTTTATTTTTTTATGTGTCTTTTTTATTGGGGTAAATTGATACATATTATTGGTATTTTGGAAGTGATTCCCTTCTAGGTTTAGCTTGGAAAATGTTGACAAGTATACAAATTTTTAAATAAATAATAATGTGAATTCTGACCCACAATTTTCATTTCCAATATCCAAGACTTCTTGGGGGGGTTTGTTTGTTTGTTTTTCTTTTTTTTTCTCTTTCTTACATCATTGTTCACTTTGTACAATATTTGATTTCTCCCCTCAGGTGTAGTTGCCATAAGTCTCCCATCACCATAGCACTGCTAAATCATCACCATAATCCCTTGTGCTCTTCTCTCTCCTTATTTTACTTCTCTCCTCCTCCCCTGCTGTACACCTCAAATCTATGGTTTGCCTGCAAGCTTTGCTTTTTCCTGACCCTTTGTTCGGTACCCTATTTTCCACCTATAAGTGAAACCATCTGATATTTTTCTTTTTTCCTTCTGACTTATTTTGCTTAGCATAATCTCTTCCAGCTCCATCCATGTTTCTGTAAACGGCATTAGCTTATCCTTTTTGATCACTGACTAGTATTCCATTGTGTATATATACAACATCTTCTTGATCAGTTCATTTGTTTTGGAGCACTTAGCTATTTTTTTAATTTTTATTTATATTTTAAAGTTTCTTACATCATTGTAGTTCCCATAGTTCTTCCACCACCATATCACCCATGAACCACCATCATATTCCCTTATGTTCATCCCTTCCTGTTTTGCCCACCTATCAACCCCTTCTTTGCGATATGCTTCAAATCTATGGTCAGCTTGCTAGTTTTGTCTTTTTCTTGAGCTTTTGTTTGGTTTCTCTAGATTATATATGAGACCATCCACATATCTTAGTTATTGTACATAATGCTGCAATAAACATAGGAGTACAGGTTCCCTTTCTAATTAGTGTTTTTGTGTCCTTTGGGTAAATTCCTAAGAGTGCAATCACTGGGTCATACAGAAGACCCATTTTTAGGATTTTTGAGGGTTCTTTCCGCAGCTTTCCATAGTGACAGGGCAAGTTTGCAGTCCCACCAGCAGTGTAAGAGTTCCTTTTCTCCACATCCTCGCCAGGATTGGTTGTTGCCAGTTTTTTCTTGCGGGGGTGGGGGAGGCATTCTCACAAGTGTGAGGTATTATCTCATTGTGGTTTTAATTTGCATTCCCCTGATATAAGTGATGGTTAACATTTTTTCATATGCTTGTTGGCCACTTGCATTTCTTCTTTGGAGAAGAGTCTTTTTAGATCTTCTGCCCATTTTTTGACTGCATTGTTTGCCTTTTTTGTTGAGTTGTGTAAATTCTTTGTAGATATTCGTTATCAGTCTTTTATCAGATATATGGAGTGCAAGTATTTTCTCCCAAGGTATGGATTGTCTCTTCATTTTACTTATCGTCTCCTTTGCTGTACAGAAGCTTTTCTGTTTGATGTAGTCCCAGCTATTTATCTTCTCCTTCACTTCCTTTGCTTCTGGAGATGAATCCACAAAGATGTTTCTGTATGTCATGGAATGTTTTGTCCTATCTTTTCTTCTGTATATTTTATGTTTCAGGTCTTACATTCAAGTATTTTTTCCAATTTGAGTTTGTTTTATGTATATGGTGTGAGGTTGTAATCTAGTTTCATTCTTTTGCGTGTGCAGTCCATTTTTCCAGCACCATTTATTGAAGAGACTGTCCTTTCTCCAGTGTATATTATTTGCTCCTTTGTCATACATTAATTGACTGTGTGTGAGTGTGTGTGCGTGAGTGTGTGTGTGTGTGTGTGTGTGTGTGTGACTTTATTTCTGGGTTTTCAGTTTGATTCCATTGGTCTGTATATCTGGTTTTTTCCCCAGTACCATGATGTTTTATTACTATAGCTTTGTAGTATACTTTGACTTCTGGAAGTATAGTACCTCCTTGTAATTTTAGCCAAGTGAGTTTTGGCTATTTGGGGTTTTTGTGATTCCACGTGAATTTCAGCAATTTGTTCTATTTCTTTGAAGAATGCCACTGAGTTTTTTTCATTACATTACTTTATTTAATTCCTTATTTTTATTTTATGTATATTTTTACAACATTCTTCCTTTTTGTACAATGCATACTTTCTCCTCTCAGTTTGTAGTCCCTGTAAAAATTTCCCACCACCAATTCACCTGTGTGCCATCACCATTGTCCTTTGTGCTTTTCCTGCCCCTGGTTTGATCCCTCTCCCTCCCCTAGTCCTACAGAGTGTCTCTGATTGAAGTTGCCTGTTAATGTTGTTCTTTAATATATTATACAGTGAGATTTTTATTGGAATTGTATTGAATCTGCAAATTCCTTTTGGTAGGATGGCCATTTTGGTGATGCTAAATCTTTTGATCTGTGAACAGGCAATGTCTTGCCATTCTTTGTCTTCTTCTATTTCTTTTAACAATGTTTTATCATTTTCTTTGTATAGGTCTTTCACCATGTTTGTTAGGTTTATTCCAGGCATTAATTGGGACTGGGGTACAATTGTGAATAGGATGACTGTCTTTATTTTCTCCTCTTCAGACTGATTGTTTGCATATAGGAAGGCAACTGATTTTTGTTTGTTGATTTTGTACCTTCTACTTTACTAAATTGGTTTATTATTTTAATTAATATTTCCATGGAGATTTTAGGCTCTGTCTATATATTATTATATCATCTGCAAATAATTATTTATACTTTTCCCTGTTGAATTCTGTGTATGTCTTTCTCTTTCCTAATTGCTCTAGCTAGGACTTTCAGTATTACATAGAAAAGCAGTGGTGAGAGTGGACATCCTTGTCTTGTTATAGACCTTAAAGGAAAGGCTTTTATTTTTTCACCAACAAGAATTATGTTATCTGTGGGTTTGTCATATATAGCTTTATTATATTATGGTATGTTCCTTTTATCCCAAGTATTTTTTTAAAGATTTATTTATTTATGCATACCTCTGGTACAGGCCAGAGGTGTAGGGGATGAGAAGATTCATCAGAGACAGAGTGGGGAACGGAACAGGCAGAATGAATGAAATACACTACTGAGGAGAGCAGTGGGTGAGTCAGGAGAGGTCTGCTGCACATTGTAGGTAGCTCCCTTGCCAGGGATCGAACTCAGTAGCTGCGGATAGCTTCATAGGTTGTGTCTTAACCCTTTGCACCACCAGGGAGACCCTATCCAAGTATTTTGAGAGCCTTCATCATAAATGAATGTTGAGCTTTATCAAATGCTTTCTCAGAATCTATTGACATAATCATATGGTTTTTATTTTTGTTGATGTTTGAATTACATTGATTAATTTTTGGATATGAAACCATCCTTATGACCCTGAAATAAATCCATCTTGGTAATGGTGTTTTACCCTTTTGATACTGTGTTGAATTAGGTTTGCTAAGATTTTATTGAGTAATTTTTGCATCTGTATTTATTAGGGAGGTTGGTCTGGGGTGTGCGTGCGTGTGTGTGTGTGTGTGTGTGTTGTCTTTGGTTTTGGTATTAGTGTAATGTTAGTTTCATATAACTTTGTAAGATATGCATCAGTCCATCTTTGAATGTTTGGTAGAACTCATTTGTTAAACCATCTGGTCCTGGGCTTTTATTTTGGGGGAAGGTTTTGATAACTGTTTCAGTTTTGCGGCTTTTCATTTGTTTGTTTAGATTTTCTATTTCTTCTTTATTCAGTTTGGAAGTTCTAAGAATTTGTCTATCTAATCTAGATTATTGAACTTGTTTGCATGTGAATGTTCATAGTAATCTCTGTCCTCTGGATTTCTGCTTTATCTGCCTGTGCCTTCTTTTGGGTGCTGTTTTGCTTGTAGAATTATTTCCCAGCCCTTTTCTTTCAACCTCTGTTTATCTTTAGCACTTCAGTGTTTTTCCTGGAGGATTTTGTTTTCTAACCCAACATGTTACTCTGTGTCTTTTTATTGATGGGTTTGGTTCATTAATGTCCAGGATGATTATCAAAGTTTGTTATTTTCATTTTGTTCATTGTTTTTGTGGTTCTATTCAGTACCTTGATCATTTCTTCCTTTGATCATTCCTTTATTGGTTTAGATTTTAGGGCTTCTTGTAATATTTCTTGGAGTAGAGGTTTAGTAGAAGTGAATTTCTCAAGATTTTGTCTGTCTGAGAAGGTTCTTATTTTTCCCTTCAGAGGATGAAGAACTTTGCAGGATAAAGTATTCTTGGCTGGCATTTTTGTCTTGGGTTTTTTGAATATATTACTTCATTCTCTTCTTGTCCATAGTGTTTCTTTAGAGAAATCTGATGTCAACCTAATTTGGTTTTCTCTATAGGTCATCTATTTCTCCTACATTGTCAGCTTCATTCTTTTTCCTTTGTCTTGGGCTCTTGGAGGCTTTACCATTATGTGTCTTGCTGTAGTTGTCCTTTCATTCTAATAGTTTAGTGTCCTAGCTCCCTCCGCCTATTTTCATTTCCTTCTTCAAGTTTGAGAAGTTCCCTTCAATTGTTTTCTTGAACAGTTGTTCAGTTACCTTGTCTCTTTCTTATCCTTCTCAGATTCCTATGATTCTTATATTTCCTTTCCTCGTGGTGTCAAAATTTCTCCAAGTATTTCTTCATTCTTTTTCCTTTGAATTCTCTTTCCTTTTATTTCTTGGTTCTTTTGATATCTGTATCTTTGAGTGGACCACTTCATTCTTCCATTTCATTTATTTTTTTTTCCATGGCATTTTCCAGAATTTTTTAGCACTTCCATTGACCTTTTAACATCCTGCAGTTCCTTATTTTCTTATTTAAAGACTCAATTTTGTGGGCCTCCCCTGGTTGCGCAGGTGGTTGAGCGCCATGCTGTGAAGCTGCCCGCAGCCTCCAGCACCCGTTCGATCCCAGGCGGCTGAGGAAGGTCCCACCTGGTGCAGCATAACTCTCCTGTCACATCCGCTGCTCCCCTCAGCAGTGTATTTTGTCAATCTGTTTGTTCTGTTCCCTGCTCTGTCTCTGGTGAATCCTCTCACTCTCCCGCACATCTGGCCTGTACCCCGGTGCTTGTATAAATAAATAAATAAATATTTTTTAAAAAAGACTCAATTTTGTTCTTCTGTTCATTGATTATATTTCTCATATCCTTCTTTTCCTTTTCTGCATCTTCTATCTTGAAGTTTTTTTTTAATTATTACAATTCTTGGGCCTCCCTGGTGGAGCAAGGGGTTAAGATGCAACTTATGAAGCTAACCACAGCCACCACAGCATGAGTGCAATCCCCAGCCAGGGAGCTACCCACATGGCACAGCAGACCTCTCCTGACTTGCCCACTGCTCCCCTCAGCAGTGTAGTTCAATCAGTCTGCCTGTTCTGTTCCCCACTCTGTCTGTGTTGGATCCTCTCACTGCCTGCACCTCTGGCCTGTACCCCATTCTTGTATGCATAAATAAATAAATCTTACCAAAAAATCCTTTCTTTTAAAAAAATTATTACAATTCTTAATTCTTTATCCATCAGGCAGAGAAATTTTTCCATGTCAGTGTTGTTGGGTTCTGGAGGCTGACTTTCTTTCTGTGGTGTATTGTTCCCAGGAAGGTTTGCTTGACTATTTGTATCTTTCTTTCTCCCCATTGTTTGCTTTCAGGTTTGTTCTAGGCATAGTACCATTGGACCAAGGGTGTTGGTGATTTCTTGGGTATGATATCTTGTGCTCTTACTGGTGCATGGATCTACCTGGTACCTGGGCTGTAGTGGCTGGTGGGCAGAGGCTGGGGTTGGCTGGGGTCCCACCTCAGCTCTCCCCTTCGCTCCTCTAACCAGACTGCTGCTGATGGCAGATGGGACTTCTGGGTGCTCGTGCAGGGCATCAGGGGCCTCTGGGGCTGGAGGTTAGGGTTTCCCACAGCTCCCACCTGGCTGTTCATCTGCTGGATCGCTAGTGCCAGCAGGCAGGGCTTCTGGGGCTTCCTACTGGGGTGTCAGGCCTGTAGGGGAAGGGTTCCCTTAGCTCCCACCTGGGTATGTGTATTTTTTAATTGAAAAATATATTATCTTTTGGGAATCACATGCCTTGAAATAGCCAACTAAGCAAGCATAAAGATGTAGTTATTATACACACTCAAAAGAATTATTATGAGTCCTGTATTTTTAATATTCATTTATTTTTTAATTGCAGTAACATTGGTTTACGTTGTTACTTGTATTTTGGAAATATAAGATACACCATTTCATTTCCAGTGCTGTTTTCATAAATTCCCAAACCAAAGCACTCTAATCCACAACCGTATTCCAACATGCTCCCTTCATACTTGTGATGATCTCTCCTCCTTACCCGTCCTCTCTGCCAGGAATGTCTCAGTTTTGTAGTCTGATTTCAAGGGATAGTTTTTGAGTTTGACTTTACTGAACTCTTTACCTGGTTTCTCTATATTCCACATATAAGTGATACCTTCCAGTATTTGTCATTCTTCTTCTGATTTATTTTGCTTGGCATAATCCCTTTCAGCCTCATCTATGTTGCCAAAAGATGGCATGAGTTTATATTTTTGGCTGCTAATAGTATTCCATTGTGTTATATACCACATCTTCTTGATCCATTTTTCTGTTTTTGGACACTTAGGTTCAGAAGGTTGGACTCTGTTTCCCAATCCAACTGGCTACTCTGTCTTTCAATTGGTAAACTCAGTCCACTCACTCTTAAAGTGATTATTGATGTGTGATAGTTTGTTGCTGCTATTTTATTCTTAATTTTTGTAGGTCAGTCTATTCCCTTACTTGGTCTATGTATGTTCCTCTTTTTGGTTTCAATGTATAAACTCCTTTCATTTCTCGGAGGGGTGGTTTAGAGTTTACAAATGCCTTGATTTTCTTTAAATCTGAAAGGCCTATATTCCCCTCTCATATCTGAAGGAGAATCTTGCAGGATAGAGTATTATTTGCTGACAGTTTTTCTTCTTAAGTATTTGCAACACATCATTCCAGTCTCTTCTTCCATGTACTGTTTCTTCAGAGAAGTTTGGTGTAAACTTGATGGGGTATCTTTATAGGTTATCTGCTTCTTCCCCCTTGCCAACTTTAGTATTCTTTCTTTGTCCTGAATTTTTGGAAATTTCACTACTATATGTCTTAGTGTCATTTTCATTTTATCTGGGTAGTCTAGGGTTCTTTAATCTTCTTGGATTTGTACATTTATTCCCTACTCTAGGTTCAAGAAATTTTCCTCCATTATTTTGTTAAATATTTTCATTTCTTTGTATCTCTCTTCTCCCTTTGGTATTCCCATTATTCTTGTGTGGTCTTTTTATTAGAGTTGTATAATTCTCAGTATGTTTCTTTATTTTTTTAAATTTTGTTTTTTTCTCCCATTCTCTACCCAGATTCTTTTATATATCTTCATCTTCAATAACATTGAGTCATTGTTCCACTTGATCTAATCTACTTCTGCCACTTCCTCCAGAGTTTTTCATCTCCTGTAGTTCTCTCTTGAATTTCTGAAACTCCATTTTTATCTTGTATAGAGCTTCATTTTCTGTTTTCAGTTCACTGATTTCATGTCTAAAGACATTTATTTGTTTTTTTGACTTTTCTTCCATTTCTTTGAATTTCTTTACCATTGTAATTTTAAACTTTGTATCTGATAGGGAGAACATAGCTTCCATGTCTATGAATTGGAGTTCTGGTGATCTGTTCTCTCTGTGTATTGTACTGTTCATTTGGAGACTCATGCTGTCAGTTTTTGGGGTTTTCATTTTGCTTGTAATTAGCTTTGGAACTCAGCTGGTATATGTGGGGTTTCCTGTGTGCATGGTTCCTCCCCCCTTCACTGGTCAGGGTTCTTACTTATCTTATTTATCTGGTAAAGCTGCTGTCCGGGTCTCCTGGGAGATCAACAAGGCCTCTGGCCACTCTGATACACTCCCTGACAGGGATCCAAGGTCTCACCAGTCTGCACAGGTGCTAGAAAGGAACTTGTGGGAAGTCACATTGCTCTGTAGGCCCAGGTGGGCAGTGGCATTCACATAGAAAGTCAAGAGCCTTCTACCAGCCTGAGCAGGCACTGGCTGGGTCTTGGGGGAAGTAGTGGGATCTTTGCTGGACTAGGTAGAGGCTGGTGTGGTTTTGTAAAACCTCTGACTGCTCTGAAATCCACCTGATGTAAGTCTGAGATCTTACCAGTCTGGGTATGCACTAGAGGGCTTTCACAGCAATTTATGAGGCCTCTGTAGGTCTGAGTGGGGACTGGTAGGGCATCACAGAGGGTTGCAAGGTCTCTCGCTTCACTAGCACTCTCCCTAACATGGGTTCAGGGCAGGGGCTCAGATTTCTTTTCTAATATGTATTTTATCACCAGAACTATTCCTCTAGGAACTGCTTTAGCCATGTACCACAAATTTTGATGTTTTGTATTCCTGTTTTCATTTCATTTAATATACTTTTCTAAATTTATTTATTTTTTAAATAAATTTTATTTTTATATTCCCCATACAATTACATCCCCTTATTTAGACCCCAATCCCTCCCCTCCTCGCCCCCCACGCCCCACAGAGTGTCTCTGCTTCATAGTTTTTTGTTGATCTTGATTTTCACTTTCTTATAGTTATTCATTTTCCTGGTCCCTTATTTAAGTTTGCTAGATTCCTACTATGAGCGAGACCATCCGGTATTTTTCTTTTTCTTTCTGGCTTATTTCGCTGAGCATGATCCCTTCCAGCACCATCCATGTTGCTGCAAATTGCATGTGTTTATCTTTTTTGAATGCTGAGTAATATTCCATGGTATATATGGACCACATCTTCTTGACCCAGTCATCTATTTTTGGGCATTTGGGTTGTTTCCAAAGCTTAGCTATTGTAAACAGTGCTGCTACAAACACAGGGGTGCAGGGGCTCTTTGGAATTGATGTTTCTGTGTCCTTTGGGTAAATACCTAGGAGTGGAATTGCTGGATCATATGGAAGCTCTATGTTTAGTAGGTCCAGAAATCTCCACACAGCTCTCCATAGTGGTTGGACCAGTTTTCACTCCCACCAATAGTGCAGGAGAGTTCGTTTTTCTCCACACTCTCGCCAACATTTGTTGTTGCTAGTTTTTATAATATGCGCCATTCTCACTGGGGTAAGATGGTATCTCATGGTACTGTTGATTTGCATTTCCCTGATTACAAGTGATGTTGAACATTTTTTCATATGCCTGTTGGCCATTTGCATTTCCTTTTCAGAGAAATTTCTTTTTAGCTCTTCTGCCCGTTTTTTGACTGGATTATTTTCTTTGTTGTTGTTGAGTCTCATCAGCTCTTTGTAGATATTTGTGATCAGTCCTTTATCATTAGTGTTGTGTGCAAAAAATATTCTCCCAGTTGGTGGGTTTCTCTTTGCTTTTGTTATTATCTCTTTTGCTGTGCAGAAGCTCTTTAATTTGATGTAGTCCCAGCTGTTTATCTTTGCCTTCACTATCACTGCTTTGGGTGATGTGTCTGTAAAGATGTCTTTGATGTGGATATCATGGAGTGTTTCGCCTACATTTCCTTCTACGTTTTTTATGGTTTCAGGTCTTATGTCTAGTTCTTTAATCCATTTTGAGTTGATTTTTGAGGGAGTGGTCAAGCTTCATTCTTTTGCATGTAGCAACCCAGTTTTCCCAGCACCATTCATTGAACAAACTTTCTTTGCTCCAATGCATATTCTTTGCTCCTTTGTCAAAGATTAGTTGACCATAGATGAGTGGGTTTATTTCTGGATTTTCTATTCTATTCCATTGGTCTGTGTGTATGTTCTTGTTCCATTACCATGCAGTTTTGATGATTATGGCTTTGTAGTATAGATTGAAGTCTGGAAGTGTGATGCCTCCATTCCCTTCTTTTTTTTTTCAGGAGAGCTTTGGCTATTCGGGGTTTTTGGTGATTCCATATGAACTTCATCAATAATTGTTCCATTTCTTTGAAGAATGACATTGAAATTTTTATTGGAATAGCATTGAATCTGTGTATTGCTTTTGGTAGGATGGCCATTTTAATAATGTTATTCTTCCCATCCATGAGCAGGGGATGTCTTTCCATTTCTTTGTGTCTTCTTCAATTTTTTTAACAGTGTTTTATAGTTTTCTTTGTATAGGTCCTTTACCTCTTTTGTTAGATTTATTCCCAAGTATTTGATTTTTTTTGGTTTGATAATAAAAGAGATGGTTATTTTTATTTCTTCGTCTTCAGATTTATTGTTTGTGTATAGGAAGTCTACTGACTTTTGCGTGTTGATTTTGTATCCTGCCACTTCACAGAACTGATTGATGAGTTGAATTAGCTTTTCTGTGGAGTTTTTGGGGTTCTCTATGTATATTATCATATCTTCTGCAAACAGTGATAGTTTGACTTCTTCTTTTCCTATTTGGATTCCTTGGATGTCTTTCTCTGTCTTATTGCTCTGGCTAGGACTTCCAGTATTATATTGAAAAGCAGTGGTGAGAGTGGACATCCTTGTCTTGTTCCAGATCTTTATGGAAATTGCTTTCAGCATTTCACCATTGAGAATGATACTGGCTGTTGGCTTGTCATAGATGGCGTTTATGATGTTGAGGTATGTTCCTCGTATCCCTAGAATTTCAAGGGCTTTTATCATAAATGGGTGTTGCACTTTGTCGAAAGCTTTCTCAGCATCTATTGATATTATCATATGGTTCTTATATTTCTTTTTGTTGATGTGTTGGATAACGTTGATTGATTTTGAGATGTTGAACCATCCTTGTGTCCCTGGAATGAATCCTACTTGGTCGTGGTGAATTATCTTATGGATACATTGTTGGCTTCTGATAGCTAAAATTTTATTGAGGATTTTTGCATCAGTGTTCATTAGGGAGATTGGCCTGTAGTTTTCTTTTTTTGTGTTGTCCTTGTTTGGTTTTGGTATTAGTGTAATGTTGGCTTCATAGAACGTGTTTGGTATTATCCCTTCCTTCTCAATTTTTGGGAAGAGTTTGTGAAGGATAGGCACTAATTCATTTCTGAATGTTTGGTAGAATTCATTTGTGAATCCATCAGGTCCTGGGCTTTTGTTTTTGGGGAGGTTTTTGATTACCATTTTAATTTCGCTGCTTGTAATTGGTCTGTTTAGGTTTTCTATTTCTTCTTTATCTAGCTTTGGGTGATTGTAGAGTTGTAGGAATTTGTCCATCTCCTCTAGATTGTTGAGCTTGTTTCCATATAATTGTTCATAGCAGTTTCTGATTAGTCTTTTGATTTCTGCTGTGTCCGTTGTGATTTCTCCCCTTTCATTTATGATTTTGTTTATTTGTGCTTTCTCCCTTTTTTCCTTTGTGAGCCTGGCTAGGGGTTTGTCTATTTTATTTATTTATTTCGAAGAACCAGCTCTTGGTTTCATTGATCTTTTGGATTGTTTTTTTTAGTTTCAATTTCATTTATTTCTGCTTTGGTTTTTATTATTTCTTTTCTTCTACTGGTTTTGGGGTTTTCTTTTTTTTGGTTGTTCTTTTTCTAGATCTTTGAGCTTTGAGATTAGGTTGTTTCTTTGAGTTCTTTCTTGTTTCTTGATGTGAACCTCTATTGCTATATATTTTCCTCTTATTACTGCTTTTGCTGCATCCCATACATTTAGGAAATTGGTGTCCTCCTTGTCATTCAATTCAAAGAACTTTTTAATTTCTTCTTTGATCTCCTCATTAGTCCAGTGGTCTTTCAGTAGTGTGGTTTTCAATCTCCATGAGGTAGGAGAATTCCTTCCCTTCTTTTTATGGTTTATTTTTAGTTTGATGCCTTCATGGTCAGAAAAGATGGTTGGTATGATTTCAATCTTGGTGTGTCTGTTGATGTTTGTCTTGGGTCCCAGTATGTGATCGATCCTGGAGAATGATCTGTGTGAGCTTGAGAAAAATGTGTACTCCGTTTTTTTGGGGTTTAGTGTTCTATAGATGTCTGTTAAGAACAAGCACTCTAGGTCCTTATTTAGAGATTTAGTGTCTTTACTTGTTTTTTGACTTGTTGATCTGTCCATTGTTGATAGTGCTGTGTTGAAGTCTCCCACTACGTACGTGTTTTCTCTGATGTCTC
This sequence comes from Talpa europaea, assembly GCF_964194135.1. NCBI lineage: Eukaryota > Metazoa > Chordata > Mammalia > Eulipotyphla > Talpidae > Talpa > Talpa europaea. The sequence goes on along the minus strand of NC_140082.1, from coordinate 64,950,031 downwards.
TTTTCAGAGATGATAATTGTTGTCTGATATATTTTGGTGCTCCTTTGTTTGGTGAATATATGTTAATGAGGGTTTTTTCTTCTTGAAGTATTGTCCCCTTGATGATAATGTAATGACCACTGGGGTCTCTTTTTATCTTTTTAAGTTTGAAATCTGTTTTATCTGATATAAGTATAACTGTTCTTGCTTTCTTTTTTGGTCCATTTGCTTGTAGGATTGTTTTCCATCTTTTAACTTTGAGTCTATTTTTATCTTTTGCAGCTAAATGTGTTTCCCGGAGACAGCAAAAGGTTGGCTTTCGTTTCTTAATCCAGCCCTCGACTCTGTGTCTTTTTATTGAAGAGTTTAGTCCATTTACATTTAGAGTTAATATTGATATGTTAGCATCTGTATTTGCCATTGTGTTTGTCTTTCCTTTGATTTTATTTATTTATTCTTTTAATACCTTTTTTTTTTTTTTTGGCCTTCTTTCGTTGTTATTTGTCCCTCTGAGGTTCTGGCTTTAGGACTCCTTGTAGTATTTTTTGGAGTGGGGGTTTAGTCGTAATGAAATTCCAGAGTTTCTGTTTGTCTGGGAAGGTCCTTATTCTTTCTTCATAGAGGAAGGAGAGCTTTGCGGGATAGAGTATTCTTGGTTGGCATCTGTTTTCTTGGAGTCTGTTGACTATGTCCCTCCACTCTCTCCTTGCCCGTAGTGTTTCTTCAGAGAAGTCTGATGTCAGTCTGATTGGTTTTCCTTTGAATGTTATCTGTTTCTTCCCTCTTGTCAGCTTCATTATTTTTTCCTTGTCCAGGATTCTTGGGAGCTTTACTCTTATGTGTCTTGCTGTTTTTTTCCTTTTGTCATGGAAGTTTGGTGTTCTTCTTGCTCTTGTATATCAATTTTCAGCTCCTTCTTCACGTTTGGGAAGTTCTCTTCAATTATTTCCTTGAATATTTTCTCTGTTCTTACATCTCTCTCCTCTCCTTCTGGGATTCCTATAACTCTTATATTTCCTTTCCTCGTGGAGTCGATTGTTCCTGAAGTCTTTCTTTGGTCTTTTTCCTTCTTATTTCTGTTTCCTTTTCTGTTTTGGTTCTTTTTATTTCTGTGTCTTCAAGAGTGTTTATTCATTCTTTCATTTCATCTATTCTGCTTTCATTGCTTTTCCCAGAGTTCTTTAGCGCCTGCATTAATTCTTTGATCTCCTGCATTTCTTTTACTTCCCTCTTTAGGGACTCAATTTCATTCTTCTGAGAATTGATTATTTTTCCCTTATCATTTTTTCCTTTATTACTTCTGTCATTTTTTTAATCATGGCAATTTTAAATTCTCTTTCTGGAAGGCTCAGAAGTTCTTCCAAGTTACTGTCGTTGCAATCTGGGGGGTGGTTTTCTTTTTGTGCTGTGCTTTTTTCCTGAGGAGTTGTTAGGTTGTGTGTGGTTCTTCTACTCCCTACTGTCTGTTTTCTCATTTGCCGTATGTATTGGGACACTGTGTTGCTGGGACTGGCCAGCATCTTGGGTGAACTTCTCCTCTCCCCTCTGGCTCCTCCGGGAGCCATCTGTCGGTTTCAAGCAGTCTTTACTGAAGAAAGATCCCTGTTCTAAAATGCTGATGTGGGGACACACTCCCCTGTGTGCCTGGTCTTCCCCAGTGGTGTGTTCCCACTCCCCCTCTGGGCTCGGACTGCAGGCCAGAAGGGGCCTGGTGTGGGCGAAATTCCCAGCTCACCTCTGGCTCCTCCGGGAGCCTTCTGCTGGTTTCAGGCAGTCTTTACTGAAGAAATGTCCCTGTTCTAAAATGGCGATGTGGAATGCACTCCCTGCGTGCCTGTTCTCGGGCACACTCTTGTGCGGGCCCAGTCTGCCCCGGCTGTGGGTGCCCGCTCCCCCTTTGGGCTTGGACTGCTGGTCAGAAGGGGCCTGGTGTGGGCGAACTTCCCAGCTCACCGCTGGCTCCTCAGGGAGCCTTCTGCTGGTTTCAAGCAGTTTTTTCTGAAGAAAGATCCCTGTCCCATATGGTGTTGGTGAATTTTTTTTTCTGGTCTCTAGGTGGTGCCAGAGATCTCTCCTAGTGTCTTTGGAGAGATGTTTTTTTCACCCCATGGGACGGGGAACAGAGTGGGATTGGTGGGGAAAGCCTCAACGGCTTTCGGGTGCTGTGTCTGCCTTGTGCCCCACCGTCGTGGGGAACCCACGCCCCAAATTTCGTGCCCCAGGTCTCAGTTCCAAAGCCCTCAGGTCCAGGACACAGGCTGTAACCCAGTTCAGTGTCCGCAGAAATGGCACCTTTTGCACCCCACTCCTGTGTCCGGGCACCTGGTTTCTGATTACTCAGTGAGGGACATTCACCATAGTGAAGGCCCCCGCGTGTCTCCCCAAAAGCCTAGGTTGCAGGTGCGGGGACCTGGGCAGCCGCGATCTGCATTTGCTTTTCAAGCACACTGCTTTTCCGCACAAGCTTACTGGCTGGCCTGGGGCTGTTTGTAGGTCTCCAGAAGTCTTTGTTGTTCTCTAATGGCACCTGGAGCAGTTCACTCACCTCCACAGCGAATCTTGCAGGTTCTCCACAGCTCCAGTTCACAGAGTGTGGTGGCTGAAATAGTTCCTTTCCACTCACAGTCCTGCTTGATGAGTAGTTTGTTCTTGTTGGTTGTTTTAGTTTTTTTTTTTGTTTGTTTTTTTCCTCCTTTCTGTTGGTCGGAGAGTGCCGACTTTGTGGGTGGGGGAGGGTAGCAGGGTTCTGAGCTTTCCTCCCTTCTAGTCCTCTTTTATGGCAACTTTCTTCTTTGGGTAGTTTGCTGGAGTCGTCCGTTTATCTTCCGTGTCCCAGTTCTCACTGGGACCTGCCGCTTTTCCTCCCTATTAACTTTTTTTAAATGGGAGTTCTTACTCACAGCGTTTTCTCACCGCCATGTTGATCCGCCCCCTATTTATTTTCATTTAATACACTTTTTAATTTCCTTTGTGATTTCCTATTTTACCTCTGGCTTATGTAAAAGGATGTTATTTAGTTTTTTGGTGCTTGGTAATATCCAGATAGCTATCTATTATTGATTTCTAATTAAATTCCATTATAGTAAGAAAAAGTAATGTTTTAGTTAAATCTGTTTAAATTGATAGAGAACTATTCTATAGCTCTGAATATGGTTTATTTGGAAAATGTTTCATGTACACTTGAAACATTGTGCATTCTTTGGTGTCTGCTGGAGTGTTTTGTAAGTCAGTTATGTTTATTGTTCAGGTCTTCTGTTTGTTCTTTCAACTGCTGAGAAAATAAGTTTAAAATCACCAACAAAACTAACATTGTGTATTTATCTCTTTCTTCTTTCAATTTTCTTAAAGTTTTTGCTTCATGTGTCTTGAAGACCTATATTAGATGTACAAATCATGTAGAAATGCTACCCCCTCTTGATGAATTAACTCTTTTATTGCTATTAGATGATCTTTTTTTTACTTTAGTGACAATCTTTGCTCTGAAATCTACTTTGTATGATGTTGGTACAGACACCCTGCTGTCTTGAGATTGTTAACACAGCATAATTTGCCATCCTTTTAATAGTAGCTATTTGTGCTTTTAAATTAATTTTTTAAGCTGGATCTTATTTGTTTATCCAATGTGAATGCTCTTGCCTAATAACTGGATGCATCTAATGTAATTTGAAAAATATGAGTTTAAATCTACAATATGACTGTTAATGTTCTATTTGTCCTTAAGGGTTTTTATTAATTTCCTACTTTTATCATCTCTTTTGATTATTCTTTTTTTTTTTAGATTTATTTATTTTTATTATTTTTTAAAGATTTATTTATTTATTCATACAAGCACTGGATACAGTCAGAAGCACGGGAGGGTGAGAGAATTCACCAGAGCTGGAGCGGGGAACAGAACAGGCAGACCAACGAAATACACTGCTGAGGGGAGCAGCGGGCGGCAGGAGGGGTCTGCACGCCATGTGGGACCCTCGCCGGTGGCCAGGGATCGAACCAGTGCTGCAGAGACTGCGGGCAGCTTCACAGGCCAGCGCTCAACAGCTGTGCCACCAGGGGAGGCCCTCTTTTGATTATTCTTTACAACTCCATTGTATTTTCTTTGTTGGACGTTTAGTTATTCTCATTTATTTTACTTAACACTTTAGGATTATATTGTACATCTTCAGTTTATCTGTTTATATCTATGTTTAGATATTCAGATAGATACATGATATAGATAACAAAAACTATCAATAATTTGGGAATATAGAAATTATACTTAGCATACTTTTAAAATGTGGGACTTAAAATTTTTACCACTATTATTACATATGTTCTGTAAATTATTATACCCTGAAGTAACAATCTTATGAAATGCTGAAAATTGAGGTGAAACATGACCCAGAAGGAAGAAAAAACATTTGTAAATATCAACTGCTTATTTTTAAAAATTACTCAAAAATTTTTAAAAGAATTTTTAAGTTATTAAAGTAATTTTTAAAAGAAAAAGCAAATTTTCAAAGAAAAAGTTTACTATTTTCAGGGCATAAATGAAAATAAAATTAAGAATATTGCAATAAAAGTCAAAAGAAAAACTAAAATAAAAAATAAAGTGTTATAATCAAGACTCAATATGTGCTGGATCTATATGTCTTTATGAGGAAAGTAATTTATTTGATGTTATTAATTTCTTAAAATCAAATGAGAGGGACCTCCCTGGTGACACAGGGGTTAAGCACCGCATTATGAAGCAATCAGTAGCCTCTGAAGCATCAGTTTGATCCCTGCCTAGGAAGCAGCCCACATGGTGCAGCAGACCTCTCCTGACTCACCTGCTTCTCCTGTTAGCAGTGTATTTCAGTCAGTCTGCCTGTTCTGTTCCCCACTCTGCCTCTGGTGAATCCTCTCACCCTCTGCACATCTGGCCTGTACCCCAGTTCTTATATGCATGAATAAATGAATCTTCAAAATAAAATAAAATGAGAGAAACAAGATAAATAAAAAGGATTATGTTAATTTAGAACTAAATGGTAAAATGAGAAAAATTTAACAAAAATAAATTTAATATTCACATAACTGGAGAATCTGAGATATACAAGGAGATAAATTGGGAAAATGTTAAATGTATCATTTGTACCTAAAAAAGATTTAAATCTCTATTGAAAGTAAATGTTGTTCCAATTCCTAATTTTCCTGGTCTATATAAGCTTTTTTATTTTCTTTTTCAGACAGCAACATTTTCTCACAATTTAAATTATGAGGCAGTAGGAAATTACTTCAAATTACAGTGAGTATCATTTTTGAAAGAATCTACCCAGTATTATATATGCAATTCAGTTTACTGATTTTTCTTTTTATACTTTAAGTGGTCTCAGATACTTTTAAATTTCCAGGTTTACAATAGAAGAAAAGAAATAATAAAAACCAAAGCAGAAATAAATGAAATTGAAACTAAAAAAACAATCCAAAAGATCAATGAAACCAAGAGCTGGTTCTTTGAAAAAATCAATAAAATAGACAAACCCGTAGCCAGGCTCACAAAGGAAAAAAGGGAGAAAGCACAAATAAACAGGATCATAAATGAAAGAGGAGAAATCACAACGGACACAGCAGAAATCAAAAGAATAATCAGTAACTACTATGAACAGTTATATGGAAACAAGTTCAACAATCTAGAGGAGATGGACAAATTCCTACAACTCTACAATCACCCAAAGCTAGATAAAGAAGAAATAGAACACCTAAACACACCAATTACAAGCAGCAAAATTGAAACGGTAATCAAAAACCTCCCCAAAAACAAAAGCCCAGGACCTGACGATTTACAAATGAATTCTACCAAAGATTCAGAGACGAATTAGTGCCTATCCTTCACAAACTCTTCCAAAAAATTGAGAAGGAAGGGACAATACCAAACACGTTCTATGAAGCCAACATTACACTAATACCAAAACCAAACAAGGACAACACAAAAAAAGAAAACTACAGGCCAATCTCCCTAATGAACACTGATGCAAAAATCCTCAATAAAATTTTAGCTATCAGAATCCAACAATGTGTCCATAAGATAATTCACCACGACCAAGTAGGATTCATTCCAGGGACACAAGGATGGTTCAACATCTCAAAATCAATTAACATTATCCAACACATCAACAAAAAGAAATATAAGAACCATATGATAATATCAATAGATGCTGAGAAGCATTCGACAAAGTGCAACACCCATTCATGATAAAAGCCGTGGAAATTCTTGGGATACGAGGAACATACCTCAACATCATAAATGCCATCTATGACAAGCCAACAGCCAGTATCATTCTCAATGGTGAAAAGCTGAAAGCAATTCCATTAAGATCTGGAACAAGACAAGGATGTCCACTCTCACCACTGCTTTTCAATATAATACTGGAAGTCCTAGCCAGAGCAATAAGACAGAGCAAGACATCCAAGGAATCCAAATAGGAGAAGAAGAAGTCAAACTATCACTATTTGCAGATGATATGATAATATACATAGAGAACCCCAAAATCTCCACAGAAAAACTAATTCAACTCATCAATCAATTCAGTAAAGTGGCAGGATACAAAATCAACATGCAAAAGTCAGTAGCCTTCCTATACACAAAAAATAAATCTGAAGAAGAAGAAATCAAAAAAAAATCCCTTTTTTTATCGAAACAAAAAAAATCAAATATTTGGGAATAAATCTAACAAAAGAGGTAAAGGACCTATACAAAGAAAACTATAAAACACTGTTAAAAGAAATAGAAGAAGACACAAAGAAATGGAAAGACATCCCCTGCTCATGGATTGGAAGAATAAACATTATTAAAATGGCCATCCTACCAAAAGCAATATACAGATTCAATGCTATTCCAATCAAAATTTCAATGTCATTCTTCAAAGAAATAGAACAATTATTGATGAAATTCATATGGAATCACAAAAAACCCCGAATAGCCAAAGCTCTCCTGAAAAAAAAAAGAAGGGAATGGAGGCATTACACTCCCAGACTTCAAACTATACTACAAAGCCATAATCATCAAAACTGCATGGTATTGGAACAAGAACAGACATACAGACCAATGGAATCGAATAGAAAATCCAGAAATAAACCCACAGATTTATGGTCAACTAATCTTTGACAAAGGAGCAAAGACTATGCAATGGAGCAAAGAAAGTTTGTTCAATAAATGGTGCTGGGAAAATTGGGTTGCAACATGCAAAAGAATGAAGCTTGACCACTCCCTCACACCATACACAAAAATCAACTCAAAGTGGATTAAAGAACTAGACATAAGACCTGAAACCATAAAATACATAGAAGGAAATATAGGCGAAACACTACATGATTTGCATATCAAAGACATCTTTACAGACACATCACCCAAAGCAGTGATAGTGAAGACAAAGATAAACAGCTGGGACTACATCAAATTAAAGAGCTTCTGCACAGCAAAAGAGACAATAACAAAAACAAAGAGAAACCCCACCAACTGGGAGAACATTTTTGCACACAGCACTAATGATAAAGGACTGATCACAAAAATCTGCAAAGAGCTGATGAGACTCAGCAACAACAAAGAAAATAATCCAGTCAAAAAATGGGCAGAAGAGCTAAAAAGAAACTTCTCTGAAGAGGAAATGCAAATGGCCAACAGACATATGAAAAAATGTTCAACATCACTTGTAATCAGGGAAATGCAAATCAACAGTACCATGAGATACCATCTTACACCAGTGAGAATGGCGCATATTAAAAAAACTAGCAACAACAAATGTTGGCGAGGGTGTGGAGAAAAAGGAACTCTCCTGCACTGTTGGTGGGAGTGCAAACTGGTCCAACCACTATGGAGAGCTGTGTGGAGATTTCTGGACCTACTAAACATAGAGCTTCCATATGATCCAGCAATTCCACTCCTAGGTATTTACCCAAAAGACACAGAAACATCAATTCCAAAGAACACCTGCACCCCTATGTTTATAGCAGCACTATTTACAATAGCTAAGCTTTGGAAACAGCCCAAATACCCCAAAATAGATGACTGGATCAAGAAGTTGTGGTCCATATATACCATGGAATATTACTCAGCATTCAAAAAAGATAAACACATGCAATTTGCAGCAACATGGATGGCGCTGGAAGGGATCATGCTCAGCGAAATAAACCAAAAAGAAAAAGAAAAATACCGGATGGTCTTACTCATAGCAGGAATCTAGAAAACTTAAATAAGGCACCAGGAAAATGAATAACTATAAGAAAGTGAAAATCAAAATCAACAAAAAACTATGAATCAGAGACACTTTTTTGGGGGTGGGGGGTTGGAGGGGAGGGATTGGGGTCGGAATGGGGGGTTTACAATTTTATGGGGGAATATAAAAATAAAATTTATTATTTAAAAAAATAAAATAAAATAAAATAAAAATTTCCAGGTTTAAAATTATTTTAGTGTTTGGATATATGTGAAATTAGTAGTCTTCTATAAAATGAAGAATACTCCTTGTAATTAAATGTAAACAAAACCTATGTAAAGGGCCTTATCCATCCAAATGTAGGTGCAAATAATGAGCTATTGCTTAATTCAGTATTGGGGGTGGGCATTTTTAAGGGAAGTCCATGGGTCTTGATATTTTTTATTGAATTTACTTATTTATTTTCTTACATCATTGTTCATTTTTTTTAAGGATTTATTTATTTATAGAAGAAATGGTAAGGCCAGAGGTGCAGGAGGGTGAGAGGATTCACCAGAGACAGAGCAAGGAACAGAACAGGCAGATGACCAAAATACACTGTTGAGGGGAGCAGCGGGTGAGACAGGAGACATCTGCCACAACATGTGGGAATCTCCCTGGCTGACCAGGAATGGAACCCACGCTGCAGAGGCTGCGGACAGCTTCACAGCATGGTGCTCAACCCAGTATGCCACTGGGGAGGCCACATCATTGTTCATTTTTGTACAGTATTTGTTTTCTCCCCTCAGGTGTAGTCCCTGTAGTTTTCCCACCACCACAGCATTAGTGATCCATCTCCATAGTCCCTTGTGCTCTTCCCTCTCCTCTTTGACCCCTCATCCTTACTCTCCCCTGCTGGATGCCTCAGATCTATGGTCAGGCAGCAAGATTTGTCTTTTCCTGATTCATTGTTCAGTTTCTCTATATTCCACATGTAAGTGAAACCATCCAGTTCAATAATTTTTGAGGATGTTTTATCATTAATTCCTAAACAATCTCTCCATATATCCTTAAGCAAAATGCTAGAACTTCAATGTCACTGAAAGGTTTTTTTTTTTTTTTTTTATGATTTATTTATTTATTTATGCATACAAGATCTGGGTACAGGCCAGAGATGCAGGGGGTGAGAGGACTCACCAGAGAGAGAGTGGGGAACAGAACAGGCAGATTGACTGAAATGCACTGCTGAGGGGAGCAGCGGGTGAGTCAGGAGAGGTCTGCTGCACCATGTGGGCTTCTCCCTGGCTGGGGATTGAACTCATGCTGCAGAGGCTGCGGATTGCTTTGTAGTGCGGTGCTTAACCCCTTGCACCACCAGGGAGGCCCCAGAAAGGTTTTAATATGAGTAGAATCAGTAGAAACCCCATCTTTGACTCTTGGAGCAAGATAGCAGTTAAGCACTTAATTTCTGGAGGAAGACTACCAAGCTGGAATTATGTCTAAGGCATTTGTATAGTTATTAAGTCCTCCTTCAATATTTTCTGGAAAAATAGCATTGCTTTTCTAGGGAAATGTCTATTTTTCTTTAGTCTGCTGCCATTCCAAGTGACTTTGGGTGCTCACGTTATGCCAAGTACTGTCTAATGTTCAAAATATAAGATGAGCAGTAGAGATAAAGTACTGCTTTCATGGAGTACATGAAGCATGAAGTACATGCTTCTAAAATGGGAGACGACAACAAGTAAATAAATAAATAAACAAGATAATTCCAAATAGTTATGACTATTATTTAACAGAATAAAACAGAATATAGTAGTACAGAGTGACCCAAAAGGATAAGGAGAAAATGCTGCTTTAGACAAAATACCTGAGAGAGGCTCAATTCACCTCTTTCCCACACAAAATTTTCTCATTTTTCCTTTTTTTTTAATAAAGATTTATTTATTTATGCATACAAGAACTGGGGTGTAAGCCAGAACTGTGGGGAGTGAGAGGATTCACCAGAGAGAGTAGGGAGCAAAACAGGCAGATCTACTGAAATACACTGCTGAGGGAAGCAGCAGGTGAGAAAGGAGAGTTCTGCTGTGCCATGTGGGTGGCTCCCTGTCTGAACAAGTGCTGCAGAGACTGTGGATAGCTTCACAGTGCTGTGTTTAACTCCTCGTACCACCAGGGAAGCCCTCTCTTGATTTTTCTAATGTGTGTCCCTATAGATATTTTTGGTATTGTGGACATTTGCCCAGTTACTATAGAAAACATACCAAATTGTCCAGGATACACAGGTCAGTCTGAGACTTGAGAAAAATAGCAAAAACACTGAATTGGTCACAATAAAGAGGAAAAAAATCTGATAAGAAAATTTATTTAGAAAATTGAAGATGAAATATTAACTTTAGTGTTATCTTTTACATATTTATACCATATTTCTGAAATTACCAAATCAAAGATTCCATCATATAAGAGAGAGAAAGTCCATTATTGGTAGTTATAATTATAAAATGCTTCTTGGCTTCAAAGTTATTAAATGAAAAAAATAGTATCTTAGAGTTAATGGAAAATAGTACAATGAGTTAAAAATATTAAAATGTGGGGCCTCCCAGATGGCACAAGAGGTTAAGTCTCAGCAGTATGAAACTATCAGCACCCACTGCAGCAAGTTTGATCCCCGGCCAGGGAGCTAACCCACATGGCACAGCAGACCTCTCCTGGCTCAGCCACTGCACCCCTCAGCAATGTATTTCAGTCAATCTGCCTGTTCTGCTCCCCACTCTGTCTCTGGTGAATCCTCTCATCCTCCGTACCTCTGGCCTACACCCCAATTCTTGTGTGCATAAATAAATAAATCTTTAAAAATATTAAAATGTGCTCATTCCATTCACATTTATAATATTTATATCTAATATATGTCTATATTAAAATGAAATTAATATTTGAAGTAAAGTGAGAACACTTGTTTGTTGTTAGTATTTCTGCATTTGTTTTCCAAATAATAATAAACTTAGCAGGGGAGAGGTGTGAGTAAAACTTTCAAAATTTCTTTTCTGATTTTGAGCCTTCGCATTTTACCTGAGCAGAAAATGATTATTGTGTACTTCAAAAACTAGAAATTATATCTGTCTCCCTTTTGATTCCACTCAGATCATATTAGACAGCATAATTTGTTTCAGAAAAATAATTCCATAACTTATTCTTCTATTTTCCAAAGGTGTTATCAATAGAAGGGAAAATTGTGTAGAAGCTAGAGAAGGAATGGCTGTTGTGGCTACGACCTGGTAATACCATCAAGGAGGAAGACAAGTTATCCACAGCAGAACCCCCTCCTGAAGGTGTTAAGGAAATGGGGAGGTTGAAATACTGACGGATGTTCATTTCCAATTCCCACAGTTAACCCTAGACTGGCCAAAATATGGACCAGCATGCAGGGGGACTGACCTCAAGGTCTGACCACAATATGCAGCTGCTCTGGCAGAAACAGCAAGCAGCCATGCACATCACCACTTTGTAGGAGCTTAGCATTCTTCATGGAGGATTCAGTCAGATCACGTGCTCTAGAGGAAGGTAGAGTTAGGCCTTTCCCCTTGTGAGTCTGTAATCAGCTGTATGTGTTGTTTCTCCTAGAGATGAGAACACGGGACTTATGCTTGTTCATATGAGACCTAGTGAAAATGGAAAAACATGCCCAATAGCCCAAAAGGTAAGTGACATGGGTCAAAATTTTTACTTCAGTAATACACAGATAGTAACCTAAATGGTATATATTATGTTCATACAATACCACTCCTCTAATAATTAGTAATGTTTTGTAAATGTTTCACTACAAAGAAAAATATTACTTTTAATTTGGAAACTGAAGATCAGATTTTTACCTTCCATGAGTTTGCCATCTAAAGTAAGATGTATAGGGCCTCCCCTGGTGGCGCAGCAGTTGAGCTCTGGGCTGCGAAACTGCCTGCAGTTTCTGCAGTGCCGGTTTGATCCCCGGGCAATGGGAGAGGGTCCCACATGGTGCAACAGACCTCTCCTGCCGCTCCCACTGCTCTCCTCAGCAGTGTATTTCGTCAGTCTGCCTGTTCTGTTCCCTGCTCTGGCTCTGGTGAATTCTCTCACCCTTCTGTGCTTCTGACTGTACCCAGTGCTTATATAAATAAATAAATAAATCTTAAAAAATAAATAAAGTAAGATATATATATACATACAAAAATGTAAAATTAGAGGTTGAACGGAGGATCAACATGGCGGCGAGGAAACGCTGCGAGTAAGTTAATAGGGAGGAAGTTAATAGGGAGGAAGAGCGGTAGGTTCCAGTGAGAACTGGGACATGGAAGATAAACGGGTGACTCCAGCAAACTACCTGAACAAGAAAGTTGCCATAAAAGAGGACTAGAAGGGAGGAAAGCTCAGAACCCTGCTACCCTCCCCCACCCACAAAGTCGGCACTCTCCGACCAACAGAAAGGAGGAAAAAACAAAAAAAATAAAACACCAACAAGAACAAACTATGCATCAAGCAGGACTGTGAGTGGAAAGGAACTATTTCAGCCACCACACCCCATGAACTGGAGCTATGGAGAACCCTGCAGGATTCGCTACGGAGGTGAGCAAATGGCTCCAGGCGCCATTAGAGAACAACAAAGACTCCTGGAGACCCTACAAACAGCCCAAAAAGGATATGCAGATCGCGGCTGCCCAGGTCCCCGCGCCTGCGACCTAGGCTTGGGGGAGACGCGTGGGGGCCCTCACTGAGGTGAATGTCCCTCACTGAGTAATCAGAAACCAGGTGCCCGGACACGGGAGCGGGGTGCAAAAGGCACCATTTCTGCGGACACTGAACTGGGCTACAGCCTGCGTCCTGGACCTGAGGGCTTTGGAACTGAGACTTGGGGCACGAAATTCGGGGCATGGGTTCCCCACGACGGTAGGGCACAAAGCAGACACAGCACCCCAAAGCCGTTGAGGCTTTCCCCACCACTCCCACTATGTTCCCCTGTCCCACGGGGTAAACAAAACAGCTCCCCAAGGACACTAGGAGAGATCTCTGGAACCACCTAGCAACCAAAAAAAAAAAAAAAAAATCACCAACACCCCATAAAATAGGGACCTTTCTTCAGTAAAGACTGCTTGAAACTGGCAGAAGGCTCCCAGAGGAGTCAGAAGTGAGCTGGGAAATTCACCCAAGCCAGGCCCCTTCTGACCAGCAGTCCGAGCCCAGAGGGGGAGCGGGCACCCATGGCTGGGGCAGATCCAGCGTGCAGGAGAGTGTGCCTGTCTCCAAATCTCCATTTTAGAATAGGGACCTTTCTTCAATAAAGACTGCTTGAAACTGGCAGAAGGCTCCTGGAGGAGCCAGAGGTGAGCTGGGAAGTTTGCCCATGCCAGGCCCCTTCAGGCCAGCAGTCCGAACCCAGAGTGGGAGCGGGCACCCACGGCTGGGGCAGGCCGGGCACGTGGAAGAGTGTGCCTGTCTCCAAAGCGCCATTTTAGAACAGGGATCTTTCTTCAATAAAGACTGCTTGAATCTGGCAGAAGACTCCCCATGGAGCCAAAAGGAGAAGGTTCCCTGCGCAGTCAGAGGTGAACTGAAGGCCCCCTCAAGGCTGGCCCCACCTGGCACAAAGTCGGATCCCAGAGGAGGATCCAGAGATTTGGAACCCAGAGTGCAATCTAGCTGCCCCACCTCCAGAGAAGTCTGTGGGACTTCAAGACGCACATTTGTAATTAAACACAGAAGGAGGAGAGATTCTGTGACAGTGACCATTAACATACTCAAAGTACCACTGCCTCACTAGACTTCTGGCATAACATTTTTGACTCGTTTGGATTGCCAGTTTCTGAAACTCCCAAAAGAACACACCAAAAAGATGCCAGCCAGAACCAGCGGCACAGTGTCCCAACACATAGGGCAAATTAGAAGACAGGCAGTAGGGAAACGAAAAACTACAAGCAAAGTAGCAATGCCTCAGAAAAAAGACACACCACAAAAAAACAAACAACAACAACAAAAAAAAAACACTGACCAGTTTGCAACTACGGTGACCTGGAAGAACTTCTGAGACTTCCAGAAAAAGAAGTTAAAATTGCCGTGATGAAAAAACTGATGGAAGACATTAAGGAAAACAACACTCAGAAGAATGAAATTGAGTCCCTAAAGAAATGCAGGAGATCAAAAATTAATGGAGGCGCTAAAGAACTCTGGGAAAAGCAATGAAAGCAGAATAGATAAAATGGAAGAACAAATAAGTACTCTTGAAGACACAGAAATAAAAAGAACCAAAACAGAAAAGGAAAGAGAAGTACGAAGGAAAAAGAATGAAGAAAGACTTCGGGAACAATCTGACTCCATGAGGAAAGGAAATATAAGCGTTATAGGAATCCCAGAAGGAGAGGAGAGAGATGTAGGAACAGAGAAAATATTCAAGGAAATAATTGAAGAGAACTTTCCAAACGTGAAGAAGGAGTTGAAAATTGATATACAAGAAGCAAGAAGAACACCAAACTTCCATGACAAAAGGAAAAAAACAGCAAGACAAATAAGAGTAAAGCTCCCAAGAATCCTGGACAAGGAAAAAATAATGAAGCTGACAAGAGGGAAGAAACAGATAACATTCAAAGGAAAACCAATCAGACTGACATCAGACTTCTCCGAAGAAACACTACGGGCAAGGAGAGAGTGGAGGGACATAGTCAACAGACTCCAAGAAAACAGATGCCAACCAAGAATACTCTATCCCGCAAAGCTCTCCTTCCTCTATGAAGAAAGAATAAGGACCTTCCCAGACAAACAGAAACTCTGGAATTTCATTACGACTAAACCCCCACTCCAAAAAATACTACAAGGAGTCCTAAAGCCAGAACCTCAGAGGGACGAATAACAATGAAAGAGGGCCAAAAAAAAAAAAGTATTAAAAGAATAAATAAATAAAATCAAAGGAAAGACAAACACAATGGCAAACACAGATGCTAACATATCAATATTAACTCTAAATGTAAATGGACTAAACTCTTCAATAAAAAGACATAGAGATGCAGGCTGGATTAAGAAACAAAACACAACCTTTTGCTGTCTCCAGGAAACACATTTAGCTACAAAAGATAAAAATAGACTCAAAGTTAAAGGATGGAAAACAATCCTATAAGCAAATGGACCAAATAAGAAAGCAGGAACAGCTATACTTATATCAGATAAAACAGATTTCAAACTCAATAAGATAAAAAGAGACCCCAATGGTCACTACATTATCATCAAGGGGACAATAATTCAAGAAGAAATAATGCTCATTAACATATATTCACCAAACGAAGGAGCACCAAAATATATCAGACAACTATTATCATCTTGAAAACAGATATCAGAGAAAACACATCGTAGTGGGAGACTTCAACACACCACTATCAACAATGGATAGATCAACGAGACAAAAAACAAGTAAAGGCACTAAATCTCTAAATAAGGATCTAGAGTGCTTAGGCTTAAGAGACATCTGTAGAACACTAAACCCCAAAAAATTTGAGTACACATTTTTCTCAAGCACACATGGATCATTCTCCAGGATCAATCACATACTGGGACCCAAGACAAACATCAACAGATACACCAAGATTGAAATCATATCAACTATCTTTTTTGACCATGAAGGCATCAAACTAGAAATAAACCATAAAAAGAAGGGAAGGAAATCTCCTACCTCATGGAGATTGAAAACCACACTACTGAAAGACCACTGGACTAATGAGGAGATCAAAGAAAAATTAAAAAATTCTTTGAATTGAATGACAAGGAGGACACCAATTTCCTAAATGTATGGGATGCAGCAAAAGCAGTAATAAGAGGAAAATATATAGCAATAGAGGTTCACATCAAGAAACAAGAAAGAACTCAAAGAAACAACCTAATCTCAAAGCTCAAAGATCTAGAAAAAGAACAACCAAAAAAAAAAAAAACCCAAAACCAGTAGAAGAAAAGAAATAATAAAAACCAAAGCAGAAATAAATGAAATTGAAACTAAAAAAAAAAAATCCAAAAGATCAATGAAACCAAGAGCTGGTTCTTTGAAAAAATCAATAAAATAGACAAACCCGTAGCCAGGCTCACAAAGGAAAAAAGGGAGAAAGCACAAATAAACAGGATCATAAATGAAAGAGGAGAAATCACAACGGACACAGCAGAAATCAAAAGAATAATCAGAAACTACTATGAACAGTTATATGGAAACAAGCTCAACAATCTAGAGGAGATGGACAAATTCCTACAACTCTACAATCACCCAAAGCTAGATAAAGAAGAAATAGAACACCTAAACAGACCAATTACAAGCAGCAAAATTGAAATGGTAATCAAAAACCTCCCTAAAAACAAAAGCCCAGGACGTGATGGATTCACAAATGAATTCCACCAAACGTTCAGAAATGAATTAGTGCCTATCCTTAACAAACTCTTCCCAAAAATTGAGAAGGAAGGGATAATACCAAACACGTTCTATGAAGCCAACATTACACTAATACCAAAACCAAACAAGGACAACACAAAAAAAGAAAACTACAGGCCAATCTCCCTAATGAACACTGATGCAAAAATCCTCAATAAAATTTTAGCTATCAGAAGCCAACAATGTATCCATAAGATAATTCACCACGACCAAGTAGGATTCATTCCAGGGACACAAGGATGGTTCAACATCTCAAAATCAATCAACTTTATCCAACACATCAACAAAAAGAAATATAAAAAACATATGATAATATCAATAGATGCTGAGAAAGCATTCGACAAAGTGCAACACCCATTCATGATAAAAGCCCTTCAAACTCTTGGGATACGAGGAACATACCTCAACATCATAAAGGCCATCTATGACAAGCCAACAGCCAGTATCATTCTCAATGGTGAAAAGCTGAAAGCAATTCCATTAAGATCTGGAACAAGACAAGGATGTTTACTCTCACCACTGCTTTTCAATAAAATACTGGAAGTCCTAGCTAGAGCAATAAGACAAGAGAAAGACATACAAGGAATTCAAATAGGAAAAGAAGTCAAACTATCACTGTTTGCAGATGATATGATAATAGACCCAAAACCCCAAAAACTCCACAGAAAAGCTAATTCAACTAATCAGTTCAGTAAAGTGGCAGGATACAAAATCAACACACAAATATCAGTAGCCTTCCTATACACAAACAATAAATCTGAAGAAGAAGAAATCAAAAAAAACCATCCCTTTTATAATTGAAACAAAATAAATCAAATTCTTGGAAATAAATCTAATGAAAGAGGTAAAGGACCTATACAAAGAAAACTATAAAACACTGTTAAAAGACATAGAAGAAGACACAAAGAAATGGAAAGACATCCTCTGCTCATGGATTGGAAGAATTAACATCATCAAAATGGCCATCCTACCAAAAGCAATATACAGATTCAATGGTATTCCAATAAAAATCTCAATGACATTCTTCAAAGAAATAGAAGAATTATTGATGAAATTCATATGCAATCACCAAAAACCCCAAATAGCCAAAGCTCTCCTGAAAAAAAAAAAGAAGGGAATGGAGGAATCACACTCCCAGACTTCAAACTTTACTACAAAGCCATAATCATCAAAACTGCCTGGTATTGGAATAAGAACAGACACACAGACCAATGGAATCGAATAGAAAATCCAGAAATAAACCCACAGATTTATGCTCAACAAATCTTTGACAAAGGAGCAAAGAATATGCATTGGAGCAAAGAAAGTTTGTTCAATAAATGGTGCTGGGAAAACTGGGTCACTACATGCAAAAGAATGAAGCTTGACTACTACCTCACACCATGCACAAAAAACAACTCAAAATGGATTAAAGAACTAGACATAAGACCTGAAATCATAAAATACATAGAAGGAAATATAGGCAAAACACTCCATGATATGCACATCAAAGACATCTTTACAGACACATCACCCAAAGCAGTGATAGTGAAGGCAAAGATAAACAGCTGGGACTGCATCAAATTAAAGAGCTTCTGCACAGACAGTAACCAAAACAAAGATAAACCCCCTGACTGGGAGAACATTTTTGCACCCAACACTAATGATAAAGGACTGATCACAAAAATCTACAAAGTGCTGATGAGACTCAACAAAAACAAAGAAAATAATCCAGTCAAAAAATGGGCAGAAGAGCTAAAAAGAAACTTCTCTGAAAAGGAAATGCAAATGGCCAACAGGCATATGAAAAAATGTTCAACATCACTTGTAATCAGGGAAATGCAAATCAAAACTATAATGAGATACCATCTCACACCAGTGAGAATGGCACATATTAAAAAAACTAGCAATAACAATTGTTGGCGAGGTTGTGGAGAAAAAGGAACTCTCCTGCACTGTTGGTGAGAGTGCAAACTGGTCCAACCACTATGGAGAGCTGTGTGGAGATTTCTGGACCTACTAAACATAGAGCTTCCATATGATCCAGCAATTCCACTCCTAGGTATTTACCCAAAGGACACAGAAAGAGCACCTGCACCCCTGTGTTTATAGCAGCACCTGCACCCCTGTGTTTATAGCAGCACTATTTACAATAGCTAAGCTTTGGAAACAGCCCAAATGCCCAAAAATAGATGACTGGATCAAGAAGATGTGGTACATATACACCATGGAAAATTACTCAGCATTCAAAAAGATAAACACATGCAATTTGCAGCAACATGGATGGCGCTGGAAGGGATCATGTTCAGGGAAATAAGCCAGAAAGAAAAAGAAAAATACCGGATGGTCTCACTCATAGCAGGAATCTAGAAAACTTAAATAAGGGACCAGGAAGAAGAATAACTATATGAAAGAAAATATCAAAATCAAGAAACAACTATGAACCAGAGACATTCTATGGGGGTTGGGGGGCGGGGAAAGGAAGGCTTGGGGTCAAAATAAGAGGGTTGCAATTTTATGGGGAATATAAAAATAAAATTTAAAAAAAAGTAAAATTATTACTATTTGAAGATAAAACTGCATAAAAGAAAACTGAAAGTAATGAGAACTGACATTAGATATGGTTTGTCAAAGAAGACTGCCAGTCAAGTCTATATTTGTCTTCTTTTATATAAAAAAAAATCATGACTTTCTCATTCAAAACCAAAAATTTGCATGATTATATTTTAGTCTCTTTGCTAAGTAATGAGAGTTACAGAGATGATAAGAGAGAGTCCCTTCCCTAAAGGTAAACATAAGCTACTTTAAGAGAACGTAAGATACACAGTTATCAAAGAATCCCCAAGGAAAGAGTGAACAATCTTGACTGGGAGAGAAAGGTGAAAAGATAATTCATACAATGGCTGTTTAAGGATACAAGTTGAGGGCCCCCCTGGGGGTGCAGGCGGTTGAGCGCAGTGCTGCGGAGCTGTCCACAGCCTCTGCAGCACAGGTTTGATTCCCAGTCGGCCAGCGAGGGTCCCACATGGCGCCGCAGACCTCTCCTGTCTCACCTGCTTCTCCTCTTGGCAGTGTATTTCGTCAGTCTGCCTGTTCTGCTCCCCGCTCTGTCTCTGGTGAATCCTCTCACCCTCCTGCACCTCTGGCCTCTACTCCTGTTCTTGTGTGCATGAATAAATAAATCTTAAAAAAAAAAAAAAAGAATACAAGTTGAACAGGCAGATGCAAATGAAAATTGAGGAAAAGTCAGATACAAAATCACAGCAACATGAAATCGCAGCGGGGTAAGCACAAGTGTTAGGAAATTTAACGCAAATTCTTAAGCATCACCATCTGCTTTGAATCTTTGCTCCACCCTGTGAGACACCTCCTCTCTTCATTCCTTCTCAGCCTAACTATATTCTATGAGCATATATTGAATGCCTATGCCCAGCCCCAGGCATAACACAATGAATAGCCACATGAAGAATTCAGCATTAAACAAGACATGTGCCCTACACTTCAGGACCTCGGCACAAGGAACCTGTTCCATCAGGGCAAGTTTCATGAATTCAGAGGGAGCCCTGAACTGATGCAGAAGTGACCCACCCCTGAGCACTGTTGAACACATACTGCTTCCCCAGGAAACTGCCTGCAAGTGCAAACCCATCACTGCCCTGCCTGCCTACCATGCCAGCTACACAGCTTAATCTGTAGAGAAAGCAAGAAATAGAACCTAACAAGTTCCTCCCCAACCTAGGTCTGTATTTCCTATCTTCAGTTGCTATGCCGCTCAACCTTATTCATATAGGATGCCTTCCTGAACATCACAGTTATCCTCCATTCCTTTCTCTGACTAGTCAATACATTAATTAGGGATCCCTATTAACCCTTCCCTTCCCAGTCCAGCCATTGTAAAGTAGGTTAATCTAACCTGAGTTCAGATTCAAATGGCTTAGTCCACGGCCCACTTGGGCCAACAGCTTTAGCTAGAGCCTAACTGGACATGTCTGTGGAACATGATTCTGTATATGTGTACCAAGCCCCAGGCCCTGTGTCTCTACAATATTTATCTGATAGGTTTACTGGTGGGTATGGGAACAAAAAGTTCTACCATTTACTGAGTTGAGCAAGTTATTAAACACTTTTAAGTCTCAGCTGCCTCATTCACACAAGTGAATTATAACCTCTATCTCACTGTATTTATCTATTCCATTGAAAGTATAAATTGATAAATTTTATATAATGTGCCCAAAACAGAGCCTGTCATAGAGTAATCATTGTTACTATTGTTTTCTTCCTTCTATTTCTTCCTGGAACACCCAAAGACAGACAGTTAAAGTCCAGACACCTACTGTGCCCATTGCAGGTATTTTGTATTGACCCACCCACTGAAATGTAATAAAGACATATGCAATAGCTTTTTTAGGTAACAGGAAAATGTGGCTTTGTTGAGATAGTGCCTCTAGCTGTTCCACAAAACCAAACCTGTATATAACTAAAAAATAGGCTCTCAGCTACTGGGACCCTTCTTTGTTCATCTACACCTACCATTAGGCAAGTCCTGGGGGAAAAGGGTTCAGGTCTACAGCAGCAGGTACCCTAGAAAACAGCTTATTCCTGCTTCTCACACACTGTACCCACATCTCCTGTCAACATCTATCTGCAGGTCAATTCATATTTTTAGTTCCAGACATAGTTGTTGATTCTGAGTCTAAGGGTAATCTTAAACTGGAAGACAAGGGATATTACAAATAAGATTGACAAAAGTTCCTGAATGAGACATTTGAGAAGCTCAGTTAGCCTTGTATGGATAATTTAGTAAAGATAAAGGGCAGGTCCGTCTTTCTGAGTACTTTTGTTGGGAAAACAGAGATGTAATGATAGTGGACTGCAAGGAAAGCCCCAGTGGGTAGGGCTGTTGAGAGAACAAGTCAGTCTTATGGGCGAGAGCAGGAAATAAAGTTCATGAAGTCTTGCTGTGGAGGATGCCTTCCAAATGGAACCCGGAATGTCTTGGTTTAACAGGGACAACAGTTTAAATACATTAAGCTTGGCTGAGAATTATCTATCCTTTTGATCTCCAAGCCCCTCTTTAGGTAAGGAGTATTCTGTTTTCCCAGATTTACTTTATAGAATATGTAACACACATGACGTGTTTCGGACAGAATGAAAATATTCAAATTCCACAGAGAAATCCAGAATGGGGAGGCGTAGACAAAGTCAGCAAGGTGTCGTGACCTCAGGTAGAAAGAGTAGTCACGTCAGTATAGGAAGATCCAGGACTTTGGCTAAAAAGAAGTTAATAGCTGGAGCTGTTACAGACACTTGACAGCTGAGTCAGGTGTGTACAGAGTTGATAGGCTTCATTGTAGAGGTGCTGGGAAGAAAGTGAGATTGGATCTGCTCTCAGAGGTACTCATGTAAGAAAGCAAAAAAAAAAAACCCAATCTGTGGGTCTCATGAGCAGTAAGAATGAAAGGAAGCAGAGAGACGGAGGAAGGTGATCAAACAGAGGAAAAGAGCACAAAGCACAAAATTCTACATTAAAAAAAAAAGATTTCAAATGTAAATTGCTATTAGCCTTAGTAATTAGTTTATAGACTCAGAACCACCGAACTTACAACCTAAATTACTTCATTTTAGGTATTCCAAATCGCTGTTGGCTGTGACACTTCTAAATACATTGCTATTAAAGGGCAAGTATATTTCCATTTGACCTGTCTCTTATTTTAAATGGTAATAACAAGTAACATTTATTGAACATTTTCTATTGCCGAGCCCTGCTTTTAATATAGTAAGTTAAATTAACCCCTGCGGTGAAGCTTTGAAGTAGGTGCTATTAGGACACTAGTTCACAATGACAAAGGCCCGTGTAATGTCACCTGCCTGAGATCACAAAGCTAGCAAGCAGCCAGAGGGAGGACTGAGCCCCAGCCATAGGCTCTTGAGTCTGTGTTGTGCTTTTGTTATCTATTGCCATCCTCAAAACTTAATGCTCCAAACCAACAATTTATTATTGTTTCTCAAGGTGTGTGAGGTAACTGGGCTCTCAAGTAGCTGTGATCAGATTGTGACAGTCCAATTGTGACAGAATCAACTGGACATATAAAATAGCTTCCCCCACCCCCTGATTTTGGCACCTCAGTAGGGATGGCTAGAGTATCCCTACTGCCTGTCCTCTAGGGGCTGCCTGCCCTCTCTTCTCTGTCTCCACACAAACTCTCAGTGTGGGTAGCTCAGCGTCCTCACAGCGTCACAGGCTCAGGATCATGAGCTTGTGAAATCACTGGATTTCAGCTTACGTAGCAGCTGCCTTCCCTCTGTGTAAACCAAAGACTCAAGGAGCTGTAAAGTTTCAGGTCTCCCTCATGCCACAGGGGCTAAGTCTCATGCTATCAAACTATCGCCAGCCACTCTGCATGAGTTTGATCCCCAGCCAAGGAGCTAACCCACATAGTACAGCAGACCCACCTGTTCTCCCCGCTCTGTCTCTGGTGAATCCTCTCACTCCCCTCCTCACACCTCTGGGTTCTTGTATGCACTCCCAGTTCTTGTATGCATAAATGAATAAAAATGATTTTTTTTAAGATTTATTTATTTATTTACACAAGCACTGGGTACAGTCAGAAGCGCAGGAGGGTGAGAGAATTCACCAGAGCCAGAGCAGGGAGCAGAACAGACAGACTGACGAAATACACTGCTGAGGGGAGCAGCAGGCGTGGCAGGAGAGGTCTGCGCGCCATGCGGGACCCTCGCCAGTGGCCGGGGATCGAGCCAGAGCTGCAGAGGCTGCCTGTGGGCAGCTTTGCACCCCAGCACTCAACTGCTGCGCCACCAGGGAGGCCCTAAAAATGATTCTTTTTTTTTTTTTTTTTTTTTTTTTTTTTTCCCAGAAGTAATGTTCCCACCTGCATGCAGGAGTAGTCCACAGCCTGACTCTCCCAGCTTTGTGGAGGGGATTTGTTTTTGCACTGCTCGATGCCCAGTTGGTCAAGGAGAAGCCCAATGGGTCACTTGCCAGTGCTGTAGGCAGCAGAGTTAAGGCTGGCACCTTATGCTCTGTGCAAAAGAATCAACTTAGAAGAGGGGGTGGATAGGAGACTGGAATCCATTACTTCATTCATTTATTTTTTTTTTTTTTTTATAAATTTTATTGTTATATTCCCCATACAATTGCAGCCCCCCATTCTGACCCCAATCCCTCCCCTCCCGCCCCCGCCCCCCTAAAAGTGTCTCTGGTTCATAGTTTTTTGTTGATTTTGATTTTCACTTTCTTATAGTTATTCATTTTCCTGGTCCCTTATTTAAGTTTTCTAGATTCCTGCTATGAGTGAGACCATCCGGTATTTTTCTTTTTCTTTTTGGCTTATCTAAAAATGATTCTTAAAAGAAAAAAGCTGTGAAGTTTCTATTCACCTGGCCTTGAAGGCTATGCAGCATCACTTTTCTACATCCTGTTGGAATTGGACCTGTCTTTTTAAGTTTTAAAACAAATAGTGAACTGTATGCTAATTACTAGTGATACTGTTAGTGTAATGACTGACATGCCCATAATAAATCCAAAATTGAATTTACATTGGTGTCCAAATACAAATTTTCAAAAATTGTCCAAGCCAAATTTGTTTGACCTTCGTGCCAAGTCAAATATTACATTTAAATCATAATATAAAAGGAAAGAATTAACCTCTTTCTCCATTACCATGATTTTTCTCCACCTTCCTTTTTATTTTTTTTTTTTATTTTCATGTATACATTTAATTTTTCATAGTTTGACACTATTTTTTACATCATTGTTTCAGTGTCCTTGTCTTATTTGAATGTGTTTTTTTTTTTTTTTTTTTTTTTTTATAAATTTTATTGTTATATTCCCCATACAATTGCAGCCCCCCATTCTGACCCCAATCCCTCCCCTCCCGCCCCCGCCCCCCTAAAAGTGTCTCTGGTTCATAGTTTTTTGTTGATTTTGATTTTCACTTTCTTATAGTTATTCATTTTCCTGGTCCCTTATTTAAGTTTTCTAGATTCCTGCTATGAGTGAGACCATCCGGTATTTTTCTTTTTCTTTTTGGCTTATTTCGCTGAGCATGATCCCTTCCAGCGCCATCCATGTTGCAGCAAATTGCATGTGTTTATCTTTTTTGAATGCTGAGTAATATTCCATGGTATATATGTACCACATCTTCTTGATCCAGTCATCTATTTTTGGGCATTTGGGTTGTTTCCAAAGCTTAGCTATTGTAAACAGTGCTGCTATAAACATAGGGGTGCAGGTGTTCTTTGGAATTGATGTTTCTGTGTCCTTTGGGTAAATACCTAGGAGTGGAATTGCTGGGTCATATGGAAGCTCTATGTTTAGTAGGTCCAGAAATCTCCACACAGCTTTCCACAGTGGTTGGACCAGTTTGAACTCCCACCAACAGTGCAGAAGAGTTCCTTTTTCTCCACACCCTCGCCAACATTTGTTGTTGCTAGTTTTTTTAATATGTGCCATTCTCACTGGTGTAAGATGGTATCTCATGGTAGTTTTGATTTGCATTTCCCTGATGACAAGTGATGTTGAACATTTTTTCATATGCCTGTTGGCCATTTGCATTTCCTCTTCAGAGAAGTTTCTTTTAAGCTCTTCTGCCCATTTTTTGACTGGATTATTTTCTTTGTTGTTGTTGAGTCTCATCAGCTCTTTGCAGATTTTTGTGATCAGTCCTTTATCATTAGTGTTGGGTGCAAAAATGTTCTCCCAGTTGGTGGGGTTTCTCTTTGTTTTTGTTATTGTCTCTTTTGCTGTGCAAAAGCTCTTTAATTTGATATAGTCCCAGCTGTTTATCTTTGCCTTCACTATCACTGCTTTGGGTGATGTGTCTGTAAAGATGTCTTTGATGTGCAAATCACGTAGTGTTTCACCTATATTTCCTTCTATATATTTTATGGTTTCAGGTCTTATGTCTAGTTCTTTAATCCATTTTGAGTTGATTTTTGTGTATGGTGTGAGGTGGTGGTCAAGCTTCATTCTTTTGCATGTAGCGACCCAGTTTTCCCAGCACCATTTATTGAACAAACTTTCTTTGCTCCGATGCATAGTCTTTGCTCCTTTGTCAAAGATTAGTTGACCATAAACCTGTGGGTTTATTTCTGGATTTTCTATTCGATTCCATTGGTCTGTATGTCTGTTCTTGTTCCAATACCATGCGGTTTTGATGATTATGGCTTTGTAGTATAGTTTGAAGTCTGGGAGTCTGATGCCTCCATTCCCTTCTTTTTTTTTCAGGAGAGCTTTGGCTATTCGGGGTTTTTTGTGATTCCATATGAATTTCATCAATAATTGTTCTATTTCTTTGAAGAATGACATTGAAATTTTGATTGGAATAGCATTGAATCTGTATATTGCTTTTGGAAGGATGGCCATTTTAATAATGTTTATTCTTCCAATCCATGAGCAGGGGATGTCTCTCCATTTCTTTGTGTCTTCTTCTATTTCTTTTAACAGTGTTTTATAGTTTTCTTTGTATAGGTCCTTTACCTCTTTGGTTAGATTTATTCCCAAATATTTGATTTTTTTTGTTTCAATAACAAAAGGGATGGTCTTTTTGATTTCTTCTTCTTCAGATTTATTGTTTGTGTATAGGAAGGCTACTGACTTTTGCGTGTTGATTTTGTATCCTGCCACTTTACTGAACTGATTGATGAGTTGAATTAGCTTTTCTGTGGAGTTTTTGGGGTTCTCTATGTATAATATCATATCGTCTGCAAATAGTGATAGTTTGACTTCTTCTTTTCCTATTTGGATTCCTTGGATGTCTTTCTCTTGTCTTATTGCCCTGGCTAGGACTTCCAGTATTATATTGAAAAGCAATGGTGAGAGTGGACATCCTTGTCTTGTTCCAGATCTTAATGGAATTGCTTTCAGCTTTTCACCATTGAGAATGATACTGGCTGTTGGCTTGTCATAGATGGCCTTTATGATGTTGAGGTATGTTCCTTGTATCCCAAGAATTTCAAGGGCTTTTATCATGAATGGGTGTTGCACTTTGTCGAAAGCTTTCTCAGCATCTATTGATATTATCATATGGTTTTTATATTTCTTTTTGTTGATGTGTTGGATAACGTTGATTGATTTTCGGATGTTAAACCATCCTTGTGCCCCTGGAATGAATCCAACTTGGTCGTGGTGAATTATCTTATGGATACATTGTTGGATTCTGATAGCTAAAATTTTATTGAGGATTTTTGCATCAGTGTTCATTAGGGAGATTGGCCTGTAGTTTTCCTTTTTTGTGTTGTCCTTGTTCGGTTTTGGTATTAGTGTAATGTTGGCTTCATAGAACGTGTTTGGTATTGTCCCTTCCTTCTCAATTTTTGGGAAGAGTTTGTGAAGGATAGGCACTAATTCGTCTCTGAATGTTTGGTAGAATTCATTTGTAAATCCATCAGGTCCTGGGCTTTTGTTTTTGGGGAGGTTTTTGATTACCATTTCAATTTCGCTAATTGTAATTGGTCTGTTTAGGTGTTCTATTTCTTCTTTATCTAGCTTTGGGTGATTGTAGAGTTGTAGGAATTTGTCCATCTCCTCTAGATTGTTGAACTTGTTTCCATATAACTGTTCATAGTAGTTACTGATTATTCTTTTGATTTCTGCTGTGTCCGTTGTGATTTCTCCTCTTTCATTGATGATCCTGTTTATTTGTGCTTTCTCCCTTTTTTCCTTTGTGAGCCTGGCTAGGGGTTTGTCTATTTTATTGATTTTTTCAAAGAACCAGCTCTTGGTTTCATTGATCTTTTGGATTGTTTTTTTAGTTTCAATTTCATTTATTTCTGCTTTGGTTTTTATTATTTCTTTTCTTCTACTGGTTTTGGGGTTTTTTTGTTGTTCTTTTTCTAGATCTTTGAGTTTCGAGATTAGGTTGTTTCTTTGCGTTCTTTCTTGTTTCTTGATGTGAGCTTCTATTGCTATATATTTTCCTCTTATTACTGCTTTTGCTGCATCCCATACATTTAGGATATTGGTGTCCTCCTTGTCGTTCAATTCAAAAAATTTTTTAATTTCTTCTTTGATCTCCTCATTAGTCCAATGGTCTTCCAGTAGTGTGGTTTTTAATCTCCATGAGGTAGGAAAGTTCCTTGCCTTCTTTTTATGGTTTATTTCTAGTTTGATGCCTTCATGGTCAGAAAAGATGGTTGATATGATTTCAATCTTGGTGTATCTGTTGATGTTTGTCTTGTGCCCCAGTATGTGATCGATCCTGGAGAATGATCCGTGTGCGCTTGAGAAAAATGTGTACTCCGTTTTTTTGGGGTTTAGTGTTCTATAGATGTCTGTTAAGCCCAATTGCTCTAGGTCTTTATTTAGAGCTTTGGTTTCTTTACTTATTTTTTGTCTTGTTGATCTATCCATTGTTGATAGTGGTGTGTTGAAGTCTCCCACTACGTATGTGTTTTCTCTGATGTCTGTTTTCAGAGAGGACAACAGTTGTCTGATATATTTTGGTGCTCCTTCGTTTGGTGAGTATATGTTAATGAGTGTTATTTCTTCTTGAAGTATTGTCCCCTTGATCATAATGTAGTGACCATTGGGGTCTCTTTTTATCTTTTTGAGTTTGAAATCTGTTTTATCTGATATAAGTATAGCTGTTCCTGCTTTCTTTTTTGGTCCATTTGCTTGTAGGATTGTTTTCCATCCTTTAACTTTGAGCCTATTTTTATCTTTTGTAGCTAAATGTGTTTCCTGGAGACAGCAAAAGGTTGGGTTTTGTTTCTTAATCCAGGCTGCAACTCTGTGTCTTTTTATTGAAGAGTTTAGTCCATTTACATTTAGAGTTAATATTGATATGTTAACATCTGTATTTGCCATTGTGTTTGTCTTTCCTTTGATTTTATTTATTTATTCTTTTAATAACTTTTTTTTTTTTTGGCCTTCTTTCATTGTTATTCGTCGCTCTGAGGTTCTGGCTTTAGGACTCCTTGTAGTATTTTTTGGAGTGGGGGTTTAGTTGCAATGAAATTCCGGAGTTTCTGTTTGTCTGGGAAGGTCCATATTCTTTCTTCAAAGAGGAAGGAGAGCTTTGCGGGATAGAGTATTCTTGGTTGGCATCTGTTTTCTTGGAGTCTGTTGACTATGTCCCTCCACTCTCTCCTTGCCCGTAGTGTTTCTTCGGAGAAGTCTGATGTCAGCCTGATTGGTTTTCCTTTGAATGTTATCTGTTTCTTCCCTCTTGCCAGCTTCATTATTTTTTCCTTGTCCTGGATTCTTGGGAGCTTTACTATTATGTGTCTTGCTGTATTTTTCCTTTCGTCGTGGAAGTTTGGTGTTCTTCTTGCTTCTTGTATATCAATTTTCAGCTCCTTCTTCACATTTGGGAAGTTCTCTTCAATTATCTCTTTGAATATTTTCTCTGTTCCTACATCTCTCTCCTCTCCTTCTGGTATTCCTATATCTCTTATATTTCCTTTCCTCATGGAGTCAGATAGTTCCCGAAGTCTTTTTTCGTTCTTTTTCCTTCGTACTTCTCTTTCCTTCTCTGTTTTGGTTCTTTTTATTTCTGTGTCTTCAAGATTACTTATTCGTTCTTCCATTTCATCTATTCTGCTTTCATTGCTTTTCCCAGAATTCTTTAGTTCTTCCATTAATTCTTTGATCTCCTGCATTTCTTTTACTTCCCTCTTTAGGGACTCAATTTCTTTCTTCTGACCATTGTTTTCCCTCTCTAGGGACTCAATTGCATTCTTCTGATCGTTGATTATTTTTCCCTTATCATTGTTTTCCTTTATGACTTCTGTCAGTTTTTTAATCACGGCAATTTTAAATTCTCTTTCTGGAAGGCTCAGAAATTCTTCCAAGTTATTGTCGTTGCAATCTGGGGGCTGGCTTTCTTTTTGTGGTGTGCTTTTTCTCTGGAGAGTTGCTAGGTTGCGTGTGGTTCTTCTCCTCCCTACTGTCTGTTTTCTAATTTGCCGTATGCGTTGGGACACTGTGTTGTTGGGACTTGCCGGCATCTTGGGTGGGCTTCTCTGTTCCCCTCTGGTTCTTCCAGGAGTCATCTGTCAGTTTCAAGCAGCCTTTACTGGAGAAAGGTCCCTGTTCTAAAATGCCGATGTGGGGTCACACTCCCCTGTGCGCCTGGTCTGCCCCGGCGGTGGGTTCCTGCTCCCCTCTGGGCTTGGACTGCAGGCCAGAGGGGGTCTGGCGTGGGCGAACTTCCCCCGCTCACCTCTGGCTCCTGAGGAAGCCTTCTGCAGGTAGTCTTTACTGAAGAAATGTCCCTGTTCTAAAATGGTGATGTGGGACACACTCCCTGCGCTTCTGGTCTCAGGCACACTCTTCTGCGCGCCTGGTCTGCCCCGGCTGTGGGTGCTCGCTCTCCCTGTGGGCTCAGACTACTTGTTCAGAAGGGGCCCGGTGTGGGCTAACTCCCCAGCTGGCCACTAGCTCCTTCAGTAGCCTGTGCTGGGGTCAAGTCGCTAGGTGGCACCAGAGATCTCTCCTAGAGCCCTTGGGGAGCTGATTTTCCACCCCGTGGGACAGGGAGCAGAGCGTCCACCTTCCTTTTTAATAAACCAACTTGCATCTTTCACCATTACCTCTGTCAGTTCAGTCTAAGTTCATTCCCAGCAAAATGAGAGCAGAAACACCTTTGTTTTCCATTCTACTCAAACCAGTTATGATTTCATTTCCATCAGATAATTGTTTACAATGCACATCAAAGAAGCATTAGTTTACGCCACCATTTTCTTTGGAAGGTTTTTTGGGGGCAGCCCTAAAAAACTATCAGTGTTTCCTCCAGAGAACCCCAAGGTGTCACTCACTTGCTACAGCTCTCATTCTTCTGCTTGGGAGAGAATCCAGGTCAGCATATACCAATCTTTCGTAATTGAGGTTAAAAGTACACGGACATACCCATGAATCGTGACTCCTATCCTGTGCTTAGGAGCGGGGGTGAGAATGGTAAATATTGACCCTACTTGAGTCGAGTTCTGAAATGACTTGCTCTCATCCAAAACAATATCCATTCCCTGTCAATCTAATAATCTTTTGAGTACTTTAATTGTGATCATTGTTGATTTGATAATTAAACATTCTCATCTTATTCATCCTTTTCCAGGAAAGACAAAGACTAACTGATTCATACAGACTATGGCATCCTATTTCAGGAATGGTTTCTCCCCAGACCATTTATTTATTCTTTTTTTTCCAAATGAACCTGTAATATTCTTTTTATATATATTTTATTTTTTATTTTATTTTTAAATTTTTTTTAATTTTAACATTTATCATTTTTTACATTTTTTAGACAATATTTGCTTCCCCCCACCCCCTCAGATTGAATCCCCATAGAATTTCCTTCCCCAAGGCACCCGTGCACCATCACCACAGTCCCCTGTGTTCCTCCCTCCCCCCCTTTCACCCCTCTCCCTCCTCTTCCCCTGCAGTATGTCTCTGGTTATAATTGTCTGTTTTTGCTTTGTTGCGGTTTGTACTATTATTTTTTACACTGATGTCTTATTTGGTTCCCCTATATTCCTGTTATAAGTGAAACCATCTGATATTTTTCTTTTTCCTTCTGTCTTATTTCACTGAGCATAATTCCTTCTAGTTCCATCCATGTTGCTGCGAATGGCATGAGTTTATCTTTTTTGATTGCTGAATAATATTCCATTGTGTATATATACCACATCTTCTTGATCCAGTCATCTGTTTTTGGACATTTGGGTTGTTTCCAGGTTTTGCCTATTGTAAATAGTGCTGCAATAAACATGGGTGTACAGGTGCTCTTTTGAATCAATGTTTTTGTGTCCTTTGGGTAGATCCCCAGTGGTGGAATTGCTGGATCATATGGTAGCTCCATTTTTAGTAGACTGAGGAACCTCCAGACAGCTTTCCACAGTGGTTGGACCAGTTTGCACTCCCACCAGCAATGTAGGAGAGAATTCCTTTTTCACCACATCCTCACCAACATTTGTTGTTGCTTGTTTTTTTGATATGAGCCATTCTTACTGGTGTAAGGTGGTATCTCAGTGTGGTTTTGATTTGCATTTCCCTGGTGATAAGGGATGTTGAACATTTTTTTCATATGACTGTTGGCCATTTGCATTTTCCCTTTGGAGAAATGTCTTTTGAGTTCTTCTTCCCATTTCTTGACTGGATTGTTTATTTTGTTTTTGTTGAGCCCGTGTGAGTTCTTTGTATATCTTTGTGATCAATCCCTTATCAATTGAATGGAGTGCAAATTTTTTCCCAGTCAGTGGGGGTGTCTCTCTGTTTTGGTTAATGTCTCTTTGGCTGTACAGAAGCTCTTTAATTTGATGTAGTCCCAGCTGTTTATCTTTGCCTTCACTATCACTGCTTTGGGTGATGAGTCTTTAAAGATGTTTCTGAGATGTATGTCTTTTAGTGTTTTACCTATATTTTCTTCTATGTATTTTATGGTTTCAGGTCTTATGTCCAGTTCTTTTATCCATTTTGAATTGATTTTTGTGCATGGTGAGAGGTAGTGGTCTAGTTCTGTTTTCTTGCATGTGGAGGTCCAGCTTTCCCAGCACCATTTATTAAACAAACTGTCCGTGTTCCATTGCATATTCTTTGCTCTTTCTCAAAGATTAGTTGTTCATATAAGTGTGGCTTTATTTCTGGGCTCTCTATTCAGTTTCATTCGTCTGTGTGTCTGTTTTTGTTCCAATACCAAACTGTTTTAATTATTATGGCTTTGCAGTATAACTTGAAGGTTGGAAGTGTGATGCCTCTTTTCTTCTTTGTTTTCTTCAGTAGGGCTTTGGCTATTCATGGTTTTTTGTGGTTCCATATTAATTTCATCAGTATTTGTTCTATTTCTTTGAAGAATGTCATTGGGATTTTTATTGGAATAGCATTGAATCTGTATATTGCTTTTGGGAGGATGGCCATTTTAATAATGTTGATTCTTCCAATCCATGAGCAGGGGATGTTTTTCCATTTCTTTGTGTCTTCTTCAATTTCTTTTAACAGTGTTTTATAATTTTCTTGTATAGGTATTTCACCTCTTTTGCTTGGTTTATTGCCAAGTATTTCATGTTTTTTGGTTTCAGTTATAAAAGGGATGATTTTCTTCATTTCTTCTTCTTCTGATTTATTGTTTGTGTATAGGAAGGCTACTGATTTTTGTGTGTTGATTTTGTATCCTGCTACTTTACTGAACTGGTTGATTATTTTGAGTAGTTTTTCTGTGGAGTTGTTAGGGTTCTCTATGTATATTATCATATCATCTGCAAATAGTGATAGTTTTACTTCTTCTTTCCCTTTTCCTTGTATGTCTTTATCTTGTCTTATTGCCCTGGCTAGGACCTCCAGTATTATATTGAAGAGCAGAGGTGAGAGAGGACATCTTTGTCTTGTTCCTGATCTTAAAGGAAAGGCCTTAACTTTTTGCCATTTAGAATAATGTTGGTAGTGGGTTTGTAGTATATGGCTTTTATCATGTTAAGGTATGTTCCTTCTACCCCACGAATTTCAAGGAACGTCATCATAAATGGATGTTGGACTTTGTTGAATGCTTTCTCAGCATCTATTGATATGATATTGTGGCTTTTATTTTTCTTTTTGTGGATGTGTTGGATTACCCTTATCAATTTTTGTATGTTGAACCATACTTGTGCCCCTGGAATGAATCCCACTTGATCATGGTGTACTATCCCTTTGATGCATTGTTGGATTCTGTTGGCAAGGATTTTGTTGAGGATTTTTGCATCAGTGTTCATTAGGGAGATTGGCCTGTAATTTTCTTTTTTTGTGCTGTCTTTATTTGGTTTTGGTATTAGTATAATGTTGGCTTTGTAGAATATATTTGGTAGTACTCCTTCTTTTTCAATATTTTGAAAGAGTTTGTGAAAGATAGGCACTAATTCACTGCTGAACGTTTGATAGAATTCATTTGTGAAGCCGTCTGGGCCTGGGCTTTTGTTTTTGGGGAGTGCTTTGATTACTGCCTCAATTTAGCTGCTTGTAATTGGTCTGTTTAGTTGTTCTATTTCTTCTTTGTCCAGCTTTGGATGATTATATCATTCTAGGAATTTGTCCATCTCTTCTAGGTCATTGAATTTGTTTGCATATAAGTGTTCGTAGTAATCTCTGATTATTCTTTTGATTTCTACTGAGTCTGTTGTGATTTCTCCTTTTTCATTTGTAATTCTATTTATATGTGTTTTCTCCTGATTTTTCTTTGTGAGCCTCACTAGAGGTTTGTCTATTTTGTTTATTTTTTCAAAGAACCAACTTTTGATTTCTTTGATCTTTTGGATTACTTTTTAAATTTCCAATTCATTTATTTCTGCTTTGATTTTTATTGTTTCCTTTCTTCTACTGGCTTTAGGGGTTTTTTTTTTTGTTGTTGTTGTTCTTTTTCTAGCTCTTTGAGATGTGAGATTAGATTGTTTCTTTGAGTTCTTTCTTGTTTGTTGATGTGAGCCTGTATTACTATATATTTTCCTCTTATTACTGTTTTTGCTGCATCCCATACATTCTGGAAAGTGGTGTTCTTGTCCTTCAACCCAAACTATTTTTTAATTTCTTCTTTGATCCCCTCATTGGTCCAATGGTCTTCCAGTAGTGTGGATTTCAATCTCCATGAAGTGGGAGGGTTCCTTGTTTTCTTTTCATGATCTATTTCTAGCTTGATGCCTTATGATCGGAGAAGATAGTTGGAATGATTTTGATCTTCATGTGTCTGTTGATGTTTGTCTTGTGGCCCAGTATGTGATCAATTCTAGAGAATGATCCATGTGCACTTGAGAAAAGTGTGTACTAGGATTTTTTTGGGTGCAGTATCCTATAGATGTCTGTTAAGTCCATGAGTTCTATGTCTTTATTTAGGGCTCCAGTCTTTGTTTTTTTTTTGTCTCATTGATCTGTCCATTGGTGAGAGTGGGGTGTTGAAGTCTCCCACTATATATGTATTTTCTTTAATGTCTGTTTTCAGAGCTGATAATAATTGTCTAATATATTTTGGTGCCCCTTCCTTTGGTAAGTATATGTTGATTTGTGTTATATCTTCCTGATGTATTGTCCCCTTGATCATAATGTAGTATCCGTCTGTGTCTCTTTTTACCTTTTTTAATTTGAAGTCTAGTTCATCTGATATAAGTATGGCTGTTCCTGCCTTCTTTTTTGGTCCATTTGCTTCTAGGACTGTTTTCCAACCCTTTACTTTCAATCTGTGTTTATCTTTTTTGGTTAATTGTGTTTCCTAGAGACAACAGAAGGTTGGATTTTGTGTTTTAATCCAGCCTGCTTCTCTATGTCTTTTTATTGATGAGTTTAATCCATTTACATTTAGAGTTAATATTGATATGTTGGCATCTGTGTTTGCCTTTTTGTTTGTCTTTTTTGTGATTTTATTCCTTGCTTTATTCTGTTCTTCTTGTTCATTCCTCTGTTGGTTTTGGCTTTAGGACTTCTTGTAGAATTTTTTGGAGTGGGGGTTTAGTTGTAATGAATTTCTGGAGTTTCTGTTTGTCTGAGAAGGTCCATATTTTTCCTTTGTAAAGGAAGGAGAGCTTTGCAGGATAAAGTACTCTTGGTTTGCATTTTCTGTCTTGAAGTTTGCTGAATATGTTACTCCGTTCTCTTCTTGCCCATAATGTTTCTTCAGAGAAGTCTGAAGTTTACCTAATTGGTTTTCCCTTATAAGTTATGTTTCTTCCCCCTTGCCAGTTTCATTATTTTTTCCTTGTCTTGGACCCTTGCAAGCTTTACTATTATGTGTCTTGCTGGAGTTTTCTTTTCATTGTGGTATTGGGAGTTCTTCTCGCTTCTTGTATGTCTATATTCATGTACTTTTTCTTGCTTGGGAAGTTTTCTTCAATTATCTACTTGAATAATTTCTCAGTTAATTTGTCTTTCTCCTCACCTTCTGGAATGCCTATAACTCTTACATTTCCTCTCTTGATAGAGTCTGATAATTGTCTAAGAGTCTCCTCATACTGCTTCATTTGCACTTCTCCTTTTCTCTTTTGGCTCTTTTTATTTCTGTAACTTCGATAGTACTGATCCATTCTTCCATTACATCAATTCTGTTTTCATTGGTTTTCCCAGAGTTCTTTATCTCTTCTAGTGATCTTTTAATTTCTTCTAGTGATCTAATTAATTTCTTCTTTTCTTTCCTTTCTTAAGGTCTCAATTTCATTCTTCAGTTCAGTGATTATTTGTCTCAAATCATTTTTTTCCTTTTCGTTTTCTTTCTGCTTTTTAATCATGATGATCATTAATTCTCTACCTGATAAACAGAGAAGTTCTTCCATGTCATTATTGAGCTCTGGTGACCGTATGTCTTTTTGTGGTGTGTTCTCCTGCAGGCTTGCTTGGTTATTTTTTTTTTCTTTTCCCTGTTGTTTGCTGTCTAATTAGTTCTATACGTTGGGATGTTGTGCCACTGGTGTTGGCAGGCATCTCTCTGGAGTGCTCCTCTAGGGGTGGCAGAAACTGTTTACCAGACTGAGACCAGCACTGGTAGGCCAAAACTCCACCAGGGTGTGGATGCTGTGTTGCTTGGCACTGTCCCTTATAGTTTCCTCTCTCTGTATTTACTCAGTTCCAACAGGGAATCAGCTAGTTGGTGATTTTGTTCTGGTCACATGGTGGCGCCAGAGATCCGAACTTGCTGACCTGTGCTTTTTCCCAGTGGTTCTCTGAGAAATGGAGGGGGGATGGAAGGGAGCACCTCAACACAGGGGCTCTTTTCCAGCTGGGTGTTGTGTCTGCCCCGTGTTCACCTGGTTCTGTGCCTGCAGCTGCATGGACCCAGCGTCCTGAATTCTGCACTCTAGGTCTCAGTTCCAGGGTCACCAAATCCAAAACGCTGGCCGTCACCCTGGGCAGTGCCCGCTGCTATGGCGCATCCTGTGGTTCCGGGGGGAACAGAGTGGGAGTGGCGTGTAGCTCCTCAGTGACATGGGGGTGCTGTGTCTGCCCTGTGGCCCACCGTCATGGGGATTGCGCACCCTGAATTTCATGCCCCAGTTCTCAATTCCAAAGCCCTTAGATCCAGGATGCGGGCTGTAGCCCCTTTCAGTGTCCACAGAAATGCACCCTGCTCCCATGTCCCGGTGCCTAGTTTCTGATTACTCAGTGAGGGACATTCACCTCAATGAGGGCTCCTACACATCTCCCCACAAGCTTAGGTCGCAGGTGCAGGGGCCTGGACAGCCTGGATCTGCAATCCCTGTATGCTTTTCCAGCGCACCATTTATCTGCACAAGCTTTCCGGCTGGCTTTGGGCTATTTGTGGGTCTCCATGGAGTCCTTATCTTCCTCTAATGGCGCCCCAAGCTTTTTGCTCACCTCCACAGTGATTCCTGCCTGGTTCTCCACAGCTCCAGTTCACGGGGTGCAGCGTCTTGAAATAGTTCCTTTCCACTCCCAGTCCCACTTGATGCGTAGTTTGTTCTTGTTGGTTGTTTTAGTTGTTTTTTGTTTTTTCCTCCTTCTTGTTGGTGGGAGAGTGCCTACTTTGTGGGTGGGGGAGGGGAGCAGGGTTCTGCGCTTTCCTCCCTTCTAGTCCTCTTTTATGGCAACTTTCTTCTTCAGGCAGTTTGCCAGAGTCGCACATTTATCTTCCTAGTTCTCGCAGGGACTTGCCGCTTTTCCTCCCTATTAACTTTTTTTTTATGGGAGGACTTACTCACAGCGTTTCCCCACTGCCATGTTGGAATCCCAAAACCCAGATCATTTATTTTTGTTCCCTTGAGTACATTCTATGGACCAGTGCCTCGGACCAGCACAGCAGTAGACAATGAGGCCACCTCAGGGTTGAGAGAAGGGTGCAGGGTGGTCAGGGCGTTGGCGAAAGAAATGACAAACAGACACACTTCAAGAGTGTTCTCCCCCCACCCCCCCACCCCCCTTCCCCCCCACCCCCCCACCCCCCATCCCCCCATCCCCCCCCACACACACACACACACCCCCTCCCCCCGGCGCGCTGGTTGCCCAGCTGGATCTAGGGACCATGGCGAAAGCCATTCCTAAAGATCACTGCGGGGGGGGGGGGGGGGGTGCAGCAGGTATGTAGGGTTTTGCTGTTCTCCCCCTGCTCGCTGGTTGCCCAGCCAGACCTAGGGACGGTTAGCCCTAAAGGTCACTGCAGGGGGAGGTGCAGCAGACCAGCACTGGCATCACCTGGAAACATATTAGAAATGCAGAATCTCATATATCATCCCACACCTGCTGAGTCAAAATCTCCGTTTTAACAAAATTTCCAGCATTTAGTAAAGATATTAAAATTTGTACATATGCATGTCATATACATGGAATTTTCTTAGGCAAACCTATGTTTATTAAATGCATTTCTTTTGGATACACACTTGGATTTGTGTCTATCAGATATAAACCTAGGAGTAGAAATGATGGGTCATCAGGAATGCATAGGATTAATTTTAGTAGCTACTGCCTCACAGTTTTATTTACCAATTTATAATCCTAATACAGTGCTGGAAACTTCTTCTTTTGCATATGTCCATCATTTGACATCATGTGTCTTTTTCATTTTAACCCTTTTAATATGTGTAAAGTGCTATCTTATTATGATGTAATTTGTATTTTCCTGATGAAGAATGAAGTTGAATTATTTTTTCGTTTGACTTTCTTGCATGATATTGTGAATGTGTTTTTTAAAGTAAGTTTTTGTTGAGGTAACAGCAGTTTATAACATAGAAGTATCAGGTGTACATCATTATATTTCAACATCTGTGTATTCTATTCCATGATCATCACCAAAAGTCTCCTTTCTTTCCATTGCCAAACAGCTGATTCCCTTTACTCATTTCACCCTTTCACCTGCCCCCTATGCCTCTGGTAACCACCAGTATGTTCTCTCTACCTAAGAGTTTGTTTTGTTTGTGTTTGCTTTTTTTTTTATATATATTCTACATAAAGAGGATAACATATGGTATTTATATTGTTCTGTCTGACTTATTTCACTTAGCATAATATCTGCTATATCTGTTCATGTCACAAATAGTAAGATTTTATCTTTTTATAGTCAAATAGTATTGCTCTGTGTGTGTATGTGTGTGTGCGTGTGTGCGTGTGTGTGTGTGTGTGTGTGTAATCTCACATCTTTAGCCATCATCAGTTGATGGACATTAAGGTTGTTTCTATATTTTAGCTATTGTAATAACACTGTAATGAATGTAAGATGTGTCTTATTGAGTAAATGTTCTCAGTCTTTGGATAAATACACAGAAGTGGATTAGCTGGCATATAATATTTCTATTCTTAATTTCTTTAGGAATTAGAATATTACTTTCTACAGTGGCTGCTCCAACTTACATCACCACCAACATTGTAGGAATATTCTGCCTTGTTTTTAATTAATTAATTAATTTTCTTATATCTTAATTTTTGAACAGTATTTGACTTCTCCCCTCAGGTATAGTCCTGGTAGTTCTCCCATGCCATGGCACCCATGATCCATTACCATAGTCCTTTGTGTTCTTCCCTCCCCTATTTGGACCCTCTCCCTCCCATTCCCCTGATGTATGCCTCAGATTGATGATCAGCTTGCAAGTTTTATCTTTTTCCTGACCCTTGTTTGGTTTTTGTATATTCCACATAGACGTGAAACCATCCAATGTTTTTCTTTTTCCTTATGACTTACTTTTCTTAGCATAAACCCTTCCAGCCTCACCAGTGTTTCTGCAAATAGCATGAGTTTATGTTTGTGATTGCTTAGTAGTATACAATTGTGTATATATGCCACATCTTCTTGATCCTTTCAACCATTTTGGGACACTTATGTTGTTTCCGTATCTTAGTTATTGTACATAGTGCTGCAATAAAATAAGAGTGCAGGCTCCCTTTCAATTTAGTGTTTTTGTGTTCTTTGGGTAGATTCCTAGGAGTAGAATCACTGGATCATATGGTAGACCTACTTTTAGTGTTTTAAGAATCCTCCACACAGCTTTCCTTAGTGGTCAGACCAGTTTACATTCCCACCAGTAGTGTAAGAGCATTCCTTTTTCACCATAAGGAGGATTCTGCTTTTTTCTCATTTTCATCTATATTTGTTTCTTGTCTTTTCAATAATAGCTGTTCTAGTGGGTATAAATAAGGTTATGTCTCATGGTTTTGATTTTAATTTACCTGATAGGTGATGATGAACATCTTTTCATGTGCCTGTTGACCATTTGTATGTCTTCTTTGGTGAAATGTTTATTCAGACCCTCCACTTATTTTTTTAATCAGGTTGTTGGTTTCATTGTTGAGTTCTATGAGTTTTTATATGTTGTGGATGTTTTATTATTTATTTTCTGGTTGTTTTGTACACTTCATATTCTTTTGTTCTCTTGTTCCTTTGCACTGTGATAGCTTTTTTAGTGTTATGTCTAGACTTCATTAGTATTTTCCTTATTTCTAATACAGATTTTTGTTTTCAGGTTACCATGAGGTTCATATATAACAACCTATATATACAGCATTTCATTTTAAATTGATGGCAAGTTAACTTGGAGCTCATTCTAATGGTCTATATTTTTATTCTTCCCTCCAAACCATGTTTTATGCTTAAATGTCATTTTCCCTTTTTATTTGATGTAACCCTTATATGATTAGTGTGTTTTTGTGTGTGTGTGTTTCATTTTTTTATTAAATATATTTTAGTTTGTATAATTCTTACATCATTTTTCATTTTGCACAATGCATGCATTTTCATTTTGGTTACATTCCCCATGCAATTCCACCCACCTTATTTTGACCCTAATCCCTCTTCTCTTCCTCCCCCCACCCCCCATAGTGTGTCTCTGGTTTATAGTTGCTTGTTGATTTTGATTCTTTCTTTATTATAATTAGTCTTTTTCCTGGTTCCTTATTTAGGTTTTCTAAATTCTTGCTAGATTAGTGTGTTTTTTTAATTTATATTTATATTTTTATCTTTTAACCTTCATGCTACCTTTTTAAGTGATTGAGTCACTACATTTATTATATGTTTACTTTTTTATTAGTGAGACTTTTTGTTTCCTATATTTTCTTTCTTTTTTTTTTTTAAAATTTTCTAGAGGCATGTCTTATTTATTTATTTATTTATTATTTGTTTGTTTGGTTTATACATGCACTGGGTACAGTCAGAAGCGCGGGAGGGTGAGAGAATTCACCAGAGCCAGAGCGGGGAGCAGAGCAGGCAGAAGGACCGAAGTACACTGCTGAGGGGAGCAGCGGGCGGCAGGAGAGGTCTGCGCACCATGTGGGACCCTCCTCTGGTGGCCGGGGAGCAGCCGGGGATCGAACCGGCGCCGCAGAGGCCGCGGGCAGCTTCGCAACCCAGCGCTCAACCGCTGCGCCACCGGGGAGGCCCCTGTTTCCTATATTTTCTTGTTACTTCTTGGCATCATTTCATTTTATAGAAGCCCTTTTAATATTTATAGTAAGACATGGTTAAGGGTGATAGATTCCTATAGTTTCTGTTTGCCTGAAGAGTGTTTATGTCTCCCTTAATTCTGAATAATAACTTTACATATAGAATATTCTTAATTGGAAGGTTTTTTTTTCCTTTCTACGTTTTGACTATATCTATATCATGCCATCATTACTTTCTGGCCTAGAAAAATTCTGTTGAGAAAACTGCTGATAGTTTTATGGAGATTCTATTGTATGTAACAAGTTGTTTTTCTCTTGCTGCTTTTAAGAGTCTCTCTTTGGATCTCTTAGGGTGTATCTTATTTTAATTCTTTAAACTTCCTGGGTCCAGATGTCAGTTTACTTTTCTAGGTTAAAAAGGTTTTCAACCATTATTTCTTAAATGAGTTTTCTGCCTCTTTCGCTCTTCCTCTGGGATTATACATATATTATCCACTTGATGTTATCCCACAGATCCCTTAAACATCTACATTTTTTGTAATCCTTTATTCTTTTTACTGCTGTTTGGTGATTTTTACTACTCTGTTTTCCAGATTGCTGATTATATATGTTGTTTCATCTGTTTGCTATGAGTTTCTCTACTCTAATTCTTAATTTAGTTTCTGTGTTCTTTAGAACTATAACTTCTATTTGGAACTTTCTCATATTTTCTCTCTCTTCATTGAAGTTATGGCTCTTTGTTCAAGTTGTCTTCTAGTGTGGAAAATAAAACCTTCACTTACCAGGGAAAAGCTCCATGTTTCGAATACCCTGGCCATCTCAATGGCAACCCCACACTCTTCATTGTGAAGGTACTGCTTTGTTATTTTTCAGTTCTTTTTTTTTTAAAGATTTATTTATTTATGCATACAAGAACTGAGGTATAGGCCAGAGGTGCAGGGGGTGAGAGGATTCACCAGAGACAGAGTGGGGAGCAGAACAGGCAGATTGACTCAAATACATGCACTGCTGAGGGGAGCAACGGGCAAGACAGGGGAGATCTGCTGCACCATGTAGGTTGCTCCCTGGCCAGCCGGGGATCGAACTCATGCTGCAGAGGCTGCGGAGAGCTTCATAGTGCTGTGCTTAACCCCTTGTGCCACCAGGGAGGCCCTGTTATCTTTCAATTCTGTCTCAGAGAAAAGTTTTCCATATGTAACTATAGATTTGTTGTTTCATGATAGGAGTTGAATTCAAGATCTTCCTATCCTGCTATCTCAAACCACTTCCCAGATTTCCTTCTTTAGTGAGACACAAAGCAGCTGGAATGTATGTTTCTGAAGGATATAGATCAGGATTGTCAAATTAGGTTGCCCATAAGATTTACCTGGAGAGATTATTTTAAAACGTATGTCAAGATCTTATTCCACTGCTCTGAAACCCTTAAAATGATTAATATCTTGAAGAGTTCAGGATGTGGTAGACTGAATTTGTTACAGGCACTAAAGGAGACCTATAGTGTGTCAGGTAATTCTAACATCAGAGTTGCCCATGAAGGAGGACTTTTGCTGGGATCTAATTTGTGTTTTGGATGGGAGGTGGCCTAGACTTCTAATAATCAATCTAAACACAGTGGTAATTAAGGTTACTTCTGAGTTGCAGCAGAAGCAACAAGTAAAAATGGTAACATTAAGCATATAACTTCAAAAAAAAAAACCTCTCTATAATCACGTAGACAATGATTGCCTTAATTATGCATAAACTTTAATTAGTAGCTATGTAATTGTTAAAGATATCTTCTTACCTGCACAACTATGGCAATTAGAAATCATTGCTTTAAGGACCTCCCCGGTGGCGCAGCGGTTGAGCGCTGGGTTGCAAAGCTGCCCGCAGCCTCTGCAGCGCCAGTTCGAACCCCGGCTGCTCCCCGGCCACCGGAGGAGG
Organism: Talpa europaea; assembly: GCF_964194135.1. NCBI lineage: Eukaryota > Metazoa > Chordata > Mammalia > Eulipotyphla > Talpidae > Talpa > Talpa europaea. Next base: position 64,907,289 of record NC_140082.1, on the reverse strand, counting down.
GTCCCGCATGGCGTGCAGACCTTTCCTGCCGCCCGCTGCTCCCCTCAGCAGTGTACTTCATCAGCCTGCCTGCTCTGCTCCCCGCTCTGGCTCTGGTGAATTCTCTCACCCTTCCATGCTTCTGACTGTACCCAGTGCTTGTATACATAAATAAATAAATGAATCTTTTAAAAAAAAAAAAAGAAATCATTGCTTTAAAATATATATGGGGAATGAAACAACCCAAAGAAATTTATATTCATTTTGATAGATTTTCTTATACTTCTCAAATCTATCAAAAAGTATAGGTAAATCAGTAGACTTCTTTTCAGAAACATTTGAGAAACTGATTTTTAAAAACATAACTGTTTTGGTAATGTACCAACCCCAGAGATTCTAATTCAGTATGTCATTATTCTGTGATACTCTCAGGTTTGAGAATCACTGGATTAAATGATTAAATGTTTGTGAAACTATATAAGGATTGATATTATAACTTCATTTTATCTTGCTTTTCATAGATTTAAAAATGAAGGATGTCTTCAACATGATCTGTTTTATATTATTGAAAAGTAAGAAATAGTTTTAAACATAAGTATTGAGTTTTATATTGCCAGTAATTCAGAATTAATATTTACTCTTTTCATATTAATCTTTTATAAAATATGAATTCATTGCTATAAATTTACCTCTAAGCACTGGTTTTTACCTCTTGCAAGTTTTGATGAGTTTTATTTTTATTTCCATTTAATTAAAATTACTTTTAAAAATTAAGATTCCTTCTTTGACCCATTTGTTATTTTCAAGTACATTGTTTAATCTCCACATATATTTGGGGCATTTTGTAATTATGGTATCTACTTGACTTTTGTGATACCTCCATACCTAAGCAAAGTAATGCTTTCAATATTCGATTTAAAAATAAGAAGATGAATAATGAAAAATTTCTTTTTTTTAGGTCATATCTGAGGCATCAACCACAAAAAAACTTGGTAAGAGAACTATAATTTTGTCAATGGGCCAAATACAAAAAATAACCAAAGCAGTTTTTCCTTTTCTAGAGAGTGAAATATGACTGGAATAAATATGGCTGCCCATTGAAACTTGATTTCAGAAAAAAATCATTTCATCCTTTGCTTCAATTGTAAGTACATTCTCACTGAATTTTTTTATTTTTAAATGTTTTACCATGTTTTACATCCTTCTTAGTGTTTTGACAGCATAGAGTTCCCCTTCCCCTTCAGGTATAAACACTAAGCATTCTCCCCACCAAAGCACCATAGTCTTCCACCAGAGTCCACAGTACTCCCCTCCCCACCATCACCATTCTCACATCTCTCCCTCTCCTCCCCTGCTGGGTATCACAGATCTATGGTGAGCTTTCAAGGGTTGGTTTATTTTTTGTTATTTGTTTTTCCCCCAGGTTCAGTAAAAACTTTTATTTTATAATATATTTATTGTTATTGAAATACCATTGTTTTACATACTGTCTAGTGTTTCAAAAGTATAGATTTCCCCCTCAAATATTGTGACCATAGCACTCCTAACCCCCAAAGTGCTCATAATACTCCACCATAGTCCATGGTCTTTCTCCCCATACCCATCCCTGCCCCTACCCCTCTGAAGGCCACAGATCTATAGTCAGCATCCAAGGGGTGGTTTTAAAGCTTGTTTTTGTCTGATGCTTTGTTTGGTTTCTCCATATTCCTCATATATGTAACACCATCTGATATTTAGCTTTCTCCTTTTGACTTATTATACTTAGCAGAATTCCTTCCAGGTCCATCCATGTTTCTGCAAAGGGCACGTGTCTATCTTTTTGATACTGAGCAGCATTCCATTGTATATATTTACACCACTTCTTTATCTACTCACCTGTTTTGGAGGCACTTAGATTGTTTCCATATCTTGGCTATTGTATACAGTGCTGGGGTGCAGGTTTCTTCTTGAGTTAGTGCTTTTGCAGTTTTGGGGTAGATAGCTAAGAGTGGAATTGCTGGTTTGTAAGGCAGAGCCACTGTTAGTCTTTAGAGAAAACTCCACATTGTTTTCCATAGGGGCTGGGCCAATCTACATTCCTATCAACAGTGTAGGAGAGTTCCTTTTTCTCCACAGCCTTACTGCACTTATCATTTAAGTCTCACTGCACTCATATGGGTTATTCTTACTGATGTACAATCATATTTGATTGTGATTTTGATTTGCATTTTTCTAATGATAAGTGATTGTGAACTTTTTTTTTCATGTGCCTTTTGGGCATCTGGTTGTCTTCTTTGGAGAGGTGGCTATTTAGCTCTTCCACCATTCTCTTGATTGGATTATTTCATTTATTTTTGTGGAGTCATATGAGTTCCTGGTGGATTTTGATATTAGACCTTGTCAGATGTTTTGTGTGCAAATATTTTCTCCCATTCAATAGGGTGACTGTTTTAGTTATTTTCCCTTTTGTTGTGCTGAAGCTTTTTAGTTTGATGTAGTCCCAATTGTTTAAGTGCTCTTGTTTTCCTTGCTGCTCAGGATAAATCTGCAAAGCTATCTCTGAAATTTATATCACCGAATGTTTTGCCTGTGGTTTTTTCCCTATGTGTGGTATTGTTTCAGGTCTTATCCATTTTGAGTTGACTTTTGTATATGGCGTGAGAAAGTGGTCTAGTTTCATGCCTTTGCATGTGGCAGTCCATCTTTCCCAACACCATTTATTGAAGAGGCCTCCCTTGTTTCAGTGTATATTTGCCACTGGTCACATATTAGCTGTCCCTATATTTGTGGGTTTATTTCTGGGCTCTCAATTCTATTGCATTGGTTTGTGTGTCTGTTTTTTGTTCCAATATCATGCTGTTTTAATTGCCATGGCTTTACAGTGTAGTTTGAAGTCTGGAAGTGTAATACCACAATTCCCCCCCTTTTTTTGGTCAGGAAAGCTTTGACTATTCAGGGTCTTTTGTGGTTCCATATGAATTTCATTAATGTTCCATTTTTTTTTTTTTGAAGAATACACTTGAGATTTTTATTGGTATTTAACATGTAAATTGCTTTGGGTAGGATGGCCATTCTGACAAAGTTGTTTCTTCTTATCCATAAACATGGAATATCCATCCATTTCTTTTTGTCTTCTGTTTATTTTAACAATATTTTTAAATTTTCTTTATATAGGTCCTTCACCTCCTTTGTTAGGTTTATTCCTAGATAGTTTTGTATTTTTGCATGTGTGTGTGATTATAAATGGGAATTTTTTAAAATGTCTTCTAGCTCACTGTTTGCATATAGAGAGGTGACTGATTTTTGTGCATTGATTTGGTAGCCTGTCACTTTGCTGAATGGGTTTATTGTTTTAATTAGTTTTTCAATGGACTCTCAGGTTCTCTATTTAAGTTATTGTGTTCATCTGTAAATAATAATAGCTTAAGTTCTTTTTTCCCAATTTGGATTCCTTTTATAGCTTTCTCTTGCCTGATTGCTCTAGCTAAGACTTCTAATTCTATGTTGAATAATAGTGGTGAGAGTGGATATCCTTGTCTTGAACTGGAACTTAGTGGAAAGTTTCAGCTTTCATCATTGAGAATAATGTTAGCTATGAGTCTGCCATATATGGCTTTTGTTATGTTAAGATATGTTCCATTATCCCCATTTTTTGAGGATTTTCTTCATAAATGGATGTTGAATCTTATTAGATATTTTATTGGCATCTATTTATGTTGATATGATGATATGTTGATATGATGATATGTTTATGTTGATATGATGATATCTTTTTTTTGTTGATATAGTGAATTATTTTTATTGGTTTTCAGATGTGGAATCATCCTTGTATCTCTGGAATAAATCTCACTTGTTCATGATGTAGAATCCTTTTAATGTATTTTTGGATTCCGTTTGCTAATATTTATTCAGGACTACAGAACTTGCCCATCTTGTCTAGGTTGCTAAACTTGTCTATGTTTCTATACTATGCATATAAATATGCATAGTAATCTCTCACTATCCTCTGAATTTCTGCAGTGTCTGTTGTAATTTCTCCTCTTTCATTATTAATTCTATTTATTTGTTTTCTTTCTTCTTTTTATAGTGGTCCTAGCTAGAGGTTTGTCTATTTTGTTTATTTTTTTCAAAAAAACAGGTTTGGGTTTCATTGATCTTTTGTGTTGTCTTTTTACTACTATTTCACTTATTGCTGGTCTAATTTTAACTGTTTCTTCCTTCTACCGATTTTGTGGGGTTTTTTAACATTTATTTTTTCTTTCTTGAGGTTTACAACACTGCATATGATTTATAGAGTATGAGAAGGTTTCTCTTTTTGTTTCTTAGTTGATTTCTAGTTTTATACTTTTATGCTCCAAGGAGACACTTGGTATATGATTTCAGACTTCATGATTTGTTGATATTTTCTTGTGATCCTATATATTGTCAATTTTTGAGAATGTCCCATGTACACGTGAGAAAGAATGTATATCTGGTTAGGTGGGTTACACAGTGCAAAACATCAAAATTTTAGTCAGCTTGTGGGGCTCTCTTAGCCTGACAATAACTTCTGAAATATCACAGGTTAGGTAAATGTATGGTAATTAATTAGGTGAGAAAGGCTGGATAAGGACCAGTGAAATGATTACTGAATATACCTAATTCATCACTGAGGTAAAATATTATGAATTAGTTCAAAACCCACAGTCACGAATTAGTGCCTATCCTTCACAAACTCTTCCAAAAAATTGAGAAGGAAGGGACAATACCAAACACGTTCTATGAAGCCAACATTACACTAATACCAAAACCAAACAAGGACAACACAAAAAAAGAAAACTACAGGCCAATCTCCCTAATGGACACTGATGAAAAAATCCTTAATAAAATTTTAGCTGTCAGAATCCAACAATGTATCCATAAGACAATCCACCATGACCAAGTAGGATTCATTCCAGGAACACAAGGATGGTTCAACATCCGAAAATCAATCAATGTTATCCAACACATCAACAAAAAGAAATATAAAAAACATATGATAATATCAATAGATGCTGAGAAAGCTTTCGACAAAGTGCAACAATCATTCATGATAAAAGCCCTTGAAATTTTTGGGATACAAGGATCATACCTCAACATCATAAAGGCCATATATGACAAGCCAACAGCCAGTATCATTCTCAATGGCAAAAAGCTGAAAGCAATTCCATTAAGATCTGGAACAAGACAAGGATGACCACTCTCACCACTGCTTTTCAATATAATACTGGAAGTCCTAGCCAGAGCAATAAGACAAGAGAAAGACATACAAGGAATCCAAATAGGAGAAGAAGAAGTCAAACTATCACTATTTGCAGATGATATGATAATATACATACAGAACCCCAAAAACTCCACAGAAAAACTAATTCAACTAATCAATCAGTTCAGTAGAGTGGCAGGATACAAAATCAATACGCAAATATCAGTAGCCTTCCTATACACCAACAATAAATCTGAAGAAGAAGAAATAAAAAACCCATCCCTTTTACTATTAAAACAAAAAAAAATCAAATACTTGGGAATAAATCTAACAAAAGAGGTAAAGGACCTATACAAAGAAAACTATAAAACACTGTTAAAAGACACAGAAGAAGACACAAAGAAATGGAAAGACATCCCCTGCTCATGGATTGGAAGAATAAACATTAAAATGGCCATCCTACCAAAAGCAATATATAGAATCAATGCTATTCCAATAAAAATTTCAATGGCATTCTTCAAAGAAATAGAACAATTATTGATGAAATTCATATGGAACCACAAAAAACCCCGAATAGCCAAAGCTCTCCTGAAAAAAAAAGAAGGGAATGGAAGCATCACACTCCCAGACTTCAAACTTTACTACAAAGCCATAATCATCAAAACTGCATGGTATTGGAACAAGAACAGACACACAGACCAATGGTATCGAATAGAAAATCCAGAAATAAACCCACAATTTATGGTCAACTAATCGTTGACAAGGGAACAAAGAATATGCATTGGAGCAAAGAAAGTTTGTTCAATAAATGGTGCTGGGAAACCTGGGTTGCTATCACACTCCCAGACTTCAAACTATACTACAAAGCCATAATCATCAAAACTGCATGGTATTGGAACAAGAACAGACATACAGACCAATGGAATCGAATAGAAAATCCAGAAATAAACCCACAGATTTATGGTCAACTAATCTTTGACAAAGGAGCAAAGACTATGCATTGGAGCAAAGAAAGTTTGTTCAATAAATGGTGCTGGGAAAACTGGGTCGCTACATGCAAAAGAATGAAGCTTGACCACTACCTCACACCATACACAAAAATCAACTCAAAATGGATTAAAGAACTAGACATAAGACCTGAAACCATAAAATATATAGAAGGAAATATAAGCGAAACACTACATGATTTGCACATCAAAGACATCTTTACAGACACATCACCCAAAGCAGTGATAGTGAAGGCAAAGATCAACAGCTGGGACTACATCAAATTAAAGAGCTTCTGCACAGCAAAAGAGACAATAACAAAAACAAAGAGAAACCCCACCAACTGGTAGAACATTTTTGCACCCAACACTAATGATAAAGGACTGATCACAAAAATCTGCAAAGAGCTAATGAGACTCAACAACAACAACAAAGAAAATAATCCAGTCAAAAAATGGGCAGAAGAGCTAAAAAGAAACTTCTCTGAAGAGGAAATGCAAATGGCCAACAGGCATATGAAAAAATGTTCAACATCACTTGTAATCAGGGAAATGCAAATCAAAACTACAATGAGATACCATCTCACACCAGTGAGAATGGCACATATTAAAAAAACTAGCAACAACAAATATTGGCGAGGGTGTGGAGAAAAAGGAACTCTTCTGCACTGTTGGTGGGAGTGCAAACTGGTCCAACCACTGTGGAGAGCTGTGTGGAGATTTCTGGACCTACTAAACATAGAGCTTCCATATGATCCAGCAATTCCACTCCTAGGTATTTACCCAAAGGACACAGAAACATCAATTCCAAAGAGCCCCTGCGCCCCTGTGTTTGTAGCAGCACTATTTACAATAGCTAAGCTTTGGAAACAACCCAAATGCCCAAAAATAGATGACTGGATCAAGAAGATGTGGTACATATATACCATGGAATATTACTCAGCATTCAAAAAAGAGAAACACATGCAATTTGCAGCAACATGGATGGTGCTGGAAGGGATCATGCTCAGCGAAATAAGCCAGAAAGAAAAAGAAATATATCGGATGGTCTCACTCATAGCAGGAATCTAGAAAACTTAAATAACAGATCAGGAAAAAGAATAACTGTATGAAAGAAAATATCAAAATCAACAAACAACTGTGAACAAGAGACACTCTATGGGGGTGGGGGGTGGGGAAAGGAGAGATTGGGGTAAAAATAAGGGGGTTGTAATTGTATGGGGAATATAAAAATAAAATTTAAATTAAAAAAAAATTTAAATAACAATGCAGCAAAGTCTTTTTATAATAATAAAGATGAAAAAGATGATAAATAAATAAATAAATAGATAAATAAATAAATAAAACTTGAAAACAATATGACCATTTCTAGGGCTCTTCCACCTGTATCTCACTAACAGTTTTGCTCTAGGATACATCTCAATAATGTATGTTATGTTCTAGAAAAATTAAAATATTTGACAACCTTAAAAAAGAAAAACCCATAGTCATTGTATTTCTGAAATAATGTGTGCGTGAATTAAGAATACATATTGTAATATCCAATGATTGGGTTAAATGTTAGATGCAAAGGAAAGAACAATTGCACTATTTTGGACTGTTGTGACAACACATTTTTCTGGAGGAAACTTATTTATATCTCCAGTACCAGGAATCACTTGATTTTTCTATAATATTAGAGGCAAAAACTACCAAGTAAGTCATTACTAGGAAGGCTTAGTGTCCAGGTTAATTTAATTATATAGATACATTGTTGATAACTGGGCATTCAATTAGGTATTTAACAGAGGCAAATTTTGGTGCTAGTTAATTGCACTTTGAGAATAAATCAGATGGGGTAGTAACTAGGGAATTAGTCAAGAGTCTAGATTATAATAAATGTCTTACCTTTATAAGTGGCTCAGGAACAAGTTTGGGCAGAATTTTACAGAATAAAAGGATGATAGATTCACAATCAAGTGTGAGTAAACATGAAGCAAGTCCTGGGAGTATGATCTAGTTGGGAATATAAATCCTCCCATCTGCCTCTTTAGTTTCTCAACTCCTTTGACAACAAATCCTCAACAAAAATTTGGTGCCACAGAAGCAACCCCAGAGGAGACAATGGGATATAATTGCTCTACTCAAAGTTTGTTTTAATCAGGTATGATAAGACACACATGGAGATGACTGTCATCATGGAAAAAAAAATTTATACATACTGATACTGGTCTCTGGAAACAAGAAGTATAGCACACCCCATAGAATTCATACAGGAGTGTAGGGTAAGGAAAAATGTCAGGCTTTTCTGCCCTCCCGCAGAAGATGATGAAGGATAGATGAAGGATCCTTGCGGCCCTGAATGCATGCCTGATGGCGGGCACCTGGAGTAGGGTGTGGGCATAGGTAGATGGGATTCACCTGGGCTAAGACTGGGCTTTTAAGGGTGCGTCACGGGGACGCCAGCAGAAGCCAAGAACGAACAGAAGCTGAAAGAGACACCAACAGAGAAGCAAAGAAGCAAGAAGCCGAGACAGAAGCAGAGAAGGGGAAGCAGAGATCACCAGAGAGCCCAGATAGAGTGAGGATTTGCTGGGGGCTGGAAGGACTGCCAGCCTCCCGGCCCCCCAGTACTCCTGCCTGCTGTGTACCAGGTAAATCCCAATAAAAGACCTGCAAAAGCCACTGAGGACTCTGACTCCTCCTTTACCCAGTCTACTGGATCAGAAAACCTGCACTGTGTCCATTCCTGAGTATCAAGGTTAGTTAGGAGGGAGAGGGAATAGGTAAAATGTGGGCAAGAACCTTTATTGTGATTTTTGCAAGAAGGAATTAATAAGACAGGTAAAGCAGGCTTAGAATTGGCTAATTTGAATAATTTCAGTGGACACTGGGGCATAGGTGCTCTTCCTAACAGTTTTGTGGCTGGCCCTGGGGCTATTAAGGCAGTTAGATAGTGGCCTGAGTGTTAATAAAGTAGGTAGTTAGGGTATGGGCTCTGGACTGGTTGGTTTGTATATGAAAGGCACTCCTGGGAGAGTTGTTTACTATCTCTAGGAGTTAGAGATAATTAACCTAGGAGGAGCGGTCTCTTCAGGGTCAGCAAGGCCCCAGATAGTAAAACATCACAATGTAGAAAATAAAAGACATGGTTAATAAAATAGGCCATCAAGAGTGGTTACACAGGATTGAAAACATACATGTCTTATGGATCAACAGAAAGGTCTCTCCTTCCCAATTCGAAAAGTAGAACTGCCATAGTGGAGAAGTTACAAATTATAGGAAAATTTATTACCTGCTAGTGACTTTTCTGAATTTCTCAGGGTTGATAGTATTATATGTTATATTAATGAAAATAGTTCATGCTTAAACAAGCAAGCGTTTTTGTAACATATTCTCAATTGAATAAGTAAAACTATGAAAGATCTTTGTAAGCCCAGAAAGTACAGATCATATAGATAAGAAATTTATCCTTATGCCACTAGATGACACTGTAGCTTATTGCTTTTGTGACTGCAAAAGCTGCTAGTTTATAGAGTTCAATTAAGATCTTTTTATGTAAATAAAACACATGCCTTTGCAATTATTTCTTAATTAAAGAATCTAATCACTTTCAGAAGATACAATCAAACATATTGCACCTTCTGAAGAGCCATAAATTAGAGTATTATTAAAGCCTGACCATAATTCCTAAAACTTACATACAAAATGTTGTGTACTCATACACATGTGGGCATTTTCCCATGATAAGGGGCCAGAGTTTGAGGGTTCTCTATGACCCTCCACCTGCTCTAATAAAGAAGTCAAGCATCACTACTCCAATGCCTGGCTAGTCATCCCTACAGAAGAGTTGACCTTCTGAGTTCGTCTCTTTATGATTTCTAAAAAAAGGATTACGATGGAAATAAAATAGCTTCTCAGATACCACTCCCTGACACTTAAAATTTCTGCCCAGCCTATGGAAACAGGATAATAACTGCTTTTATAATCAGGGTTGGTGGTAATAAGCTGAAGCAGACCTGGAAAGGCAGATAAAATGACTGAAAAACCAAGCAGATATCTGGGCAGTGAATAAAAAGACATTGTCAGGGATTAGTGTTTTTAATATAGAGACATGAATATAAACAGGAAGATATTTCAAATAGTGAGTTTGCCTGAGTCCAAGGTCTTGACTAAAATGTCTGTCCAGGGGTGTGGAGCATAATTCCATTAAAATGCAGGCAAACTGATGAAGAAGGAAGACATGTAAACCTTTTTATACTCACAATCTGTGGTACGCAGAGGTATGACTTTATCAGTGACTGTACTTTAACTTTAGTCTCAAACCCCTGTTTTCATATGATAGCAGAAGGAAAAATTTATCTAAAAATTTGGAGAAAAAACTGTTTTAAACTCACTGAGCTTGATTATGCTAAGCAAAATAAGTCAGAAGGAGAAAGACAAATACCAAGTGGTGACACTAATATGTGGAATATAAAGAAACCAAAAAAAAAAAGGGACAAATATGCCAAACTTAAAAACCAACTCTTGATACCAAAGAAAATGTGATGTATAGATAGATAGATATAGATATAGATATAGATACACACACAAAAAAAAAGATTGACTCATGCCATTCACAGCAACGTGGTTGATGCTGGAAGGGATTACACTCAGTAAACAAGGCAGAAGGAAAAAGAAAAAAAAAATCAGATGGTTTTGCTTATAGGAGGAATGTAAGGGAACCAAAAAAGGGATCAGGAAAAAACATAATTAAAATAAAAAAAAATTAACAGAGACACTCTGCAGGGGAGGGGGAGGGAGAGGTATTAAAACGGGGGAGGGAAGAACACAGGGACTATGATGGCGCATGGGTAAATTAGTGGTGGGAATTTTATGGGGACTACTCCTGAGAGGAGAAAGCATGCATTGTACAAAAAGGACGAATGATGTAAAATATATCAATAAAAATAAGATAAATGTTAAAAAATTATAAAAAACAACTCTTGAAAGCAGACTATAGAACTGAAGGATTGTGTGGGAGAGGGAAAGGCTGAGAACAAAATGGAAAAGGGAGTACAATGGACTATGGCGGTGGACTATGGTGACACCTGAAGAGTGGGGTCCTATACCCTTAAATCACAATAATATAAACTAACATTACTTGTATTAAAAACAAAATTCAGTCCTCCCTGGTGGCGCAAGGAGTTAAGTCTCAGCACTATGAAGCTACCTGCAGCCACTACAGCATGAGTTCGATCCCCAGCCAGGAAGCTACCCACATGGCACAGCAGACCTCTCCTGACTCCCCTGCAGCTCCCCTCAGCAGTGTATCTCAGTAGATCCACCTGTTCTGCTCTCCAGTCTGTCTCTGGTGAATCCTCACACCCCCTGCAACTCTGGCCTGCACCCTGGCTCTTGTATGCATAAATAAATCAATCGTAAAAAAAAATTCATTGAGTTTGAGGTAAACTCTCTAAACTCAATGTGGCTTATGTCTCTAGCCGCAGGATCAGGGAGAGGGCACCCTGTCCAGATTAGACTACTGATGTCTGCTCTTGGTAGAAGTCATCATGTGTTCTCTGAGATTGGGCTGTGCATGCCTATCATTCCAGGGAGCTTATAACTACTTCAGCTTCTTGACCCTACCTCAATTCTTGTGATGTTACTCATCATTTGACACTCAGCCATATCTTCCAGATGGTTCTTTCTAGGATATCTACTGCATCTTGGTTATCATCATAGTAATTCTGTGTTTTAATTCTCAGATACATAATTGGCATCTCATGAATGTTAATTAAATGACAGCCAAGGATCCTGACTTAGCCGTTCTTTCTGCCTTTCTCTCTTCTACCAGTCATTGATAACCTCCCTTTACCCTCCGCTTACCCATATGATTCATATCAATGTGAAGAGAACTTACAGCTACAACTATTAAAGAAGTGAAATTTTCTATTTCATTACTGTAAGGCTTATTTTCAGAGCTGAAGAAAAATTATACAATAGGTACTATTTACTTTTCCAGACAAGAAAATTAAGGGTTCAAAGGTTTCAGTAACTTCCCCTAAGTCACAAAACTGCTAAGTGATAAAGACACAATTTTTTTTTGAAGATTTATTTATTTATACAAGAACCGGGGTACAGGCCAGATGTGTGGGAGGGTGAGAGGATTCACCAAAGACAGAGTGGGGAACAGAACAGGCAGACTGACTGAAATACACTGCTGAGGAGAGCAGCGGGCGAGACAGGAGAGGTCTGCTTGCCATGTGGGTATCTCCACAGCAGCAGGGATCAAACCGGCACTGCAGAGGGTGCGAACAGCTTCACAGCACTGCATTCAACTGCCTGCACCACCAGGGAGGCCCCAAAGACACAATTTAAGGGCCTCCCCGGTGGCGCAGCGGTTGAGCGCTGGGTTGCGAGGCTGCCAGGCTGCTGGCAGCCTCTTCAGCGCCGGTTCGACCGGCTGTTCCCTGGCCACCGGAGGAGGGTCCCACATGGCGTGCAGACCTCTCCTGCTGCCCGCTGCTCCTCTCCTGCTGCCCGCTGCTCCCCTCAGCTGTGTACCTCGGTCCTTCTGCCTGCTCTGCTCCCTGCTCTGGCTCTGGTGAATTCTCTCACCCTCCCGCGCTTCTGACTGTACCCAGTGCATGTATAAATAAATAAATAAATAAATCTTAAAAAAAAAAAAAGACACAATTTAAACCTAAGCTCATCTGACTTAAAAGTTGTAGCTCTGAATCCCTACATTCAACATCTAATATAATCCCTATATTATTTTTATGTCTGCTGGTTCTTTCAGATACAATGACAGTGGCTATGTCGAAGATATTACTGTAAATTTCATTGTGTGGGAAATACATGGCAGGAATGACTATAGCTTTAGCAATACTATGAAGAAGGTATGATATCTTTTATTTTAAATATAATTTAGTATGCAATTTGACTTACCTTTCTATTTTAAATCAGTATGTAATTTATCTAAGGAAAATAGACCTAATCAACTGTGTGAGGGAAAAAAAAAAACCTCTGTATTAAATGATATTATACTGAAATTCATTTATGAAAAAGTCATTGTTATATAAAACAAAGAAGTCAGAGAAATAATGTTTCTAGTAGGGTGATACAGTTATCGGTGAGTATTTTACTACCTCTCCATGCTGTATTCATTGTTTGATTATTTATGGGTCTTCCTTTGACTTTTGAACATTCATTACATTTGTACTAAATCAAGCAAACATGCTCTAGACTTTGTCTCACTTCACTTCTTTGTATAATTTGACCTGTTGACCTTGACTTCACTGTCCCCATAAGCTCATCGTTTTCCTCCATCCTCAAGGACTGATCAATCTCAACCTCCTTATGAATTATCTTTATTCTGCCCTTTAACTTTTAGACCACAGAAGAAAAGACTTACCACTGCCAATCACCACATTTCACCTCCCTTCATATAGGATATTCTACCCTTGAGATCTTCCCATCTTGATGGAGCCTTTCTAGAAGTTACCAGTATTGGTTCTGTGTATTGAACATGACTTCTTCCAAAGTGACTTTATCATCTATTAGAGGCCTTAAGTCTCCAAAAAGTCTCACCCACCCAGAGGGCAGCCAAGAGACATGGGTTACACTGCTATCCCCCTCTATAGTACTACAAGAACTAATTAACTTTCAATTATATGGCTGAACACATCCATCCCATCACACATTTTTTCTATTCTTTTTCTATTCTTGTTAAGTCCTTCTGGTCTAATTCTTCCCATAGCCCCATTCCCTAAAGGATTCTATGTTCCTTTTACCTTTGTCCAGATTTCCAATATTTTCCATCTTCTCAAATCTTTCTAATGTACCTTAGGATTAAATGTCCCTAGGTCCTTCTTTGCTATATATTCTTAAGAGAATGTCATTTCTCTATTTTTATATCAAAGCAAAGATGTTCTTTCACCCATTTCCTTAAGAATAAACTGTGGAATTTATCATTTCCCTAATCCACAGTATCATTTCTAGATCAGTCTCTTCCCCTTAAGGTGAGGCTCTTGTCACCTAGTTGTCATCTACCCCTTTCTACTTGTTGCTATCATATATTCAGAATGTAGTGATTTCTCCTCATCTCCTGAAAAATGTTCCAATTGACTTTTTAATTCTGCCAGCCATCAAGTAGAGCTATTGCTGAGAAGAAGGTGTCTAATCAGAAACTATAATCCCCAGCTCCATTTACAACTAGGTAGGATCATGTGGCTTGTCACTACTGAAGGATGAGCAGAAGCTATATGTTTCATCTCCAGGATGAAGTGCTTAAGAAGGGATCACATGCATCTACATTGCTTCCCACTTTCCTTCACATGACAGTATATTACAGCAACAATGAGGAGGGTTCTGTGAGGAGATTTCAACCACCAAACAGAAATATCCTGTGTTCCTAATTCACTACCTTGAGGAGAATCATCCATAAGAACCAGTTAACCAGACACGTATGCATTGGAATATGTTTGGTCAATAATTAATCTTTTAATGTGTAAAGCATCTGAAAGTTGAGGTTTATTACTATTGTCCAGCAGACTACCTTGATGAATAGAGCTCCCTTTATTAAAATTATATTAAAACTCAAAGTTCTCAGCTTCCAACCTCACCACTCAATTCTTTAACGCTCTCATTTTCTCCCATTACTCTTCTGCCTCTTAGTTTATCTGACACAATCTAGGCATCCACTGTGTTAAACCATCTTCTCTCTCCCTCTTTACCATTCCCATTTTTCTTCCCTTCGCTGGGTTGCGAAGCTGCCCGCAGCCTCTGCAGTGCCGGTTTGATCCCGGCCACCGAGTGAGGGCCCCACATGGCGCACAGACCTCTCCTGCTGCCCGCTGCTCCCCTCAGCAGTGTACTTCCTCAGTCTGCCTGTTCTGCTCTCCACTCTGACTCTGGTGAATTCTCTCACCCTCCCATGCTTCTGACTGTACCCAGTGCTTGTATAAATAAATAAATAAATCTTTAAAAAAAAGGAATAAATACAGTACAAATAATTTAACAAAATACCTCCCACCCTCCAAAACAAATTTGAAATATCATATTGAAAGCATACAATTTACTGGAGAATATCAAATCAGAACAACCAACCCAAGTGGGTATCAAAGCAAAACACTAAGCAATTTATAAGGGAAATAAAATTATCACCAGACATTTTTATTGCCATGCTTCATGCTGGCATTAAGATATTAAATGAAGTAAAATGTTTAAAAAATAAAGGAAAGTAAGCACGAGCCAAGGATTTTATATCCACCAAAACTGTTTATGCTTAGTGGTGGATATAAGGGTGCAAACTCTATCAACATGTTAAAAAAAAAAAACTCAGAATATTGTTCTTATGAGCCTTTCCTGAGTTACTTACTAAGTAATGATCTTCAGACAGCCCTAAACACTAAAAAGATATCACTAAAACACTAAAAAGATATCAACATAAGAACTATTCAGTGTAGGGCCTCCCCTGGTGGCACAGGCATTTGAGTACTGGGCTGCAAAGCTGCCCACAGCCTCTGCAGTGCCAGTTGGATCCCCAGCCGCTACCAAGGGTCCCACATGGTAGGCAGACCTCTCCTGCCACACCTGCTGCTCCCCTCAGCAGTGTACTTCGTCAGTCTGCCTGTTCTGTTCCCCGCTCTGGCTCTGGTGAATTCTCTCACCCTCCCTCGCTTCTGACTGCACCCAGTGCTTGTATAAATAAATCTTTAAAAAAGAAAAGAAGAACTATTCAGTGCAGAATGACTTAAAACACAATAAGGGCTAAAGGGAATAGAATATAGTATATAATAGATGCATTTTCTGAAAATGTAGATGTAATAAAATTATTAAATATGGTAGAGAATGTGATGAGTACAGCAAGGTGAAAAATAAAATTATTTCCAGTAATCATGATAGTTGTATTAATATTTGTATTGTTAAAGCCATGAAGAATCAATATATAACATAAGAAAAAAGCAAATGTGTAATTAGAGGATACTCTAAGATTATCATTCCTTATCAAATGTTTTGGTACAAATACAAAAGTCAGACAAGAATTCTGAATATAAGGGCCTCCCTGTTAGCACAGGGGTTAAATCTCAGTGCCATGAAGCTTTTGCCAGCCACTGTGACATGAGTTGATCCCTGGCCAGGGGGTTAACCCATATGGTGCAGCAGACCTCTCTTGTCTCATCCACTGCTCCCCTCAGCAGTGCATTTCAGTAGATCTGCCTGTTCTGCTCCCTACTGTCTCCGGTGAATCCTCTCACCAGCCCCCTACCTCTGGCCTACTCCCCAGTTCTTGTATGCATAAATAAATAAAAATAAATCTTTAAAAAAATGAATTCTGAGTTTGGACAGCACTCAATAAACTCATCAGATATTGGATATTTATCCAATATAAGCATATAGATATATTGTTAATATGAAGAGATATAGCATATATATATAAAGTTTTCCCACCCATAAAATTCCCTAGAGACATAACTAATCAATAGCAATGAATATCCTAAGTACCCAGACTCTTATCTTGAAATAACATTTCCCACTATAAGTAACTAGGGATTCTTAGGTAAAAGGCTGATTCCAAGTCTAGAGTAGGAAACTACAAAATGAACCTGGAAAAGTTTGACATATGAAATAGCAAAAAAGTATCACAGGCTGCTAGAGTCATGTCAAAACTAATCAGAAGTCAGTATGAAGAATTTCTTACTGGTGAAAGATGAGACCATCTGAATTTTGTTTTGTGATGGGTAAAAACCCATTGGCTATTTTATATCAATGAGCTTATATATATTTTTTTTCAAAGATCATCTTTGGAGAATGATAGGGAATGGGTTCCTTACTTGAAAACTGGCAAATAAAAGAGAAATATTTATCCTACTTTCCTCAAAGAAACTATACCAGCGGGTACCCAAATAAAATATTCTAGCTGACAAATTAAAATAAGCTAGAACTGCAATATCATTTTATAGAGATTATTATAAGTGAATTTATGTCAACAAATTTGACAATGAACAACAGGGCAAATGTCTTGTAAAACAACTTACTAAAATTTCTTGTGTTCCAATATAAAATATAGAAAGCTGTAATTCCAAATGGCTTTCCTAATGAAGTCTGCCGACATTTAAGAAAAATTTTACTTCAGCCTTACAAAACCTCTTCCAGAATATTGGGGAGAGGAGAGCACTTGCTACTTCATTTTGTGAATCTGTGAAGACTTGATAAGACCTTAAAAGAGCATTATGAGTTTATCTCACTCATGTCATTAGATATAAAACATCTAAACAATATTAGTAAATCAAACTCAGCAATATATTAGAAATAATATACCCAAACCAAGTTTTGTTTATTAAAAAAAGAATATGGGGTATCATTTCAAAACATAATTTGAAACTCTGTATCATTTAGAAATCACTGAATATTTTATTCTTTTTATTGTGGTAACGTTAATTTACAACACTCTATAGGTTTCAGGTATACAGTTTCTCACCTCAGCAGCTATATTTAATAACTCACATCCACTCCCAAATGTCCAGTCACCATTCAGTACCAAACAGTTGGCCCCCTCTACCTATCCTCTTGCACTCTCTTTCCTCTCTGGTAACCACCATTCTGTTGTCAAAGTCTAAGGGGATTCGGGCCTCCCCAGCTGGCACAGCCTTTGAGTGCTGGGCCGCGAAGCTGCGGCGCAGGCTCAGCAACGCTGATTCGATCCCCGGCCACCAGGCAAGGGTCCCACATGGCGCATGGCTCACAGACCTCTCCTGCCACACCCGCTGCTCCCCTCAGCAGTGTATTTCGTCAGTCTGCCTGTTCTGTTCCCCGCTCTGGCTCTGGTGAATTCTCTCACCCTCCCGCGCTTCTGACTGTACCCAATGCTTGTATGAATAAATAAATAAATCTTTAAAAAAAAAAAAGATTAACATGTAAGAAAATAAAAGTTTAAAAAAAAAAAACCAAAGTCTAAGGGGATTTTTGTTTTGTTTGTTGAGTGCTTTTTTCCTTTTGTAGTCCACAAGTGAGTAAAATCAAAAGTATTTGTCTTTATCCTTTTGACTTATTTCACTTAACACGATTCCCTCAAAATACATCCAAGCAAGATTTCGTCTTTTTTATTGCTTTATAATGTTCCATTGGTAATACATTATGTTAACAGGAGAAAAAACAGCATAAGATTTTGTAATAGTTGATGAAGTCACTTGATTTAAAAATTATCACCTATATATAATGTTATTTTTAAAATAAGTCTTAGAAAATTATAAATTTTGTATGTATAATAAAATAGCTAGAGGCTTCCCGGTGGCACAGTGGGTTGAGCGCCATGCTGTGAAGCTGTCCTCAGCCTCCGCGGGTTCGATTCCCAGCCGGCCAGGGAGATTCCCACATGGCACACAGATCTCTCCTGCCTCCCCACTGCTCCCCTCAGCAGTGTCTTCGGTACGTCTGCCTGTTCTGCTCCCTGCTCTGTCTCTGGTGAATTCTCTCACCCTCCCACGCCTCAGACTGTACCCCAGTTCTTGTATAAATAAAAAAATCTTTAAAAATAAAAAATAACATAAAATGGCTATACAAAAACCATGGAAAACATCATATTTCATGGTTTAAATTTGAAAGTCTTCCCTCTAAAATCAGGAATAAAACAAGGATGCCTGGCATTACCACTTTTATGTAATATTCCCAGAGCTCTCTGAACAAGGTAAACAATAAATAATTAAAGTGAGTAACAGGTAAAAGGCTTGGTAATTAGTAAGTTGCTATATTTGTCAATGACATGTCTGTGTAAATGACATGACATGTAAGTGACATGATTGTGAAACAATTAAAATTAGTGAGATTAAGAAGTTCTCTACAAGTTTAATACATAAAAGTCAATTGTTTGTAGACCAGCAAATATTTAAATAATGAGTTTTTAATATGTAATTTTCAATAGCATCAAAATATATCAAATACAAAGGAAAATATTAGTGTACAAAATATTTTGACAGAGTGGTTGTTTACATGAAGCCCAGACATGGAAATCAATGACTGAACTTAACAAGGATCTCCCATTAGAAGATGCCTGGGGACCTCAGGTAAGAAAAGCATTACCTTGCAAGTTATTTCTTACAATAACTAACTTGGATTTCAGTATTAACAAAAGCTTGATGAAAACACTTTGCACTTAAATTTGGGGTTTTTTGATAAATCAGATCAAATTATAATTTCAAAATACTGTATATTATTTGTTTGAACTCCTGTTGTTCCTATGTTATAACAATTTTGCTTTCCTCTTCTCTTGTTTTTCAACATTATTAAATATCTGACGAACATGTTAATGTGTTGCAAGTGAGTTTTCTTAAAGAATTATTGTTTAACTGAAAGATCACTTCCTAATGCCAATTATTAATCCTCTAATGTTCTTGTGATTTTTTTCAGTAGAATTTTCTTGAATTGAAATTAATTTACATTATTTAGAGAATCAGATTATATATTATGAATAAAAAGTGATATAGAAAATACTTTCTGTAATAAGAATCTTATTTTGCTTCCATGTCAGAATCATTCATGTCAAGCAGAGACAGATATGTATAATGTGTGTTATCCTTTGTATCCCCAATTCCAAATATCCTGCTTTCTATCCATCACTCCCTATCTTTCCCTCAACTTGCTCCTAGGAGCTGGACATGAATAATCCTCTGAATGATACTTCAACTCCAACAAAACAGTCAATCCACTCATGCAACACCCTTAGCCCACCTCCAAGTTCTCTTTTCCTTCTTTATTCAGATTAAATTCCATGGTCAATAATATATCACTTTGTTAATATGTACCCTCCATTTTTTTGGCCCCACTTATTATTTCATATTTTGGCCTCACTTACTTCTTCATATTTATGTCTAAAGCACAACCTTGGTGAAATACAACTAGCCACCTTAGCAGTTGACTGTGATCAGGGAAAAACATACCAAACTGAATTGTTCCACTTTAATTGCAAGGTTAAAATGGCTCTAGAATACTGCCCAATGAGCATTGCTGTATTTTTCTAGTCCATTCTCTTTCATAAATATCTGTTAAAAACTTTCTGTTCTTTTATCTAATGATCTTGCTTCCTATGTCACAAAAAAAAATATGGTAGTTATTAAGCCTGGTGTTATATCATGTTAATCATTGTCATTAACAGAAGCAAATATATTAAAATTAGCAACAAATATTGCTAATATTTTGACAACTCTAATTATTTTTAAGTAGCTTCTCTTAAATGCAACCTATTTTATAAACACTATTCTGAGAAAATATTTAAGGTTTCATCAGATTACTAAAGGGGGTGGAGGGGCATATAAAAATAAGGTAAAACTTTGTGTGTGTGCATGTGCATGTGCACGTGTGTGTATCTGTGTATATAAGTACATAAGTGTGTGCATGTATGAGGTTAGGAACCCATTATATAAATATGAAAAGAGAACTAAAACATGGTCTATCCCAACCTTTAGCGATTACGGAAATGAGGAGGGACAAAGGAATAGTCTACAAAGCAGAAGGAAAACCAAGGAAATATGCTTCCTGGAAGTCATGTCAAACAAGTTTAACAAGAAGTAGGGGAGGATCAACTATGTTAAATCCATATTCACTTAAAATTAAAACAAAACCAATGTAATTTGCTGGTCCCTCATGACTAGCTCTCTCCTATCTTCAGAATTTTTCTTCAAACATTATCAAGTATTAAATGAAGACTTCCCTGGCTTCTATACAAGAATTAAGCATTATCCAATGACAGTTATTATCACCCATCCTTATTTTCTTTAATGTCATTAACATTTATACTTGTGTGGAACATTATACAGTCTAGTTACTATCTTCTTTATTGTCTGGCTCCCTAGCTAGAGTGCAAGCTTCATGAGCAAAGGGAATTTGATTTGTTTTGTTCATTGCTGTATCCCTAGCAACTAATCCATTACAGATGATCAATATGTATTTGTGGGACTAATTAATAATATGTCATCCATTTATTATAAAGAGCATTATTCCTTTACTAAAAAATCAGTGAATTAGGATTTGGACCAAGATGGCACTAGAGAAGATTCCTTGGTTCACTCCCAAGCAGATCATTTAAAAGTTAACTAGGTGGACAGTACACACAGAGCCCTGTGGCTTGAGACCCAGCACAGACTGTACCAGAAGGGACAGGAAGGAGAAATTCATGCTTCACTGAATAAGAGGTGGGTATCCTGAGTGGGAAGCTACATTACAAATTGTAGTCGGCAGCTCAGTCAGTAAGCCTCAGGAAGGAAAAGATGGATGGCATGGAGGAGGCACATACTGAGGGGAAACATAAGTGGAGGAGCTAGGGCACTTCTCGTAGGCTGGGTCCCCACTGCAAAGAACAAGGACAATGCATAGGACAATGAGGTCAGGACTAGCACTGACTTCATTAAGTGTATTGACAGTGCACAGACTGCAGAGTCTTAGATCTGGAACCCAGGAGAGGAGGGATATTGGCAATGCCACAAACATGAGCCAGCCCTTCCATAGCACATTCATTCCAGTGACTGGATGCCCCCAGGAATCTTCCCCACAACCTAACTCAGCAGCTACGAGATCAGATCTCTAATCTACAGAAACCAGCAAAGGCCACAAAAGTAAAATCACATTAAACAAAGTCTCTACCCACTAGAAAAGTAGAAGCAACCCAATCTCCAAGTTATTCCTTCAGATACTTGTTTTAAAAATAGGGACTCTAAAACAGAAAAATGAGCAGAATAGACCAATGGAGGATTGGATCAGTGACCTTGAAGATAATAATACACAAAGAACACATCTGGAAGAAGAAAGAAGAAAACTGAACAGACACATCAAGAGCTAGTTGACTCCATTAGGAAAGGCAACATAATGATAATGAGTACTCCAGAAAGGGAAGGGGGTAGGGGGTTGAAAGCATATTCAAATAAATAAAAGAGGGGAATGTACCAACCCTGGAAAAAGAACTGAATATACAATCTATGAAGCTAAAAATCCAACTGACTATCCAAATGCAACAAGACCTACACCAAGACCCATTGTGGTAAAACTACCAACAGTGCAAGATATTGAAGGTGATTAGGGGGAAAAGCAAATAGTTTATAGAGCTACTCCCATCAGATCCTGCAGGGAAGGTGGGAATAGAATGATGTATTCAAAATACCCAAAGAGAAAAATGTTAGCTAAAAAATATTATATATTGCAAAACTCTCAGATATGAAGGAGAAATAAAGGTTTTCACAGAAAAACAGAAACTGAAGGAGTTTGCAAACTACACCTCTCTGCATGAAATGGTGAAAGTAGCTCACCTATCTAAACAAAAGGGAGAAAAATCAACCCAAAAAATGAACAAAAAATGGAACCAGAAAACTAAATACAAAATGGCAGTAGCAAATATTCATATATCAGTATTCACCGAAAATGTAAACGGCCAGAGCCACCAATCAAAAGGCACAGAACAACTGGTTGGATTAGAAAACAAAACGTTCTGCTTTCTTGAGGACATTTATCTATGCTCCAAAGATAAACATAGGATGAAAGTAAATGGTTGGAAAACAAGCCTACATGTGAATGGAACCCTCCCCCCTCAAAAAAAGCAGGGACAGCCATAATAATACATCAGAAAGATATAATAACTCATATGTGCACCAAACCAAGGAGCATGGAAATATATGAGGCAACTGTTAACATCTCAAAGCAGACATTGGCAGCAACACAATAGTAGTAGGGTTTCAATTGTAGTTTTTAAAACTTGTTACATTTTACATATTTTTTGGAGCGTTCTGCCAGGTCAACACTGACCTATGCATTTTTTTAAACATAGTTTTAGAAAACTTATTTATATTTGCATTGAGGTGACATTGGTTTATAGTGTTGTATATGATTTAAAGACATAGGATTACACTCTTCAGGGGTATATTACCCCCCACCTATGCACCCATAGTCGTCCTCCATAGTCCATTGTTGTCCCCTACCCCACTTTGCTCTCCCCTCTTCTCCTCCTCCTCTGGCAGCCTCAATTCTACAGTCAGATTTCTAAGAATTATTGTTTTGGTTTTGTCTTCTCCTTTTTTAAATCTCTCTATATGCTACATATAAGTGAAATTTTGTGGTATTTGTCTTCCTCCTTCTGACTTATTTGGCTTAGCATTCTCCCCTCCAGTACCATCTATATTGCCAAAAAAAAAAAAAAGCAAGAATTTATCTACAGAAAAAGTGAAGAGTGGGTGAAGCAGAACATGAAAGCATACCAGACCTGCAAGAACTCAGAAGCAATGCCATGTAGTATTTTAGGATCAGAAATCTACAAATTGTAACAACCTTTTTATTTTCTTCTCTTAGCTTTAGTAAAATGACTTCTTAAAATAAAGGCTCATTTCAACTGTGAATTAAGATATAGAGGATGAACAAGTACCCTTCCTAGTTGGTATCTTGAGACCCACTCAGAGTCACTGCAGTGGTAATGGAATAAATAAAAGTACTAGGGGAAGATTAAAACCCAAATATATACCACCTTGACTATTGTATCAGACCTTCTGATCAAAATAGTATCTGACCCAAGCTAAGCATTTTTGGATGTGTGTTTTTTTCATATTGTGATTTTTGTGCTTTTTTGATTTAGAGAAGTAACATGCTTATATACTCTCAACATACTAACTTATTGTTGCAAATAAATATAGCTTTTACTTTCACAAAGTTTCATTTTTAAGCAAAATTTAACCCAAGATAGCCTCTAAAATACTGTGCAGCACTAAAAAATGTTAGATGAGAATAACAACTACATCTCTAAATAATTTTCCAAGATAAATATATCACAATATGATTTTTTTTTATTAAAGTGTGAAAATGACCTTAACGTTTTTGTCTTTGTTTCCTGTTCAGAACTATAAGCACTGTTTTTCTTATGCTATTGGAAAACCAGGAGACTTAAATCAACCATATGAGATTATCAACAAGTCTAACCATAACCATTTAGTGTGGCCTATGGATCATGCTGGAATGTATGTGTTCCGTGTGAAGATCCTGGATCCAAACTACAGGTGAAGATAAATATTTTATTACACTACTGTCAGTATTGGTGTTTCAAAATTAAATTGGCATTTCTTTGATTTCATTTGCTGTCACCCAAATATGCAATTACTGTTATTTTTATTTACTATTATTACTATATATTTTATTTTATGCAAAAGCACATATTTTCCTTTTAATTTTATAGCATTCAAAAACATTCTTTAGGGATAGGAAATAAGGTTCATGTTAAACATGCATCAATCACAATTAGAATCTGGGGCCTCCCTGGTGGCACAAGGGGTTAAGCACTGCACCATGAAGCAATCCGCAGCCTCTGCAGCACGAGTTCGATCCCCAGCCAGCCAGAGAGAGAAACTCACATGGCGAAGCAGACCTCCCCTGTCTTACCTGCTGTTCCCCTCGGCAGTGTATTTCAGTCAGTCTGCCTGTTCTGTTCCCCACTCTGTCTCTGGTGAATCCTTTCACCCCCCTGAATCTCTGGCCTGTACCCCAGCTCTTGTATGCATAGATAAATAAATCTTTAAAAAAAAAAACAATTAGAGTCTGAATGACTTATTATGTTTTATTGCTGAGATGAGGCAAATATCACAAGCACAATCTGCCTTCAAAGTACCTATAAGTAAACTGGTTGGAGAAGAAAGAGTGAGGATACAAATGCAATCCAAAGGAGGTTAAATCAGAGAGGCTACATTAGATAGATTTCAAAAGGAATCATTTGTAATTTTAATGGGCGCACTAAGTCAAAACTGGGCAGGAACAATACCATTTTGAGCATCTGACAAAAACTTCCTGAAGACTATGGTACATTAGTAGAATTTATATTACCAGAGTTCTAGGATAGACCCTTCAGATGAAAGATAACATACAAATAATAGAATAGAGCTGAACACTACTAGCACATTATGTACAACTCATGGAATCATGAAGAAGAATGGAAGACACCCTGAGTGAGAAAGGTGGAAAACAAGGAGGCAGATGAATTCAAGGCAATTTAGAGTGTTAAAGTCAAGTTCACACCATGTCCTGGAGAGTTTCTTTAGTATGTTTACTAGGGAGGTATAGGGTAAAAGTACTGTTCTGGGAAAATCAGCCTAAGAATAAAGAATGTTATACAATGACAATATAAATAAACTACACATAAATGTAAAGAGCAAAGTTAAGGCAACAGGACAGCAGAAGGCCTAGTAGTAGAAAGAATAAATAGAAAGGGGAAAGTCTTGATAAATTGGTGTCAGGAAATAATAGATTATCATGAACTAATGTGGCAAATGAAGGTTAAAAGGGATCACTATGACCAAGTTTTCTAGGCTCAGTGATTACAAATTATGGTATTTTTCTTTAACCAAAATAGATAATGTCAGAGTTTTTCACTGGAAGTACTGAGATAAGAATCTTGACTTTGCTTTTTAGGGGACAATGAACCTCTGAATGAAGCTCTCCTATAAATAACTAAAAACTATAATTTGGGCCTTGAGTTGAAGGGAAATAGCTAGCTGAGGATAAAGAGTTGAAAATATAAATATGGGTATACTATAATGATTCTATGAGCACACATAATTAAAATATAAAAAGAGAAGAAAAAAGATGTAAGAGATATCAACAGTTAAGGAATTGAAGGTCATGGGAAAAAAGAATTGAGTAAAATAAAGTTCTTCATTTTTTTTTACATTATACAACAAGCACTGTTTATTCAAGAAGAGTGAAAAAAAGATTAATATATATTGAAACTAAATAAGGAGAGAAAGAGAGAGTAAAGGAGGAGAAGGAGGAGCAGGAGAGGGAGGGAAGGAAGGATGAGAAAGAATGTTTTTTTTTTTTTAATTTTACATCCTTGATTATTTTTTCACAATATAGGATGTTTCCCCTCAGGTGTGGTCACCATAGTTTTCCCACCACCAAAGCACCCACAGTCCCCCACCATAGTCCACTGTGCTCTGCTATCCCCTATTTTCTGCCTTCCATCTCTCCCTCACCCTCCCCTCCCTTTTGAATGCCTCAGGTCTATGGTCCTCTTTCAAAGGTTGGTCTTAAAATTTGTCTTTGTCTGATCCTGTTGGGTTTCTCTATATTGCACATATGAGTGAAACCATCAGTATTTATCTTTCTCCTTCTGTCTCACTTAGAGTAATTCCTTCCAATTCCATCCATGTTGCCACAAATGGCATGAATCTATCTTTTGGCATCACTGGTTAGTATTTCTTTGTAGATACAATATGTGCTACATCTTCTTGATCCACTCATCTGTGCTGGGGGAAGTTTTTCAAACAAAATTTTAAGAGGAAAGTAGAAAGGCAATAGGAAAATTCAGTAAAAAAGTTTGTTTTTCTGGATGTATGTGATTCTTCTCATCTTGCAGTTTAACCAGAAGCCCCAAAATTAGTGTCTGCCATACTTTAAAACTGAGCATCAATATAGGACTTGGTTCCTTTCTATTAGCTGTTTCAAAGAAGGCAGAAAGTTTATAATGTTTTAATATTGTTATATTGTTAAATTTTTTAAAGAATAATATGGTGAGCAGAAATGGCCTTATGCCAATCTTGGGGAATAATGTGAGCTTTCAGATGGGTCCATATATGGATGTCATGAAAAGAAACTGCATTTAGTGAATCAAAAAAGGGACCATTCCTGCCCCTATCAAGAGTAAAGTGATCTTCCCCCCCCAAAAAAAAGAGAGAGAGAGAGAGAGAGATTGTATGGAGAAAAACATAGGAAGTTGAGAGCTGAGGAGTAATTAGTAAATGCCAGACAGAGAAAGCATCACCTGAGTCCTAGGACATCAAGTGAAATTTCCAAATTACAAAAAAGAGTATGAAAAGCCTATTCTATGTGCCAGATGTTGGAATGCTAGCTTTCTCCCCTTAAGAGAAAAAGTCTGACTTCTAATTCGCAAAGGCTTTCAGTCACATACAATTTTTATCTACCCCTTTTATATGTGTTCAGTTCTGGAAGGTTCTGAAATAGCACCTAAAAATTGGAAGAGGAAATTTAGTGGTTAAAAGATGACAAATGACCTACCTAGTCTTCAGTGCTACCACTTAAGCATGATTCAGGCCCAAGCTTGGGGAAGGAGAAAGTATGTAGTGTTTGAAAGTCACAAAGCTTTATAAGTAGACTGGATTAGGTATTTTATTACCTGGAAATTTCTTGCCCAGTATCTTATCCAAGGGTACGGAGGAACATTTCCACAGAGAATTTGTTTAAAGAGATAATGGTAAGATAGTATAAAATTTCAATTTTACTCTAAAAAGTCCAAAAAATAAGTTATGTTAAAATGTGGCAGCATCACATAATTCAAGAAGGAAGAATATTATTAATTGAAAGAATGAAGTGTCATAGAACTTGGGGTCTCCATTAAGAGACGAGTGTCAGTTATGTATTAAGAGCTAGCATAAGTTTGTAGAACAATGATGTAAAAAAGAAAAGATAATAAAAATTTTAAAAAAGTAAAAAAGAAAAAAGAAAGTTAAGAAGGGGTTACCCAAAGGAGTTATGAGAAGATGGTGAAATGATCCCATGTTTTACTTTCCCTTCCCTTCTTAATCCCCTAAGTGAAGATACTTAATTAAAGTAAAAGAAAAAGTATTTCTCATATTACATCATCTGGAAAATTTGGAAAGTTCTTAAAGTTTTGTGATAGGAAATTTTTACAGATGAGAACCAAAGATCTTCTGACCAGTCATTATCAATTTGCTTACTAGGAGAAGGTGCACTAGTGTACCTTCAGGTTATGCTCTGACCTTGCAGGAGTCACCTTCACTAGCTTATCTGTTTTCTACACCCTAAACCACTCACCTACACTTATGACTATGTCTCCTGGGATCATCCCAATCTCCATCACAGCAGATAACCTCTCTCTCTGAGGGAAACTGCTAAGTGCACAAAGATAAATTCCAGCTGAAAACACAATTTGCACTTTTAGAAGACCTGTTGGGAATGAACTAAACCTATATTGAAAGTCAGTACAGGGGACTTCACTCTGCTGCAACCTCCAGAATAACCCGAGTGGTAGGGACCTGCTGGCTTACCTGGTATAGCTACTGCTTCAGCCACCGTAAGTCACTAGTCCTGCCAAAATTACTATTGCCATGGTCCTGTGGACATTATCTACACACTGATGGCAGTGGGAAACTATATCAGACATAACTGCCAAGAAACAGATTACACGAGCTAATTCTTTCAGTTTGCTTGAACAACACTTCAACTCTGCTTGTATGAGGAATCCTCAACTGATTATCACCAACCTGCATCAGAAAAACATGGGTGGCCAATTAACTTTTCCTGGTAAAAGCAGCTTGCCAAATATTACACAAACCTCCTACAACTGGTTCTCATAGAAAGACGATAACCATCATTCCAGCAGTGGTTTTTCACTAGCAAATAGCTACCTGCCTCAGCTGGAATGGCCTACTTTGTCATTTATTTTTGTCCTTCGTTGCAATTTTGAGTGG
The DNA here is from genome assembly GCF_964194135.1 of Talpa europaea. Taxonomy (NCBI): domain Eukaryota; kingdom Metazoa; phylum Chordata; class Mammalia; order Eulipotyphla; family Talpidae; genus Talpa; species Talpa europaea. The sequence goes on along the minus strand of NC_140082.1, from coordinate 64,878,697 downwards.
TATTTTGAAGGAAAAGGTCAACCTACCTTTCTTCAGAGTCAGAATCCAGGGGTGAAACTCTTAATTCAGACCCACACTAAGAAATTCATTAGCTAAAAATACAAATCTATCTAACTCAATTAGGAAACAATGAAAAATATTTGTTTCAATAAATGAATCAGCAACTGAAGTGTTACCATATTGAGACATCAAGGAAAATGTGTCTGATTAGCAAGGAGTGAAATAAACATAAAATGATATAAAATTCATATCCTTAGTGAGATATTATTTAATAATAAAATAAGGACATGTTATTTTTAAAAGGAGTAATATTAAAATATGAAGTACTTTAACATTTTAAACTCCATTTAGTCAGTGAACAGCACAATATACCCATGTTAAAGCAAGATTTTTTAATTTATAAAATCAAGTAATGGAATTCTCCCAGGAAAGAGGGTAAAAAGACAAAGGTATAATTCTTAAGAGCAAAATATATTTGGAGTTTAGCACCAATGCTATAGAATGTGTTTGTATCCTGCAGCCAAATTCATATGTTGAAATCCTAATCTCTAATGTGATAGCATTTTGGGATAGGACCTTTGGGAGATGAAGGTAGAATTTTCATGAATAGGATTAGCGCCCTCATAAAAAACACCCTGGAGCGCTCCCTTGTCCCTTCCACCATGTAAGAACAAAGCCATCTATGAACTAGCAAGGGACTTGGCAGACATATTAGGATGTAAATGAAAGTAAATAGACAATACAAGTGATAATAACAACACAAAAACTAGAATTCAAGGTGTAGATACTCCAAACTGAACTAAACAGATCTTTCATAAAGAAACAAGATAGAACCCACAAGGAACATATAATATTCATGGATTTTATGTACCCAACAAAAAGTCAGAAAACATAAGACAAAAACTATTAGAACCATGGTAAAAATATGACAAAAGTATGATTTTATGGGGACACTTTACTGTATGTAGCTCAGGTTTTAACAGATCAAGTAGTCATAATATAAATAAGCATTTAGAAACTGGTAATATTTTTAATTAACTTGACCAAATTCAAGAAATACATAAAGGGGGATTTCAACTTACCTAAGATGTAAGCCTTTCACAACTACAAGATGGTGTCATGCTAGAAACTAAAGTAGCGTTTGTCACTAAGTCCAATAGAGTCAGTATTTCCACTGGCACTGGAACAGATAGCTCTTATGTGACCCCAAATCAAAACTTAATTTGCATTTTTTTAGATTTATTTATTTATTTATACAAGCACTGGGTACAGTGCTTGTCAGAAGCACGGGAGGGTGAGAGAATTCACCAGAGCCAGAGCAGGGAACAGAACAGGCAGACTGATGAAATACACTGCTGAGGGGAGCAGTGGGTGGCAGGAGAGGTCTGCAAGCCATGTGGAACCGGTGCTGCAGAGGCTGCAGGCAGCTTTGCTTCCCAGGGGTCAACCGCTGCACCACCAGGGGAGGCCCTTAATTTGCATTTTAAACATATGCATATGTTAGTATATAGATGGGGGAGGGTGTGTTGAGGAAACGTTCCTGAGACTATTTTCAATGGCTACCAAAGCAGGAAGTTAGGGGGAGATTATAACATTGTCTTTTATTTGCAGCCAAATAAAAGTACAGATTTTTAAACAATTTTTATTATGAAAATTTTCAAACCTATACAAAAAGAGACTTGTATTGCTAGCAGGTCTGTATCATGAGAAATGTTAAAGAAAATTCCTCACATAGGGGAATATAATATCAAAACAAAAACTTGATCTATACATAGATAGGAAGAGCTCTAGAAATGATTTTTAAAAGAAATATTTTTATTTTCTTATTTGTAATTACTCTAAAATATAATTGACTATGTAAAGCAAAATAGTAATAAATTACTATGAAGTTTGCAACATATTTAAAAATAAAATAATGCAAAGAATAGGAGAGAGTAATTAATAGTGTCATAAGTCTTATATATAAAGGGATATAATATTTGCCATTAAAATATTATAAACTAATGATGTATGTTACATGCACATCAGATCAGAAAAAGAATCATAACCATAAAAAACTAATAGAGGAGATAAAATGAAATCATTAAAAAGGCTTTAATAATACAAAAAGTACAGAAAGAGGGAGAAATGAATGACAAAAAGAAAGCAAATAGCAAGATTGCCGATATAACTTCAAATATACCAGCAATTACATTAAATACCTATGTACTGAATACCCCCCAATCAAAAAAACAGAGATTGTCAGATTGGATGAAAAAAATCAAGAATGAAGTATTATACATACCATAATCCATATTAAATATAAAGACACAGACAGGTTAAAAGTAAAAGTTAGAAAAAAGATATACCATGCTAACATGAAGTTAAAAGAGTGACTGTACTAATATCAGATAAAGTAGAATTCAGAACAAGGAAGGGATAAAGATGACAAAATAATCTTAAATGTGTATGCCCCTTAACAAAGCATCAAAATACATAAAAACTGATAGAACTAAAAGGAAAACTAGACATACCTGTAATTACAAACAGAGACGTCAACATTTCTCAGAGAAGACAGATAAGGATATAAAACACTTAAAATTGTACTATCAACTAACTCAATACAATTGACAAGAGAAGAACACCAGACTTAAAAGCCTCCAAATACATTTTAAAAATAATATTTTATTCTTTTCATTGTGATAACAGTAGGATTCTCTCCAATGTAGGGTACCTGCCACCAAATCACCCACAGTGCACCATCAATCTCCCACTTTGGGTGCTTCAGTTTCATAGTCTGTTTTCAAGGGTTAGCTTTCCCGTTTGTCATTCTCTGGTTGTTAGTTTGGTTTCTTTATATTCCATTTATTAGTGACACCACCCAGTATTTATCTTTCTCCTCTGACTTTTTCCCCTTAGCATCACCTCCTCCAACTCCATCCATGTTGCTGCAAATGGCACGAATTTATCTTTTCTGATTGCTGCAAAGTCCATTATATATAAGTACCAAATCTTCGTAATCCATTCATCTCTTTTGGGGCTTTAGACTGTTTCCATATCTTGCCTATTGTTAACAGTGCTTCAGTGAACATAGGAGTACAAACTACTGTTATAGTAAATTGAAAAGCAATAATGACTCCCTGATGCAAAGAGGATAAAATCTAAATTCTTAAGCCTTCCATTAAGCCCCCATGCAACAGACACAAACACAACCTCCTACTGCTTTCCTCTGTGTGTACCAAGACACGTCATTACCTTTGCTCATACATTCTTTTTTTTCCCATTCGAAGGAATGTTTATTTATTTTTTTTATTTTATACATTTTACATCATTTTTCATTTTTTAAATTTAATTTTTTTTTGCACATGCATGCATTTTCATCTTGGTTATAGTCCCCATACAATTCCCAGCCCCCTTGTTTTGATCCTACTCCCTTCTCCCCACTTGTAGTGTGCCTCTGGTTTATAGTTGCCTGTTGATTTCGATTTTTACTTTATTATAATTAGGTTTTTTCCTGGTCCCCAAATGCCCAAAAATAGATGACTGGATTAAGAAGATGCTCATACATTCTTATGCCTGAAGTAACCAGGCCTGGTAAACTCTAACCCTTCTTCTCTGTTTATTTAAACTCCAGGAATAGGGGCCTCCCCGGTGGTGCAGCGGTTGAGCGCTGGGTTGCGAAGCTGCCCGCGGCCTCTGCAGCGCCGGTTCGATCCCCGGCTGCTCCCCGGCCACCGGAGGAGGGTCCCACATGGCGCGCAGACCTCTCCTGCCGCCTGCTGCTCCCCTCAGCAATGCACTTCGGTCCTTCTGCCTGCTCTGCTCCTCACTCTGGCTGGGTGAATTCTCTCACCCTCCCACGCTTCTGACTGTACCCAGTGCTTATATAAATAAGTAAATAAATCTTCAAAAAAATAAATAAAAATAAACTCCAGGAATATTAGGGCCTACCATGTGAGTTTTCGATTAGCCTTGGTCATTGATACAAGTTTCCCCTGCTATCTGAAAACAGACTATGCTTAATAAAAATTTTAAATGGAAATGGCATAAAGGAAAGACATGGTTACCAAAAAATATCCTACCAAAACATACCAAATAGTACATAATAAAGTCTAAAATATCACTAACACAGTAAAAATCAAGAATAACATGATAAATATGCACCAATATAAAGGTAGGTTCAGGGAAAGAGCTGGGTGGTCTCTGCTCTCACGGTTCTGGGAATGTGCTGCCTCCGAAGGGTTGCTGCAGAACAGATGCTGATCTCTACTTTTACTTTCACTTTTTGTTGTAAAAGCAAAAATTCTCATTGGATTTCTTTCATTTAGTGAAAAGAGGGATTAATACAGGTCTTTCATAAAACCAAAAGAGGAGAAATGCAAACTTTCCAAAGTTAGTAGATCCCTGTAACTGCTTTGCTGTGAAAATTCCTGTGTCTCCACCATTCAGAATTTACAACAGTGCCTTGTGTTGTCACTTGTGGCTTGTGTTTACATGTAAATTCCACAAATTGGTATGATGGTAGGGAATCTACTTTGGTTGGAATCCTACTTTTTTTTTTTTTTTAAAGAGGCATGTATTTTTATTTATTTGTTCGTTTGTTTGTTTATACATGCACTGGGTACAGTCAGAAGCGCGGGAGGGTGAGAGAATTCACCAGAGCCAGAGCGGGGAGGAGAACAGGCAGAAGGACCGAAGTACACTGCTGAGGGGAGCAGCGGGCTGCAGGAGAGGTCTGCACGCCATGTGGGACCCTCCTCTGGTGGCCGGGGAGCAGCCGGGGATTGAACCGACGTCACAGAGGCCGCGGGCAGCTTCGCAACCCAGCACTCAACCGCTGCACCACCGGGGAAGCCCTGGAATCCTACTTTTGCCACTAGTAGCTACACAATCTTGAGCAAATCATTTGGTCTCTTTGAGTCTTATTTGTGAAGTGGGTCAATAATACCTATGTTATAGCATTCTGATGGTTAAATGAAGTAATTTTGGATAAAAAAATCTCTAACTTTGCTGGGCACATAACTGTCAATAAAAGTAGGTTCCTTTCATCTTTATTCTCCCACATGACAAGTGGGTAGAATCATGCCACTGATATTGAGTTATATCCTCTATCATTCCAAGCAATATTCTAAATTATGAGGATACCAGCAACTTTAGAAATGATAATATAGTTCCATATATCAAGTCGCTAACTCTCAGCTTGCTGTAGGAGTCAGCTGACATCACAGACTCTGGGGTCAGAAAAATCTGAATTCAAATTGCAGCTCTCTACTCACAACTTTTGCTCAAGTAGCTTAACCTATCTGAGCCTCAGATTCCTCATCTAAAAAGAAGGGTTGCTCTGAGGATTAACCAAGATAATGCATGTTACACACTTGGTACACAGTAAATTCTCAATATTTTCACAAAGTATTAATGCTCAATAAGTATTAACCATTTATTATTTTTGTCCACATTATTGTTGATTAATAGTAACATCTTTATTTCCTGTGCCTGGGAACCACTGTTAAATGACAATATCTATACCTCTAAGTTAGATACTGTGTTGTAAACCAGTGTTACCTCAATAATATGAGCTGTTAGGAAGACAGTGAGGTTCCACTGACAAGTTATAAGGAATCTTGAGGTAGCCTAAATTACATACAGGGAAATATTATCACCATTATGTAAATGTGCCTATTCTAGCAGCTGTCAAGATAATAACATTTTAACTAAGATTATATAGAAGTTTTAAATAGATGGTACTTAATTTCATCTATAATCTTATTTTTCTAATTTGCAGTTTCTGTAACCTAACGGCTACATTTGCGATAGAGACCCCGGGCGTGATTCCCAGGTAATGACCAACGCCTCATCAGGCTCTAATGGAGGAAGTTTTCAAAGACAAGGATGGTAGCTAAAAAGGAAAAACAGCTCTCCCTTTGTCTCCCAAAAGTAGAGTCTGTGCAGCCAATCTTCAGAGTCCCCAGAATATATCTTATTATGCAAATTATTATTGTATGGAGTATAACAGAAATGAATTCTAAAAAGAAAAAAAATCTTGGATGAAATGTGCATTTCCAAGTCAGAGGCATTTATAAATCTTTTATTTAGATAAAGGGGTAGCTATGAAATCTCTTTTCCTACATGATAGAAACTTGCTATTTTCCTGGAACCTTGATACGCTGCCCTATATGTGATGTTCTAAAAATTGCATGTGTCTGTTCTATCAGGGATATGGCAGGAAGAAATTCCAGAGCACTGTTACTGCAAATCAGGTCCCTTTTATTCATTCCCCTTATTGCCTCTGTCTTCCCATCAAATGTGTCTTTCAATTCCACCCAAGGGACAGAGGTAGACACCCTTAGTATGGGAACAGGGGGAGAGTTGGTGGCTGGGACCCAATCTCCAGGTCAGCCCCCTACCACCAGCCATTGCTTTAATGCATCCAGGAAAACAAGTCTCTCTCTCGACTTGGTGACTGTTCTTTGGAGAGCAGAGTAAAAAAACCTTAGTACAAAAGTTGGGGCCACGGTGACTTTGCTTCTTTGTCCTGGGTCTGATATTTCTTGTTTTTTGTATAGTGTAAAACAAACATGGAAGACAAATAATTAAGTTACTTTACACCCTAGACCCTATTTTTGGTGCCAATGGAAGATTAATGGATGCAAATAACCTATAAATGAGACAAATCTTACATTGTTTCTAAGTAACTGGGAAATACAGATAAACCTTCTGTGACAATCTCTTCCTCAAAGGAAATTTCCTATCTGTGACTAATGACACCATCTTCACATTCCTGAATTCTGAAACATGGGAGATGTCCTTGATTCCTTCACATTTCTCAAATCTCACATCTTAACAATCACAAAATCAATCTAATCTAACTTCTGAATATATCTTAGATCTACCAAACATTTCTGTATTTCTTTAGCTACTAACTTAAGACCCTCATCATACTCATTTTTTTTTTTTTTTTTTTTTATAGAGGCATGCTTTATTTGTTTGCTGGTTTGTTTTGTTTTTGTTTTGTTTATACATGCACTGGGTACAGTCAGAAGCGCGGGAGGGTGAGAGAATTCACCAGAGCCAGAGCGGGGAGCAGAGCAGACAGAAGGACCGAAGTACACTGCTGAGGGGAGCAGCGGGCGGCAGGAGAGGTCTGCGCGCCATGTGGGACCCTCCTCCAGTGGCCTGGGAGCAGCCGGGGATCGAACCGGCGCCGCAGAGGCCGCGGGCAGCTTCGCAACCCAGCGCTCAACCGCTGCACCACCGGGGAGGCCCCATCATACTCATTTTTTAAAAAACTTCATAACTGTTTTTTTCTGCCTCCATTCTCTGCTTTCCATTCATTCATTCTCCACACTACAATCATAACATCCTTCTAAAATGATAATTCTATACTATATTTCTGAAACTCCCTCTACATTCTAGTCTATACTCTGTACTCTGTTGCTTGATAAAAGCTGTCTTTTTCATCTCTACCCACCTAAAATTCCTCATCACAAACCACTCCACCTCCTTCCTGGCCTCTGGTCAGACTGAACAGAATGTTTGGGAGTGAACTTAAGGTGTCCTCATATCTCCATGCTCTTGCCCATGCATCTCTCTTAGCCTAAAACCTTGTCCTCACCTTAGTCTCTTTCTCTACTCTCAGGCTTTTTTTTTTTTTCTTTTGGTCAAGCTAACTGATACACTCCTAACCCTACACACATCTAGCTAATTCCACCTATACTCAGCTCAGAATTCACCTCCACTGAAAAGCCTTTATAATGCCTTGTTCCCCTAGAACTGTATACTTCTTTCCCTTACTATATTGACCCACAGTGTTTATTTTCCTACCCGATCAGCCTCAAAAACTAAGAGGTAAGAATCTTGAGGGTAGATAAAATGTCTTAATGATCTCTGTTCTCCTGTCAGTGGCATGACTTAGCGACTCAAATATTGTTTGACAAAGTAATAACCAAAGTGAACAATGAGGTGTTTTTCCTTTCTTATTTTAGACCAAGTGGCTACGTGGTTGGTGCTATACTCTTTCTTCTGATGCTCATAGTATTCAGTATTCTAGTTTTGAGCTACTTTCATTATATGAAGATTTATAAAAAATACGTTTATGAACCAACTGACACACATCAAGGAAAACGAAAAGATAATTAAGAAAATTTATTATGGATATATGTATGCAGAAGATGTGTGATGATATATTTATTTTGAGATGTTTTATGACCAAGAAATACTAAATAGAATACTAAATATTATCATATTATTCAATATCTAAAAAAGTCCCCTCAAAAAATTGTTCCTATGTTTTCTCCAAGTAGAAATATTTTTATTTTCACTTATATTGTATGTTATAAAATTAATCCTTAATGTATTTACATTTGTCTTGAGCTACTCTTTATACTCTTATATGAATTTTTAAATAAAATTCTTACCAAAAATATGGCTGATAAAATCTTTCCTAAAAATGAAAATAAATTTTTGGAAAATGTATAATTATAATGTGTCAAGTATTATTTTGCACAAAATTTTCATATGAAAGTTTTTTAAATAAATGTATACAAACAATGTGTCAATTTTAAATAATGTCTTGAACATATATCAGAAGTTTTTCTAATGGTTGAGTCATATGTGAAATTCTTATTTTAATGAAAAAATGCGGATGCTTCATGTTTTAAAATTTGATTTGGATTCCCAAAATAAGCTTCTTGATTTATCTAATGTCATCACAGCCTTCTAAATAACTAATATTTCTAACAGAATTCAACCAGAGAAGTAGAACCTGTGTTTGTGTGTGTGAGAGAAAGAGAGAGAGAGACAGAGAGAAACAGAGAGAGACAGAGACAGAGAGAAAGACATTTTTTGAAGGAATTGGCTTTTTAACAGTAGAGGATGCTAAACAAGAATAATATCCATAGCATAATCATGAGGAATGATCATAGAGATGATCACAGCAACACAAAAAGAATTTCTTGATCAGGAACAAGACCGAGAAGTTCTGACATTACAAAACAGTCATCATAAATACTGAAAGAAAGGAGGTAAAATCATCTTTCAATAATAAAATGATATGCCTAAAAACCAAGATCACTATCAAGAACGACTAGAATAAGATAATTTGATGGCTCCATGAGACAGATATTTAAAAATAAGTATTGTTTCACCACAATAATTACATAACAGCAATAGAAACAATAAAAATAATCTTTTCATTGTGACAAATTTAATAGAATTTATTTTAATGTGATGTGTATGGCATACATGAAATACACTTTAAAATCTTTTTTCTTACTTTTATTTTTTTCTTAAAGATTTTTATGCTTGTTAACTTTTCTTAAATATTTATATGTAATGTTGGTTTACAACATTCTGTATGATTTAGTAGAATAATTTCACAGCACTTCAGATGTATGTTACCACACCACACCCATTATCAAAGCACTCATAATCCTCCACTATAGTCCATTGGACCCCCTCACCTTTGTTCCAAAACGTCCCCCTCCCTCTACATAGCCTCAGTTCTGTAGTCAAATTTCCAGGGTTTTAGTTTTGGTTTAGCTTTGTCTGTTACTTTGTTTTGTTTCTTTAAATTCTATATGAAAGAAATCATGATTTCAAGAGAGGTCTGCGCGCCATGTGGGACCCTAACCTATGGCTGGGTATCTAACCGGTGCTGCAGAGGCTGCAGGCAGCTTCGCAGCCCAGCACTCAACCACTGCACCACTGGGGAGGCCCAATTGAAGATTTAAACAGGAAAATGGGGAGTTGCACAATGTAACAAGAACAACAGAGGAAATTATTTAAAATTCTGCAGAACATTGTGGAAGTAGGATGGGCCAGTGGAGAATTGTATCAATGATCTTGAAGATAATGATGCACAAAGGACCACATGGAAGGAGAAATACAAAGGGAAAAAATGAAGAAACACTTCGATGATTATCTGACTCCATTAGGAAAGACAATAGAGGGTAATGGGTATGCAAGAATGGAAAGAAAGAGAGAAAGGAACAGGGTGTATTCAAAGAAATAAAAGGAAAACTTCCCAAACCTGGGAATGAGCTAAATATGTAAGTCCTTGAAACTGAAAGAATACCTGGTTACTTAAATGCAACAAGAACTATACCAAGATCCATAGTAGTGAAACTACCAAGAGTTCAAAACAAAGAATATTCAGTGGCTAGGGAAAAGAAGCAAGTAATCTATTAAGGGACTCCATACTTACATCAGACTTTTCTGAGGAAACCCAATAGACACGGAGAGAATGGAATGATGTTTTCAAAATACTTAATGTTCTATCCGGAAAGACTCTCTTTCAGATATGTGCAATAAAGGCTTTCCTGACAAGCAGAAGTTGGCAGTTTGCCAACACAAGAGCGCTCATTCCAAAAAAGTTGAAAAGAGCTCTCCTATCTAATTCAAAGAGAAGAAAATCCACAAAAATCTGAACAAGGAAATATAACCAGAAAATTAAAGACAAAATGGCAGTAGCAAATCCTCATATATCAATAGTCACCCTATATGTAAGTGGACTAAAATCACCAGTCAAAAAGCACAGAGTAACTGGTTTGATCAGGAAACAAAACCCAATTTTTTTCTCTTTCCAAGAAATCTATCTGTGCTCCAAATAAACTGGATCAAAGTAAATGGTTGGAAAACAATCCTACAAGTAAACAGAACCCCTGCCCCCATAAAAAACAGTGGCAACCATACTTAGATAAAATAGATTTCCAGCTAAAAAGGTTACAAGAGACAAAGATTGATAAAATGGTTAAGGGATCAATACATCAGGAAGACATCAACTTGTATATATATACACACACACACACACACATACATATATATGATAAGCACAATGATCATCACAATATACAAGACAACTTTTATCAAATATGAAAACAGACATTGACAACAACACAATAGTATTAGGAAAAATCAACACCTTCACTTTCCTCAATGGACAGATCAACCAGATGGAAAATAAACAAGAAAACAATAATCATAAATGAGAAATTAGATCACATAGGCTTAATATTTATAGGGTACTACACCAAAAAGCTGAATGAACATTCTTCTTAACTGCACATGGAGCTATTCCACAGTAGACCACATGTTTGGTCACAAAACAAGTGGCAATAAATTCATGAAGACTAAAATCATATCAGGTATCTTCTCTGATCATGAAAGTATCAAACCAGAAAGCAATCACAAAGGGAAATCCCTTTAGTATGGGGAGACAAAACAACACACTACTGACCACTGGATTAATAAGAACATCAAGGAGGAAATTAAAAAATATCTCAAAACAAACAAATGAAAACACATGCTACCAGAACCTAGGGGACATGCAGAAACTGTACTAAGCAGAACATATATAGCAATGGAGCCCACATCAAGAAACAAGAAAGAACTATCACACCTCTCATTTTATAGTTGCTTGTTGATTTTGATTTTTCCTTGGTATTAATTAGTCTTTTTTCTGGTCCCTTATTTAGGTTTTCTAAATTCCTGATATGAGTGAGACCATCTGGTATTTTTTCTTTTTCTTTCTGACTTATTTCAAGACATACTACAGGGAGGGGGAGAGGGGGTAGAGGAAGCACTAGGGTCAAAATAATGGGGGGTGCAATTGTATGGGGAATATAACCAAAATGAAAATGCATACATTGTGCAAAAATGAAAAATGATATAAGAATCATATAAAATAAAATATTTAAAAAAAATAATCACACCTCTCACTTAAGGAACTAGAAAAAGAAGAATAAACAAACCACGCAGACCTCTCCTGCCGCCCGCTGCTCCTCTCAGCAGTGTCCTTCGGTCCTTCTGCCTGCTCTGCTCCCCGCTCTGGCTCTGGTGAATTCTCTCACCCTCCCGCACTTCTGACTGTACCCAGTGCTTGTATAAATAAATAAATTAAATAAATCCTAAAAAAAAAAAACAAACAGAAAATGTTATAAGGAAAGCAATAATTAAAAACTAGAGCAGAATAAATGAAACAGAAATAAAAAGGACAGTCCAAATGATCATTAAAATCAAAAGCTGGTTCTTTGAAAAAAATAACAAATTAGATAAACCACTAGCTAGGCTCACAAAGATAAAAATGGAGAAAACTCTCATAAATAGAATCATAAATGAAAAAAAAAGTTCCTACAGATATCTCAGAAATACAGAGGATCATAAGAGAGTACTATGAAAATCTGTATAACATTCAGTTGAATAACCTAGAAGAAATGCACAAATTCATAGAAACATACAAGCTTCTGAGACTTAATCAGGAAGAAATCCTGAACAGACCAGTTACAAGCAAGGAAATTGACACAGTAATCAAAAGTCTAAAAAAAAAAATGTCAAGATGAGATGATATCACTGGTGAGTTTTACCAAACTTTCAAAGATGAACTACTACTTATCATCAAACTTTCCCAAATTTTTAAGTTTAAAAGGCAAGCTCCCAAACACAACTTAGAAGGCTAACATTACTGCTACCAAAAGCAGACAAAGACATCACAAAAAAGAAAACTAGAGACAAATATCCCTGATTAACATAGACGCAAAAATCCTCAACAAAATGTCAGCAAGCCAAATTCAATAATGCATTAAAAGGACCATGAACAAGTGGTATTTATTTCAGTAATTCAAGGATGGTAAACAACCAAAAATTGATTTGATGCAATTCACTATATCAACAAAAATAAAAATAAAAATCATATGATCATATTAATAGATGCATAGAAATTCTTTCATAATATTCAACATCTATTTATGACTAAAAACTCAAAGCATGGAAATGGGAGGAACTTAATATAATAAAAATCATATATGACAAACCCACAGTTAATATCATACTTGATGAAAGACTGAAAACTTTCCCTGTAAGGTCTGATACAAGACAATAATATCAACTTTCACACTACTATCCAACATAGTACTAGAAGTACTAGCTAGAGGAATTAGGCAAGAGAGATACAAAAGGAATACAAATTGGGAAAGAAGAAGTAAAACTATCACTATTTCATAAGACATAATAATATATACTAAAAACCCTAAAGGCTCCACTAAAAAACTAATTGAAATAAAAATCTAGTACAGTAAAGCATGAGATAACAAAGTCAATTTACAAATTTCCATTGCATTCCTATATGCAGACAATCCAGGAGAGAAAGGAATCAAGAAAACAATCACATTTAGAATCACATTATGAGTAAAATACCTAGAAGAGAATTTAAAAGGATTTGAAGAACTTATACAAGAAAAACGATAAGACGATAAGACATTGTTAAGAGAGGTAGAAGATATACAACAATGGAAAAATATTCCCTAATCATAGATAAGAAAAATTAACATTAAAATGGCTCCTTTATCCAAAGCAATACACATATTCAATCCAATCCTAAAATTTCAATGACATTCTTCAAAAAAAATAATTATGCACTGCTAAAATTCACATGGAACAACAAAAGACCCTAAATAGCCATAGCAATTCTGACTCCCCCCCAAAAAAAGGATGATGGCATTACACATTCACACTTCAGACTATTCTACAAAGCTATAGTAATCAAAACAGTGTGGCATTTAAATTAAAAATAGACACACAGAAAAACAAAATAGAATTGAGACCCCAGAAATAAATTCACACTTATATGGAAAGATTATCTATGACAAAGGAGACATAGCATATGTTGGAGAAAGGGAAATCTCCAACAAAATTTATTTGGAAAACTGAGTAGCCATATGCAGGAGAATGAAGCTAGATCACTATCTCATACCATATACAAAAATTACCTCAAAATGAATTAAAGGCTTGAATGTAAACCTGAAACCATAAAATTCATAAAAGAAAACAGGCAAAACATTCCATGACATTGGCTTCAACGATGTCTTTATGGAACACTCTCCAATAGCAAGTAGAAAAAAAGATAATATAAACATCAAATAAAAGGTTTCTGCAGAGGGAAAGCAGCTATCATTATAATGAAAGGCACCCTACTTAAGGAGAGAAAATATTTGCACATAATACATTTGACAAGGCGCTGATATTCAAGATCTATAAGGAACTCAAACAGCTCGACAAAAAGAAAACAAATAACCCAATCAAAAAAGGGCAGAACTAAATAGACATTCTCTAAAGAAGATATTCAGATGGCCAACAGCCTCATCAAAAATTCTCATTGTCAATTTATCATCAGGGAAATGGAAATAAAAACTACAATGTGATATTACCTCATACCTGTGGAAATGGTACATTAAATTAACAAGAATATGGAGAAAAAGAATGCATTGTACACTGTGGATGGGAATAAAGACTGACCCAGTCCTCATGGAAAATAGTATGGAGTTTTAAATTAAATATTAAAATAATTAATAGTTATACTAAATTATATTTATATTTAATATAAATTAATATTAAATCATAATATTAAATTATATTTATATTTAATAAATATACATTAATTATAGTTAATAAATATAAATTAATATTTATATTAAATATATCAAAATATTAAAGATAGATCTGCCATATGATACAGCAATTCCTTTCCTATGCATTTAGCCAAAGAATGAAGAAACACTAATTTGAAAGGATGTATACACCATTGACAATAGCCAAGTTATGTAACCAACCTAACTATTCAAGTACAGATGTGTCAGTTAGGAAGATGTGATATATATGCACAATAAAACTCAGTCACTTTTAAAAAGATGAACTTCTGCCATTAATGACAACATGGATAAGTGGAAGTGGAGTGGATGATGCTAAACAAAATAGGTCAAAAGGAGAAAGACAAGTACTGGATGGTACCACTTACATGTGGAATAGAGAAATGATGGGTGAGAAAGAACCAAACCCATAAGAAACGCTAGAAGTTTGGCTGTAGAAATGAGGCTACTAGGGAAAGAGAAGGTGGAAAACAGGTGTGGAGGGGGCCCAAAGGTCTGTGGGTGATTGGTGGTGGGTGGGAAGAGGTGTGATCCTGTATCTCTGAATCATATACATCGTTGTAAATCAATTTTACCTGAATAAAAAAATTAAACAGAGTGGGAAAGTCATAAAACCCTCAAACCTGGGAAAGAAGGAAATATCAGAAAAGCAGGTTGCAAAATTTTCTCCTAATGTAAAACAAAGTGCACAAAGAAAGAAAATATGATAATAACCAAATTTAAAATGATGCAATTCCTGTTCATATTTATTTTATTGTTATTGTTTCCCACCATATTGAATTGATACTATTTAATAAATCATAAAAAATAAAACTTTTTTCATTGTGAACAAAAGAATGAGAAACAGAGTGCATACTGCAAGTACAGAGAACTCTTCTAAGGAGTCCCTTTTTTCTCAGTAATGGGAAGCAAACAAATGGCAGGCAACAGGAGGCAGAAGTGAAGTGAGCAAGAAATTATGAATACTGATAGGAACAATCCAGTAGTTAGAGGAAATTGATGACCCAAAAGAGATGGAAGCTGGTCACTGGATCAATATCCTTATGCAGGACAGACAGGATGAGATTCTGAAACTATGAATTGAATGTTTCACCCACTGTTACAAAGGGTTAGGCAGTTTGGGTGGTAGGAAGAGTAGTGGCTTGTGGCAGCCATAGAATGCTTCTTGCAGGCCTCCTAGTGAAAGAGTGTAGATGTCTCACTGTATCAGTTTCTACCCTCTGCAATCTACTGCCACATTTGCTCCAAAGCCAAGTGCCCCCCTCACCTTCTAATGGCAGAATGTGGATGGAGTACCTAAGGAGAGTGAATTCTGGGTAGACATAGAATTCCCCAGGCTCACAAAGGCTTTACCAAACCTTAGATGCATGACAGCTAAGGACACCTCCACCCAACATCACATATCACATGTCTACATGGCCTAATGACCATCTCAATCTTCCACAACCTCCTACTTCCTTTCATGTAAGCACTTGCCCTAGTAAAATAAACCCTTGCACATTTAATTCCATGTTGGTGGCTATTTCTTGGAGAACCTGGGCTAGCACTAGTGGTAATATGAGTGGTCTGAGAAGACAGAGGTGATTCAAAACTTGCTCACCCAGTACTCAGCAGGCAGAAAGGGCAGCATTCTGACATGTATTTGGGGCACAAAGAGTTCCTGGATCAAGGTGGTGTTTCAGTTACTAAAGTTTTCATCGGTAGTGACCTGGGGAAATCCTGGTGGAGAGAAGTGCCATGGCAGGTGCAATTGTGCAAGAATTATAAAACACAGCAAAGTTGATGGGTTATTGCTAATTAAGGTAGAGATAGATGATAGATAAAAATATTAATATATATTGTATAAGTATAAAGTATACAATGTTATATAAGTATAAAGTATACAACATGTTTATTTGACATGTTTATATATCATAATATAATTGCCATCGGGGCATTAACACCTAGCAAATAGCATATTTATCTCTTTGGTGGTAGGGAAAATTAAAATCTCGTCTCTTAACACCTTTGATATTTATGATACAGTATTGTTGACTAAAATCGATATGCTGTGTATTAGCTCTGCAGGACTTATTTGTCTACTTGTTCCAAGTTTTTACCCTTAAGTAACATCCCAATTCCCCCACCTCCAGCCTCTGTATCCACCATTCTAGTTTCTATTTTATAAGTTTATCTTTTTTAGATTTCACATTTAAGTGAGATTTTATGGTATTTGTTTCTCTTTCTGGTTTATTTCACTTAGCATGGTGTCCTCAAATTGGATCTATGCTGTTGCAAATAGCTTGATCTTCTTCTTCTTCTCAGCTGAATACTCATCCATTTTACCCATATACTACATTTGTTGACAGAACTTAGATTGTTTCCATATGTTGGCCGCCGTGAACAATGCTGCAACAAACATGGGAGTGCAGATAGCTCCTCGAAATTTCATTTCTTTTGGAGATATACCCAGAGGTGAAAATGGTATACGCAGAGGTGAAAATGGTATGTAGTAGTTCTATTTTTTTTAATTATTTGAGGAAACTTGATAGGATTTTCCATAGAGGCTACAGCAATTTACAACCCCACCAACAGCTTGTAAGTGTTTTCTTAGCTCAGAATCTCCCCAACACATCTCTCTTGACAACCTGTAGAAGATTAGTGAGAAAACCACAGCAATTAAAAGTTAAGTGTGAGAACTAGGGTGCCTCAGTGGTAGTTCATAAAGAGCTTATCATCACAAGTAACAAAGGGTGAAAGAAGATCCTTTCATTCTATGGGCTGAATGAGACCAGGAGTCGCAGGGCTGAGGATAGGTTTCAACACTCAATCAAAGCAGGTCTGTTATGCTTTGTCAGATATCATAAAGACTGGGCTAGAGCCCTCTGGATGGATGTTTCTGAATATATTGACTCTGCACACCTGCTCCACACCACACCCAGGTTCTAAGCATGCAAAACTGGCCCATTGCTCTCTGGTAATACTGTACGAGAAACATCTTCTTCCAGGCTGCAGCAGTGCATACCCAGCTCCACCAGAGAGCCCCCTTCAGCAACTGGATGCAGCAGAAAGTGCCTTGCTCCGCTGCACCCTCTGAGCCCACCACCACACCCAGCACAAACCAGATTTGATGGCCAACTTGGCTCAGGGCAGGTATTGGCATGCCAGTGGGAATCGGCTTTTTTGAATCCTGCATTTTTGAAAAAACATCAGGCTTGAACCCAGGCTAGTGCCAACCAAGTTTTGAAAACAGCACCCGTTCTGAAAACACACCAATTAGGTTTGAAGCCTACACACCCTGAAATCTATATAAGACAGGGTAGCAGACATATTCACACATACTTGTCAAGACTCTTTCCTGGGAACACTTTTGCCTCAGATCTCTGACTTAATGAAGACTCTTACTTGGGAAGACCTTTGCTTCTGAGATCCACTTGGAACCACCGGGCCACCTCCCTTGCTGACTAGTACCACCAACTTGTGCCTTGTACCATCTCTAGTGCTGTTTCCTGTTATTGTTGTGTCCAGAACTGCCCAGCCAGCCTCTGGACTGCTGTTGCTGACTGCTGTGGCACCACCTCAGCAGCATCACCTGTGATTACCTCCAGCTACCACTATGAGTGGGTCCTGGCCCAACACTTATTGGTGTTCCCGCAGCTTTAGGCTCTCATAGAAGGGACAACTCCATCATTCATGAGCAACTTTTGGTTTGGACTATTAGACACTGCACACACTATCTGGAAGAGGACAGACAGCTATTTGTGGCCTTCGAAACTCTTTCCTTTTTTAAATCTCTCTCCCAATTTCCCCCTTGTAAATAAACCTTGTTGCTGTACTCTGAGCTGTGTCTTGCAATTTTAAGTGCATGGATGAAGACCCACAAACTGTGATGTTCCCCAGGTTTGCACAGTTTCAATTTGGTGACCCAGGTGGGACTGGACACCTTGGTTGACGAGCCCAAGAGTCTTTTCATTGCATCGGTCACCATAGTGCACTGCACTTGCAAGACAGATGACAGAATTTGATTTACAGTAATATTGAACAGACAAGTATTCACTTTCAATTTGGATGGCACTGCTTCCTCTCCTTCTTCCCTTCCTTCTTCTTCTCCCCTGCCCCTGCTCCTTCTACTTCTTACAGCCTAGGTTTTGGTTTGGCAAATCTAATAAGGTTGATTTTTGTTTTCTTGGAGATGCTGCAGGTGTACATTTGGGGCTTATTTACAACCTCTAATTTAGGATGTTTGCTTCTCAGGGCTTCTTGGGTATATGTGTGTATATTTTCTATAGTTCCTTTCAGTTGAGATTCAACAAGAACTGTTTGAACTCTGTAAATTAGTTTTGGAAAAGCCAGAGGCCCACTTGATGGTACAAAGAAAAGGAGAACTTGGGCCTCCCCAGTGGCGCAGCAGTTGAGCGCTGGGTTGAGAAGCTGCCCGCGGCCTCTGCGGTGCCGGTTCGATCCCTGGCTGTTCCCTGGCCACCGGAGGAGGGTCCCACATGGCGCGCAGACCTCTCCTGCCGCCCGCTGCTCCCCTCGGCAGTGTACTTCGGTCCTTCTGCCTGCTCTGCTCCCTGCTCTGGCTCTGGTGAATTCTCTCACCCTCCCGCGCTTCTGACTGTACCCAGTGCTTGTATAGACAAAAAACGAACAAACAAATAAATAAATAAACAAATAAAACATGCCTCTATAAAAAAAAAAAAAAAAAGGAGAACCACCTTCCCCTCACACTTATTGGCACCCTTGGACACACCATGTAGAAAGGGCCACTTTGGGGGCAGCTATGGTGTGTCTACAGACCTCATTGATGCCTCTAGAACAGTTTCTTCTTCTCATACTAGTCAGGGCACCCAATATGGAAAAAAAAGAGCTTCCCTGTGGCAGGACAGTTCCCTCTTCACCAAATGAGAGTTCTGAGTGAATTGAACGGAGTTAGCCTGTTGGATATTATTGGTCATACAACCCTTTCCACTGGGTACCTCCTGAACTGGGAAAACCCTGTCCTTCTATACCAGCAAGCTCATAAAAAGATAACCAATTTGTTTACATCTATTTTTGTCTCCCATTCAGCTACTTGGGCAGACATAGAATTCATATTAAATACATTATTAACATCCAGTGAACAGAGAGTGACTTTAGGCAAGGCTGGTGAAGAGGCTTATCTCCACCAGTAGGATCTATCAATAGAAACCCTAGAAGCTGTCCCAATGGTAGACCCTAACTGGGACCTCAATGATGAGGATATGAAAAGGTTAGAGCACTGTCAGAAGTACTTGTTAGCAGGAGTGAGTCAGGGAATTCCCAAGCGAAACAGTTTTAGAAAGACACCATAGCATCAATAAAAGGTCAATGAGAATGTGAGTTCCTTGAAAGAGTTATGTTAAGTAATAATGTTAGGGGGAAAGGATGTTCTGAGCTAATCCCATACAAGCTTTGTGGACTCCACCCCCACTCCAGACCAAAGCCATCAGGACTTTGGGAAAGACAAATCCTGTCACCATCGAAGGGAAGGTGGCAGGGACCTGAGGGTGGAGTTAAGCAGCCAGGATTGGTATAAAAAACCAAACACGTGGGCCTTGGGGGACTCACTCTCTTGCTTGCCTCCTGGCTTCACGGCTCCTGGCTCATGGCCAGCTCTCAGAGCACCATTTGGGATTCCAAATCAGTGGATCGGGTAGGACACATTTAAAACTTTGTCTCCCACTTTTCTCCCTTAGTTGTACATTTCCTCATTTGCCCTATAACACACCAACAGGATAGACAATCCCCAGAGCCAGAGGTTGTTGTCCCAGAGATAGATCCTGGATGGCACCCTAACAATGGAGGAATGGCAATGTTGGATCTGTATAAAAAATGTTTATTGGTAGGACTGCAGCAGGGAATCCCCAAACAAAAACTTTAACAAAATATTACAACTTTAACAAGGACTAATGAGGATCCATCAGAGTTCCTTGAGAGAATTATTCAACATACACTAACCACATGGATATAAACCCAGATGCCCCAGAAAATGCTCGTCTGATCACTATGAAGTTCATTACCCATAGTGCCCCAGACATAAAGAAAAAGTTAGCTAAGGTGGACGGCGTCACAGAGATGAGTCTAACCCAGGTAGTGGACTTAGCATTTAGGGTTTATAATAATAGAGAGGACAGGAGACCGAAACCTACGACTGTTTTCCTACAAAGAGAGCACAGAACAGGAGTTCAGGGAAATAGTAATGGATAGAGACATGAACCCCTAGGAAGAAATCAGTGTGCTTTCTGTAGGGAAGAGGGACATTGGAAGTACAGTTGTCCCAGATTACAGGGAAGCAGCAGATTCAATAATTACAGAAGGCAGGATAGAAGGCTGAGAACACCACAATATGATGATTCACGCAGGGGTTACAGGAGGGAAGATAGAAGGAGTACACAGAACCAGGAACCAAGGAGAGAGGAAAGAAGACAAATGTTAGCACAGAGTAGAGGCTCAGATGATGACAGGGAATACAGACAGAAGGAATTGAGAGCCCAGTACAGAGGAAAGGAGACAAATGACAGCACAGGGTAGAGCCTCCGGTGAAGATAGGAGGGAATATAGACAGAGTAGAAGGAATCTAGAGCCAAGTGCAGAGGAAAGGAGACAAATGATAGTTCATGGAGAAAGTTCAGGTGCAGAATAGGGGTGCCCAGGGGCTCCACTAGATCTAAAGAAGCCCATTACAATAACCCCTCAGAGCCCTGGGTAACACTCACTGTGGGGATGATTGATTTCTTGGTGGACACTCAGTTTTGAATTCAAAATTAACTAAAATGAGCAAAGAGACTGTAGCAGTCACTGGGATTACGGGAAGGCCACAACAGAAAGCCTTCTTACAACCTTTGGAGTGCCAGCTGGGCACCACACAGCTCCAGCATAGCTTCCTATACATGGAAGAGTGTCCAATCCCTCTACTTGGTCTTGACCTTTTAAGTAAGCTCAACACATGAATTATATTCTCACCAAAACATCAGAGGCTTCACCTACAGTTGCCTCCAGAGCATGCTCTGCGGTGCCAGATGTTACTTACTCAAGATGTTCCACCGAAAGGTGAAATTTTACCTCCAGAAATTGTTGAAAGAGTAAGTAAATGGGTATAGACTGATGGAACCCCAGGACATGCGAAAAATGCAGAGCCTGTAAAGATAGAAGTGATAGAGGGGAGCAGAACCCCGAGGAGGAAACAATACCCCTTAAAGGAGGAGGCCTTGAGGGAAATTGAGCCAGTATTGAAAAGGTTCCTTCAATCTGGACTCATTTGGCCCTGTCGCTCACCGTACAACACTCCGATTCTGCCAGTGAAGAAACCCCATACAGGCGAGTACCATTTTGTCCAAGATTTAAGGGCCATTAATGACATTGCTCAGGATTTACATCCCACCGTGCCTAATCCCTACACCTTATTAACTGCTATACCTGGTGACTTCGGGTGGTTTTCAGTATTAGACCTGAAGGATGCCTTTTTCTGTATCCCAATAGATGTCCAGGATCAACTGCTTTTTGCCTTTGAGTGGCAAGACCCTAAGTCCAAGAGCACTCTCCAGTATTGCTGGACTGTGCTTCCACAGGGGTTTAAGAACTCCCCAACTGTTTTTGGGGAAATACTGACCAGGGATCTCAGGAAGGTTCAATTAAACCAGGGCATCTTGTTGCAATATGTAGATGATTTATTGATTGCAAGTCCAGACTACAAATCTTGTCTGGAAAATACCATAGTGGTACTGAACCACCTGAGAATGTGGCTATAAGGTGACGTATAGATCTGTAAACAAATGGTGACGTATTTGGAGTTTGAAATTAAGAAAGGCAGACGGAGCCTGATGACAGAAAGGAAACAGGTAATTTCAGCCCTTAAAGTCCCCAGCAACCGGCTACAGTTGAGCGGATTTTTGGGTATGGCTGGGTTTTGCAGGATTTGGATTCCTAACTTTGGATTAATAGCAAAACCCTTATATGATGCTCTCAAAGGCCTGGGCTCTGAACCTTTGTCTTGGACCCCAGAATGTCAAAACGCCTTTGATGATATACAAGTAAAGTTGATCTCAGCACCAGCATTAGGGCTTCCAGATCTTAGGAAGCCATTCAGACTTTATGTACATGAGAGACAGGGGGTTGGCCTAAGAGTGCTAATCCAATTGTTGGGGCCAGAAATGCAGCCCATTGCTTATCTGTCCAAACAATTGGACCACACCACTAAGGGATGGCCTCCATGTTTGTGTGCTGTAGCTGCCACTTGTGACCTCTTACACGAGGCAGAGTTTACACTGGGTCAGCCCATCACTGTGTGTGTGCCACATCAGGTCTTGACATTGCTAGAGCAGAAGGGTGGACTTTGATTGACTGCTGGGAGAATGGGAAAATATCAAGTAACTCTGTTGGACAATCCTAATGTGAAGCTGCAGGTTTCTAACTCCCTGAACCCCGCCACACTGCTTCCAAGCAATGCAGATGGACCTGAGGATGACACTTTAATCCATAACTGTTTAGAAACCATAGACACAGTGTATGCCAGCCTACCAGATCTGACTGACCAGCCTCTGCCAGATCCAGAGTAGGAGCTATTTACAGATGGCAGCAGCTTCATGGACCAAGGTTGTCGATGTGCGGGATATGCAGTGGTGACGCTCCAGAACACTGTGGAGGCCAAGGCTCTTCCGGCAAGTACATATGCGCAAAAAGCCAAATTAATAGGCCTGACCCATGCATTGGAACTCTCAAAAGGTAAAAGAGTCAATATATTTACTGACTCCAAGTACTCTTTTATGATTCTCCACATACATGGGGCCATTTGGAAGGAGCGGGGACTCCTAACTGCCAGTAACAAGGACATCAAACACCCATTAGAAATCCTGGCCCTGTTAAAGTCAGTAGCTTTACCATCAGCTGTTGCCATGATGCATTGTCCTGGCCACCAAAAGGGTGGGTCTTACATGGCAAAGGGCAACAGGGCAGCTGATCGGGTGGCTAAGGCCGCTGCCGGTTCTGCTCTCCAGGGTGCACTCATCCCTCTTGTGGACCTGACTCAGTATGCTCCTGAATACACCGTGCAGGATGAGGAGAGAGCTCGTGCATGGGGAGCTCTCCAGCTCCACTTGGAGAGTAAACTCCCATGGGATGATACTCCTCCCGGAGGCCCTGGTATACCCGGTGCTAAAACATCTTCATGAAGGATCTCACTATGGGAGAGATGCCTTATTAGAAACAGTGCGCCCATATTTGAAGGGCCCGTATTTACACAAAATAGCACAACAGATCACCCGAGATTGTGAATTATGTGCCAGGAATAACCCCAAGATTGACTCCCACCCTAAAGCCATTGGGGTTCAATATCGGGGCAAGTGCCCTTTTGAGGACTGGCAGGTGGACTTTACACAAATGCCTAGAACAAAAGGCAATTTCAAATACCTCTTGGTTTTTGTGGACACGTTCTCGGGATGGGTGCAAGCATTTCCCACAAAGATGGAAACAGTTTCCGAGGTTGCAAAACAGCAAGAGATAATTATCTCTGAAAGAGATAATCCCTCGCTTTGGGTTGTCCAACTCCATACAGAGTGATAATGGGCCGGCATTCGTCTCTGACGTTACTCATGCAGTAAGCAGTGCGTTACAGATAAACTGGAAATTGCATGCTGCATGGAGACTGCAGTCTCCTGGGCAAACAGAAAAGATGAACCACACCTTGAAGAAAACCTTGGCAAAACTGTGCCAAGAAACACAACTTCATTGGGACAAGGTAATATCCCTTGCCCTCCTCCACATAAGAGTGGCACCTAGAAGTGAGCTACAATTAGCCCCTTTGAGATTGTGTTTGGAAGACCTTTCCAGGCCTCGGTTCTGAAACCCAGTCCGGAAATAGCACAAGATTGCTGGATCACACAACATCTGAAACACATCCTGGAGGTTCTGGCAGTAATTCATAACTTTGCAACCTCAAGGATCTCTATGCCTCCTGATCAACCATTGCATCCCTTCAGACCTGGAGATCAGGTCTTACTGAAGACTTGGCAGAGTGGGGATGCCCAAAACCAGCTGTCGGAAAAATGGACTGGTCCCTATGATGTTTTGTTGAGCACACATACTTCTCTGAAACTTGCAGGCATAAAACCCTGGGTACATCATTCCAGAGTTAAGAAAGCCCCAGGAAGAACTGACCCAGAGACGAAGTCCCATTGGTCTTGTGAACCCATTGAGGACTTGAGATGTTTAAGAAACAGACAAAAATTTGAATGTTACTGACTTCTTTTCCAGTTATTGTTGCAGGATACCCAAGGACTCACTTTTTCTGAAGAAACCGTGAGAAAACTAACATGCTGCTGCACCTCCACTGCTGTGCTGGTCCACGGCAACATGCTCTAACCAATCTTCTTCCTTTCAAAGTTTAGGAGACGTGAAATAACATCTAGGATCATGCATATGTTGCCAGTATTTTTTTTTTTTTTTACACAGAAAGGCATTCAATCTTGATTTTGGTATTTCCTTTTAACTTTTTGTTTTTAACTTTGAGATTTTTTTTTTCTTTTCTCTGCTTGTTTTTGTTACTTTGGCCTATGAGTGAAACTGCAGTTGTATGAGATATCCCACACGTGATAAATGGTAACTAAAGAGCTCTTTGTGTCTATATGTTGTCTGTATGTCCGTTCCTTGTGTCCTTGTCTTGGCCTCCAGTGACTGACAAATTGGTATACATGGTGCCCATAGACAGTGAAGAAAAAAAAAAAAAGAGAGTCTCCAGTTATGAGGAAACACAAAGGTTATGGTTTCCTGTCAACATTGTACTACTGAAGTAAGCCAGTGCCTTCATAGAGATTGAATATTGTTTCTGTTATTTTTTCTGATATTTATGGCAAAGCTTCCCAGAAATCTAAATTCAAGTACAAATTTGGTAGCCTGTCATTTGGCTGATGCAAGGAAATTTTGTGGAACCTCAGTAGAACTCCTGAGACACTCCACAAAGTTTCTCCCTTTCCTCCTGGGAAAGGCATTAGATGAATTTGTTCTATTTGGCTCACCTAGTGGGGTAAAACTAGAAGGGAAGCATTGTCACTTAGCAAAATAGGTAACACCTTGACCTGATATGAATGTAAATTGTCAATGGTGATCGTCACCTGGAAATATTGTATACTTCAATTGTTTAATATCTGCAGAAATTGTTTCTGGAAATATAGGGAGAAAAGGTCTCAACAAATTCCTATTGATGGAAGGGTTGACAGTAAAACTTTCTTATTAAGGACTGAATAGACCTGGAAATACACCTGATATTTACTAAGTTTTCTTTGACATAATACTGGTAATTTTTTTGCATTTTGTTCTGAATCCACAAAGTTTTCTTGTTTTGGTGACCAGGATCTGCCGCAAGGTTGCAATTTTTTTTTCCAGCAAAGCTAACTTGTGTTTGCATTTTCTCTCCCCTTGATACCAACACAGCATAAAAATAGTGGTAGTAATCTTTTACTACTTATCTCAGAATCTGTTTTTGCATAACTTCCGTAGGGATTTTGTTTGCTTAAACTGAAAAAATTGGACATAAGTTTCATTGTGTGGCTTTGAGTGGAGTTCTTCCAAAAAGTTGAAACAGAGCTGAACCAAGAAGAGGAGAACCTGTTTGCTTTGTTCATAGGGTTCCAGAGACTTCCAAAGAAGGTGCGGAAGCTTGCCTCCATTGGCAGGACTGGACAACCCAGCCAACGAAAAGTCCCTGGTACCCTCGAGAAGAAGAAAGCCCAGGTGGAGTCTGATGAAACCAACTTTGTTCCAGAAGCCTACATGGACCAGATGTCCACAGTTCCCTCTGATCCTATACGGAGTATTCCAACAAAGCCAGCTAAAATTGCTGCTTAGTTATTCTGCCCTGTGATTTTATGCAAAAATAGGCAATATGGTTTAAAAGTACCATTAGTTTGCAAACTTTTGCTATCCTGTTCAAAAATTTGGGATCAGGGATGAGAGAACTTGTTTTTACATAAGTCGAACCATTTTAAGATTTCTTTTTCCTGCGATTTTGACACATTGGCTGTCTTGTTCTGGCTAATGCCTCCAGATTTTTTTTTTTTTTTTTTTTTGGCTTGGACTGATGAACTGTTTTTTCAAGAATGGAGGACTTTTGCTTTCCACAATGGACAATATCTGGAGGGACTGGTTTTCTTTCACGCTGGAACCCTGGAAAATTTTCATCTGAGACTATATCCCAGCATCCATATATTTGATCTTCAGCACCATGGAAATGGTGGCAAAAGTGAAAGGGGGGAAAGGATGTCCTGAGCTAATTCCATGCAGGCTTTGTGGACCCCACCCCCACTCCAGACCAAAGCTACCAAGACATTGGGAAAGACAAATCCTGTCACCACCAAAGGGAAGGTGGCAGTGAACTGAGGGTGGAGTTAAGCACCCAGGATTGGTATAAAAAACCAAACACATGGGCCTTGGCGGGGGGCTCGCTCTCTCGCTCGCCTCCTGGCTTGCGGCCAGCTCTCAGAGAGCCATTTGGGATTCCAAATCGGCGGATCGGGTAGGACGCATTTAAAACTTTGTCTCCCACTTTTCTCCCTGAGTTGTACATTTCCTCATTTGCCCTTTCCTTGTAAATAAACCTTTTATTAACCTTTCATGTGTGCCTGCAGCAGAGTATTGATAAGTCTTCTAAGCGCGTGGGTGAGGACCCACAGTCAAGCAACCCGTTTTGTATCGGGGCTGTCCTATAACAATAATACCTACACAGACAGGTCTCCTGCAGTCAACCTGAGATTACTATCAATCACTTCATCCCATTTTAATTCTTTGTAAAACACAAATGACTGTGGAACCAAGCTTAGCCGAAATTTCGCCATTTTGTATATCCTCCATCTTGATATGTTAGTCCTTGTACAGCCGCATTCTGGAGATAGTTTCAACAGTCACAACCCTCACTCCTCTTGGTGACGAAAAAGCAGACCACCCCGGCCACCAATGAGGGCAGTCTTATCCATAAATGGACAGCATCTTTAACCGTCCAATCAGTTTGACACTATAACCGTGCGCGCCAAAATGCCTTTGTAGTAGCCAATGAGTAATTGCCAGCTTGTTTCAGAATTCACACCTGCTTGTGACCCTATAAAAGACCCCTGCTTCCTCTGCTCTGCGCTCTAGCCCTCTGCCATTGCATCGGTCTGTGCGTGTAGTGAGCCTGTAATCAACTCCTTTGTGTTCTTGCATCAGCTGTCTGTGTGTCCTTGGGGGCTACACTGGTCGACGTTGGGCACAACAATGATAGTCTGTTTGTCCTCTCTTGTTTGTTACTGTATTCTCCAAGACCTAACAGTGCCTGGAATATGGTAGGCAAGTAACAAACATTTGTTGAATGAAAACGAAAACCTACTGCATCCCAGCTGAAAGGTCCATGCAGGAGGCCACAATGCAGAAGCCAACCAGGAAGCCCACCTGGGGGGCAGGAATGAGGATACCTGCCTGGAGAACTCAGACAATGAGCCTCCCCCCTCCCCCCACGAGTCTCTTCTCAAACAAAGAACCTCTACCTGCCCTACAAACTTTTCCCGCCATAGGAGCCCAACTACCCACCCGACCTCTCCTCACCCTATAAAACCCTGCTTCCCGCTAACAACTGGCGCGACTCCAGTGACCCCCGCCTTGGGTCAATAAACTTTCCCTCCCTTTGAGAAATTTAGCCTGGCTCTCCTTTCTTTACCGCGCCAAACCTTTCACCAGCGTTGTGCTAATCTATGAAAACTGTACTCTCTTCTCATCTCAGCAGGACAGTCTCATAAAATGTAAATTTCTATATTGAGGATTAACCAGATACATGTTACAGCTGCGCCCCCCCCCATTTCTCCATCCATCCCTTTGCCCCCTGCAACCCCCCCAAAAAAAAAACAGGGAGGAAAGGGAGGAAGGTTTGGGAAAACAGGGTCACTCTGATCTTTCGCCACATTTCTTTGGCTTCAGCGGGCTCGCTGCGACATAAACTAACAGTAGCAGCAACAGCGAAGCGGGGTCGAAGGCACAAGACTTCACAGCAGCCCAAGGGCGACCCGCATAGTATCAGGGGTAGATCTAATGCACTGCATGCTGGGGAGCTTAGTCTCCTGGGGACGCTTAGTCTTGCAGGGATCGGGACCTCCGAGCATGCTGGGAGCTGTAGTCCGCCGCTGAAAACACGCCCGGTGGTTGAGACTCAGCCCGTGCACTTTAAACTGGGAGTAGCGGCACCATCGCTGCAGTGCATGCTGGGAACTGTAGTCTTTCTGGGACCCGGCTCCTTTAGCGTGGAGAGGCGCGTAGGCTGCGCCATTTTAGGTCCCGAGGTGCGGCAGGAGAAAGTCAGAGCGCAGGCTCTGCCCGGGCCGGGCTGGCCCCGCCTTCGGGGTGTCAGGGCCCACCCCCCGCTCAGGCCCCGCCTTCCCCCACGTGTCTGCTGCCTAGGGGTGGCGCCTGAGCCGGAGCGGGCTCGCCACCGGTCCGGCCGCGTTCGCGCTTAGTGTCCTGTCGGCGGCGCCCCCGAGCTCCCGCCCTGGCCACCGCGGCCGGGCTGAGCGCTTCGAACCTGGCTCTGGCCCCCTAAGGCGCCCCCGGGGGTAGAAGCGGCCTCGGCCCCGCGGAGACGGAGCGGCTGGAGGACGAGGCGGTGGCCGCGGGGAGGAGGATGGGGGCTAATCAGTTAGTGGTGCTCAACGTGTACGACATGGTGAGTGCGGCCCCTGGCGGCCCGAGCCCCGGCCCAGGCCCCGCGGGTCGGGCTCGGACCCCGGCCCCACGCGCTTCCTGCCGCGCGTCTCCGCCTCCAGCTTAGTTCTCTGGGAGTGGGGGGAGGGGATATTATTTTTCAGTCCTCTCACACGTCCACGCGCGGGGTAGTGCTGCCCAGTCAGCCCGGGGGCTTCAGCCTCGGCTCAGGTCGGCTGAATCTCACCCGCGTCCCCCAGCTTGGCTCGGACCCCGGCGCTGGGCCCGACCCCTTGACCGACTGGCAGTGTCCTTCCCGCAGAGCTTCCGTCGCGCATCCGACCCCTGCGCCCACCACCTGCACTCAGGTGCTGCCCACTTCCCGGGCGCCCTCCCTGCTGCTCTGCTGCTGCCCAGCCATACATCTCTTCATGCCCAAGTCTTCGGAACTCCCAAGCTCTCTTAAGTCCAGAAAGTCGCAGCTGCCCTGCCTGTGTTAGAATCTCTCAAAGGTGAACGGAGCCGGCAATAGTCTTTGCCTCCAAGGCGGCCTCGTTAAAATGAATGAGGTTAAAATTTATCAAGAAAATTAGTCCAACAGGAATTATTTAGAGATCACGGTAGTGCTTTCCTACGTTCTGGAGACCACTTTGCAGGTGATGCAACAGGTATCTGACGTGACCACAGGAGAGGGAATGGAAGGGTTTGTTTATTATGTCATTAACTTTGGAGTACTGCAAGCACACTTAATCGAGGCCAAGGATTGGTCTTGCCTTGTAATTGCAATTGAAATATCCAGAGAGAATTATCGTTGCAGTTAGATGTAGGGTTAATTTTTTTTTTGTTTCGGAAAAATTTGTGTTTTTTTGTTTAAAATGTTTAAAATTTTTAAGTGAATTGACCAATGGAGAAGTTCCTGACGTTTTCTGGATTAGCGATTTAGAAGAGTAGAAATACTAAAGGTGAGAAGTCTTGATTCTCATTCACAGATCTAAACTTTATGTTTCCTTGCATTGTTTAAAAGTTTATAAATTTACAGCGTAAATCTTGCATAGAAAGGAATGCCCCCATCCCATAATATGGGAGTTATGTCAGGAGGGTGTAGAGTTGCCTGGGATATGAGTTGCTTTGAGTTGATTTCTGATGTGAATTTGGAGGGAAAGGAGATAGATTGATGTGTGAGAAGAGTGAAACAGTATACAAAAAGTTACAAAGAAGAATAATCAGAACTAGAGATCCTAAGAAAAGACAGTACTTTGTAAAAAGTCTTTCGCCTGTGTCACTGGTGAAGAAATAATTCTCTAGATTTAAGGTTTTTGTATTCAGTTAGATACCTTTATTTCTCATGACTGTTTATTGCCCTTTTACTATTTCTGTCTTTTCCCCCACCTCCCCCATCTAAATTTGGTTTCTTATTCATTACAAACCATCCATCAGGATTCTCTGGGGAACACTGGATGCCCTGCTAGATTATTAAAAACCCTTTATAAATTAGGATTACACAATGGCTAGAGGGCCATAATTTATTTTTAAGATTTATTTATAGAAGAACCAGGGTACAGGTCAGATGTGGAGGAGGGGGGATCAGAACAGGCAGACTGATGAAATACACTGAGGGGAAGAGCGGGCGAGACAGGAGAGGTCTGCTCCACCATGAGGTCATCTCCACTGCCGGCAGGGATTGAACCTGCACTGCAGAGGCTGCGGACAGCTTCCCAGCGCTGCACTCAACGGCCCACGCTACCAGGGAGGCCCGAGAGGGCCATGGTTTTATAGCCTAAAGGTTATCTGTGAAAAGTAGAGGAAGAGAGAAGTTTTGCTTTTTTAATAAAACTGAAAATACACTCGTTGGCATATAATGGACTTCTTAACATTTTAGATATTCTGTGACTCAAAAATCTTTGCTGATTGTGGTAAATGTAGGAAATGCTAGAGATGATATTCAAACCAGTGCTTTAAAGAAAGTGTTCTCAAAGAGGTTAAAAATATTAACAGTCTGATTCCTTATATGGTATTATGTTAAGTAGTTAAAGAGGAAACAGATAGGAAAAGAGATAATTTAAACCTGGTAGCTAAGAGCTAAACTAGGTAACTAAAATTAAGATCTGGATTTCTAGACCATAGTCTGATTTATTCTTTACTGAGTAATATTCACATATGTTTCTCATGTATTGCTTTTTTCCTATCAAGAGGAGTCTATGAACATTTATCAGAATTGTAAATAGTTGAATTATTAGATTTGTAATTATCCTTTCATGTTCGTTTGAGGACTTTCAGTTGGACTTCTGTCTAATTCAGCAATCTACAGTTCTTTAATTTTGACTCTTCAGAAGCCATATAAATGAATTGTCTGTTCAGTAATTTAGAATATCATAGATGAGGTACAATAGTAAGAATTCAAAACAGAATAGCGTGATTTTGATAAGAGAAGAAAAAGATGTAAAAGAGGAGACTGCTATGGTTGTAGGATCACGGAATGCTCAAAGACAAAAGGAACTTGAAGGATTGGTAGGAACTGCGCAGGCAAGAACAATCACCATGAGCAGAATGGCAGGAGTAGGGAAGCATCATTGGATTTTGGAATTATCAGCTGGTCCAGTAGAACTAGAGTGTAGGGCACATAAACAAAACTGAAAGTTTCGTTAGCTCTTTTGTTAGTTCGGGGCTTGAATGAAGGACTGAATGGGTCTGTGGACCAGAGAGACCCATTTAAATGTGGTTGGGAGCAGTAG
Source organism: Talpa europaea (assembly GCF_964194135.1). Lineage (NCBI taxonomy): Eukaryota > Metazoa > Chordata > Mammalia > Eulipotyphla > Talpidae > Talpa > Talpa europaea. Next base: position 64,846,917 of record NC_140082.1, on the reverse strand, counting down.
TTCCGGTGGGTAAGGTACAAATTTGTATCTGTTACACTTATTTTTCTCAGTCTTGGTTCTTAAAACATTTTTGCTTTATGTCAAGGGCAAGTTCCTTTTTTTATCTTTCGTAACACCTCATAGATAACCTTTTATGAAGATTGCTGTTGTTTGTACAGGTCACGTACGTCAGTTGTCTAGTCCAAATTATGTGTACATGGAACTCAAACTTTGATTTGCACTTATAATCACTGTTTATAGGGTCTTCATGCCTTGTATTCTGGGTCCCTGTCAGACTCTGCTCCAGCTCTTATTGTATTTTTCTTGTTTACTAAATTGGGAGGCTGCTGATCATTTCTTTTCTACCCTAAATCCCATATTTTTGAAAATAATTGTATCAGGGTCACTTGTATTAACTTCCTTTTCATGGAAGAGTAGTATTATCCTCAAATGGTTATTTAATTTTACGTAGCGCAGCTAAATTATTGTTTCCTGCCTTCTCATTGATTATGTTTTTCTGTGTACTTTGGGGCAGTCTGCCATCAGTAAAACATATACTGGAATTATTTCCAGAATTTGGGATGAGGTTATTCACATGTTTCTAATTTACTAGCAGGTGATTCAAACTAGTTTCAATTGCTAGCACAATCTCTAGTGTAGTCAATTTAACACAAGGTCTTCATTTGTCAGATCCAGATTTTGTGTTTTTCAGATTATCTTGGCTACTGTTTTTTTAAATAAAGATATGCATTTTTCTGATGATGTTTAAAAATCATTCTATAAACAATTTCCTATTTTTAAATAGTCTGTTTACATCTTCAGTGTCTTAAAAGAACAGAAAAAGAAACCCTTTTTAGGACTCCTCAAATAGGGAAGTTTTTGTCTGGATTACATTTTTTCGACCTTCCTAGCTCTGTTAGACTACTCCAGGAGAGTGTGAAGTCACACAGGTGTGACAGGACCTGATCTCCCATACATCTGTAGATCTAATTCAAACTTTTTGACCAAGTCCCAGAAAGTCTAAATATACTCTTCACCTAAATGATTATATATATCAAATCAGATTATTCAGAAACAAACTTTTCTCCTTCCATCCTCAGATTCCCTCAGATCCTTCCCCCTTAATTCACCTGAAACTGGCCCCATCCCTCATACCTCCTGGATTTTTGTTTTATCTTGATAACCAGCACTTTCTTCTACTCAGCTTCCCAAGCGAGGATCCTGGGAGGAAAACGCAACTCCTCTTTGTTACAAACCTCTCACTGTCAAGACACCAGGTCCTGTCACTTTGCTTTAGTTTGGTTGATTCTGTCTGAAAGTAACAGACATTGACATCCAGTGACTTAACTGGAAGGAAGGATACTTAAGTCCAGAGATAAATAGTTCCTGGGTTATTTCAGCAGCTCAGCCAGAACACCAAGGACCAAGGCTTTCCACCTCTCTACTCTGCTGTCCTCAAAGTGTTGGCTTTTGTTCTTGGCTTGTCTCCTCACAGTTGTAAAATGATTGTCATAGCAACAAACATAGTATGTTCATTCAGCAAAGTATGAAGGAAGATAGAGGTAAGGCTTTTCTCTATAGGCACCGCTCTTCTTTCAATAGAAAGTAAAGGCTTTGCCAGAGTCATCCTCTTATCCCAAGAGATTGTCCAGAATTGGCTCACATGTGACCATCGAAGCTGGGTAGGGGATATCTGGCTTTTTCATTGTTTATGGTGAGTTGTGGATAAGGCTGCCAAGAAGTTGGAAATGACAGCTGAGAACCTATAAAACATATTTTACTGTCTGAATATTCTGTAAATTGATTACCTCATCCCCATTTCCACTCTTGCTTCTCAAGTTCAGTCCATCATTCTCTTTGTATAATATAATAGCTTTTTTCTATTTTCAGACTCCTGTATTAATTCATTTCATTTTCCCTTCTGTTTCCAAACTTATCTTTAAGAAACATAAATAAATGTGTCAGTTCTCTGCTTGAAATTCACCTACCGGATAAAGTAAAATACCCTTTATGATATGACCCTTATATAACTGTTAAAGGCCTGTCTTTACCATTTTCCCTCTGCTTCCCACCCCTTCACAACATACATACTTTTACTTTATGCTCACACAATGAAATTTTTTAGTTAGCTGAGCCGGCTACTTCTAGTTCTTATTCCAATATCTTTATACATGCTCTTCTGTCTGGAATGTCCTAATCCAGCACTGATTAGCTATAACCCCCCTGCTCCTTCAGACTGTAGCTTAACCTTTATTCATCACAGTTAGGTGAATTTCTGTGTTCTGGTTATGCACTTCAGCCTTGAACAGTGTGGGGCTTACAGTCACCAAGCCTTACTCCTGCCTAAATAAACCTTAGTATAACTTTAGACTACACCAGAACTTAATAGCTTGGATGTCTCCAGCTGCACATATTATAATTGTGTGCATCCCACTGGACTATGTTCCTTGATAACATCGTAGTATCACCTGTGTCTTGAATAAGACCTGTCACTAAAGGGACCAATTCTGTAAATAAATACTTATCTAGTGAATGGTATTTTTACTAGGCAGTAGTATTAGGTGTAATTTTGTATTTAATTGCATGAAATGTCATCTAATCCCCCTTTTCTTTATGTCAAATATGTTTCTGTTCTTTTTCCCTTGAACTTTACATTTCTGGATTTTATCCTTGATTGTTGTAATAGGATAGAAGTGGAATAGGAAAAATATCAAATATTCTCTTTTTACTCTTTTTTTAAACCCTGGGACTAGATTGGGGAAATATTTTTAATGTTTTTTTGTGTGTGAAGTTGGATCTTAGTCACTACTTGGAAGATAATCTTTTTGAAAACATTGCCACTTTCTGAATTCTTACAGAGTAAGTAGTTAGTATTATCTAGTCTCAATTTTCAGTACCAAATGTGCTTCCTAGGCAGTCCTGCTTCTACCACTTGGCCAAAAAAAAGTACCCATGAGGCTAGCTGATAAAAAGGACAATCATAAATTTGCCCTCTTATATGCAGTATCTTGTTTTGTTGTTTGTTTGATATATATGAGAAAAGAATTCAATTTCTGTATTTGTTTTCTATTGCTGCAGTAATAAATTTCCCCAAAGTTAGCAGTTTCAAACACTGTATAGTTATTATCTCACACTTCTGTTCATCAGCAGTCCAGGTGGACTAGGCTGCTTTCTCTGTTGCAGATCTCACAAGGCTGAAATCAAGATGTTAGCCACTCTAGGCTCTGGGGGCAAATCTGTTTCCAAACTTATTAGATTGCTAGCAAAATTTAGTTGCTTGTGGTCATAGGGCTGAAGTCCCATCCTTTGCTGTCAGCTAGAGGCCTCATTGGTACTTAAAACATCTTCATCTGCATCCTTCATCTTCAAATCATCAGTAGTGCATTGAACCCATCTCATACTTCAGATATCTCTGACTACCTCTTCTGCTGCATCTGTTCTACCTGCATCCAGAGAAGATTCTTTGCTTTTAATTGCTTATGTAATTAGATGGGACCCATAAGGAGTACCAAAATAATCTTTCTATTTTAAGGTCTTTAACTGAAATTAAAGCTGCAAAAGTCCCTATATTAACATATTCACAGGTTCCAGAGATTAGTGTGTGGATACCTCAGGGATTTATTCTGCCTACCATATGATCTGTAGAAAGTATTTTGTAAACCCAAAAATGTTTAGTGTTTTCTTTTAGCAATCCCTTGACTGGACATGGGATAGTAGTCTAATTATACTTAAAATGGAAAATTTGAAATATTCAAAAACTGAAGAAAACTTTCTATGATTGGCAAATACTCAGGAGTTTAGGTCCAGGCATCTTAGTGACTACCAGTCCTTTGTTTTACAGTAATTCCTCACTTCAAGTCATCAATAGGTACTTGGGAAACTAATATTAAATGAAACAATGTAAAATGAAGCTAGTTTTACCATAGTCTAATTGATAAAAAAGAGATAAGTTCCTTCCTCATGTTTCTGCTCACGAAAACTTACCAAACTTCTAAATAAAGACCCAAACCACTTATAACATTAAAGCGTTATTTGTATTCATTCATTTTCCAAACCCCTTGTTCCAGTTCAGTGTCAAGGATGTCCAGAGCCTATCAGCATTTCAGGGCTGAAGGTGGGAACCAACCCTGAACAGAATGTCATTCTCTTCCTAGGTGCATGCACACCGTACCCACACTCACGCAGACCGAAACAGTTAAAACACACCAGTGTACCTATTGTGCACACCTTTGGGGTGTGGGAGGAAACCAGAGTGCCAGGAAAAGTTCTGTGATTGTGGTAGAACGTGCAAACTCCGCACAGGTAGTAGCCCTGGGAGACAATTGTCTCTCATCCACATTATGGTGAAATGACATTGAACAAAACCATGTTATTCTTGGAACTACTATAATGTGTATCAGTTTCAAGGTCACACTTATGATGATGCATGAAGTTAACTAAATCGAATTTAATGAAACTTATAAATTAAATACTTTCTAAAACCATAGAGATCCTACTTTTTAGTGAATTTTTTTGTTCAGTGGATTTTTCTTAACATGGTCTACTTCCCATTTGTTGACTGTCAAATTTTCTGCAAGATTATTTCAATTCCAAAGTAATGTTATTATTCAAGTGTCACCCACTTGGAATGTAAAGGGAAGGCTGCCAAAATCATCTTAAATTATAGGAAGAAAAGTAACAAAAGAAATACATGAAAATAAGTTTAAGTTTCAGTTTAATTGGGAGGTATTTTTATATGTGACTATGATGGCCCCAAATAATAGCAATTAATCGACTTCATAGTATTTGAAGATTTTACTTTACTGAATTGTAGTGTAATATTTTTCATAATAGTCTTTTGCTGATACAGAATTGTTGATTCTAGTTTCCCTTTTTAAAATATTGAAGCAGGTTTATTTGAAAAACTTGCTCAGAATCACGCCATAAGTGGCAGATAGAACATAGCCTTATACCAAAAGCTCTGACACTAAACTCTATACTCTTAACTACTGTATTATATTTGCCCTCCCATTCCTAGAAAGTGCCACATTTCTCTATTTGTCCTAATCTCACATCCTTCCTAAACCAGCTTCCACTTTACTCTCTGGAACTCATGAATGGACAGTGACAGGAAAGAAAAAAGTACCCCTACATCCTGAACCTTTACTGTAGTTATTTCTGTGATGGTTAGTTTTTGTTTTTGTTTTTGTTTGTCTCAGTATGGCTAGGCTGTGGTAGCTAATTTTCAAACACCAGTCTAGATGTTGCCATGAAGGTACTTTTGAGGTATGGATTGACTCTTAAAACAGTAGACATTGAGTGAAGCCACCTGTTCTCCATAGTGTGCATGGATGTCATCCAGTCAAATTGGAGGCCTTAAGAAAATGATACTGAGGTTCCTTAAGGAAAAAGGAATTCAGCCTCCAGACAAACTACAACATCACCTCTAGCCTGGGTCTTCAACCTATCAGCCTGGCCTACAAATTTCACAGCTGCCACCCTGCTTAATTCCTTAAAATAATCCCTTACTCACCCCCTCATCTAAATTAGGTTCTGTTTTCTACCATTATAATCATTACCTCTGTGTTCCTTATCTGGCAAACCTAGTTGAACTAAACTCTCCATCGAGCCTATACCTCAGCAGCTGCATATAGCTAGAGAAAAACAAACAGCCATACTGACTAATCTCACTTGAAAACTGTCACCTCAAACCCCAAGAGGACCCTAACTGCCATCTGGCAATGCCTCCTTATATCTAACCAACTGACTTTCCCACTCTTCATCACACCACAGTATTTCATATTCTCTTTCCGTGCCTTACTCTTATTTTGCTTTATAAGCAAAAGGAACAATTGAAGAGAAGTTTCACTACCTTTCACTACCACGTCCAGTTCCTTCCTGTTACGTGCAATGGGAATTTCGCTACCACTTCCAGTTCCTTACTGGTACATGCATATGGGAATGAATTGCCTGTGGTCTATCTGAAGTCAAACTTTAGATTGTGTATTAGGTTCCATACTCTTCTATGCAAGGACTTCTTTCTCAGAATTCTCACCACTCCTCTGCTCATCAATTTCCCCCCTCTGCTGTCAGTCAAATCAGCCTATAAATACTCTGTAAGATTTTACAGTCTTTGTTCATTTGAATTAAAGAGAATTAGTGGGTTAATTCAGTTTATCAACTATTTTGTGTCATATTCTCAAGCTGGAGATTTAAAACATATCAACTTCATTAATGTGTTACTTTTAAAAGGTTAACAAAAAAAGAAGCAAGAACTGTGACAGTTCAATCGGTATTCACTCTGGCCTGTTGCTGTTTTATCTGTAGACATCAAACAATAATGGTGCAGTGTAGATTTTGAAGTTCCTCACTCTGCAGTGAGCTTGTGGCAGACAGTCTTACTCTTTTTATTCCCAGAGCTTGGTACATACTAATTACTTTTACATGATATGTTGAACTCACCTGAAGTTCCCTCACTAGGACCTGTCACCCTTTCTCTGCTTTACCATTTTGTTCATAGCTGCTTCTTGCTGGAGAATATAGAAGTATACTGCTGGACACCAGCAATGGTTTCTGTGTTTCAGTCACCTAGCTGGTTACCTCTGGGTGCCTGCTACTCTGCTGTGCTAATAAGCCTTCCTAGCCAGTCCTTCCTAGATGGCAAATAGGAGTTCAGACTATTCACACTGATTCCAAACAAGAGTATAAGTGTGAGAAAGAATCAGGGTTGAGGCAGGAATAGCAGGAAGCTGTACTCTGCCGCCTTCTTAGTCAAGCTGTCTGCATTCTGGTATAATAAGAAATTGTGTGACGTGGTTCTTTGTCTTTGTGGGATAACCTGGAATTAGAGTGCGTGGATTTGCATCTTACCCTTTAGTTTGACCTTGGGAAAGTTACTTAACTTTTCTTTGCTTCTGGTCTTTTCTAAAATGAGAATAATACCATAGCTAACTAATAAGGTTGTTACAAGGATCATGAAAGTCAGTTTAACTAAAATGCATAGAATGGTACCCAACACATGATTAGTAGCTAAATGAGCTCCATTTGTATGCTTTTATCAGTTGCAACACTTAATTTTTGTAATTTCCTCGCTTTATCTAAAGGAGTGTAATACTGCAGAGAACAAAGGAATGCCAAATTAAAGCATTAAAAGCACACTGTTGTATATATCCATCATAATATATGTATAAAATTGGGTGTTAATTGTATAGCCTTTTTTACTCTTTTGTGTGCTAGAGTTGACAGTTTGTCTTCAGCCTTTCAGCCAGAAAAACTTATGGAGCAAATTTACTAGTTTTTCAACTATTTGTGGAAACTATAAAAATAAATATCTTAACCTGAACTAAGCACTGTAAACTATATACAGTATATATAAGGGATAGCAGTGTATGCTATAATGTAACTGTAATTTGTAGTTTATTTTCAGCAATAAGTTGATCACCAGATAAATAATTTAACATTGTGTTCAGCAGATCTCAGTATAATCTATGGTGTATATTCTAACTCATTGAATATTATATAGAAAGAGTTGTCTGGTTGAAGTACAGTTGAAAAACTAGATTTTCCTGCTTCAGATCTGAGTTATTGTTCCCAGTACCATAAACCTTGGAGAGGTGGTGGGTGGGGTTCCAGATCACTGCAATACTGGGAATATCATGATAAAGCAAATCACAAGCATTTTTTGGTTTTCCACTGTATATGAAAGTAATGTTCATACTATAACCTATTGAGTGTGCAAAAGCATCATTTTTTTTAAAAACAAGTAAACATAATTAAAAAGTAATTTTGTTGCTTAAAAATGTTAAGCATCATCTGAACCTTCAGCAATTTATGGTCTATCTGCTTCAAAGCTTCAAGCAAAAATACAGTATCTTCTAAGCACAAAAAAGCGAGATATGCTTAAAATGAGGGGTGTATATTACAAGGATTTTAAGCAAATAGTAAACGATGGCTGTTTTCACTTGTTAAGTTATATGAGGGATCATGGTAATTTCACACTTTTCAGGAAAAATGATTAATTAACAGTAATGACCCCTATCTTAATCTGAAGTTGTTCACAATAAGAAATTTAAAAGAGATTTAAACTGAGATGCTGTTTAAGAAAATGTAAATAAAATCACACTAGGATAACTATACAAAGAAAAAGAAGTAGGTTAAGGCTGAGGAACCTGGACTCTATACCTAAGCCACTCATTAACTGACCTTGGGAAAAGCACTAGATATACACATTTTGTATTGACTAGTATCATTATGAGAAACAGTAAGAGTTACATCCAAAATGAAACAGTAAGAGTTATATCCAAAAATGAATTGTTAATTTTTAATTAATTAAATGTGAACATCTTTCTGTTTTAACACATCAAATTGTGATTGATTGCTTACGTTCTTCATGAGTACCTTATGGACAGGACTGTGACTTCATCATCCATGTATCCCCAGTGTATAGCAGAATCCCCTACACATGGAGGCGTGTATGTATTTCATTCAATCTGAGTTGTCTAACATGCTCTACTTATAGCTCTTGCTGGTAAGTAAACATTTAAAATGAGATTTAAACTGAGATGCAACTTCCACAGTGTGCAGTCCTGGACTAACTAAAAAATGTATTTTACATCATATCCATTATACACACATAACTGAAACGGAATATTCAGGAAATACTTTTCTATGTAACATCCTCTGATAAGTTCTATTCCGTTATGTTTCATTCATTTAAAATAATGCTGTTGCAACTCACTGAAATGATTTCAGTATTCTCTTGTGGGTTGCAGGCTGCAGTTTAAAAGAATACCTCAAGAAAACAGGCTCTGTCAGAACAGGGGTTTTACTAGGATTTGTCCCCTTCTCTGTTGCTAGTACTTGGCACATAGTTCAATACATAGCTGTTGAATGACTGAAAGAATGGACATGCTCTTTTCCATAAGACACATTTAAGAACAAGACAAAGGGAAAATATTATAACCTCCTTGCTATATTTCACCTCAAATATTTGAGTAGTTTACCGGGTATAATACATTCCACTAAATATTCAGGATACAGAATAAATTAAGGCTTACTCTCAATCTTCATGCTGTTTAGAGCCAAATCCAAGGGAATAGTCATGTACAGTAGAAATTAAAAGATGGTTCAACATTTTGCCAAAATATTTGCTACTAGCCATAAAACCAACTAATAGAGGTATCCGATGGGAGAGTCTTGTCGAGAATGTGGTTTCCTGATAAAGATAGGGTGTCAGAACCAAAAAATTGACAGTACCTTGCTCTATCTATTTCTCATCCCTAGTAGAGGCAAAGTATGGGCTACGTATAATAGGTTTAGTTTTTAAAAATTTAAGGGGCATTTGATTCACTATTATTTGACTTAAAAGTGTATTCTCTTTTAAATAACACTTTACGGTGATACTGTGTCTAGCTTGTTGTGGCTCCTAAAAATTAGAAATTTTGGCAAACTATAGTTTGTTTTCAAATTAGTTTGGTTAGTAGATAGAGGAGGAAACTTTGGCTTTATATGAAATACATAGTGCCACATGCCCCTTGGCTTAGGCTGTCCTTTTGGCATAGTTATACACACTAACACGAGTTCAGGACAGGGCTTAGGAGCTTTTAAGATTCCAAGTATAATCCTTGAGGAGGCTAGCCTTAAACTAATCTTGAAATTTATCATCAAAACGGGGATTTGAGAAAAAAAAGAGGGTACATGTAAATTGGGCCTATCCCAGCAAACTAGAAGTATGGCTACCCCAATTTTAGTGTTCGTATTTTTGTTTGGATATATACTGTTTCAAAAAGAAAAAGAGACTTCATAGAACATTTACAAAACCTGAAACTGTGAATTAAAACATTAGTGACAAAACTTACATAATCAAAAGAGATTGCTCTCAAAGATTGAGGCTTTTTTTAATGCCTAACATTATAAATAATGTGTAAATAACATTGTCATGCAAACTTTTTTAAATTTTTATATAATTTATATATATTTTACATCATTGTTCATATTTTTGTACAATGTTTGCCTTCTCCTCTCAGGTGTAGTCCCCATAGAATTCCCACCACCAATTCACCTGTGCACCATTGCCATAGTCCTTTGTGCTCTTCCCTCCTGTTTTGGTTCCTCTCCCTCCTCTGAAGAATGTCTCTGATTTATAGTGGGGTGTTAATTTTGTGTTTTTTATTTATTCTTAATATTTTTTCCCTGATGCCTTATTTGATTCCCTCATATTCCTCCTATAAGTGAAACCATCCTATATTTTTCTTTTTCTTTCTGACTTATTTCACTGAGCAAAATCCTTTCTGACTCCTTCCATGTTGCTGTGAATGGCATTCGTTGATTTTTTTTTTTGATTGCTGAAAAGGATTCCATTGTGTATATATACCACATCCTCTTGATCCAGTCATCTATTTTTGGGTATATGGGTTGTTTCCCTATCTTACCAATTATAAATAGTGCTGCAATAAACATAGGGGTGCAGGCATCCTTTTGAAGTAATGTTTTTGTGTCCTTTGGGTAGTTTCCTAGAAGTGGAATTGCTGGGTCATATGGAAGCCCCATTTTTAGTAGTTTGAGGAACCTCCACACAGCTTTCCATAGTGGTTGGACTAGTTTACGTTCCCACCAGCAGTATAGGAGAGTTCCTTTTTCTCCACACCCTCGCCAACATTTCTTCTTGCTAGTTTTTTTTAATATGTGCCATTCTCACTGGTGTAAGGTGATATCTCATTGTGATTTTGATTTGCATTTCCCTGATTATGAGGGAAATGTTGAACATTTTTACATATGTCTGTTGGTCATTTGCATTTCCTCTTTGGAGAAGTGTATTTTAAGTTCTTCTGCCCATTTTTTGACTGGATTGTTTACTTTGTTTTAATTGAGTCATGTGAGTTCTTTATATATCTTTGCGATCAATCCCTTATCAGTTGTATGGAGTACAAAAATTTTCTCCCAAGCAGTAGGGTGTCTCTTTGTTTTGATTAATGTCTCTTTTGCTGCACAGAGCTTTTTAGTTTTGATGTAATCCCGGCTGTTTAGAAAAGTTTGGACATTTTCTTAGAAATAGCAATAATGGAATATAATCTATATGCAGTTGTCATTAAAGTAGGTTAATAGACTTAACCCTGAAAGTTGATGATTTCATATAAAATAGATAGTAGAATATCTCAGTAAATTTATTCAGTGAGTTACTATTGACTCTCTGTGACAACCCTGTTGGTAAAGCAGCATAGACAGACTTTAACATGATTTGCTGTTAAATAGTAATTGCTGTAAGGTTATGTTGGACTCAGTCGAAACTACCAATTAAATGGCAGTTTAGCCTTGTGAATATTGGGGACCCTTTTATATGAAATGGCACAATATCCCAAAACCCCCTATTCACAGTTTCTTTTGGCTTTTTAATCGAAGTAATTGAAATGCCTTCTCTATTCCCTAAGTACCCTTTTATGGGAAATAAGTAAAATATTTGCATTAATTCACATGAACACTGGTTCTACTTTTGGGGGTAAATAATCATAATCCATTCATATTCAGATCACTTAATAATATCTCTTTAGGAAGTCAAGCCCAGCCCCTAAATGGTTATATCTAGTGTTTTCAGTTCCAGACTGGGGAAATAACATTTATCCTCTTGATACTTTCAAACAGGAGGCATAAAAGTTTATTAACTTGATAAGGAAAACCGCTAACTAAAATGAAATTTAATGAAAATTCTCTATTGGAAGAATAACTTAACATTTTAACTTATTGGTTATTTAATGTATTATATAATAGCATAGTCACTTATGTAAACAGTGCTTTAAAATAATAAATGTAAATATTTAGGCCAATTTTTTGACATTGAAACAAGATAGGGCTCAAAAATAATTTTGCCTGTTTATTGCCTGACCACATGTTTTAAGATGACAGTTTTTCTGTGAATTGTTTCCTTTTATCTGTTACTCTATTCATACTTTAGGCTGCTCTAAAACAATTGCTTTATACAACTTTATTGACACTGGTTGGTATCAGAGGAGATAGAGGTTGTGGTTAATTGTCATTCCTTATCCCTCTTCTCTATACTTACCATAGCCATGAACTTACTAGGAAGCATCAAAATCAGAGGTAGTTCTCCAGCTCTCTGCTCATGTCCTTCATCCAGTACATAGGCATCCTAGATATGTCTACTTCTAGAGACCTTGTCCTCAAATCTGTACTTCTCAAGAATGTAAATCTGTATTTCTCAGAAATAAATTAATTCTGCTGTTGTTTACTACTCGGTTTAGTGAGGCATTGCTCTTGGTAATTTGACATTAACCACCAAAGGTTCTTGAAAATTCTGAGAATTAAGAGAATTGATCTGATTATTTACACATGACACAAGCTTTCCCAGTAATTATGTACAACATAAATATTAGGGAAGGATTATATCATCAGTAAATATGTGTTTGGTAATAATGATAATATTTACTGTGAGTCAAGAACTTTCCATTTATTCTCATACTATTCCTCTGTGGTGGATACTATTATCCCTATTTAATAAATAATGACAGAGATGAGAAATATTTTTCCCCAGGTCACACAATTAATGAAGAGGCCAGAATCTGATCCATGTCATTCCAGCTGCGGACCTTTGAGAGAGATTGGGTACCAAACTGGGTTCTCAAATATATTAGAAGAAACTAAGGCAAAGGGCCCCAAGTTTCTGACGCTTTGCCCAGTGTCTTCATCGAAAAATTCAAAGGCTTCACCATTGTTACTGTTCTTTTATCTAACAATAGTCTTTTAAATTAATTCAGATATAATGGAAGAAATGCCTGTGTGATCTAAACTGAAATAGTGGAACATTATGGACTTTCTCATTAGACCCTATGGGAAATAGATTAAGCTGACCAAATGATGTCCTCATTATAGATAATTTACATACTTGGTTGACATGGAGATGTGTTAACTCTGTTATTTCATAGTTTGTGAGAGACTATTTTATGATAGCACCTGATTGGTTTACTGTTTTCCTTGGATATGTTAGGATGGGTTTGAGAAGAATCAAACTGTAAAGTAACTTTCAAAACCTGATTTCTCATGTAGTTCCTGAGGAATTATGTAGTTATCAGCACTGACTAGACAGCCTTTATGCATCAGCCCCTGATGTTCTGGGTCATTCCTCCCTCAAATAGCATAACCTTTGTGTGATAACTTCTCTGCAAGGCTGATCCCAGAGTCATTACATATAACTTCATTCCTGTTTCTATAGTTGTTCCAGATCTGTAGTTCTTTGATCAGTCTCCTGAATACTAACTGTACTCTTAACACTTGGACTATGCTTTTGAATAAAATTATCCTGGATTATCTTTCTTGCCTAAGAATGTAATTTTAAACTTTTGGCATGTGCTACTGTTTAGACAACAAAATAAGTGAAGACATAGCCAACAAAAATTAACAAATCTTGCTGACATTCAGTCATATCTAATTCAGCAGCTTGTTTGTTTCTTTTTCATGGATACATAATCTTGGCTATGTTTTCATTTTGCATATTTATGTTGGGGAAAAAACAGTATCTTATGGTGTTCTACAAAAACATAAATTTCCACGTATTAAGAATGGAGACCAACTTAGAGAAACACTGAGAAACACTACTCTTAATTTCAAAAATGTTAATTTACGAGATAGTAGCAATTACAGCATGAATAACTAACAACTGCAAATCATTTAGAGGAATTTCACAACTGAAATCATTCAATTAAAGACTTGGTCCTCATACTTTTTGTTTTGCTTGCTTTCACTTATCTCATTAAATATATACTTAAAATAGGCATCATTCATATTGCCTGCATAGCCTGGGCAAGACCTTGAGGCAGAAAGACTCAAGGCTTGCTGACCTTGAGTTAAACTCTTGTCTTCCTTAGGCAGCTGGCCCAGTTTTTAAAGCTTGGGCCCTCCAGACGTATTCTCTAATAACAGAGTTAGGAAGCCCTTACAAAAGTAGAAACATTTGGAGGCATTCTCTCTCTCTCTGACCAACTCTCCATGGAAGATTTACCCTCTTCTAAATCTATTTTAAAAAATTACACCAAAGAAAAACATTATAATGTAAATTCTAAGCATTTCTTCAACAATGTGCTGCTGATATTATGTAAGAGGTGGCTAACCAGAATACATCTATTTAGAGTTGGTTTTTTTCTGTCCTGATGTGTTACTTGTTTGTTTTCCACATGTTTTTGAAGACCGCTGTCTGGAATTAGGACTGCAGTGTATAATTTGAGAATTAACCCACTTAAAGGTTTCTGACTGAGGGGCCTCCCCACTGGTGCAGCGGTTGAGCACTGGGCTGCGAAGCTGCCCGCAGCCTCCGCAGCGCTGGTTCGATCCCCGGCCACTGGGGAGGGTCCCACATGGCGCGCAGACCTCTCCTGCCGCCCGCTGCTCCCCTCAGCAGTGCATTTCGGGCCTTCTGCCTGCTCTGCTCCCCGCTCTGGCTCTGGTGAATTCTCTCACCCTCCCGCACTTCTGACTGTGCCCAGTGCTTGTATAAATAAATAAATAAATCTTTAAAAAAAAAAAAAAAAAGGTTTCTGACTGAGGATAAGAGTCCAAGCACTAATTAGAACATCTTTTGTGTTGTAAAATACTTTAGGATACCTGATTTTTTTTTTTTTGCCAAGAGTCCCACATTACTAATATATATATATATTTTATTTTACTCATAGTAAATTTTATGTTGTACCATTTCTTGGAATAAGAACAGAGAAATGGAAACTTTTCATGAATTTCTTGGTTCTTGTTTTGCTTACAGAGAGAAAACTTTGATGTAATGCTAAATGTTAAAAATGTATTGTATTTTAAGAAAATTTTATCCATGGAGGACTGATGGTATTCATAGAATAATTTTTGCTTAGGTTTGTCAACTGTAAAGTGATCCTTTTCTGTCACTGATACAAGTTAGAGCATTCTTTACATCAACATTTTAAGAACAGTTTTACTCTTCAATGGATTTTAGTATATTCACAGACTTATACAACCCTCATCACAATCAGTATTAGTTTTTAATCAACCCCAAAATAAACTCCATGCCCATTAGTAATCATTCCCTGCAAACTTCCCAGTCATAGGTTATCACTAATCTGCTTTGTAACAGTGTAGAGTTACCTTTTCTATGTAATTCATATAAAATCACTTATTTGTGATCTTTTATTTTTGTGATCTTTTATCTTTTATGGATCTTTTATGTATACTTATTTATGATCTTTTATTATTGTGTTTTTTTTCACCTAGCATAATTATTTTAAGGTTGATTCATGTTGCAGCTTATGTGAGTACGTAATTGTTTTTACTGAGAAATTACATTGTACAGATACACTACACTATCGCTTTATCCACTCCATGGCTGATAGATTTCGGTTGTTATAATTTTGTGGCTATTGTAAGTAATGCTACTATGAACATGGATTACACCATTGTCTGTGGCTATATACCTAG
This sequence comes from Talpa europaea, assembly GCF_964194135.1. Taxonomy (NCBI): domain Eukaryota; kingdom Metazoa; phylum Chordata; class Mammalia; order Eulipotyphla; family Talpidae; genus Talpa; species Talpa europaea. The sequence goes on along the minus strand of NC_140082.1, from coordinate 64,831,515 downwards.
TAGTGAAGTTGTTGGGTCATATTAATTCCGGGCTTCATATTTTGAAGAACAGCCAGACTTTTCTAACCCTGCCACCACTTTTTTTTTTCATTGTTTCATTATTTAAATTCCCATTAGCAGAATATGAGAATTCAAACTTTTCACATCCTTGTGAACACTTATTATGTCTTTCTGAGTATATCTGAATAGGTATGAAGTGGTATCTAATGGTGGTTTTGATTTGTATATCTTCTTGAGAAATCCTGTTTAGATCCTTTGACCTTTTTTTTAAGTAGGTAATAGCCTTGTTCTTGATTTTGGTTTTTGTTTTTTTTCCCCTAAAGATTTATTTATTTATTTTATGCAAAAACTGGGGTACAGGTCAGAAGTGCGAGAGGGTGAGAGAATTCACCAGAGCCTGAGCGGGGAGCAGAACAGGCAGACGGAGCAAAGACACTGCAGAGGGGGGCAGTGGGTGAGGCAGGAGAGGTCTGCTGCGCCATGTGGGGTTCTCCCTGGCCAGCAGGGAATTAAACCGGTGCTGCAGAGCCTGCAGACAGCTTCGCAGCATGGCGCTCAACTGCTGCTCCACCAGGGAGGCCCCTGTTCTTTTTTTGAAGAGTTTGTTATGTATTCTATATATAAGTGCTTTATCAAATGTATGGTTTGCCAGTATTTTCTCCCAGCTTATAGGTTGCTTTTTCATTTTCTTAATGTGTCCTTTCAAAGATAAATGGTTTTCATGCTTGTTAAGTCCACTTCTGTCTGCTTTTATTGTTGCTGTTGCTTCTATGTTTTCTTCTAAGAGATTTATAGTTTTAGTGCTTGCATGAGTCTGTGATTCATTTTGAGGTAATTTTATATATGATATGAGGTAGCAGTCCACTTTCATTCTTTAGCATGTAGATGTCCAGTTGTCCCAGTTCTATTTCTTGTAAAGACTGTATATGTTTCTTCCATTGAATTGTCTTGGTACCCTTGTTGAAGATCAATTGACAACAAATGTAAGGATGTACTGGATTCTTTTCCACTGATTTCTACATTTATCTTCTCGCCAGGGACACTTTGTCTTGATTACTGTAGCTCTATATTAAGTTTGAAATCAAGAGTCTTCCATCTTTTTCACTATTGTTTTCAGTATAGTTTGGGAATTATGGGCCTCTTGAATTTCTGTCATTACCTTTTCGTTTTCTGCAAGAGAGGTATCTGGGATTTTGATAAGGATTGCAGTGAATCTAGTCACTTTGGAAGTATTACAGTATTAACAGTAAGTCTAATCTGTGAACATGGAATGTCTCTCCCTTTATTAGACTTTCTCTAATTTCTTTCAATAATGTTTTATAGTTTTCAGATACATGCTATGTAGTACTGTTTTTAAATGTATCCCTAAATATTTTTTATATAACTATAAATGAAATAATTTTCTTAATTTTATTTTTGTCGTGTTCATTGTTTACAGAAATAAAATTGATTTTTGTTTATTAATCTAGTATCCTATAGTTATGCTGGACTTAGAAGTTTTAGTAGTGTTTTAATAGATTTGTATGGTTTTCTATATAAAAGATACCAACTTCTAGCAGAGACAACTTCTCTTCCTCTTTTTCCATCTGGGTGCCTTTTTCTTCTCTGGCTGCCCTGCCTAGAATCTCCAGTACAGTTTTTCATAGATGTGGCAAGAGTAGACATCCTTGTCTTAATCTTGGTCTTAGAAGGAAAGTATTAAGCCTTTCACTCGTAAGTATGATGTTAGGGTTTTTCATAGATGCCAATTAATTTCTTCTATTCCCAGCTTGTTCAGTGTTTTTATCATGAAAGGTTGTTGAATTTTGTCAGATGCTTTCCTATACATAATGAGATGGCTGTGGGTTTTGTTCTTTATTCTGTGAAATTATATTATATTACATTAGTTGATTTTTTCAGATATTAAACTTATCTTCCGTTCCTAGAGTAAATCCCATTTGGTACTGGTGTATAATTCTTTTTATATTTTGCTGGATTCAATTTGCCAATATTTTTGTTGAGAATTTTTGAGTCTATATTTATAAAATATAATAAGTTATAGTTTTCTTCTGATGTCTTGTTTTGGAATCAAGTTAATGTTGACTTTATAGAATGAGTTGGGAAGTATTTACTTCTGTCTTTTGGAGCAGTTTGTGATGAATTGGTATTCTTATTCAAATATTTGGTAAAATTCACCAAAATCATCTGGTTTTAGGCTTTTCTTTGTGGGTAGTTTTTAAAGTGCTAATGCATTTTCTTGTTGTTTATACTCATTCATTACAGATCTATTCAGATTTTCTGTTTCTTCTTAAATCAGTTTTGGTAGTTTGTGTCTTCTCAGCAGTTTGTATATTCCAGGAATCTCTCCAATTGATCTCAGTTCTATAATTTGTTAGTATGTGGTTAGTTGTTTGTAGAATTCTTTATAAACCTTTGTATTTCTCAAGGTCAGAAATCTTCATAGATATCTAACCAGGAAATAGGTACTTAATCTTACAAAGACATTTACTCTTAAATTTGGGAAACTTTCTAGGGATAGTAAATATGAAGAGACATTAAAAACAAAAAATTACTGAGTCCTCATTGTTAATTGCTAATAGCAAATACACATCAACATTAATTCCTCTCTGGCACAGACAGGGAAAAAGATAAATATGTTAGTAGTGAGGGAAGGCTTTTGCTATTCAATACTGTTCAAAGGGTATCTCCAGGTTAAGAAATTGCTTCCTTAGCAACTTGTGGTGATCTGATTGTCCAACTTTCCATCTGAAAGTGAGGGTAGCACGACCACCTGCAGAGCTACTGGATATTTACTTTTCATTGTATTGTCTCAGCGATTCTTTAGAAACTTTATTTGGCCAGATCTCATTACAGTTAACTCCAAAGGAATGACCAAATTTTTTTTTTTTTTTTTTTTTTTTTGATGGGACCCTCGCCGGTGGCCAGGGAACAAACCAGCATTGCAGAGGCTGCAGGCAGCCTCACAGCCCAACACTCAATCGCTGCGCCACCAGGGGAGGCCCAGAATGACCAAATTTTTGATGATACATTTCTCTCTCATTTTATGGATCTATAAAATGTGTCAAAAACATACATTTTTGGTTTTTAGAATGTAAAGTCTTGAGGGCTCCTGGTAGTGCAGGCGGTTGAGCGCAGCACTGGGAAGTGTCTGCAGCCTCCACAGTGCCGGTTCAATCCAGGCCAACCGGCGAGGGTCCCACATGGTGCATTGGACCTCTCCTGTATTGCCCGCTGCTTCGCTCAGCACTGTATTTCATCAGTCTGCCTGTTCTGCTCCCCGCTCTGTCTCTGGTGAATCCTCTCACTCTCCCGCACATCTGGCTTGTACCCCAGTTCTTGTATAAATAAATAAATACTTAAAAAAAAAAAAGTAAAGTCTTGAATGCAAGGGAATTTTAGGCCAAAGTAGTATAATATGTACTCAGGCAACATAGAAAAATTCTAAGCATGTTTAAGAGATTGTTTCATTTGTAAAAGCACAGAGAATGTGATTTCTGAGTTTAGGTTCCCTACCTTGACAAGTTCATTCCCATCCTAACTCTATCTTAACTGTTTGACCAAAAGTTCACTCTTTGGTTATATATTTTTTCTTTTTCATGAAAACCTTTCTTATCTCTCATAATAAAGCATTTGGATTCTATTACAAATTCCATTATAAAATTACTTTCATGAGGCTGTTTATTACTCAAAGGTAAATTAAGTGATATTAGACATTAAATGGAAGTAAATATTCAATTTACTAAGAGTTTAAAACCCATTTGGTTATTGCAGACAACCCGTTATGTACATATCTCTCTCTGGAAAATATTCTGTATTTAAAAGAGAAACTCACACTGTAATAAGAAAAAAAGGTCACTTTAAAAAAGTTATTCGCAGCCAGAACAAAAGCCAGATCATTTGGTTGCAAACAGTACAAGCAGTAGACTTCCTCAATTGGAAAAAGCAATTTAAGTTCTGGAAGTTGGCTGCCAAGGAAACTACTGACTGCAAAAAGACTAGCAGAGTTTTGTGCAGACTAAGCATGATTGCCTTGTGGCATTTTCTACTCTCTATGAAAAGGATGAAAAAGTAAGTAACTTGGAAATACATCACTTCTGTTGCATGGAGACAGGGAGTGGATCATTCTCTTTTTTTTTTTTTTAAATGTATTTATTGGGCCTCCCCTGGTGGCGCAGTGGTTGAGCGCTGGGCTGCGAAGCTGCCCGCAGCCTCTGCAGTGCCGGTTCGATCCCCGGCCGCCAGCGAGGATCCCACATGGCGTGCAGACCTCTCCTGTCTCGCCCACTGCTCCCCTCAGCAGTGTATTACGTCAGTCTGCCTGTTCTGTTCCCCGCTCTGTCTCTGGTGAATCCTCTCACCCTCCTACGCTTCTGACTCTACCCAGTGCTTGTATAAATAAATAAATACATCTTTTAAAAAAAATGTATTTATTTTATATAAGAACCGGGGTACAGGCCAGATGCTCGGGAGGGTGAGAGGAACCCTCTCACCATGTGGAACCATGTGGAACCCTCACCGGTCAGCCTGGATGGAACCGGCACTGCAGGCTGCGGACAGCTTCATAGTGCTGCACTCAACCGCCTGCGCCACCAGGGGGAGGTCCGGATCATTCTCTTTAGTTTTCCCTACCTTTTTATTTTGAAAATGGTTTAAGCCTTTTTTGAAGGGGAAAAAAAAAAAAAGCTGAAAGTATAATCTGCCTACTTTCACCTAAATTCACCAGTTTTTGAGCATTTTTGCTTTCTCTTATCCTCCTACACATGCACTCAAATGCACATAAAAAGTAAATCACAATTACAACTCTTCTTTAAGTACTTTAACATATATTTCCTAAGAAGACATTCTCTACCTAACCATGTAACCTGAAATTTTTCAACTGATACAGTATCTCATGAATAATCCATTTATTAATATTACCCCTAAGTGTCTGCTTTTCCTTTTTTAAAATCTAGAACCCAAAACTCCATCATTACATTTAGTTGTCATGTCTTTTGAATCTTTAAAGAAGATTTAAGACTTTCGTGTCCATTATTTTTTAAAAGACAAGGCCTCTTTCCTTCTAGACTGTCCCAAAATCCAGATTTACCAAGTGTTCCCTTGTAGTTGCAAGTCTGTTTAGCGTATTTGATAAGAAAACTAACAAAGGAAAGGAATGTGTGGTTTTTCTATTTCATCATACCAGGGGGCACATAACAATCTATATATTTTAATTATTATTAATAAGACTTAGTTTAATCTTGGATAAGACTCTTGGATAAGACAATATTCACCATATTTGTCCATTGTAAAGATATCTTTTCACCTTACAATTTAGAAAAATGAGAGATTGATACTTTGAGGACATGTGAACATAGTTCCCTGTAACCTTCTTTCAGTGGTTTTAGCATCCATGCTCCTTGTCCAGTGGGGGGGGTTATTGATGACCTTGCCTCTATTTTTATTGACTCGCCTTTTTCTGTAAAGAAGAGCTTTCCCTTCTTTAATTTAATTTTTAAATTACTGTGAACTTGGGATTTTTTTAGTTATATGTTAACATGTGTTATATGTTACATGTTCAGTTAACATGTTATATGTTATAACATATTGTGGTTATTCTTTTTGATATTTGCATTTTCCCAAAGTTGCTTTTCAGCCAACTTCTAAATCACATTTTTATCTCTCCATCATTCTTTGCACACTTCTTACCTTGTACTTTTTCTGCCCCAACATGGAATCAACCTTTTCTCCAAGAAGTCTGTTCCTTTTAGTGGAGAAACCAAGATTGAGTAGCCTGGCTTATTGCTTAGGTAAAATACACTTTTTAAAATCATAAATTCATACATATTACCGCCGTGAAAATCCTTAGCTTTCGTCCTTTCATATTTATATCTCCCTTCACCCACATTTAACAGCTCTGGTTTTCCACCCCACACCACCCAACCTCACCCCCAGTATGTTTACTCATTTATTCTATCTATAGTACATACAAAATAATTTTAGAATTACTATACTTGTACCACTATGAACAATAAATCTTCTAAGTTTAGAATTTCTTTGCACTTCTTTTTGTCCTTGGAAGATATCCTATAAGGGCATATAGTCAAAGTACTATATTCAGAAGTTAACTTAAATTTTTTATTGTGGGTATGTTCTTAATTTGGTAAACAACTGCATTCATTCATTTTGTTTGAATTCAGTTTTAAGTTGTATTTTTTTCATCTTATAAATTTAACTTTGAATATATAAAACATTTACATGGCTCAAATATCAAAACTGTAGATACAGGGCCTCCCCTGGTGGCGCAGCGGTTGAGCACTGGGTTGCGGGGCTGCCCGCGGCCTGTGCAGCGCCGGTTCGATACCCAGCCACTGGCAAGGGTCCCACCAAAAAAAAAACAAAAAACAAAAAAAACTGTGCATACAAGATAATTTCAGGAAGTATCCCTTCTTTTCCATTTCACCCATCTTCGATAGGTAACCATTTGCTTTGTGAGTTGCTGTTTTATTTTCCATCTATTTCTTTTTTGCAAAAATATACACACTGACATTTCCATAAGACACAAACTTTTTCTGAAAAAGTCCAGATACAACAACACTGTCATTATAACATGGAAGCAGCCACAGATTATTTGTAAGTTAATAGGTATTACTATGTTCTTTTTTTTTTTTTTAATTTATTTATACATACAAGTACTGGGGTATAGGCCAGATGTGCGGGAGGGTGAGAGGATTCACCAGAGACAGCAGGGAACAGAACAGGCAGACAGACTGAAATACAGTGCTGTGGGGAGCAGTGGGTGAGACAGGAGAGGTCTGCCGCACCATGTGGATATCTCCGTGGCCGGCTGGGATCAAACCTGCACTGCAGAGGCTGCAGACTGCTTCACAACACTGCGCTTAACCGCCTGCACCACCAAGGAGGCCCATTGCTATGTTCTAATAAAACTTTATTTGCAAAGAGAGAAGATGGCCAGATTGGCCTGCAGACATAGTTTTTGGCTCCAGTTTAAGGGGTAGATTTAGATAAATACACTGCCATACAAAAATATATCATAATGTCCTAGGTAGATATTATTTGGTACCTTGCTTTTGTTTCCCTAACAAATGTATACTCAAATCAGTCCCTGTCCGTTGCTCAAGAGTATCCCCTTTCTGAGTACATAGCCTTCCAAATATTAACCTGTAAGTAAACTGGTTCTTACTAGTATTTTGTTAACACAAATTAATGATGTTGTACTTAAGGATGTTTTGTATATATGCAGTCTATTCTTTTATGGTAATGTAGAGATTCAAATAACTAAAACTTGCTCAGTGAAAAGAATATAGTATTTTATTTTAAAATGAGATTTTTCTAATTATAAAAGTAGTGATACACATCATTAAAGTATTTCTTTATATTCTTTTACTCCCATCCCAGCCATGTCTATTCCCTTCTCTCAAACTCTTAACAGTTTGATCTATGTGATTTAAGTCTTCCTTCTTTTGTTGTATTTAATGGTGGGTTTGTTTTTATTTTTTCATATTATCATGTAAGCATACAGGACAAATTTATTTATTTTTACAAATATCTATTATGCTACAGATAATGTATCATGGCTTGGTCTTTTTACTTTAAGTGTCTTAGCTATCTTTTAATGTCCATGTGTATTGTTTACTCATTATTTTTAGTAGCTCATAATATGGATTTACCTTTATTTATTTAACTATTCCCCTACTGATATTTCGGTTGTTTTTATTTTATAGACTTCAATTAATATCCTGGAACTTGTCTTTATAAATGGTTAAATATTTCTATAGAATAGATTGCAAGAAGTGGGATAGTTAATTGTCACTGACTTATGCTTCAACCTTGTCTTCCCAACACCTTATCAACACCAAGTACTGGCTTTTTTTTTTTTTTATTTATTTACCAATCTGATGAATAAGAAAAGGAAAAGTAGCTTATTATTTTAATTAATATTTTTTCTGTTCATTAGTGAGATTGTTAGTTCATGTTTGTTAGCTACTAATTCTGATTGCTCACTTGTCTATAGAATTTTTTTTTAATGGAGCTTTTTGTACAGTATCCTTCATTGTCTGAACCTTCCCTTTCCAAATTCTGAAATTAAATAGATTTGGAAAAGGTTTTGAGGAATCCCTTGCTATATGTGCCATCAGTTCTCTCCTTCCAAAATCAGATTGACTCAGTGCTTCCCCAGTGGTGCAGCAGTTGAGCGCTGGGCTTCGAAGCTGCCCACAGCCTCTGCAGCGCCAGTTCGATCCCCGGCCGGCTGGTGAGGATCCCACATGGCGCGCAGACCTCTCCTGTCTTGCCCGCTGCTCCCCTCAGCAGTGTATTTCGTCAGTCAGACTGTTGTGCTCCCCGCTCTGGCTCTGGTGAATTCTCTCACTCTCCCATGCTTCTGACTGTACCCAGTGCTTGTATAGATAGATAAATAAATCTTTAAAAAAAAAAAAAAACTTTAAAAAAGAAATCAAATTGACTCAGATAGAAAAGATGCCTCTCAATTTCCTTACTTGCCATTCAAAGCTTGGCTGTCCAAAATCAGAGACTAGATAGATTCAGATAGAGAGGTGACTTGTATCCTTATACAGTAAAAAAGTGTTACACATTTTTATTCCCTGTATGTCATTTATCTTTTGATCTTGATGTCGTTTTACACAAGGAAAAGTTACAAATGTTTATGTTGAACATCTCTTATTTTCCTCTGAGTTCTAGGTTTTGCTTTTTCTTAGGTTGATTTTCCCATCGTAGAATCTTTTGATATCTGTCCTTTTTTTGTAGTACATGATTCTTGTATGTAGTACTAGATTCATGAAATGTATTTTTATACATAATTTTGTCAACAATTTTTAATAATTTACCCTTTATCATTAATTTTATGACAATGATACCATCATCATATGTGATATCTTATTTTAAATCACCAACAGGAGAACTTTTATGTCAGTTATTTCTCTGCTCTGACCAAGTTTATATTTTAAGGGCTTTGCTCTGAAGTTTTGATAATGTGCTAGTTGACAAATGGAGACATTTGTTTTGACCCAGGAATGCATTACACTTGAGACATGGCATACTCAAGGACCCAAAGATCAGACCAAATGAATATTGGTTTTTGTTTTTTTTTTTTTTAAGATTTATTTATTTATTTATACAAGAACCGGGGTACAGGTCAGATGCACAGGAGGATGAGAGGATCCACCAGAGACACAGTGGGGAACAGAACAGACAGACTGATGAAATATACTGCTGAGGGGAGCAGCGGGTGAGACCGGAGAGGTCTGCAGTGCCATGTGGGACCCTCGCCGGCCAGACGGGATCGAACTCGTGCTGCAAAGGCTGCGAACGAACAGCTTCAAACCACTGCGCTCAACCACTTGCGCCACCAGGGGAGGCCCCCAAATTAGTATTGTTAATGGAAGCTATGAGGAAAAGTACTAAGTAATGTGTTGGAAAGACCTAAATATCCAGTAAAGGATTTGGGGAGTAACTTCCTATACTATTATTGAGTCTTAAATGAACAGATATTCTGAAATTTTCTTTTTTTTTTTTTTTCTTAGTACTGGATGAATGAATACACCTCATCCATTGGAATTGGAGTTTTCCATTCAGGAATTGAAGTATATGGCAGAGGTATGTGTACACACAGTTTAAGTATACTTTCTGTAGATTTTTGCCTTGCAAAGGAGTTGCAAAATCAAAGCTATAATTCTTCCCTTTTTCACAACTTCTGTACTTTTATTGCAGAAAATAGAAGAATAGAAGGGAAAATAGACAAGTGAATGTTCATTTAGTTATCTTTTATTCTAATACTATGTCTTAAAAAATATTTTCCTTTTGAGGTTGTTGTACTATCACAGTTTTACTCTAATATTGTTGACATTCCTAAGAAACTTCTTACCTTGCAGAGTAGTTTGATAAAACAACCAATTTGGTTGGGAAAGCGTTGGAGTGTTGACTAGAATCCTGTAGGCTTCTAAAGGAATTTTGGTACTAAATTCGTTTGTGTAGACTGCAAGTGTAGTTATAAAGTCAAAAAATATCTCTGACCAAATCCTGCCTTTGATTACATCTAGAATTTTGCTCAAGAATGATTACCTTTGTCATCAACTTGGACCTCTTTGTTTTTTACTACCCTTTATTATGATTAACATTACATGGCAGTCAAATCAGTCAGCTGTTTTTCAATAGCTTTTTCCTTCCTTCTAATTCCCACTCCTGATGCAAGATAGTCTACTCATGATCAAGCTGTAATCTGTAATAGTCTTTGTAGAACAGATCATGTTGCCAGTTTTTTACCAGGGTTGTGATAAGTGATTCTGAATCATAAACTCAATCTAGCAGAAATGTCTTTATTTGCTTTACCTTGGCAGTCTTTGTGACCTCTTAGAACATGTTACTGCAGTTTACCTGGTTACCCCTAAAGACTGCATCCCAGCTTTAGCCCATACAAAGAAAAGGCTTGTTTACTTAAATGTGTATGATGGTTTATAATCTCCCTTTTTTATATTCCATAGTAGCTGCTTGTAGATGCAGTGTAGGATATTAAATGTTAGCTATAAAGATTTGTTTAGCTGCATTTCACTTGAAAGAATGCATATACCAAATAATCCCCACCCCCAAAATAGGAGGCTCCTGCTGAAAATTTCAGTGGTTGGAATATTGCTCTGGGTGGAATCATAGTCTGTGGGTTGGTTCCCTTATTTGATATGGTGTTTGTCATAGTTGTGTGTGTAGTGCCACGCAAAATCAGTTTTTAAAGTGCCATCACGTTTTGAACCACTTGTCTGTGCCCTCATGAGGTCGATAAGGGCATGTGGCATTTTCTCCATTTTTAAGATGCAGAACTGAAGTTCAAACCTGCTGAAAGTCATACAGCTCTAAATGAACAGAACTGGGATTTGAACCCAAGTATTCTTGTGTACCTAGTCCCTTGCTCTTTTATCTGCCTAGCCATTGCTTCCCTTCATAAAATGATTTAGGGATAATTAGAAACATAGATCAAAACATATCCAAGTTCAGTAAAATTGAGGCCAAATATATTCCTGAAAAGTGAACATTTCTTGACTAGCAGAATAAATGGGTCTATAACTTTCCTTACTCTAATGGAGACAGCTAAATTCCACATGTAATCTTTCCCTGTCCAACCTGATTATCTACAATGTTTTACAAGATTCTATCATTTAAAAAAATTTAAATGCATATCTCAAAATAGAGTGCTAAACACTTATCCACATCATTGCTTTTTCCCTGAAGCTCTGTATCAAAAGTAAAATAAACATAGTTTGTTCTGAGACCTTTTAAGTTTATATTTATTAGCTGTTATGTGATGAGATTAATTTAAACATTTGTTTGGAATTCTTTATACTAAGATTTGTCACTTAAATATCTAAGTATCTCATGTCAGAATTATAAGCAGAAATTTCTGTTCCTTACTGATTTGAACCTTTCTTCATTTTTGTTCTGAATGAGCATTTGTATCTGATGAGCCTGAATATGTGTTCACTGTAGTACAAGTGGTTCCCTCCTAGCGAGAAGGTTTGTTGTGGAGAGAGAGAGAGACACAGAGAAAGAAAGAGAGAGTGTGTGTGTGTGTGTGTCTGTCTGTCTGTCTGCCTGTGAGTGGGTTGTATGTGTTAATTTGGTATCTTTTTCTTGAATGAGGGGAATTGAATTCAGTTTTTCACATTTGCTAATGTTTTCCTTTTACTTAAGATAAATCAAGAGTCCTCATTCTAGGAGCCCTGTAAACTTACTGTTAGGCAATTTTTTCCATAAAATTCAAGTTGGAAATTTGATCAATTTAATTTAGAAAGTAGCAAAGCTGTGAACTGACCCTGCTTATTCTGACGTAATAGATAGGCAGAGGAACTTTATTCACCTTTGAGTCGTTAGTGATTCTCTTCTTGCCAATATAAGCAAGGTAAATATATAAGTCAGGGTTGCCTTCGAAGGTCCTTCATTATAAGAGTTAGGTCTTTTGTGTTAACCATTCTATACAATAGCTAAATGAGATGTTTGTGAAAGTACTAATAAATTGCAAAATCTTTGGATTAAATCATTATTATCCTCATTTGTTAAAACTAAGCATTCTAGTTAAATTTTATGTGATAAATACTAAAATTCATTAGTTTTCTCTTTCAGAATTTGCTTATGGTGGCCATCCTTATCCCTTTTCTGGAATATTTGAAATTTCTCCAGGAAATGCTTCTGAACTAGGAGAAACATTTAAATTTAAGTAAGTACAGAGAAAATTTTTATTTCACTATCTTAAGTGCCAAAACTTATTTTTAGATTCATTCTGTAGATTAAAGCTTAGAATGTTAAAATATTTCTTTAACATTATTTTAGTTGCTGACTTTTTATTTTAAAATGAAATAGAAAGATAGAGATATTCCAGATAAGGTACCTGAAATAACCTAGTCTATTACTTTTATTTGGGATCCATCTAAGTTATTCTTTCTTCTTTAAAAATGTTTTTACTGGGCCTACCTAATGGCGCAAGGGGTTAAGACACAGCCTATGAAGCTATCCGTAGCTACTGCAGCATGAGTTCAATCCCTAGCCAGGAAGCTACCCATATGGCACAGCAGACCTTTCCTGACTTGCCCACTGCTCCCCTCAGCAATGTATTTCAGTCGCTCTGTCTGTTCTGCTCACCACTCCGTCTCTGGTGAATCCTCTCACTACCCCACAAACACACACACATACCTCTAGCCTGTACCCCAGTTCTTGTATGCATAAATAAATAAATCTTTAAAAAAATAAAAATGTTTTTATTTATATAACTGAAAGACTGCTTTAGAAAATATTAATATCTACTGATATTGCTTCCCTATTTGGGGGAGGTGAACTTTTATGTGACCTACTTAAATTTTAAAATCTCTTCATTTTCCGTTGAAATAGACATTATTTATAAATATGAAATAACTAAATAGTTATTAGCCAGGAAGCAGTTGTTAAGGTACATATATTTGGGCCTCCCCGGTGGCGCAGCGGTTGAACGCTGGGTTGCGAAGCTGCCCGCTGCCTCTGCGGCGCCAGTTCGATCCCCGGCTGCTCCCCGGCCACCTGAGGGAGGGTCCCACATGGCGCGCAGACCTCTCCTGCCGCCCGCTGCTCCCCTCAGCAGTGTACTTCGGTCCTTCTGCCTGCTCTGCTCCCCGCTCTGGCTCTGGTGAATTCTCTCACCCTCCCGTGCTTCTGACTGTACCCAGTGCTTGTATAAATAAATAAAATAAATCTTTAAAAAAAAAAAAAAAGGTACATATATTTATGTATTAATAAACTTAAAATGTATGAATATGAGTGTATCTGGAGCCTTATGAGTAATAAACAGCACTGAAAATCTGAATACTAATACTCAAATCTATTCCTTAATTAATGTTTGTGTTTTAAGTGATATATACAATCTTGGTTTCAAGAACATTAATCAAAACCATATTGAGATACCACCTTACACCAGTAAGAATGGCACATATCAAAAAACAAGCAACAACAAATGTTGGTGAGGATGTGGTGAAAAAGGAACTCTCCTACATTGTTGGTGGGAGTGCAAACTGGTCCAACCACTATGGAAAGCTGTCTGGAGGTTCCTCAGTCTACTAAAAATGGAGCTACCGTATGACCCAGCAATTCCACTCCATGGGATCTACCCAAAGGACACAAATACATTGATTCAAAAGACAACCTGTACCCCTGTGTTTATTGCAGCACTATTTACAATAGGCAAAATCTGGAAATAACCCAGATGCCCAAAAATAGATGACTGGATCAAGAAGATGTGGTATATATACACAGTGGAATATTATTCAGCAATCAAAAAAAAGATAAACTCATGCCATTCGCAGCAATGTGGATGGAACTAGAAGGAATTATGCTCAGTGAAATAAGCCAGAAGGAAAAAGAAAAATAATGGATGGTTTCACTTATAGCAGGAATATAGAGGAACCAAATAAGACATCAGTGTAAAAAAATAATAACAGTACAAAACACAACAAAGCAAAAACAGACAATTATAAATCAGAGACATCCTGCAGGGGAGGAGGAGAGAGAGGGATCAGAGGGAGGGAGGGAGGAGCACAGGGGACTGAGGTGATGGTGCATGGGTGCATTGGTGAAGGAAACTCTATGGGAACTACACCTGAGGGTGCTGGGGGAAGCAAATACTGTTTAAAAATAAACAATGATGTAAAAAATTTTTAAAAAATTAAAAAAATTTTAAGAATACTCATAAAAAATAAAGAAATGTATGCACCTATAATAATTAACTTACAAACTGAAAACTAGTGAAATGAGGTTATAACATTGAAATTCAGTATATGGCTACACATTTTTATCACTACTGAGTTCATGATTCTTTTAGCCTATCAATGATATGAAACATTTATACACTAGAGTATTGAATCTAGTTCTTAGGTCTATTACTAGATAAGAGTTATTCAAGTATTTTCCACTTTCTTGGATACCTCATTATGTGTCTGACAAAAATTACATTTCTATTGAGTAATGTCGGTTGCCTGTCCAGAATGGGAGTTATTTTTTTTGGTTGTTGTTTTGTTTTTTACTGGATTGGGGTCATTTTTGTTTGTTTCATTAACTGGGTTTTTGTTTGTTTTATATATTTTTTTTTTAACTTAGTCATTCGAAGTTCACCTCACTGTAGCACAGTAGCAGATAACTTAAAAGATTATTCCTAAGAAATTGGCCAGCCATTTGAAGTAACTGCTAATACAATAGTTGTAAAAAAAAAAAACTGATGCTACATTTTAATATAGTTTTTTAAAAAGATTTATTTATTTATGCATACAAGAGCTGAGGTATAGGCCAGAGGTGTAGGGAGTGAGTGGATTCACCAGAGACAGAGTGGGGAACAATACAGGCAGATTGACCGAAGTACACTGCTGAGGGGAGCAGTGGGCAAGTCAGGAGAGGTCTGCTGCGCCATATGGGTTGCTCCCTGGCCGCCTGGGGATCGAACTCATGCTGCAGATGCCGCAGACAACTTCATAGGTTGCATCTTAACCCCTTGCGCCACCAGAGAGGCCCTTAATATAATTTTTAACATATTATTTTATTAAGAAAATAACTTGGTTGTATTATTTTATAAATAGTGTACAGAAAAGTTGAAAGTATCTCATTTACCTTTTAGTTTTATTTCACTAGATTTGCTTATAATATCACTGGAAATAAGTCTTTAAGCATGCTTTCTTAAATACCTTCAACTCACACAGCTTTGTTCTTTTTTACCTCTTTTTTCCTTTTGTTCTTTAAGAGAAGCTGTTGTTTTAGGGAGCACTGACTTCCTGGAAGATGACGTAGAAAAAATTGTGGAAGAATTGGGAAAAGAATACAAAGGCAATGCCTATCATTTGATGCATAAAAACTGCAATCACTTTTCTTCAGCTTTATCAGAGGTAAGTTACATTTTTATCCTAATAATTCTTGAAATAAATGACATTTACCAGTATAATTGCTGTCCAATTATATTTAATTGATTCGTTTTTCTTCTGATTTTTCATGTTTACAATACTGTTATTATATTTCTATATCTTGTATGAATGAACTTTCTAAAGTGGGTAACTGTAAACTTAGCATATTTTAAAATTATAATTCTATTCATGACTGCAGTAGGTGGAGTGAGTACAAATAATTGTCTTTTTTTATTCTAAATCATTTATAAAAGCCTGAAACTTGTACTTAAAAAAAAAAAATATGTAATGCCTCAGTGACTTCTGCTTCTTGCCCCTAACATTTCTCTTTTCCTAAAATTCAGTTGCCAATTTGAATTTTATCCTGACTCTTAATTATTAATAAGTAATTTATTTCTTCTATCTTGAAATTTTATTCTGCCAGTTTATAACATAGGCACTAATGACTAATTTGCATTCCCAGTTCTTTTTTTTTTTTTTTTTTTTTGTGGGACCCTCGCCAGTGGCCGTGGAACGAACCGGCACTGCAGAGGCTGCAGGTAGCCTCACAGCCCCGCGCTCAACCGCTGCACCACCAAGGGAGGCCTACATTCCCAGTTCTTGAATCCCAAGCAGAAGACAATGCCAGATAGAAATTGTTAAGGACTTTTAAAAAGGTAATGGAGAGAGGGCCTCCCTGGTGGCACAGGTGGTTGAGCACAGTGCTGGGAAGCTCTCCGCAGCCTCTGTAGTGCGGGTTCGATCCCAGCCAGCCCAGGAGATACCCACATGGCATAGCAGACCTCTCCTGTCTTGCCTGCTGCTCCCCTCAGCAGTGTATTTCAGTCAGCCTGCCTGTTCTGTTCCCCGCTCTGTCTCTGGTAAATCTTCTCACCCTCCCCCACATCTGGCCTGTACCCTGGTTCTTGTATGTATAAATAAATAAATCTTTAAAAAAAAAAAAAAAGGAAATGGAGAGAAGAAATCAAAAGATTTTGTAAAATGAGATCTAGAGAATTAAATAGCACTTTAAACAGCTTCCCAACTTTCTGACTCTTAGCAGATGGTTGTACCAGTAGCCTCAAGTACCACAGAAAGTGTGAAAGATGCAAAGGAAAACATGAGACACTATTTCAGGACTTCTTCTGCAGTGATGCTAGCTATCTGGACCTTTTAATTTGCCTCATGGCTCCCACAAAATAGCTTTAAAACAAGACTGTAGTGGACTACTGCTGAACTTCTCAAAGCATGTTTTGAGGACCAGCCGCATCAGTATTACATAAGAATTTGTGAGATATTCATCGTATTCCCCCCACTACAGATGCACGGAATCAGAATATGTAATTTAACATGATCCCCAGATAATTCAGGTGAACATCAAAATTGATGAAACACCCCCAGTGTGGTAGGTGCATTGATGCCATAGAGATGATCTCATCAATTTTCAAGAAAGAGGGTAGGTGGTTCTGAGCTTTCTTGACCCTGGATATTACATATGTAGGGAATGCATTCATCAGTCACACCACCTCAGCCTGGTCTAATCCTGAAACCATGTTACATTTGGGGGCCTGAAGTACAATTGTAGATGTCTCTGGAGCCATCTTTTAGGTCACAGTTTTCCTGGTATAAGTGCTATTGTTAAAGAAAGTCAGATTCACAAGATAAGTGCCTTGGTACTTAACTTGGTAGCCAAGGCAACCTAGATTGTTAGTGACAGGACTAACACTAGAATTCTGGGTAGCTGTAGTGCCAACAATAGAGCAGGTTCTCTATCCATTGGGACAGACAGGTAAAAGAGAGTCCTGGATTCCTCAGTAGTTTTTTCAGGCTTTAATGATCTTTCTACACCAGTTGTAGTGGAGCAAGCCCATAGGCTGGCAAGGCAGGGGGGCTAAGGGGAAGGGTGGGTCAGGGCAGGAAGCTGGTAGGCCTCCCAGTCCCTGGCAAATCTTTACTTTCTTTGGGCTCTCACTGGTCTCTTCCTCTCATAGTCATTCTGCTACAGCCATCTCTGTGTGACGCCACCCTTATAGCCTCAGCCTCTAGGCTCAGGTGTGCACACTCATGCATGCCCACAACATACTCTGTATCCACCATCAGGCATGTGTACTCCAAGGCCATGCTCCCATGCTCTCCTGCATTCAAGGCCACAAGTGGTAGCCACAGAGGCCAGCAGCTCAAAAGCCTGAGCATAACTTAACACTACGGTAGCAAAGGCTATAAAGAGCTATTGTAGTAAACCCCAGGTAATCAAAGCAGATAAATTTAATGTTGGGCACTCAAAATGATGTAAAAATATTTCAAATAAAATTTTAAAAAAAGCTCATTAAACTTTTGACAACATGGGCCTCCCCGGTGGCGCAGCGGTTGAGCGCTGGGTTGCGAAGCTGCCCGCGGCCTCTATGGCGCCGGTTCGATCCCCGGCTGCTCCCCGGCCACAGGAGGAGGGTCCCACATGGCGCACAGACCTCTCCTGCCGCCCGCTCCTCCCCTCAGCAGTGTACATCGGTCCTTCTGCCTGCTCTGCTCCCCGCTCTGGCTCTGGTGAATTCTCTCACCCTCCCGCGCTTCTGACTGTACCCAGTGCATGTATAAACAAACAAACAAACAAATAAATAAATAAACATGCCTCTATATAAAAAAAAAAAAACTTTTGACAACAAAACTTAGAAATGTGTGTTATACAACCAGTTGCAGATAGACAATATCATAGCAGATTATAGTTGATTATATATGTACTCTGTTCAACATTGAACTCTTCAATATATGTTCAACATTGTTCCAAAAATTCTAAAAACTATCATTACTGAACATCATAGTGTTTTCAGTTCAATTCTTCCTTTACAAAAAGGTTAACAGACCACTGCGACCTATGTGCCAACACCAGCCTTCCACCTGTTATTGTACAGCCTGCAAGCTGAAGATGCTTCTTTTAAGTAGTTGGGAAAAAGTCAAAAGGGGACTATACAGTGACATGTGTAAATTTTGTTAAATTTAGATTGCAATATTCATAAAGTTTGATTGGAACACAGCCATACTTATTTGTACCCCTAACATCTTGACTGCTTTTAGGCTACAGAGGTAGAGTAGACAGAAACTATATACCCTGCAAAACTTAAAATATTTTACTGTTTCACACCTACAGATGAAGTTTGCCAACTTCATACTTTCTCCTCTATGCACTAGATACAGTCAACTGTGATTCAGATTGACTTAAACAATAAGGAAACATCATATCTCACGGAAGAAGAAGTGAGAATAAGGCAGGCACATTTGGGTCAGTGTCTCAACAGTGTGTGTCATCAGCTGCCCCTGGCCTTCTCATCTCTCTGAACTGACAACCTTAGGTTAACTCTACCCTCAGACTAGCTCCCTTTATAATTTTTAGATGACTGCAACCATTTTAGGCACCATATCTAGATACAGCAATATCCAGAGGAAGAAGAAAACTGTCCTTTAGGTTTACTCAGGAATAATGAGACTTATTCTAGAACTTTCCACCTTCCCCAAAAACAGGTCATGTTTTATGACCAGAATTAAGTCAAATGCCCATTTCTAAACTAGTCACTAGCAAGAGGAATGGTATTACCACTAGTAAATGCCAGTGGTCTTAATATCTTTTATAAAGTAATCTTTTCAGTTAATCCCATTTCAATTAATATTTTAAAATTAAAAACATACATGAAAATAGAAGAAATAATGAGTCACTATCATTTAGCTTCAAAAATTCTCAGTTCATGGCTAATCTTGTTTACTATGAAATTACTCCAAAATACCACTCCTAGATTATCTTCAAACAAATCTCAAATATCATTTCATTTCAACCTGTAACTGTTTTACTCTGTAACTCTTAAGATCAGAATTTTTTTACATAAATACTGTATGTTATCTCACCTGAAAAAAATACCATTCGTTTCCTTATATTATCCAAATATACAGTGTTGAAATTTCTCTGGTTGCCGTAATTTTGTAACTGTTTGAATTAGAATCTCAATAAAGACCATAAGCTTAGTTTACCGTGAGGTACATTCCTCATAGGAGTGAAATGATAGATGCTTGATTCTTTTCTTTTACTTAACAATCTTCAAAGAAAAAGAATTGGTTCCACTGCTATGCAGAAAAAAGTTAACATATCAGGCCTCAGAAAGCTGTCCTTTTAAAGGCCTGTGTAGAAGGTTGGTCCTTGGCTGACATCTGGGAACCTGGGTTTCAGGAGTGTTCCCAGTATTCCTAGATTTGATAGAGTGGCTCACTGTGCCTGACCTTTGTTAAAGTAATTCTGTTTGTGCTAAACATCTGTTTTCCTTCTGAGAATCTGAATTTTGGTGCACCCTAGGCACAGGGTGCCTGCATGACCAACCCCCAACAAAACCCTTGGGCACTGAGTCTATAGTGAGCTTCCCTGCTTGACAGCATTTCACACAAGCATTGTCACACTCATTACTGGGGAGAGTCAAGCAAGTGCTCTGAATCCACTAGAAGAGGACCCTTGAAAGTTTGTTTCTGGTTTCCTCTGGTCTTTGCCTATGTGTCTTTTCCCTTTGCAGATTTTGTTACCTTTTGCTATAAGTCATAATCACAGCTGTACCTGTGAGTCCTAGCAAATCATCAAACCTGGGTTTCATGGACCTCTGATATACTTGTGAGAAGTGGGATTGGCTAGAAATGGGATTTGTTGACTAAAATATGACAATCAACTGTTTTCACAAAAAAAAGAATGAAGGGGTGGGCAAACCTTTGGTGCCTCAGGTGACTGTGGAGTCATCTATGATATGAGGAGAGTTTATTTGTTATCTTTTGTGAGAGGTTAAAGTTCCCTATGGAATTAGAAAATGTTCAGTTGAATTCCAGGGGACTGACTTAATGGTTCCCCTTGTTATTTTGGTGAAGGAGAAAAAGTGCAGCTAAAGTGATACCTTTGGTTTTTGCTCTCCTTGAGGTGGGAAGAGGAAGGGCCCAAAAATTCCCAGAGCTGAGCTTGGGATAAAATAAAGCATTTCTAATACTCTCTCCTCTAAGTAGGAGGAAAAATGATTAAGTCAGTTCCTAGAGCTGGAGCAAAGAAATAAGAGGGGCATCTTGTAGGAAATCACATAAGCCTTCCTTTAGCCTAGTTCTTGCTATTTAGAGGACACTACCACCACCACCACCACCACCACCACCACCACCCCTCCACCCCACCCCCATTCCAGCTATGATCTTCCAAGAGCTGTAATGTGAAACCTGTAAATCATAGATTTACTGCTTGGAGCTTGAGAAAATCTGCAATGAGGAAAGAAATAGGTCGATTTTTAATAGTTTTGTATTTTGTGGTTGTTATTCCTAGGATATATGCTAGAAATCAATATAAAATGTTTTATGCTTGTAACCTCACAAGTGATACAGGGATCATCTTAATCAGAGAACATTGCAAAGAAAAATGCTAGTGTGACTCAGCTTCCTTGTTCTTTGCTGCCATAGGGGTGGATAAAAATTAAATTACCAAAAGTCAGTCTCCATAATTGGTGATTTTTGAGGTTTTTGAAAACAGTGTTTAGTTGCTGATGAGTTTTCATAAAATTGGATATCTGACCTATAGAGACTGATGATTTTCCAGACTTATGTAAATATTTTTAAGTAGATCTTTCTAGAGCTTTAGGAAAGCCTCACTTGACACTTGAACTCAGAAGGATTACCCCCCAACCCCCCAACCCCCGCCCCAGCCTTTCGGCATCTCACCTTTACTGCTTCAAAAGAAAAACCCCTGACTGTTTTTTAACTCCTGAATTCAAGAGCCAGTTAACAGTTTCCTCAACTTGACTTTCAGACTAAAACCTGACATTGTCTGTTGCACACTGGGCTAAATGAAAAGCAGGTATAGGCTCAGGGAACTGGACGCCTACATGGGGACCACTGCAGATGTAGAACACCTATCAGTGAGGCCCTGACTGTAAAGACATCATGGCTGTTGACTAAAGCATCTGGTTTGCTTGCAAGTGTCCCCAGGCACGGGCCTCTTGCCTGATGGAACCATCTGACATTGAACATCAGCTCTGTGTTCCTTATACAGAAACTGTTTCATTCCTAACCAAGATGGAGAGAAACACATCACCAAGACAGTGACCACTTCCCTCTACTCCGGACAAATATGATACTCTTCACTTCTCAGTGATGTTTCCTTGATGTTGCACTTAATTTTGGACTAGTCACAGTTTACAGCAATGGATTGACAACCTAATTCTACTTCTCCCACTTTTCTCCTGATGTACCTACCCTCATAAGGCAGTTTGATTATTAAGTGCAATTGTCTCAGAAATGGTACATTCTTTTCAAGACTTTTCAGTAGATAAATGATCAGGATTTGAAAGGGATAGATGAAATTATCTGAAAATTCAAGATTTAATCTTGACCAATTTGTGACATGAAGGGTCTGATTAAGTTACATCAAATATTTTTCTGTGAAAATGCTTATCCGTCTTGTGTTTATCCCTTCAAGACAAAAGATCTGGATGAGAGCAGGGAATTTTTTTAGTGTAAAGGTGTGATTACTAAATGGGACACACTGATTTTATGATCACAAGAAAACCCTGGTACCTCAGGAGCAGAGAAAGGAAAAAAGACATTAATTCTGTTTTACATTATTGCCTTTTTTCCTCTTCCTGAAGAAAACTTCACATTCTGCCTTTGCAAGCTGCTGCAAGTACAAGCAGGCTGCTGAGCCTATATCACAGTGACAGAGCCATACAGAGTAGAGGATGGCCCCAGTTAACTGCTCTTTCTATAGGATCTGTCGATATCTTCCACATCTTGAGAGTCTGATATCCTGGTCCTATGGACAGCACTGTTGGAACTGACTGCCTTCAGGCAGTGCCTCTGAAACTAAAATTCAACTAATTTTTTAGACTAATTTAGAAATGCTAAGGCAGAAATCCTGTCTTAGTCTATTTGGACTATTGTAACAAAATACCATAGACCACTAGCTGATGACAGGCTGGCTTATAAACAACAACAATTTATTTCTCATAGTTCTGGAGTCTGGGAAGTCCAGGATCAAGACACGCTTTTCAGTGTGTGGTGAGGTTTTGTGGACCATCTTCTTGCTGTGTTCTCTCATGGTGGAAGGGATGAGGTTATCCCTTACAAGATCCCCTTATAAGGTTACTAATCCCACACATGACCTAATCACCTCCCAAAGGCCACACACCACCACATACCATAACACTGGGGTTAGGATTTCAGCATAAGAATTTTGTAAGGACACAAATATTCAGTCTTAGCAGGCCCCACAGTGGTCACGCTAAGGAAAGCATAGCCATCCAAGCCTGAAATCAGTATTTTAGTTTGGTCTCACTACTACATGGAGTTCTTTGATAATTTTTAAATTTTTTTTTTATTTTAACATTTATCAATTTTTTTACAGTTTTTTAGACAATATTTGCTTCCCCCCACCCCCTCAGATTAAGTCCCCATAGAATTTCCTTCCCCAAGGCATCTGTACACCATCACCACAGTCCCCTGTGCTCCTCCCTCCCTCCCTCTCACCCCTCTCCCTCCTCCTCCCTGCAGGATGTCTCTGGTTTACAATTGTCTGTTTTTGCTTTGTTGTGGTTTGTACTGTAATTATTATTTTTTTACATTGATGTCCTATTTGGTTCCCCTATATTCCTGTTATAAGTGAAACCATCCAATATTTTTCTTTTTCCTCTGGCTTATTGAAACAGGAGCGGAGAAGGCCACAAAAGAGGCCATGCGGGCAAGAGGCCGGCTGGATGGAACGGCCACCCACCTGCCCAGGCTCTGAGACCAGAGAGCTACCAAAAAGCCCCAGAAGGCCAAAAACCAAAACCAAAAGCTATAGGCTAACAAATGACAGTGCCTCATAACAGGACAGGTCACTGTGTATGGGTTCTCACCTGCACACGCACAATTGCAACAGACGTTAGACTCCAGGAACAACAACCGTGGGGTTTATTTACAAACAGGGGAAACAAAGAGCTTACTGTATGCACAAGGGGCTGGCTGTCTCACCCAGGTAGCATCAGTGATGGTCGCCACTGGTCACCAGAAGGGCTGGACAACACTAGGAGTAGTGGTGGCCACTACTGGTCCTGCAGAGACACCCAGGGTTAACAGCTCTTTGAGAGTTCTCTTGGGTTACACCAACAACAAACAGCTCTTTGAGACACCAGGCCTAGGGCCTTTGGTGCTCCTCTCAGGCCACGTCAGAGGCAGGACCGAGGCCCAGTCTGTGAGAGAGGCCTTCGGCTTCTCTTCCCTCCTCGGAGGGTGGCTGCTGGATGCTTCTTTTCTTATTTCTTTGGAGGCTAGAACCGTCTTCTTTTCTTCCAGGGCTGGCGGCGTCTCTCCTTTGGGGGCTACCTTGTCCTCTTTTCTCAGGGCTGGGGTCATCGTCTCCTTTCCTTTAGGGGGCTCTCTCAGCTCCCTCTAACCCTGACTTATATCCTCTTTCACCCACAAGTCTGATTGGATCACTGTCCTGCTGGCTCCCACCACTGAGACGGCTGGCTTCCCTGGGTTCTGGTAACATAATGACAACTTGGCGAAGGAGATGGTCAAGATTTAACAAAACATTTTTCCATGTCTATAAGATAGTTTTCTATGCCCAGTCTAATCTGAAAAAACAGTGTATTCATAGACACCCACATTAGTTGCTGATAATTTGTCGTAGGCCTGAGGCAGCTATCCTTAAAAAGTCCTGTGTACAGAAGATGGCATCTGAGAACTTGATTTTGGGAAAGGTTCTCTCATCATTCCAGAACTGATAGGGTTGGTTCACTGTGGCTAAACTGTTTGTACAATGTGATACTTATGTTAGTTCGGGGAATCTAAAATTTTGGTAGATAACTAGGAAGTTGCCTGCATGACAAGGCCCATATGAAAGCCTCAAATGCTGGGTTTCTAGGGAGTTCCCTAGTAGATGTTTCACAGGTATTGTCACAATTCCATTCTGAGGCAACTAAATGTATCCTATATGATGCCACTGGGGGAAAACCTTTGAAAACTTGGCTTACTCTGGACTTTAACAGTACGTGCCTGCTAATTTTGTTTTGTATCTTTTTACTGTAACAAATTATAACTGAATGGAACTATGTGCTAAGTCCTGTGAGTCTTGTTAGCAAATCAAATGGAGGTAGTAGTCTTAGGGTCCTTAGCAGAGGTCCCTGGCATTTTCCCTTTTATTTTTTTTTTAATGTGTGTGTTATGAATTCACCCTCCTTTCCAAAATTAAAAAATACATGGTATATTTCAGTTCTGTGCAGTTACTATCTTTGTCCCATCTTTGATCAACGGGAGCCTCTCCAAGTTAGCTCCTGAGTCTTTTGATTTGCCCCTAATAATTTGCCTTTTTGTTTTCTGGTTAGGCAAAATATTCTAGACTCAGGTATATATTTCCAATCCCAGAACTGTTTTCTTCAATAAGAAATATTTGTTCATTGCTGCTGAATTGATAGCAAAGTTGTGATATTTTCTGTATTTTCCCCCCAGTGGATAGAGATACAAATCTTTTATAAGCTTGCCATTACATTTCTACTTTAAATTCAAGCTATAAGGTTTTTACTGAACCAAAATTCCAAGTAGAAAATCCAGCCTGAACAATAATAAGATTACTAATTTGCTTTATCCCTCTATACCTAAAACAGTCTTGGGATAATAGTGTCTCCACTACTGTCAACAACGTGATACTGAAATATTGAAGGTTTTTTGTAGTTTGTCTCTGGAAAATGACTCAATAGAGGTAGCCATCAATGTTTTAAGTTAGTTAGAATAATTTCTTTCTGTGTGGGTTATGCTGCTACACTAGGTCATACGCAATTAGGGTCCTTTGTTTTATTTATCATTTTTGGTGGCACAGGGAGAAGAAGGGGGAGGTTGCTGGTTAATTTAATTTAATTTTGTGTTATATAAAATTTCCCCATGTCAGTCTAATCTAAGAAAACAAAATTACTCATGTACAGAATGCTTCTGTCCCACTCTCCTTTAACCTTCTTCCTTGGCCTCTTAAGACTTTAAGATAAAAAATTCAAATTGTTTAAAATCATTTCGCTTCTGATCATTTGCTAAAGTAGCCATAGGAAACCAGTATAAATGTTGGTCTGGAAATGGGACCAACATTGTTGTTTCCTCTCCAAGCTAACTTGGAGAGGATCCCGTTGATCAAACATGGGACAAAGATAGTAACTGCACAGAACTGAAATATACCTTGTATTTTTTAATTTTGGAAAGGAGGGTGAATTCATAACACACACATTGAAATAAATGTTTGTTGTAACAAATACTTCAAAATGTTGAAATGACTTTGGAATTAGGTGATAAATCAAAGCTAGAGCAGTTTTGGCAGTTTGATAGAACAAACAGTTTGAACAAACTGTAGAAACATGGGTACTAAAGCCCTGCTCACGAGGGCTCAGAAGGAAATGAGGAGCATGTTATTGGAAACTGGAGGAGAGGGAGTCTTTGTGGCAGAAAGCATAGTTAACGTAATCCTATAGTTATGTGGAAAGCAGAGCTGTCAGCAGTAAATGTGGATATTTGGTTGAGAAGATTTCCAAGCAAAGTGTTGAAGATATAGCCTGGTTTCTTCCTACATATAGTGAAAAGTGAGAAGAAAGATAAATCGAGGGAAGAATTGTTAAGCAAAAAAGGAATTTTTTAATAAACTTGATAATCTTGGAATCTCTCAGCCTATTCAGATCACAGAAGATGCTCAAATTAGGAACTTTACTATTAGGTAAGCATACTGTGGAGAGAAGGCCAACTGGATAACCTTTTGCCACTGCTGCTGAAGAGATAAAACATGTGAGTCATGGATCCTCTCAACCAGAAACCAGCACGGGATGATTGTACCCAGAGATTTGTGAAGCAATCTCTTGTCTAAGAGAAGAGTGAATCTTGTGACTTATAGTGAGACTCTTCATGTTTGGAGGATATTATATTAGCAGAAACACTGTTAGCATGGAGAACAAATCAAAGAAAGTTCTTGGCTTCTCAGAATTCCACCAGCTGATGACAGGCTGGAGAAAAAAGATGACTTAAGGACACCAAGGGCAGCGCTGAGGACACAGATTATCCCCAGGCCTTGAAACAAAATTGCTTGGAACTAGTGTTTCTTCCTTTACGTTCTCCCTTTTAGAATAGGAATGTCTATAACTCACTCTTTGCCTTTCCACCATTACTTGGGGAGCAGCCTACATACTTTTCTTCTCTTTGCCTTTTTCATTTAACATATCCTGGAGTTCTTTCTGTAGCAGTTTATAGAGAGTTTCCTCATTTCTTTTCACAGCTGAATAGTCTTCCTCATGTGGATATACTAAAATTTTGATCCATTTTCCTATTAGTGACATTTTGGGTTGTTTTTAAAACATTTTTTTGCTGTTAAAATATCATGAATAGTCCAGTGCATACCTCTGTCCATACTTTTTCCACATTGTTTCTGGGATAGATTTCTAAAAAAGGGATTGCTGGATTGAAATTTAAATGCAAAGTAACTTTGCCATGTAACTTTGACCACTACCTAGAGTAAAAAAGATATTTTGCATCATGACACCTATATATACACATATATACATAACTAAAACAAGTGTCCCAGCTACCCTACTACTAAATCATGTCACAGAATGTTAAATGACCTATTAATGGATCTTGACCCAAAGTTTAAAAGACATTGGCTTATCTGAAGGGTGTATGCTTTTTGTGAAGGGGACATATAATACATGTTTCAGTGTCGTAAACTATTAATGAACTTTACTCTGACTCTACCACTGTAGTCCAAGAACCATGAGTAATAAATAAACAGATGGTTATGGCTGTGTTCCAATGAAATTTTATCTACAAAAGTAGGTGACTGTAGTTTATAGAAATTTGTTTTTGGCTAATCAGGCCATACTCCCAGGGGCTGCGATGAAGTCAACTTCTATGGAGCATGTGAATATATGGAAGATGGTAGATTACTCAATAAAATCAGGACACAGGGAGGAGAATGAAGGAAACCGCTGTTGAATAGTAGTAGTGGCTGTTACATAACCTAAATAGTGCTAGTTATCATTTCTGTGGTTAACCCTAAAATATGCAAACATCCTTAAATGTCTTGAGTGGAAAATAAAATACTTGTTTACGTATCCTTTTTCTAGTAGACTGGTGGGAATGGCATATGAAGTCTTGCTCAGCTTTCTCCCAGATCTGGTTCATGTACACATTCTTCAGATATTTTAAAGTATTGTCCGCCTCTCTGTGCTCCTAGACTGGCTAATCAAAAATGGCCAAAACATGCCACTTTCTCTGAAGTGAGACCATCTCACTTGCCCTGTAGTTTAGACAGAAGCATAGTATTTGAAGTAAATGTGACCGTAAAGGCACAGAGCTGAACCTTTAGAGCGAAAAGTTGGTATTGCTTAGTTACAGGTACCAGCTTATTTTTAGACATAATATACTTTGAAATCTTTCTCCAAGCAAGCAACCAAGAGAAAGTAGATGGTATTTCCAGATCACATGTTCATAATCTTTGACATGATTGGAGGCACAAACATCAAAAAGACAGTAGAGCCGAAGTGCTGCTGAGCCTGCAGGTCAATTGCAAGCTGTGGTCACCGTTATCTTTCCACAGGATGGGGTTTGTGAACATGGTCAAGAATAAGGCCTACTTCAAGAGCTAGCAAGTGAAATTTAGAAGAAGGTGAGATGTGAAACTAATTACTATGCTTGGGAATCTTTGCTAATTGGGGATAAAAATGAGCACAACACACCCAAATACAGAATGGTAGTTCATGTAACCAACAGAGATACCATTTGTCAGATTGCTTATACCTGTATAGAAGGAGATGTGATAGTTTGTGCAGCTTATGCTCATCAACTCCCAGTTTGGTGTGAAGGTTGGCCTGTCAGTTTATATTGCAGCATGTTGTCGTGGCCTGTTGCCAGCCCTCAGGTTTCCCAATAGGCTTGGCGTGGATACAATGTGGAAAGCATCAATGGTGAACCAGATGCCTTTACTTGGTATTTCAATGCTGGACTTGCAGAACTTCTACTGGAAATAAAGTTCCCTGAAAAGAGCTGTGAACAGAGACTTGTCTGTTCCTCACAGTACCAAATGAGTCCCTAGTTAGGATTCAGAAAGTAAGGAATTCAATGGAGAAATGTGTTGGGAGCTCATTATGGGCCAGAATGCTGCAGATTACATGTGTTACTTAATGGAAGAAGATGAAGATGCTTAAAGAAACACATTCTCTCAATATGTAAAGAACGGTGTTAAACTCCAGACATGATGGAGGAGATGTCTAAGAAAGCTCAGACTGCTATAGGAGAGAATCCAGTCTGTGAAAAGAAGCCTGAGAAAAAAGTTAACAAGAAGAGGTGGACCCGTTCAAAAATATCTCTTGCCCAGAAAAAAAGATCAGGTAGCTTAGAAGAAGGCACACTTCCTCAGAGGTCAGGAGCAGGCTGCTGAGAGCTAATAAACCAAACTATTTGTTACGGAGATTTTCAGTAAAGACAATACAGTAAATTATTAACTAAAAAGTAGAGGGAGAAAAGACATTGGAGCATGGACTCATTTAAGCACAGTGCTGTCTGCAGAAGAGAAAGAGGATAATAACTAGTAAAATTAGTATTAATTTGAAATAAGCAAAAAAAAAGGGGGGAGGGTGTGTGTGGCTCAGGAGTCCTAAAAACAAGATAAAGAAGGGAAGTAGGTGAATAGCTTTTACAGATTCCTCCTGGAACTCATATTTACCTCTGCTACACCAGTAGTGTCTTCAGACTGAAGGTCAGACATGCTTTCACACTTTGGTATGAACACAGGCCCACTTCTGCAACAGAATCAGAGGCCAGGTTTTCATCTATGAGGAGACTTCTTTTTGGGCCAATATGAGCACTTAGGAAAAAGTACTTAAAAAGCAAAAAAAAAAAAAAAGGAGTAAATTGTGAGCCAGGAAAAATGGCCTGATAAGCACTGGAGGGAAGAAATGAATCTGAAAAAGGAGAATCCAGTTAGGAAAATATCCAAGATTAACTGTTTTGTTACACCAGTAATATATTGTATTAACAATAGTGTTTCCTTCCGTGTTGTTCAAAGAAGTACTATATGTGTCTTAAAGCAGTTGCAAGAGTCAAAGAAAGAAAGGAGCTAGATAGAATTAGCTTGATTTTACGAAAAGTAAAATGCAAAAAGTAAGCAGGTTGACATTGTTCTTCAGAAAAAAGGAAGGGAGCTGACTGTAGGGACCCCAGACTCCTGAATTAGGGAGCAGCTTGTTATAAAAAGCCTGAAGAAACAGCACTGAAGGCTAGTGTGCAGTGGCTTTTATTGAGCATCCCCTGTGTTCCCCCCAACCTTCACTTCTCTTTGGCAATGGACCAGATAGCCTTAACCTCTCTTACCTAATACAAAACTCTTTCTCTTCTGTAGATTCTTTGTGGGAAAGAGATTCCTCGCTGGATCAATCGACTTGCCTACTTCAGCTCCTGTATACCCTTTCTACAGAGTTGCCTCCCGAAAGAGTGGCTCACTCCCGCAGCCCTGCAGACTAGTGTCAGTCAGGAGCTCCAGGATGAACTGGAGGAAGCGGAGGATGCTGCGGCTTCCGCTTCCATGGCAAGCTCCACAGCAGGCTCCAGACCTGGGCGCCACACTAAGCTATAAATGTCTCCAAAGTCACACATTCAGAACTGTCTCTGGCAGTTGAATATCACTAGAGAAAAGTAAAAGAGTAAAACGTCCTTTGGATATTTTGTATGCAAAGATGGCTCTCCCCCAAAATCCCAGTTTTTCAGCTCAGGATTATATTTGTAATCAAAAAAAAAAAAAAATCACTTGGCGCAGGAGGGAGAACTTTGTATGAAGCTGCCCTCTGTTTTTTTTACCCACTTGTAAATTTGGATTTACTTCTGTTTTATACAAGCTCTGTTAAGTTATGTTTACAGTATTTTGTATCGCTGTTTACAAATCTTGCATGGACTCCTGCCACCGTGAAAGAAGAAAATCTTCATGTCTTCAAAAATTAGGCAGGTATCTTTGTATATTTCTGACAATTGCCAGAGCTATGGCATAAGTAATAGGCACACACAAAGGTACTTACACAGTTATAGTCGCCATCACCTGCTTAAGAATTGTCTTTTAGGTTTCTGTTTGTTTCTGTTAACATTTTAGCACCAGGATGCAGAGAGGAAAGAGCACACACACAGCCTTGAGGGCATGGCACCATACAGGAGAGGTGGCCCAACCCTGGGCCAGCGCCTCCGCCATATCTCCCGGGGTTCCCATCAAAAACTGCTTTCTTACCAGGCATCTGTCCACCCAAGCAAGGTGGCACTTTCTTGTGTCTGTCTGACTTGGCTGCCTCTAATTCTGTGATTAAGATGGTTTTTGTTAAAGATATTTTTGCTGGTAACTGACAAGTGTTTTTGCACATGTGTTGAGGCTTCATTTTTATTTTAATATATACTGATGGCCTCTCTGCACAGAATTTTGTTGCTGGGCACAGAATATCCTATGTGGTAGCCTTCTGAGTAGCAGTATGAGTTGGTATTCAACTGCTTTTAATTATTCAGGCTGCCTTTTATACTAAACCATGAAAATTACAGTCTAAAGTAACACTCCAAAAGGTAATTCTTCGCTATTTAAAACATTTTATGTACTACATCAGAAAGTATGTTGGAGTTTGTTATGGGAGTAGTTTCACCTCATAATAGAAAACCTAGACTCATTAACCTCTTTTTGAAACGTCATATTTGTGTGTCTAAAAATGCATCTTTTTCTGTTCTCTCTAATGTATGTCTCTAACATCACATAGTCTACAAATGAAATTGTCACCACATATAAGTCCTCATTAGCAAGGAATCTGTCTGCTCAAGTCTGCTCCCAGCTTGACCCTTGGATGTAAGAGCCAAGTCATTACATGTCACATTCAATTTTTCTGCCTTAAGAATGAATGTCCTATGTAAAATATTCGATGCAGTGTATAAATTATCCAAGGCAGTGACTTCAGCTTTATATAGATTGCTAGTTTTAAGATCATCTACTTTTATTTAAACTTCTAGATTGGATTATTTGCTATTGCTCTTTGTAAAAATACATATCTTTCAGTAAACATTTTTAACTTTTCCATAAGCTGATTTTGATTCTTTATATCAACTTAAGCACACCCTGCACATAGGGAAAATAAACCTTGGGTTATAAGCATTGACCTGAGGAAAATGAAGCCACTTAACCTAATTCATGCTTCTGACTGTTTCTGGAAAAGAAAATCTTTGCAAATTATTCTCAGTTCTCTAGGAGGGCAGAATACTTGTCTTAAGAGATATGACAGAAAATAAAAAGGAATACAAATTCTTTATGAAAAATTGACTTGATTCAGGTCTAAAAATAAGATTTAGAATTTAACACTAAGGCTCTAGCAGTGAATTTGTTCACTAAAAGAAGTCTTTTCACCAAAATCCAGGTTAGTGAAAAATATTTACAGTTTGCTTGGGGATTTCTTTTGTAATAGTGTGGTAGATTGCAGTTTTTCTAATATTCAATTATTCATGATTTAGATCTATGCTATTGGCACACATAAAGGAGTGGCAATTAGTTTATACACTTCTTGGTAATATGCAGGAACATCCTGTCTCTGTTTATGTAGAATCTAGCACCTCAGCACATACATTGTTTTGTTATATTTACATTTGTCTGCAGCATTTGGAGTTTAAAAATAGTGTAAGGGGTCTTAGCGTAGTAATGGTGACCTAAAGCCTACTATTATACTAACAGTCAGCAGAAAAAATTTTGGACAAGAGATTGCTTGCAATTTAATTAATTGTACCTGAGGTTGAAAAGTAACTATCTTCAAAATAATGTCTCTAAGTCTATTCTTTCTCTATAGTTCAAAATTGAGAATGGACATAAATAGCTAACATTTAATCACCTTCTCCTTGCCATTGGAGGAAAAGATTCTCAACCTGATCTCTGTTAAGAGAAGTCCTATATCGAAACTCCAGTTATTAAGATACGTTGATAGGATAGAATCCAACATTTTCTCTTTATAGGTATAACCAAGTGAAACTTACTTCTCGTGGTGGGTTGGGCAGTAATACAGGATTAGAGGGTCAGAAGCTGCTGGTTTCTACTGTTTTAAATGTCCATGGGGGGTTTTGTAACCCTAAGAAAGAGGCATCAGCTTTGGAAAATAGCCTGTGGAACTGTAGAAGGCAGTGGTACTACATTAGAGAAACTCCACTCGACGCCTGAAATCCAGCTAACTATTGCTCTGACCCACAGCAATAGCGTAAGTTACCTTCACCAGCATTTGTACAGAGCAGGGAATTCTGGTTTTAGCCAGTTGATAGCATTGTGTGTATGAGGAAATTCAAAGCAGCAGCTGCAGGACTCTATAACCATGGCTTCTTTCCATCACAAAACGGGTAGAAACACATTCACTGCTTCAGGGTTCTAATCTATGTCTTCTTCTGACTCCATTTCTGTAAGATATTCTGTAATTTGACAGTGCTGTATTTTCTTTCCATAACTAATGGACTCGGTTTTGTTTGGCAAGTTGGCCCTACTGCCATTGTATCCCCTTCTCTTTAATACGGTTTTAGCGTGTAGCTCAGTTGTTAAAACTTTCATTGTCTACTCGTCAATCCACATACATCTTCACTGTTTGAAAGGTGTTACAGCTGTTAAAGAATCTTCATGAACTTGAAGATAATTTCTTGTGAAGTTAAATGCAAATGTACTGTCATTCATAGTGTTTATATAAAAACAAAAAATACCAGGAATCTTCACTTTTGCTACCTTGATAAAGCATTGGGCTATCATGTTAACAACATTGAAATACATCAATTTATTAAAAAAAAATACTTTTATAAGAAATGTTTTATAGTGCTTTCTGACTTCCAGGAAATTGCAACTGTTACATATTTGTCTTGGGGGTGGGAGGCTGTTCTTAAAACCTGAGAATCCCATCTGCTCTGCAGATGTGGCCAATCCCTCTCTATCCTATACTCACATGTACATTTATTCACATGTTCCTCTTGAACTCAAATCCACAGACCAGTTACTTAGCTGTCACAGAGAACACAACCTCACAGTGCCCTCTTCTCCCCCGAGAGTTCAGGAGAGAGACCTACGGAGGACAAGACCAGGGTGCTTGCACAAACCCACATTCCCTGTGTTGAGGCATCAGGCAAGCAGGAGCCTGAGTGACTGGGCTCCTTATTTCCTACCAATCTGTTTTCTGCTTGGTACCTCCAACCTTCCCTCTTTCCTCCATTGTTCTTTTTGTACCCAGCTGAGTAATATTTCCCTTCACTAATTCAAAAACTCCTGAATTAGTTTTGGTAAATAAACAATGGTTTTTTTTTGGTCTGTCAACACCTGTCCACTCTCTGCTAAGGAGAAATTATCTACAACAACTATTCTCCCCTCAAGGACATGGACTACAGGGGACTTCCTCCCCAATGTAAATAGGTTCCTAATAGACGGTAATAAGTTAGTAATGAGCAAATCTCTTTGTAAAATGTCTGTAGAAAGGATGCCAAATACACCAGGGGAAAACAGTCTTATTTTTTGCCATCATCTGCTGCTGAAGTTCTTATCACTGACATGGTGCTAGGTTTGCAGAAGTCTCTAGATTATTGGTTTTATGCTATTCTTTTCAAGAGGTATATTAGAGACATATAGCTACTTATTGTGGATTTGCACAACCCAGAGAGCTACTGACTCTCAAAACTGCCCTTTTGATATTTCCCAAAAAAGAAAATCCTCTGAAAGAGGATCATACTTTAACCCTACACTGGGAAGTGTGAACAACAAGCTTCTTGTGAAGGCAATGGGGAAAGCCAAGAAAGTTAAGAAGAGCTTTTCTTAGTGATTTTAACAACATGCATTCCTGTATTTGGTTTTGCCTATTTTCAAACTCTATATAAAAGGAATCACTTTGTATATGTTGTGTGCTTTTTTTAAAACCTGTATCAACAAAGTCATGCATATTAGTGTGTGTAGTTGTACATTCATTTTTATTGCTGTGTACTGTTCTTTGGTATACTACAATTTTATGCTATTAATGCACATTTGAGCTGTTTCCATTTCACTGCAATATGTAGATTCTTCAAATGTAAGGATTTCTCTAGGAATGGAATTACTAGGCTATAGGGAATGTACATACTCAACTTTGAATGCAGAAAAACCAATTTGCACTTCTTATTAACTTACTATTCAGTCTTTTCTCAATATGTTCATCAAACAATTCTACAGACTAGTTATTTTCTTATAATGTCATATAGAAAATTTCAGAACCTAGCCTTCTATTTTTCATTATTGATTAAAACAGTTAAAGAGATGATAACTGTACTCTTCTCCCTCCTAGCCACTGGGAAAGGATAACAGTAACATCACAGATATAATTCTAAGTATCTGATTGATGTCTTTAAGAACTTTTAACAGAATATGTCTTCTTTGTGAAGTGGACACTTCTATGAATATTCATCGCTATTTACAACAATTTGAGCAGCAAGGTCTTAGAATCCTATTTTAATTTATTTTTTAATTTTTAAAGAAAAAGCAAAATACCCTCCACTGTCTATTATATACCCTCTTTATCTTCTTTGTTCATAACCCTCAATCCTCTTCACCTCTGGTAACCTCAGTTCAGTTATCAATGTCTACACTAGTTTATTTTTACTTTATTGGTTCATCTACTTTTTTTCCTTATATATAGGTGAACTCATCAAATACTTGTCTTTATCCTAATTTTGCTTTGCATAATCCCCTAAAGTTTGTTCTGTTTTGCTACAAATGGCAAGTTTTCATCTTCCCTTTTAACTGAATAACATTCCACTGTGTATAAATACCTCATACTTATCATTAATCAGTGGGCACTTAAGTTGTTTCCATTATCTTACCTGCTTTCAAAAATGGCTGCACCAATTAACATTCCCATCAATGATGCAAAACCATTCCTCTTTCTTCACATCCTCACTGACATTTGCTCTTAATAGTCTTTTTGATGTTAGCTATGAATTCTGGGGGGGGGGTTTATTCTTTTTTAATTTCCTCTGAACATAAGGTTAAATCTTTTGAGATGTTTCTTGTTAATGTAGTCCTCTATTGCAATTAACTTCCCTCTTAGTACCACTTTGCTGCATCCCATAGGTTCTTATACTTGTATCTTCATTTTTGTTTTGTCTCCAGTTATTTTTTTAACTTCTACTTTAATTTCATTGTTGATCCAGTGACTATTGAGAAGCATGTTGTTTATTCTCCATCTATTTGAAGTTTTTCAGTTTTATTTTTGTGGTCAACTTCTAGTTTCATAGTGTTATGGTAAGAAAAAAATACTTGGTGTGATTTCAGTTTTCTTAGGTTTATTGACACTTGATTTGTGACCTAGATTATGCTCTATCCTTGAGAATGTTCCAGTTCTGCAGTTTGGGGTGGAATATTCTATAAATGTCTTTGGCCTGTCTAGCTGATCATCTAAGGCTATTGTTTGTTTACTCTCTATGTTTTTGATCTGCCCATAGGTGTAGGTGGGGGTTAAAATCCCTTATTATTGTGCTGTTGTTAATGTCACTCTTTAGTTCTATTAGTAAATACTTCATGTATTTTGATGCTCCATCATTTGGTGCAATATTAGTGTTTTATCTTTTGTTGTTTTAACACCTTAGTCATTATATAGTGTCCATTCTTGTCTCTTAATCAACTTTTTTAACTGGAAGTCTATTTGATCTCGTACAAGTATATCTATACCCGCCTTTTATGGATTACCATTTCCTTGCAGGATTGTCTTCCTTTTTACTTTTAAGTCTATTACTTTTACTTTTTACTTTAAGCCTATATTTACTTTATGTTTTACTTTAAGACTATATTTGTCTTTGGTGTTAAGATGAGTTTCCTGTAAGCAACAAAAAGTTGGATTTTGTTTGTTGATTCATTCAGCTTCTCTATACCTTTTTATTAGTGAAATCAAACTATTTATATTTAAGGTAATTTTTGAACACGTATTTATTGCCATTTGTGATTTTTTTTTTGTTTTTTTATAGTTTGTATTTGTTCTTTTATTCTCTTATATTCATCTTGTGCTTTAACATCTTTTGCATTATGTTTGGGTTCATTTCCAATATTCATATTTACTTCTTATATGAATTTTTGTATTGAGGTTATCCTGAGGTTTATGTGTACAGTTCTGTACTTACAACCTATTGACTGGCGCCATCTCAAAATCATTCAGATGGTCCCCACTTTCCTCAGTCACCCTCCTCATTGTATAATTTGGATATCTTTCTGCTTCTAGATCAAAAAAGTCTTTTTTTTTTTTTTTTTTTAATTTACACAAGCACTGGGTACAGTCAGAAGCCTGGGAGGGTGAGAGAATTCACCAGAGCCAGAGCAGAGAGCAGAACAGGCAGACTGATGAAATACACTGCTGAGGGGAGCAGCGGGCAGCAGAAGAGGTCTGCGTGCCATGTGGGACGCCAACGGCCGGGGATCGAACCGGTACTGCAGAGGCTGCGGGCAGCTTCTCAGCCCAGCACTCAACCACTGCACCACCAGGGGAGGCCCTCAAAAAAAGTCTTTTTATGATTTTTTTTTTTAATGCTTTCATAAAGGTTGTAAAAGAATTTTTTGTAAGGCCGGTTTAGTGGTGATGAAATCTTTCAATTTTTGTTTGTCTATACAGCTCTTTGTCCCACCTTCATTTCTGAATGATAATATTCTCAGTTGGAAACCCTTTTCTTTCAGGACCTCATCGTGCCTTCCTCTTCTGGCTTGCAAGGTTTCCACATAGAATTCCCCAAATATCTTATAGGAGTTCCTTTATATATGACTCATTTTTCTCAGGATACTTTAAGTATTCCTTCCTTATCATTAATTTTCAGTGGTGTAATTATGTCTTGGGGTGCGTGTTTGGATTTGTTCGAAATTCTTGGGACATCTTGGTTCAGAATGCCAGTGTTCTTTCACAAGGAGAAAGATTCTTGGCTGTTATTTTTTAAATGAAGTTTTTACACCCCCCTTCACCCCTCCCCATTTTGTAATCACTATCATGCAGATACTGTTTCTCTTAATGTCTCATAGGGCTTTAGTTCTTTTTTCTTTTTGCTGGTCTGTTTGTGTTTTCCACTACCATGTGCTCAAGTTCACTGATTCTGTTGACTTCTTGTCTAATATTGAGTCCCCAATTGTACTTTTTTATTTCAGTTATAGAATTATTGAAGTCCAGTATTTCCATTTGAAACTCTCATATTTCTCTATCCTTTTCATAATTCTCATTTTGTTTGCCAGCTTTTTCTATTTCAATAAACATCATAAGGACAGTTGCTTAAATTCTTCTTTAGGTAAGTTACCTAGATCTGGATTTACATTTTTCCTAGGGGGTTTGTTCCATTTGTGACTCCTCTGTATCTTCATTTTTAGCATTTAGGGGTAGAACCAAATATCGTTCTCTCCTAAACTTGATATGTTTACCTTATATTAACATTACAGGTTGCAGAGTATAATCCTAGATTTTTTGCCTAGGATCCTGGGGTATATGTTGCTTTATAAATAGATGCCTCTACACCTGTTGGATGCTGGCAAAGGGTCAGAGCCAGGGCAGCAGGAATCCAAGGTTGCTGCTAATAAGTACCAAGAGTTCAAGCCTCCTAAGGGACTACAGGGGCCTGAACTGAGGGTGGGGCTTGTGCATCAACACCCTCTCACTGGCCAGTTCTTCAGTCAGAGATTCCCCAGTAACCTCAGTCTAACACTGACCTTTCAGCTATGGCCTGCTCTGGTTTGAGAGTTCTTTAACCAGATTTTCCCAGGAGTGTAGACAGGTGCAGAGTGATCTGGGAATTGTGGCTTCACATCACAGAAAGACCATAGTCCCAATTGCCATCCCAGGTGAAGAGGAGGTATGTTTTTCTCAGGTTCTGCAGATACCATCCTTAAAAGACCTCAGTACGCTGTGGACTGCAGTCAGGGCAGAGCCATGCCTGGGGTTTGTTCCCAACAGCTTTCACATACTGAAGCTTCCCCTGAGGCTTGAGTTTCTGGTGCCAGGGCTTGGGTGCTCCAAACTCTGATTAAATGAAACAAGCAGCACCGGTGAATGTTTTCCAGCAATGGGAGAGACAGGAGTTTCACATAACACAGAAGCCAATTATCAAAGAACTTCTTATGAGCAGAGCCACAGAAGGATGTCATCTCATATCACAAGTTCCTCTATGCCCTCCTTACCTATAAGCTTGAGTTCCTGCTGACTTTGGGGGTCATGGGCCAAAGTGACAGTCATAACCTTGATAAGTGCTTCACTGGCAGACACAAGAACTGTCCAATGGCCTCAAGTATTCCTTGTAACAGGAGTGCGAGGTGTGTCCCCTCCAATCCTGATTCTTGGTTGATTCTAGCAGGATGACATTGCATTTGCAGCACTTATCTGCTCCCCCAGCTTTCAGCCACAGAGCTCTACTTCCCCAAGTCCTCTTTTTCTCCAGAGGTAGGACCTTGCATTTCCCACACCTGGTTGTGTGTGCCCTGTCTCCAGTGTAGTCCGCAGGTTCTGAAGACTCAGTGTAATCATGAGCCCTCTGATCACCAAAAAGAAAAGGTACCCTACCGCAGCCGTCCCTCCCTCTCCTGTGTCACGCTGTCCTGGTAGTTGTTCGAGCAAAATTACAGTGCCATTTTTCCTTCACTTTGCCAGTTTTACTTTTCCCTGACAAAAACAGTGGTCCTCCAGGGACTGTTGTTTTTTTAATCCACATAGTATATTGTTGCATATGTAGGAAGAAGACAGGCTTGGTGTCCTTATTCTTCAGCCATCTTGCTGACACGGCCACCTATGACTTTAGAAATTAATACCACAACCTGTGAAAATTACCTCCCAAAGAAATCTGTATTTGGTTATACGTCATACTTGATTATTCACTAATGTAATTACATTGTGAATGAAATCTTGGTATGCCTAAATGCTATAGGTACTTGAAAGACTTGTTTTACCGATCACCAGAGGATTGTGGCACTTTTCTCCCTCATGCATGATGGAAAAAGTCAAAGCCCCTGACCCTGCTGGATGTATTTTTTAGCAAATCATCTGAAAGCCATGCTCCATCTTGTCAACAGTGGGTAATTAAAACTGTTTTCCAAAATGGCTATAACACTCTCCACTGGCACCAGCAAATTTTTATCCTCATCACTTCAGACCTTTGCCGCTACTTAGTATTGACTCTTTAATATTTGCCAATCTGGTAAATATAACTTGGCATTTAGCTGTGCTTTTGATTTCCTGATTATTAATAAGATTGACAATCTACCTGTTTCTGGATCATTTGTTTTTCCTTTTCTGTGAAATGTCCTGCTGTTTGCCTATTTTCTCTCTCCTCCTAGGATTGCTATTACTCTTAAGTTTCCTTTCCACATGGTATTAGATAATTTGTGAAGTGTTTCTTCATTCTTTTTCCTTTGTGTCTTCTTTTTCTTTCTTGGTTCTTTTCATTCTTGCATCTTCAAGCTTACTGATTTGTTCTTCCCTATTGTCTGTTCTATTTTCATGTCTTTTTCCAGAATTTTTTACCTCCTCCGTTGATCCTTTTACATCTTACAGATCTTTTATTTTCTTATTTAAAGTTCAATCTCAATCTTCTGTTCATAGACAAAGTTTCTCATAGCGTTTTCCCTTTCTGGCTTTTCTCACATATCTCTGATCTGTTCTTCTGACTTTTGGTTGTGTTGGTCTAATTCTTTGACTTTCTTAATTATGGCAATTTTTAATTCTTCATCTGACAAGAAGCAAAATTCATCTCTGTCAGTGTTGTTGGGTTCTGGAGATTAATTTTCTTTTTGTGCTGTATTGGTCTAAGGACTTGCTTGACCATTTGTACTTTTCTTTCTCATTGTTGCTTTTGGGTTTGCTCCACTACAGATGGGGCTTCTGTTAGGTATGGGTCTCCCTCTCCTACTATTCTGGGTGTTTACCTGGTGGTGGTTACAGTAGCTGGCGCCTTCCCTGGCGTGGGTACAGGTGAGCAGCAGGCTGGCAGTGCGGGTGTTGGGGGCAGCTGGGACC
Organism: Talpa europaea; assembly: GCF_964194135.1. Taxonomy (NCBI): domain Eukaryota; kingdom Metazoa; phylum Chordata; class Mammalia; order Eulipotyphla; family Talpidae; genus Talpa; species Talpa europaea. Next base: position 64,791,104 of record NC_140082.1, on the reverse strand, counting down.
AGTGACTGTTACCTCCAGTGGCTCTTACTTGGGTGTAGGTCATCCCAGAGGCTGGAGTCATTGGGTGGGACCTCTCTACTCACCTTTTGAAGGACATCTTGGTTGCTTCCTGTATTGGCAATTATGAATAAAACTAAATGTTCATGTGCAGGTATTTGTATGGACATAAGTTTTCAACTTCTTTGAGTTCATACCAAGGGGTTCAGTTGCTGGATTGATTATATAGTAAAACACATTGGTTTTGTAAAAAATTATCAAACTTTTTCATAGTGGTTTTACCATTTTGCATTCCCACCTGCAATGAATAAGAGCTCCTATTGCTCCACATCTAAAACTTGGTGTTGTCAGTTTTGGAATTTTAGCTCTTCTAGTAGGCTAGAATTTTAATTTTTAATTCCCTAATGACACATGGTATTGACTATCTCTTCATATGCTTATTTGCTATCTGTATTATCTTACTTAGTGGGCATCTGTTCACATCTTTTGACGACTTTTTAATTGGGCTATTTGTTTCCTTATTGTTGCATTTTTGAGAGTTCTTTGTATACTTTGAAGAACAGTCCTTTATCAGATGTGATGTGTTTTGCAAATATTTTCTCTCTTATCTGTGATAGCAATTGATTTTTATAATTTTTATCTCACAGTAATACAAAACTCCCTTGCTCTAGTTAATAGCTATATTAATAATTATTACAATATAATTATGTTAGTTTATATTATATATTATATAATATATTGATTATATTAATATATATTTTATATATTATTATATATGATAATAATATATCTGAGATTCTTTGGTGTTTTCTACAGACATTTGTATCATCTAGAAATAATGACAGGTCTGTTTCTTCCTTTTAAATCATTATAACTTTTTTTAGTTCTATTCCTTTAACTAAAGCCTTCTGAACAATATTGCCTTGATCTTAAAAGGTAGTTTTTGTCATTTCAGGTTTTCATCAAGTTTTGAAGCCCTTTTATTAGATGCTTAGATGTTTAAAATTAATATTCCTTGCTCTTTAGCCTACTTTGTCTGATATTAACATAGCCACACCAACTTTCTTAGATTTGTATTTTCATCTTTTTCGATTCCTTTATTTTTAATCTCTGTTATTATATTTAAGGTATTTATATATATATATAAAATAATTCTTGCATTTTTATCCCAGTTTGACAAACTCTGCCTTTTAATTGGAGTTCTTAGACATTTGTATTACATGCAGTTATCAATATGACTGGGTCTAAATCTACTGTCTAGCTTTTTTTGCTCATTTGTCCCGTATTTTCTTTATTCCTTTTTCCTATTTCTTTTCTATTGAATTTATTAACATGATTATATTTTAGTATTCCATTATATCTACTTTATTACTTATATTTTTATTTTTAATACTATGTTATTCAAAGGTAGTTTTTAATTCACGTATCTTTGTATTGTGTTTTTTTTGGTGATTGCTTATGACTTATAATATGCATATTTAACTTATCATTGTCTACATTTAAATATTATACCCCTCGTGTATAGTGTTAGAACTTTAAAATGCTAAACTACAATTTCCTCTTTCCCATTCTTTGTGCTATTGCTGTGAGACATTTAGTTCTTATGTTATAAACCACACAATACTTTGCCATTGCTTTTGTTTAGTCAATTTTCTTTCAAAGAAATTTTTGAATAACAAAGATTTTTTTTATATTTAACCACATATTTACCACTTCTGGTGTACTCTATTTCTTTTCACCCAACTTTTCAATTGGTATCATTTTCCTTTCACTTGAATAATTTTCTTCAACATTTTTTGTGATACAAATTTGTGTAAACTATAGATTTTCTTGTAGCTTTCAAATTTTCAGCAATTATTTCTTCAACATTTTCTGCATTGCTCCACCTCACCCCACCTTCTGAAATTCCAATTACACATTTGTAATAATTGTAATAATTTCTGAAGGCTTACTGATTACTGCCTTTTATTTTTCAGTTTCTTTTTCTCTGTGCACTTTAATATAGTTCCCATTATTATGTGTTGATGTTGGCTGGTATTTTTTTCTGCAGTACTTAATCTGGAATAAATCCCATTCAGTGAATTTTTTATTTCTGACACTAATTTTTTTTTGATCTCTAGAAATCTTCCATTTCTTTAATTCTGTTTATATTTTTCTTTAGATCTTTGAGCATATCAAGTATAAAAATCACCTTGAAGTCCTTTTTGCTAATTCTATCATATCTTGCTTTTATGAAATTCCTTTCTTTGATTTTAATTCTAACTCTATTTGTATTCCTTGATTTTTCTTCTAGTTATTGGTCATATTTTTCTACTTATTTTATATAATCATTTTTATTGGATGCTTTATATTATAAATGTTAGATTGCTGAGTTGTCTGTATTTTAAAGGATGTTGAACTTTTTGCCTGTCTGGCAATTAAATTACTTGTATATCAGGTTGATTCTTCCATACCTTTGTTAGGGCAGGTTCATAGTAACCTCTGCTCTAGGGATATCTTAGCCCTGTTATTATGGTATTCAGATATCACTACTGAATACCCCAGGTGATTAACATGTCATTCTAGTCTGATTGACATAGATTCTAGAGTTCTGGAAATTGTTCGGCTTAAAACTTCCAGGTCATTCTTTATCCAGATTCACAAATTTCACCCTACTCCTTTGTAAGCTCAGTATTCAGCAAAGTTCCTAGGCAACATAACTGATAATTCTGGATCTCTTACTCTTTATAACTCCTCTCTGGAATTCTGCTTCACAGCCTGCAACATCTTCTGCCTTTCTAAATTCTGTTCTCTATCTTCTCAACTTAGTGACTTGTGTTGTGCTTGGGATTCTTCCTATACTGTGGACCAGAAGATGCCTCCAGGTAGAAAGCCAAGACAATTGTGGGGTTTACTTCACTTGTTTCTTTTCACTCAAAGATCACAGTCCTACACTGCCTGTTGTTTATTGTCTGAAAACAGTTGTTCTACATATTATACTCATTTTCATTTGTTGATAGTAGGAGAGCAAGTTGGGACTATGCTAGTGCCATGGCCAGAAATCAGAAATCTCTTTTGATTTCTTAACATGGTAAATTACACTAATTGATTTTATAAATAATTGATTTTTAACTCTGCATTCCTTACATACCTGGCATAAATCCAACATCCATCTTCATGATAAAATCTTCTTAACATATTGCTACATTTACAATAGATAGACGGCAGACAGGTAAATTGGTAGATTTCTAAGTAGGTGGGTAGGCACATATATCAATACATAGATGAAAGACAAATGCCTAGGTAGATAAATAGATATTTTAAGTTCACAATGAAATTGGCCTGTAATTTTCCTTTCTTGAAATGCTCATGTCTGATTCATCCCTGTACTGGTTTTATAAAATGATTTAGGAAGTGTTTCCTCCGTTCTCTAGAAGCATTTGTATATGAGTAGAATGATACATTCCTTAAGTATTTTGTAGAACTAAACCATTAAACTGATGGGTCCTGATGATTTCCTTGTGGGAATATTTTAAAACACTGATTCAGTTTCAATTAATTCAATTAATAATTGCAAAATGATTCAGATATTCAATTGTTTTTCAAGCCTATTTTTGTAAGATACACTTTCATGGGAATTATCCATTTCATCTTACTAAAATACAGTATATAAAATTGTTTATTCTTTTGTAATTTTAATTTTATTATATATGTAGTTGTCTCTTTTAGTTAATATTATTATATATTTCTGATTGAAATAAGCCTTTTGTCAATATGCTTATTTCTTTACTGTAACTTTTTTTTTTCCATTTGAGGAACAATTAGCATATAACACTGACATGGGTCTTGGAAATTATTTTTTGGATGTGAAACCTAAAATACAAACAACAAAATCAAAAATAAACAAGTAGGATTACATCAAGCTTTTTAGCTTCTTAAAGTCTACTTTATCAAATAAATATATTTAAGCCTTTTATCCGCATTAATGTTGTCCTTAAAATAGTATTTGTTTTCATAAAATTTTTTTTCATGAAAATATTGTTCATAGAGTGAACAAATAGTATTTCCTGGAATATCCTGTTCAATAATTTGACTTTCATCCTCATGTATCTTTTGTTATATATGTCTCTTATAAATAGCATGTAGTTGGACAGTTTTTCCACTGAGTCCTAAGAGTCTTCTTTTAGTAAAGTGTAATACATATGCTGTGATAACTGATATTATTAATTTATATTTCTACCTTATTATTTTGTGCTTATTTTTCCTATTGTTTCTTACTCTACTCCCCCTTCTTGTTTTCTTCTGTATGTAACATCTATTAAAAGCTCAACCGTCTGTCTACTTGCCTTTCTTCTGTATATGATTCATTCACTCATTCTTTTTTTTCAAATATTTATGATCATATACTATATGCGAGGCAGTCTTCAAACTGGATAAGTTGGCAAACACAACAGCCAAATCCCTGCCTACACAGAGTTTACCTCCTGGTGGTAATTTTTCTTTCGCTGGCTGACTTTAATATCTTTACTACTCTGCAACTTCACTACAGAGTGTCTACATAGAGATTACTTTTTATTTACCCTGCTTGAGACTCTTCTGGTTTCCTGAATCAGGATTGATGTCTTTCAACAATTCTGGAAAATTCTTAACCATTGTCCTTCTGAATATCTGTTCTTATGTATTCCCTTGAATATCACTTCCTAGAATTCCGTTTGGATTTTTATTAGACCCTCTGTCATCTGTCTGTTAACTTTCATTTTCCCCTTTCTTTGCTTCTCTGTTCTATAGATTGGGTAATTTATTTGAATCTATCTTCCAGTTCACTATCACTGTCTTTAGCCAGGTCTATTTTGCTGACATTTAATGAATTCATATGAGTTTTTCACATTATTGGTATCTATTTGAATCCTTTCAAATCCTCTTAGTCATTTTCTATTCTCTTAGTAAATTTTCTTTTTTTTTTTTCGCTCCCTACTTACATTTTCAAGTTTTTGAAAGAAAAATTTCTTTAAGCATCTTTTTTCTTTAAAACAGAATTTTTTTAGGGCCTCCCCGGTGGCGCAGTGGTTGAGCGCTCGGTTGCGAAGCTGCCGGCGACCTCTGCGGCGCCGGTTTGATCCCCGGCTGCTCCCCGGCCACCAGAGGAGGGTCCCGCATGGCACGCAGACCTCTCCTGCCGCCCGCTGCTCCCCTCAGCAGTGTGCTTCGGTCTTTCTGCCTTCTCTGCTCCCCGCTCTGGCTCTGGTGAATTCTCTCACCCTCCCGTGCTTCTGAATGTACCCAGTGCATGTATAAACAAAACAAACAAGCAAATAAATAAAACATGCCTCTGTTAAAAAAAAAAAAAAAAACAGAATTTTTTTAAATTTATTTATTTATACAAGCACCGGGTACAGTCAAAACTCAGGAGGGTGAGAGAATTCACCAGAGCCAGAGCAGAGAGCAGAACAGGCAGACTGACGAAGTACACTGCTGAGGGGAGCAAAGGGCAGCAGGAGAGGTCTGCGCACCATGTGGGACCCTCGCCGGCGGCCCGGGGTCGAACCAGCGCTGCAGAGGCTGCGGGCAGCTTCGCAACCAGCACTCAACTGCTGTGCCACTGGGGAGGCCCTCTTTAAATTTCTTAAAAATACTTTTCTTATTCCCTAGTAATCCAGTGTCAAGAATATTTATGTGTATGTTGCTGCTGACTTCTTTTTTCAACCTCAGCCACAGTGCCCTGCTTCTTTGTGTGTTTTATAATTTGTTATGGTGAGTTCATGTTCCCTGGAACCTTAACTATAGAGATATTCTCAGGCTAATATTGAAGTTGTGTTTCTTCCAAGAGGATTTTCATGAACCTTTGCTAATTGCCTGTGAACAACCCATTTAGGATCATTTTAATTAAACCCTCCACCTGACTTTTTTTGTGTCACACTGCTTACTGCATTAGATACACATGTACCTGGGTATATAATTGCTCAGAGAGCAGAGGTGGGCATGAGAAGAAGGAAAAAAAAAATTTAAGGAATAGCATTTTAAAATGTTTTACTACAACTGAAAAAGTAAACAGTTTATCTCTTTAGATATAGTTAATAAATAAAGTAAGAGGTGAGGGATTCATAGATCATGGTTCCATCAGCCTCTGTGTCCCCAAAGTTAATTCTGAATCTGCAGGAACAAAATTTCAATGTAAAATTATCTACTAGTGCAAATCATTTTATTCCAGTATATTGTAAAGAGAAACACCACTGCCAGGAGCAAAAGTAAGAACCAGTTCTATCCCTGCAGACACAGTTTCTTCCTCAGGCAAAAGAAAGGAGGAGAAGATCTGCTTTTCCTTCATGGGCTTCTAACAGCTAATGGTTAACCTAACATGTTGCCATTTCTGACCTGTTTTCCATCTTATAACACAGGACAAGTAGTGGCATCCCCCTCAGTGAGCAGTGATCTAAAGTGCTAGAACAGAGCCTAACATGTAGTTTATGTTCAGTAAACTGTCAGCCAGTGCCAGCAAAGCCTTTTAATCAGGAATAAAGCTTCTAAAGCTGGATAACCAGGCAAGTAGTAATGATGGCATCACATATTAATTTTCAGTAAGACTGCATTGCAATACAGATTTTCCTTTTGTTTGATTCATACTGCATCAAGGTGATAATACCAGTTATCTTGTACTAGTTGAAAGTCTTTGATAATAAATGTCCTTCATTTATAAAAAACACTTTACTGCTTCCCTGATGGCACAGGAGTTAAAGACACAGCACTATCAAGCTATGGCCAGCCACTGCAGCATGAGTTTGATCCTTGGCCGGCCAGGGAGGTGACCCACATGATGCAGCAGACCTCTCCTGTCTCGCCTGCTGCTTCTCTCAGCATTGTATTTCAGTCCACCTGTTCTGCTCCCCACTCTGTCTCTGGTGAATCCTCTCACTCCTCCCCCTGCACCTCTGGCCTGCACCCCAGTTCTTGTATGCATAAATAAATCTTTAAAAATAAAATATACTTTAGTAAAATAGTTTTTAAGATGAAAGAAAAAATAATGAATATAGCCAGGAAGATTAAATGTTTCAAAACAGTATACATAGGAGAAATACATTAAAATAATGTGTTTGGACAGACAATTTTATAAACCAGAGACATCCTGGAGAGAAGGAGGCAGGAGAGGGATCAGAGGGAGGGAGGAGCACAGGGGACTGTGGTGATGGTGCACAATGCATTGATGAAGGAAATTCTGTGGGGACTACACCTGAGGGCGGGGAGGTGGGAAGCAAACATTGTTTAAAAATGAACAATGATGTAAAAAATATATAAATTAAAAAGAACATTTAAAAAAATAATAATAACTAAAATAATGTGTTTGCAGATGCCACAGCTGAGAATCAGGGGGCTCAGGTTTATGGATTCTGTCCTCCTACTAGGTGACAAACATGAATGGAATATCTGCCATATGCAGGACTAATCATCACATCAACTCAGTGAGAGAGTGTATCTCCCATTTCACAGAGGAGCTCATAGACTAGATCTAAAATTCAGTGCCTATCTGGCCACCTCCAAAGCCCAGACTGTTTCTACCAGTGCTCATGGGCCCCAAGGAGACATTGTTTTACTGTATGTGGTAATTCTCTGTGCTCAGACTTGCTTCTTTCATAAATGGGAGACATGGGGTTCTGACAAGTTTGGAGGTGTCTACAGGAAAAGCTGGCCAGAGTCAGTTGGGAGGAAGGATTTGCCCCAACGAAAGAGAGATCAGGACAACCAGTTTCACCCAGAAACTGAACTTCATCATTAGAGGAAAGGCATGGTTGTGTCCTTGTTCTAGCCCTCCATGGACACCTGTTGTCACCTACAGAAAAGGAACTTGAACAAAATCTGAAAGTTAAACAATCCCTAGGATGTCTATTACAGTCCCCTTCCTTGAAACTCAGGCATTAGATTTAGCACTCCCTTCTCCTAGTTGGGTTAAGTGCCACCTCCCCTGGTTTGTGCCTCAGCTCATTAAGAACTTCCCCGCAAGTCCCCAGTGGCCCTCAGAAGCAGACATCTGTGTGGGTCAGTGGCCATTCTGCAGCAACTCCCAGTGACCCTCCTTCATCTGGGCCGGGTACCCCTGGGGCCCTATGACAAAGGAAGGCTCAGCCACCCAGGGGCCATTGTTGGACATAATTTTGTTGCTGCTTGCTTATTTAGTTCGCAACAGAGTGGCTTGGATGAGAGGCAGTGAGGAAGAAAAGCCCTTCTATTACCAGAACCCAGCCACCTCAGCGGTGGGAGCTGGCAGCAGCAGTGGTGTTCTCGCCCTGCTGCTCCACCACAAGTCAGTTGTGGGATTTGCTCCTCAGAGCCCAGCACCTGCCCTTTTACGTCCTCAATCTAGAGTGAACCAATCAGGTTCAACCTATTAGCTGATTGGTGCTAAATGGTCCAGTCAGCCACAGTATAGAAAATGGTCCAATGGCACCCTGAAAGGATAGAAGCCAGGGTCAAGGGAGCTGAAAAAGGACAGACTGTTCCGGCCACCAAAGAAAGAAAGGGAAGACTGTTCTTAGCCCCCAGAGAAGGAAGAAAGAAAAAGGACCAGAAGCTGAAAGAAGAAGAAAAGCATCCAGGAACTGACCTTAAAAGACCTCTGACAGAGACTGGGCCTCAAAGACTCCAGGCCTGGTCTCTCAAAGATCTGTTTGTTGTTGGCGTCATCCAACAACTCACAGAGAGCTGTTGACACTTGGTGTTTCTGACTCCACCTCTGGGGGAGCAGTAGTGACCGTCACTCTCAGCCAGTGCTGTCCAGCACTCCTGGTGGCGACCATCACTGACATTATCTGGGTGAGATAGTAGCCACTTGTGGATACAGTAAGCTCTTTGTTTCCCCTGTTTGTAAAATATACCCCATGGTGGTTGTTCCCGGAGCCTGAGGTTTCTTGAAATTGTTGCATGGGTGAGAACCCACAGACAGTGACCTGTCCTCTTATTAGGCACTGTTCTTTGATCAGTATCGCCCATAGGCCCCTATTGTATGGGTATTGTACTGCTATAGCCCTTGGTTTTGACTTTTGTCCTTTTAGCCTTTGGGGGCTTTTGAGTGGTTCTTGTTGAGAGCCTGAGGAGGTGGGTGGCCATTCCAGCCTATCCTGGTATCTGGCCTCCTCCTGCCCCTATGCACCCATTTCACTTCTTCTTTTTTTTTTTTTAAAGATTTATTTATTTATACAAGCACTGGGTATGTCAGAAGTGCGGGAGGGTGAGAGAATTCACCAGAGCCAGAGCGGAGAGCAGAACAGGCAGACTGATGAAGTACACTGCTGAGGGGAGCAGCGGGCGGCTGGGGAGGTCTGCGCGCCATGTGGGACCCTCGCCCGGCGGCCGGGGATCGAACCGGTGCTGCAGAGGCTGCGGGCAGCTTCGCAACCCAGCGCTCAACCGCTGCGCCACAAGGGAGGCCCTACACCCATTTCACTTCTGCCAGGATCTGACCAGGACAAGCTGGGGAGGCAGCTCCAACTCAACAGTGTGTGTTCTGCATCATGATTGAAAATATATAGTTCTGCCATAGAGGTGAAGAAAAACAGGGTAAAAGCAAATTTCCCTATTAAGAATAGATGAAGAAGCTAATAGTTTATGATATACAGGTAAAATAAGAGAAGCACATGTCTAACATAGACAGGACAGATGGAAAGACCAAGTAGGCACCAAACCTTCATGAGGCACATGAAGCTCCATATACTCACGATGCCTTCTGTGAGACACTTGAACTCCAAATACTATAATATACCAGGGAAACAAGGCACTAAAATTCATGACACACTATGTGTGTGGTGTACATGAAGTACACAGTACTCAAATGTTAAATTGGCCACTGTTTAAAAGTGCACCCAGGATTTATTTTAACCAGATATGTTAAGACATGGAGTCATAGAAATGACTATCATGAAGAAATTTTTATACTTATAGATCCCTAGAAACAGGAGGTGCAGGACCACTTGGGAAAGCACCAGTGTCAGGTGGCAGAATAAGCAAGGGGAGAAAGCATGGCAGGAATGTTACTGTGGTTGTCCCTGCAAGAAACAGGCCAGACAGGGTAAGCAAGCTGAACAAGCAGAGGATTGGGTTGAGAGCCACTGGTAAAGCCTATTAGAGCCCATCACTGGGAGTAAGGTCAATATTTCACAAATTCAGTGGCTGAGACCAGGAGGAAAAGGGAATCCCAAATGAAAGTGTGGATACTTTTTACGAAGCAACGTAAGGAATGAACGCTACACAGCAAACAAGCAGAGATAAGTGCAACTACCAAGGAAAACATGCCCAGCGGAATTTCTGTCACAGCAGAGAGCTCCAGAACTAAACAGGACTGGTAGTAACTTGTGCCCGCCTGTGACTGCAGGCCTCACTTTTTAACAAACCTGTCCTTTCTGAGGACAGCTCTTTCTGCCAGCTTGTGTCTATATAAGTGTCCTTTATTCTTCTCTCCCTTTTGATAATAAGCCTGCCCTTTTGGCTATATTAAAAAAAATAAAATAATATAAACAAGAATGTACCCTCACCCTCCATCACAAGTTGCTACAGGATTCTGTTTTGAACATAAAGAAAAGCATCCCCACCTACAGGAACAAACTTCTTTCCAAGGGGAGAGGATGGGTCTTGCCTGTCTCTACACCTCTTCCCACCCCTTTCTCCCAAATCCCCTTCCAGTGAACACAGAGATGAGGACTAATAGAAAACTGGAATCATTTATAGATCTGATTGTCCTTTCCAGTATTCTGCAGCAATGGTCTTCTCATTAACCCTGCTTTGACTGAAGGTATAATACAATAAACCATTACTCCCGACCTAATGAAATCCCCACTTACTGCTTCCAATTTGATACCCATTTCTGGTATCTTGGATCTGCCCTAAATCAAAGAACAAGACTGTTAAGCAGCCTCACCCAGCCTTTGCTGACTGGAGTCTGTAATTCTGAGGAAATAGGAAGACGGGACTGGAGGCAAGAGATCGGGCTTCCAGGCCTCCATTACTTACCTTCCTCCAGCTTGTGTGTAAAATGCTCATTCCCAGAGTATTTATAAGGACCAAATGAGACATTACACAGTAGAGAAATTTGTAAATTGTGAGCCCCTTTGCAAAAATAGAGAATTATTTTTGAATTTAGTATATGAAGGTATGCATTTTAAACTATTAGGGAAGAATTTGCCTAATAGAAAAGGCTTCTTTACAAAAGTGTTCAAAAATCTTTTGAGTAACCTGTGTTTTTATTAGTTTACTTTTTAAATTGTATTTATTGCAGTAATATTAGCTCACAACATTGTATGTTTTAGAGATACAGGTTCACAGACTTTGAGATGTATGTCACTACACCATTCCCACTTCCAAAGCTCTAATAACACTCCTTAACAGTCCATTGACCCCTCTCCCCACTTTGCTCTGCCTCTGACAGCCTCAATTCTATAGTCAGATTTCAAGGATTTGTTCTGGTTTAATTTTGGCTTATTCCTTGTTTTGTTCTCTGTATTTCCACATGAGTGAAATCATCTGATATTGGTCTTTCTCTGACTTATTTCATTTAACATAATCTCATCCTGTTCCATTCATGTTGTCCCAAATGGGCAAGATTTCATCTTGTTTATAGCTGAGTAGTATTCCACCATGTATATAGACCACATCTTTATCCACTCATCTATCATTGGGCACTGAGGTTGTTTCCATAGCTTAACTACTGTAAATAGTGCTGCAGTGAACATGAGGGTGCATACATCCCTTTGAATTAGTGTTTGTGTTCTTTTGGGTAATACCTAGATGAGGCATTGCTGAATCATATGATAAGTCTTTTTAATGTCTTGAGAAACTTCCATACTGTTTTCCATAGAGGCTGGACTAGTCTACATTCCCATCAATACCACACCCTCACCACCACTTGCTGTTTATGGTCTTCTTGAGGTAGGCCATTCTCAAGGGAGTGAGGTGGCATCCCAGTATGATTTTGATATGCATTTATTTCCCTAATCATTAGTGATATTGAGTAGGATTGCTTTCCTTATAAGAATGGGAACTGGCCCCAACTTTCTGACCCCTGCCTTGTTTTTTTCTGCTTCTGTCAGTTTCCTAGGTTCCTATCCTAGGATCCGTCATTCTGTTCCTTACCATTGCAATGACCTAAAATAGACCTGGTGCTTCTCTATATTTACTCTCTAGGTCCAAGGTCAGGGGAAGCTCCTCCCTGGGCAGCATCAGGAATGCCCCGGTCATTTCAGCAACAGCAACATAAGACAGAGAAGTCTAGGCCGATTGCTCAGTGCTTTTAGCTTGCTAGTAAAAAATGGCAGCTTTGGTGGGGTGGGGCAAGAGGAAAGTAGGCAGGTGGGGGATAGTGCTCTGGGAATAGCCCCAGGAGAGACAATTATAACAATTTAATAAATGCCTTGACTGTGTATAGCTCTTTCAGCATACTTTAAGCACTTTCATTTCTAGTATTTTACTTTCATCCTCACACACCTGTAGAGCCAGAATATCATTAGCAGGTTTTTATTGATGAGGAAAGTAATAAGTTAAAGACCAACCCAGGATCCTCCTGGATTCCTCTCCCTCTGCTCTTTTATCTCCAACACCAATTTTTAAACTCCCCACATCCCAACTCCAACCTCTGTATTTAATGTTGGCTTACACAGTTTCATAAATGCCTGTAAACAAAAAATAACAGCGTTCAGAGCTCAGCACCCTGTCTTAAAAAAATTTAAGTTCCCGGTGGTTGAGCGCAGCACTGTGAAGCTGTCCCCAGCCTCTGCAGCACCAGTTCGATCCCGGCCGGCCGGCAAGGGTCCCACATGGTGCGGCAGACCTCTCCTGTCGCGCCGGCTGCTCCCCTCAGCAGTGTATTTCGTCAGTGTGCCTGTTTTGTTCCCCGCTCTATCTCTGGTGAATCCCTCCCATGCATCTGGCCTGTGTCCTGGTTCTTGTATAAATAAATTTAAAAAAAAAATTAAATTCCCAAAGGCATTGCACAGATTGAAAACACTACCACCCACCCTCTTTGCGACTGTGTTTAAGATGCGCAAACCTTGCCCATCTATTCATACCTTCCCAGCCATGCAGCAAGTGCCCAAGAATCCACAGTTTGGGGCCTCCAGCAACTGCCTTCCTGGCTTTAGTGACCACTTGGAGGCCCTGTGGCCATAAGGCCAAGTGCATGAGGGCAGAGAGCATTTTCTTCACTAAAAACCTGAACACAGAGCCTCTTGGTTTCAAATGCATACAGCACACACATGCATACAGCACACACACACCTACCACATGCACACACACAATGTTCTTTCATTCATAGAGCCTTTTTATTTACTTTCATTTCTTGCCTTTGTTAAATAAACATTGCAGTGCTCTGGGTGCAGAGGAGCTGAGTGGGACATCGGTTCCTCGTGGGGATCAACAGACAGGCAGGGCCTTGTGCCCTGGCCTTATGTCTGCAGCGCGGTCCTTGGCCTAGTCGCCACGCTCCGCGCGGTCCAGCACCAGCAGCGGGATCTCCTCCAGCCTCTCCCGCTGCTCCCCGCACCGCAGGTAGCGCCGCCTCCACATCGCCAGCCTCTGGAAAAGCTTCTGCAGGCTCGGGTGGCCCCACAGGCCTTGCTCCTGGGCCGCCTTACCGGGCCGCGCGTATTTGGCCTTCTTCCTGCGTGGGCTTCGCGCCTCGATCCGTCGGAAGAGCCGCCGCCAGCACCAGCATCCCGAGCAGGAGCCGCGGTCGCTGGTGGCCACACGCCGTCCGGCAGCCTCCTGCTGCCCACGCTGCGAACCACACCGCTTCAGACGCGCCACCTTCTCCAGCAGGTCGTGCTGCGCGCCCACTCGCCGAGGGCAGCCGGGCAGCGCGTCCGCCATGCCAGGCCAGGCTGGGGACCAAGGCCCAAGTCTTAGGAACTGAGGGGCCGCCAGTGCGCCGACGGCCTCTAAGAATGCAAAAGGGGCCCACAAGTCCCTTCCTATAGCCCGCCCGGGTATTCGCCTGGCGACCTCCCCATGGGTTTAGGTTACCCGGGAAACCCCAACGGAGGTTGTCAAGGAGACCAGAAAGGTGACCCCATAATGGCCAGTGGAGCCTATACACCCTTCTGGTCCCGAGTGTGCACCCCGATTCTCAGCAACAGAGGAGACCAGAATCAAAATCCCAGATAATTCCTAAGTCCACAAAGTCAGCCAAGTTCTATAATGCTTGATTTGCAGACCGCCGACTGGAAACAACAACAACAAAAAAAAAAAAATCTAGGAAATTCCCAAGATCCAACTCCATCGTTTGCTATTACTAGTCAGTCTCTACCCAGAGGGGGTTGCATAACCTGCCCTGGATCAAGGCTTGGATTTCACTCCCAAGCGTGTGTTGCCCTGGAGGCTTCTAAGATTTTGTTAACTTATTTCAGGTGTTCTGTATTTTTCAGCCAACAGGCAACCAGACTTTTAGGAAAGATCTCAAAATTTAATTTTCTTCAACTGTCACCCAATGGCCTCTTCCTTGTAGGATTATGATTTTTCCAATAATTTTTTCCTGATCACGAACAGAAGATTTTTTTTGTGGAAAATCTGAAAAACGTAAATACAAAGAAAATTTTTTTCCTGTTTATTTACTTTTGTGAACATGTTATTTTTCTCAAATTCAAGAAAGATAACAATAACTACCAGATATTATGGGTATTGTGTGCTAAGTGCTCTCTCTACCTAACATTTTTCAGGAGTGAGTCTGCCTGAGTTTGAATCCTGACTCCAATATTAACTAGCTTTGACTAGACACTGGTCAAGTTACTTAACTTCTCAGTCAGTCCCTTGGTTTATTAATCTATAAAATTGAAATAATAACAATCCTACCTCTGGGGATGTGGTTGGAATTAAATACATATGAAGCATTTAGCATATGCTGGTCATATAGTAAGTGCATAATGTTGACTTATGTAAATTGAAGCAAACAAAGGTAAGTGAGTTTATTGAAGAATCAAGACTGAGGACTCAGGCTGGGATACTACCTCCAGATAGCTCTGGGAAAGCTGTCCAAAATCTGAGTTTCACAATGAAAATTTTATACAGTCTGCAAGGAAACATTTTTACAGTTTCAAGGATTTTTACAGAGACAATCCCAGGAGGTGTCCAGTTAATGTATCTATTTGATGTGTCTACAGATTGAGGAAAACAGCAAAGATTGTTAAAGTTTGCCTTATCTTCTGGGCGCTGGAAATGTTAGCAATGCCATAAACCTCAAAGCCTATCTTTTTTCAGAAGTTACTAATTTGCTTAGAAACAACTTTTGTTGTTGCTGATGCAGCCTCTTTGCAAGGCCAGCCCAGCCATGCCTTGACTCTTTAACTTACAACCCTTAGTTGAGACCAGGGAGAGGGGTACCACTTTAATTGTTGGTTTTAGTTGCCAATAATGAGTAAGTTTTATTACCCAATCCTCATAACAACTCATGTGACATGGTTTCCAAGTGAAGCAGTATTTCCAGTCATCTAAGAAAACGAAAGCCTAGAGATGAGAGATTATTTACCTGAGATAATATAGCTTGTAAATTAGGAGGACATATTGAACCCCGGGATATATTGAGTTTTCAGTTATTTACCCTGCAATGTAGTGTTTCTTTTCCTGGTATACCTTTTCTCCAATGTGTATGCAATAAATAGTTAGGGGTCTGCACTTAATATTTGGCTAGCACCTGGCTGCAAAAATAAGGAATGGTAGGGGGTACAGGAAGGGACCATCCAGTCCTTATTTCTAGCAACTTCTAATCTTTCCAATCATCTGGGCAGGAGTACTTTTTTCCCATCACTTGAGCACACCTTAAAGGTTATCCCTCTGTTTACCTACTCTGTTTACCTCCTCACCGCTGCCCCCACGAGCCATTCCCGCTTAAGAACTGCTTTCTGTTTTATTTGCTCCTTCCACAACTTTCCATGGGTGACTCCTTGTATTCAGGCTGTCAGTTTTTCCTGCCTCCTGCACAGATGAATCAAGCACAAAGTAAGGCCTGACTGACAGACTCCCTTGGTAAGGAAACAGTAGGCCCAGACTCGGTTTATTATTTACACAGATAGTGAAAGAAAGAGAAGCCAAAGATAGCAGCTCAGATACCAGGTTCCAAGCAGCTGTGCACAGACAACACTGAAACAAATTGTGGGACAGCCATTGCTGAGGAGCTAACACATACTGCCACTAGTTTACAGCTTGCAACCATGGCCTGAGTGGGAAGAAGACCAGGCAGAAAATCTCCAGCATCATCAGAACCTGAAAGGTGATGAGAAATATCTCACAACAGCCTCCCGGGAACATAGGAGGCAAGTGGAAAAAGGTCTTGCAGCTCTTCCGTGCCCTCGGCTCCAGGAGTACAAGGCGTTCTGCCAAATTTGAGCTTTAGCTACAACTCAAGCCTGAGTGGCCTGTGAGAATATTTACAAGTTCCCCTGTGCACCATAACAGGCTGGTTCCCCTGCACGAAGCAATTCACGTCCATCCTGAATTGTTTTTCTGGTTGTCATGGGCTGAATTTTACCTTCCCCTCAAAATTCTTTTGTTGAATTCCTAACCCCTAGGATCCCAGGATGAAGGTAGGGTCTAAAGAGGCCACTAAGTGGTGTCAGTGTCTGTCTGTGGATAATAGTGCTAATGACGAGAAATGCCCAGGGCACTCACCTTGGCATCCCTGCCCTCCACTTCCATGAGTTACTTTCCTCTAGATATTCCCCTTCGTGCCATTATTACGATTAGACTGACCTTTGTGGTTCTTATTATGATTTGCAAGATGTTCCTCAGCATCGTTCAGGAAACTGAAAAAATAGGTTTGTTACAAGACCTGAAAATTACACAGCGCACGTGGCCATTGTGAGGTCTTGGGAGGAGACAGAGCTCACTTGTATGCACAGATCTGGGGTTCTCCTTTTTGGGTGGATTGAGCGTGGGGTGTCTAGGTTTTCATGGACTCACTGTTGGTGACATTAAATCATAAGAGAGGGCATTTAAAGCACAGGAAAAGAGACCAAAAAAAAAGGAAAAAGGCAAATCAGTCCCAACTGAGTAGTTATATATAAATCAAGCAGGATCTTTTTAAAACAAGAGCCTCTGCAGGGCAAGGTATTCTGGGTCTTCACCTAGTTGTGTGGCTGGCAATGTGTTTGTTTGAGATTGTCATCCCTAAAGCAGCTCAGTATCAAAGTTAAGTCAGGCATTTACATTACAAAAAAAGCAAAGTCAGCTCTTGGAGTTCACCATGCAGGGCTCTGATCCAATTGGGACACAGACACAAAGGGGAGATTATGTGAAGCGAAGGGAAGAGGCGGCCATCCATAATAAGTCAGTGAAAAAGGTTGCAGAAAAATCACACCTTTGGCACCTTAATACTAGAGCCTCCATTAATTGTGAGAAAATTTTTTCTGTTATTTAAGCCACCCAGTCTGTGATAGTTTATCATGGCAGCCCTAGCAAACTATATCTCTGGCCATTCAATTTTGCCTCATGCTCCCCTCATATCCCTCAATTACTGTATTCTCCAGGTACCAGGAGATAATTGGCACCCAGGGCTCTGGCTCCTGTCAAAGGGTCTATGTGTGGATCCTGTCTGTACAGCAACTATCAAGCCTGTGCATCTGTTTTCAGGCCACCAGTGTCCCCAAGCCACCAGAGAAGGTCTAGGCAGCCCCAGAGACAGCCTCAGACCTGGCTCAGAGACTGGGTTTTAGACACCCGTCATGACCCATAATTGCTCAGGCCAGCCCAAGATGATCCTGGGTCTAGAGTTTCCAGATAATGTATATGATGTCCAGATAAACAACAAAATTTTTTTAGGGTAGATGTATCCTAAATATGTCATAGGCATACTTATACTGAAAATTATCTATTGTTGATCTGAAATTCAACTTTAACTGGGCATCCTACATTTTTATTTGCTACTCTACTAGTATCATTGAGGAATCCAGGCACTCCCCATAAAAACACTTTGGGAGGATTTTCCTTCGGGTCCCAAAGGAGATCTCCTGGAGAAAAACTGACTAAAGATTGGAGAACTGCCCGACCCTGAGCAGAAGCAGGCTTCTTGGGCCAAGCTTGTCCTAACCCCAACATCCGTAATAGCACCAGAGACCTGGAGTCTCCAAAATTGAAAAAGAGCCCATGTTATAAATGAAGAGAGTATGGAAACCCTCTTTCTCCCTAGTCTTGGGATTTTAAAGAAGTGATAAGAAATTGAGATATAGCCCATGGTACCCACAAATCCAGAAAAAGGGAGAATAGTATAAAACACTAGCTTTAGCATCAAACAAATTTGCTTCAGAATTAACAATATGGCCTTGAGTAAGTTATGGACCCTCTCTCAACCTCAGCTGTCTCATCATTTCTGCGTATCTTACGATGTCACCATAAGGAACAAATGAGACAAGGGATGTAAGGTCATGAGACAGTGTCTCACACAAAGCAAGTGCCCGATAAATGCTAGCAATGCTGCTGTGGAATATTCTCCATTTTTGCCTGCTTCTATCTCCTGCCTCATACATTCCCCAGCACACAAGTTCTCCTAATATAAGAACCAGCAGTACCTTTTTTTCTGAAGGCCTAGAGCCAATGGCAACCTCTGCGAGTGTACAGACTCCTGGAAACTTCCTGAGGAAGATTTGGGAAGCACAGATGTGGGACAAAGGAAACAGGTGACTTTGGTGTTTTGAGGTATGGACAGTGAAATTCAGTTCACTCTGTAGGAGAGAGAGCACAGGAGCAAGAGCGCCCAGCCCGTGAAATAGTCTTCCTCACCTCAACAGTTTAACCCTCTCCTATCTCAGACACCTGCTGACCGTGCGACCAGGTATGCAGTTGGAACAACACCCAGCAAGTCCCAGGATTAGAAGATGGAGCCAGCACTCATCTCTAGAAAGGCTTAGCAGTGATGTCATCCCTGTCTGTGAACAGTGACACATTTGTAAGCAGAGGCATGAAGTGAGAAAGTGAGATCACCCAAGGTAACACCTGCCATCACCCAGATAGCTCTGCCAGAAGCAGGGTGCAGGGCATGAACAAAATTGAACAGCTTTGCCTCTTCTCTTTATGAATAGTACACTTATTCTATTATAAACATTTTATAAGGTGGCTGCTTCAAAATTGCCCTTTATTATAAGAACCAGAATTTTTTTCAAGATAATTTGAGATATAACTTTGATGAAATAAATATTTCTTAGTAAAGATGTGGATCCTGTATTAGGAAAGTAAATTCTGTACCCAAGGACATGGGATAATTACACTTTCAAATGTTTGTATGTTAGTATAATGACTGCATTTCTTTCTTCCTTTTAAAAAGATGAAAATCAAACATCCCTCTTCCTTGTCCATCGTCAAGGAGTTTTCTTTCCCAATGATGTCTTGACACTTGCAGACAACTGGCTTCAGGAGCTTACATACCTCAGTGAGCTTCCTGTTTTCCCAGAGATAGATATTTCTACCTAAGAGGAATTCTTTTCAACTGCTTGCATTAAATATTTCTATTATAATATCAACCTTTGCCAAATGACTGCCCTGTGAGATCAAAGGTGGTAGTTAGGTGGGCGGGTGAGGAAGAAGGATGAATATTATTGAATCCTCATCCCCCATCAACGTCACAACCATCATCGTCATCATCACAACCACATCACTGAGGTCATCATCATCACCACTATCATTCACTGACTTGTCATTTTATGTCAACTATAATACGAGTATTACATGTGTGCTATCATTTCTGTTTCACTACAGGTCTATCAAGTATCTAGAAATAGCCATCTCATTTCAGGTGAGGACCCTAAATTGCTGTTAAGTGTGTATCTCAGGAAAGGCAGCCTAAGCCAGGCAGGGCTTTCAGATATAGCTCCCACTTATGAATCAGCTGGGAACTTGACTTGCTCTCCCAGATGGAAAACCAGGAACCACCACAGAGGGGTAAAGGAGGACTATCAGGCTGACCAGTCACAGATATGGGATTTTTTTCTTATTCAATGATTTTCTATTTTTTTATTTGAAGTAAAACTTCTTTATAACATTATGGAAATTTCAGGTGTGCATCACTGAGACCCACCATGTGTATATGCTACCTTAAGTTCACTGCTAAACATCCAATTCTATCCTTCCCATACCATTATCTGTTTGTCCAGGTTTATCCCCCCCCACACCCTCCCCTCTCCCTTCTGGTAACTGCTAATTGGCCTCATAGTCCAAAAGGTTTTTAATTTTGTCTTATTAAGTTCACCTGTTTGTTTTCTGTCCATATATGAGTGCAATCATGTGAGGTCTGTCTTTGTCTGACTTCTCACTAAGCATACTACCCTCTAGGCCCATCCATGTTGCAAAAGGCAGGATTTCATCTTTTTCTAGCTAAATAATATTCCATTGTTTATCCATTCATCTGCTGATGGGCACTTTGGTTGTTTCCATCTTTGGTTATTGTAAATAATACTCCAAAAAGAAAATCATGAGGGGACATCTAGCTCTTGAATTAGTGGGTTTGTATTTTTCAGGAAATACCCAAAAGTGATACAATAGGATAGTAAATAATTTCTATTTTTCATTTTTTAGCAAATCTCCATATTACCTTCAATAATGGCTGTACCAATTTACATTCCTACCAGCAGCATAGAAGGCTTCCTTTGCTCCACATCCTCTCCAATATTTGTTTTTTCTTGTCTTTTGGATAATAGTCATTCTTGCAGGTGTAAGGGGATATCTCATTGTGTTTTGATTTGCATTTCTCTAATAATAACAGATGATAAACATTTTCATGTGCGTATGTAAGAAAGATAAGGAATTTTTTATGAGAAGCAACTTCTATAGCGATCTTGGGGAAAGAAAAGATATTCAATTAGAATTTAGATGTTGTCTTGTGTATGAAAATAGGAAGGGGATTTCCTGGCCCCTTGGAGATAGTGAGCTTGTAGAAAAGGACCCAAGACAACTGCATCATGTTTCTAGGAATAGAACATAGTTATCATAAACCAGGATGTGCAAAGGAAACAGCTGTTTGCTTGTTAATCACATCGGCTCTTGTACAGTCAGTGATTTAGAGTTTGTAAATATAATTCTGAAAGGGAGGATTTTTCTTAACAGTAACTCAGCAGAGTTTTAAATGTGAACTCTGTACAGCTTATATCTAGGCAATGTCCTGGCAAAGGGAATTCAGAAAAAATTTCCAAAGGATGAGATTCTAAGGTAAGGGGTCTGGAACAGTCAGTGAATGAGTTTGCCACTCAAAGCTTTCAGGGCAAAACAACTAAACCTCACAAGGTTATCAATTTAAAGAAATCAACTGTAAGAGGGAAAGTCTGAATATGGACTTAATATTATGAGGCATTAAGGAATTCTTGATAATTTTATCAGGTATGATAATGGCATTATAATTTTCCCGTAGAAGTTTTTGCAGGGTGTACAAAAAATTTAAGTATGAAATATCATGGTGTCTAGAATTTAAAGTATCCAGGGGGAAGGGCATGGGGGCAGACAGGGCAACAAGGCAACAAGCCTGCGCATGGGGATGGCTGTGAAAGGTGGGTGTGGAGGACATGGGGACTGCTGGACTCCCTCTTGTTGTGCGTATCTGGACATTGTGTAAAGAAGACTTTGGAGAGGTTAACATAAAGAGCGCTTGTTCCTGTGGCCTCCTAGCACAGGGGATTGAACAGAAGTTTGAAACTTCCTACTCAATGAGGAGCAAGTGAAATTTGCCTGGGAAATTGGTATAGAATTTTTTACCTCACTTGGCATTGTTTACAGCCCAGAGCACATCCCAAGAGGTAAGATCATGGGAGGGGGTGCCCTACATTCTACAAGAAAAGGACCACAGGCTGGGGAGGCCAAGCCAGTTTATTAGTAAGTACTCCCAGAAACCCAGGGAATGATTTTCTCACTCTACATAGTTTCTAAATCAGAAAATCAAAATAATTACCATAGTCATTTTTCTCTTGTGTTTCCTTTTAAACATGTGGGGGAAATGATATGAAATAACAAGCAAAAATGGGAAAAACCAAATTTGCTCTCTTCCAAGGACAGCTGTGAGATTCTCAGAGACCGCTGCGATGTGGAAGGGATCATGGATGCTGATTATAAGCCACACAACTCCCCAGGCGCCTTCCGCCTCGGACCTAGATGCCAACACCTTTCTTGCCAATGTCAAATGTAGAATTGCTGTTGTTTGTTCCATGATTCTGTCGGAAACTCCCCTGAAATAGCTGGCTAGAAAACTCAGGTGATTCCAATTAACCTGGAGCCAAGCCCTAGATCTCTAGAATAAAAGCTTCATTCCAATTTCTGATTTGTTGTAAGAGAGTTGGCCGAGGGCAGCATTTATTTTGGCAAATGTTTTAAAGAAGCCTCAAATATTTCTTTCAATCAAGAAATTTCTCATTTAACACCAGAGTCTCAAAAGAAAATATCTGGGGGACTCCCTGGTGGCCTAGGGGTTAAGTCTCAGCGCTATCACCGCAACAGCCCACAGTCAGGGAGCTGACCCACATATGGTGCAGAGACCTCTCCTGTGTCGCCCGCTGCTTCCCTCAGCGGTGTATTTCAGTGGATCCGCCTATTCTGCTCCCTACTCTGTCTCTGGTGAATCCTCTCACTGCCCCATCTCTGGCCTGTGCCCTCAGTAGTAATAGCAACTATTCTAGTAGCTAATGTCTCTGAAAAGAAACAAAAGCTGAAATCTCAGGTTTACACAATGGTTCCTAAAATGTTAGGGATAGATACATGTTCTAGACTTTCCCAGTCTGTCGAGGTGTGGCGAGACGAGTGTTGGCAGATGTCTCATTGTGGCTTGCTTTTGCACATGGGAACCTTGTTTTCACCACTGTAAAGAGAGTGCCTCAGAAACATGTTACTCCCTTGCCCACATAGCTCCTTCGGGTGGGCAGTCTGCTCTGGGTGATGGAATTGGGTGTCTGCCCCATCCACTCTCCCTTCTGAAAGAAGAGCCCCAACCCCCAATCCTCATGTTGAATAACTCCACTCTCCCCAGGGCCTCAGAGACTAGAGCCCAGACTGGGTGCAGAAATTGTCTTGCCCAGAAACTGGGAATCATGACAGAGGTTCCCCTTACGTATTGTGAGCGTGGAGATACCATGTAGAAAGTCACGTCAATTCAGGAATGAGGGCACCATCCATCTGAGCTTTACATGTCTATAAATGTAGAGGTATCTACTGAAGGCAATGTATTCAAACCCTTTTCAAGGGAGAAGTATTCATTCTGTTGGGTAAGACAAAGATTTTCCACAGACTTCTGAAGCAATTTCTCAAGGTGATACAATAACTTATTAGAAAATCAAACGAATTTAGATTATACCCTGTGAATGAGAACTGCTACCTCCCTGGAAATGCCACCTATGCGTAGCTTCAATTACCCAGATAATGTGAGCAAAATGTCTGACAGTGCTAGGCATTAAGCAGCATTGTAACCTGAAAAATCTAGGGAGATGATCAAAACAGCATTCAGCAGAAAATTGCCAGTCCCTGAAATCACTATACCCAGCAAACCTTCCAAATTATGTACATTTTAGGTGATGAATGTTATCTTCAGCTCTATTTTTAGCTTTCCAATCCTACAAAGCATTTGTAACAGAGAAAAGGCTCAGTAACAGAATCTATTAACTGTGAACTGCTCACTGGTATCTCTGAGGCAGAAACACGGTAATTTCTCAGACTGCACAATTTTTATTTTTGGAAGGTATCACAAAGAGATTCTTAAATTTTTATTTCTTCATAGTAGAATTCTTAACACTAGGTAATTGGGACATTCCTAAAGGTCTATAAATGAAATCATTAACACTTAGTCTTTTTCAGGCATGAGGTTGTTGAAATGCCTGAAAAAAATAGAATCTGGTTTTCCTTGATATCCAAATTTAAAAACTGCCGCCAGAATCACATTTTCAACAAAGCATCTAGTTGGTTGGTGGCTTTGATGTCCATGAAGAACGCCTCCCACCCCCTGTTCGGATCTCCATGCAGAGCGGCCAGATCCATTGCAAAGTGCATAAGTCAGCTGGGATCCCCCGAAACTCAACGTGACACAGCCTGAATTTGTCACCTACCACTCCAGCAACAACAAAAAGAAGTGATGGAAATAATCCAGCCATTTAGGGATCAAGATTCAGGGAAATGAAAATCTCGATTAGGAGGTTAACTGAGGTACAAAAGGCAGCGGTGGCTAACATAGGCTATTTCCCCAGCTGGGTCAGGGCCGAGAAACGACTCCTCCAGTAAAGTGCACCTGTCTGGAAGCCAGACCCGATGGTCCCAAAGGGCACTAGTTTAGGCTGATGGCTTTGCGCTATATATTAAAGATTTCTTTAATCTTTAATATATTTGATCTTTATATATTTTATATATTAGATGGTTTTTCTGTTTGTTTTTTTAGAGAAGAAAGCATCAGATGCCTATGAGAGACTAACACGTGGTCTCCTTGCACCCCCAGGAATCTGCAGTCCCTACCAGAGGTCAAGGGGCACTCTCCGCTACACTCCATGACTTTTGTGAAGGGAGCCACATTCAGGAGCTTGGGGAGAACACCCCAGAGGTTTTTCCAAGCTGCCAGATAGTGACATCACCACCTTGTCTGACTTTCACGTCACTCTCAGGCTTCAATTAGGGAAGCCAGGACGCTGATGAGGCCATAAGCCACACCCATCTTCCAGCCATTGGTCACCGAGGGCATCAGAGAAACGGATTCCCAGCAGTGGGTCAGCAGGGTCAAACTTCACCAAGACAAAGTGCACGGCCCCAAACCCAAGGAAGCAGCAGTGTGGCTACTGGGAACAGAGGGTCTTCAGCTGGGGCTCTGCCACTCGCCAGTTGTCATCACTTTTCTAAGTCTCAGTGTCTTCATTTGTAAGACAGGGATAGTTATATCATCTTCAAAATTGTGAGAATTAACTGAAAAGTAAGAAAGCACTTGGTTAAGTGCAATAAAATGTGAGGTATTAATATGAATTAATGAGGAAACTGAGGTTCAGTGTAATATACTAACTCCCAGCACATAGTCGTTTATGTAGGAAGTACTTCTTAAATATTTGAGGACAAAGGAGGATTACTATGATCATTTCAAAGTACACTGATCCCCACCTTCACCCCCACCTCAGCAGCAATCCATGAAATAAAAAGAAAACGAAAGTCATGGAGTGTAGCGGAGAGGGCCCCTTAACCTCTGGTAGGGACTGCAGATTCCTGGGGGTGCAAGGAGACCACGTGTTAGCCTCTCATAGGCATCTGATGTTTTCTTCCCTAAAAAAACAAACAAACAAACAGAAAAACCATCTAATCAGGCGTTAGTTTCCAGGCAACCATGTCCCATTGAGTAATATGGTTTGTCAGTTCTTTGATGCATGAGTCATATTTATGGTGGATTGCAAGCAACTCCATGCAAAGGAACACAGTTTAGGCCCAAATTGATGAGATCTTAACAGCATTTCTTAACCTTCTTTGTGCCAAGGATCTGTCCATAGACCTCTTCCATATGGATCAAAAGTAAAGCAGATGGACTCATAAAGGAAACAATTCAAATATTTTTAATTGGTGATGAATAATATATTTGCTTCATTGTTAGCATATTCAACGGCAAATTTGAACAGCAAGTCTAATGCAATTATCAAAATGGTGAGCGTGACTAGTGCAAATGACAACCGATTCGTGATTGTGGAAGCAGCTGCCATGTGACAAAAAACGTCTGTGAGTTCAGCTGGGGACAGTCATGGGGACTGCTGATGCTGCTCTGGCGTATTGCCAGTATTTAATGGAAGGAGATGCTGTATTTCAGTTGGATGTTAGTCAATATCTAAGTTCCTAAATCCATGGATGTCTTGAAATCTATCATTGTCCCCAGGTTAAGGATTCCTTCCTTAGAGCCAACAATTCAATGTTCTTAGTAAATTAGATTCTTAGGATTTCCCTCCCATCATGACTCATGATCAACTTATTTGTTATTTATTCACTGGGCCATTAGGAGCCCTGGTCTAAGCAGATCCTCAGGAAAGCCAAACTGACAGTGGAAAGTAGAGGTGTACGGCAAAAATTAACATGGAAGATGGGAAAATGGCAACTGGAGAGGAAGAGAGGGCTGAGGAGAGTTAGACGAATGTGCAGACTGAAAAGCATCTTTCATCCACCCCAGAGCCCATCTCACTCTAATTGGGGCACTCAAAGGGGGCTACTTTCCTCAGGGGTGCCTCTTTCTTTCATTCTTACAGTCCACTGGCAATTAAGTCCAACAATGCTTCCTTTTCTCAGTAATTTGTCTTTCCATCTCCCTTCCCACTGTCCCCCCTAATCCACACATCTGACACCCTCAACCACGTGACAGCCAGTCCCCAGACCCCTCTGGTGTGTGCTGGTCACTGCTGTCAGCTTTGGCCTCTTCATGTGGTTTCCCAGCACCTCCCTTATTACCCAGAGAAATCTGCAGGGACTATCCACATTGCTGGTCCCAAGGTCCACATCTCATTCTGACTTTCAGAGCCCATCATAATTTTACTCCAGGCAAGTTTATTCCTCATCAGTACTCAGAAGATGCCCCACATCCTCCTGGTACATGAGTGACTCTGCATGCTCTTTGCCACATTCATTACTTCATTGATGCCACTCTCCTCCCACGCCTCAGCCAAACCCAAACTTGCCTATCCTACAAAACCCACCTGGAGATCCTTCTCCTCCTACTGTGCCACACTGACCTAGCCCTTCTCAGCCACCACTGCCCGGACATAACCATACACATTCCCCAACTGTTTCATGGATATTAATTGCTCTCTAATTGAATTATAAATGCTGAGAAGATACCAAATCATATCTGTATTCCTCCATATTCTCCCTGGATCTGGAGTAATACTGAGCATATAAAAACTCATATCATTGATGAAGTTATAAGATGGGGAAATTTTTATTTCATTAGATCTCTTTGGAAAAGTGCTATCTATCTATCTATCTATCTATCTATCTATCTATCATCTATCTATATATATATATATATTTATACCCAAATAGTTTGACAAGCTCCTTGAGGATAAGAGTGAGGCCTCTTGGAGCATTCTCAAATAACAAAGGATGTTTTACAAATCATTACGCATAGATCAGTAGTGTAATTTATGGAGCTTCTGCAAAAGAGACAAAACAGAAAAGGGATGGGATACCATGTACTGTAACACAGTGAATCACCCCTGCTCCAAAACCTTCAGTTAATTCTGTTAAAACTCACAGAATAGCTGGTACAGGTTGGTTTCTGGTGGAAACCAAAGAAGGGATCAAGTTTTGCACTGAGGGGAAAGTGAGGTTTTGAGGCATTTTATGGTGAACAGAGAGGCCTTGACTGGCATTTAAATCTTATTCCAATAAATGATTGAGTGATGATCAGTGTGGACAGTCATCACAGAGTACTTGTGATAGCTCCCTCCCAAAGCTATCTCCCTCCCTCCTTCTCTGTCCCACTGTTGCAGGGAGTGTTAAAGTGAAGGCAAAATGGGGCTTTCCATGTAGAATGACAGGACAAGTCATTATTTGATAAAGCTTAATTCAATTTGTTACTGTGAGTTGGGTTTGGTTCTTAGATCACCTCAAGATTAGGTAAGCGATCCTTTAAGGGACCACAGCTCTAACTATTAGCTTGGACTCAGGAGGCTGCTCCAGGTCTATTAGCCTTGTGTTTTCAGGGTATAGGTGGGATTTTGCATTTACTAGTCCATCATATATCTCCTATTAAAAAGGAGATACAGGAGATACAATGTCTCCTATTGTATAGATAGCAGAGATATCTCTTACTAGCCCAGTTATCGCTGCCTCCTTCCTTTGACATTGTGGCTGTGATGGGACAGAGCTGTGGCAATCATCCTGCAGCCAGAAGGAAAAAGCCAGAACCTCATTTTGCAGCTGAGCCAGTGCTGGATGGCTCAGCGCTGGAGCTACTTGCATTTAGACTTTGTATGATGGGTGGTACTAAACACCTCTTGTTATTTCAGTAAACTCACTACAACAACATTTCTTTTTTTTTTTTTCTTTTTTTTAAGATTTATTTATTTATTTGTTTGTTTATACATACAAGCACTGGGTACAGTCAGAAGCATGGGAGGGTGAGAGAATTCACCAGAGCAGGGAGCAGAGCAGGCAGAAGGACCGAAGTACACTGCTGAGGGGAGCAGCGGGCGGCAAGAGAGGCCTGCGCGCCATGTGGGACCCTCCTCCGGTGGCCGGGGAGCAGCCGGGGATCAAACCGGCACTGCAGAGGCTGCGGGCAGCTTCACAACCCAGCGCTCAACCGCTGAGCCACCGGGGAGGCCCAACAACATTTCTTAATTCCATGAAAATATACCTGGGCCTCCCTGTTGGCACAAAGAGTTGGGATTCAGCCTGTGAGGTTGTCCGCAGCCACTGCAGCACGCATTCAATCCCTGGCCAGCCAGGGAGCAGGCCACATGGTGCAGCGGGCCTCTCCTGTCTCGCCTGCTGCTCCCCTCAGCAGTGTATTTCAGTTGGTTTGCCTGTTCTGCTCCCCACTCTGTCTCTGGTGAATCCTCTCAGCCCCTACACCTCTGGTCTGTACCCCAGTTCTTGTATGCATGAAAAAAAAAAAAGAATCTTTTTTTAAAAAAAGAAAATGTAAATATACCTATGGAATTGGCTCTCACAGTATGGAGGCTGCCACCAAGCTGGAGACCCAGGAGAACCATAATGTAGCTCCGATCCAAGGCTAGCAAAATAATGTTTGACCAAATGTCCGGGCGCCCTGTCACCCAAACAAGTTACCACATAAAATGAGTCATTACAGAGTACATTTATATTCCAGTTCTATATATAAAGTTCAAAACCAGGCAAAAACAATCTATTCTTTAATAAAGCCAGGAAGGTGGTTGCCCCAGAGGGGCATCTGGTTACTGAGAGTGTCTTATTTTCTAAGTTAATGTTGGTTACACAGGTATTTCACAGTCACATATTGTGATGTCTTATTGAGCTATACACTTGGGAATTAATACACTTTTCTAAGTGTTTGCTATACTTCAACATATTTTAAAGAAGGGTGTAGAATAGGAGTACTGGGTCTATTGGAAACATCCGTTGAAATGTCCTCGAAGGTAGTGTTGCTATAAATTCCTTCCAAGGAGTTTGTTTTTTCTTAGCTATTATCTTTCAGCCTCTCAAAAATCCTGGATCCATAGAATTGTAACCAAGGCTAAATGGTTAAATTGCTCTTAGACTGTAAAGAGCACAGAAGAAAAAGCTTATCTAACTTTCTCTCTGGTGTTCGTATTTATGATGGGTTTATATTTACAGATGAGTAATGGTAACAGCCTTGAGCTGAGCATCAAGCCTGCTTGGAAACTGAAAACAGTGAAATAAGGGGTATCCAAAGGCAGGGGACCTTGAAAAAACTGAACCCTAGCCCTATAAAAAGGCTTTTATAAACCAAGTCTTTTCTAACTGGTTTGAATGGCTGGGACCATTATTCAGTCATGTGATCATCATTACTGCAATATAGTTGCTTCTTTTGATCTTTGACCCTTGTCTCCTTTGAAACCTCTAAAAGACTGGCAACATTAACATTTCTGAGTAACTGTAAATCGTGTGTATAAACAATTGAGAGCATAACCCTGTGGCAACCAATTATATCTCGTTAGCTAGGCAAAGACTCTGCTCACCAATAGGTCCTCAGACCTCTGCCCACTTCAGCAGGAAACAGCTCCCGCAGGCAACCTTAACCAGCTGTCCTCCAGAACGAGGAGCAGAACATAGACAAAGGAGGGAATTGTCCCCAGCCTGTAATCCTAAATTCCTTTCCTGGTGGCCCTGTTTGTCTTTGCACCGCTCCAGTTTATCTTGTCTTGCAGGCAAAACCAGACACCCGGACAAAACCAGCTAAAACCAAGATAGAGGTACAAGTAAGACAAGGGTGAAGCCCCAATTTCCTTATCATCGTAAAAAGCACACCTGTCAGCACCGTGACCGATCCGGACAAGGCCAAACCTGGAAGAAAAAGGGGTGTGAATGCGGTTCCTGGAAAAACTTGCCTTTTCTCTGAAACCCACCTGATACAGACTCTGTAGACTCTCCCTTTCCTCAGTACTCCCCCATACAAGTCCCTGCTTCTCCCCTATTCAGGGAGATGGACTTTGTGACAGAATCCAGTCATGTCCTCAGGTTTTTGAGCACCTGATTAAACTTGATTTCCTTCTACCGACTCTTCTCTGGAGTTTTAGCTTATGAGCTGTGAGTAGCCAGACACCCTGAAACTCCTGTTACAGAATCATATGGCTCCTGTGTTGATTCCTTTAAATCCTGGTTGAATTGAAAGGAGTCCCCAAGAGGGAAGACATTGGCATGCTCTGGCTGGGACACTCGTCCTTCTGCCAGTCACAGATCTCTAGGCCCAACGCTGTGGGAGTCTAGACAAAGCTGAGTTAAGAACCTTCCATTTTTGTTTTAATCCTACTCTCCTTGAGTTTCCTTATAAAAACTATTGCTTTGAAATTTCTGGGCTGAAATAAATTGATTTAAAACCTGATTCATATCTGGCTCTGGGGGAGAGCCACAGCACAAGGAGATATTTTTTGAAAACCTACTCTCTTTATCCTTTTTCATTCTTTCCAGTACATGTTCTTCGAGA
Source organism: Talpa europaea (assembly GCF_964194135.1). NCBI lineage: Eukaryota > Metazoa > Chordata > Mammalia > Eulipotyphla > Talpidae > Talpa > Talpa europaea. Next base: position 64,760,554 of record NC_140082.1, on the reverse strand, counting down.
CTCAAATCCACAGGCACTCAGTGAAACAGAAATTGGCTAGTTAGGTTAACCAAGACAGAGAGTGAATCTAAATGATCTAGTCTCCAAATTAAAATGTTGGCCTGAATCAGCTTGCCTTGTTAAAATTCTTCAAATTAAGTTTATTCTTTAATTGGTCAGAATATTTATATAGGCATCATGTGAGTGCTTGAAAGAGGTTGACCTGGTTTGGTACTCCAGCTCAGTCACCCAATAGCTGAGCGACCTTTGGCACAGTATTTAATCTCTTTGAGATTACAAACTCAGAGTGCTATGGGATGGATTACAATTCATATGTGCAAATTGCCTAAGACAGTGTAGTGACTCGGATAAATAGTATATATTGCACAGTCAATATAGACCTGACTTAATGAAGTCAAGGTATTGAAGAAAGGTACATGAACTCCTTTATTCTTCAGAAAGTTTATAGCTTTACATTGAAGAGAAAACATTTAAATAGAATCCAGCAAAGTTCAGATCATCAACAGAGCTGTACTTTACCAAATTCAAATGTTTATTATTAGATATGCTTGAATCTTAAATAAAATAAAATTTATTTTTAAACCGCTTTGGTGCATCTCATTTAATGTTTTTATTATATTTGATTGATGTTTTTAATAACATGAGTGGGTAGAAGGAAGGTAGTATATTCAATGGCATTTTAATGAACCAATGGTTTTCAAAATCTTGGTAAGTATAATTCAAATTAACAAATGTAATCCAAAAGTACAAAAAAATACATATTTTAGGATTACTATTGACAGGAGGAAATCCTGGGAGGAGGGTGAGAAATGAATTTATTCTTCTTAGCCTTAGAAAAATTCATTTCGTAGATAGTAGTCCGCAAAGTGTGACAACAGCATTGAGGAGTACTTTAACAAGCATTCTGGAAATGTGATTACAAAGAAAGTCATGACATTTTTTTTCTTTGCAGGGAGGAAAGAAAGTTTCTCTTCCTGAAATTATCGTGTCAGATAGATGCAAGATATAAGCTGAAAAGAAAATAATTATGTAATTCCTCTGGTTCAGCTTATCTCCTTTTTAAGGAATATAAACTATTAGTAATATACTAGTGAGAATTTTAATATATGAGTCATCGTGTGTGAATCATGGAACACATCAAAATGTTCTGATTGGGAAAACTGAATTATATTCCTATTCTCACACTAAAATAATAACCCCCTCCCACAGGGGCTAAAAGAAAAACAGAGTTTTTCAGCAATGAACTTTAACTTCTTTTTATTTCTTCCCAGTTTGACTTTTATGGGGCTCTGATCCAGGCTGCCTAGATCCTCTGAGACACACACTTAGCGCCTTCTTCCATCCAGGATGGCATTCTTACTCATGCACTATCCCGCTCAAGTTTCTTGCCCTCATTTGCTGTTATTTCTACAGAGATAACAAACTATTAACAATTTCTAAGACCTTTACACTTTAAAAGCACTTTCATCATCTCACTTGAACATCTTAGCAACCTTATAGAAAAATATGAATTATTAGCCATTTCCACAGATCAGGAAACGTAGGCATGGAAGAGGTTACTGTGACTTCCCAAGGTCCAAGGCCTGCCCACACCAAGTTCAATAAATCATATCCCTCATCAGCTTGATGGACACCGGCCAGCATGATTATCAGTGAGGAGAGGGAACAGTGGATGATAAAACACCAATCCAGTGACTGCAGAGACTTTCTTCCAAGAACACAGAATTTTACAGTGATGGCACATGGGCAGGAGCTGAAGCAGCACACTCGCAGGAAGAATGAGAAGCTTCCTAGGTCCTCAGGTCCCCTGTGGTCTCAGCCACCAGCATCCAGAGTCATGTCCTTCACCTTGTCATCAATACTGCAGGCCACTCCTGGGCCACCTCCCCTGTCTGCTTGCTAACTCCCTCTTGTCCCAATTTCCACAAGCCCATGACTACTGATGTCTCCACTCCCTCACTGTCCCCCAGCTTTCTCAGGTCGAATCCTAGCCTCTAACCCACCTCTGTAACTAATCACTATGACTACCCACTTCTATGCCCTCTGCTCCCTTGCCCCTCGCGCCAACTCAAAATGGATGAAAAACTTCCATGTAAGTCCTCACACCATAAAAAATTATAGAAGAGATCAATTTGAGACTTTCTTAATGAAGTCATAACCCTGGTTAAATCTAACTCTCCACCTCTTCTGGAACTGCATGTCCCAGTCGCGGGAGAAAAAGACACATACTCACCCCCTCTAGTCACCCTTTAGCTTCCTGATGGAGTTGAGTGGGACCTGAATCATGCCCTGCAAGCACATCACTCTGATCTAGTCTATTCTCTCCCACACACCCCAGTGACGACTTCATACCTGCTCTTCTCTCCCCAAACCTTTAACACCTCCTCCCCATCCTCCTCGGCAACGTGGCTCCCTACCTTACTAAGAAACTCAAAGCAATCAGGAAAACTCCTACGTTCTTCCACCACCACTCCCACCCGCCCCTGTTTGCATCCTGAGCTTCATCCTACTGCTCTGAGTAAACAGGCCCTGCCTTGCCAAGTGCTCCCCATCACCTGATGGGGTTCCACTTCCTCTCACCTACTCAAGGCCCCCCAGAGTGTCTGTCTTCTCTCTCCTCCTCCGGCACATTTACTCTCTGATGAATTATTCCCATCAGCATGTGAGTGTTCTATAGCTATCCCATCTTTTTTTTTTTTTTAAAGATTTTATTTATACATAGAAGAGCTGGGGTACAGGCCAGAGGTGTGGGGGGTGAGAGGATTCACCAGAAACAGAGTGGGGAACAGAACAGGTGGATAGACTGAAGTACACTGCTGAGGGGAACAGCGGGCGAGACAGGAGAGGTCTGCTGCGCCATGTGGAGATTCGATTCCCTGGCTGGGGATCGAACCCATGCTCCAGTGGCTGCGGATAGCTTTGTAGGTTATGCCTTAACTCCTTGCGCCACCAGGGAGGCTCTATGACCATCCCATCTTAAAAAGAAAAAAGTCTCTCACCTCACTTCCCCTTCCAGCTACCACCCTAGTTCTCTTCCTTTTTTTCATCAAAACTCCTTGAAAGAATTGAGCATACTGTCCTGCCACCCCCAATCTCTCTCCTCCTTTCTCTTTTGAATCTACCACGACCAGGCTTGCACCCTCACTATCCCATCAAAGGGTCTTCACGGTCACCAGTGAGTCCCATCACTGATCAGCCCTCTTCTCCGTCATCGGTGGCACCTGACGCAGCAGATGTTGTTTCCTTTTTGAGTCTCTTCTCTTGGCTTCCAGAATACCACAGCCTCTTGGCCTTCACTCTGCATCGTTATCCACCTTCTCCCGAAGTCTTTTGTTGGTTCTTTTTCATATTCATGATCTTTAAATGTCAGCATGATGCAGGGTTGGAACCTTTTCTCGCTTGTGTCTGTATTCAGTTCTGAGGGCAACTCATCTAGTCTTATGGTTTTAGATACTATATATAAGATGATGATTCTTAAAGTCATATCTTCAGCAAGAAACTTTCCACTAGGCTTCATACCCACTTACTCTTACCCACTTGCTCCTTGATACTCATTTGGATTTTTAATCAGAATCTTAATAGGTCAAAACTGGGCTCCCAACTCTTCACTCACCAGTCCTACCAGCTGCCTTCTGATTCAGTTCAAGGCAACTTAACTCTTCTAGTTGCTCAGACTAAGGAAATTGCCATAATCCTTGACTCTTTCCTTTTGTCTTTCCACACATCTGGTGTGTTAGGAACATTACCCAAAATCCATCTCTCCCACTGCCACCACCCTGTGCAAACCACTATGGCCTGGATTATTACCCAGGCCTGGATTATTGCAGTAATCTCTTAGGTCCGCTGCTTCCGTCCTCCTCCACTGCAATCTTATTCTCAACAGACTCCAGAATGAGCTGGTAAAATTTCATCACTCCGTCCTCAAAATCTCCAGTGCATTTCCGTTTCATGTGGAGAAAAGTCACAGACCTTAGAATGGATCTATGTCCCTGTTGGGATTCAGATGATGGGGTTTGGTGCGTGGGGTTCCTGAGTCCCTCTGAGGAAGAGTTCAGTTACAAGGCAACTTTATTGATGAGAGGGAGTGGGGGAGAAGCCTGCATAGACATAGGTGGGCAGTCTTAAAGGACAAGAAGCACATTTTTTTCCAGGGCAAGGGGTGTTCTTTTATAATGTTTTTTGATGGAATTTTTGTGGAAATTATCGCCTTGGCGTCTGTAGTGCCAGCATGCACAGGGCAGATTCACTATGAATTCAGGCGGGTGGATAAGGAGAGTCCAGGAGCCCTTGGTGGATTTTTCAGGCCTTAATGCTCTCTGAAAACCAGGTACACAGACACACCAGGCAGGAAGGCTGGCAAGCAAGGAGGCAGGCACTGGCCAGGGGAGTGGGGGTAGAGGGAGTTGGGGGGAAGGGCATCCTACAATCACCCCAGGCCGGGTGGGTTCACCAACTGTTCAGGCAGCTTAAAAAGAGAAACTTGGAGCCCTTGACCTCATCCCCAAAGGTTTTGGGTTTTTTTGTTTGTTTGTTTGTTTTTTTTGCATACAAGAACTAGGGTGTAGGTCAGAGGTGCAGGGTGTGAGAGTATTCACCAGAGATAGAATGGGGAGGTTTTTTTTTAACATTATGCAGGGGGAAATAGGCCAGCAGGGAGACAGCAACTTTGGCTCCCTGCGAATCTCTATATACTCTTTCTTCTGGACTTCCTCTCACAGCTAGCTCTCCTCCTCTCGTGTCCTCTCATCTTCTCACAGCCGCTCTCCACCGCACTCCATCCTCTGTGTGACGCTGCCCTTATAGCCTCAGCCTCCAGGCTCAGGTGTGCACACTCACGCATGCCCACACCACACTCCAGGTGTCCACCATCAGGCACGCGTGCCGCACACCCATGCTCACAAGCACCTCCTGCATTCAAGGCCGCAGGTGATAGCCACAGAGGATATTGGCACAAAAAGCCTGATTAACCCATTTTTATAGGATCAGAGTGGGTTGGTCTTCTAAAACTAAATAATCCTCTCTTCCCCACCCCTGGCTGATAATCTTTTCTGATCCCACCATAGATTCCTGGAAACTTTCATAACTGGTTTAGTTAAGATTTATTAATCGTCCCTGTAGGGTAAGGAAAAATGTCAGGCTTTTCTGCCCTCCCGCCATCAGGATAGATGATGGATCCTCGCGGTCCTGAATGCATGCCTGATGGCGGGCATCTGGAGTAGGGTGTGGGCATAGGTAGATGGGATTCATCAGGGCTGAGACTGGGCTTTTAAGGGCGGCATCACGGGGACGCCAGCAGTAGTAGAAGCCGAGAGAGAAGCAAGAGAAGCAGAAGCTGAGAGAACACCGGAGCGCCCAGATAGAGTGAAGACTTGCTGGGGGCTGGGAGGACTGCCAGTCTCCCGGCCCCCCAGCACCCCTGCCTGCCATAGGCCTGGCAAATCTAAATAAAAGCCACTGAGGACTCTTGACTCCTTCTTTACCCAGTCTGCTGGTCAGAAAACCTGCTCTGTGTCATTCCTGCCCCCTACAGTCCCTAACCCCATCTCTGGTGTTTGTCTTTTGGAAGCTTCCATCTTAAATCTACTCTAAGGTTCCATCATCCCCGTTTGACCATTGCCTCATGAACCCGCCCTCCACAGTTGCTGCTTCCTCACTCACTCTGATGCGACCCCATGGTCCTCCTTGACCACAGGCCAGGCATCTGTTTAAGGGCTGGTGCCCTCTCCTCCCTCTACCTGGGATGCTCATCCCCCACACATTTCACATTGTTGAAAACTTAGTCCCTCCCCAACATTTCTAACCCACCTTGTCTGCTTTCTTTTCTCTCCTTAGCACGTATCACGGTCTAACATCCTATATGTTTTACTTCTCTTGTTAATTGTCTCCCCTCTAAAATGCCACTGGAGGGCCTCCCTGGTGGCGCAATCTATGAAGCTATCTACAGCCACTGCAGCATGAGTTCGATCCCCGGCCAGGGAGCAACCCACATGGCGCAGCAGACCTCTCCTATCTCACCCGCTGCTCCCCTCAGCAGTGTATTTCAGTCAGTCTGCCTGTTCTGCTCCCCATTCTGTCTCTGGTGTATCCTCTCACCCCCCATGCCTCTGGCCTGTGCCCCAGTTCTTGTGTGCATAAATAAATAAATCTTTAAAAATATATATTTAAAAATTTTTTAAAAATACCATTGGAGGCAGGAAGTTTTGTTTCTTTGGGTCACTGCATATCCCAGTGCCTAGGCGAGCTCATGGCAGCTGCATGGCAGATGCTTGCATAAGTGAGTGCTGTTTCATAGCCAGAAAGGCCTGCACTGGGCAAATGAACAGGCTGAACCACCAGCCACCTGGGCAGTCACACTGAGGCTTGAATGTTGGAGCCCACACCCTGTCCCACTGCCGGGAAATGGCTGCAGTGGAGGGTCCTCTCTGGCTGCCCTTCTGTGGACCCCCTGGGGGATCAATGAGGCAGAAAAGAACATGGTTCAGGGAGCCAGGATGGTCCAGAACGTAGTAGTTTGATCTTGGGAAATACACTCTACCTCTCTAAACCTCAATTTCTTAATCAGTAAAATGGAAATAATACTCCATAGTTGTAGGGAAAATGTAGTTATCAGAATTTTATATGCCCTCCTGCCATTCGCCTCTATGACCTGCACCTGCGATCTTGCACGCGCACCTGTAATTATGGGCACCTGGGCCCAGAAAGCATGTGGTGCGTGTGTGTAAGAGCAGGCCCCTGTGCCGAGGAGTGAGGGGGTATTAGGGTGGCATCACGCTGAGGCAGGAGGACAGACAAGAGGAGACAGCCAGAGACGTGCCGAAAGAATGCTGGTCTGTCCCCTGGGTCAGCAGTAAAGGCCTGTAAAAATCTACCAAGGCTCCCAAATTCTGATCTTGTCTGCAAGAACTGACTATAGGGTAAGGTAAAAAGTATCAGGCGTCAGGGGGCAGAGCAACATGGCGGCGAGGAGACGCTGCGAGTAAGATCTCCCATTAAAAAAAAGTTAATAGGGAGGAAAAGCGGCAGGTCCCAGTGAGAACTGGGACACGGAAGATAAACGGACGACTCCAGCAAACTGCCCGAAGAAGAAAGTTGCCATAAAAGAGGACCAGAAGGGAGGGAAGCGCAGAACCCTGCTCCCCTCCCCCGCCCACAGAGGCGGCACTCTCCGACCGACCGGCAGAGAGGAGGGAAACAACAAACCAAAACGGCCACCAAGAACAAAGGACGCAGCAAGCGGGACTGTGAGTGCAAAGGAACTATTGCAGCCACCACACCCCGTGAACGGGAGCTGAGGCGAACCCTGCAGGATTCGCCTCGGTGGGGAGCGAACGTCTCCGGGCGCCATTAGAGAAGAACAAAGACCCCGGGAGACGCGCACACAGCCCGGGCTGCCGGTAAGCTTGCGCGGAAAGTGGCGCGCTTGGCGCTCTTGAAAAGCAAGTGCAGACCAGGATCGCGGCTGCCCAGGTCCCCGCGCCTGCGACCTAGGCTTGGGAGACGACCTAGGCTTGCGGGGAGACGCGCGGAGGTCCTCACTGAGGTGAAGGTCCCTCCCTGAGTAAGCAGGAACCAGGCGCACAGGCACGGGAGCTGTGCAAAAGGCGCCATTCCCGCGCCACTGAACTGGGCTACAGCCCGCGTCCTGGAACTGAGGGCTTTGGAACTGAGACCCGGGGCACGAAATTAGGGGCGTGGGTTCCCCACGACGGTGGGGCACAAGGCAGACACAGCACCCCAAAGCCGTTGAGGTGTACCCTACCATCCCCGCTCTGCTCCCTGTCCCACGGGGTGGAAAATCAGCTCCCCAAGGGCTCTAGGAGAGATCTCTGGCGCCACCTAGCGACTTGAAGCCAGCAGAGGCTCCTGAAGGAGCTAGTGGCCAGCTGGGGAGTTAGCCCACACCCGGCCCCTTCCAAACAAGTAGTCTGAGCCCACAGGGAGAGCGAGCACCCACAGCCAGGGCAGACCAGGCACGCAGAAGAGTGTGCCTGACACCGGGCGCGCAGGGAGTGTGTCCCACATCACCATTTTAGAACAGGGACATTTCTTCAGTAAAGACTACCTGCAGAAGCTTTCCTCAGGAGCCAGAGGTGAGCGGGGGAAGTTCGCCCACGCCAGACCCCCTCTGGCCTGCAGTCCAAGCCCAGAGGGGGAGCAGGAACCCACCGCCAGGGCAGACCAGGCGCACAGGGGAGTGTGTCCCCACATCGACATTTTAGGACAGGGACCTTTCTCCAGTAAAGACTGCTTGAAACTGACAGATGACTCCTGGAGGAACCAGAGGGGAGCAGAGAAGCTCACCCAAGATGCCGGCCAGTCCCAACTACACAGTGTCCCAACGCATACGGCAAATTAGAAAACAGACAGTAGGGAGGAGAAGAACCACACGCAACCTAGCAACTCTCCAGAGAAAAAGCACACCACAAAAAGAAAGCCAGCCCCCAGATTGCAACGACAGTAACTTGGAAGAACTTCTGAGCCTTCCAGAAAGAGAATTTAAAATTGCCGTGATTAAAAAACTGACAGAAGTCATAAAGGAAAACAATGATAAGGGAAAAATAATTAATGACCAGAAGAATGAAATTGAGTCCCTAAAGAGGGAAGTAAAAGAAATGCAGGAGATCAAAGAATTAGTGGAAGAACTAAAGAATTCTGGGAAAAGCAATGAAAGCAGAATTGATGAAATGGAAGAACGAATAAGTGCTCTTGAAGACACAGAAATAAAAAGAACCAAAACAGAAAAGGAAAGAGAAGTACGAAGGAAAAAGAATGAAGAAAGACTTTGGGAGCTATCTGACTCCATGAGGAAAGGAAATATAAGAGTTATAGGAATACCAGAAGGAGAGGAGAGAGAAGTAGGAACAGAGAAAATATTCATGGATATAATTGAAGAGAACTTCCCAAATGTGAAGAAGGAGCTGAAAATTGATATACAAGAAGCAAGAAGAACACCAAACTTCCACGACGAAAGAAAAAATACAGCAAGACACATAATAGTAAAGCTCCCAAGAATCCAGGACAAGGAAAAAATAATGAAGCTGGCAAGAGGGAAGAAACAGAAAACATTCAAAGGAAAGCCAATCAGGCTGACATCAGACTTCTCCGAAGAAACACTACGGGCAAGGAGAGAGTGGAGGGACATAGTCAACAGACTCCAAGAAAACAGATGCCAACCAAGAATACTCTATCCCGCAAAGCTCTCCTTCCTCTTTGAAGAAAGAATATGGACCTTCCCAGACAAACAGAAACTCCGGAATTTCATTGCAACTAAACCCCCACTCCAAAAAATACTACAAGGAGTCCTAAAGCCAGAACCTCAGAGGGACGAATAACAATGAAAGAAGGCCAAAAAAAAAAAGTTATTAAAAGAATAAATAAATAAAATCAAAGGAAAGACAAACACAATGGCAAATACAGATGTTAACATATCAATATTAACTCTAAATGTAAATGGACTAAACTCTTCAATAAAAAGACACAGAGTTGCAGCCTGGATTAAGAAACAAAACCCAACCTTTTGCTGTCTCCAGGAAACACATTTAGCTACAAAAGATAAAAATAGACTCAAAGTTAAAGGATGGAAAACAATCCTACAAGCAAATGGACCAAAAAAGAAAGCAGGAACAGCTATACTTATATCAGATAAAACAGATTTCAAACTCAAAAAGATAAAAAGAGACCCCAATGGTCACTACATTATGATCAAGGGGACAATACTTCAAGAAGAAATAACACTCATTAACATATACTCACCAAACAAAGGAGCACCAAAATATATCAGACAACTGTTGTCCTCTCTGAAAACAGACATCAGAGAAAACACATACGTAGTGGGAGACTTCAACACACCACTATCAACAATGGATAGATCAACAAGACAAAAAATAAGTAAAGAAACCAAAGCTCTAAATAAGGACCTAGAGCAATTGGGCTTAACAGACATCTATAGAACACTAAACCCCAAAAAAACGGAGTACACATTTTTCTCAAGCGCACACGGATCATTCTCCAGGATCGATCACATACTGGGGCACAAGACAAACATCAACAGATACACCAAGATTGAAATCAGATCAACCATCTTTTCTGACCATGAAGGCATCAAACTAGAAATAAACCATAAAAAGAAGGCAAGGAACTTTCCTACCTCATGGAGATTAAAAACCACACTACTGGAAGACCACTGGACTAATGAGGAGATCAAAGAAGAAATTAAAAAATTTTTTGAATTGAACGACAAGGAGGACACCAATATCCTAAATGTATGGGATGCAGCAAAAGCAGTAATAAGAGGAAAATATATAGCAATAGAAGCTCACATCAAGAAACAAGAAAGAACGCAAAGAAACAACCTAATCTCGAAGCTCAAAGATCTAGAAAAAGAACAACAAAAAAACCCCAAAACCAGTAGAAGAAAAGAAATAATAAAAACCAAAGCAGAAATAAATGAAATTGAAACTAAAAAAACAATCCAAAAGATCAATGAAACCAAGAGCTGGTTCTTTGAAAAAATCAATAAAATAGACAAACCCCTAGCCAGGCTCACAAAGGAAAAAAGGGAGAAAGCACAAATAAACAGGATCATCAATGAAAGAGGAAAATCACAACGGACACAGCAGAAATCAAAAGAATAATCAGTAACTACTATGAACAGTTATATGGAAACAAGTTTAACAATCTAGAGGAGATGGACAAATTCCTACAACTCTACAATCACCCAAAGCTAGATAAAGAAGAAATAGAACACCTAAACAGACCAATTACAATTAGCGAAATTGAAATGGTAATCAAAAACCTCCCCAAAAACAAAAGCCCAGGACCTGATGGATTTACAAATGAATTCTACCAAACATTCAGAGACGAATTAGTGCCTATCCTTCACAAACTCTTCCCAAAAATTGAGAAGGAAGGGACAATACCAAACACGTTCTATGAAGCCAACATTACACTAATACCAAAACCGAACAAGGACAACACAAAAAAGGAAAACTACAGGCCAATCTCCCTAATGAACACTGATGCAAAAATCCTCAATAAAATTTTAGCCATCAGAATCCAACAATGTATCCATAAGATAATTCACCACGACCAAGTAGGATTCATTCTAGGGGCACAAGGATGGTTTAACATCCGAAAATCAATCAACGTTATCCAACACATCAACAAAAAGAAATAGAAACATCAATTCCAAAGAACACCTGCACCCCTATGTTTATAGCAGCACTGTTTACAATAGCTAAGCTTTGGAAACAGCCCAAATGCCCAAAAATAGATGACAGGATCAAGAAGATGTGGTACATATATACCATGGAATATTACTCAGCATTCAAAAAAGATAAACACATGCAATTTGCAGCAACATGGATGACGCTGGAAGGGATCATGCTCAGCGAAATAAGCCAAAAAGAAAAAGAAAAATACCGGATGGTCTCACTCATAGCAGGGATCTAGAAAACTTAAATAAGGGACCAGGAAAATGAATAACTATAAGAAAGTGAAAATCAAAATCAACAAAAACTATGAACCAGAGACACTTTTTGGGGGCTGGGGGGCGGGAGGGGAGGGATTGGGTTCAGAATGGGGGGATTGCAATTGTATGGGGAATATAAAAATAAAATTTATTAATTAAAAAAATAAATAAATTAAATTAAAAAGCAAAAAAAAAAAAGAAATATAAAAACCATATGATAATATCAATAGATGCTGAGAAAGCTTTCGACAAAGTGCAACACCCATTCATGATAAAAGCCCTTGAAATTCTTGGGATACAAGGAACATACCTCAACATCATAAAGGCCATCTATGACAAGCCAACAGCCAGTATCATTCTCAATGGTGAAAAGCTGAAAGCAATTCCATTAAGATCTGGAACAAGACAAGGATGTCCACTCTCACCACTGCTTTTCAATATAATACTGGAAGTCCTAGCCAGGGCAATAAGACAAGAGAAAGACATCCAAGGAATCCAAATAGGAAAAGAAGAAGTCAAACTATCACTATTTGCAGACGATATGATATTATACATAGAGAACCCCAAAAACTCCACAGAAAAGCTAATTCAACTCATCAATCAGTTCAGTAAAGTGGCAGGATACAAAATCAACACGCAAAAGTCAGTAGCCTTCCTATACACAAACAATAAATCTGAAGAAGAAGAAATCAAAAAAACCATCCCTTTTGTTATTGAAACAAAAAAAATCAAATATTTGGGAATAAATCTAACAAAAGAGGTAAAGGACCTATACAAAGAAAACTATAAAACACTGTTAAAAGAAATAGAAGAAGACACAAAGAAATGGAGAGACATCCCCTGCTCGTGGATTGGAAGAATAAACATTATTAAAATGGCCATCCTTCCAAAAGCAATATACAGATTCAATGCTATTCCAATCAAAATTTCAATGTCATTCTTCAAAGGAATAGAACAATTATTGATGAAATTCATATGGAATCACAAAAAACCCCGAATAGCCAAAGCTCTCCTGAAAAAAAAAGAAGGGAATGGAGGCATTACACTCCCAGACTTCAAACTATACTACAAAGCCATAATCATCAAAACTGCATGGTATTGGTACAAGAACAGACATACAGACCAATGGAATCGAATAGAAAATCCAGAAATAAACCCACAGATTTATGGTCAACTAATCTTTGACAAAGGAGCAAAGACTATGCATTGGAGCAAAGAAAGTTTGTTCAATAAATGGTGCTGGGAAAACTGGGTCGCTACATGCAAAAGAATGAAGCTTGACCACTACCTCACACCATACACAAAAATCAACTCAAAATGGATTAAAGAACTAGACATAAGACCTGAAACCATAAAATATATAGAAGGAAATATAGGCGAAACACTACGTGATCTGCACATCAAAGACATCTTTATAGACACATCACCCAAAGCAGTGATAGTGAAGGCAAAGATAAACAGCTGGGACTACATCAAATTAAAGAGCTTCTGCACAGCAAAAGAGACAATAACAAAAACAAAGAGAAACCCCACCAACTGGGAGAACATTTTTGCACCCAACACTAATGATAAAGGACTGATCACAAAAATCTGCAAAGAGCTGATGAGACTCAACAACAACAAAGAAAATAATCCAGTCAAAAAATGGGCAGAAGAGCTAAAAAGAAACTTCTCTGAAGAGGAAATGCAAATGGCCAACAGGCATATGAAAAATGTTCAACATCACTTGCCATCAGGGAATTGCAAATCAAAACTACCATGAGATACCATCTTACACCAGTGAGAATGGCACATATTAAAAAAACTAGCAACAACAAATGCTGGCGAGGGTGTGGAGAAAAAGGAACTCTTCTGCACTGTTGGTGGGAGTGCAAACTGGTCCAACCACTGTGGAGAGCTGTGTGGAGATTTCTGGACCTACTAAACATAGAGCTTCCATATGATCCAGCAATTCCACTCCTAGGTATTTACCCAAAGGACACAGAAACATCAATTCCAAAGGGCAACTGCACCCCTATTTTTATAGCAGCACTGTTTACAATAGTTAAGCTTTGGAAACAACCCCAATGCCCAAAAATAGATGACTGGATCAAGAAGATGTGGTACATATATACCATGGAATATTACTCAGCATTCAAAAAAGATAAACACATGCAATTTGCAGCAACATGGATGGCGCTGGAAGGGATCATGCTCAGCGAAATAAGCCAAAAAGAAAAAGAAAAATACCGGATGGTCTCACTCATAGCAGGAATCTAGAAAACTTAAATAAGGGACCAGGAAAATGAATAACTATAAGAAAGTGAAAATCAAAATCAACAAAAAACTATGAACCAGAGACACTTTTAGGGGGGCGGGGGCGGGAGGGGAGGGATTGGGGTCAGAATGGGGGGGCTGCAATTGTATGGGGAATATAAAAAATTAAAATTAAAAAAATTGAAAAATTGAAAAAAAAAAAAAGTATCAGGCGTCTCTGCCCTCCTGCCATTAGGATAGATGACGGAACCCTGCGGTCCTGAGTGCATGCCTGATGGCGGGCACCTGGAGTAGGGTGTGGGCATATGTAGATGGGAATCACCTGGGCTGAGAGACTGGGCTTATAAGGGCGGCGTCACGGGCATGCCAGCAGAAGCAGGGGCAGAGAACAGAACTACCAGAGAAGCAGAACCACGAGAAGCAGAAGGAGAATGATTGGGAGAGCAAAGAAGAAGAACCACGAGGAGCAGAGAACAAGGGCACCAGAGAAGGCCGGAGAGCCCAGATAGAGTGAAGACTTGCTGGGGGCTGGGAGGCCTGCCAGCCTCCTGGACCCCCAGCACCTCTGCCCGCTGTGTACCTGGTAAATCCCAATAAAGGCCTGAAAAGCCACTGAGGGCTCCAGGACTCCTTCTTCACCCATCTGCTTGGCTCACAGAACCTGCCCTGTGTCATCCTGCTGCCACACTGACAATGAACCTCCCCGGCCTGGGATGACTGCACAGTACTTTATAGGATCATTGAAGGATGAAATGATACAGTTTCTGTAAGGTACTTACAGTAGTGCCTGATATATAGTAGGTATTTGGAGGATGGAAATTGTTTTTATTAGAAGTGAGAAAAGTTATCAGACCTGTAGGTTCCTGGCCTGGAAGGAATTTCATTGGTGATTTAAAGGGAGCATTTCTATGAAAAGGACACAGAAAAGTTGCTTACTGCTCTACAGAAGAACTGTAGCTTTAGCTACAAGGGAGGGACAGTTCAACAAATAGGAGGCGTGGCAAATAACAATAGGAGCAGGCTTTTCTAGAAAAGCTGTGACTTCTCATCAATACAGATCTTTAAAGACTAGTATATTCTGGCTTATCTACTTGATCTTACTGGTCGAGAAGTCTGGATTAGACGAAAGTCATACTCATGGTTCATCCTCAGACATGCTACAAACTCCACAGCAAAGATGGGGCAGCTGAGCCAACGCTAGAAGCCAAGAGGTCTATGTTGCAATTACAAAACATTTGAAGTTCCACACTCCTTTTGTTAAAGCTGTCCTCAGCTGATTTTTAGATCTATATTTTAATTTTTCATCCTCTCAGTTTGCATTGTTTCCCTTCTCAAAGCTCACTGATGAAATTGAAGTATTTAGCATTGAAAACTGCAGGCTGTTTTAACAGGTTGTAAAAAGGCATCAAGATGAAACAGAAAACTGTGCCTCCCTGCTGGCGCAGGCAGTTGAACGCCGCACTGTGAAGCTGCCCACAGCCTCTGCAGCGTGGGTTCGATCCCAGCCAGCCAGCAGGAATCCCATATGGCACGGCAGACCTCTCCTGTCTCACCCGCTGCTCCCCTCAGCAGTGTATTTCATCAGTCTGCCTGTTCCGTTTCCTGCTGTCTCTGGTGAATCCTCTCACCCTCCCATGCATCTGGTCTGTACCCCGGATCTTGAATAAATAAATAAATAAATCTTTAAAAAAAAGATTAAACAGAAAACCATGCTCTTTCTGAAGCTGGAGAAATGTTCTACTGCACCATAAAACATCCTTGCAAATAATACCTCTAGCAAAAGATCTGGTAAGAACATGTGTAGTGCCATAAAGGCACAGGGCAGGTCCTCTATGGAGCTGGGCAGATGCATAAAGGAGGAGTCCTGGAGCCCTCAGTGGCTTTTTCAGGCTTTTCATGATCCTTCTACATCATTTGTCATGAGGCAATCTGGTGCCAGGGGTGGGGGGCAACGGGGTGGGGGTGGGGCCTGTAGTGTGGAATGTATCCCAGCCCCCAACGATTCTTCACTCTTTTCTGGGATCTCTGGCATTCTCTCGTGGTCTCTTCTCTGGTGTCCACTGCACTCTGCCACACAGTCCTCTACTGCTTTCTGCCCTCTGCTGTGCACTTATATGCTCCATCTCTCAGCTCAGGTGCACCCACTCACGCTTGCCCGCTCCACACTCCAGGTGCCATCACCAGATATCCATGTAAGACCACAGGTGTCAATCATTGGTGCTAATGGCAGGAAGGTGGCAAAAACCTGACCACTTCCATTTATCCTACAACATGGGATTTCAGAGATGATGATGAAAATAACCTTTAAAATGTCTGTAATGGCACATGAAAAAATGCTCAGCGTCACTTTTAATCAGGGAAATGCAAATTAAAATCACAACGACATAACCCCTCACACTGGTGAGAATGGCCCATACTAAAAAAAAAAAACTGGCAACAACAAATGCTGGTGAGGATGTGGTGAAAAAGGAACCCTGTTACACTGCTGGTGGGAGTGCAAAATGGTCCAACCACTATGTAAATTTTCTAAAATTACTAATTTTAGTCACTCAAATTACTAAATTTAATCACTCAACTTGCTAAAAGTGGATCTACCATATGACTCAGCAATTCTGCTCCTTGGAATCTACCCAAAGGACACCTAAACATTAATTCAAAAGGAAACCTGCACTCCTATGTTTACTGCAGCACTATTTACAATAGCATATGAAAACAACCTAAATGCCCCAAAACAACAGATGACTGGATCAAAAAGATGTGAGATATATATATATATATACATA
Organism: Talpa europaea; assembly: GCF_964194135.1. Taxonomy (NCBI): domain Eukaryota; kingdom Metazoa; phylum Chordata; class Mammalia; order Eulipotyphla; family Talpidae; genus Talpa; species Talpa europaea. Next base: position 64,744,045 of record NC_140082.1, on the reverse strand, counting down.
TATATATATATACACACACACATACACAATGGAGTATTACTAGGTGTAGAGGCAGGAACTGGACACAGTGCAGGTTTTCTGATCCCATGCAGACCGGGTAAAGGAGGAGTCAGAGTCCTCAGTGGGTTTTTGCAGGTCTTTTATTGGGGTTCACCAGGCATATGGCAGGCAGGGGTGCTGGCCTGGCAGGCCTCCCAGCCCCCAGCAAGTCTTCACTCTATCTGGGCTCTCTGGCGTTCGTTCTGCTGCTTCTTGGCTTCTCTTGCGGCTTCTGCTTCGGTGTCTGCTGCTGCTGCTGGCGTCCCCATGACGCCGCCCTTAAAAGCACAGTCTTAGCTCAGCTGAATCCCATCTACCTATGCCCACACCCTATTCCAGGTGCCCGCCACCAGGCATGCATTCAGGACAAGGATCCATCATCTATCCTGATGGCGGAAGGGCAGAAAAGCCTGATATTTTCTTTACCCTACACTAGGCAATCATAAAGATAAACTCATGCCATTCGCAGCAACATGAATGGAGATGGAAGGGATCATGCTCAGTGGAATAAGTCAAAAGGAAAAAGAAAAATATCAGATGGCTTCACTTATAGGAAGACTAGGGAAACCAACACAGTGTCAATAAAATAAAACTTTTAGGCAACTATAGATCTGAGGTTTACAGCAGGGGGAGGGGGGAGGGGGATCAAAATAGGGGAGGGAAGAGCACAAGGGACTATGGTGACAGTTCACAGGTGATGTGGTAGTGGAAGATTTATGGGACTACACTTGAGGGGAGAAATCAAATACTGTACAAAAAGGAACAACAATGTAAGAAAATTAAAAGTTAATAAAAAATGTCTGTAATACTGATCATCTCACTTAATAATTTGTTCTTTGGTAGTAACACCAATAAAACTGACATCTCTGTTTTGTAAATATGGATGAGCTTTCTTGCATTGAGCAAGAAAAAGATCTTTGTCCCTCCCCTTCCACATGCCAGGAGGTAAAATAAAACTAGGAACTTCCTTGAATTGTTATTTAAACAAGTTTGAGAGTCTGTGCCTCTCTGGAATTAACAGGCTGCACAAATCAGAGAGATCCGGTTCTCAGCTTTGCCTTAAAGGACAATGGTCAAAAATATCCATTTGAAAAAACCTTAATATTCTAATAAGGTCTATGCAGACAAATGGAAATGATGGGGAGACAAAAACACATGTGAAATGTAGGTCAGTTCGCAACACTGGCTGCATCTTCAGGTCGCCTAGTGGTCATTAACTACATTAGTAATGATTAGTAGTAGAATCACCTAGGAAGTTTGGTCTGGCCCCAGGCAAGGTCAGTTAAAATTCAATTAAAATTGGAGATGGGGTGCCAAAATAGTGTTATACTAAAGGATGCCCAGGTGATGCTAATGTGCTGCCACAGTTGAGAACATCTGGAATGGTCAAGCTAATATGTATCCCAATTATTGGAGCAGAATCCATCCCTTCATTTGTCAGGGCCTATCCTGATTTGTCAGGGTTTTCCTGGTAAGTGAAGGAAGCCTTCATGAGCAAGAATGAGGCAATAAGATTAATCCCAAATATTATAATGTTTACAACTATAATTTCCTGAAATACATTATTTCCACAAAACCCTTTTATTTGGGGGGTCTCCCTGGTGGCGCAAAGGGGTTAAGATGCAGCACTATGAAGCTGTCCACAGCCATTGCAGCACGAGTTCAATCCCCAGCCAGAGAGGTGACCCACATGGCACCTCTCCTGTCTTGCCCGCTGCTCCCCACAACAGTGTATTTCAGTCTGTCTGCCTGTTCTGTTCCCCACTCTGTCTCTGGTGAATCCTCTCACACACACCCCACACCTCTGGCCTGTACCCCAGTTCTTCTATGCATAAATAAATAGATCTTTAAAAAAAAACACTTTTATTTTGGTGTTAAAATTTTATCAAATCAGACATTATTTTTAGAAACAAGCCTAGGTTTCTTTTTTAAACACTGTGCTCTTTTCCTGTCCAATGAAACATTTGCCTGGTTAGCTAGAAAGTTTAAAGATAATTAATTGACCCTCTTTCTCCTCACTAGCATAAGACTTACTTTTTATTTAGATTTATCATACCTTTCAAGATACCTCTTTTATTGTCACACTGTCTTTGAAGCACTGGTTTCTGTGATATAGGAGGCCTCGGTCTGTTTCTATATTTTCTATACAGAGCTGTACTGTAGCCAATAACCATGAGTGACTCTTTGCATTTAAATGAATTCCAATTAGAAGTTCAGTTTCTCAGTAGGACTAGCCACATTTTAGGTGTGCAATAGTCACAGCAGGCTAGCAGCAACTCAGCATTGCACAGATATGGAACATTTCTAACCTAGCAGAATGCCCTATTGGATGGCACTGAATTCAAAGTGTATCATAATTTGTACAACTGTATATAATTTTACTCCTGAGTTCTCATGGCAAACAGAGGGCTGCACCCACACCTACCTGTGGAAGATCCTTCAGGAGGAAGGAGGCAGTCTAGGGATTACCCTAGGTACTCACTGTGAAGCCAGCAGCCTTTCCTGAGATCAGGAGTACGTGAGATGATGCTGATGAAAGTGAAATCTTCTTTACTGAAAGTTAAATTCTCCAGAAGTGCTGGAGACATTGTATTATAGGTTCAAAGACAGAAAACTGGCCACGCTATCAAACTATAGATGGCAACATGATCACCTTCGCTGCAACAATTGGGTGAAGTTGGTAGAGGATGCAGTATAGTAGTGGTAATACCTGATAGGGATATCCCAAAGTTATACCTCAGTTATTAATTGATCAATTAATTGAGTGCCAGGAAAGTAAACATATGGACTGACTAGTTGTTCATTCCTCTCCCATCACTGAAAGCCAGTCATCTTGACAGACTAATCCAGGTGGGGAGGGAGTGACTGATATATAACCTCGAACCTTCCAAGCGCTGCGTCTTTGCACATCAGAGATACCAATCCAAATTCCTTGTAGCAGGGCAGAGGCGCACATCCACTCACTCCGGCAATCTCAGTGCAGAGAAGTGCCACCTTCCATTTACTCCTCTCTGCTCTCCTGGAGGCAAGCTTCTCAAGTATCGAAGGGAAGGCGGCCACCTTCTGCTCTTGATTTCCTCATGCGGGCAGCACAGCCCAAAGCCCGCCTCCCACTCGGCTCCCAGGTGACCCAGAAAATGCAGGCTGTCAGTCCTGCTGGCCTGGGTCTGCCGTCTACCCTCATCACAGCAGTTGAATTCTCATTTACCATAATTATGTGACCTAAAATATGTATGTAAATAAATGTGTTAAACCAATGAACCACAAGGTCAAAGAATTTCTATGTAAACTTAAGTGGAATGGTTTGGAAAGACTAGGTATAGACTAATTATGTTTTTTAAAAAAGTACTGTCTATGAGAAAGATAACTGTCAAAATTTAGACAAAGGAATTGTGATAATTTGATAGGATTTGACACTCAGACCGCTTACTACCTGTCTACATTATTGTTCCAGTTAATTAACCAAGACTGATTACTATTTATGATTAATTATATGTGTGGTTTAGACCAAAAATTATATATATATGTATAATATATATATAAAAAGCCAATCAACTTCAAAGAGAAAGCCTTGTTCTGCATTAAGAGAGCAGAAAAATTATATTGATTTTGTGTTTTAGGTTAAATTGTGTGATTTATATCTTTTTCTTTTTAATTCCCACTTGATTTTATTAACTCACCAACTACCGATCCTGGTCTCATTGGAGAAGAGGACTTCTACTTTAATTGTTTAAAAAATCCCTTTAGTTGGTACTTATATTTTCTTATTTTCCTCAAGTTCGTCTGCCTCAAGAAAGTCTCTAAGGGTCACTTCACCCTTGTTAAAACATCACTATTCACAGCTGGCAAGTATTGAGGGGGAAATTATCCTTCACAAGATGGACTTAAAGTTTTCAAAGTTAATCTGTGGTACTAGTTAAAAAAGAATTTAACCTTACACCCATATTAACGGCAGAATTATTCATAATAGCTAAGTGGTGGAAACAACCCACATACCAAGTGTTCATCAGTGGATGAATAACTAAACAAAATGTGGACTGTATATGCAATGGAATATTATTCATCCTTAAAAAGGAAGGAAATTCTTATATGTGCTAAACCTTGACGATATTATGCTAAGTAAAATAAGTTCATTCACAAAAATGGGTGGGCCAGTACTGTATGGTTCCACTATATGGTTCCACTTATAGCAGCTAAAGTAGTCTAACTCATAGACTTAGAAATAGAATGATGGTTGCCAGGTGAGGGAAGGAGGAAGAAATGCAGAGTTATTGTTGGAATGGTATAGTTTCAGTTTTGCAAGATGGAAAAGTTCTGAAAATTGCTTGCACAACAAAGTAAATATATTTAACACTACTACTGAACTGTACACTTAAAAATGCTAAGATGATAAATTTTAAGTTATGTAAATTTCATCACAATTTTAAATAAAAATAACAAAGTGAAACAAACTCACTAAAAAAATGAACTGTCAATTTAAGCCCACCATACTCTTCACAGCAACCACTAAAACATTCCCAAAGCTACTAATTGCTCATAATCCCTATAAACTCATTTCAGTTTTCTCCAGGGCCCAGGATTTTAGCAATGCTAAAATATTTTGGTGTTATCATAATTTGAACATGAACATGAACACAAGATAGTCAGCAACAGAATGGACCCAATGAACTCTGAAATGGGTCTCACAAGGAGGATGGATGACTCAAATTTGAACAGTAACAGTAGTATAATTTAACAATCAATTCAGATAGTGGAATATGTAGAAGCAGGCAATATTTATAATTGGGAATGACTCGCAAATACTTTGTTTAAGGATGAAAAATGAGAGGAGGAGATTATAAAATTTTGAAAGGCTCAAAAAATACCTAAGTAAATGGAGAGAGGTACCGTGCTCCTAGATGAGAAGACAGTAGTTTAAAGATGTAATTCTCCCTAATTCATCTATGTTCTTAATGTAATTACAATCAAAATACCAATAAAGTTTTTCATGCAAGTCATTAAATTGATTTTTAGACAGAAAATTAAAAGGCCAATAATAATCACAACATCTTAGGATGGGAAACTTCCATCACCATATGCCAAGATGTAAGTCTACAGTTCATAAGAGAGTATCATATGATGCAACAATTGAACATTTAACTAGTGGAATAAAATAGAGAGTCCAGAAAAACAACCACAACCACATAGAAACTCAATATAGGATAGGATGATATGGCAGATCAGCAGGGAAAAGAGTCTCTATTCAGTAAATGAAACTGGGGGTGCGCATGTGCTAGTGATAACACACACCATATATACACAGACACACACACGCAAGAAATTATAGCCCTATCTTTCTTTTCATGTAAAAATAAACTAAGGCCTTAAATGTCAACTATATTTAGAGGAAAATATTGGTAAATATATTTGGGGCCTTAGGATAAGGAAAGATTTTTTTAAGGTGCAAAATAATAAAAAAAGAAAAAAAGAAGAAGGTAGACAAATGTGAAGAGATATTTTACAAATGGGAGAATTAATTTACAAATGCAAATTAATACTGATTTGCAACAAATTCATATCGAGGATTAGGATTAACAACATATGAAGAATTCCAACAAATCAATAAGCCACAGCAATAAAAAAAGACAACCCAGTAGGTGAAAAAATGAGCAAAAGATATGAACGGTCATTTAGAGAAGAGAAAACACATATGGCAGATAACATGAAGAAATGTTCAATCTCATTAACAAGGGAAATGCAAAATTAAGAACACAACATGATGGATTTTAACTGCATTCAGAAGATAAGAATGATAACTGATAATATTAAGTGTTAAAAAGGATGCCTGTCAGCAGATTGTGTTATTCATTGCTAGAGGGAGCACGTATTAGTGTCCTTTTAGTAAACAGTTTAGGATAATCCTTCAAAGCTGAATATCTATGTATTCCAAAACCCAACAATTCCACTTTAATAATACACTACAGGAAACTGTTGTACTTCTACAGCAAGAGATATGTACCAAAATATGTTCATAATAAACCATAAAATACATAGACAAAAACAAAGGCAAGACATTTCGTGACATAAGCTATAGTGATGACTTTAGGGATTTGTCCCCAACAGCAAGGAAAACAAAAGAGAACATAAACAGCTGGGACTACATCAAACTAAAAATCTTCTACACAGCAAAATAAAACATAAATAAAATTAAAAGACACCCAAGTGAATGGGAAAAATATTTGCACACCATCTCTCTGACAAAGGACTGATATCAAAGATATACAAGGAACTCCTAAAACTTTACAAAAACAAAATAACCCAATTAAAAAATGGGCAAAAGAACTAAACAGACACCTCTCCAAAGAAAACATTAGAATGGTCACAGACACATGAAACAATGCTCACAATCGCTTATTATTAGAGAAATGCAAATCAACACCTCCATGAGATACTATCTCATATCTGTGAGGATGGCGCATTTCAAAAAGACCAGAAACAAGTGCTGGTGAGGATGCGGGGAAAAAGGGAACCTTCTTATACTACTAGTAGGAATGCAAACTGGTCCAGGACTATCGAAAGCAGCGTGGAGGTGTCTCAAAATATTAAACATGGATCTGCCATTTGACCCTATAATTCCACTCCTAGGTACTTACCCAAAAAATTCAAAAACGCTAATTCGAAAGGAAACTTGCACTCTCATGATTATTGCACCATGTTTACTGTAGCTAAACTATGGAAACAACCTAAGTGCCCCAGAACAGAGTGGATCAAGACTGGGTCAAGAAGATGAGGTATGTGTACACCATGGACTACTATTCAGTGATCAAAAAAGATCAACTCATGCCATTTGTGGCAACCTGGATGCAGCTTGAAAGGATAATGCCAAGTGAAATAAGTCAGGAGAAAGATAAACATCAGATTGTGTTTATCACTAATATGGTCACTAATTTGGTGTTTATCACTAATATGGTCACTAATATGTAGAAAATAAAGTAACTAAATAGATAGTCAGATAAAGACAAGCTGAAAAACTAACCCTTTATAGCTGACTCCAGAACTGAGACACCAATGGAGGGGTTTGGGGGAGGGAAAAAAACAGGGTGAAAAGGAAGCATAATGTTCTATGGTAGTGGGGTACAAGTGAGTTGGTGGTGGGTGCACTATGGTGGTAATACCTGATGGGGCTACCCCAATGTTACCTCCGTTAAAAATAAATAAACTTTAAAAAAAAGTTCAAACAGCACTATTTATAATAGCAAAGTCATAGGAACAAAACCTGAAAGATGACTGATAGTAGATAAATTACTTATGCTAGAGTCACACAATGAAACTGCAGTACATACCAACTTTACATGATATTTCTCAGTTATTTATTGTTGTATAACCAAAAACCCCAAAACTTAATTGATTTCAAATGTAATGGCTTACAATAGTCATTGTTTTATTTTTTTAAGATTTATTTATTTATGCATACAAGAACTGGGGTACAGGCCAGAGGTGTGGGGAGTGAGAGGATTCACCAGAGACAGAGTGGGGAACAGAACAGGCGGATTTACTGAAACACACTGCTGAGGGGAGCAGTGGGTGAGTCAGGAGAGGTCTGCTGTGCCATGTGGGTATTTCTATGGCTGGGGATCGAACTCGTGCTGCAGTGGCTGTGGATAGCTTCACAGTTTGCATCTTAACCCCTTGTGCCACCAGGGAAGCCCTAGCCATTGTTTTATATTCCATGATTTTATGGATCAAAACTTTAGTCAGGGCTCAGTTCCATGTGGTACTAAGGTCACTCAGTGGCACTCGGCTGGAGGACAGATTGACCGGGAGGTTCCAAGGCCGCTGCATTCACCCACTTATCGTCAGGGAAGGGACAGCCAGAAGCAGGGCTCAGCTGGGAATGCCTGCCAGCAAGCCTACCTGTGGCTCTCAGCATAGTGGGGCCAGCGGTGTCTTACACAGTGGTTTAGGGTGCTCAGAGCACTCAAAGAAACAGAAAGTCTAAGTGGCCGGTTTCTTAAGGTCTGGACCCCAAATCCAGCACAGTGTCATTTCCACCATATTTAATTAGCCAAAGCAGGTGCAGAGCCTAGCCAGACCCAAAGGGAGAGGCTGTAGACCTCCCTTCTCAATGTGAAAGAATTTGTGACCATGTTTTATCTCCTGCAAACTTTGAAATTAATTTTGAGTAAGGAAATAAGTACTAAGAGATGAGCCACACAGAATTTAAAATGACTAGAACAAAAAAATACTTATTTTTAGGAATACATGTAAATGTGATAAAACTATATAAAAAGAAAGAAAGTGAGAGAATGATGCGTGTAAGGTTTAGAATGGAAGTTTCCTAAGCTGGTGGGAAGAGGGAGAAGAGAGAAAAGAAGGGGGAGGATTTCAAGGTCATTGGAAGCAAGTGTCAGTGACTGGGTTTTGTGTTGGGTAGTGTTTTCAAAGATGTTGAAATATAAATGAGCTCATAAATGAATAAAAAAGAGCCTTGCATGGGCCAATAATCAAAGTATGTCATGAACAAGAGATATGATTAAGCCAATTCTACACACTGGAAGGACATTTTTGTTTTGTTTTTAAAGAAAGAAGAAACCACAGCAGCAGAGGCCAAGGGAGGATCGTGGCTCATCTCCCATCACATAACTACTGTCGTTAGAGGTATGAAGGGAACTAGAGGTCAGGTTTCCTGTCTCCGACAACCCGGTATTATTTCCTTAGAGACATAAGACCCAGAGAGAACGTGGCTGGAAGCAGGAGGAAACCCATTCTGTTTGCACCGTCCCGGAAGCTAGTCATAACTGCGGAAAGACATTGGGACTTAGCTCTCAGGGCACAGAAATTTGACCAGGGCAGACATTTGAAATAATCTTCTTAAAAGATTGGACAAAATTTAAAATACTCTTCCTACTTGGGAAAAGCCTTCCTCATCTGTCCAGCCAGCTGACCCATGGCCTCTTCGGCAGAGATGGATAGAGGTAACATCCAAGATCAGCTTCCAGAAAGAACTTAGCCCTTAGCTGAGGGGTAGGCTCTATGTTACTATAGTTACTGCTTGATGCCAACATAAAGGGTGTGAGGAGATTTTTCAATCTGAATTGAATATTGACTAAGAATATTGACCAAGAATATTGACTATATTTGAAAGTGAGTATGGAAACATTAATATCAAAATGACACACTTTGAATATTACTGCTATAAGACAGGTGAGCACTCACAGGGTCTTTGATCGGTCATTAATTCATGGGTGCTATAAACATAAACATCATGGGCTTCCCAAACGTTTGTTCAGCCTCCCAAAAGACAAGGTCAAACCAAAAGCAATTAGCAGATTTGGACAATATGATTAAACCAAAGCCCAACTTGTGTGCATCTCTCTTCTTTTGACCTCAAAAGTCCTCTTTTATGCATCTAATTCTATCTGTAGTAAACAAATGTTGGCTTTGTCCAGCATCCATCCTTATGGGGTCAGCACCCCCCGCCCTTGGGGAATTTTTCTTCCTTCTTTCCAACCACTTTTCACTCTGGTGAAAGCTGGATTTGGAGGTAAGTACAAAGTGGGTGTCCACATATGCCCCAAAGCAGAGGAATCCATGCCCTTTGCAGGGATTTTTACATACTAGGATTGAGATGAAGCCTTTTCTTCCCTCTGGGATTTATGATATGGGACAACTTAAACCTGGAGTGACCTCAGGACATAACCCTGACTCATACAGGAAGATTATATAGAATAGGAAGCTTGTCATCAATAATAAGCCCATCTCAATCTTCCAGGAGCAAGATCCTTCCAAAATTGAATGAGGTGATGCTGGTGTTATAGAATCTATTAACATCTTCACTAGCCTGAGGAAGGCTGGGGCTCACTGAAGGGTGTAGTCAAAAAGATCAATGTGTCTGCCCCTTTTGCTAATATCCCAGGTGTTTGTGATGAGCATGAGCCGTGAGGAATATCACAATGCCCTCAAGACTGCCAGCAGTGCTTCCTGCACACCAGCTGCTTGATGCCCCTGGGCAAGGTCATCCATGACTACGTTGGCATCATGGGGGCACTCGTGGTCTCCATGCCATCACTGCCACCGACAAGACTGTGAATGGCCCCTCTGGGAAGGGGGCCAAGGGACTGCCTGGAACATGGTCCCTGCCTCTACTGCCACCATGTAGGCTATGCACAAGGTCATCCCTGAGCTGAATGGGAAGCTTACTGGCATGGCCTTTTGTGTCCCCACCTCCCAGTGTGTCAGTTGTGGTTCTGATCGGCTACCTGGCAAAAGCTGCCAAATATGATGACATCAAGAAAGTGGTGAAGCAGGCGTCACAGGCCATCTTTAGCTACATTGAGGGCCCGGTTGTCTTCTACAAATTTTAAGTGACACCTATTTCTCCACCTTCAATGCTGGAGCTGGCATTGCCCTCAAGGACTACTTTGTCAAGCTCATTCCCTGTTATGATAGTGAATTGGGCTACAGCAGCAGGGGGTTGGATCTCATGGTTCACATGGCCTCCAAGAAGTAGGAGCCCCCCTGAACCACCAGTCCCAGCAAGAGCACCAGAAGATGAGGAACACGCTCAGCTACTGGGGCGTCCATCTCCCACTCATCCAAACACACTGAGAAACTCCTAACCTATCACAGTTCCAACCCAGACCCCCTGGAGAAGGGGAGGGTTTAGGGGGTCCTGTCTTGTCATGTACCATCAAAAAAGTACACTATACACAGCCTCCCCCCCACCAAAAAAAAAGGAAAGAAAGAAAGAAATGCACAGAAGAGCTAAATAAGCACTTCTCCAAAGAAGACACTGAGATGGCCAACAAGTGCTGGCAAGGATGTAGAGGAAAAGGAACCTTCTTACACTGTTGGTGGGATAGGCTAGTTGGCTCCTGTGGAAAGTATGGAGGTTTCTCAAAAGATTAAAAATGGATCTGCCATATGACCCTGCAATTCCACTCCTAGGTATCTACCCTAAAGATACAAAAATGCTAATTCAAAGGGAAATGTGTAGTCCCATATCATGGCAGACTATCTCCATAGCCAAGGTGTGAAAACAACTTAAGTGTCCAAAAATACAGGTGAGTGGACTGGGAAGATACATTCTATATACATAATGAAATATTACTCAGCTATCAGAAAAGATAGAGTCTTGCCATTTACAACAACATAGATGGAACTGGAGGGATTATGCTAAGTGAAATAAGTCAGAAGGAGAAAAACAAATAAATACCAGATGGTGTCACTTATATGTGAAATTTAGAGAAACTAGACAAAGGGCCAGATAAAGCCTGTTAGTGAATTTGGCTATAGCAGCAGGGGGTTGGATTGCATGGTCCACGTGGCCTCCAAGGAGTAGGAGCCCCCCTGAATCACCAGACTAACCCTAGACTATAGAACGGAGGCTACCAGAATCAGGGAGAGAAGAAGGTGGGGAGGGAACACAATGGAATGTGGTGGTGGAATCTGCATGCCTGGGTGGTGGGGACAGTGGTAAATACACCGGAGGAGGGAAATGCTATACTTCTAATACACAAATAACCATGTAAACCAATGTTACCTCAATAAAAAATGAAAAATAAATTAAAACTATTATAACAAGGAAGGTCAAGTATCTACCTTCCCCATTACATGTAAAGTCAGTTGCAAAGTAGGAAAAGAAATCCTCTCTTCACTGTTCTTATTTCATTGGTCTTCTCCTACATCATCACCCTCTTCACCTTTTTAATCCTCACTATGCTCTCTGGGTTTTGCAAGTTCCATGATATAGTAATTTTAAATTAGCTAAAGTATCGCTCCTTAGAGAGTTTAGTAAATTGGGAATTCACCAATGGATGAGCACGTGTAAATGTACTATGGAGACACCTAGTGGTACATTACGCAATAATCTCGACACTCCTATAATAGCAGATTACTGGTTTATACATGAAGAAAATTAAATAAAATGGAAAATTTAAAAACTGTTCCATAGAGTTAGCAACCAGAAAGAGCTGTGTGTGTGTGTGTAATTTGGGTGTATGTGTGTTAATTTTCTTGGAATCAAAGGAAAATGATCAACAACACAGTCAACTAAGATGAGAGTTTGATCAAGAAAGCATCATTTATTCCACTGCTTACTGTTCTCATTTCACCCAAAAGAGTCACTTTGGCTCTCACTTTCCCATCTATAAAAGAAGAAGACTTAATAATCCCTACTTAGTTCACTAAACTGTGTAAGTGAAAAAGTGTTTTGTAAGTTATATGAATATTATGATATACAGATGTTAACTTTTATGGTAATGGTTATTATGAAATTAGTGCTTAGCCTCAAATTGTCCTTTAAATGAATTTTAATATTGCTTAAAGATGAGGAAGCATTAGTATGGATTTTGAAGCTTGCAATAAGTCCTTTTGACAAGGGAATTTATTGCTTAAAAGTACAATGTACCCAGTCAAAGAGAGTTGAAACGGCCATTTCTTGGACAGTGTTTCTCAACCAGGAGTAATTCCTCCTTCTAGAGGACATTTAGCAACGTCTGGAGCCATATTTGGTTGTCACAATGAGGCAGGGATGGTGTTATTAGCATCTAGTAGGTAGAGACCAGGGTCAAGGCTAGAAGGCACATAACAGCCCCTGACAACAAAGAAGTGCCTGTTCCAAAATGTTAACAATGCTGAGAAACCCTGGTCTAGGATGACGGAAGGAAGGGAAAAAGCCAGCTTTCTTTTCCATGCTGGCCTTACTACCACTGTCACCACCTACAAAGATCGGATGATGGTTCATAAATGAGAAATTCTCCAACACATATGTCCAAGTGAGCTCAGAGCTTACAAGTTGAATTTTATTAAGTAAGCATTAAAAGACATTATCTACCATTTGTAAGCCATCTCAACATGGATGCAATTGGTCCTATTATTTCATCCTCTTCTTACAGGGAAAAATGAACCCCATATGAATAGAGCTTTTGTTGAAGAGACATATAATTAGATTTGTGGTAACCATTAAATGCATAGTTACTTGTGGAATTAAGAGTAAATGAGGAATAAAAGAGAATGAATATAGTTTGTAATGGTCAGATGCTCTGAAAATGTAGATTTAATACAGCTGTTTTTTTCAATGGGGCAAGAGCTGGGTAAGGAAACATTAAAAAAAAGGACTTTTATTTAAGCTGTTCTTAGTAATCATGTTGGTAGTAGTATCAGTGTTATCGCTTTGAGATGTTGTATGAGTAATATAGGATAAAACACAAGAGTAACTATGGGATACATAATTCTATTACCCATTTTGATTTTGAGCATCATATGCTCAGTTTGGAAGGATATATAGGTGTAAGATCGAGTAAATAAAAACCTTAGAGGACTGAAATTGAATTTGAAGTATCTATATAAGCACATGAAGAATTTATATTATCCTCTATCAAATAATATATTATATTAAACTAATTTCCATGGGAAAGGCCCAAAACCAAAACAATTATCAACACAGTCTCTTTCATGCCCAGATTATTTTGAAATACAGATGTTCCACACTACCCAAAAGTAGAAGCTTTACATGAAACATTTTGTAAACTTAAATGACATTAGGTAAAGAAGAGATTATCATTAATTTATCTGGAAAAGTTTTGGTGATTCCCAGAAAAACCTAATGAATTATATCAAATAACATATAAAAGCTAAAATAATACATATAGTAAATGCTGGAACTAAGGGCCTCCCTGGTGGCACAGAGTTTAAAGTCTCAGTGCTATCAAGCTATCGCCAGCCACTGCAGCATGAGTGTGATTCCCCAGCCAAGGAGATACCCACATGGTGCAGCAGACCTCTCCTGTCTCCCCACTGCTCCCCTCAGCAGTGTATGTCAGTAGATCCACCTGTTCTGCTCCCTGCTCTGTCTCTGGTGAATCCTTTCACCCTCCCACCCCCGCTTCTCTGGCCTACACCCCAGTTTGAGTATGTATAAAAATAAAAACAAATTTTTAAAAAAAAAAAGCTGGAACTATATGATAAAGGGAAATTTTACATAAAGTACAGGAAGGAGTTCAATGCGGTGTGTGGCCACCCTGGCTGCTCAGAGCACCTGCTGACCCTGGGAAGGTTGCTGCAGGACAAATGCTGGATACCAACCTCACTTTTTGCCTTTTGTCCTTAAAGAGAAAATCCTCTTTGGATTTCTGTCTGTTAGCAAAAACAGGTATTAATGTAGGTCTTTCCTAAAAATGGAGTGCTGTAAAAAGAGCTGTTGAAAAAGGTGGGCTATCTGTACTAATTTTCACTAAAAGAAATGGTAGATTCCTGGTTCAGAGCAGGAAATTTTTGCTTTGATTATTGTATCTTGTAATATCAGATCTCAACAAAGCTATGGAAGACCTATAGGTCTTCTAAAAAGGATTCAGGAGGGGACTCCCTGGTGGCCTAGAAGTTAATCTTAGGGCTATCAACCCTGCAGCCTGAGTTGGATCCCTGGCCAAGGAGCTAACCCTCATGGCACAGCAGATCTCTCCTGCCTGGCCCGCTGCTCCCCTTAGCAGTATATTTCAGTAGATCTGCCTGTTCTGCTCCCCACTCTGTCTCTGTCTCTGGTGAATCCTCCCATCCTCACACTCCTGGCCTACACCCCAGTTCTTCTTCAGGGTGGGAAGGATTCGGGAGCCAAATATAAGAGGCATCCACTTGCCAAAGATGGGAAATTTTTACTTCAATAATTCCTTAAAAAACATAAATCTTCCCATTTAGGGATTATAGAAGACCAATCTTATCGTGAAAGACAGGTGCATGCATAATGGGAAAAATCAAGCACTTTTCCTGCCATTCCTCCAAAGAATTAAAGGATTTATGCACTGAGCATCAATGATTACGAACAAAACACAGGGGAGTCACCCAGACATTTTGGACCCCCTGATTCAGGATCACATCACCACCCATGGTCTTGCCAGAGGGACTGAGCCTATCTCATCAAGCCTCCCCCACCCTCCAAGTGAGGGAAATCCAGAATATGTTGAAACACCAATGTTTCTGTTGTCAGAAACATCCACACTGTAGGAAATTTCACAAGGTAAAGGACTCATATTTTTTCAACAAATTATAAAACTGAGAAAGGAATAGAAGTAAAATGTGAAGATTTAGAGATTTAAATCATAAAAAAATGTAAATAGACAACTATAGAGTCCCAGGGTATTCACTTGAGTAAAGAACCATAAACACAAGTGATTATCTTAACAGTTATTTGGGGTTGGGGTAAGGGGTGATTGAGATTGGGTGGTTGGCACAAGTTTATTTGTCAACCTGGGTGGTAGTTACAAAGTGTTATAATGATATATGCACTGTATAATTAAATATTGATACCATAAAGATTAATATAATATAGTGATATTAAATTAAATATTGATTTGATAGTAATGTGAAATATTAATTTAACAAAATATTGGATTAATTACTAACATATTCTATATTTAGTATATATCTGATGTCCCAAATTTGTCAGCACTGACACTCATTTATGTAGATAGTGATCACAAGACAATGAATATTGTCTATCCAAGATTGACAAATAATATATTTGGTATATATGCCCTATTCGTTAGGTTATACATTTGCTTTTATGTAATTTTCTGTGTTTATGTTTTTGTCTCCCTATGTAAAGTTTTTTAATAACATAAAGAAATTGGATGACAGAAATGTGTGGATTCTTCTCGCAGCAACACAGTGGGGTTTTGTAACTGTTTTTACACTTAGCTTTCAAATTAATAATATAGAGTGATTATTTGGGTTGGCCACTAGGGTGTGCTGTTTGTTGCCCATAGAAGCTGTAGCTGCGCTGATAAAAGGGGGACTTTAAATGTTTATATAATGTCATGTGAGTATCAGGATAAAGCAAGAGATTATTCGTTGTCTTTTGATCACTACCTACATAAATGAGTGTCAGTGCTGACAAGTTTTATTTGGAACATCAAATACAATATGCAAATACAATGTACATACAGGAAATAGTGTAACTTTCTCTTCCTTTAAAATAAGCTTTAATTTATTTAATAGGTTATAAATAAAACCTCATAAGCCATTGTAACAAAATATTAGGACCTAACACGTGGAGAATGAAAGGTGAAGTTTTCAGGGTGGTCTTCTAACAAGAGATGGTAACCCCCTGCTGGCAGGGAGAGACACTTGAGGGCTATTCAGAACCTCCCCTTGTCACCCAGCTGTGGGGAGACTGAGAATAATAACAGTGAAGGGACCAGCCTCTGAGGGTCAATGGGAATGAGCGCCCGGATTTGAAGGATCAAGGTTTCTGATCAAGGGTGAGGCCAGGCATGAGGCCTCATTCCACTACTCTCTTTCCTTATGCACAGTGTGGAAAGGGCTGTTGTTTGCAGAACTGTGTTGAGATGAGCTCAGCTTATCTTAGGTGAGAAACTGTGGCTTATTTTTCCTATTATAGTTGATTTTTTTTTTCAAAAGGAAGAGAACAGGGTGGTTTAATCTCTTTCTGTTAATAGACCAGGGACCTCAGCTGCTTTGTATTGCCAAGGAAATGAAAAGCTTGTGTATTGTTCACAAGCTAAGAAAAAAAAAAATGCTTTGAGTTTTAGAATTCTTCTACAAGCCTGCAATAGACGATACAACAGTAAATCTTAAGCTTAACACTGTTATTATGTCATTTCTCCATACCTCTCCTGCCGTCCCCAAAGTGGGATATACTGTTCATGTGTCTACACATATTTTACATTTGTTATGTTAGAATGGATTAGAATTACTCATTCTGATTAGTTTTTGAGATTTCATATATTCATAAGAGATACCTTGGGGTCACATCTTCCCACTGTGATGACAGATGTTGGCCTGGAGACATGGGATACTGATTAGCAGTGCAGAAAGAAAAGTGGTGAGGGTAAACTGGCAGGACTACATTTGGAGAGTCACAGCTGAAGAATTTCCACTCTGGTAGACACCACATCTTTTTCCTAATACCTGGTGCTCTCTGGAAACCCCACATGTAACCTCCAGAGCCAAAGCCAGCCTACTGCATTCTAGGACATTCTCTAGAGCTTCAGAAACATGCTTGTTCTATGGTGGCTACCTGATTTAGCTACCCCACAGCCTCCACCACATCTAGGCAACACCAAACACTGGCCTCAGTTTCCCTCAGCCAATAAAAGGAAACAGTTTTAGGAGAAGGAAAGTAGTTTAATTTGTCGACAAACTATTATAAACAGTGATGCAACAAACATATGGGTACAGGTGTTCTTTGAATCAATGTTTTTGTGTCCTTTGGGTAGATCCCTAGGAGTGGAATTGCTGACTGGATCAAGAAGATGTGGTATATATACATAATGGAATACTATTCAGCAATCAAAAAAGATAAACTCATGCCATTCACAGCAACGTGCTTGAATGGAGCTAGAAGGAATTATGCTCAGTGAAATAAGCCAGAAGGAAAAAGAAAAATATCAGATGGCTTCACTTATAGCAGGAATATAGGGGAACCAAATAAGACATCAGTGTAAAGAAGTAATAACAATACAAAAAAATAAAAAACACAACAAAACAAAAAGAGACAATTATAAACCAGAGACATCCTGCAGGGGAGGAGGAGGGAGAGGGATCAGAGGGAGGGAGGGAGCAGCACAGGGGACTGTGGTGATGGTGCACGGGTGCCTTGGGGAAGGAAATTCTTTGGGGGCTACCCTTAGTGGGAGGAGCAGGGAGTAAACATTGTTTAAAAGTGAACAGCGATGTAAAAAATAAATAAATAAATAAATAATTTGTCGACAAACTGAGGAGGGCAGCAGACTCGTGTCTGAAAGACCACTCTTGGCAGAGGGCAGGGGTATTTATACAAAGGAGTTTTAAAAGAGGGGAGATGGGCAAGGATCAGCACGTCCTTTTTTTTTTTTTTTTTTTTTAATAGAGGCATGCTTTATTTATTTGTTTGCTGGTTTGTTTGTTTGTTTTGTTTATACATGCACTGGGTACAGTCAGAAGTGCGGGAGGGTGAGAGAATTCACCAGAGCCAGAGCGGGGAGCAGAGCAGGCAGAAGGACCGAAGTACACTGCTGAGGGGAGCAGCGGGCGGCAGGAGAGGTCTGCGCGCCATGTGGGACCCTCCTCCGGTGGCCTGGGAGCAGCCGGGGATCAAACCGGCGCCGCAGAGGCCGTGCGCAGTTTCGCAACCCAGCGCTCAACCGCTGCGCCACCGGGGAGGCCCCAGCACGTCCTTTTGATGCAGGCATCCGGGGATCTGGAAGACTGCAGTGGGTCCGCACCACCTCTGCTTTGTTAACCCCCTGGCGTTTAATTTCCATATTATCTTCTCAGGAATGTTCTTACTTTTCCTTAGAATGCAGGAAGACAAACTTGTTAAACAAACAAGTTTGTTAAATGTTAAATCTTGTTAAATACAAGCGATGGGAATGCTAGTCTTGTGTGGCTGGAAGAGAGACCTGTTACCCCTGCATATAGGCTCCCCCTGCCCTTTCCAGTCTCGCCTCCAGAACCCCCCTCCTATGTCTAGATCTCCTCCACCAACACTCCTGTTCTGGGGCATATGCACTGGGTAGGCAAATTGGCTCTGGCCTTGGAGAGAGCCAAGTTGGAATCCCCAATTTTATGTGTTCCTGGGCAAATTATTTAACCTTTGAAGCCACGGTTTCCTTTTTCCATTAAAGAGCAATAGTGACTGTATTATCAACCTAATATTTTTTTAAGAAGCAATCAGCTCCTCCTCAGTAACCAACACACTAATCAGTAAAGAGAACAGCAGGCCCCGCACCGCTATCTCCTGCACGCATTGACCCACCCTCCAACTTTTAGACCCTAACTTTATTTTGTCTATTTTGAACTTTATGTAAATGGTAATCTATGATGTATACAATTTTATGTCTGACTTTTTCTGCTCAAACATCTATTTCTGCAATTAACTTCTATTTCTGCAATGCAAGTTGTCATTAGCAGTTGTTCTTTCCTTCTACTCTCCTGCTGACAAGTGGGGTGGGGGGGTGTTGTGTCCAGTTTGGGCTGTTACCTGGAGAACTGCTAGGGACACACCTCTGGAAATTGTAAGCAATAGAAAATAGATGCACTAACCCTCTGCTGATCTGGGGGGTAGCAAAGCACTATACTGCAGTACTGTCAGCATGTTACCAAGCTATTCCTCACAATTAACCTGGCATGATGGAAAAGTATAGAGAATTATAGACAAGACACACTTGTGATTGGATTCTGCACTTCCCTCTTACTGACTGCTGCCTGTTCATGGCTCCACCTCTCCATAGGCCTGCTTGTAACATGCTACAGCCCTGCCTCTTGTCCCCAAGGGATGCGACTCTCAACTGAATATCAGAAACCACAGCTCGCACCGAGCCCTTCATCTACTATCGGTTTTTTATGCACACATGCCTATAATAAAGTTCAATTTATAAATTAAGCACAGGGCCTCCCTGATGACATAGGAGTAAAGTCTCAGTGCTATCACCCCTGCACTGAAAATACAGATGTTCCACACTCAGTCTGTGAGTTTGATACTGGCCAGGGAGCTACCCACGTGGTGCAGCAGACCTCTGCTATCTCACCTGCTGCTCCCCTCTGCAGTGTATTTCAGGGGATCCGCCTGTTCTGCTCCCTACTCTGTCTCTGGTGAAGCCTCTCACCTACCTCACCTCTGACTTACACCCCAGTTCTTCTACACACAATAAATAAATAATAAATCTTTAAAAAATAAATGAAGCACAGTAAGAAATGAACAAGAACAAAATAGAACAGTTATAAACATATTTTAATAAAAATTATGTGAATGTGTTCTCTTTCTCCCAGAATATATTGTTGTGCATAGTATTTCCAGACCTCTGTTGACCTTGTGTAACTAAAATCTTGAAAGCAAAACTGTGAATCATGGGGTACTATTGGACATTGCTCCCCCACCACCACCAAGCTAAAGACCTATGGAAGAGAGAGCCTAAGACGGCGGCATCTCAGAGCACTCCCCACCATCTTAAAATAGCTTTCTAGCCCAGCCTTTCCCCTCACTAGACTTCATGAAAGCACACCCATGTCTGTCTTCCGTATTACTGAAACCCTCTGGGCCTAGAGGAGTGCATGTTCAAAAACTATTTTTATGTAAATGGGTAGTGAACAAAATCCACCAGAGAGAATTATTTCAGTTTTTTGCATTAAAATTACTTTCCCCATCATCATCTCCTATATCTCTTTGTCTCTTTCTCCCTCTTAACCTTTATTTATTAATGCCTGCTAGTTTTTGTAAGTATTTTACTTTGTCAAATCATCTGCTGAGTGTCCAGTATTCGTCTTTGTCATTCCCTTGAATTTCATCCCTTTTACTGTAAATGGCAGCATTTCATCTTTCCTTCTGGATGAATAGTATTCTGTAGCATGGATATAACATATATTCTTTTTTTTTTCTGAAGGTCATCTTTTTATTTAAATATTTTATGATGATACACATACAAATATAATTTCCCACAGAACACATGTAAAAACTAATACAAATCACCCTTTCAAGGACAGAGAAAACCATTTAGAAAATGCGAATATGCTATATATAGATTTTTTTATCTAATCATCCATTGATGTGCATTTAGGCGGCTTCCATGTACTAGCTATTGTAAATAGTGGTGTAACAAGCATTGCAGGGCATATAATTTATTGCATGGATGAGCGCATGTTCTTCAGCTAGCTGCTAAAGAGTGGGATTGCAGGGTCATACCAGCATGTCCATTTTTCATTGTTTAAGGTAAATCCAGATTGCTTTCCAAAATGGCTACACCAGTTTACATTCTCCTGAACAGTGTCAAGGGGTCCCTTTTTCTCCGCATCCTCCCAGCCTTTTTTGTTGGGTTTCTTTTTAATATGTGCCATTCTCACAGGTGTGTGATAATGTATCATTGTGATTTTAACCTGCATCTCTCTTATTGGAAGCAATAATGAACATTTTGTTATATATTATCTATTGACCTTCTGGATATCCAATTTGATGAATTGTCTATTCTGATCTGCTGCTCATTTTTAATTGGGTTTCTTTTTTTTATTTGTTGAATTGTTTAGTTTTTTTTTATATATCTTGGGTATTGATCCCGTTTGTTGTTTTATATTGTGTTAATATTTTCTCCCATTCAGTAAGAAGTTATTTTAATCTTTTTTTTTTTCACTATGTAAAAAGTTTACCTGAGGTAATTGCAACTATTTTTGTTGTTATTTCCCTTGCCACCAGGATCAAGTCTCAAGAACCATGTCTTGGAACATATCATCAACATTTTCTTCTGTATATTATACTATTGCACAGAGAAAATTTTAGTTTCAACTTAGTGACAAACTTTTTTTTTTTCAGAAAGGATAGAATTTCCAAAGCTGGTTTATTAATTTGCACAGAAGTTCAATGGCCCCCTAATTGTATGCTTCTATATTTACCCTGTTTTCTTTTTTGTTTCTTTTTTCAAATGTATTTTAGTTTATATTGCTGCCAATGGAAAAGTTGTGAGTTATGACTTAACATTTTGTTCCTTTGAAAAATTATCCTCAAATGGAAATATAAATATTTCATTCTAAATGCAAAAGATATTTCACAAAGTATTGCTATAAAGAAACGTCCACTTAAAATGATTGTTTTCAATACACTCTCAATTTCAAGTTAGAAACGAAGCTTGGCAAAGTAGTTGGTCTCTGGATGAACAAAGGCACATTTAATGATTCTGTAGGAAAGATGATTTTCCTGCTACCTCTTAGTATTGGCTGAGACATGCCTATAATAAAAGTCAGATTTGCAAGAGAAAAACGGACAAAATTCAGTGCCATGACATAACATACATATATATACGTACATACATATTTATGTATATGTGTGTGTGTGTATAGGTGTGTGTGTATATATATATATATTATATATATGTCAGAAAGACTACGGAAAACTGAGTAACTCATTAAAATGGCCTAAGTCACACATTTAATTAATATCTCCAGCTAAATACAAAGTATGTTGGGGAAAGGAGAACATCCGTTATGGGAGATTACCAAGAAAGGTACCAGTGAACAAAGAGATGGTGTTTTGCAGTTTTAAGTTGCTGCCTCCTCCACTGATAGATAATTGATAAAGAGATTTGGTTATTCCCTCACTCTTCCAGGTACCTAAAGGGAGATACACTTACAAATGGAGATTTTTTTTTTAAAGATTTATTTATTTATGCATATAAGAACTGGAGTACAGGTCAGAGGTGTGTGTGTGTGGGGGGGGGGGTGAGAGCATTCACCAGAGACAGAGCTGGGAGCAGAACAGGCCGATCTACTGAAATACACTGCTGAGGGGAGGAGCAGAGAGACAGGAGAGGTCTGCTGCACCGTGTAGGTAGCCCCTTGGCCGGAGATGGACTAGTGCTGCAGTGGCTGCAGATAGCTTCGTAGTACTGAGACTTAGCACTTTATACATTTTAATATACTTATAAAAGGGCAATCTCTACCCAACTTTCAGGGCTCTTCTCATACCTGCTTGTTCCCCAAAATAATGAGCCTAAAGTAATGCTTATACCCCAGGGACATCTTTTGGAGTGGTAAATTTTGTTCCCCTATAATTCAAAAAAACTTTTGAAAACCACATAGCTTAAAGGAAAACTCCCTTTTGAATAGTAACATTCAAAATGTTAACCCAAGTGAAAAAAAACAGTAATAGCCTATATTTTATTAACACTGGGATTTATACAATTATGTCACCCTCCAGCATCTGGGGCAGCAGGTGGTGAGGGCTACCTAAGGGCTGGAGGACTGGGGTTAAGACTGGCATCTTGGGCTCACAGCTCCAGTTCTGTTCTCTCTGATTATTGATCCTGAGTCAGTCACTTGACCTCTCTGACCTTCAATTTCTTTCTCAATAAAGTAAGGTACTAGCATTTCCCTCACAGGGCTGTGACAGTTAAATGAAAAGCCCTAGAACCTCTGAAAATGTGTAAGTTAGTTAATATTGACTAGTCTCTCTATTTATACCAATTAGAGACCAACAGAAAAGTTCAGAGATTTGCTTGTGGTTATACAACCAGTAGGCACCAGAGTTTTGACTCATCTCCAGGAATTTCTGAGTCCAAATTGAGTGCTCTTTCCACCATGCTATAATTATCTCCCATTTTAACAATGAGAGAGTATGGCTGTGCTCAGAAAAGGTCAAAAATAAGAATACTAAAATTACAACATACAATCAGAAACTGACAGTAAGAATAATTGTTTTTACTTTCCCACAGTGTTCCTATTCCAGAGAGAGCAATCACTAAAGCTTTAGAGATTTAAGTAGTTTTTGCCATCAACAAAATACCATAATACTTTTAAATGACACCTAAGAGAAATATTGAGGGATTGTAGTTTGTTTCTTTTATTTTTTGTAAACATAACTCCCTCTTACTGTCCTATGTAACCAGAAGCACGTCTATAGTTTTACAAAAATAGAGTCAATTCCCATTTTCCCCCTTAGTTATGTTTTATAAAGCTGTGTCAAACACTGAGTTGGCAAATTCCTAGGACAAATACAAAATTAAGTTCCTGCAAAAGACTGGTGACATTAGAGCAACCATTGATATAGAACCTTCCTTTATGCGTGTTTCCCTTTAAGGTCATTTTATTTAATGTTTATTATTATTAACATTGAGCTCACCACCAAGCACACTATAACTCATACCTATATGAAGCTTAGCTAACATATATAAGTTCACCACAAGTTACTGTTAAGGTGGAAGGAAATCATGCTGAACCCCTCTGGGTTCTTCTAGACTGGTAAATAATCAGAAGATGATTAGAAAGTATGTCAAAACTAAATTTAATAACATGCATACTTTGTGTTTGCATGGGATAGACCGGGCGCAACTGAGTAACTGGCCACCTGGCTTTAGACGCCATCTTAAATAACTGAGTTAAGACAGGAGAGGTTGGGGGAATGAAAGGGAAAGTTCAGTTAGAGAGTTACCAAAGTAGCACAATAAACAGGTTTTTTTTTAATGAAATACACTTTATTTATTTATTTAATTTGAATATTTTATTTTATATAATTCTTACATCTTTTTTCATCTTTGCACAGTGTATGCATTTTCATTTTGGTTATATTCCCCATACAATTGCACCCCCCCCCTTATTTGGACCCTAGTCCTTCCTCTCCCCGCCCCTGCCTCCCCCACCCGCCCCCCCTACTGTAGTGTACAGATTTTATTTCTGCCTTCTCCATTGAGAAAAGATAAGGAGGGGTGCCTCCCTGGTGTCACAGGCGGTTAAGCACAGCGCTATGAAGCTGTCCACAGCCTCTGCAGTGCCGGTTCAATCCCTGCCGGCCTCGGCGCAATCCACAAGGCTAGCAGACCTCTCCTGTCTTGCCTGCTGCTCCCCTCAGCAGTGTATTTCGTCAGTCTGCCTGTTCTGTTCCCCGCTGTCTCTGGTGAATCCTCTCACCCTCCCGCGCCTCTGGCCTGTACTCCAGCTCTTGTATAAAAAAAGTAAATCTTTAAAAAAAAAGAAAAGAAAAGAGATAAGGGGGCCTCCCTGGTGGCACAAGGGTTTAAGCACAGCACTGTGTAGTTATCCGCAGCTTCTGCAGCAATCTCTGGCCAGCTAAGGAGCTACCACGTGGCAGAGCAGACCTCCCCTGTCTCGCCCACTGCTGCCCTCAGCAGTGTATTTCAGTCAGTCTGCCTGTTCTGTTCCCCACTCTGGTGAATTCTCTCACCGCTCCCCCCACCCCACACCTCTGGCCCCTGTACCCCAGTTCCCGTATGCATAAATAAATAAATCTTAAAAAAAAAAAGCTATAAGAACATTAGGTCTTCCTGGTACATGCCCTTACAGAGAGAAGTTTACATGTAAGACATATTTGGGTGACAGATTTTTCTCCCCTACCGTATATCACAACGTTTTTGAGCTTAGGAACAAAGAGCACAAAATGAGAAAAAGAAAGGCATGGCATCAAAGAGAACAGAAAAGGGACTTTTATTTACAGTCCCAGTCCTACTACAAGAAGACAGAGAGCCTGAGTTCAGCCTCAGCTGGGTAAATGTACATTAGACGACTCAAAACTTTTGCTATTCTGTGTACAGCTAAAAATGACTGTAAAAGTGTGTTGATTTTGGATGTTACAAATAAAGTTTAGTTGAGTGAGTTTGCAAATATGGAATCTTCAAATAACTGAAGGATCGATTGTACATACTTAAAGCAGAAAGTGATAGTATAGAGGAGGATTATGTACTGTGAGACGGGCTCTCCTGTTAAACAGGTGAGTGGACAAGTACCCTAGTCAATCTTGTTTCTCTTGTCTGTGAAGTGAGAAGTCTTGATTAAATGCAGTCTAAATTTCTCCCCTGCACTAACATTCACTGATGCATTTAATAGACCTCATATAATATGGAACAAACTACTGTGTAGACTATAAGATATATGGATTTATTGAACCAATTTTGTGACTGTAGGCAAGAACTTAATATGTCTGAATCTCACAGTTTTTTCTTTACAAAGTGAAAACATCTAATTCAGAGATGCTGGCTAAAAATGACTTGAATAATAAATGAAATCATAACGTATGAAAAGTTCCTAAAACTGAATACTAAAATGTTAGTACTTCTTTCCTGAAAATGTGTAAACCCTGCTTATTAATACAAATTTGTTCAACTATATGCTGGAGAAAAGGGCTATTTTATAACTTTACAATACCCAAGAATGATCAATGACCAATAAGTTTTATTAAGTACCTATTGGTACTAGCTAATGGCTGAATGGGTGAATGATTTTTCAGATTTG
Organism: Talpa europaea; assembly: GCF_964194135.1. Taxonomy (NCBI): domain Eukaryota; kingdom Metazoa; phylum Chordata; class Mammalia; order Eulipotyphla; family Talpidae; genus Talpa; species Talpa europaea. The sequence goes on along the minus strand of NC_140082.1, from coordinate 64,718,305 downwards.
TTTTGAAAGAATAGCTCTGATTGCTGAATGGGTAAAAGACCATATGAGAATCAAGAGTGGAAGGCGATCTATAGTTCTGAGACATATAGCAGGGGAGAAGAAGAGAGGAGAGTCAACACAAGGGAGGGAAGAGCACAAGAGACTATGGTGATGGCTCATAGGTGAGGAGATGATAAAAGATTTATGGAAGTTATACCTGAGGGGAAATCAAATATTGTACAAACATGAACAATGATGTAAATAAATAAATAAATAAATAGAGGGAAGGAGATAGAACAACAAGGAGATTGCCCAATAACCTAGCCTGGAAACAGTGCTGCCCTGTATCATGGTGGTCAACACCAATGTAACAGAACTGGGGTAGGATTAACCATGATCGTTAAAGGCATGGATTATGTATTCATAACTGGTAAGGTGATTAGGGAATCTGTTAAAGTTTTTGTTTGTTTGTTTGTTTGTTTTTGTTTTTGTGTGTGTGTAGAAGAACTGGGATATAGACCAGAGGGTGGGGAAGTGGGAAGATTCGCCAGAGACAGAGTGGGGAGGAGAACAGGTAGATTTACTGAAATACTCTGCTTAGGGGAGCAAAGGGCAAGACAGGAGAGATCTGCTGTGCCTTCTGGATGAGCTCCCTGACTGGGATCAAACTAATGCCTTTGTGTGATAGCACTGACACTTACCCCTAAGTTACCAGGGAGGCCCTGTTCAAGTCTAACTGTAACTTTCCTTACCCTTCTGGATTCTTCTTGAGCTGGTCAAACAATCAAATTAACATCAGACAACTTAATAGGAGAAGGAGAAATGAACAAATTAAATTACGTACACATTGATAATCTATGTGAATGTGTATTCTAAAGTAGGGTGAAACAAGATATTTCTAAGGAATAGATAGGAACCTGAAGATTCAAGGAGGGAAGAGAGGGACTCACTTGATAAGGAGAGAGTGATTCATATGACAAAGACCAGATGCTCTGTAATTACATGTTTGTCTTGCCACATAGATAGGTTTTTCCAATAGACAGTTTATTTATAGTGAGGGGAACAAAACTGTACAGGCAATACCCCCAATTTTCATTCTTTGGGTAGTTAAGGGAGTGATAAAAATGTCTCCTGTGCCTGCAGGGTCTCACTTGACCCTCACTCAAAATATTCATATACCAAAGTCACACATCTTAGGAAGGCCTGTTCTGAACAAATTGAGGAACTCTTTTTTTTTTTTTTAAAGATTTATTTATTTATGCATACAAGAGCTGGGGTACAGGCCAGAGATGCGGGGATGGGGGGATGAGAGGATTCACCAGAGACAGAGTGGGGAACAGAACAGGCAGATAGTCTGAAGCACACTGCTGAGGGGAGCAGCGGGTGAGTCAGGAGAGGTCTGCTGTGCCATGTGGGTTGCTTCCTGGCAGGCCAGGGATTGAACTTGTGCTGTAGAGGCTGTGGATTGCTTCATAGTGCAGTGCTTAATCCCTTGCGCCACCAGGGAGGCCCCAAATTGAGGAAGTCTTACCTTCAATTCCTTCCCTCCTAACTTCCCTGGAAACTTCACATTTCAGAAGTTGGGTTGGTACATTGTTCCATCTCATTGTACCAATCTGTCCTGAGAATAGTTTAGTCCAGTTAAACAAAGGTAATGATGCAGAAAGGCTTAAATCTATGCTGCAAGCAGTCAGGTATTTTTAAATATTTCTGAAAGGTATTTCCATGAACATAGAAGAAAAAAGTAGCTAATGATTATAGGAGACTATAATCCCAGTTGCTGAGTTCTGAGGACATGTCAGCCTTTAAGCATCTTTAGATGGAGTGAAGGCAGATGGTGACAATCTGACAGGTTTTTCTGGGTTGCAGTTTGAGTCTCTGATGATCCTCTGATGATCCTCCTGAGTGGTCCACACAGCAGCAAGCAAAGAAATTGTCCATACATGAACCATTATGGTAATGCTCTGACTCTAGTTTGCATGACTGCAGAAAAAGGGCTGTTTTAGTTCTCAATAATTCCAAGTCAGAATAATGGGAGAAAATTTCGAAATTTCTACTTATATTTCCTCATAGTACGATTTTTCAAGGTAGCACAAGTTCATTAATAAATCCAAATAGCTCTAGTTCATCTGCAATGACAAGATAAAGTCACTAAACATATATTTAGGCAGTACTTTATCTTATTTGATAATGACTGGATGTTTAATGAATTTTCATCATTTAATTTAATTCAGCATAGCTCCAAAGTTTGATGTTACCAAAGATATTTGAGACTAAAATATTAAAAATAGATCTACCATATGATACAGCAATTCCATTCCCATATATATATATATAAAGAGAGTGAGAGAGAGAGAATGGAAAACCATAATTTGAAGGGGTATATGCAGTCTTCTGTTCATCAAAGCACTATTTACAATAGCCAAGTTACAGGAAAAACCTAAATGCCAACGACAAATGAATGGATTAAGAAGTGGTATATGTAACAATGGAATACTACTCAGTTATTTAAAAACATGAAATCTTGCCATTTGGGACAACATGCATGGAATTGAAGGGGATTATACTAACAGAAATAAGAAAGAAGGAGAAAGACAACTAGAAGATGATTTTCTCATATGTGGAATAGAGAGAAACAAAACAAAGGAACAGATAATAATAAACCCTAGAAGTCTGACTGTTGAGTTGAGGCTACCACAGGGGGAGAAAATGGGGTGAGGAGCAAAACTGTGGGGAACCCAAGTGGTCTGGGGTAAAGGATTATGGATGCTTTGGCAGTGGATGTGGTGTGATAACATACATCTGAAAACAGGTATAGCTGTACCTCTAAGACACACACAATGTTGTAAAACAATGTTACTTCGATTTAAAAAATAATACGATAAAAAATTTGACACTATCATCCCATTTATTTAAATCATTTAATTTTACCGAGTAAAGTTAATTAGGATCTGTTGAGCAGGTTTAGCTGGCTGGGAAATTCCGGGCTGATATCCCTAGGTTAAAACTGCAATTAAGGGCCTCCCCTGGTGGCGCAGCAGTTGAGCTCTGGGCTGCGAGGCTGCCCGCAGCCTCTGCAGCGCCTGTTTGATCCCTGGCCATGGGTGAGGGTCCCACATGGTGTGCAGACATCTCCTGCCGCCCGCTGCTCCCCTCAGCAGTGTACTTTGGTCTTTCTGCCTGTTCTGCTCCCCACTCTGGCTCTGGTGAATTCTTTCACCCTCCTCGGCTTCTGACTATACCCAGTGCTTGCATAAATAAATAAATAAATCTTTAAAAAAAAAAAACTGCAATTAAGTTTCAGCTCTTGATTTGGTGACATAAGCTTAGCACAAATGATTCCATTTTGGGTCTGTTGCCTTTGATACTACACATAAAAACTTCATGAGACCAAGATCAAGATTTTTCTTGTTGGATAACATGAGTGTATTTTATTAATAATCCTAGATAACTCTAAGTACAACTCTAAATGCATGCTTTTTAAAAAGTAAACCACTAAATTTTAAGCAAGTTTTCATTTACCAAAAATTACCAGATCACGTTAACTTGAAAAGAAAATTGTTTTTTTTTTATCATTTTTCTGAGTTTAAGAATTTGCATGAGTACTTATGAATTAAATAAAACTAATTTACATTAATTTTGGTGATACCATTCATGGCAGAAATACATAAATAACATACATGGAGAAATACACACAACATACAAACATATGGTAAGAAGTAAACAGACACTTTTAAAAATTCTTTTTCTTCTATTTCTTATCTCCCAAAGTTTAGATTTATAGAGTGATCCAGTTAAGATTACACTGAACAGCAAGTTTCTGGGATGGCAATGGCCTCTAGATTTGGATTTCTGGTTTTGTAAATGTTTTAGAAGCTCAACTTGCTCCATCATGGCTTCTGTAATTTGAAATCATCTTTGGTGTATTGCCCCCAGAGAGACAAGGATTTATAAGAACAAAGGCAATAATCTTTGTTAAGAAGAATTTACGTTAGATGTGGTTTTTAATTTTTCAAGTCTGATTTCTGTACTTTCATCTTGCTAAGAGATTCCCTGAGGCTAGTCAAAATACATCCTTATATTCTCTTTTAAATTGGATCTTCATAAAGGTACAAATATAACAACTGCTTGTGATTTTTAAAAACCTTTTCAAAAATAGAAGTTTTTCCAATTCAAAAAATTCTTATGTAGCCATTACCTTAATAACCCAGTTATCAACTCAAACCAATTAACTTCTTTATGGACCTCACAAAATCCAGATAATTTTTAAACAACACAGAAGATAGATGCAAGGAAAACAAAGGCCTTCTCTGAGAGCAAAAGTTTCAACAACCTAGGTGCTCAAAACAAAAAATTTTAAAACCAAGTTCCTACACGCAAAGACCTTTTTCCCCGAGCATTTTCTCCTATTAATCTTAATTTTAGAAGAGGAGAAAAAAAAGTCTTACCATTCTCACTTCCACTGGTTTTGTAGGTCTAAGAGCTGACATGGTAGGAATGCTTACCCTCTTGCTAGATATTGTGAGAGGTTCCAAAATCTCTGCATGAACCCTCTAAGGGTAAGCATTGTCCAGTCAATGTAGTGGGTCCCTTTGTCATCACCAAACTGTAGGGGCAGAGAGAAAATTTTTGCTACCCCTCTGGGTTCTTTTAGCGCTGGTCAAACAATCAAATCAACAGTAGACAGATTAATAGGAGAAAAATGAACTACATACATATGGAGAATCTACATGAATATGGATACTAAGTTAAATGTGGTAAAACAAAGGAATTTAATGACTTTTCAGAGACAGAGAAGAAGGAAAAAGGATTCACATAATAAGCAGTTGACTCATATAACAAAGACCAGAAGTTCTGTAACTATATCATGTTTCCCCTCTACTAAGAAAGGTTTCTCCAATAGAAAGATTATATCTAGTTTTTAAAACCCTAATTCTGGATAATACCCCAAATTTTTGTACTTTAGGTACTTAAGGGAGGGGTAAAGTTTCTTCTGAATCTGCAGTGTCTCTACTGGATTTGGCTCAAAATAATCCACATAACAAAGTGAGTCTTAGAAAGTCTTGTTCTGGACATCTCTGGGAGGCCTACTCTTCACTTGCCCTAAACAAATCTTTGGAACCAAAAAAATAATAAAAATTTCTTAAAACCACCCCTTTTCCTTCTCTCAGGTCTTATGCCAATTCAATGCTCTTCATTTTGCCTTCACCCTGCCAGATCGCTGAAAAATACGGAATAAATTTGAGATTTACTTCATGAATTCTTCAAATTTGAATAAACTTACATATAATTAATTTAAATTACTTTTTAAAGTGATTATGTTAAACCCTTTAACATAAAATTGAAAAAAAAAAGCCTACTTATTACCCTGCTTAAAAGTGATAAGCTAAAAAGTGGAAACGAATTCCTCAGTTGTCTCTCCTAATTACATGTCTCTCCTTGCCACAAAAGGAAACCCTTACCTGAATTTTGTATTATTCTTTTGCTTTTACTAAATATATATACATTTATACAAATATAGTTACATTCAACATGATTTTAAGCTTTATATAAATTGTGTCATATTTTATACTTGTTTGGGCTCCTTACATTTTGCTTAAAATTATTTCTGTAAAATCAATGTTGATATACACTCTAGTTAATTTTCACTGATGTGTGTGTATATATATATATATATATATATATATATACACACATACATACACATATACAGAGGTAAAGTCATCAATTAAAATAATAGATATTCTAATAATTTTATTATTTTAATTGATAACTTTACCCTTATTAATTTATCAATTCTTCTAGTCAGGAACATTTAGGTTGTTTTCAAAACTTTGCTATTACAGACATGCTTTATGAATATTCTCACACATGCTCCCTCTTATACATGAGTCTTAGTTAAATCTATAGCCTTACTATTCAAAGTATGATCCCAACATCAGCTGCATCAATATTACTTGGGAACTGGCTAAAATGCAAAATCTTGGCATCCACACCAGACCTACTGAAATAGAATCTGTATTTTAACAATACTCTCAGATAATTTGTGTGAACAAAACAAGTTTAGTAAGTTTTGGGTCTAGAAGAAATTGTAGTTCTTAAAGTATCTATGATGAATCAATTCTATCTTGCATTTTGAATTTTCAATCTGTTACCAACCAATTTGTAAAATACAAAAATATTGTGCTTGGATGGCTCAGCAATGTTATTTTGATATAAATGTTTCCTAACACCAAATCTCCATTTCTGTACATACTTACTTGTAGCCCAGTAACAATCAGTTTGTGGACTGGCAGGGGTCAGTGAACTTCCATAGGATATGTGCTTAGGAGTAGAATCACTGATTCATCTGAAGTGTGCATCCTCAACTTTATAGAATTGTTTAAGAAGACAAAGAACCTATGCAAAGAAAACAAGACATTGTTAAAAGAAATGGAAGAAAACATGAAGAAAAGGAAAGAAATTCCCTGATCATGGATCGGAACAATCAACATTTCCAAAATGGTCATACTAATCAAAGCAATATACAGATTCAATGCAAAACCATTAAAAATTTCAATGGCATTTTTCAAATAAATGGAATAAACATTATTGAAATTCATATGGAACCATAAAAGACCACACCAAGTAAACTTGATAAAAAAATAAAAAGGGTAAGAATGGTGGTATCACACTTCTAGAATTCAAACTATATAATAAAGCCATAAAAACTAAAACAGTATTGCACTAGACCAAAAAAAGAAAAACATACACAGAGACCAATGAAATACAATTGAGTCTAAAAATAATCCTATACATATATGGGCAACTAAATTACAACAAAGGAGTCAAGAATATACACTGGAACAAAGAAAGCCTCTTATTAAATGGTATTAGAAAAATGGGAAAGTTGCATACAACAAAATGAAACTAGATCACTACCACACAACATACACAAAAATCAACTCAAAATGGATAAAATACTTGGATATAAGACCTGAAACCACAAGATACATAAAAGAAAACACAGAAAAAACACTTCATGACATAGACTCAGTGATATCTTTGTAGATTCATCTCTAGCGGTAAGAAAAACAAAAGACATTAAAACAATTGGAACTACATCATACTAAAAAAACTTTTGCATAGAAAAAAAAAACTGTCACAAAAAGACAACTTACTGAATGGAAGAAAATATTTGCACACCTCAGGCAAGGGGTTGATATCAAATATCTACAAAGAAGTCATCTAATTCAAGAAAAAAACAAATACCAATCAAAAAATGGGCAGAAGAGCTAAATAGGCACTTCTTCAAAGAAGACATACAGATTTTGACAGGCACATGAAAAAAAAAGTTCATCATCACTTATAATCAAGGAGATTCAAATAAAAGCCACAATGAGATACCACCTCACACCTGTGAGAATGAATGACCCATATCAAAAAGGCCAAAAGCAGCAAGGGCTAGCAAGAGTGTGAAGAATATGGAACATTCTTACACAATTGATGGGAATGTAGATTGGTCCAGCCCCTATGAAAACAATATGAAGGTTTCTTAAAAGTTTAAAAATGCATCTACCAGCTTGACCACTACCTCACACCATACACAAAAATCAACTCAAAATGGATTAAAGAACTAGACATAAGACCTGAAACCATAAAATACATAGAAGGAAATATAGGTGAAACACTACGTGATATTCACATCAAAGACATCTTTACAGACACATCACCCAAAGCAGTGATAGAGAAGGCAAAGATAAACAGCTGGGACTACATCAAATTAAAGAGCTTCTGCACAGCAAAAGAGACAATAACAAAAACAAAGAGAAACCCCACCAACTGGGAGAACATTTTTGCACCCAACACTAATGATAAAGGACTGATCACAAAAATCTGCAAAGAGCTGATGAGACTCAACAACAACAAAGAAAAGAATCCAATCAAAAAATGGGCAGAAGAGGGCCTCCCCGGTGGTGCAGCGGTTGAGCACTGGGTTGCGAAGCTGCCCGCTGCGCCGGTTCGATCCCCGGCTGCTCCCCGGCCACCGGAGGAAGGTCCCACATGGCGCACAGACCTCTCCTGCCGCCCGCTGCTCCCCTCAGCAGTGTATTTCGGTCCTTCTGCCTGCTCTGCTCCCCGCTCTGGCTCTGGTGAATTCTCTCACCCTCCCGCGCTTCTGACTGTACCCAGTGCATGTATAAACAAACAAACAAACAAATAAATAAATAAAACATGCCTCTATTAAAAAAAGGGGGGGGGCAGAAGAGCTAAAAAGAAACTTCTCTGAAGAGGAAATGCAAATGACCAACAGGCATATGAAAAAATGTTCAACATCACTTGTCATCAGGGAAATGCAAATCAAAACTACCGTGAGATACCATCTTACACCAGTGAGAATGGCACATATTAAAAAAACTAGCAACAACAAATGTTGGCGAGGATGTGGAGAAAAAGGAACTCTTCTGCACTGCTGGTGGGAGTGCAAACTGGTCCAACCACTGTGGAGAGCTGTGTGGAGATTTCTGGACCTACTAAACATAGAGCTTCCATATGATCCAGCAATTCCACTCCTAGGTATTTACCCAAAGGACACAGAAACATCAATTCCAAAGGGCAACTGCACCCCTATGTTTATAGCAGCACTGTTTACAATAGCTAAGCTTTGGAAACAACCCAAATGCCCAAAAATAGATGACTGGATCAAGAAGATGTGGTACATATACACCATGGAATATTACTCAGCATTCAAAAAAGATAAACACATGCAATTTGCAGCAACATGGATGGCACTGGAAGGGATCATGCTCAGGGAAATAAGCCAGAAAGAAAAAGAAAAATACCGGATGGTCTCACTCATAGCAGGAATCTAGAAAACTTAAATAAGGGACCAGGAAAATGAATAACTATAAGAAAGTGAAAATCAAAATCAACAAAAAACTATGAACCAGAGACACTCTATGTGGGGTGGGGGTTGGGGAGGGGAGGGATTAGGGTCAAAATAAGGGGGCTGCAATTGTATGGGGAATATAAAAATAAAATTTATTAAAAAAATAAAATGATCATAGTATATATAAAAAAAAATAAAATAAAATAAAAATGCATCTACCACATGACCCAGAAATTCTGCTTCTAAGTATGTACCCAAAGACTACAAAAACACTATTCAAAAGGAAACTTGCACTCCTGTGCTTATTGCAGCACTATTTATAATAGCCAATATATGGAAACCTAAGTTCCCCAAAACAGATGAGTGGATCAAGACGATGTGGCATATATCTATTACAGCCATCAAAAAGATACTCAGCCGTCAAAAAAGATAAACTCATACCACTTTTGGCAACATGGATAGAACTTGAAGGGATTATGGCTAAGGGAAATAAGCCAGAAGGAGAAAGATAAATGCTGAATGGTTTCACTTACATGGGAAATATAGAGAAGCAAAACAAAAGGTCAGACAAGGACAAACTTTTAAACCAACCCTTGAAATTTGACATTAAAACTGAGACATCCAGAGGCGAAAGGGCAAGAACAGGGTGGAGAGAGGGCACAATGGACTTATGGGTGGAAGACTAAGGGTTCTTTGGTGCTGGGTGCACTATGGTGAATTCACTTAAAGGGGGAGAGTCTGTCCTTCTGAAATACCAACAGCAATATGAGCCAATGGTAATTCAATTTAAAAAAACTTTTTAATGTTGAATTTTCAAAGTGATTGTTTAAATTACACATTCTCTCCAGGAGCATATGAGAGCGATGGGTGGGAAACAATAATGTTTTAATTTATATTTCACTGCTACCCATATCTTGGAGTTTCCAAAAATATTTTTCTAATTCAGAATTTTCCCATAGGTTTGTCTTCATTACTCCTACTTATTAACCCCTAGGAATGCCCCCAACAACAAGGTTCAACTATTGGAATATAGAGAATAGCTAGAAATATATACCAATAGTTATCCCATTCCATTTTATTGGTTTGCCAAATATGTTCAATTCAACTATATTTTCAAATATGCCCAATGTTTGAAATTTATAGAACTACGTAGTAAAATAAGTATCCTTTGAAAAATGGGGTTGTGTAGCGAGAGCAACCCTAAGAAAAAAGAAAGAAATGTAGGTGTCATATTACTCAATTTCAAACTTCACTAAAAGCAGCAGTATTAAAAACAATATGGTATTGGCATAAAAATCAATACATGGACCAATGGAACAGCATGGAATGTGGTGAAATAAATCCACACATACACCAGCATCTAATCTATGATAAAATATCCATGACCATAAAATGGGGCTATGACAGTCTCTTTAATAAATGGTGCTGGGAAAATTGAAAAGATACACATGAAAGGAATGTCAGATTACTTGCTAATCCCAGACAAAAATAAATTCCAAATGGGTTAAATATTTAAATTATAAGCCCAGCAACAATAAAATACATAGAAGAAAATCATTGGAGATACATTTCTTAATGTCAAAAATAATGATACTGTTGATGACTCAACCCCTTAGCAAAGGAATTAAAAAACAAATATAAACAATTGGAACTACCTAAAGTTAAAAAGCTTCTATACAGTGAAAAAAAATACAAGACAAATTCTACTCCTGTAATTTCCTTACATTACTTATTATAGAATGTTGTAAGATCTATTGAATAAAGAAGAATTATGCTTTAATCTTTTGATAGGAGAATGAGAAAAGACTCCCAAATGTATAAAATCATGCAATATCTTAGAACTTCACCATGGGATGTTTTAGAAAAAACTTGCTTTAATGTGGCGGGTCATGGCCTTATTACTTCCAGAATAAAATCCACACACCCTGCCTGCCGTCCAGCTCTGTGGCTCCTGGCCTGTCCCACCTCCCAACCACACTTCCTACATTTTCCTCTGGCAACCTGGGTCTCCCCACACTCTGCCAGCTTATTCCCACATGGGCCCTCTGTACCATTTTTCCTCTCCCAATATTTATTTCCCAACCTGTTTTCCAAGGCTGGCTCCTAATTATCTATACTTTCAAAGTCACCTCCTTAGAAAGGCCTTCTCTTACCAGACAATCAGGAGTCCCATGAAGCTCTATAATGTAAAACCATGTATTAATTCTGCTCAAGGCCTATTAGTTATTAATTTGCTTATTGTCCATCTCCCAAAATAAGCTGACAAGACCCAGGAAAGTAAGGACCGACCTTGTGTTGTATCGCCAGGTGCTGCATGCTACAGCCTCAGCCTGCCAGGCTCAAAGCTGGCACTTAATATAAGCATCATGTTGGTATTGCACCACTTTGTTAATTTCTAGATGCATTCAATCAACTTAACAAAACAGCACTGTGTTAGGTGCATGTTGAAGAAAAAGACAAAGATATGATCCCTGCCCTCAGGACAATTGGGAAATGACAATGGTGATGTAACTAACAACTCAGACTTGCAAAAATTCTCCAAGTCAATGTTTGGAAAATAAGTGTTGCACACTTAGCTAATGCTAGGGACTTTGCTGAACAATTTACATAATTTTACTCTCACAATAATTATAGACAATGAATTATTATTATCTTCATTTTACAGATGAAAGCATTCCGAGATTAAAGAAGTTCAAAGACATGGTAACTCAGGGTTACCTGAGTGCCACTCTGGGCCACTATTCAGGAAGAGAAGGGATTGCTTCAAGTTAAGGTGGTCTGGGAGGAGAGGTAATTAAGCTTACCTCTGGCCGTGGGATGATGAGTGAGCAGGTAATATTTGTCAATCACTCATTATAGAAGCAGTTTGCAGAAAACTTATTACTGATGAAAACGTTTCAGGCAATTGGAGGATACGCAGTGTAGTGAAGTCCACATATGAAATAGGGAAGTTACCAAAGAAGACTTTGCCTCATTTATAAATGAATCTGAGAGATTCAAATAGAAAAAGTAAAAACATCAAAGAGAAAAACTGAAGTATTCAGGAGATTAATGCACAAAAATAATGTATTACTGAAGATTTTGACAGAAGAATATATATAAAATCTTTGATTCACACAGTTAATGGAATACATTGTTTCTTAGACCAGATAAACTCCCCACTTTGTGCCAGTTACAAAAATAACGGAACAAGCAAAGTAGTATACCAACAAAATAGACCATAATAAAACAAAACGGCCCTTTAAATCCTATTTCAACTTCTGAGTCCATCGAGTCTACCTCTTCAGTAAGCTTATGTAGACAACTTGATGAAAAACAAATACTTTCTACTCACCTATTCAGCTTCTCATCTTTTTACATCAGGACCCTTAGTTAAGTAAAAAGCGGTCCACCCCCACCGTAGCTCACAGTTTAGATTCGAGCTTTTAACTCACACAGAACCATAGTGCAAACATATCAAAAAGATAAGAAAGAGAATGATATGGAATTAATCTGTAACACTTTTAGTTCTTCTTAGATTTTGTCTACTTTATTTCATAAGGAATTCAAATTTTCTTCCATTTGCACCACTTTATCTCTGAAAATTTCTATTGAGAGAAAGGATTTCCTGCTGCCTTATTTTATGGTCAGCTTGAGGAGCATGTCTGTCTTCATAAGCACATAAAAATCAAAGGTAAGTGTATATCGACTTAGGTGAGAATAAATAAATTTAAAAGCTGAAAAAGGAATTCTATGTTGATGTGCTTAAATATTGATAGGTTAACTCAATAAGCATTTTTTTCATCAGTGTATAATACATTTATAGCAGAATATGAGTAATTTCTAATCTCATTGATAGGACAGTATAATAACTATCTCAAATTCTTATAGATATATGTGAGAAGAAAATTTTTTCAAAATAAACTGGGAAATCATAGAATATTACTAAGATTTTTAAAAAGGAGTGATGGAAATTGGGGAAGATAATGAGGAAGGAGGGAGAGAGCAGAAAGTTTATACAGCTCAGCGCCCCCAGTGGCAGGTCACCTTCCTAACACATAATAACTAGAATGAACCCAGAATTCTGCAGATTCCATTTTTTGTCCTCATTTTCAGTGAGATATTTTATTCTCAGTTTTGCAACTATAAATCCCAAGATTATCCAAGATTTAGTTTTAACATGCATTACAGAAAATAATGGCTCATTATGTAATGCTTTAATTCTATGATCACCAATACAGAATAAACATGTGTAAACAAAGAATTGTAACTACCTGGAAAAAATTATATCAATGTTTTTCTTAAACTGAAAAAAAAAATTCATTTCATGCAAATGGCCAACAGGCATATGAAAAAATGTTCAACATCACTTGTCATCAGGGAAATGCAAATCAAAACTACCATGAGATACCATCTTACACCAGTGAGAATGGCACATATTAAAAAAACTAGCAACAACAAATGTTGGCGAGGGTGTGGAGAAAAAGGAACTCTTCTGCACTGTTGGTGGGAGTGCAAACTGGTCCAACCACTGTGGAGAGCTTTGTGGAGATTTCTGGACCTACTAAACATAGAGCTTCCATATGATCCAGCAATTCCACTCCTAGGTATTTACCCAAAGGACACAGAAACATCAATTCCAAAGAACACCTGCACCCCTATGTTTATAGCAGCACTGTTTACAATAGCTAAGCTTTGGAAACAACCCAAATGCCCAAAAATAGATGACTGGATCAAGAAGATGTGGTACATATATACCATGGAATATTACTCAGCATTCAAAAAAGAGAAACACATGCAATTTGCAGCAACATGGATGGCGCTGGAAGGGATCATGCTCAGCGAAATAAGCCAAAAAGAAAAAGAAAAATACCGGATGGTCTCACTCATAGCAGGAATCTAGAAAACTTAAATAAGGGACCAGGAAAATGAATAACTATAAGAAAGTGAAAATCAAAATCAACAAAAAACTATGAACCAGAGACACTTTTAGGGGGGCGGGGGCGGGAGGGGAGGGATTGGGGTCAGAATGGGGGGGCTGCAATTGTATGGGGAATATAAAAATAAAATTTATTATTTAAAAAAAAAAAGCCATAATAGAAATATTATGTGCGCAATGTGTGCATTGGGTTAGGGGGGAAAGAGTCGTTTAGAGGAGGAGATCAGTGGTATTTTAGAATTAGTCCATAAAAGCCAGCTGTTCAATTTTCAGGAATTTTGCAAGCCAGATATTAAACAGTCATTAGTTCTAAATTAAATTACATTACTTACAATTAAATTATATTAAAAGTAAAGATATATTCAAAAACCAAAAAAAAAAAAAAATCATTTGAAATGGCTGTAAGAAACAATTGAGTCCCTACTAAAAAGAACTAGAATTCTTTGAAGAATTACTGGTCTGTGGTAAGAAATGTACAAAGTAGTGTGTTGAGCATCAAACACAATAGCCGTAATCAATTGTAAGACATTAATTAAATAAATAAAATCCACTATATATGCATAGGTAAGTAGATAGCTAGATAGATGTAAAAGGGGGAGGAATGAGGAGTTCTTTACAGAACTAAATAAACAGCTAAATAAACAGATGAATTGGCAAACAGGAGTCACCATTTGGCACTCTCCAACATAATCATTGGAATTAATGATTCAAGGCAAAGATCTTCAAATAATGTTAAAACCATTAGTTAAGCAAATTTTTGGTAACAGGCTATTTGTGTGGTCTTTAAATTGCAAAGAGTGAAGTGTAACTTTATAAGGAAGAGTTCTGGCTGTCTCCATCTTAACAAAGGTACTAAAGTTAGCACCACTCACAGTAAGACAGTGATTTATGTGCACCTCTATGTGATCCAACTTGAAATATGAAACATCTTCTAGAAGTATGCTTGCTAAAAATGCTTAACCTGAATTGAATCAGGCTGTTAGTTCAGCACATGTCAACAGAAATAAAATGTGAGGCAGATATGTAACATTACATTTTCTGGTAGCCACATGACAAAAGTAAAACCTAAACCAAAAAACTCACAGGTGAAATTAATTTAAATAATATGCATTCTTTAAATCAATAATACCCAAATATTTGTATTTCAACATGTAATCAATTTTAAATTTTTGCATTCTTTTTTTGTAACAAGTCTTCAAAATTCAGCATGTATTTTTACACTGAAAGCATGTTTCAATTCAGATGCTAAATTTTCATTGAAAATATTTGAGCTGTATTTAGATTTCATAAAATTTATAGTTGAAAAGTAGTTTTACATACCTAAGTTGTTATAAACATACTTAAAATTTTTCCAAAAACAAAACTGAATATGAGCTTTTAAATTTAAATTCAAATTAGGGCCTCCCTGATGGCGCAGGGGTTAAAGTCTGAGAGCTATCAAACTATTGCCAGTCACTGCAGCATGAGTTCAATCCTAGGCCAGGGATATAACCCACATGGCACAACACATCTCTTCTGTCTTGCCCATTGCTCCTCTCAGCAGTGTATTTCAGTATATCCACATGTTCTTCTCCCCTCCTCTATCTCTGGTGAATAATCTCACACCCCCCTCATGCCCTTGGCCTACACCATAGTTCTTGTATGCCTAAATAAAAATAAATCTTTAAAAAAATTAATTCAGGGGGCGGAGCAACATGGCGGCGAGGAGACGCTGCGAGTAAGATCTCCCATTAAAAAAAGTTAATAGGGAGGAAAAGCGGCAGGTCCCAGTGAGAACTGGGACACGGAAGATAAACGGACGACTCCAGCAAACTGCCCGAAGAAGAAAGTTGCCATAAAAGAGGACGAGAAGGGAGGGAAGCGCAGAACCCTGCTCCCCTCCCCCGCCCACAGAGGCGGCACTCTCCGACCGGCAGAGACGAGGGAAACAACAAACCAAAACGCCCAACAAGAAAAACGGATGCAGCAAGCGGGACTGTGAGTGGAAAGGAACTATTTCAGCCACCACACCCCGTGAACGGGAGCTGAGGCGAACCCTGCAGGATCCGCCGCGGAGGTGAGCTCTAGGCGCCATTAAAGAGAGCCCCGCACACAAGGAGGAGACCAGCACCAGCACACAGCCCGGCCGCCCGGTAAGCTTGCGCGAAAGCGGCGCTCGGATTGCAGCTGCCCAGGCCCCTGCGCCTGCGACCTAGGCTTGCGGGGAGACGACCTAGGCTTGCGGGGAGACGGCGGAGGCCCTCCCTGAGTGAGCAGGAACAAGGTGCCCAGGCAGGGGAGCGGGACTCAAAAGGCGCCATTCCCGCGCCACTGATCTGGGCTACAGCCCGCGTCCTGGAACTGAGGGCTTTGGAACTGAGACCCGGGCGGAGGCCCTCCCTGAGTGAGCAGGAACAAGGCGCCCAGGCAGGGGAGCAGGATTCAAAAGGCGCCATTCCCGCGCCACTGATCTGGGCTACAGCCCGCGTCCTGGAACTGAGGGCTTTGGAACTGAGACCCGGGGCACGAAATTAGGGGCGTGGGTTCCCCACGACGGTGGGGCACAAGGCAGACACAGCACCCCAAAGCCGTTGAGGTGTACCCTACCATCCCCGCTCTGCTCCCTGTCCCACGGGGTGGAAAATCAGCTCCCCAAGGGCTCTAGGAGAGATCTCTGGTGCCACCTAGCGACTTGACCCCAGCACAGGCTACTGAAGGAGCTAGTGGCCAGCTGGGGAGTCAGCCCACACCTGGCACCTTCTGAACAAGTAGTCTGAGCCCACAGGGAGAGCGAGCACCCACAGCCGGGGCAGACCAGGAGCGCAGAAGAGTGTGCCTGAGACCAGAAGCGCAGGGAGTGTGTCCCACATCACCATTTTAGAACAGGGACATTTCTTCAGTAAAGACTACCTGCAGAAGGCTTCCTCAGGAGCCAGAGGTGAGCGGGGGAAGTTCGCCCACGCCAGACCCCCTCTGGCCTGCAGTCCAAGCCCAGAGGGGAGCAGGAACCCACCGCCGGGGCAGACCAGGCGCACAGGGGAGTGTGTCCCCACATCGGCATTTTAGAACAGGGACCTTTCTCCAGTAAAGGCTGCTTGAAACTGACAGATGACTCCTGGAAGAACCAGAGGGGAAAAGAGAAGCCCACCCAAGATGCCGGCAAGTCCCAACAACACAGTGTCCCAACGCATACGGCAAATTAGAAAACAGACAGTAGGGAGGAGAAGAACCACACGCAACCTAGCAACTCTCCAGAGAAAAAGCACACCACAAAAAGAAAGCCAGCCCCCAGATTGCAACGACAATAACTTGGAAGAATTTCTGAGCCTTCCAGAAAGAGAATTTAAAATTGCCGTGATTAAAAAACTGACAGAAGTCATAAAGGAAAACAATGATAAGGGAAAAATAATCAACGATCAGAAGAATGCAATTGAGTCCCTAGAGAGGGAAAACAATGGTCAGAAGAAAGAAATTGAGTCCCTAAAGAGGGAAGTAAAAGAAATGCAGGAGATCAAAGAATTAATGGAAGAACTAAAGAATTCTGGGAAAAGCAATGAAAGCAGAATAGATGAAATGGAAGAACGAATAAGTAATCTTGAAGACACAGAAATAAAAAGAACCAAAACAGAAAAGGAAAGAGAAGTACGAAGGAAAAAGAACGAAGAAAGACTTCGGGAACTATCTGACTCCATGAGGAAAGGAAATATAAAAGTTATAGGAATACCAGAAGGAGAGGAGAGAGATGTAGGAACAGAGAAAATATTCAAAGAGATAATTGAAGAGAACTTCCCAAATGTGAAGAAGGAGCTGAAAATTGATATACAAGAAGCAAGAAGAACACCAAACTTCCACGACGAAAGGAAAAATACAGCAAGACACATAATAGTAAAGCTCCCAAGAATCCAGGACAAGGAAAAAATAATGAAGCTGGCAAGAGGGAAGAAACAGATAACATTCAAAGGAAAACCAATCAGGCTGACATCAGACTTCTCCGAAGAAACACTACGGGCAAGGAGAGAGTGGAGGGACATAGTCAACAGACTCCAAGAAAACAGATGCCAACCAAGAATACTCTATCCCGCAAAGCTCTCCTTCCTCTTTGAAGAAAGAATATGGACCTTCCCAGACAAACAGAAACTCCGGAATTTCATTGCAACTAAACCCCCACTCCAAAAAATACTACAAGGAGTCCTAAAGCCAGAACCTCAGAGCGACGAATAACAATGAAAGAAGGCCAAAAAAAAAAAAAAAGTTATTAAAAGAATAAATAAATAAAATCAAAGGAAAGACAAACACAATGGCAAATACAGATGTTAACATATCAATATTAACTCTAAATGTAAATGGACTAAACTCTTCAATAAAAAGACACAGAGTTGCAGCCTGGATTAAGAAACAAAACCCAACCTTTTGCTGTCTCCAGGAAACACATTTAGCTACAAAAGATAAAAATAGGCTCAAAGTTAAAGGATGGAAAACAATCCTACAAGCAAATGGACCAAAAAAGAAAGCAGGAACAGCTATACTTATATCAGATAAAACAGATTTCAAACTCAAAAAGATAAAAAGAGACCCCAATGGTCACTACATTATGATCAAGGGGACAATACTTCAAGAAGAAATAACACTCATTAACATATACTCACCAAACGAAGGAGCACCAAAATATATCAGACAACTGTTGTCCTCTCTGAAAACAGACATCAGAGAAAACACATACGTAGTGGGAGACTTCAACACACCACTATCAACAATGGATAGATCAACAAGACAAAAAATAAGTAAAGAAACCAAAGCTCTAAATAAGACCTAGAGCAATTGGGCTTAACAGACATCTATAGAACACTAAACCCCAAAAAAACGGAGTACACATTTTTCTCAAGCGCACACGGATCATTCTCCAGGATCGATCACATACTGGGGCACAAGACAAACATCAACAGATACACCAAGATTGAAATCATATCAACCATCTTTTCTGACCATGAAGGCATCAAACTAGAAATAAACCATAAAAAGAAGGCAAGGAACTTTCCTACCTCATGGAGATTAAAAACCACACTACTGGAAGACCACTGTACTAATGAGGAGCTCAAAGAAGAAATTAAAAAATTTTTTGAATTGAACGACAAGGAGGACACCAATATCCTAAATGTATGGGATGCAGCAAAAGCAGTAATAAGAGGAAAATATATAGCAATAGAAGCTCACATCAAGAAACAAGAAAGAACGCAAAGAAACAACCTAATCTCGAAGCTCAAAGATCTAGAAAAAGAACAACAAAAAAACCCCAAAACCAGTAGAAGAAAAGAAATAATAAAAACCAAAGCAGAAATAAATGAAATTGAAACTAAAAAAACAATCCAAAAGATCAATGAAACCAAGAGCTGGTTCTTTGAAAAAATCAATAAAATAGACAAACCCCTAGCCAGGCTCACAAAGGAAAAAAGGGAGAAAGCACAAATAAACAGGATCATCAATGAAAGAGGAGAAATCACAACGGACACAGCAGAAATCAAAAGAATAATCAGTAACTACTATGAACAGTTATATGGAAACAAGTTTAACAATCTAGAGGAGATGGACAAATTCCTACAACTCTACAATCACCCAAAGCTAGATAAAGAAGAAATAGAACACCTAAACAGACCAATTACAATTAGCGAAATTGAAATGGTAATCAAAAACCTCCCCAAAAACAAAAGCCCAGGACCTGATGGATTTACAAATGAATTCTACCAAACATTCAGAGACGAATTAGTGCCTATCCTTCACAAACTCTTCCCAAAAATTGAGAAGGAAGGGATAATACCAAACACGTTCTATGAAGCCAACATTACACTAATACCAAAACCGAACAAGGACAACACAAAAAAAGAAAACTACAGGCCAATGTCCCTAATGAACACTGATGCAAAAATCCTCAATAAAATTTTAGCTATCAGAAGCCAACAATGTATCCATAAGATAATTCACCACGACCAAGTAGGATTCATTCCAGGGACACAAGGATGGTTCAACATCTCAAAATCAATCAACGTTATCCAACACATCAACAAAAAGAAATATAAGAACCATATGATAATATCAATAGATGCTGAGAAAGCTTTCGACAAAGTGCAACACCCATTTATGATAAAAGCCCTTGAAATTCTAGGGATACGAGGAACATACCTCAACATCATAAACGCCATCTATGACAAGCCAACAGCCAGTATCATTCTCAATGGTGAAATGCTGAAAGCAATTTCCATTAAGATCTGGAACAAGACAAGGATGTCCACTCTCACCACTGCTTTTCAATATAATACTGGAAGTCCTAGCCAGGGCAATAAGACAAGAGAAAGACATCCAAGGAATCCAAATAGGAAAAGAAGAAGTCAAACTATCACTATTTGCAGACGATATGATATTATACATAGAGAACCCCAAAAACTCCACAGAAAAGCTAATTCAACTCATCAATCAGTTCAGTAAAGTGGCAGGATACAAAATCAACACGCAAAAGTCAGTAGCCTTCCTATACACAAACAATAAATCTGAAGAAGAAGAAATCAAAAAGACCATCCCTTTTGTTATTGAAACAAAAAAAATCAAATATTTGGGAATAAATCTAACAAAAGAGGTAAAGGACCTATACAAAGAAAACTATAAAACACTGTTAAAAGAAATAGAAGAAGACACAAAGAAATGGAGAGACATCCCCTGCTCATGGATTGGAAGAATAAACATTATTAAAATGGCCATCCTTCCAAAAGCAATATACAGATTCAATGCTATTCCAATCAAAATTTCAATGTCATTCTTCAAAGAAATAGAACAATTATTGATGAAATTCATATGGAATCACAAAAAACCCCAAATAGCCAAAGCTCTCCTGAAAAAAAAAGAAGGGAATGGAGGCATCAGACTCCCAGACTTCAAACTATACTACAAAGCCATAATCATCAAAACTGCATGGTATTGGAACAAGAACAGACATACAGACCAATGGAATCGAATAGAAAATCCAGAAATAAACCCACAGATTTATGGTCAACTAATCTTCGACAAAGGAGCAAAGACTATGCATTGGAGCAAAGAAAGTTTGTTCAATAAATGGTGCTGGGAAAACTGGGTCGCTACATGCAAAAGAATGAAGCTTGACCACCACCTCACACCATACACAAAAATCAACTCAAAATAGATTAAAGAACTAGACATAAGACCTGAAACCATAAAATATATAGAAGGAAATATAGGCGAAACACTACGTGATTTGCACATCAAAGACATCTTTACAGACACATCACCCAAAGCAGTGATAGTGAAGGCAAAGATAAACAGCTGGGACTATATCAAATTAAAGAGCTTTTGCACAGCAAAAGAGACAATAACAAAAACAAAGAGAAACCCCACCAACTGGGAGAACATTTTTGCACCCAACACTAATGATAAAGGACTGATCACAAAAATCTGCAAAGAGCTGATGAGACTCAACAACAACAAAGAAAATAATCCAGTCAAAAAATGGGCAGAAGAGCTTAAAAGAAACTTCTCTGAAGAGGAAATGCAAATGGCCAACAGGCATATGAAAAAATGTTCAACATCACTTGTCATCAGGGAAATGCAAATCAAAACTACCATGAGATACCATCTTACACCAGTGAGAATGGCACATATTAAAAAAACTAGCAACAACAAATGTTGGCGAGGGTGTGGAGCAAAAGGAACTCTTCTGCACTGCTGGTGGGAGTGCAAACTGGTCCAACCACTGTGGAAAGCTGTGTGGAGATTTCTGGACCTACTAAACATAGAGCTTCCATATGACCCAGCAATTCCACTCCTAGGTATTTACCCAAAGGACACAGAAACATCAATTCCAAAGAACACCTGCACCCCTATGTTTATAGCAGCACTGTTTACAATAGCTAAGCTTTGGAAACAACCCAAATGCCCAAAAATAGATGACTGGATCAAGAAGATGTGGTACATATATACCATGGAATATTACTCAGCATTCAAAAAAGATAAACATATGCAATTTGCTGCAACATGGATGGCGCTGGAAGGGATCATGCTCAGCGAAATAAGCCAAAAAGAAAAAGAAAAATACCGGATGGTCTCACTCATAGCAGGAATCTAGAAAACTTAAATAAGGGACCAGGAAAATGAATAACTATAAGAAAGTGAAAATCAAAATCAACAAAAAACTATGAACCAGAGACACTTTTAGGGGGGCGGGGGCGGGAGGGGAGGGATTGGGGTCAGAATGGGGGGCTGCAATTGTATGGGGAATATAACAATAAAATTTATAAAAAAAAATAAAAATAAAAATAAAAATAAAAATATATTAAAAAAAAATTAATTCAAATTAAATTAAGTTAAAAGTTCAGTTACTGAGTTGCAGCAGCCACAGTTTAAGTACTCAAATAACTATATGTGTGTACCATAGTGGACTTATAGTTTATTGAAGATAAAGGGGATTGTAGATAGTTAAATGTCACCAAGAGACAATCCAGAAAATAGAACATGCTTCAAAACAACTGTCTAAGATTTCCAAAATGTCAATGACATAATGATAAAATGGGAAGGCTGTCCTACACTTAGAGACATTAGAGAAACATAGTAAACAAATACAGTATTGGATCCTAGTTTGTGAATACAAACAAAAGCATGGAAAATTGGGGAAGTTTTGTTGAACAATTGGGGGACTTTGAATACATACTGCATTCTACATGTGTGTGGAATTACAATTTTCCTAGATGTGATAATGACATAATGATTATATAGGAGATTGTTTTATTTCTAGGAGGAATTATATTGGGTTTTCAGAAAAGTCGTAACATTTTTTTCTATGTTTTTCAAGCAAGAATGTGTCATGACTTTTCTAACAACCCAATAATTGTAGTGGAAGAATAATTCTAGAAATGTAATTTTAACCAAATAGCAATCAAAGTTAACAGGAGAAAAAGCACTTTCTGACATGATGATCTCAAAATATTTACCTTCACCATAAAGGTAAATACCTTTTTTCAGAAAGTCAAATGAAGGCATAAGCCAAATAAGAAGAAGATGAGGAATGGAGAGAGGAGTGGTGCATGCGGTGGTAAGAATTGCAAGGGTGATGGTGGGGAATCAGTCTTAGAAAGCAATCATTATAGATTAGAACAAGAGAAGAAAAGCTCCAGGAGAGATGTCTTCAAAGGAATAGAATGACAGGTAGATTTAAGATGTTTCACTATATTGTGGAGAGTTTCATGACTATGTAAGGGAATTTTGAGAGAAAAATTTATGAGGTGCTGTCAGGTGGTATATTGGTAAACCAATTCTCTGAGAAGAAAAGAAGAGAAAAATCCTGATTTGTAGAATTTGTTGATTTCAGTGACACAAATACTTCCACTATAGCTGAATTCAAGCTACCAATGTGAAGTCATTGAAGAGTTGGTGCCCACTGGCCCAGTTCCCACCAAGATGCCCAGTGCCACATCCAGAACTTGTAGGGAGGCCCCAGTGCCACCAAGGCTCCAGTTGTCATGCTCACCAACCAGTAAACACCTAGATGAGTGGGAAAGGAGAACTCACAAATAACAGAAGCTCCAACTACAGCAGAACGATCTTGAAAGCAAACACTAGGGAGAAAAATAAAATAAAAATGTCCAAGAAAGTCCTGAGGAGAAATACACATCACAGAGAGAAAACAAATCTCCAGAACCCAACCACAAAAACATGGAAGAACTTTTCTCTCTTTCAGATACAGAATTCAAAATTGCCATAATTAAGAAAATCAAAGCAGGGCCTCCACTGGTGGCGCAGGCGGTTGAGCACCACGCTGTGAAGCTGTCCACAGCCTCTTCAGCACTGGTTTGATCCCAGCCAGCCAGCGAGGGTCCCACATGGCGCAGCAGACCTCTCCTGTCTCACCTGCTGCTCCCCTCAGCAGTGTATTTCAGTCAGTCTGCGTGTTCTGTTCTCCACTCTGTCTCCGGTTAATCCTCTCACCCTCCCGTGCATCTGGCCTGTATCCCTGTTCTTGTATAAATAAACAAATAAATCTTAAAAAAACGGAACACTACAAAGAAACTCAGAAAAACACTGTAGAAATATGCAAGGAAACTCAGAAAAGCAAATAAGTGTGAAGAGAAACACAATCAATAAACAGAAGGTAGAAACTGAAACTTTAGGGCCCCACCAGTGGCTCGAGGAGTTAAGTGTCAGCACTATGAAGCAATCCACAACCACGGCAGCACAAGTTTGATCCCCGCCACAAAGATAACCCACATGGTCCAGCAGAACTCTCCTGTCTTGCCTGCTGCACCCCTCAGCAGTGTGTTTCAGTGGACCAATCTGTTCTATTCCCCACTCTGTGCTGGTGAATCCTTTCACCCTCCTGCACCTCTGGGCTACACTCCAGCTCTTGTATGCATAAATAAACATATTTTTTAAAAAGAAAGAAATCGAAACTTTAAAGTAAGGAAATAACAGAATTGCAGGGGTAAAAATGTCAATGGAGGAGGTGAAAAGTCCTGGAGAAAGACACAAAGGTAAAATAGACCAAATGGAACACTGAATCAATGAACTTGAGAAAACAAATGGGAAAAGACTCAAGATAGAAAAAGAGAGATACAAAAAGGGAAAAATGAAGAAATACTTTAAGAATTATCTGAACAATGAGGGAAGGTAACATAGGATTGCAGATATCACAGAAGAGCAAGAGAAGGGAACTGTAAAACTGTTTTAGAAATAGTGGAATAAAACTCCTGAACTTGAAGAAGAAACTAAACGTACACATACAGGAAGCTTAAAGAATACCAAGCCACCTAAATAAAAGACCTACAACAAGCATACATATAGTCGTAAAATATTCAAGAGCCCAAGACAAAGAAAAATTACCTAAAGACACAGAAAAAGATACAAAGAAATGGAATGAATTCACTGCTCATGGACTGGAAGAATAACATTGTCAAAAAAACCATCTCACCAAGGGTAAGCTAGAGATTCAATATAATCCCAATAAAAATTTCAATGACATTCTTCAAAGAAATGGAACAAACATTGCTGAAATTCACATGGAATCACAAAATACCTCAAATAACCAAAACAATCCTGACAAAAAGGGGATAAAATAGGAGTATTACACTTCCAGACTTTAAACGGTACAATAAAGCCATAATAATTAAAACAGCATGATAGTGGAACAAAAATACAAAGAGACCAATGAAATAGAATCAAGAACCCAGAAATAAATCCACACTTACATGGGCAGTTAATCTATGACAAATGAGCAAATATTATATGCTGGAACAAGGAAAACCTTTTTAATAAATGGCACTGGGAAAATTAGAATGCCACATTCAAAAGAATGAAATTAGACCACTATCTCACACCATACACTATCTCACACTATCTCACCAACTCAAAATGGACAAAAGACTTGGTTGTCTAGCACCTTACAGATTCAGTGCAACTCAAAGATATGGAAAAAATACTGCTGAAATTCATATGGAATTACAAAAAAAAAGTCAAAGCTCTCCTTACTAAAAGGGGGAATAAAAGAGGTATTACATTCAAAGACTTCAAACTATCCTACAAAGCTAAATAATTAAAGCAGCATGATATTGGAATAAAAACAGACCAACGGAATCCAGTTGAAAGCCCCAAAATAAAACCACACACATGTGGTCAACTAATCTATGACAAAGGAGCAAAGAATATACACTGGAATAAGGACAGCCTCTTCAATAAATGGAAAACTTAACTGCCACATGTAAAAGAATGAAACTAGACTACTAGCTCACACCATACACAAAAATCAACTCAAAATGGATAAAAGACTTGAATGTTAAGACCTGAAACCATAAAATATATCAGAGAAAACATACGTTAAACACTTAAATGACTTAAATCTCAGCAACACTTTTGAGGATTCATCCATAGAAGCAAGGAAAACAAAGGAGAAGATGAACAGCTGGGACTACATCATACTAGAAAGTTTCTGTACAACAAAAGAGAAAGCAACTAAAATGAAGACACACCCTACTGAATGGGATCTACAAAGAGCTAACAGAACTCAACAAAAACAAAGCAAACAACCCAGTTCAAAAAATGGGCAGAAGAGCTAAAAAGATACTTCTCCAAAGAAGAAATGCAAATGGTCAATAGGCTATGGAAAAGTGTTCAACATCACTTATATTAAGGTAAATGCAAATAAAAACCACAGTGAAATACCACCTCACACCTGTAAAAATAGCCCATATTACAAAAAACAAATGCTGGTGAGGATGTAGAGGAAAATAAACCTTCTTACACTACTGGTGGGAGTGCATAATGGTCCAGCCACTAAGGAAAGCTGTGTGGAGGTTCCTCAAAACACTGAAAATGGATTTGCCACATGACTAAGCAATTTCATTCCTAGGAATCTACCAAAGGACACAAAAACACTAACTTAAAAGGAAACCTGAACTCCTATGTTTATTGCAGTTCTTTTACAATAGCTAAGATATCCAAATACCCCAACACAGATGAGTGGAGCGAGCAGATGTGGTATATACACAATGGAATACTACTCAGTGACCAAAAACATAAACTTGTGCCATTTTTGGCAACATGGATGGAGCTGGAATGGATTATGCTCAGGGCAAAAGGTGAGAAGGAGAAAGATAAATACTGAATGGCATCAGTTATATGTTGGAATATATAAAAACCAAAGAAAGGATCTGGCAAAGATAAATTTTTAAATCAACCCTTGAAAACTGACCACAGGGCCTCCCCGGTGGCGCAGCGGTTGAGCGCTGGGTTGCAAAGCTGCCGGCGACCTCTGCGGCGCCGGTTCGATCCCCGGCTGCTCCCCGGCCACCAGAGGAGGGTCCCACATGGCGCGCAGACCTCTCCTGCCGCCCGCTGCTCCCCTCAGCAGTGTACTTCGGTCCTTCTGCCTGCTCTGCTCCCCGCTCTGGCTCTGGTGAATTCTCTCACCCTCCCGTGCTTCTGACTGTACCCAGTGCATGTATGAACAAAACGAACGAACAAACAAATAAATAAATTAAAAAAAAAAAAAAATGCCTCTATAAAAAAAAAAAAAAAAAAAAAGAAAATGAACATTTAAAAAAAAAAAAAGAAAACTGACCACAGATATTCAGCTTTCAGTGGGAGGAGAGGGTGAAACAGGAGGCTGGTGGTGGTGAACACAATGTGCTATGATGGAGGATGAGGTGTGCTTCAGCGTGGGAGTGCTATGGTGATTACACCTGAAGGGGGAAATCCTACACTGTCAAAACACTAGCAAGGATGTAAAGTTATGATACTTCAATAACAATAAATAATAATACTATAGATTACAAAACAACTATAATTTTAGTGAGAATGTTACATCATATCTGTAATGGTAACCACTGTAAACCCAATTTTTGTGCTATTAATATATATATATATATGTATATATGATCAAGTGCCAAAAAGAAAAGAGTTGGCGAAAGATGACCACAATCAGCTCTGAAGAGAAAAAATATAATATCCCTTGTGCAATAAGCAAGTGAGTATTATAGCTAAAATTCAGATCAATTGTTTAAAAAAATCCAACAAGAGATAAAGCCATCAAAATTAAACAAAAACAGACAAAAAACAAAAAAGCAATTATTAACCTCAAGAGAAATAAGTTTTACAAGAAATGAAATCTGTGCAGTTCAGTTATATTTACATTTATATAACATGAAGACTGGTTTAACTTTTTAAGTGTGATGCAATCATATTGGGAGGATGAGGGGAGAGGATGAGGGGGGAAAGGAAGGGAGGGAGGGAAGAAGGGACAGGACAGAAGCTAGGCAGGCAAAGTTTTCATTAATAGATAATTCCTAAAACTGAAAAATCAAGAAATAGAAGAATAGTGTTTTATTTAGAAATGTGAAGTTTCACTGTCAGAAGAATGTGTCAAAAGGGATAACAGTCATTGCAGGACACAGAACTCAAGTGCAGACAGGCAGGGTAGAAAACAGATGGAATTCCTTATAAGTCATGTAGTACCATTTGATGGCAACATGTTTGCACACTGGCACGTGCACATGCACACGTGATGTACACACATACATAAATACCACTTAGGTGAAAAGAAAGAGGAGGAGGAGGAGGAAAGAAGAAGAGAAAATTCAGACTTTGGTTGCTAAGGACTGATTGAACATTTTTTATCACTCCTTCCTCCAAAACCTACTGAAACAACAAAAGAAATATGATAATAAGTCAATAACTCTGCGGAGAGAGTACACCAGGAGAGTACACCAGCAATAGACCGGGATAGTAAGGAATTTCTGGATGATTCAGAAGAATGGGGATCAGATTGAGTGCCAAATCCAACATAGGTATCTTTAGCGATGTTCTTTAGAAGATGACTACACAGCAGAAGGCTTGGGCCCTACAAAATCTGGCTAGAGCCTGGCCTGTCTGAGATGGCATGTGGATATTTATATCTCAGATGCCTTTGCATACATTAAGAAGTGAATGTTCCATGTAGTACATGAAGAATGCTTTAGGCACCTAACTACCACACTCTTGGTAACATGATTTTGTCTCCTAGTTAGCGTCTTAGCATTGAAGATTATGCTCTAGGGGAAGTTTATACAGAACTTTGTTAAATAAATGTGTTAAATAAATGTCCCAGGAAGGAGTGGAGAACTTTTGAAAATCTCAGTAACTGTTTTAGGAGCACCAGTGCTTCTGAATCTTTGGAAGACTAAATTCCATCCGTTCCTTTTTCCACTCTCTCTCGGAACACTTTTGAACGCAAAGAACTATGCAAACTCAGATTCAAACATTTTATGAGTGTTTTAAAATTGATAAAACCTGAAACAGAAGTGAGGTTACCTAAGATTAACCATTCCTAGAGGCAATTAATAAGAATGTCTTCTCTGACTAAGTAAGGAAGCTTCAACAGAACCATTTAGAGTTTTTCGTTACCTAAAGTTGGAGGGATGTAAAGACTGAATCATAACTGTGAAGTCTAAAGAAAGGAGTAAGCGGCAAAGTGAGGGAAAGAGGTTGTTAGAATCCACCACAATTTCTAGCTTCTCGCATGACAAAGGATGCTTGAATTCCCAAGATCCCATGTTACCCCACAGGAGAGCAAAACTGGATTGTTTTGAGGGGGATTCTACAAAAGAGGTCTGAATCAATTCATTACAACCCAAGAAAGTAGTAAATTCAAAGTTTTTAAAAAGACAACAAAGGAGATATCAGGAAAATAGAAAAAATATAAAGTATAATATGAAATAGAAGAAATAATTTGTCAATAGTACGAAAAGTTGGCATTTTAAGAAAAGATAATTGAAATTATTAATGAGAAAAGAACATATGAAGATTATTCTCAAAATCATGAATTTTTATTATGAGAGTAAGAAAACCTTCTTAAACAAGACATAAGATCAAAACAGAGAGACTCCATTAAAAAAAAAGGAAATGTTTGAGAAATGGAAGACTCCATATACAAAATTAACAATAAAGGGCCTCCCCAGTGGCGCAGCGGTTGAGCGCTGGGTTTCGAAGCTGCCCGCGGCCTCTGCAGCGTCTGTTCGATCCCCGGCTGCTCCCCGGCCACCGGTGGAGTGTCCCACATGGCGCGCAGACCTCTCCTGCCGCCCGCTGCTCCCCTCAGCAGTGTACTTCGGTCCTTCTGCCTGCTCTGCTCCCCACTCTGGCTCTGGTGAATTCTCTCACCCTCCCGTGCTTCTGACTGTGCCCAGTGCTTGTATAAACAAACAAACAAACAAAAAAAACAAAACAAACAAAAAAAACACAAACAAATTAAATAAATAAAAAATAAAAAAAAAACAAAATTAACAATAAAGTACAAGTAAACGTTACAAATAGGAGTTTAAAACCATAATTGTGAAAAGCAGCTATAAATAAGAAAATCACACATATTTTTTGATTGCACAAAAGCGATACAAACCTAATCTTACGGGGAAAAATGATTATATATAAATAGCAAATCATGTTGCACATCTGAAACTAAAGATGTCACATGTCAAATGTATCTCAATTTTTTTTTAAACTGACCAATAACCACTTGAGAGAATGTTTGACCATATTAGTAATCAGGAAAGTTTAAAGCAGAAAGACCACTATCACCTACCATATCAGCAGAAAATTTAAAACATCGCAGCATACAGTGTTGAAAGGTTGTGAGGAAACACTAAAGTTCATACATTGATGGGGAATGCAAGTTGGTAGTATTTTTGGAGGAAATTTAGTAATACTTTTTTTTAAATTTTTTTAAAACATTTTATTTATTTATACAAGAATCAGGGTATTGGCCAGATGCGCAGGAGGGTGTCAGGATTCACCAGAGACAGAGTGGGGAAGAGAACAGGCAGAACGACCAAACACTGCCGAGGGGGGCAGCGGGCAGGACAGGAGAGGTCTGCTTTGCCCTGTGGGTATCTCGCCGGCCGGCCGGGAATCGAACCAGTGCTGCAGAGGCTGCGGACAGCTCATCGCTGCACTCAACCGCCTGAGTGGAGACCCCAAATTAAGTTATTTAATATGCATACAACTTTGAGTCAGTTATGCCAATTCCAGAAATAATTGAAGATGTGCACAAAGATGTGCACCAAAGAAAATGCGTGAAGATGCTCACTGAGGCTTCCTTTTTTTTTGGATTAGTAAAAAAATTTCAACTTTCTGTGTCACTTCGAAGAAAAAATGGTTAAAGGACAGTTAAGCAATCATTAAAATGAATGAGTACATCGAGAGATACTTAGATGAAAATTCCAAGATACAGTATTAAATGGGAAAAATCACCGAATGACAAGTACACAGTGCAGCTAGTTAGAATATGTCTCCTATACAGACACACGTATGGGGGCAGGAATGACATAGGTTTTCATTTTTTATCCTCTATTCCAGTGTTGTTTTAATGAAAAAAAAAGGAGAGGTTGGAAAATTGCACATTCAATTGTTCGTTGTGTTGACGAAGGGAGGGAGAAAAAAACGGTGAGAGTGAAAACGATTTTCACTCTGTAAATTATAAAAATCAAAAGAACATAAACAAAAATTCAAACATGCAAGTAACATACATTTTAATTAAAAATTTTAATATAAAGAAATAACACATGAAAATACTTTTCAAGCCAAATGGACTCCAACTAAGTTTACCCTAGCGATTTTCCAAAGTCACAAATAAAAAAAAAAAATCAGATGGATTTATGGTCTTGTACTTGGTACTTTTCCAGTTCTCCTTCCTTCACCGTATAATTAGGAATTACTTCAAAAGAATTCCTACTCCTTTATGGAATATTACCACCTTCAATACCACCTTCCAGACCAAGCCTTTAAGGTCTAATTAGCGCGAGAATTTCCATTCAGAACCCAAACTGGCAGGGTACCAAGGGTGGGGTTACTTTTTTTCCCCTATTTCCTAATAAATGTTAGAGCACCGTGGTAGTTTATAACTGTCCAGCTTCTCCAGATGTTACTCATTAAAAGAAAAACGACTGTCACACATAAATGTCAGACTGTATTTTACTGGGATTGTAGAAACGTAGTAAATACTCATAAAAGAAAGAACGGGGCCCGGCGTCGGGGACGGGCCCGTCCACCCGCCCGGCGCGCGTCGCGAGGGCAGCGTGACTTTGCACAATGGCACGTTCTGAAGCTTGCGCGCTCCTCCGGACGGGCGCCCTGCGACGCGCACACCACACAGCAATGGTAGGAGCATGAACCTTAGGGGGAAAAAAACCCGCAAAGGGACTTGCACCGTATTTAGACTGAAAAATCGCCTAGAGCCTGTTTCCCGAGGACTGCTGCGCCTCGTTCCGCAGCCCGCAGCGCCCTTCGCCAGTACTTAAGCTTCCCGTTCACTCGCACCCGCAGGGCGGCGCGCCGCGCGGAGCCGCATGAGAAATGGACGCCGCGGGCCCTTTTTTATTCAACCCCCCGGAGTCCTTCACCCGCCTCCCCGCCCTGCGCAAGGACACACACGTCCTGACGCACGTTCACAAGCGCGCGGCTCCCTCCATTTTGTCCCCAGTCTCCTTTAGGCGAGCCAGGCCGTGCTATTTTAAAACTATTAAGTAATGAAACTAAAAAAAGGGAGGCGGCGGTGTGGGCGTGGGGCCACGAAGCGCCGGGAGCCCCGCGCCGAGGGCTCAGGGGCTGCTAGCGCGGGGAGGCGCCGCCCGGGCCGCAGGGGCTCTTCCCGGGGCCGGAAGGACAAAGGACACGTAGGACACGCGGGCCGAGAGCGCCCGAGGGCCGACTTCCGGGCCGGTGGGCCCGGGCGGGGTGGGCTCGGGTCGGCCGCAGGACTAGCTCGCAGGACAAAGCGGCGGCGGCGCGCGCGCTCCCTCCGCCACGGCCCCGCCCCCCCGGCGCGCGCCCGGCGTCAGCACAGGCGAGCGCGCGGCGACGGTTAGAAATGGCGGTTGGGCGGAAGGCGGGGGCTGGGGCGGGAAAAGGCGCAGTTTGGAGGAGCCAGGCCTGTTCCGCCCCCGCCCCGCCGGGAATCCGGGCGACGGGGTGGCTTCACCAGCCTAGTCTGCAGCACCCCTGGCCCTTGGGGCTGGAGAGAGTCCCTAGTGGCGAGAGCGTGGCCCGTGCCTGCGAACAAAGGAGATGGCGGCCGCAGCCCAGGCGACGGCAGCGGCCCACCGCGGCCACTGCGGAGAACAAGAAAGGCTCCTAAAATGGCGGCCGCCGTGCAGGGGCGGGGCTGACGGGGGCTTCCGCTGGCGGCGGCCCTCGGCCGTCGCAGGGCGGGGCTGGAAGCGCGGACTCGTGCCCCATGGCCGCCGAGCAGGAGCCGGGCGAGCCCGGGAAGGGAAAGGTAACCTGCGGGGTCGCGGGTTAGCGAGTCGTGGGCGGCGCGGGCTGCGGGCGGAGCAGGGCGCGGGCGGGACATGCGGGGGGACACGGCCTCTCCCGCTGGGGGACCCTGGGCCCCACTCACGTGTCATTCATTGAATTCTCTGCACTGGGAACTGTTACTCACCTGCCCCTACAGCCCCCCATATTTTTTATCTAAATCGCTTGACAAAAGTGAACAAAACTAGCGGGAAGAGGGGCCGGCACTGCTCATTGCGAATCTTTATGAAGCAATACAAGGACTTTGCACTGCAACTTTCTAGTAAAGGTAGTGACTTAAGAGCTCTCTGAGGACAGATGCTTCTCTTTAATGCTGCATATTCCGCAACACCAATAGCGAAATCACTGTCTCCTAATATTTTTTTATTCAAATCAAATTGATTTAGATGAAAAATTGGTTACATTCTTGTGAATTTACATCTAGAATCAGAGGGTCTGATGAAAGGATCGAGACTTACTACCATTGACCTTTTTCTCGATCAAGTTGAGTATATGCATTATTATATGTAACCATTAGGTCCCCTAGCTGGTATTCCTGTCTTTTGCTGTCTTCCTCAAGTTCTACAACTTCACTAACCTATAATTGGATAATTCCACGTCTGCCTAAAAGCTAATCGTAGCATCTCAATCGTAGCTTTCAGGATAAAATCCGAAGTGCTTAAGCTGTAATATAAACCTCCTTTATCTAGCTCCTAATTCATAGTGCAGATTAATAATACCGGGACAATTATGAACAAATATTTATTGAATACCCAGTGTCCCAGGTTGCTCCAAATTGCTAGCCTTAAAATATTCTCAGCTCAGCCTGGAAATTTTGCACATTTTTTTCAAAGCTCATCCTTTTCTGAGGACATTTTCATCTAAATTTTGCCACAATAGCAAGTCATCAAATGCTAGTTTGAACAATTATTGGGTAAATTGTTTCCTTATTTAATATCAAATTTTCTAAGTATATACATTATTGATGCCTTTTGTGTTTAATGTCTTAGACTATCTGGAATATGCTTAGTGTAGCAAAATGTACCCTTGTTTGAAACTTGGATGGTTCAAGGGACACCTTAACTACAAACATTTAATTTTTAGATTCAGCTTTGTGACACTGGGCTCTTAAATGGGGCTTTATCACTTTAGTATCTGATTGTTCACCTTTGATAGATTACTGCTGTTATTTAAGGGTCTATGAGAATGGAAGAAAATCCTGTGCAAGAAAAAAAAATGACCTAATTGTTCCCTTATTAGCAAAACAAAATAGCAAATTGAAGCACAGGCACAAGTTCTAAAACTGATTTGGGGGGCGATTTAAAACAAAAGGCATATAAATTTCTCCCCAACCATTGGTACCTAAGTCAAAGCTCATGAAAGAGATTTTATCAGTATAAGCTGATAAGTTAGCATTCCAGGGAAGTGTCAGAAGAGGTGATCTGCAGCTTTAAAAATTTTTCAGTGATCATTCAAGTACAATCCAGGAAAACCATTTGATTTGAATGAGCAAGCCTAAGATTGAGAAAGCTATCAAGTTAGCCTTTCAAAACTGTCTTTCCTTTTTCTATACTCTTAAACAAAATTTAAAAAAGGAAATAAATACTTGAGTACCTACTTTTATGGACTAAATGAGCTCAAGTTAGAACCTTGATCAAAACCGGTTAAAAAAAAAAATCCCTGTCCTTATGTAACTCCATACCACTGAGGGAGTCAAACAAAAAGCAAGATCTTCATTTACTGTGCCATCCAAGACAAGGAGAAGGCAGTATATGCTAAGCAGTAAGCATCCAGGCTTGTATGCCTAAACAAGGAAAAGGGTCAGGTAAAAAAATAGGGGGTGGGTGCCAGATCATATAGCACCTTTATAGCAGTAGTAGGTATTGTGAGCAGAGCTGACATGGAGATCGTTGGTAGCAGCGAAAATGAGGAATACGATGGCTGAGGATGTATTTTCAAGGTAGAGCCTTTCAGACTTGCTGATACATATGGACATGAGCTGGATGAAGGACAGGATGGATTCAAAGATGACTTATGAGATTTTGGTCTAGACATCAAGCAGTGCCTCAAAAACCATCTTAATTTGGAAATATTAGTAGGCAGATGAAACTAAAGCATGGAAAGACAGGTTTGATGTATAAATTTGGGAATCACAAATGGTATTTAATTGAAAACGACATACTCAGATGACTAGCTGGAGGGTTGGTGAGGAAGGATAGTGGTGCACTTCGACATTTAGGTCATCAAAGGAAACAGCAACAAAGCTGGCAGGAATGCCAAATCACTTGAAGATGTTTCAAAAACATCGTGCCACATGCACTGAAATAGAGTATGGTGGATTTAGGTAAACTGATGTCACTTCAACTGCTGTTTCTGTGGAGAGCAGAGGATAATGCTTCATTGAAGAGTTAAGGGGAATGTGACATTTGTAAATAAGAGGCACACGGATCACTTGTTTTGCAGTGAAAGGGAGCAGAAAAATGGGACAGTAGACTTAAGTCTTTGGAGAAAGGGATGTCGAGGGGTTTATGTAGTAAAGGAGAAAAACTGATGCAAATGAAAGCAACTGAGGTAAAATCATTGAGGAATCAAGTGCACAAAAAAGGGATTTTCACAGGATGAAGGCCCACTGCCCTTTGCAACGGGAACATTTAGCAGTGGGATATGGGATGGCTCTAATTTGAAGTTTTCTACAGATTACTAAATTTACATTCTGCATCAGAAATCCCTTTAGTTCCATCGAAATGAAGTGGTGAAACAGCTCCTCTAAGCTTCAAAATACTAATTTATAAAAAAAGCTAGTCTAACTTTGTTAAAGGACTTAAATTTGCTAATGGTTTGTAGGCTACTTAATGAACAATTTAAAATATAGTACTTAAAAGAACTTAGCATTACAATGCAATAAAAGTTGAGCTTTTATTTCCATTTGAGACAGTTCAGTGTAAATGCATAAACTGAGGGTTGGTTCTTTGCTATAGTATTTGTTAAGTTAACCCTAGATTTAAGCAGCACTGTTTTAAATACTTGGCCAGTGTATCTCTACAGATTTGAATAACTGGAGTTGACATTTTGTCAGTATTCCAAGTAATGTCCACAGATTTTGCTGTAGCCTGGGTTCACAGACTCCACTGTAGAAGAGAATCCAAATGAGCAGTTGCAGAAGCCTTAGGATATACGCTGTCTAGAGTGGAGGGTGTGCAGTGCTGGGCATGCTGTGGTCAGCCTGGTAGGTCTTTTTCTTGCCTCAGTCCCTGCCAAAACGTCAAAGTCATTAAACATTCTACCCTGTGATAGAAGCTGTTTCATTTACTTACCTGTTCAAAGTGGCACTCACTCTCACCACTCGTTGGCTCTAGCACCCTAGATCTGGAGGAGGCCTTTAGTCTTGCACTGTGAGTGTGGCATCACCCTATAGACTAGCCACATTCCCCATATATACCTCTGGGCTTTTGAGAAATCTTTTTCTAAATTAAAGCCTAAAAGCAGAAGTAAACCCACCATCCTGTTTGTATTTTAAGATTTGTATTGAAAAACTTCTGAAGTTGGCAACTTTAATAGCACCTGCTATGTAACTCCGTAGACCAAATAAAGGCATAGAAAGATCCAAGACATTAACTTTGGCTTTATTATAAACCAAATCACATATCTGCCTTTTCTGGTTTTCTGGCAGCTTGAATGAAAGGAGACAACAGAGTAATCTGATTGGCCATTTACTGTCCTTTTCCCATTCCTTCCAGTTTTTCTCCTGTGCATTGTATTACTTCTTAGATGATTTTATAGAATTCCGCCCCATCTAGTTTAAGAATTATAACACAGTCCCTCATACTAACACGTATTTTCAATATAACTGATACCTTTAAACAAGCATCTTTTAAAAGATACATTACTGAAAACTTGCTAATCAAATTTTAGAAGTTAACAGGAATGCCATAGTGAAACAAAACTTTTAATAATAATGTCTGTCCTGCCCTCAAGTAGAGTGACATTCAAGTTGTGAAGCTTCAGGTTGCAGTATTTTTCAAATGAGGAAGAACCATGTGCATAAATACAGTGAGTACTAGAAATTTAAAAAACTAGTCATTTTGGTGATTGAAGGAACTTAAAAATGCGTGTGGCATTCATCAGATTAAAGGTCAGATGTCCTAATTAGAAAAATGACAGGATGAGACCAAAACCCAACTCTGTGCTTCCAGTTTTTCCCATCACGCCATGCCTGTATGTGGTTACCATGCACTATGCAGCCTCCTCCTATCAGGTGAGAAAATACACACACAGGGACTTACCCCAACATGAAATATTTCTTCTTACACAACTGATGTTAATTCTGGTGATAGCCACTCTTCTCAATTTCTTACAGATGTTTTAGAAAGCTCATAAAACCAGCTAATTAGTAAACTGTCCCATTAACACCATTCATTTATTAAGTATGAGCAAGGTAGTTGTCCTGGTCAAACTCTCAAGGTTTCCAAGGGATTCAGATTATATATCAAAGAAGAATGAGCGAACAATGGTAATGAACTGTTTCATCTTCTTTGTCAAAACACCCAGAAATTTATTTTTTTAATTTTTCTTTGGAAGCCCTTTAAACTTCTAGGAATTTTAGATGTTGAAAACATCCCTTGTGCCCGGGATTCGATATTATATGGTTCATTAGGATCTGTTGTGGCTGGCCTGGGACATTTTTTGTTAACTAGTGAGTATCTCATCTATATAAAAAACAACTATTTTTGTCAATTTTCTTCTAGGTGGAATAATATATAATGTTTGATTGCTATTTATGCTTCTTTTTGACAGGTAAAATTAGAAGATCATGTGATGTTGGAGTAGGAGGATTTTTCTTAGTGACTTTAGGATGCTGGTATGTATGCCAAGTACCTAAGAATATTCATGATTATGATAGGTTTATCTACTGCTAAAGCACAAGCTCTTATGAGCACAAACTCCCATTGGGACATTTCAATTCT
Organism: Talpa europaea; assembly: GCF_964194135.1. NCBI lineage: Eukaryota > Metazoa > Chordata > Mammalia > Eulipotyphla > Talpidae > Talpa > Talpa europaea. The sequence goes on along the minus strand of NC_140082.1, from coordinate 64,680,789 downwards.
CAGTGAAGAATCTGTTTTTCAGTGTTACACACACTGATAATGTTTTAATTAGAATGCTTTATATTCAGTGCTGTCATCTGTAAGCATCTTGAAATTTGTGGTTATGAATTTCAAATTAGTTTCTACAGGATTTTTACATTAACACATTTATTCATGTTCTTATAAGGTTCCACTGTAGGTATAACTATGCAAAACAAAGAATCCAGGAAAGAATTGCCAGAGAAGGAATTAAAAATAAGATTTTATATGAAAGTACCCACCTTGATCCTGAAAGAAAACAAACCAATGGCAACAGCAGCAGCTGAGCAATCTCGGGCATAGAACAACGGAAGTCAGTGTGAAAAAAGCCGAGAGCAACTATAAAAAAACCTACCTATTATGTACCATAAAGCCTTCAATCAAGTAAATAATTTGTGTAAATTGTATTTTATTTACCTACTGCCACTATGTCATATAGTGAACTATGCTTAGAAGTGTTTCCTTGAACTAAATAGTGAGCATACATGACAACATCAAGAAATAAATCTCTCCCAATTACAATTTTAGAATGAGTGTATGTATACTTCCTGGTTTCTAATGCCAATGTATAAGACTTAAACGTAATGGACTATCACTCTGCAAATTGCTGTTTTAAAATTTACTTGGTGCATTAAAATATTTTCAGAATTGTCTAATGCAAAGAAAACACACTACAGGATTACATTAATGTAAAAGACATAATGATTCAGTGGCTGCCATAAAAAACAATAAAGCACCCCAACACCCAACCAAATCAGTCTTTATTCAGGGAAAAAAAAAAAATCTCCCTTTCCAAACCAATGCAATTTATTTTTGGTTTTAATAAACATAAACATTACTTAAATAAAACACAAGCTAAAAGGTCTTCCTGGCTAAGAAATGATAAACATGAAAAGACACCAGTGGACAGAATAATGGCATTATTATTGAGTTAACGCCGTGAGTTAAAGCAAAGCAAGACAGAGCTCTTATGTTCTGTATCCCTTTTTCCAAGAATAAGTGGGGCTTTGTTCCAGTTCAATTCATGTAAGGTAGCATTTTCCCTCCCATGTCCACCTTCTGTGGTTGTCATGAGGGTTAAGACACAAGGGCTGTGATTAACAAAATGCCATTATTAAAGGTGCATGACATTGCCAAGCGCATGTTCCAATAGATTGTATTGATCCTAATAATCTGGAAGCTTCTACCAGAGGAAGAACTTGAACACTGAGTATGGGAAGGTTATTAGAAAGGAAAATGAGTATGCAAGAACATCCGCCCACTCTTGCTGACACGAAGTTGAGTGCAGCCTATATTATTCAAATTGCTCATGACCAAACAGTTGTTAGAAATTCCATGATGTGACAGTGGCTCATGTTCTAAGAGGCAGCACTACATCGAGTGGGGAGAAAACTGATGAGTACTAATCAAAACTTACGTTTACGAGCTCTTCGTCAGATCACTGAAGTATTCTAAGCTTCAGTTTACTAACATGTAAGGTGAAACTGAGCCAACTGCAACTGGACTGAATGGTGACAACCCTTTTCTAGCTCTACTATGATTGCATCTTACCCTGTAAGAGAGAAACCTCTGGGCTGGTAAAAATTTCCAAGGCCTTCACCAATTACAAGGTTAGTTCATTTTCACAGCAGAATGATTGTAAAATTTGAAGACCTGGATAAAAACAAAGTTTTAACATACTTACTTGGCTGTATCTTTAAATGTCACCTCATAGATTTATGTGGTCACTAATACTTTATATTTCCTTTATAAACCACTTTTACAAAATGCATTAATGAATTATTGGGCTATGTAACATAATCAAAGGCTCTCATTACACTGCTACTGGACACCTTCAATTATACCTCCGAACTGATGTCATCTTCCCAGTCCAATCCATTTTCACTCTGCCACCCAATTTCAAATGCATACTGAAGTTTTGCCAATCTATCTCCAGTTGCCATGACCAGAACTCATGCCTCTGCTAAAGCTTTCCATTCCTTACCCCTCTTCTCCTCTACACAGGCCCCATTCTGCTCACCAAACCTCTCCAAATTACATCATTTGCTTAGGTTTTCCTACTTTGTGTCTCATGTAATATACAGTAAGCTGGCATTTTCATGATGACTAAGTTTCCTAGTATCAACTGTTAGTTTTTATCTTTACGCTCCCTATTTAAGTGTCCAACACAAAATATTCACCTACATATTTGTTAAAGTGAATTACTAAATGCTCATGGGCAAGCAGGTATAATATTCCAGGTTCCCCCCTCATGCAGTTTTCAACTGAATAACCACCTTACCTTCAGTGCCACTTGGGTGCCTCCAGCTGGACTGCTTCCTTCGTTGGTCCATTAATTCCGAAATCTCATACTAGGTGATATAGCAGTAGGTACCAGCTAAAATAGCTGATTAAAATAGAATTGTGTTCATTAGTTTTAAAAACTTTTTGTGGCTTATCTACATACCTAACTCGTTAAATCTTTCTAATGCTTTATTCAGTTGCCCCTTCCCTTACCCCTCCCCCTTATAGTTTCCTTGAGTACTTGGTTTTAACAGCTCAATAAAGGACCTCAGGGTATTTGAAATTAACTAGCTTTTCTCTGGACTTTAGGTTTATATTGACCAAGTTTGGCAATAGGCAATTTTGACTATTCCTAGTACCATTATTTGATTTGCAAGCATCTCTTCAGTCTACGTACCTCTACTCCATCGCTGGTTTCCCTTTGCTTCGATTATATAATGCGAGGAGGTCTATATAATAAATTCAGGATTCCTGTTTATGCACTTTTCAGCAAAGAGCTAGGGATCAAATAGGGGTTGAATCCTTCTATTCCTAGATAAAAATCTCTGGCAGATGGGGGGGGGGATCAAGGCACCCCTTTAAAGTCACGTTAAAATACACACTATACTTTGGGTAAGCAGAAAACGAGCAAAGTAGAAAAATTATAAAACAACTGCTGTAATTCTGATTTTAATGGTCTTCTAAAATACAATACTTTGGAAGCATCTTAAAATATGATCCAGTGGTCATCAAATCAGGTCAGTATACCAATCAATATCCTCTATCACCCAAATACTGGCATCTTATATTGTGTATTTGTTCATTAATAAATAGTTTCTCTTAAAGCAGCATTATGGGTAAAAGACTTATTACATTTAAAAGTATGAAACTTGAGCACCACATATCAATGTGTTGTATTTATTAAGTCTTCAACCACTGCATTCATCTTTTCATTTTCTAGTACAGCTTGCCCCAAACTTACTATTTTAAGCTACTTTTTATTTAAAGTACTAATAATTTAAAGGGCCTTTCTTTTTCTATAGTTCACTTTAAAAGTTACCAATAGGTTTATCTTGTTGCACCATTTTTCTAGAAATAATGTTCATTATGTCTTGCATGCCATAAATCACCTATTATGGTCTGCCATTAAGGTCATAATCTACTTGTATTAATATCTACAGGATATTTCCAAAGAAATGCTTTTCTCCTTGCCATGAGGATGAGTCACGTGCAATGCCTGTTTTCAAAACTTTTTTATTTTATCACTTTTTCTTGGGTGAACAGAAAATGTAACTTTTATCTTTTACTCTGAAACCTCAAGTTGCTTGCTCTTCAGAAACCATTTTTTTTTTTACTTGACAGAATTAGTGTTTCATTGATTATATCAAGATAGCTACATTTCAAATCACTATAGCACCCAAGACCCCTCATTTCACCAACATATTCTAGAGTATGCAGTGGGCAAAAATTTCCTCTAAGCTCATGGTTTAAATTATTTGAGAGAGCAACAATCAATTATATGCTCGACTGGCACAAAGTGCACACAGCCTTCTATTCTTAAATTCATTTCCCAGTTAATCTGTTCTTTGAAGTGAACTTCTATCCTTTTCATTCTTCAAAAGGATGTCAATCTATTGGTTCCAAATGCATGTAAGCTAATGAAAAATTAGTACATTTGTATTTAGCATAGACAAAAATATTTTCATGCTTAAACTCTAAGTGGAGTAGGTATTAAATGTCTTTCAATAAATTTAACAAGCAATTTGAACCATTAGAACAAATAATCTAACCTCAAAAGAACTTTGTGTCTCTGGCCTTAAACCTACTCAACAAGACTACCGATTACTACTGTAACCCTAAATACTTCACACTTCAGGTATGCAAAGAATAATTAAACTTTTTTCCTGTTAATAATCTACCCATCTGGTTACCAATTTCTCACTTTCCCATCTTTTTGAAAGTAGGAAAGTTCTAATTAAGGTGATCCTGGAAGCCCAATACAACAAATGTTATATGTACAAGCAGCAATTAATTTGGAATACCTATTGGAATCACTGGAACACATTTAGTTGGGCCCTTTTACTCTTCCACACAGCACATTCACATGGACAGACTAAGGAAAAGGAGATGAAATTTAAATCAGCACATTTTTTTTTTTTTGCTTTATTAGTTTTCAAAAAAAAAAAAATTCAGTTGGAACGTTTCATCCTGGTACTTTACCATGATTGTCCTATCTCCATTAACTACATAGAACTGAGATAAGGATACCTCAATTAACTACTTTAATTATTCTGCCAGTTGCCATTCAAGTAAACCCCATTCTATGCTTTAATACTGGTGAAGCTTTTGTCAGAAAACTAGGTGTCTATACTGGTGACCTCATCATTGCTGGTTTTATTTGTAAAAAAGTTTTGGCTGGTACTAAACTGGCAATGCATTCCAAGTACTTGGCAGGTATGTATTTTACTGGACTACAAAATCAACTTTTCTTATAAGGTCATGGAATGGGACTATGAAAAGAACATGTCACCAACAACAGTTCAGTGTTCATGTTAGCACTACAGTCTGTAACCTCCTGCATAATAACCTCCAGCAGTACAAATGTTAGACATGCTCCTGCTATTCCATTAGTAGAGCATGTGATTTTAACAGTAAGAAGAAACTAGACTTTCTATAAAACATCCCTGTATTTGCCCAGACTGTTAACAACTACAGTGGTTTCTCATACCCAAATACCCAGCTTTGTTTAAAAACCAAAACTGGTTGCTTGTCAAGATCCACGTTGAATTCTGGTATACAGAAATAGGAAAAAAAACTCAACATTCCTAAGCAATAGATAATCAAATTATTAAACACATGGTAAGTTTCTTGTCCTAACCAAACTGTGATCACTAATGTCCTGGCCTATCAGTTTTATCTCTTACTTGTTCCCCTAATGCTAGATACACAATTACAAATGAAATTCCCAAGTGCCTAAAAAATTTATTCAGCTTTCCACATAGAACTCAGCATGTACCCAAACTCAAAAACATATATATTACTAATAATTTTGTGTTAACAGTATGAATATAATTTCCAATCTACTGTCCCTGGGCAACAATCAATCATCTGTCTTTTTGGTTGATTGACTAATATATATCCTTACTTAAGTACATAATCCTTTACCACTTCCCAACTATCTTAAGCTCTGACTCCCAGTGGCTTATCCTATTGAAATTAAGTGTAAAGGCCTAATAAATTAGCAAAGCATAATAAAAATTACGTATTAAGATAGCTTATTTCAGTTCAATTTCATATATATAAATTTTTTAACATTATAGTTGGGAATCCTGGCTTTGTGTTTTTCTACCCCAACACACTCAAGGAAATACATTCTATTATCAGTACTGAAGCTCACTTCCCAAACCAATTCACAAAAATTGTTCAAGTAATCAAGGTTAGTGGATTAATAAAACAAAGGTTGACTTCAACATGGGTTAGTTGGACACACTTTTTAATATTTGTCTTATAAACATGTACCTGTAGTACTAGTACAAGGTAAAATACTGGGGATTAGTGCAGCTTAAAAAACTCTAGCAGTAATATGTCTAATCTATCAACTTCATGTTTTAGTGCAGCTGAGTAATGACATGGCCAAGGAAATTTGAATCTAAAAAATAATCCAAAGAAAAAGCTCTTTACATCAGAAAAGGATTGTAGTTTTACTTTCTAGAAACTTGTGGCAAAGCACTAATTGTAAAAACCCTTTAAAGCTTATGCTTAAGCATGAGTTCCAAAGCATAAACACTGCAAACTATGCCAGGCCATAACATCTATATCCTTACTTTTAACTTACACGTGAACAAAACGCAATTTTTCACAAATTTTAGAGATCTCAGAAAGGTGAACTGAGATCATATAAAAAATTTTAAGAGAAGATGGCTTGAGGGTGTCCCTCTCTACAGGGGCAAATTTTGATGACCGAGGCATTCCTTTATTCTGTACTACAAGTTCCATGCATTTTTAAAAAGCCGTTTTAGTTGTGTTGGAAAGAAACTGTAGAAACTTTAAGATACACATTTTTATGTCTAATGCCAGAGACCAAGACTTGAAAGGGCTTATACCCTCCTCACAATTTCATTCTGGTTTTGGCTTTATAAAAAAATGCTCTCTCACAGACCTACAATCATTTTTGAGAAGTATCTAATACCACTGTTTGAAAAGCCACATTTTAAAGTAATTCTCATTTTAGTCATGCAATGGAACCTATTGTAAAAAAAAAAAAAAAAACCTTAAGATGAAAAGTGAATTTATTTCATAGAAAAACATTAAGTCCCACAACTGAGGCAATTAAGTAGAGAACATAATTTAACCATGCTTGTAAGCACTGTTCTTTCCTAGGAAAAAGTCCTAAGAAAATAGTCTTCTTTCAAGAAGCTTTAATATCATGCTGCTATAGTGTTCAGGACATCTAGTTTCACAATTCACTATTTTCAGACATGGTCTACCCTAGGTACATGAGAGCCTTCATATTGCTTTGAAGATTTAACATGGTTTCATCATTTCATTGTCAAATTGACTTGAGCCATGCTTCATTTTAAGATTTCATCTTGCCAGAATTCTGACCACTGCCTCCTAGGTAGGAGCATGAGTTCCTCCACCAAAGGTTAGTTAAGACTATTGTGATATAACCTTTCTACCATCACTGCTCCTGAGTTAACCTCATTTCTATCTTAATATAAAAAAAAAAAAAAAACTGGTTTAACACTTTTGAATCTTGCCAATTTAACACTTTCCTATGTCTGGAATACAGTTTTCATACTATTGTAAAAGAACCACACTGAATCAACTTTTAATTCAGGGTCACCATGACAAAAATTATCTTCAAAATTTTATAGTGAAAGCACCCCCTCTTTAGTTAACATCAATCTCAGCATCTTCTCTGAGTACAGCTGAAACATTTTTCTGAACTATTCATTTAGTTTGTTCATGTTCTTTGGTGTTTTTGTCTGTCATAGAGGGGAGATACAGTCATCAGTGAACAGATTGTATTATACCAAAACCAGGCATTTCTTAGCTTACCTATTCTTCCCCCCTTTGCTCAATTGTGGTATGCTCTCTGCTAAATTACTTTTTATGATCGTTTTCATAAAAACAGACAATTGTTTTTAATTCTGATCTTGAGACCACTCCTTAAAATCTTAGTATTTTCCTGGATAGCATTTTTTCTCTCCTAAAATCTTTTTGTACTAAATAGGCATGGTAGCCTACCAAAACAGTGTTGTGTGTCCATTACTTTCCAATTGCCACTGTAATACAAAGCCTTAATAAGCAATTTTAAATTATATCCAAGATTTTTTAAAGAGCTCTGAATATTCAGGACACCTAAGCCCTATTAGCAAAGAAGTTTTGAGTCTTCCCCCTTGGGTAAATCTATGCAATCCTAATAACTTACAGTGAAAGGTAGCTCATGCAATGCAGTGGTTGCTAGCAGTTAATTGCTGAGACAAAAGCCCTTGAGGCACTACCATGTATTGTTAGGTATTCCTATGGTAATTACAAGATAAGCCTTTGTTCCAAGAAACTTCTCAACTGAACCTACACCATCATCTTAAACTCAATTCCAGCTCCTTGCAAGAAAATTCCTAGGAATATGAATAAGTTAAAGAAATCTGACTTTAAATAAAACAAAAATCTAATCAATCAAAAATATAGACAAACCTAAAACTTACCAGAGCCAACCTAAAAGCACCAACCAAACACACTTAACTGAAGTCAGGTTTTAGTTCTACAATTTGACTCCTGATTCCTCACTTCACATCAGTGAGGGTCCTTTAGATTTAGTGTTCTGTGCAAACCCAATAAAATTACAATTAGGGGATCTAATGTTATCACATAGCTACAGTCAAGTTAGCAGTGTTGTGTAGTAGTGAAATCAATAATTGGCTTGTATGATGGCTTCTAAAAGCGTCTGTTCCCAGAGTTTCATGTAAATAATCAGTTGTGGACAGCCATAAACATTTTGTAAAGATGATAAACTGAGTGTTAACTTCTCCCAGCCAGTACCTTTTTTCCCCTCATTAGATATGTTAAAAGTCATATGGCGGGGGGAGGGAGGGGAAGGGAAGAATTCAACTTTACTTCATCATTAAAATCAATTGTGAGTGTACATTTAAGTTTTTAAAACCTAAATGTTCCAAGTACAGAGTAAAGAATAAGCTGTCCAGAAAGCACGCAAATATTCTCCTCTTGGGAGTTTTATAAAGGGATTTTGAACCTTGATGGCGACAATCCCAAAACAAGAGTAAAATGAATTCTTTTTATTGCAAACAAACGTCTAAATTAATTTCTCCACCCACTTTCTTTAGAAAGAAAAAGAAATCAGCAGGCTAAGGAGATACCCATTCAAGAACTGACATGATTAAAAATTAAGATATAAATGGGTGACTCACAATTTCATTAGCTTACAAAGGTGGTGGAGTTAACTACTACAAGCACACTAGTTATACAGTATTTTGTGGGAGAAGGGCATACAGACATAGCTAACTTCATATAGATCCCATTAGACAACTGGATTTACAACAAGTTTTTTTAATAAGAAATGGGCAAAGCCAGCTTTCTTTTCAGAATCAAAATGCAGAACAAATGGAAAAATTATGGTATTTAACCTTCACAAGTTTGAGCCTCCACAAATAATGCAACCAAGTTTTTACATTTTTAACAGCCCTTCTACATACACTCCATCTTCTCTATCTCAGTTCCAAGTTTTATCTTCATTCCCAATTATGCCAATTCCATAGCTATTTAAAAAGAAAAAGCCTTCCCAGTTATTGTCAAAAACTACTATTTAGCGTACCCCCTCCACTGCTCAGCAAACTACAGAGAGGATGGAGTGTAATATGAGCGGTACAGAGTCTTATGCAATTCATGAGGACCATTTAGTCCTTACATGAATCTGGTTGCTAACATTTCTACTATATTGTGACAATGACTCCCGACTGTTATCTCTGTGAGAAATGGGGAGAGTAAATTCTTAATAAAAGACACCAGGTACAAAGCAACATTTTACTTTTGTTGTGATAAAAAAAAAAGTCACATTTTACAGATAAAATGTAGAACCCTGAAATACTGACACATTCTCTTATCGTGCACAATGCTGAGGTTCTCTTACGATTCACTTTAAAACTGCAATTAAAAATGTACAAAAAAGAAAAAGAAAAAAAATCAACCCACAAAGCTTCTAAAAAAGGAACCCGCAGGCACTTCCTCTTGTGGAATGTTTAAAAAGTTAGCCTACTAAAGAAAACAGTCGACTTCTTGTGAAGGTTTTGGAGAAATATGTATCAGTTCGTTTTATTTGGGTATTCAATAATATCCTTGGTGATAATGCTGACTCCATGGCTTCTGACCCCAGAATTGCTGTAAGAGAAAATTTTTTTTTTAAAGAAAAAAACATCAATATGCCACTCAAACTGCTTTTAGGAAATGACAATGAATCTAATTCAGAGTAATTGCTGGAAACAAATTTATACCTGTCATAGCTGATTTCTATCAAACCAAATTTTAGTATATTTGTATTAATACCCCATTTATTGTCATCAGTAAACACATTACAAAAAGAAAACATCATGACTTGGTTAGTTAATACAATTAAAGCTAGTAGCAACAAGAACAATCTGTATTAAATAATATTACTTTATTTAAAAAAAAGTTATCGGAAACTCCAACCTATTTTGCATTCAAAAAGATGACTACAACTGCAACACAATTCACACCTTGCCCTGCATTGACACTTAAACACACTTCAATCCCTAGACAAGATCTTTTTCAAGACTTATTCTTATGAACTCAAAATACAATTAAATATACATAAACATGTAAGAAATTACTTACACCCTGCTGCCACTGGTTGTAGCCCTGAGATTGATTTTTGTAGCCACGATTGTTTCCTCGTCCTCTGAAGTTCTACAAAACGGGAAACAACTGTTAAGAACTCACAGCACAACTTGTTAGGTTTGTACATGGTGACAGGGCAGAGAAATGCACGTTAATCATTAAATTCTAGCACCCCTCTCTCTATATTGGTGTGTTCTGCTCAGGAGTTTCATTTATTCATTATATGAGACATCATCATCTAACCTGACCTATTTCTAGTTACCAGGAATATCACATCTTACCAACATTTGATTTTTTCTCATGGCAACGTACTGTGTTACCTTACAATTCTTACCCAGGCTACACAAAATAAGCTTTCAAGCTTCCATACTATATTAAAAAAAATAGGCCAATGACAGCTAGAGTTAAGTCATTACCTGGTTGTAGTTCCCTCTGTTGGGCATTCCACCTCTGTTGTAGTTCCCTCTGTTTGAATAACCACCACGGCTGGGAAAAACTGGGCCACGAGGATATGGATAGCCAATTCCACCACTTCCTCCACCACCTCCACCTCTCTGTGGCATATTGCCCCTTCTGTTATATCCACCACGATTACCAGGAGCTAAAATCAAGAGATCTTTAGTTTAACAGTGCTGGACGTTCTTTACACACTATTTTCTTCTTCTGGACTTATTTTAGGAGAAATTTTAAATACAAGTTTAACCTAGTTGTGTTTATAGTCAAATCACTATCAGTATTTGTTTATCAAGAATATTTTAAACTATTTGCTAGGGAGTGAGGATCTATCAGGAAGAAACCGCTTGTGTTAAATTCAGCTAAATAGACCCAAACCAGTTTAGCACGTTTCAAAACCTTGCAAATACAGATGCTCAAAACTGAAAGAAAATTGACTTGCCCCCTCCTCTGAAATTTCCACCACGCATATTGAATCCACCACGTCCTCTATGGCCACCGCCTCTGTTAAACTGGTTCTTGCCACTCTTATTCTTATTACTCTTCTTTGAGCCAGTGTTTTGTTTCTTTTCTGGTGGAAGAGCCTTTTTGCTTTCTTCCTTATATTGCTCCAAAAGTTTTTGGGCTTCCTCCTTCTGAAGTTCAACATAGGTTATTTCATCAAAGCACTCAGCTACCTCTGGCAGTGTAAAGTTCCCTACAAGGAATAAAGTCAGATTAACTTAAAATCCCACTACAAATTCACAATCCTAAAGCTTTACAATTCTTGAATGGTTTCAACCCTTATCTTCCCATGGTTTAATGACTTTTTTCCTAACACAGAAAGAAGTCAAATACTCCTCCTAACAGAGAGTTAATGTAACTCCTCCAAGTGTATTACCAGCAGAAAATGCTAATTTACAGTTCCCACATGTAAGACACCAATCACTTCCAGAAATTTAAACACAGTAATAACAGAAATAAATCCCATGCCTTTCATTTTGAGGACTGCATGTTCTGGTAGGTCTTTCCCCTCAACTTCCGCTTTCTTTTGTGTTCTTTGCTTATAGTCTTCATCTTTTGGGCAAACTACAACTGCTTTTCGTTGAAAGCCTGCGAACAAGCACATTTTTCTCCTCTGGGCAGCAGCAGACACATTTGTCTTTAAAAAAGAAAAAAAAAAAAAAAAAAAGTCCATATAATCCCCATCACTCCACACAAATCCATTTTCAATTACCTTCTTTCAAATTAAAAGCTTAATTTACCTGATCCAAAATGAAATTTCGCTTCTTACGTGCAGCAATCTCAATAAACTTTCCAAGACACTGTGGAGCTCTCTGCAACAGTGTGTTCAGTTTTCCAGTATCTGCCATTTGCTTCTTAAAACCTGCCACCTATTTGCAAAAGTTAAAATTTTCCTTTGACATTTGTGTATCTTAAGCCAAGCCCTTAATTAGCATTAGCTTCCATCTTTATAAAAAGTAGGCAACATTTTGAAATTTTAAGTTTTTCTCACTGTTGCTACAGAAAGTCACTTATGCAACAAGAACTATACAATTCAATTTATTTAAGCTGCTAATGCTAATAAATGAAAGAATTCTACAGAGAATTAAGTCTGGTTATTTGAAAGGCAGTTTAAGTTATGAAGAGTCTAACTGAACCGGTGTAACTTTCCAAAACTCTTATGTCTGAATTAAAAGCTTACATACCATCATTTTATCCATAATGGTGTTTGTTCCAAGAATGTTGTATTTACCAGGGTTTTCTGCTGCATGTTTAGTAACCCAGGTAGTTTTTCCAGCTCCTGGCAAGCCAATCATCATAACAACCTAGAATGGAAAGAAATGTTATTCAACTGCCTATTTGGTAACAGCTACCTAATGCTTTCCCTTTTTTTAAATGCCTAAGAACCTAGTTTAAAATAACTTTTCATAACCCCTTAACAGGAATTACATTTGTCAAAAATTAACACGCCACATGAAAGGGGAGACAGCTTCTAAAAAAAGAACCCATTGCTTGACAGCAGCAAGTATAGTTGAAAGTAAATGAAACAGACTAATCATGCAGCTCATCTAAATATCATTTTGCCAAGCAAAATTTACCTATGTTTTTTTTTTTTTGGGGGGGGGGGAATCACTTACTTCACAATCTTTCTTCTCTTCAGGCCCTTTTGGTCCTCTAACTCGATCCTCTAAGGGGACATTCTGGATGAAAGTATAGTCTTCAGGTATTGGGAAATATGGCTTTTCCTTTTGACCAAAATTAAATTCAACTGCACAGTTGTGGCAGAGAACATGTGGGAAGAGTGGCCGTCCAGCAAGAACCTCCTTACTAATTTTGAAAGCAACGCCAAGATCTTGTCCATTCTTAGCATAAGAGAGTTCTACTTCATCACTTTCAAAGTTCTGTTGATGGGGGAAGAGGGTGAATAGTTTAATGGTTTGAAATTTGTTTCCTAGAAGCCTTCTGTAATAACTGCAAACTAGGAATGAAGCTTATCCTACTTTAAAACACATTTAGGTTACGTTAAGGGCTTTCTAATGGTTATAAAACAATGGAAGCTGTTATCTAAAAAAGCAGAAACAAATAGTGACCTGGAAGGTAACAGATTTTCCAGTTAATTCATCTTAACCCGATTTCAGTTAAGTTGAAAGCTGACAAGAACTTAACATTTTAAAAAGCCAATGACACATGGAAATTTAGCTGACTTACAGCAAAACATGTGATCACATCATTTTCATCAAACTTTTCTCCATAATCTTCAGTCTCACAGTTGCATGTTTTTATTCCTTTCAAAGAATACCCGTAAGAAAATTCTTCTTCACCTAAGAAAGTAACTTTCATTTAGTCATTTTCAAACAGTCCCAATAGCCCACATATTACCTTACTATTTATTTAATACGTAGGAATCAAAAAAGAGCAGTCAGTATATAATCTACTAGTCTTTCATTCACACGGACTATGAGGAGACCAAAATTCCCAAACTGAGCAACATGGAAAACATTCTATTTTAAAATGATGATAAAAACTAAATAAACTTAAAAATTAAACCCATGTCCACTCTCTCTAAACTATTACATGGATAAAAACAGACCACTTTAGAATGCCTTCTATAGTCTGTGTCCTAGAACACCCTGAACTGAACATGCATGAATACATTAATAATGAAATGGAAACTTTACCAAGCAACATTCCACTTGTGGTTAGTGACCAACCAATCCGAACTTCATGTATGTCAATATCTTTAGTATATAAATGTCTTACTGGGATCTTCTCTGTAACCTAAAAGTTAAACCATAAATGATCAAACTATAAATAAGCCAATGAATATGATAAACCTTTGAGCCCTGGCTTATTTCATTTGGCCCAGGGACTAATTCTTCTGTGATTACCTATACATGAAGAAAACCACTCAAGCCTCCATCTCCAACATAAGAAATTTCAAAATGGAGGTAACTGGCGTTTGACTTGAAACGGTATAAGTACTCCAACCGAGTAACATTAAAAATGTTTTAAAATGACATTCTCAAGTAAGAACTAAAACCAGGAGTTTTATTTTTAAACTAACTTTGGTGACCCTTTCAATTACCTATAAAAAAGGAAACGCCCTGAAATAAAAGTCAGGATCTGTATGGCAAATTCTGATTAAACATGTTCAACTGTTACAAAATAAAGGTACCATGCCCCTCTTCTAGTCCACAATGTTTAAAAAATAGAAGTCTCTGATGTCTAATAGCATCAGACAAATGAAAACTCGGGAGTTCTTTAAAAAGAAAAAATTTACCTTCATCTCAAAACAGACTTTGCCTTTTGACACTCCGTAAGATGCCCTTCCTCCAGCCCAGAGAAAAGCAAAACTCTCCATGGTAAGGGAAGATGCACTGAGGCGATCTCTTGATATTTTAAAATGTAGATCACAATTATCTGTAATATATCAAATATTATTTCTTTTGACAGCCAACGTAAAAATATCTGCTACATAGACAAAACTTGGTTATTAAAATTATTGCACATTTCTTAAATGCTACATAGAAATTGCTTTTAATCATGCTGCTATTCTAATTTTCAGTTTAAGCCCCACTCCCACCAAGTCACTCTTGCCAAATTACAAACTACTAAAGTGTGTAGTAACTAAGAGAAACCAAGGCTTTACATGTATATTTTAAGTTCATAAAATAAAACAATATGACATCAATACATACCTGCTCTGCTCTTTACCTTGATTTAGAGGCAAGCAGTAGAGGATAGCAGGAAATCAAAGTGAAGTATGCCAGAACCAGGTAGAATTTACCAGTGCCAAAATAAAACTGAAGGGAGGCCACGGACCAAATATTTTAAAAGGAGTATGAGTTTTTGATCCTGCACTTTGAAATTTTAAAGCACCAGCAACTCTAGAGCCTAAATTCTTTTCTAAAACTTGTGAAGGCAACTTCATTCTACAAAGCACAAACCTGATCTAATGTTAGGCATTGACAATTCTAGACCCCATCCCCAAAGCTTTCCTGTTAGTGAAAAATAATGGGGGCTTATTCACTTCTAGGATTATCCAAATCCAAAGTCTTTAACCTAGCTACCTTTGGGTCACTGGCTTATTAGCATGCACCTTCTCAGAATTCCCAAGTGAGGGAAAGCTAAAATTTAGAAAGCTGTTTTCATTTATGTGAGGAAACGGATACTTTTCAATAAATTGCATTCAAACCCAATATTACACTTAAATTCCAAGGTGATCAGCTTAAAAAAAAAAAAAAAAAACCACATCTGTTTGCCTTTTAGTAATCTGGTTACCTTATTAAATCATTGCTTCAGTATCTTGCAAATTTCTATTGAGTTCATATTTAACTGAAATTAGCATAAAACTTAAATCTACTACTTTCCCCATATGCATCTTTTAAAAATTTGGAACTTCAGACTTCACTATCAACTACCTCTAAAGAGTATACACTAATAAAAATCAAGTTTTACGTTTACACTATTACAAATCTGAATAGAAATCTGTATGGGGTGAGAATCTAAGCTCTACAGGGCATAAATCTATTTTTCATCCTTTGTTCTGTTCATCACTTATAGAATTGTGCTTTCTATTGTGCAAATTGTGTAAATTTTGTCATAAAAATTACAAATCTGACAGCCAAAGCCCATTTAGAGGTTTGCAATACTTCCTCATACTCAATTGCAACCCAACTGGGTAAAGTAGCAATATTTACAGCGCTGCCATGATACCATCGCTGCTGAAGAAAGCTAGTGGCCCAGTGATAGCCCACTGCTGCTGCCCCAGGTCTTTGGAAGAAATCAACTTATGTTAAAGCAGCAGCTACTGAACTGGAATTGAGAACAAAAGAATGGTTATTGAAAAAGTAAATTACAATCTTTTAGAATAGGGAATATACTTGTGAACTAATGGGAAAAATCATTAATAAATATTTAACTAGTCCAAATAGCTCACTTAATATAGTCCACAAGAAATTACCTTAAAGTCAAAGCCTAGGACACATTATTAGTCTTACAAGTTTCAGCTAACTAGTCAGAAAATCGGCATTGATTTTAACATTCCTACCATTACTTTCAAAATACATTAAAAAAATTATCAATTTACCAGAACCTTTCAAATGATCAATACAACTAATGCTAAGTTAAACATTAAACTACTGGAACCAAAGTAAAAGCCATCAATCTTCCTGCTTTTTACAAAACCCCTTTCAGTTCACTAATCTTTCTGCATTTAAGCTCAATTTACTGCAGTAAGTTTTCTAACATTTTGGAACCAAAATCACATTTGGTAACTGGAGAAGAAACCACTTCACTTACAAGTATCAAGACAAACCACTGTGTCATCGAAGTGTTCATCTTCTTCTTCAACAGGTGGCTGAGGAGATTTGGCTCTGAAAGACAGAAATGTCTCCTGATACAGCTTTTCCCACAAAAGAATAAAGAACGGGTAACAAGTAAAACCATGTCAGCATCCTCTACCTGCTGTACTTGTTCTCTTCAATATACTCAAAATATCCACGGCCATGATCTTCACGAGGTCTTTTAACACCCCTCTTTTTATCTCCGCCTTTCTGCTCTGTTTTGCCGTCTCCTATAACACACAACACGCCTATGTCAGAGGCCCAGCCGCCAATACCACACGCACAAATCCCCGCTTCTGTTCATGGCGCAGAAAGGGCTCAAGTTTTACCCTGGTTTTCCGCACATTTCCAATCTCCGAGTCAAACACGCATCCAAACAATCAGCTATGAACTGGATTAAAGTTAGTGACGCAATCTAAACACATTTTTAATCTTGCCGGTCCCGTGGAAAATTCGAGAAAGCGACGGAAAACGACCGGGCCCGGGCCGCGGGCCCACGTGTACCCCGAAGAGAGTTCAGGAAAAGGGGCGGGGCCTCGCGCCCAGCGCGCCCCTCCCCCACCCGGGCCCGCGCTCCCGGAGGCCGCATTGTACTGATCTTCCGCCCCGCGCTCCCCGCCCGGCCCCGCCCGCCGGAAGTGACGTCACGCGAGCCCCGGTGCTCCTTGCACAATACAGTGGCCCAGAGCCGCCAAAGCGCGCCCGCCCCGGGCCCTCGGGCTGCTCCCCTCCCCCCGAGACATGTGCCCGCACCGCGCGCACGCAGCGCCGCGGCGCCACCGCGGGCCGGCGGGGCTCCCGCCCGCCGCCCGCCCGGCTCCTCCCCCTCCAGCGGCAGCTGCAGCTCCCCCTGGCTCCCGAGCCACATAATGGAGGCGCTGCCACCGCCGTCACACACACACCGAGCCCGGGCCTCTCGGCTAATCCGGGATTCCCCGCGCCCCCTCCCCCACGCCTCCCTCGCAGCGGCCCCCGCCCGGGGCTCCCTCCGCCCGGCGGGGCTCCGGCAGGCCTGGGGCACGGTCCCCACCCGCGCGGGCCTCCCGCCGCGCGCAACGTACAACGCAGCACTCACCCGCCGCCGGAGCCCCGGGGCGACCGCCGCCTCCGCCGCCTTCCGCCTTCTTCTTACCTCCCGCCTGCTGCTGGCCCTGCCTCGCCCCGGGCGGCGCTACCGTCACCGCGAACAGCGAGGTGGGGCCGCTGCTCTTCCCCGCGGCCTCCTTGGCAGCCCCGCGCTGCTGCTGGGGCTGTTGCTGCGGCGTCGCCGGCGGTTGGGACTGCTGCTCCCCGTGCCCGTTCTCGTCGCCCGCGCCTTCCTCCTCGTCGCCCAGCTCATCCTCGCCTTCCTGGAAACCCTGATCGTCGCCGTTCTCGTCTTCCGAGGCGGCCTCCTCCTCCTCCATCGGGCCCGAGTCGGCCGCCCCCGCGGCCCCGTTCTCCTCCCCTAGCTCCATCTGGTCGCCATCCAAGGCCGCGATCCCTTCCTCCTCCTCTTCCTCCTCCTCTTCGTCGCCGCCGGCCGCGGCCTCCTGCTCGAGGCCTGCACCCGAGCGCCCGGCGGAATCCCCGCCCAGGTCTAGGCTGCCGTTCCCGGGCTCCATGGCGGGGCGGCCCCCGGCCTCCTCGTCGTCCAGCGCGGCCTGGAGGCGCTCCATGAGATCGGCCTTGAGGCCCTTGTCGGAAAGGCGCCGCTTCTTGAGCTCCTCTTTCAGCTCCGACACCTTCAGCTTTTTTACATTAACAGGCGAGGAACTCATGGTGAGGGCCCCGATTCACCGCTAGGCGCTGGCTCAAACTTGGCTCCGCTCACTCGGCCACTGGCGGCGGCTGCGGCGGCTGCTCCTCGGCTCGGGCGGCGGCTGCGGCTGCGGCTGGAGTGGGTTCGTGCTGCAGAGCGGACCCGCCTGGTGTCGAACGGCGCCAATTCCTTTCACCGAGTTCGCGAGGGAGACGCGGAGACTCGCCTGGCGCGAGCGAGCACGCAACGTCCTCTCGCAGGGGCGGCGCCGCGCACGTAATATAGGCGCCCCGCCCCCTCGTGACGCGGGCGCTGCGCGGAGGGAAGCCGGAGCGCGCCCGCGCGCCGCCCCGCCCCGCCCGCCCCGCCCCCGCGCCGGCCCCCGCCCCGCGCCGGGCCGGGCCGGGAGCGCGGCGCGGGCCCCGCTCGGCGCTTCCAACTGGGACTGAGCAAATGGAGGAAAAGGAAACCGCCGTTCGGTTAAACCGACCCGCTGCGACATCTCCCGGCCCCTCCGAGGCTTCGGCGGCGATGCACGTTTTGCTTTCTGCTTGTCCGGCCCGGAGGCCGCGTTTACCCACACCCTCTCATTCCTCCCCTCGGCCCCTTGCGGTTCGCCGCCGCCGGCCTTTTCTTCCATCTTAGGCCGCCCGCGCCCGCGCCCCGGCTCTGTTTCCAGCTCCCTCAGTTTTCATTTGTTTTGATTTGTAAAACACTAGTTGGCAGCTGGACGCAGGGGATTTCCTAGCGCCATGTGTGTTTACTTTTTCTCAGCCTCGCCTCGCGCCCCGGGTTTTGAGTTCGGGAAGGGCGAGGGCCGGGCCCTTCTTTGTTCCCGGCCCCTCTGGCCCGGCCGCGACACAGAGACTCGGCGTCAGGGCCCGGGCGTCGTGCTGCAGGACCGGCCCCGCGGGCCTGCCCATGGCGGCTGCGGCTACTGTGCGCCCAGCCGGGGAAGTTAAACAGGCCGCGTTTCCGAGCTGTCTCTCCTGCCGGCTGGACGGACCTCCCGTTGGACAGACGCCGGCCCGCGCACCCGGCCGGCGCGGTCGCGAGGTCCCTGCAGCTGCCCACGAGCCCTGGCCCGGCCAGATAAACACCTTGATTGTGTGTCCCTGTGCCTCTAGAACAGCTCTTGGCCAAAGCATGCTGAAAATAATGAAAACACATGGAAAATAAAGGGCCTTGACTTTGTAAAAAGAAAAAATAGACACTCTCAAAAAGAAATCTGTTATTTCGGTGTATTTTAGAAGTTAAATTTTTCGCTTTACTAAGTAAGGGGTATGTCATGTCCTGAAGTTTTAGGGCACCAGACTGTAGGTTTGTGATAGAGGTCAACGTTTTAAACTCCAGAGAATCTGCACAGTCACTAGCCAGTGTTCCACAATCTGGCTAAGGAGATCAGTTATACCCACTGTTCGGTGCTTTAGCTGTTAGAATAATGCTGCCCCAATATTGATTTGAAATTTGGAAAAATACACATAGGAACTTTCTCCCTTAAACTAGTAGGATTTAACTGATTAATAAATATTAGCTTTAAGGTTCTTTTTCAACAGCTCTAATGAAACACGTACTTTACCTGACATGCATAGAGATGAAATATTAGCATTTGTGAAATGATTTGACTTGAAATTAATGAACTATGTAGAGCAACGGTAATTCTGAGCTCGGGGTAATGGAGGTTTAAGGGATAGCACCCAAAATAGGAACTTTCAGAGAGTGCCAAAAATTCATTTTCACCTTTGGTTATAATGTCCTTGGTATGTGTAAACAAGTCACAGACTGGAATTTTAATTTTTTTAATTTTTTGTCCTTGTTCAAAAATGGGGAGAGAGCTACCAGGGGTTTGCTTGTATGTTCACACACTGGATAATTAGTCCCTTCAAGAACCACAGTTAAATCAGTTATCATGATGGTCCTTGAAGTTTGTAGGTGTTCTTAGATATTATTTACAATTTTAAATATTGCTTATAGGAAAATAATTTCCGTATAAATGCAAAAAAAAACTATAAAAATAAAGTTATGTATCTATAATCTACTTACAACTATAGTTTTTTTTTTAACACAGCAGTTGTAATAATAAACATGAAAACAATTCAGATGGACATGCCAAAGGTCCATGGCTTTATCTCCAAGAGTTTTGAAGACTTTCAGAGCTTGATGGAATTTGGAGATCATCCTGAGTCTGCTCATTTCACAGCCCAGAAAGCAGAGGCCCTCACTGCTCCCCCACCCCAAAACCCCAGTGCTCCTCCATTACATTGGGTGAACTTAGAAGATATTTGAAAGAAAAAAGGTTTTTATAAATGCTCAAAGATCCATCATCTTACAGTTTGTCCTTTTTAAAAATAGGTGAAATCTGTCATTTGATATTTTATGTTACCACTTGAAAGTACAAGCGATGACTTAATTTTACTGATTGTTTTGTTTCTTATACTTTCAATGTCATCATGATAGCCCTATTTTAGAGACCAGTGTGTTAAGAGGTCACTTTTTTTTTGGTGAGGGACTTATAAGGAACCTAAAATTCCCCATTTTTGAAATTCTGGAGACTACCTCTAATACAGAGTGGAATAGGAGACAAATTCTCAAATGCATAATGTGATTGGTGAATTATCCATGAGTACTAGATCTTGCAAAGGTCATTACAAAGTTAGAGTACTCAGAATGTATAGTTTATATTTTGATGTTGAAGCAAAGACACATACCTAAATGCCATAGTTTGACGCACAACTCACTCAGCGAATAATTTTTGAGCATCTTCCCTAATAGAGGCACCAGTGTCCATGGAATATAGCAGTGAACTCTGTAATTATGCTTTTGCTCTCTTAGGGAGAGTTAGCCAACACGCAAAATAGAGATGGTAACAAGTACTAGAAGGAAATAAGAAATGGGAGAGGGACAGAGGTGGGGCTAAGATTTGAGTTAGAAAATGAGTGGTCACAGAAGCCTGAGAAATCCGTTAGCATTTGAGTAAATTTCTGGAAGCTGTGGAGGGAACAGTAAATAGGCTTTAGGAGAAAGATAGGAAGTGAAAGCAGAGCTAAGAGAAGAGGGACAGGTTTTCAGCAGTCTTGTAAGCAATTTGCTAAAGACTGGCTTTTGGCTTAGTGAGATGGAAGACATTGAAGGGTTGTTAGCAGTGAAGTGACAGGAGCTGACAGGAAAGCTAAGCTTAATGGATTCAGGATACTATTCCACTAAACTTGGTTAGTTTTTCATATAATACCGTCCTAACTGAAATTAATGAAAGAAGCAAGAAATATGCTAAGGTAATATTTTCCAAGATTACAAAAATGTTAAAAGTTACAAGTCCTTCACGTTATGCATTACAAGTAGACACTTTCAAATAGACAAACAGGAAAATCCAATTGGAAAGAAAGATGTAACAAATTCTGATTAAAAGTACAATCTTAAAAATCAGACAGACTTTGCTTATAGTCTCATCACACCACATAATGGCTGTGGGTCCTTGGACGAGATACATAATTTACTTCTCTGTGCCTCAGTTTACTCATGTATAAAATGATAGCCGACTCATGAGGTTGTTGGGAAAATTCACTAAATATACAGTGCTGGGCACAGGACAGGAGCTTAATAAATATTAATCCTGGGGCCTCCCTGGTAGCGCAGCGGGTTGAGCACAGCTCTGCGCTGTGAAGCTGTCCGCAGTCTCTACAGCGCAGGTTCGATTCCTGGAAGGCCAGGGAGATTCCCACGTGGTGTGGCAGACCTCTCCTGTCTGTTGCTCCCGCTGCTCCCCCTTACCAGTGCTTTCGGTCTGTCTGCCTGTTCTGCTTCCCATTCTGTCTCTGGTGAGTCCTCTCACCCTCCCATGCCTTTGGCCTGTACCCCAGCTATTGTTATAAATAAAAAATAAATCCTAAAATAAATAAATATTAGTCCTCATTAGGTGGGTGGAACAATTTGATATACTAGATTTTAATTAACATTAAATCTTATTTAGGAAATTTTTACTCTACATATATTGTAAATTATCAATTGTTCATGGTTAGACATCACACTAGCAAAGATTGAAATGAAGTCTGGACAGGAAAGTAAAGCCTTTACTATTACCAGGTATGTGACCCTTGGAAATTACATGATCTTTCTGGATATTAGCTCTCTCATCTATAAACAAGCAGAGCAGACTAGATTTGTAGAGTCTTTCCAACAAGGACTTCTGTAAGTTTCCTTTTTGCTGACTCCAAGACTAAATGGGGAAGCACTGTTAAACTTAAATTGTCACTATTCATATTCAGGTTTTACTTATATTTAAAACTTTGCATTAGAGTCTCATTGCACTCTACAATTTATGAGTAGACATGAAATTGGAACTAGTGTACTATAGTTTTTTAATTTTAATATGGTACAAAATACTTGCATTTATATGAGAGTTGGATACCACAGCAAATGAAGTTTTCAAATAAGTGGTTTCTATTTGAGTCATCTTGTCTTTGATGTTATTACTCTGTCTTTACATAAGTTATGTAACTTTTGGTTTTTTTTTTAAAGATTCATTTATTTATGCATACTGGGGTACAGTATGGGGTACAGGTCAGAGGATTCACCAGTGACAGAGCGGGGAACAGAACAGGCAGATTGAAATACACTGCTGAGGGGAGCAGCGGACAAGACAGGAGAGGTCTGCTGCAACATGTGGGTAGCTTCCTGCCCGGGGATTGAATTCCTGCTGCAGTGACTGCGGATAGCTTCATAGGTTGCATCTTAACCCCTTGTGCCACCAGGGAGGCTCTCTGTAACTTTTGTAGAAAAAATGTGCCCATTAGAAAGTTGCAAAAAATTGGAATCATGCAGTTAATCATAAGACATCAGAACATTTCTGGTAACTGGAATATTCACCAGGTGAAAATTGGTAACATTGACGAAATGTTAAACAAAGGTAAATTGAGTGAAGCAAAGTTTGTAAAGTCTGTGCCAGACACATTAGGAGTGTCTGGCCACAACCATACTACCTGACATAACAGGATGAAGAAAAATATTCAAACAATCCTGGGTTACATGACCAAGAATGAGATGAAAAACTAAAGTGATAAATGACCTCATAAGCTCTTGCCTTTTACCTGCACCTTTATCATCTCTCCCAAGCTATTCAAAGTTCCTGGGAGGGGACAGGGAGCAAAACAGACTTACCGCACATCTTGTCAGTATCTTCTAGCAACATTCCCTGGAAGTCCAGTACTGTGTAGGGAATGGGATAGAGGTTCAGTAATGAGAATATCTTCCCAAAATGTGTGAATTTGAATTGCCCTACAATCATAATGCACTCTAGAAAACTAATTTTAAAAGAAAATTTTCAAAAAGTCAAATAGAGGTTGTGATTTTTTTCCTAATTTTTCATGCTCATGGATTTTTACCCCCCCACCATCACCCTTTATAACCCTTTTATTTTTTTCTCCTTTCCCCTCCCTTTTAACCTCAGAAACCTCACTTGGTTCATTAGTGTGAAAGATTAGTTTTGTAAGTATTTTACTTTGCCAAATGGTCTGTTACTAAAAAGTCCAGTATTTGTCACTGTCATTCTGACTTGCTTTACAAATTCGATTCCCTCAAACTCCTTCTATTGTGTTGTAAATGGCAATATTTTGTCTTTCTTCATGGCTGAATAGTGATCCACAATATGGATATAGCACATTCTCTTCTTCTAATTCTACGTATATCGGCGGGCACTTTGTTGTTTCCATGTCCTAGTAATGTACATGTCCATGTAAATTATGCTGCAATAAGCATCGTAAGGCATATGATTTTTTTGCATTGATGGTTTCTTGTTCTTTGGACAGATGCCCAAGAGTGGGATTGCTGGGTCATATGGTATTTCTATTTTTAGTTGTTAAAGGTAAATCCAGGTGGCTTTTACAAATGGCTGCACCAGTGTACATTCTCAGCAACAGTGTAATAGGGCTCCACTTTCTCTCCATCCCCTCCAGTACTTGTTGTTAGGGGGTCTTTAATATGTACCATTCTCACAAGCATGAGATGGGATCTCATTGTGGTTTTGACCTGCAACTTCCTTATTAACGGCAATGATGTATCTGTTGGGCTCCTGAATGTTCTCTTTGTCATGTATCTGTTCTGATCTGCTGCCCATTTATTAATTGGACCATTTGTTTTTTTAATTCTTGAATGTTTTCTGTTTATCTTGGATATTAACCCCTTGTCAGTTGTTTAATATATGAATTCTCCCTCCCATTCAGTAGGATATCTTTTTAATCTACCCATATTTTCTTTATATGGAAATTTTTTAACTTGACGTAATCTCAGTTGTAAACTTTTTGCTTTTATTTCTTTTTCCATAGGGCTCAAATCTCCAAAAACATCTTTATCATTGATTTCATGAAATGTATCAACAATATTTTTCCCATGTAATTTTTATGTTGCAGTTCTTATATCTAAGTCACTAATCCATTTATAATTTATTTTTGTGCAGGGTGTTAGCAAATGGTCCAACTTCCTCTTTTGCGCATAGTTGTCTACTTTCCCCAGCACCATTTGTTAATGAGACTCTCTTTTGTCTCTAAAATAATCATGACTTCTTTATAAATGAGTTAAGTATTAATATGTATGTGGATATATTTCTGGGATTTTGATTCTGTTTCATTAATCCATGTGTGTATTTTTATCCCAAATCCATATTGTTTTAATTACTGTTGCCTTATAGTATTATGTGATGCCTCCATTTCGCTCCCTTTTTTCTCAGAACTGCTTTTGCTCTTCAAGGTCTTTTATGGTTCCATATAAATTTTAATATTTTTTATTCAATTTCTTTGAAGAATAGTGTTGGTAATTTAATGGGGCTGTGATAAATTTTATTTATTAAAGGTTTCTTGGCATAACACCCTTTAAATAGATAGGTAGGTAGATAGATAGGTAGATAGATAGATAGATAGATAGATAGATAGATAGATAGATAGATAGAACAAGTAAACTACTTTACAAGGTCAGCCTTCCACCTGACTATTATTATTGTCAGCACTAGTGAGCACCATCCAGTTTTATCAGTGATCCTAAACTAAACTCTGCTAGAGAGAATAATCCTAAACAAAGCAAAATTTTCATGATTCTGTGAATTTAATTACAAGCTCAAGTACTCTTCCCGTTATACCAACAACATATTGTGCAATCGCTTCTATCTAGTGAAACAGGGTTGTGCTAAAACTGATTTCATACTCATGTTCAGAGTTGCCATGCCCACGACTGTAGAGTCCATTCCTATATTTATATGTTCCATGTGTCCTAATCCATTTCCTCCTTAGATAACAGCGACAAATAAAAAGAGACTTCAACTCCTAGCAATATGATCAAGTACAGATGCTCAATATTTTGGGGGGACTTATTTAAAAGTTAGTGTTAGACTATTAAGTCTTCCAATTCCAGATATACATACCATCAAAAAGTATCATTCGATAGATGACCATTATCTGGAAAAGTACATAAATAAGATTATTGAGCAGTGCTAACCTGTGCTAACCTGGTCAGTATAGTAGCCACTAGCCACATATAGCTTTCTAAATTTAACTTAAACTAAAAATTTGATTCTCAGTAACACCAATTTCAAATGCTCTATAGCTTAATGGATGATACAGATTAGAATTTTTCCATATCCCAGAAAGTTCTTTGGGACAGCATTGTTAAAAGCTGTTTTGAAGAATCAACTTACACCAAGGAAGTTATATATGGCTCAACAGTCAATCTAAATGGGAGTGTGAGTGTGTGTGTGTGTCCATGTGCTTGCACGACATATACTTATAGACACACATATATATATAGTAAACTACCAACTCATTTATTTATTTACTTAATAAATATTTATTGAACACCTGCTCTGTACCAAGTAGTGCAATATGTACAGGGAAGACAGATGTGGATGACACCATCTCAGGCCTCCAATAGCTTGCATTTTGGAGAGAAATGCAAGCTGTAATCAGGATACTATGGGATACTAGTTCAGCTACATGGGGAACGAGCCATCTCGACCATCTACTGAGCCCATGTCTCTGGGGTTCCCGTGGTGTACGTTGGTGTACACATGCTTGTCCACCCACAAGCATCCACACATGCAGAAACAAAACCAAATCTCATATATACAATCAAGAATCCAGTTGTATGACATTTGCAAGTAAACAGTAATTAGCTATGATTATCTTATATCATATTCATTATTCTGTATTAAGAGCTGCCTATCATTTGCAGGCTTCTGCCAGCTGATAATTAAGTAAATCCTTCATTAAAAGCTACAGTGCTTCCTGCACTGTCCTAAGTGCCTAGACATTATGTTTACTCTGTATCTATATGGCCTTTCCTTCTTTTCCCTATTTTCACTTTGCTCTGCCCAAGCATACTTTAGATAGGAGGCAGTTTAACTCTGCTATATTTTGTCCAAATTCGTTATTTATCTTATGAACTGCCTCTTATGTAGCCAGTCCCCGTGCTGGGTACTTTATACAAAATAGCTCTAATTCTCATAACAATATCCTAAGGTATTATTAGTCTCAACTTATGGATACGAAAACTGAGAATCACAGGGGCTAGGGAACTTGGCCACGGTTGATAAATGGCGACACTGAGATATCAAATCAGAACTGGCTGACTCCCATGCCCAAACTTCCTTTCTTGCACCAATAAGTGTGTGTCATTAGAGTTTTAAAATCAAAACTGACACACGTTCTGCTCCAGAAAGATTTTATAGTACTGTATAGTCCGGAGAAAGAAACAGGCAAACAACAACTATATTTCAAGCATAATATGTGCATTCAGTTTGAGAAATGGAGCAAGGAGCTTCTTGGAAGTAAAAGCACATGAGCTGAGTCTTCAGAAGTGAGCAGGACTGACAGAAAGGGAAGGACATTCCAGATACAGGAATAGCCTCTGCAGATGCATAGATGTGAGAATCATTTCTAGGATTGAATTCAACATGGCCGGGCTATAAGGCTTCAGGGGCAGGAGAAGGGGTTGGGGCAGTGCAGATTGAAAAGAATCCAGTTAAATTGAGAAGTTGGAGCTTCACCCACTGATAAAGAGATGGGAAGGAGGGGCACTAAGAATTTCAACCTGCAAAGTGGCATGATTAAATATGAATGTTAGAAAGATCATGTAAGCAGAAAAATTTGGGAAAATTCACATGCCTACAGGCTCTGGGCAGGAAATAGAAATAAATGAAGAGGTTCAGGTGTAAAAAAAAAAAAAATGCAGTTATAACACATGGCAAGTCACATTTGGGTATTGCCAGGAATGATGGAGATTTTAGAGGACTGGAGCAAGGGCTCCTATTGAAAGGGGCAATCTCCTATGGCTGTGTGGGACTGGAACCCAGGATTGATTGGCTTTTCCATTTTTTCAAGGGAAGTGAGAAACTTTCTTTTTTATATGACATTTCCTGAATTTTAGAGGTGATCAACACTATGCAGCCATCCCCTAAAAGAAAAACATGTCAGGCCATTTGCACTGGAGGGCCTTGAAGGCGATACAGGCAGGAAGACTAGTTAGGAGACTATTCTAAGTTAGACAGGTGAGAATGAAATATTCCAGCTTTAATTCTAGTGGCAATACTGTGATGGGAGTGAGTACAATCTTCACTAAGGAGGGATGCAAAACTGTGTAATACCCCCTTTGAGGGTCTCGTTTTAAAAAAGATTTATTTATGCAAACAAGAGCTGGGGTATAGGCCAGAAGTGAAGGGAGGGTGAGAGGATTCACCAGAGACAGAGTGGGGCACAGAACGGGCAGACTGACTGAAATACACTGCTGAGGGGAGTAGTGGGTGAGTCACGAGAGGTCTGCTGCGCCATGTGGGTAGCTTCCTGGCTGAGAATCAAACTCATGCTGCATTGGCTGCGTGTAGCTTCATAGTGCTGAGACTTAACCCCTTGCAGCACCAGGGAGGACCCCGGGGTTCTTTTTGGACAAGTGTATGTCAAGGTATTCCACCTTTAAGTAGTTCCTTTCACACCTCACCCTGAAAAAGTCCACATACAGATTAAGAGACACATGAAATCTTGGAATCAAAGCAAGCCTTGGCAACATGTTGGCCTGAGAACTTGTTCCTTTTTCCCCTCTGCATTTTTATACCATTGAAATTGGATTAAACTGAATATGAAGGAGAGTTGTGATGTGGAAAAAAAACACAGAGGACAATGCATAACCCAAAGTGAGGCCATGTGTGGAGGGAAAGCAGAGAGGGAAAGAAAGTACAGTGAGAAGGAAAGTGAGTCTTAACTGTCAAGAGGTGGGGCCACCAAGAGAGGAAGGGAGGGAGAGAGGAAGAGACGCAGAGAAAGAGAATGAGTACCTCACACCGTTTTCATTTTTAAGCAAGTAGTAGTGATGCCATAGTCTCGATAGGTTGTCTGCCTGAGTCACTGCCTAGCTGTATCAGCTCTTAATTACTTATCCTATATCACACATACAAATATTATGTCATTATCTCATCCTTACAATGATTCCAAAATTATATGAGACTTGGTCTTACTTATTTTACTGTTTTAAGACTCAGCTAAGGTGTCACCTCTTCTAGAGGAGATTTTCCTGATTTACCCATGCCCTACCCTCCTTTGTCTGTGACTGCATGAGGTATGGGCTTCTGAGAGTCCAAAATGCCCAATGCTGTCCTTGCTCCATGGTTTAATAATGATCTGTTTCTGTGTCTGTCTCCTACTGACCGGCCTTCCCAAATGGGCACGGCTATATGTCTGAGCTCATTTTATATCCTCAGCCTAATCTGTAGGTAAGCATTTAGGACAGGTGATGTGTGGAATGAATGGACTTTTTAGATCGACATAACTCAGCAAATGGAGATACCCGCTATCAACCAAGTAGGGTTAGGTAAGGTAAGGACTTAGGCAACACTGCTTCTCTCTCAACTTCTCTTAACCTGTAACACGATTATGTCTTGTCAACCCCTGTGGGGTAAGAATCACATAGACAAAAATGCTAAACTATGAAATGCTATTAAATGTATGGTATTCACACAATTATTACTTATTTCAAACAGAATTTTGGGGGAAAATGGAAGAGAATGTTTTTATCTACCTTACCTCAATCTAAAATTGCTACCAGTGTTTATTGAAAGACTTTCCAAATAAAGTTTGATAGCTCTAGCAATGAGATAGCAGCATTGTGTGGATTAATAAGCAGTACCTCTTTTGATTGGGAGTGGAGACCATGCTTACTTAGTTCATCTTTTTCCTGGAGTTTTAAAGTCATATTTAAAGAATGGTCTGGAGAGAGTCTTGACTCCCAAATGTTTATCTGTGCACAAGGTTCACAACCGCCACTCTTGTTAAAGGAAAAAGATAATGGGGTGCCTTGTTCTTGTTACTTCTGTAAACATTTGATGTTAAGGTTCTGTTGGCTGGAGGCCAATAGTGAATGAATGGCCTTTCCCCTTGGAGTGTTTGCAGTACATGGGCCTTCCTCTCTAGAAACTGAACTCCTGAATCTGATCTTTATTACATAAATAACTCGAGCAGCCCAGCACTCCTATGACAAAGTTTGAAACAAATTTGCTCTCAAATTATGACCAGTTACAGGGCCAAGCCAAGCTAATTAAGCACTTTGTAAACAGAACCTTAACTTACATTTATCTAGAAGGAACTAAGGGAATTTATCTCCTGCTTGGGAGCAAGTGAATCAACAAGTTGAAAAGGGGAGACCAGTTATGTCTTAGGCTCATATTTTGCATCTTTCTGAAAGGTGATGTGAGCACTTCCTAACATAGGACAGTTGGAAGCATTGCCAAATGGGACTAATTTCCAGTTCTTTTCCTTTATCAAATTTGTGTTAGATTTCACTATTTACTTAAATGTGAATTCCAGACAAGAATTTCAAATACAGCCATGCACAATGACAGACCACATATACAATTGTCCCGAAATTCCTATTGCCAGTGATGTCATAGCACACACTGCCAGAGTATTCCAGGAGCAATAAGGCGGTGTGAAAGATACAGACTCTCTTCCAAGATGCCCCCCCTGAGTTGTTAAGCCAGTGAAAAGGAGGGCTATTTAGAAAGTAACGCATACTCTATGTCACACAAGGACGAAATCTCTGATGGATGCATTTCTCAGAATTTATTCTGATCTTTAAGCAAAAGACTTTACAATGTAAATACAGGTGATTTTTTTATCAAGGATGACTCAAAGCTAGCTGTGCTTCTACCAGCATGATAATAGAGCAACAAAGTGGCGAATCACTCATTAACAATCCGCTAGAGTGATTGATTTTTTTTTTTAAGATTTATTTATTTATGCACACAAGGACTGGGGTACAGGCCAGAGGTGCGGGGGTGGGGGGGGGTCGGTGGGAGAGTGAGGAACAGAACAGGCGGATTGACTGAAATACGCTGATGAGGGGAGCAGCGGGTAAGACAGGAGAGGTCTGCTGTGCCATGTGGGTTGCTCCCTAGCCACCTGGGGATTCAACTCCTGCTGCAGTGGCTGGCGATAGCTTGATAGCCCTGTCTTCAACCCCTGCGCCACTAGGGAGGCCCTGATTTATTTATTTATTTTTTAGATTGATTTATTTATTCATTCATTTATTTATTTATTTATTTATTTATTTATTTATTTATTTATACAAGCACTGGGTACAGTCAGAAGCGCTGGAGGGTGAGAGAATTCACCAGAGCCAGAGCAGGGAGCAGAGCAGGCAGAGGACCGAAGTACACTGCTGAGGGGAGCAGTGGGCGGCAGGAGAGGTCTGTGACCATGTGGGAGTGGGACTCTAGGGGAGCAGCCGGAGATCGAACTGGCGCCGCAGAGGCCTCGGGCAGCCAGCTCTCAGCCGCTGCTCCACCGGGGAGGCCCCCTGATTGATCTTTTTAAGGCACTGCGTGAAAAGCTCCTTAGCAGATTCCTAACACCCTGGGGATAAAGCATGGAACTCTCCCCTGTGCCCTCTAAGTGCTGCTTCCTGCAGCCTCTCCAGTATTATTTCAGGCCTCTCTGGGGGTTGGGGAGAGGGGCTACCCATCTGTTCCCAGGGCTGTCTTGGTATCCCTCCCTGGGCTGGAAATTCTGGCCAGGTTAACCCCCACCTATACTTCAGGTCTCCACATAATCCTGATCACTTAATTGTTATGCCCTCCCCCATAGCAGCCCCAACCTCACTTTTCCTAGCCTTTGTTATTGGTAATGCAAACCTACTTCTAAGGAGTACAATCAAAGGAAAAGTTGCTGCCTTTGGAAACTTGCAACAAATTCAGCTCTTACTGTTACTGGTCCTGTTTGTCTCCCTCCCTAGCTGGCACCCTCAGGAGGGAAAAGTGTGTCTGCCTTGTTGGTTCTGTAGCCAAAACCTCCTACATGAGAGTTGACCTGAATAATTTGTGATCAATAAATATTTTTTTGAGTAAAGGAATATACAAAATTTGTTAAATGGGGTGGAGGGAAGGGGAGTTATTGTTGGATGGGTACAAAGATTCTGTTTGGGGTGATGAAAAACTTCTGCAGATGGTGGTGATGATGGTTATCCAATAATGTGCCACTGAACAGCACACTTAAAAATGGTTAATGTTAAATTTTATGTTATGCCTATTTTACCCAACAAAATGAATAATTCTGTTGAATGAGTGTGTGCTTACATATTTTGAACCAGGTTCAATTCAACTCTAATGGTTCAATGCAATAAATATTAATAGGGTGGCTAATATGGGTAAGAAATATAAAGGTGCATTTATGGATTCATTTAATAACCCAGCAAAAACTGGAAATTAGTCTCATTTTGGACTTACTTTTTAATTTATAAAATAGACACAAAATGTAAACCCTATCAGCCTTTGTACGTAAGACATATTTTAACTAGATAGACAGGTCTTATTTACTTAACATCCCAACAAGCTAGCACTTAACATGTGCTCAAGTAATGTTTGCAAAATTGAAAATAGGGCATCAACAATAATGGAGTGGGTTTTTTTTTGGGTTCTCCCCATTACAAAATGCTTCTACAAACACTATCTCTTCTTATGAAAATGTGTACTTCGCTCTTAGCCTTTCTTTTCTTTTCCCTTTCCTTCATTTTAAAAGCCATCCCTTCCTGGCTATTGCCAAGAGCAACGCAACTTTCTCAATTTCTTTATCTTGTTTTACCAACTATTTTCTTTTTTCTTTTTTTTAAAGGTTTATTTATTTATGCATATAAGAACTGGAGGGCAGGCCAGAGGTGTGGGGGGTGAGAGAATTCACCAGAGACAGAGTGGAGAACAGAACAGGCGGATCGACTGAAATACACTGCTGAGGGGAGCAGCGGGCAAGGCAGGAGAGGTCTGTTGCACCATGTGGGTTGCTCCCTGGCAGGGCGGGATCAAACTTATGCTGCAGAGGCTGTGGATCCTTGCATAGTGCTGTGCTTATTAACCCCTTGCCCCACCAGGGAGGCCCTTCACCAACTATTTTCAATTGATCTTTTTTAGTTCTCATTCCAGCATAGCTGAACAAATTTTGCTATTGTGTATCTTTTTTAAAAAAAGATTTATTTGTTCATACAGGAGCTGGGGCACAGGCCAGAGTTGCTAGGAGGGTGGGGGTGAGAGGATTCACCAGAGACAGAGTGGGGAACAGAACAGGCAGACTGACTGAAATACACTCTGAGAGGAGCAGCAGGCGAGTCAGGAGAGGTCTGCTGCGCCATGTGGGTTGCTCCCTGGCTGGCCAGGGAATTGAGCCCGTGCTGCAGAGACTGCAGATTGCTTCATAGTCCTGTGCTTACCCCTTGCACCACCAGGGAGGCCCTATTGTGTATCTTTTATATCTTCAACAAAGTCAAAGTGTGAGGAAAGAGTTATACTTGACTCTGAGGTAAAAGACACACTACTGAGGATTATGTCAGTTTACCAGACAATGTTGGGCTACATGCCCCAGAATCCTGCGAAACATCCCTCCTTGGTTCTCTGCCCCTTCCCCCCACCACACAAACCTGTCATGAAACCTCTGGGCATCCTTGGGAGAGGTATTATATGAATCATAAACCATTTGTCCACTGTCTGAATGGTGGTCATGTTTTCAGTTTCTTTTATTTTCCACTGAATATACTTCAAAATTTTTATAAGAAAGCAGATAAGAAGATATTATATAATAGGAGGCATTATAGAGGAAAAAAAGTCCTTTGGGGTGGGCCCTAATCCAATTAACTGAGAATCTTTGTAAGAACATAAAAAGTATGAGATTAATCAGAGTAATAAGGAATATCCCCTGTTTTCAGTATCCAATGTCAAACACTATTCCACCAGGAGCAAAAGCTACCGTAGGCCTGTCTTCTGGTGACATATGTATCTGATGCCTTTGACCCGTATGCAAATTGTTTGTTCTAACATTTCTGGTAGATGCGGCAAAACAGAGTGGTTAAAAGCACAGACTTGAGCCAGGCTGCTGAGGTGAAATCCTTTTTCCTTTACTTACTAGTTTTATGGACTTAGGCAAGATCCTTAACCTTTCGATGCCTCATCTCTAAAATGAGGATAGTAAGAGATACTCACAGAGTTTTATGAGCATTAGATAAAAACAATCCAGGCTTATAATATTACATCAATGTTTGATGTTGAAGTTGTTCCTGTTATTTCCAGTAGGAGTGGAGAAATAAAGTTCCTAATGTTAGAGGAACAGAAAGGAAAAAACTCTTGAGTAAGTGGGTAAAACTCATAGCCAAGGTGGAACTTTCCAGACTCAACTCTCTCTTTGAATGGAGGCTGCTGGGAACTATGGGCAGAGCTGAGGTGCCATGTTGATCTGAAAAGAAGAAACAGGCATGACTATCCTCTTTCTAGCTGATTTGCACCTTGGTCTCTGCTCAGCTGATACCATCTGTGGATGGACAGACAGCGTCCAGGCACATGCTGGTCAATAAATTTTCTTTTGCTTTTACTCTCTTAGCTCTTCCTTTTGTATCTAAATCCATTAAAATCTATTTCTATTTATCTTTAGTTATCTCTGTGTGTCTTGAGTTTTTGTTGTTGTTGTTGTTTGTTTGTTTGTTTTTGGGTGGGACCCTCGCCAGCGGCCGGGGATCGAACCAGTGCTGCAGAGGCTGCTGGCAGCCTCTTAGCCCAGCGCTCAACCACTGCGCCTCCAGGGCAGGCCTATGTCTTGAGTTCTTAAGTGTGTAGGTAAGGATTCCCCAGCCGGGTCATCCTGGGTTTATCCAGATTTGCCCTTAACACTAGTGCTTTGTGAAATTAATGACTATGTGGCAAAACTGATCAAAATGAAAAATGAGCAATTTTATTTCTTATATTTCTTCAAGAGAAAGAGTAGCTCTTTTTTTTCCTATTTCCACAGCAAAGAGAACAAAGGTTAATAACTTAATTGTTATATGATTGCTATGATAACAAGTAGAACAGTTATCACTGAAATAAATAAAAATATTTTCTATATGTGTATTTATGATATGTGACATATTGCATGTTTCTTTTCTAAGAACATTCCTCTATTAATAAATCCTCTATTGCTAAGGGGACAATAGAAATTTTATGCACATTAGTCTTAATGGCATGTTACATTTATGCTTCAACTCCGAGGTTGAAATGCATGTTCTCAGCCTGTAGTGGGAAGCTCACTGGAGCCTGGATTGAGAGACTCTTCATCTTCTCCCAAAACACACCCATTCCTGGAGTTAAGTAAGATGTTGGCATTTCCTATTTAAAATAGGATACTAGGCATGAGCAGTTTTCTCAGAGTAGCAAGATGAACCAGAGAGGCAAGCTTACCTTCTTCCTCAGGTCCTGGGCTCTGTGGACACTGCAGAGTAGTGTCAAGTATGCAGTCTTGGTAACCAGGAGCTAGACTGTCTGGTAATAAATTCCAGCTACATTAGTTTCTAGTTGTGTGACTTTAGGTAAAATACTCAATCTCCCTCTCTTTCCTCATTCACATGGTGATAGTGGGAGTCAGTATTTACCTTACTGGGCTGTTAGAAAGACTTGCATGGGTTCATGAATGTTAAGCACTTAGAATTCACAGAAAGCATTCTGTAAATGTTAGCTATTAGCATTATGCACTGTTTTACTTAACACCCTCATGATCCTCTTGCCTAAGTCAATAGCTTTCAAAGTTTTTTGCCCATGACATCAATAAGAAGTAGACTTTATGTCACAATCTAGAAGATTCACACATAAAAAAGTAGCATGAAGCTTTACAGAACATTAACACACTTGGTACACTCATTGTACTTTATTAATTTCTATTGCTCTTTAAAGAAAAATACTGGCAGTGCTCTATTAAACTGATTTGACAGTCTCTTAATAGGTCAGTTTGAAAAATTTTGCTCTTTGATACCTGTGATAGGCAGAATAATGTCTCCCTGACATATGCTTCTCTAACCCATGGAAACTGAGACTACATTACTTTAGATGGCAAAAGAAATTTAGCAGATATGATTAAGGTTACAGATTTTGTGATGGGAAGTTTATAGTGGATTTTCCAGGTGGGTCCAGTCTAATCACATGAATCCTTAAAGAGCAGAGAAATCTTCCTGGCTGTGGTCAGAGAAAGATGTGGAGGAAGGTGACCATGAGCCAGCAGATAGATATTCTCTAGGAGCTAGAAAAAGGCAAAAAATCCCAAATTCTTCCTTATAGCCCCCAGAAAGGAATACAGCCCTGCAATACTTTGATTTGAACCCCTGAGACCCATATCAGACTTCTGACAACCAGAACTATAAGGTAATAAATTTGCATTATTTAAGATACTAGATTTGTGCTAGTTTGTTATAGCAGCAACTAACATACTACCTACACAGAGTCCTTAACTGTACATTTGACAGTTCTCCCCACCTGGCCCTGCTTGTTTAAACAAGTCACCTATTCCTACTGCTATACCCTTAGAGTATTTCTGGAATATTCCACATGCTTTCCCAATTTTCGTGGTCATTGCCCTCACTCAGGGCCCATTTAACTCTCAGACTGTGAAACTACTGCCTGACTACTTTCTCTACCTTTGGGTCTTCAATGGTCCCATACTCGCCTCTGGCTTTTAGAATTAGCTTCCTAAATCAATATGATTGCCCTTTGGCACTTATGATTCCTTGTCATGTCCACAGAATGAAATCTGAGGTCTTTAGAGTGATATTCAAAGCTCTTCAGATGATCCAGTTCAAATCTATGACATATCTCCTTGCTGCAGTTTTCCCAGTTCTGGCCCCTTGGACTGTCATACTTACAAAGTTATTTACAATCTCACTTAATCATATTTAGTTTCTTAGTTATTTCTTTTTTTCTTTCTGTCTTAAAAAATTGCTTCTTAGGCGTCAAAGAAGGAACCCAACTTCCATTTAGCCAACACCTTCTGGGTCCCAACTCAGACCTCAGAGTTTGTCATTTACATGGTGGCTCTAATCACGCTGGGTCTTGTTTTGTTTTGTTTTGTGTTTTTAATGAGGGTATGGATGGCATACAGAACTCTCCTCCATGCTTGGGAAAAAATAAATTCACTAGGTAGTATATTGTTTATTTGTATTCTTTAGCAAGCCTCATTAAAAATTCACATTAGCTTACATATTTGAGAGCTTATGTATTTGGACCTAACAGCAAATGTGAATGAATGATAGAGAAATGGATGATATGCATGATGTTTCTCCCACTCCTGCTGGTGGCAGGAGTCTGAGGTACTTATTCTTTGTCCCATAAGGGAGACAGAAAGCGATTTCGCCATTGAAAACCAAAATCCTCAGACTTGACCTTGCCTCCAAGATTCTCTGATACTGAGCCTTTCCCCTGTGATTTAGCCAACAAAGTCCAATTAAGTAAACTGTTACATGTTACTGCAGCCCAAGGACATTCCAGATGAGAAAGAAACTACATACTAGTAAAAACAGTATATTTCTATGCTCAGGCCACCATAACACAGACTAGATGACTTAAACAACAGAAGTTTATTTTCTCACAGTTCCGGAGGACGGGACTCCAAGGTCAAGATGTTAGCAGGTTGGGTTTCTACTGCCGTCTCTTTCCTTGGCTTGCAAATAGTTGCCTTCTCGCCGTGTCCTCATGTGTTCTGTATGTACATGCGTCTGATGTCTGCCCATGTTTTGGAAACTTCCTCCTCTTATAAGAGCCTTAGAAAATTGAATTTTGGGCCAACCCCAAGGGACTTACTTTAACTTAATCATCTCCTTTAATTGTCTCCAAATACAGTCACATGCTGAGGTTTTGGAGTTAGGATATTAACAGGAATTGGGAGTGTGGGACACAAGTTAGGCCCTAACAAACAGCAAGGATAGTAATTCCTGAGTCAGCTTCACACAGACTCAGAATTCTAACAAATTCTTTCTAGGTGCACCCAAAGCCTTTGTTGTTCTGTTTGGGTGCTGTGTTCCCATGTTTCAGTCTCAAGACTGAGCTCTACACCGCATCTTTTACTTTATTCCCTAGAGGAATTCAGCTGGCTTGGCACTGTCATCTGACCCTGTTTCCTTTCCCTTCTTTCTGACCATTTTTGACTTGGATTCTTTTGAAGCCTACCCTAAGTCTTATATTACGATGAAGTTTCCGAGATCTTTTTCTCTATGCCCTTGTTTTCTTTAAAAGCAGCTTTTAGAATTACTCAACTCTTTGTTATAAAATCTCACTTAACCTCTATGCAGTTGAAAACCAGATCCTAGATACTTTATCTTTCCAGTCAGAATTTTATAAAGATTATTTTCCCAATATGTCCCATTATTTTCTTTTTCTTTTTTTTTTTTTATAGAGGCATGCTTTATTTATTTATTTGTTTGTTTGTTTTGTTTATACATGCACTGGGTACAGTCAGAAGCGTGGGAGGGTGAGAGAATTCACCAGAGCCAGAGCAGGGAGCAGAGCAGGCAGAAGGACCGAAGTACACTGCTGAGGGGAGCAGCGGGTGGCAGGAGAGGTCTGCGCGCCATGTGGGACCCTCCTCCGGTGGCCGGGGAGCAGCCGGGGATCGAACTGGCGCTGCAGAGGCCGCGGGCAGCTTCGCAACCCAGCGCTCAACCGCTGCGCCACCGGGGAGGCCCTGTCCCATTATTTTCAATGAAATAAGCAGCACTGACTTTCGTTAAACATTTTAAGTGTATAATTTGGGGGCTCTTCTGCCTCCTGCTTTAATTTTCAGGTCATGGTTTTTAGTTTGTTTGTTTTTCTTATGGCATCCTTCCTTCACAGAGTAAATTCAAGCATGACCGATAGACCTGGGCACTTAGGAGCACTGTCCTCATCCTTCACTGCGGGCTGGGAGTAGTGGTGACGCCTCAGAAGAGTAAGTTAGTGGCAGAGTGAAGCAAAGTGCAGGCAACAGGAGCAGATTTGGGGAATGATAGTTCATGCCTTGAGCAATCACAGGTCTGAGTTCAGTGTCCTCTCCTGGGAAATTGGATGGTTTATGCAGGTAGATGTTTAGAGAATGAGCAAGGGTAGCATCACTAATCTAGGCAGAGCCTTATTTAAAAGACATTTGTTTTGTGCTCTAGTCTAGCAAGTGTGTGAGCATCTGTGGGTAAGTGGGTATTAAAGACCCCAGCCTAAGGCAACATCATTCCCAAGGACATTAGGTATGATTCTAAGTCCAGGGTATCCCACCTGAAAAATCAAATTCAATTTTCATGCATTAGAAGCATCACCTTAGAGAGCGTCAGTGTCTGCTTTGATCTTACGTAGGTAAGACCTGATAATTTGTGCTCAAAGTTCATACTAGTATTAGGCTAACAGGTAAGGTTAAAATGCTGAGGTTGGAGAACCAGCCCATTTGTTAACTATTGTAATTGAGATTGAGATAGGCTGTGGTGATTGGTCCTTGGGCTTCTGGTTAGAGCACTGAACTTAGAGCAAAGACTCTTATTCAAATCCTAGCCCCATCTCAGGCATCCTTTTC
Source organism: Talpa europaea (assembly GCF_964194135.1). Taxonomy (NCBI): domain Eukaryota; kingdom Metazoa; phylum Chordata; class Mammalia; order Eulipotyphla; family Talpidae; genus Talpa; species Talpa europaea. Next base: position 64,641,778 of record NC_140082.1, on the reverse strand, counting down.
ACCTCTCTGAGAATATTTCCCGCACTTGCTAAAGGATAAGAATATTTTCAACGCTTAATTTGTATTTTTATAAAAATAACACACTTGTTTAAAAAGTCAAAGTCTTATCACAAAAAAAGCTACAAGACTTAGCACCAAAAAATTCAACAATTCTCTGTCTGCGATGGACTGTATTTCCCCAAAATGGCCACAACAATATCTTCCATCCTACAGTGCTCTTTTCCAATGACATCTTGACATTCCTACCATAGAGTGGTAGGGGTCTATGTTTCCTGCCCTCTAACCTAGAAGGACCTCTGTGACTGCTTTAACTATAGAGGAGAAGAACAGAAGTGATACTGTCAGGCTTCTCCAGAGAAACAGACCAATAGGAGGTGATAGATGATAGCTAGCTAGCTAGCTAGCTAGCGCATAGCAGCTAGACAACATTGGGGAGCGGTATCAAGTCTAATCAAATTAGATTTATTGTAATGCATTAACTTACCTAGTTATGGAGGCTGAGAAGTCCACAACTGCCCTCTGCAAATTGGAGACTAGAAAGGCTGTTATAAGTATAGTTCCCAGACCTGGGAACCAGGAACGCCAAGGCAGCTCAGGGAGTCAGGCAGAGAGTGAATTCATCCTTCCTCTCCTTTTTTGTTCTATTCACACCCTCAACAAATTAGATGATGCTCATTCCCACTGGGAAGGGGAATCAAGTTTACTCAGTCAAATGCTAATCTCTTCTGGAAAACACCTCACAGACACAAGCAGAAATAATCATTAGCAAGATACATGGCCATTCCTTGATCCAGTCAAATTGGCACAGGAAACTGGCATAGCTGCTACATCATGTATTTTTCTCTTGGGTCACTCAGCCCTCAGCTGCCGTATTAGCATCCAACTGTCTTATCACCATGTTGTGAAAAAGCCCAAATTAGCTTCCCCGGAAAGCTCTCAAGCCAAGATGAAAATGCACACATTCTACAAAAATGAAAAAATGATGTAAAAAATATACAAAATTAAAAAACCAAAAATAAAAAAAAACCTCAAAAAAAAAAACCCTCAAAAAAAAAAAAAAAAAGAATCCCTGAGATTACATGATCAGAGAGAGAAATGTCAGGCCAGACCCCAGCTGCTGGGACCCTCTTGTTGTCCCAGCTCCATCTCCATTTCCTGCATCCGAGGTGAGAGGTCTTCACTTATATACCCAGCAGAGACCCTCTTGTTACCCTGAGCCACCGAAACAGCACATAATACACAAAATTATTATTATTTTAAGTCACCAAGTGTTGGAGCAATTTGTTATACAATAGTAATCAGAACACTTCTTGAATCTTTTAGTTTCACTCTTCTGAGAGCAACTTTTCCCCATTCTGTTAGCTGGTTCTTCTCAATAGTTATAACTCTAAAGATTAAATATGCTTATAGTACTACACATCTCAGGCATATTACAATTTGATTTCCTATTTTGAAAGGGGAAGGTATCATACTCATCCCACCCCTCCCACTTCTACTTTTTCAATCTCCCATGCACAATGATATCAAAATGTAGGCTAAGCCAATATTTAATTTTTGCCTTATTACTACATAAGTTTTATTTACTGTTGAGTCAATGTATTATTATTATCCTCCCTTTCTTATACTATTTGATATCTAATTTGCTCAATTTTCCATGTCATTTTCACCATTTCTTTACACACTCTCCAGCTGAATTGTATAGACCCTGAACAAGATTTCCTATGTGGTTAAACATACCAAGTAGTACAGGTTTTCTTTTCTGCCTGGAATCTGTCCTGCTGATGTTTCTGGTCCCTTTTTTCCTCACTCTTTAAGTGAAGCTTCTGTCCTGAGGCTTTCTATTCCCTGTCTCTACTGTGATAACTGCTTTTTCCTAACTCTGAGATCCCGCTCTTTCTGGGGTTATCACCTCATTTTGTAGGAGCACCTCCTCTAGTGGCTTCCTAAGGAAGAATGTGCAGGAAGTGAAAGTGTTGAGATATTATATGACTACAAATGTCTTCACACTCTCACTTGATTCAAGCTGGAGGAGGGAGAATTCTAGGGTGAAAACCATTTTTTTATCAAAAACATGAAGGCATCACTCCATGATCTTCCGGTTTCTGGTGATGTTCTTGAGAATTCCATTGCCATTCTCATCCTGGAATCTCTGTGTATGTGTGACTTCTATTAGTATTTTCTCTTTAGTATTTTCTGAAATATTCTGAAGATATGAAAGTGTAAATATTTTTTATCATTTTTTTCTAGATTGACCCCTTGTTTTTGTTATTTTTAAAAATATTTATTTATTTATGCATACAAGAACTGGGGTAGAGGCCACAGGTGTGGGGAGTGAGAGGATTCACCAGAGGCAAATTGGAGAGCAGAAAAGGTGGATCTACTGAAATACACTGCTGAGGGGAGCAGTGAGCAAGACAGGAGAGGTCTGCTGTACCATGTGGGTCAGCTCCCTGGCCGGGGATCGAACTCATGCTGCAGTGGCTGCAAATAGTTTCATAGTGCACACTCTTAACCCCTTGAGCCACTAAGGAGGCCCATCTGCATACACTGTTTGAATATAGAGGCATCTCTTTACTTTGAGAAATCATTAAAACAAAATTATTTGGTAGTTTCCTTCTATGTTCTATTTCTTCCATTCTTAATAGTTGGCTATTGGATTCCTGGATTAAACTCTTAATTTTTAAATGTTTTACCTCCTTTTGGGCCCACTTTTCTATTTATTGAAAATTTTCTTATTAGAGAAATTTGCTTTCATTTTATCTCATTTCTCTGAGTATACCAATTACTTTCTGAATTTCCCCACTATTCCTGCATTGCCTTTGTTTTCTCCATTTCCCCCTGCACGTTTATTTTAGTTCCTGCCTTTCCCATGGGATCCTCACTCAAATGTCCAGCAATCCTTGCAGGACCACTCATTAAACAGTAACTCCTGAAAAAGCTGAAAGGAAACATGACAGCCTCAGTGACACTGACCTTCACTGCAAGGACCCCTCCAAACCAACGCTGTAGTATTTCAATTGAACAGTTTTTCCAAGGGAGAGTAATTCTACCGAGGACAGGTCTGTCATCCACATCTGGATGACATCACTCTAGATAGGAGCAGTGGTGACAGGGCCTGGATGCACTGTCACAAAATGCCCTCTTGCTAACAGCTGGTGCCTCACCCCTGCCTTCTAGTGGGTGAGCTATTCTTGAGTCTGGGCCTCTACAGTTCACTTTTTCAGAAAGCAATCTCTGAACTCCAGGAAGTAAGAGCTAGAGTTGGGTAAAGAGAAAATTTTTCACCGAGCTATGTGGAAAGGTAGAGAAAGTATGAGAAACCTCATACAGACTTTGAACCAGTCCTGTTTCCAGTGCACTTGGATGTTGGTCTCTCCCAGTTCTGAGCCTTTCTGGGGTGCAACGCACCCAGTGCTACGGTCCTATTTTTCCCTTTCTATGTGAATCATCCTAGTTCCACCTTTCATTCACTCTTGTAATATCTTCTGTTCTCTTTGACCATCTTTATACTTTCATTATTTAGTAGAGTTTTAGGGTACAGTGGAGATGAACACTTCTGTTAATTGTGTCGTATTTAATCAGCAATCTCCCTAGTTACTTTGTAAGATCACCATCAGTACCAAATAGTACAAAATATGCAGAAAGTACCTTGCAAATTCTAAAATGTCATACAACTGTGATTGGTGATCATTTGGTTCCAAAGAGATCTTGATAGATATTTCTGTTGTGACTTTCCTCTCACTATTTTTGACAAAATGAGCACTCCAACATCCAGCAATAATCTTTAAAATCTTCATCAAGATGAAAATACATAAAATGTTCCCAGTTATATGTTATACAAAATACAGTGTTTTTGTGCCCAGAAGAAAATGCTCATAACGGGAGTTGTAGCAAAAATCTTTTAGTCTCAAGTCAGATCATCTGCTCTAGGACTTACCTAAAGCCCCAGGTCATAGGTGTTTGGGAGATGGGGGGGGCGGGTTGTGCCTCTCCCTGGACCCCACAGTACTTACCATTCTACTGAAATTGCTTGTTTCCTTGTTTGTCTCCAGATAGAGAATGTATCTCTTTATTCCTATCCACATCTCTCTATCCTTAGCACCCAGTACAGTGCCTGGCATACAGGAGGTTCTAAAGTGTTTGTTGAAGTGAAATAATGCAGACAACCACATTGGAATATTATTTAGTCTTTTGGGGGAATTACATTCAAGGGGATTATTGCACTTTAAATATGCAGAAAACAAAGATAGAAAATTCTTTCTCCCCTATAAAAAGAATATTGTGGATCTGTCTGACAGATTGCTTCATCTTTTCATGCAATGGGAAAAGAAAGGATAGAGAAACAAGCTGCAGTTCTGGCAGCACCAGACAGCCCAGACTCAAGATTTGAGCACAAAAGGGGGAGGCAGCGTGGATCCTGGCAGCTCTCATGTTCCATGAAAAACACCTGCTCTGTTGGCAGCCGGGAAAGAAAGACCCAGAATAGAACAAGTGCGCCCACTCACAAAAACACAGGAACTCCCCTGTACTGAAGGCAGTGGGGGGTGGGGATGTCAGGAGAGAAGCCTAGTGAAGCTCGTTTGGAAAATTTAACCAGCACCATTAAAAGGACTTGGATTTCTTTTACAATGGGAAGAGAGTGAAATTCAACAACCCTTTCTCTCAGAGGCAACTTGGCATGCTCAGGCTTCATGAGATACCTATGGCAAGCTTGCAGGAAGCTTATAAGCAAGCAAGTTACTCAAACAGGACTAGGCGCACATGAAGCATGGGGCCAGGAGGTCACTGAGGGAATCTGTCTTGGCCACACATTGATGAGATTGCTGAGGGATATGTCATCCCTCTGATGGGAAAACACCACAATGAGCACTACTCTCAGTTCTAGGGCAAGGTTTGAAGAGAGTGGCATTAAGACAATGAGTGCAGCAGGCAAGAAGGCCCACATATATGGAAAGCCACGAAGACCATGTTATTAGCCAAACTGAATGACTCTCCTATGTCTTCTACATTAATGCCCAAAACAGTCCCTTGAGAAGTTCCTTAAGAAAGGGTTCTGTGGTCACAGAAGTTTGGGATATGTAGCATGCAGTAAGTCTCCTTAGGGATTCACAATCAACGTTAGCATTTGGAAGACCCTAAGGAGTTTTTCATGAAAAGAAAAATAGAATGAATATAAATAAATAATTAAATAAAAACCAGCACAAAAAAACTTCTTTACTTAATTTAACCCAGGGTTTCCCAAGTACTTTCTATCAAGTAAGGGCTATTAACATCCTGGAGAACCAGTGTTCATACACCATAAAATGCCCACCACTGTTCTACTTGGTCTGGACCCTTGAATTTTGCTTTTAGTAATGACACACCTTTCAGAATATTATAGTGAAAGATAGTTTTAGTTGCAAACATTAGTTGTGAATTTTAAAATCTTCTTTTCTCAAATTCATATTTCAGGCTGGAAAATTCACCAAGTTTATTGTTTTTTCAATTACCTTTTTTACTCTCCCCATAGAGTCACCTCCCTCACAATCAACATCCCCCACCAGAAACTACATTTGTTATAATCAATGAACAGTGCAATGCCACATCATTCTCATCCACAGTTCATAGTTTACATTAGGGTTCACTCTTATACATCTTATGGGTTTGATGACAGGATTTCAACTGTACAGTATCACACCGAGCATTTTTACTGCCCCAAACCCTCTGTGTTCTACCTATTCATTGCTCCCTTTCCCAGACCCTTGGCAACCACTAATCTAGCATTTCTATAGTCTCCATAGTTTTACCTTTTCCAGAATGTCAAATAGTTGGAATCCTTATACTGTTTTGCTGTTGCTAAATCTTATTGTAGATCTATGTAAAGGAATTTTTTTTTTTTTTAAGCAGGGAGAAACAACACCCCTTCCATGCCTGGAAGATCACTGGCTCATCACCTTACAACAAGGTTTCTCAATTTCAGCACAGCTGACTTTTTGGACAGATAATTCTTTGCTGTCTGTATACTGTTGAGTGTTTAGCAATATCCCTGTCCTCCATGCATTAGATGCCAAAAGGACCACCCTCCCGAAATTGTGACAATCTAAATTCTCTCAAATGTTGCCTAATGTTCTCTGGGGGCAAAATCAGCCTGGCTCAAAAACACTGGTCTAACCAGGAACTCACACTTCATCAAAACATCTTAAAAGTACTTTATATACGATCATTTCACTTCTGGTAAGCATTTGGTCACCTGAAATGTTTGGTAAGGAAAAGCCAGACTGGGTATAAAAACCAAGGAGTTTCTACAGAAATCTCAATATGGCCATGAACATGGACATTTCCTCTCCATAACAGACTGCATTACTTTTTAGCTGTGATAGAACATTAGTAAACCAGATTATAAAGTCAGAGTAAAGAAGCTTACCAAAGGAGAACACTTGAATCCTCCTTTTTTGAGTTGTTTGCGTGATTGCTTCTTTCAAGTGTTCTTTAAAATATTCGTAGAGGGCCTCCCCTGGTGGCGCAGGCAGTTGAGCACCACACTGTGAAGCTGTCCACAGCCTCTGCAGCACTGGTTTGATCCCAGCTGGCCAGTGAGGGTCCCACATGGTGCGGCAGACCTCTCCTGTCATGCCTGCTGCTCCCCCTCAGCAGTGTATTTCCTCAGTCTGCCTGTTCTGCTCCCTTCTCTGTCTCTGGTAAATCCTCTCACCCTCCCATGCATCTGGCCTGTACCCTGGTTCTTGTATAAAATAAATAAATAAATCTTAAAAAAAATTAAAAAAAATTCATAGAGGGGAGATACTGATTTCTTTAAGAATTAAAAAGGTAACACTTAGCATATCCATCTTAGATTGTAAGATTAATGCAATGAAAGTCTACTTAAAACAAGCCTATTAGAAATTTTGAGTCAGATACCTGTGGTCTAATAAACTGTGGTCAAGGGGATAAGATTACACATTAAAAGTTGGACAAACTTTCCAAACAGCACTTAGGAAAATGAAAGACTGTCATGATGTCATTCTTTTAAAAGATAAAAAAAAATTGTGTTTTGTAGCTCATCCTCTTACTACTAAGATAAAGTCCAAAATTCTTAGTGAATTTAGACTGAATTCCTGTGGACTATCCTACTGACTCTATATCCAACTCCTACAACTCAACAACAGAAAAACACAACCCAATTTAAAAAATGGGCAGAGGATGTTAATAAGCATTTTATCACATGAAAATAATATTCTGCTTATCATTAGGGAAATGCAAATCAAAGTCACAATGAGATTTCACTGATCATCATTTAGAATGGCTGTTATCATAAATCCAAGAAATAATAAGTATTGGCATGGGTGTGGAGAAGAAGAAACTCTTGTGCACTGTTGGTGAGAATGTAAATCAGTGCAGACATTATGGAAAACAGTGTGGAGTTTCTGGAAAAAAATTAAAGCTGCCATATGATCCAGTAGCCCCATTTCTGAGTATTTACTTGAAGAATATGACAACACTCATTTGAAAAGATATCTGTGCACCCATATTCATTGCAGCACTATTCACAACAGCCAAGATATGAAAACAAACCAGTGCCAGTGACATATAAATGGTTAAAGAAGATGTATATATACACAATGGAATACTATTCAGCCACAGTAAAATGAAATCTTGCCATTTGCAACAACATAGATAAAACTTGAGGGGGTCATGTGAAGTGAAATAAGTCAGAAGGAGAAAGACAAATGCCATATGATTTCACTCAGTTGTGGAGTATAAAGAAAAAAAAGGAAATGAACAACAATAAGCAAAAACAAAGCCTTAGATGCTGACAACAGATAGTGTTTATCAGAGGGAAAGAGGTAGGGATGCAGGTAGAGGGAGCCAACAGTTAGTGGTAGATGGTGACTGGATATTTGGTGGGGGGGTGAGTGTGATATATATATATATATATATATATCGCTGCTTAGGTGAACTACTATACACTTGACTCATATGCAATGTTATAAACTAGCTATACTTTGATAAAAACAAATAATTAAATAATAAGAGTGTGATTAAGTACTCTGAAGGACACTAACAGAATATTAGAACATAATGAGAATAAATATTCTCTCTTTTAATAGGTTGTTAGGAAAATCCTTTCTGAGCCTGAGGGATAAGTAGGAACCAACTGGCAGGTAAGCATGTGAAAAGATGTTCAACATCTTTAATCATCAGTATAATGCAAATCAAAACCACAATGAGAAGCCACTTCACACCCACTTTCTGAAAATAAACATGGGAAGGGGGATGAATAACAAGTGCTGGCAGGGTTTGAAGAAGTTAGAACAGTCATACACTGCTGTGGAAATGCAAAATGGTTCAGCTTCTTTGGAAAACAAAACTTGGCTGTCTTTCAAAAAATTAAACCTAGAGTTTCCCTGTGACTCAATAATTCAATTCCTGGCTAGAGATCATCAAAGAGAACAAAAACCATAATTTCACACAAAAAACTTGCTCATGAATGTTCATAACAGTATTATTCATAATAACCAAGGAGGAGAAACAATTCAAAATGTCCACTAGTGATTAATGGATAGACAGAATTGTACAATCCATAAAATGGAATATTATTTGGCCATAAAAAGGGATAAAGCACTGATACATACTGTAGTATGATAAACCTTGAAAACGTATGCAACATGAACAAAGTCAGATGTAAAAGGCCACATCTTGTGATTCCATTTACATGAAATGTTCAGAAGAGGCAAATTCCATAAAAATGGCAAGTAGATAAGTGGTTGACACAGGCTGGGGGAAGGCAAACTGAGGAGTCATTACTTTTAATGGGTGTAAGATTATTCTGTGGGAGGGTGTATGTGTTGAAATTGTTTTGGAATTAGATAACGGTGATGGTTATACAGCATTGAGAATATACTTTAAAAACACTGAATTGTCACTTTAAGAGGCTTAAAAAGGTGAATTTTATATGTGAATTATTTTAATTAAAAAGGATATTTAATTTAAAAATCAGAAATTGTCTGATAAAGCAATTAGAGTAAATTAACTCTTGGAAAAAAGGTTTTGTTCTTGGTAACTATATGTACTTGAAAGGATGGGAGAAAAGTAAAAATGTCAGTTAGCTTATGAATTTTTTAGTTATCTGCAAGTCAATTCATTTCAGGAGTGGAAAATTTCTTGGTCATGTCTTAGTATCAAAACTTGCACAAGTTTTTTTTACATCTTCTACATGTAAAGAGGCAATCTTATAAAGTTTCCATACTGTATCAATTCTTTGTTTTGGCCAACTCTCAAGGGAGGAGCAACTAGGGTAATCCCCTACAAACAGCATTGGTATATTCTTTTTGGGTGATTTACAGATAGCTTCATAGATTTTTTTCAACAAAAAATTCTCTAGTAGCCATGGTTTCTTCCATATTGCCCAATATAATATTTAAATATTGGTTATAAGCATGTAATCTGCCATGAAGTTCTCTGTATTTTCACATAAATTCATTCATCCATGCTGGGCCTGATGAGATCCAGGATTTCTTTTATTATAGTCTTGGTAGTTTGGTCCCCATCATCCACCATATTTCAAATCCTGTATTACTTTTTATGAAGGTGAAATTGATGTAACATAAAAGTCAATATTTTAAAGTGTACAATTCAGTGGCATTTGGTCTATTCACAAGAACTGTGAAGGAAGACTACACTCACATGTAATGTGTGGAAAAGTGGCCAATATATTCACTTTTTAGAAGAATTTTCTGAAGAAAGATTGGAAAGATTACTGTCAGCAACTTCATTTTGCTCACACATGGTAAAAGTGGTAAATTGCAATATTAGTCCATTTTGAATTACTTTATGCTGTTGTGAATTAAATGATCTCACCATCAGTGAGAAATCAGCACAGTAAATTCAGAGATGAGTTCATCATTGCAGCTGAGCTGGGAATGGGCACTGCAGAAGAGTAAGGAAAATGGAAGAATAGGAACCAATTAACTACCAGAATTCACGGGACACCTACATTGAGACCTATACTCTTTCCGAATATTACATTCCCAATACCATATTTTCCCAGATGGTTTCTCAACTAAGTCAGTTTCTTTGCACTATAGACCATTCCCCTTCTGTATTCTGATGATGGACACTTTGCTTAAATCAGAAGGATCACAATGAAGAATGAGGTAGCAACCTCATTCATTCAACCTCATATCCATTCTTCCATCCATCTTTCCCACCACCCACAGAAGAGGTTATTACTGAGGCAATGATATAAAAGTCACATATTGTCATTTTTAAAAATAAAATTATGACTAAGTTGGTGGCTTGAATGAAGAGTCACAGCAGCAGTATGTGTATGTGGTCAGGGAGAACGATTTCAAAAAATAACCATAGATATGAGGTTGAAACAGAGGCCTGTGCTGTGCATTATTTGGAAAGAGTATTCTCTAGGAGAGAAACATAAGCCTGACAAGCTTTTTATATTTGTGTCAAACTTCTAATATTGGAAGAGTAATTGGGAAGAATTTGCATACTCCTATGTGGGTGACCTCTGTCCCAAATAACTCATAGATACATTTTTCAAATTGAATACAGTCTTAATTTCAAATTATGGGTTTTTAAAGTGTAAAATTAGTTCAGTACACTTTGAGAGAATAACAGGTCTGAAAAAATTATGCAATCTGCAATTACCTGCTTTAAGGGTGTGCTGAAGTTGCTAGTAACTGTTCCTGTTACTAGCTACACAGGAAAAAGATGCATGCTACCTTGGTCAATTAGCAATTGTTTTGCTGTGGTTGCTTTTATTTATTTGTTAACTTTTTACTATAAGAAAGTTGTCTTTAACCATTCTGTACCTCAACTTCTGTATCTATAATATGGGGATGAAAAATGTAATTGAGTTTACATGGGTTTAGAGGTTAGATAAGTTAACGTAACTTCCAGAGCAATGACTGGTACATAGTGGATGCTGGACAAATATCAGTTATTGTTATTATATTATTAAAATACATAAAAGCAAATATCTTTTACATCTATCAAGAATATTTAGTACTTTTGGTAAAAACAATGTTATTTAAAAATTGTTATGTGAGGATACATACTTTTTCTTGATGATAACCAAATTCTTTAGGAATAAAGAGAAATTTGAATGTTTCAACAAATGAGATTTTCATGATGGAAACTGTAATAGGTGGGAGAATTGAGGTGACTAAATATAGGTAAAGCAAACAGAAATTTGTGAGACTAACTGCTGATAGGAAAGCTGCATTTTCCTCTCGACCAAGGACATCATGAAAGAAGGTGCAAACAGTGGTGGATTTGCAGTGGACAATAGAAATAAATTGCAAGGTGAGCCAAGTAGAAATAACAGTGTTTGGGAAACTATAATGAAACAGAGATGAGAATCTGTACAGAATCATAACAAATATAAGCAGAGATATTTGGGTGGGGCTTTATTATTTCCATGGAAAATTCAGATACTGAATGAAAAATTTAGTGAAATAGAAAAAAATGAAGATAATGATGATGGAAAAGAAATCTAATACACTGAAGAGGACACTGGTTTACGGGATAGAATATGTTAATAACTGGAGGAGGGCTCAGGGAGATGGGTTTTTAAAAGTTAGCCTTTCTGGGACTCAGTTTCCCAACTATAAAATGAAAATTTAATGGAGGCAATTTTACTGTATAAAATTAGAGAAAAAAGTGGAGTAAGTATTACATTTATGAGACAGAGACACTTGTTAAATTTAATTATTGCACTTGGATATTGTCACGTATTTACTCTTCCAGATTAATTTTACAATTGCTTTGCTGATTTCTAGTGAAAGACTTTAAGACTTTTTATTGAAACTGAGTTAAATGTAAAAGTTAATTTGGGGGAAGTTAACAGAGCTCTACTATTAAGTCTTTCTATTGAGGACAGGTCATGCCTCTCCATTCAGGACATCTTTTCTGTGCTTGGGGAGAGAGATCTAGTGTTCTTGCTGGGAGTCCCTTACATTTCCTATTTTGTATACCTGGGTATCTTACACTATTTGGTTGCTATTTTGAAATGGACATTTTTTCCATTATGTTTTATAACATAGGAAAGCTGTTTTTTGATATTGACTTTATATCCAGTCACTCTACTGAATTCTCTTATTCTTTCCAACAGTGTTTCAATTGATATTCTTGGGGTTTCTAACTACACAGACAGAACAACTGAAAAAAAGGGGGGGAGATAATTGAATCTCTTCTTTCTAATAATAAACTCATTTTTTCATCGTCTCCTTAATTTGCCAAAACTATCAGAACAACATTGAATAATAGCAGCGATAGAGCACACACTGTACACAGTTATTTTAGATTTTTTTAAAGATTTATTTATTTATTATTTATTTATTTATTTATTTATTTTAAAGATTTATTTATTTATTTATTTATTTATTTATTTATTTATTTATTTATTTATGCGCACAAGGACTGGACTGTAGCCCAGAAGTGCAGGGGGTGAGAGGATTCACCAGAAACAGAGTGGGGAGCAGAACAGGTGGATACGATGAAAATACACTGCGGAGGGGAGCAGTGGGTGAGACAGGAGAGGTCTGCTGTGCCATGTGGGTTAGCTCTCTGGCTGGGGATTATACTAGTGCTTTAGTGGCTGCGGATAGCTTCATAGTGCTGAGCCTTAACCCCATTGGTGCCACCAGGGAGGCCCTGTTTTAGATTTTTAAATGAATGATTGTAGTGTTACCACTAAGTATTACTACTGTAGTATAACTGAGTTATTAATGATGTTAGTTGTTGATTTCAGATGGAAAACAGGTTCGATCCCAGGCCACCAGGGAGGGTCCCACATGGCACAACAGACCTCTCCTGCGGCGCCTGCTCCTCCCCTCAGCAGTATATTTCATGGCTGCTCCCGTCAGCATTGTATTTCGTCAGTCTGCCTGTTCTGTTCCCCGCTCTGGCTCTGGTGAATTCTCTCACCCTCCTGTGCTTCTGACTGTACCCAGTGCTATATAAATAAATAAATAAATCTTAAAAAAAAAAAAAAGAAAAAAGATTCTTTTTATTTTTTCTTTCCTAATTATTTGTTAATTTGTAATTATTAGAATTTCTGTTTACTCACATATCTCATTTTGGTCAAAAGCATTTAGACCCATTTTATATTAATAAAATAATTTAATATAAATTATTGGATTTAAAATTTAGTAGACCAAAATTTACATAATCACTAGGACTCCCTTTTAATTAATTTGAAACCCCCTCTTAATTAATGTGGTAAAAATTACGTTTAAAAAAATGAATATTATGTGTAATTGACACTCATAAAGCATTTGATTAGATGCTTCAGAGTAGTGTTTCTTAAAAACGCATTGCTGTTTATTTGAAGTACTTGCTAGACGGACAGAATTATGAACTTACCCCAGACCCACTGAGTGAGAAGATTTGGGCACAGAGACTGGGAAGCCATCTGCTAAATGATTTCCTCAGGTGATTCTTATGCACCTTACAGTTTACAATCCTCCCATGGAGAATAAAGGAACAAACAAAACATACAGAACTTAGAGAGAGAAAAAAAAAAGAAGATGTATGCATTGTGTTTGAATTAAGCATCACAAAGTGGCATAGCTAAATTTGTCCCCACACTATAATGATTAAACTGGTCACTTGCATGACGATACAACAATCATAACTCACTGTTTCATTGTTTGGCTTATGCTTCATTGTAGACCTTTCTAGAATTTTCTTTAAAATACTGATTTTTTTTCCTAATAGTGCCGTAGAGGCTCCAAAATGGGAAAGTAGAGGAAATTGAGCTACTAGAACTCTTTTATAAATTCAAGCAAAGCAGCTCCACTTTTATTTGTTACATGTTTTAGGGTTCCAAGTGATATTTTAACAAAAAAGTTTTGAAAATAACCAATTACACTTTTTAACAACTGAATTTTATGCTAGTTAGATTGTTTTATGTTGGTAGACATGATTAAAACAAAAAAAACTTGATTTGAGCAATTTTGAAAAAGTCCTTTTTATTTTTCTTTATTTTTTTTCTTTATTTTTAAAATTAATATCTTTATTTGAATATATTTTACATCAGGTATAGTCCTGTAGGGTAAAGAAAATGTCAGGCTTTTCTGCCCTCCCGCCATCAGGATAGATGATGGATCCTGTCCTGAATGCATGCCTGATGGCGGGCACCTGGAATAGGGTGTGGGCATAGGTAGATGGGATTCACCTGGTCTCAAAAACTAAAATCTCTGCTCTGTCAGGAACCATGCTTTTGCTTATAATATGTAAAATGCGTTTGAGTCTGAGGACATTCTATAGCCAATTATTATTGCTATTAATTATTATTACTGTATAATTATAATATTACCACTACCACTACTACTATTAATCAGACGTTCTCTATATGTTTTAAAATTTGGAAAGGGAGATTAAACCTCAGTAAGTAAGTAGGTATTTACCAGGGTAGGGTCTGCCCTCCCAGACTGTGTCCAGAACTGGGACAGGAGAGACTGGAACACTCTCATCGTCTCCTGCGTAGTTTGTCTCCTCGAATCCTCCTTGTCTTAACTCCACTGCAATAAGATGCTGGAACATGAGATTTTCGAGATTCCTTCCAGCTCTAAAGAGTAATGGCTTTGTTTGCATGTCAAAGAATTCAATATAGACTTAGATTAGTGCACACTGCAGTATTTCTGGCTCTCTGTCATAAACAAGAAATTTTTTTCTGGTTAATTATCAGGCAATAATTAACATCCTGTACTAGTATGTATTAAAACTAATTGATCTTAAAATGCATTCATTCAGCACATTAAGTTATGTGCTAAGATGTAACTGAAACTAAGTTGTTTTAAGCGACCCTGACTAAACTTTTTAGTCCCATTTAGATAACCAGGTCATTGTGGACAAGGATGCCACATTAAATCAAGCCAATAAATCATTTCCCTTTTTTAGGCTTTACTTCCCTGTGTTTTTTTCTCAAAACATTTTATTTTTCCTGATAGACCTTTCCTCACCTCCCATAACCTCTGCAAAGCTGAAATTTTGAATGCTTTTTCTTTTAGCTGTGCTCCATGCATTCTCATTATTGCCCATTGCTTATAAGAAAAATGAATTAAGTTGAATTGTGAATCTTTCATCTATTTAGCAAATACTCTCTGAGCAGACCTGCAGACCTGGCAGTGAACTAGGACATCGGGAGCAAAGCAAGATTGGGGAGAGCAAAGACCTTGAGACAGCCTTCCTAATGAATCGGAGGAAGGGAAAACTGCAGCCAGTATACTGATGGCAAGATAAGGATAATCCTTAATAAATGATCACTTTTACCTGTTAAACAAAAATTTCTTGGTAACAATTGCTTATGAAATACACATTTGAAAATTTAACAATATAACAATTTAAATATTATATTGGTCCAAAGCAGGGCACAAGTAACATCTTTGAGGTTGTCAAAGCAAATTCAAAGACAAGATAATGAGTGGGTTAAAGTAATTAACAATAATTTTTTTTAAAGATTTATTTATTTATTTATACTAGCACTGGGTACAGTCAGAAGCGCAGGAGGGTGAGAGAATTCACCAGAGCCAGAGAGGGTAGCAGAACAGGCAGAGTGACGAAGTATACTGCTGAGGGGAGCAGCGGGCGGCTGGAGAGGTCTGTGCGCCATGTGGGACCCTCGTCCAGTGGCTGGGGATCGAACTGGCGCTGCAGAGGCTGCAGACAGCCTCGCAACCCAGTGCTCAACCGCTGTGCCACCGGGGAGGCCCAATAATAATGTTTTGGTATAAGCACCACTAACGAAACAGCATTTCACTTTGAGTCTGGCGCCTTAGACCACCTGGCTATCCTGACACACTACTAACAAAACAGTAAAGACAAGAGGTAAACCTGACAGATGCTCTACATAGTAATTGGTTTCCCTTCCCTGCCCCCAAATGCTGTTATTTTATAAGAGAGTCTCTGGGGTAAGTAATCTTAAAAAGGAAAAAAAAAATGTGCAGCTACAACACACAACAGGAATTTTGTCTTACCTCTTCCATCATCCCGGTTTACTCTTCTAGAGATTGCAGCAATAGACACTGTTCCCATGAGGATGAGTCCCACAGGGTTGTGTTAAATAAGATACCTCAAGCAAGTGTCCACAATCAGAATTTCATATCGCGTTTGGATGCACACACACTATGTAGGTCCTGGCTTATTGTATACCTGGGTCTATGCCTTGCCAGTCTTTCCTGCGTATTCAAGATATTTGATAGTGTCTTGCAAGAATTGTGTTTATATTCACCTCACATCTTCCTCACTTTTGTGAATTAAAATTAGACACTGCTGTAAGGTTCTTTGGTTCCTACTTTGTTAGAAAAGCTTTCAGTGGCAATATCTCTGATCAGTGGTGTATTAAATAATCATTCTACCCAATCAAATAATCATTCTACCCCAAGCTAATGATAAACTAGGGGGAGTGTAAACTAGTCCTTTACTTTTCATCCCTCATAGGAATCTTCCCTTTAGATTCAATACATGTAAGTCAAGAAAATTCAGATTCAGCTCCAATGTGCATCCCACCCTACCTTTAAAAAACATCAAATGTACAGGACCTACGCAAAATCTACTGTCATTAGGGGAAATTGCATTCACCATATTTTCTTAAAAATGGCAAGGAGGGGCCTCCCTGGTGGTGCAAGGGGTTAATGCGCAGCACTATGAAGCTATCTGCAGCCACTGCAGCATGAGTTCGATCCCCTGCCAGGGAGGTGACCCACATGGCACAGCAGACCTCTCCTGACTTGCCCACTGCTCCCCTCAGCAGTGTATTTCAGTCAGTCTGCCTGTTCCCCACTCTGTCTCTGCTGAATCCTCTCCCCCCACACACCTCTAGCCTGCACCCCAGCTCTTGTATGCATAAATAAGTATTTTAAAAATAAATGGCAAAGAGGGCCTCCCCGGTGGTGCAGCGGTTGAGCGCTGGGCTACGAAGCTGCCCGCAGCCTCTGCAGTGCCCTTTGATCCCTGGCCGCGGGCGAGGGTCCCACATGGCGTGCAGACCTCTCCTGTGGTGCCCGCTGCTCCCCTCAGCAGTGTATTTCGTCAGTCTGTCTGTTCTGCTCCCTGCTCTGGCTTTGGAGAATTCTCTCACCCTCCCACGCTTCTGACTGCACCCAGTGCTTGTATAAATAAATAAATAAACAAATCTTTAAAAAAAAAAATGGCAAAGAGAACCAAGGTCAATGCTGGGATACATATTGTATATTTTCTTTTTTTCCCCCAAAGATTTATTTATTTATGCATACAGTAACTGGGGTACAGGCTAGAGGTGTGTGTGGGGGGCTGAGAGGATTCACCAGAGACAGAGTGGGGAGCAGAAGAGGCAGATTGACTGAAATACACTGCTGAGGGGAGCAGCAGGCGAGACAGCAGAGGTCTGCTGCGCCATGTGGGTAGCTCCTTGGCTGGCTTGGGATTGAACTCGTGCTGCAGAGATTGCAGTTAGCTTCATAGTGCTGTGCTCAACCCCTTGCGCCACCAGGGAGGCCCCATCTTGTGTATTTTCTTTTTTTTTTATATAGAGGCATGTTTTATTTATTTGTTTGTTTGTTTGTTTTGTTTATACATGCACTGGGTACAGTCAGAAGCGCGGGAGGGTGAGAGAATTCACCAGAGCCAGAGCGGGGAGCAGAGCAGGCAGAAGGACCGAAGTACACTGCTCAGGGGAGCAGCAGGCGGCAGGAGAGGTCTGCGCGCCATGTGGGACCCTCCTCCGGTGGCCAGGGAGCAGCCGGGGATTGAACCGGCGCTGCAGAGGCTGCGGGCAGCTTCGCAACCCAGCGCTCAACCGCTGCGCCACCGGGGAGGCCCTTGTGTATTTTCTTAAGGATTTGTCAGGTTGGGAAGAAATTAGAAGAATGAAATAAAATGTGACTTCTACTTTTTGGGATTATACACACACACACACACACACACATGCATATATGTGTGCATATGGGTGTAGGGTATAAGGCTCCTTTCAAGTGAGATAAGAGCAGGACACTTGATCCCCCTGGGGCAATACTGATGTGCTCTGCCCTCCAGGGACTGATCAGTGGAATACCTTGTTAATAAGATTGGACCCACGGGTGGGAGTCGTGTATACACTCACCTTCCCTAAAGCCCAAAATCCAGTGTTCAGTTTGACCCATCCTTCTCTGTCAATAAAAAGGCCAGCATCCTGCATTGAACAGCATCCTGAATCCTACAGTCTGCTCCACGACACTTCTTTCTTTTCTTTATCACTGCCGTGTTGCTGATGCAACATGTGTATTTATGTGTGTGTGTGTGTATACACACATACATATGTTACTTCTTTTGTGCACTTGAAAACAAAAAAGTAAATTAAAGAATCTGATGGACTTTGAAATCTTCCTGTATGTTAGACATATTTATGTTCTTATTAATAAGACTCCAGGGATCACTTTCGTGTTATAATTAAATTCCTTCTAATTCATGTTCTTTTCATGTAATATCTGAGATTTAAAAAAAATCTGTGTTCTTAAATAGACAGTGGAGTACTAAACAACTTCAATTAAATGTACAATATGTTAGGCACTGCCGGCCAGCTGGTAATGTTTGAGAGTTGTGGTTTTCAAAATATATGTAATTAAGTTATCTGTTAAAATGATATCTGGATCTGCATGCCCTTATTCAGGAATACAAAATTGGATATTGGGGAATAGAATGGCACCTATGGTGCTTGGGTTTTTTGGAGCTAGGATTCCAAACAAAAATAGGCTTAAAGAAATAATGAGGCAGGCGTGTGTGCGATGGACCCTGTCTTCCCTGGGAACACACAGCAGGACCCAGAGGACAGGCAGAAACCCACTGACAGCCTTGCACACAGGCAGTGAGCTCCCGTAGGCACACACATCCCCATCTTATGTGTGTGGGGTTGCAACCCTGGCCACTGCGTTGTGGGCTTGTCAGAGTCGCAGATCCCTTTCTTCTCCTGCGCCAGTGGAGATTCTTGAGGAATGTTTCTGCTGTCAGATGCCAGTTCGTGCCTGTAACATCATCTTCTTGAACACAGTAACAATATACAGGCATGGCATATGTGAACACAAATTCATCTTAAGATTAGGGCTAGAAAAGGGAGCCCATCACCTTCAATAGTCTAAAGCCCTGTCTGTTCTGCAATTTTCACTTGTCATAGGCAGATCTATTCTAGCCCAGGAATGTCATGGCTTTATAACTGTGGAGTCTGAATTTACTTAATGGAGCAGTAGTACGCACCCACCATTAGGTGCCCAGTTTGACAAGGACCAAATGATTTTTGTTGGCCTTTCAGTTAGTATTCTCATTTTGGAAAAAAGAATAAATATGATGTGAATAAACTATCTTTAAGCTGGTAGTTACTTTTAGAAGCTTGATATGAGTCAGATTTTTTGCCCACAAATACTTGGTAGGCTGTATACTTCCTACTGTGTCACATCAAGGGCACATAATACATGGTGGCTTTTGTGATCACAGTATATGTTGACAAATACTATTTGACTGATATGTTCATTATAAATATCCTCACCACCTCTTCATCTGTGGTTTTATCAGCCTCCATAATCAGTTGTTAGAGCTATATTCATTTGCGGTTGCAAAACGACAGTATTTTAATTGTATCTTTCCTTTTTCATTCATAAATAGGATGTCTTTTCACCCATTATTTGATCACACCGAGATACAGTTCATTCAGAAAAGGTAGAATAAATACTTGGTTCTTTATAATTTAACCATTTTAAAAATAATGTTTCCTTCACATCTTTCAAAGATGACCAATGAATCTATTTTTGGAGCATTATATAACCCTGGATATTATCATACTTGATGTTTTTCAATATGCTGCAGTTATTTATTTCCTTATTCATTTTATGCTCAAAATATCCCCCTTTTAGTCAGTGTGCTTATGTCCTCTGACAAGACCTCTGAAATCTTTTACTTCTTTCTTGTTTCTGGCACAAGAAGATATTGCAGGGGTCAAAAGACATCACATCACAGAGGAGCAATCAGCAACATTTAGAATGTAGGAAACACTACCGGACAAAACTGTTCAGTTTCTTCTGAAAACAAATTCCAAGGGGAAGAAAAGAAGGGTTTCACTGGGTCGCTACATGCAAAAGAATGAAACTTGATTACTACGTCACACCATGCACAAAAACCAACTCAAATGGATTAAAGAACTAGACATAAGACCTGAAACCATAAAATATTTAGAAGGAAATATAGGTGAAACACTACATGACATGCACCTCAAAGACATCTTTACCCAAAGCAGTGATAGTGAAGGCAAAGATAAACAGCTGGGACTACATCAAATTAAAGAGCTTCTGCACAGCAAAAAAGACAATAACCAAAACAAAGAGAAACCCCACCGACTGGGAGAAAATTTTTGTAGAAAATCTACAAAGAGCTGATGAGACTCAACAAAAACAAAGAAAATAATCCAGTCAAAAAATGGGCAGAAGAGCTAAAAAGAAACTTCTCTGAAGAGGAAATACAAATGGCCAACAGGCATATGAAAAAATGTTCAACATCACTTGCAATCAGGGAAATGCAAATTAAAACTACAATGAGATACCATCTCACACCAGTGAGAATGGCACATATTAAAAAAACTAGCAACAACAAATGTTGGCGAGGTTGTGGAGAAAAAGGAACTCTCCTGAACTGCTAGTGGGAGTGCAAACTGGTCCAACCACTATGGAGAGCTGTGTGGAGATTTCTGGACCTACTAAACATAGAGCTTCCATATGATCCAGCAATTCCACTCCTAGGTATTTACCCAAAGGACACAGAAACATCAATTCCAAAGAGCACCTGCACCCCTATGTTTATAGCAGCACTGTTTACAATAGCTAAGCTTTGGAAACAGCCCAAATGCCCAAAAATAGATGACTGGATCAAGAAGATGTGGTACATATACACCATGGAATATTACTCAGCATTCAAAAAAGATAAACACATGCAATTTGCAGCAACATGGATGGCGCTGGAAGGGATCATGCTCAGCGAAATAAGCCAGAAAGAAAAAGAAAAATACTGGATGGTCTCACTCATAGCAGGAATCTAGAAAACCTAAATAAGGGACCAGGAAAAAGAATAACTATAAGAAAGAAAAAATCAAAATCAACACACAACTATGAACCAGAGACACACTATGGGGGGTGAGGGGAGGGAAAAGGCGGGATTGGGGTCAAAATCAGGGGGTTGCAATTGTATGGGGAATATAAAAATAAAATTGAAAAAAAGAGAGAAAAGAAGGGTTTGAAGTCTACAGATCGGAAGGAACTGGCATCAGATTAATGCAATGTCTGGACCTTGTTTGGGTCCTGGCTTTTTTTTTTTTTTTTGTAAGCTGTAAAAAACAAATGGGAAAATCAAGAAAATTTTGCTCATTAAAAATTTAGATGTGGTAATATGTTGTGGTTATGTCTTAAAAGATGATTTGTATCTTGGAGATATATTACCAAGATAATTATGGATGAAATCATATATTTGAAATTGATTTCAAAATAATCTAGTTAGGATAGAGAGAGAAAGCAAGGATGATAGAAAGAGTAAAGCTGACTGAACTTGAGCGATAATTCATGGGGTTTCCCTATGTTAATCTCTTTGGTTTTATATGTTTGAAAAGTACATAATAAAATATTTAAAAATTTATTTTAAATTAGAAGTCACCCTAGAGAAACTGATTATGATAGAGCTATAGCAATCCCCTAAATAAAGTCTTGCCTAATTCAGATGTGTGCCAGCCACCTGCCAGCTGCAGTAGCAGAGAGGAAAGACCTGGTGACTAAGCAAGTAGAATGATGCTATCTTGCATTATTTTTCCCCAGTCTTATTTTTAATAAAATAAAAAGTTATTTTAACAGAAAAAGTAATATAGCCTTTTAAAGCTTTTGGTCACTAATTTGAGTTTAAACAAGATGTGCAGATAGATATATGATTTTTTTCCAGTTTTAATCAGAAATAATTGAAACATATTGTCTAAGTTTAGGCATAGTTCATGATGATTTGATCAACATATACTGTGTAATGATTACCACAATAGGTGCAGCTAACATCCATGTTCTCATGTAAGTACAATAAAAAGAAAAAAAAAGGGGGGGGAAATTCTCTTTAACATTGGACCTCTTAGGATTTACTCTCTTAACAACTTTCCTATATGTCAGACAGTGATATTTGTTGTACAGGGGGATTTGGAAGAAGGTGGTGAAAGGTACAAACTTACAGTTAGAAGCAAAGTAAGTACTAGGGCTGTGCAACGTGCTTTGTACCCATTAACTCATTTAACCTTCACAGTAACTTTATCAGCTCAAAGCTATTATTATAATACCTATTTTATAAATGAAAAAACTGAGGTTCAGAAAAAAACCACTCACATGATAAGAATAAAGACAGGCTTCAAGCCATTTGGTCTGGATCTGGAGCCCACTGTATTAAAAAGAGCAACATAAATATTTCTTAATAAATGAATGCTTTATGTCTATTAATTCATGCAGTGCTCAGAAGGATAACCCCCTGAGAGAGAATAGACTCCTTTTCCAGAGGAGAAAGCTGAGATATAGATAGTGAAGTAACCTTGCAATGTCACACAAGAGCAGGTGGCAGAACCAGATTTCAAGCAGGGCCTCTGACCCCAAGCCCCTTCCGTTGTCTCTCACACCATCAGTCACTAAGCTACACCAACAGCTGCCCTGCTCCTGCGGGCCCTTCCTTCCTGGCTCAGTGCGTATCTATGAAGCACATGCAGGAGGCAGTCTCTGTCAGGAGGGTCAATTGTGATCAAGACGCTCTTTTTTTTTTTTTTTTGCCTTCCAGTAGCTTGCATTTTCTTAGTCCTACTTAAGAGTCGATTGGGCTAAACCTCAGAAGTTCTCTTTCTTGTTTAAAGTTGAGATAGAGGGCCTCCCTGGTGGCTCAAGAGTTAAGACTCAGCCTATGAATCTATCCGCAGCCACTGCAGCACGAGTTTGATCCCCGTCCAAGGAACTACCCACATGGAGCAGCAGACCTCTCCTTACTCGCCCGCTGCTCCCCTCAGTAGTGTATTTCAGTCGATCTGCCTGTTCTGTTCCCCCCTCTGACTCTGGTGAATCCTCTCAACCCTCACATCTCTGGTCTGTACCCCAGCTTGTGTATGCATAAATTAATAAATCTTAAAAAAATAAATAAATTTGAGGTGGAAAAGAGTGCTAAACCAAGAAAGACTCTCCTGGACCTTTGAATGTCTGTGGTAAGGCTCTGAAGGCGATTGCGTGTGGGTCCTATTGTTTCATTCTGGGGACCTTGACTGTGGGGGCCGCTCCCCAGGTCACCGCGCTCCCTGCTGCCCTAGACTTCCCTCTCACTTTCTCTCTCTCCTGGCTTCCATTCCTACAATACTGTTCACCACATCTCTGCTTTGGCTCTTGGTCAGTTCCCTTCTCTGAAATCTCAGTGACCTTATTGGCTGCATCAATCAATTTAGTACTTAATTACGTACAAACCTCAATTGCAACAACACCTTTACTGTGTATATTTTACCTTTGCACTTAAATAATTGCAAATATTTGGGAGACAAAAGCTAGGTCTTACACATCATGGGTATTTCTGTAGTAAGCTCCAAACTATGAAGTGGGTGCTCATTAAATATTATCTAATTGAAAAAATGAAGTTTACAATAGTATGGTTTATGCTAGATTGCAGATATGAGATGATTCACAAGTTCTCCCTCTTGGTAGTTATGTGTCTCAAAGGAAATTATTTACATTATTTTATTTATTTTTAAAGATTTATTTATTTATGCATACAAGAGCTGGGGTACAGGCCAGAGATGCAGGGGGTGAGAGGATTCACCAGAGACAGAGTGGGGAACACAACAGGCTGACTGACTGAAATACACTGCTGAGCGGAGCAGCGGATGAGACAGGAGAGGTCTGCCTCGCCATGTGGGTTGCTCCCTGGTGGGCCGGGGATCAAACTCGTGCTGCAGAGGCTGCAAATTGCTTCATAGTGTGGTGCTTAAACCCTTGCGCCACCAGGGAGCCCCTATTTACATATTTTAATATCTCTGCTTTATTATCTGTAAAATAGAGATAACAGTTTCTACTTCATGCATTTAGAGTGCTTCGCACAGTGCCTGATGTATGTTCAGTACATCTTAGCAGCTACTCTTATCACTGTGCAGTGGTGTAAGGTTGTGTGGACTAATAGAACATTTCTGGCTACATATGAACAATTAAAGCAGAAGGTAGCTTGGTAGACATCTTTTAATTTGTTGGGAGGGTGCGAGGTATGGTGGAACAAGAACGGGCACTAGAACTGGGCCAGAATTCTAAGTGTCCAAAGAATTAAACTGATTTAGAAGCCTGGTAGTACTGCTTATTAGCTGTGGGCTAGTTACCCAATTTCTTTTCTGAAAAGAAATTGAAGATCACTTCATGAACTGGTTCTAAGGGTTAATGAGGTAGTCTGCGTAAAGCTCTCAATACATATATTAACTGCTGTTATTGAGGTAAAGAATTAGTAACCTCTTTCATAATTAAATAAACCAGAACACAAAAGTGAAGATTCTTAATTGTTCCCACAATGTGTGAGTGTCTTATCTGGGCTAAAGATCCACATCCACCAACAGATTTACAGTGCAGTCATCAGAGAAGCGTTTGATTTATACTCTTTTTCATTGCTGCATCCCAACAGCTTAAAATAGAATCTGGTAAATAATAGGCACTTACAGATGTGATGAATAGATTAATGCAAGCACAAAGTTTCAGGCCTGGAAATGAAAGTTCACTTAGTTAAATGAAATGATTTTCCAACTAGGGTACTGAGGTCCAAATAGTTTTAAGTGATTCATAGGCATGTTTTGTGTTTGTTTTGTTTCTTTATATCTCTACATAGTGCTTTTTAAAAAATTGAAGTAGTTACCAAATTAGGCTTGGCTATGGATGAATAGAAAAGCCAAATTAGCAACAAATTAGGATAGAGGTTTATTTCTTTTCTATGTAAAGAAAAAACTGAAGGTAGGCAATTCAAGATATACTCTAGAGTCAACAAGAACCTTGGCAACTGTCTTTCAGCTCCACCATTCTTAACACACAGCTTCCATCCTCAATACTGGAGTGTGGTATAAAGTGGCTGCTGGGTGGCTACCACCATTTGCATTCTGTTCAGAGGGAGGAAGATGGGAGGAAGGGCCACTTCCCAAATGAGTTGGCCTGGAAATTACCTGGACATTAAAAAGATTGCCTGGATGTCCCACACAACTTTTCCATTTATCTCATTATCCACTTAAGGTACAAGAGTAATTAATGGTGGGGACTGGAAAATCTACTTTTTTTTTTTTTTTAATGTAGGAAACTTACTCCCCAGGTTATGAAGGAGTCTATGATAAAGAAAAAGTGGGTATGGATCCTCGATAGGTAGTTTCTGTCACTGCATTGTCAACATTTTAGCAATCAGAAAATTTTACATAGAAATTTTGATTTCCTTTTGCAAAAAATCAGAATATAGAGCTGAGTTTGGGGCCAAGGAAAAAAAGAGAAGTTTCACCTGGATTGGAAATGGAGCCAGAGGCAATGAAAGAGGCCCACAAGGTGGGACCAAGGAGAAATGATTGATTTGGTGTCCAAGGACATGAAGAGTGATTTGGAGGTAAGCATTCTGATCTTATGAAATTATTGTTTTGACAGAATTAATCTAGTGATAATGTGGAGGGTGGGTTAAACTAGAAGATAGAACGAAAAGATAGGGAGATATTATACAGATACAGGCATGAAGTAATGAGGGCCCAGACCAGGAAAATAATGCAAACTACACAAAAATTTTAAATTTCTTAGTAGCCACAGTTAAGGCAAATAGGTGAACTGGGGCCTTTCTGGTGGCATAAGGGGTTAAGACGCAATCTATGAAGCAATCCCCAGCCACTGCAGCACGAGGTCTATCCCTGGCCAGGGAGATGACACACATGGCGCAGCAGACCTCTCCTGACTCACCCACTGCTCCCCTCAGCAGTGTATTTCAGTCAGTCTGCCTGTTCTGTTCCCCAGTCTTTCTCTGGTGAATACTTTCACCCCCTGCACCCCTGGCCTATACCCCAGCTCTTGTATGCATAAACAAATAAATCTTTTTTAAAAAGTGACATTGACATTCATGATAGGTTTCACTTATCCAATATGTCTAAAGTATTGTCATTTGAACATGTAATGAATATACAAATTATCAATGAGATAAAATTCTTTGTTTTTATAACTTGTGTGGATTGTACTTATGGCATATATCAATATAGAAGCTAAATTTTCATGAAAAATACTTAGGCTATATTTAGGCTGCAGAAAATTTATGGCTGAAAAAGTACACTCCAATACACATGTTATCCCAAATATACTCAATACTTTCTTTCTTTTTTTTTTTTTTGACGTATCCTTATCAGCATTTATTTTTTTTTCAATTTTCTTTCTTTTTTTTTAATAATAAATTTTATTTTTATATTCCCCATACAGTTGCAACCCCCCCTTTCTGATCCCAATCCCTCCCCTCCCACCCCCCACCCCCCCAAAAGTGTCTCTGTTTCATAGTTTTTTGACCAAATATACTCAATACTTTCTCTAACAACTGAATTGAGTATCTGTTTTTAAATTTAAGTTAATTAAAAAATGCATGAAATTTAAAATTCTGTTCCTTGATCACATTCACCGCATTTTGAGAACTCATTAGTCACATGTGGCAAGTGCAGCCATATTGGACAGCACGCTCCAGTTAGAGAATGAAGACAGAACGAAAGGACCCATTTTGACTCATCAAAGATGCTCATCAGACAGAACACTCTGGCCAGACCCATGTATCATTGTCTTACAAAAGCACTATACTTACACTTAGCATTGTCATCTTGCTTGTTCCCTAGACTCATCAGATCCTTTTACATCTCCTGTCCCTTTGCCTAGAATACTTCCCCCCACTTTTTTTTTTCCATCTAGAAAATGTTTATCCTTTGATATCCATTCAGAGGTCATCTCTGAAATCTACCATATGGCCCTAAGGCCCGATTAGTTGCCCCATCCTATTTCATGCTTTCATAGTTCAGTGATGTTCTTGAGGTAGAGAATCATGTCTAAATTGTCTCTGAATTCCTAACCCAAAGCACATAGCCTTGTAAGTTCCCTATAAAAGTTATTGAATGAAGATGACTTTCAGTTTAGCCTAGACCTCACTTCTCTATTGATACTTTAGCCAGCTACATTCAAAAGGATATGTTTAGCCTTCTTAATTCAATTTGATTGAATTCAATTTTTGAATTGTTTCTTTGACTATCATTGGACATGTCCCTTCTAAGGAACACAGTTGAAAGATGGTTTCCAACTTTATGCCTCCATACATAAAATCTGCCTGGTGCAGGTTTGTAAAAATTTTTCATCATTTTTAGGCTTTACTGTAGTTCATATTGCTGCACTAAATAAAACATTTTAAATTAATGTATGTGTCTTTTTGATTGTTGCCTCTTATGAAGACAGACTACAGGATACCATCAACTGCCAGGGCTTCTGAAAATGTATCAGGTAGTCATCTCAGTGTAACCTATTTGAATAAGGTGCTATAAAACAAACTGAGTGACAGCATAACAGTACACACATCTACTCCCCAGGTGACAAGGAATAGATTCCACTAGGTATTATTATCTAATAATAATTCAACACAGTCAGCTTCATGGTGATGGAGTAACTGAACTTCAGTGCAGCCATATCCACATTGGTTCTGCATTGCCATGCTTTAGAACGCAAGAAGCAGGGTGAGGCTTAGATGATCTTAGCTGGAAGCGAGGCAGTTTGGAAACATCTGTTAAAATTTTTATGTTCACTTAAACCCCTTTTACCCTATAAATTCTACTTTTGGGAATTTATTGTATAAAATATTTGCATAGGGCCTCCCCTGGTGGTGCAGGCAGTTGAACGCAGAGCTGTGAAGCTGCCCACAGCCTCAGCATCACTGGTTCGATCCCAGCTGGCTGGGGAGGGTCCCACATGGTGTGACAGACCTCTCCCGTCTCGCCTGCTGCTCCCCTCAGCATTGTGTTTCATCAGTCTGCCTGTTTTTTCCCAGCTCTGTATCTGGTGAATCCTCTCACCCTCCTGTGCATCTGGACTGTACCCCTGCTCTTGTATAAATAAAATAAAATAAATCTTTAAAAAAAATAAAATAAAATATTTGCATAAAGCCCTGCTGATGAAAACAAAGGAAAAAGGAGGTATCACACTTCCAAACTTCAAGCTATACTACAAAGCCATAATAATTAAAACAGTTTGGTATTGGACCAAAAACAAACACAGACAAATGGAACCAAATAGAGAGCCCAGAAATAAAGCCACACTTATATGAACAACTAATCTTTGACAAAGGAGCAAAGAATATGCAATGGAACATGGACAGTTTGTTCAATAAATGGTGCTGGGAAAACTGGACCACCACATGCAAAAAAATGAAACTAGACCACTACCTCTCACCATGCACAAAAATCAACTCAAAATGAATTAAACAAACTGGACATAAGATCTGAAACAATAAAATATAGAGAAGAAAATATAGGTAAAACACTACAAGACATACATCACAGAAACATCTTTATTTTTTTTTTATAAAAAGTTTTTTTTTTTAAGAATTATTTATTTATTTATACAAGCACTGGGTACAGTCAGAAGCGCGGGAGGGTGAGAGAGTTTACCAGAGCCAGAGCGGGGAGCAGAGCAGGCAGAAGGACCCAAGTACAATGCTGAGGGGAGCAGCGGGTGGCAGGAGAGGTCTGTGCACTATGTGGGACCCTCCTCCTGTGGCTGGGGAGCAGCCAGGGATCAAACTGGTGCTGCAGAGGCTGCGGGCAGCTTCACAACCCAGCACTCAACCCCTGTGCCACAGAGGAGGCCCTCAGAAAAATCTTTAAAGACTCATCACCCAAAGCAGTGATAGTGAAGGCCAAGATAAACACCTGGGATTACAACAAACTGAAAAGCTTCTGTACAGCAAAAGAGATAGTACAAAACAGAGAGACACCCCACTGATTGGGAAAAAATCTTTGCACTCCAGTTAACTGATAAGGGACTGATCACAAAGATATACAAAGAACTCGCAAGCCTCAACAAAAACAAAATAAACAATCCAATCAAGAAATGGACAGAAGAACTTAAAAGACATTGCTCCGAAGAGGAAATGCAAATGGCCGACAGGCATATGAAAAAAATGTTCAACATCCCTTATCATCAGGGAAATGCAAATCAAAACCACACTGAGATACCACCTTACACCAGTAAGAATGGCACATATCAAAAAAACAAGCAACAACCAATGTTGGCGAGGATGTGGTGAAAAAGAAACTCTCCTACACTGCTGGTGGGAGTGCAAACTGGTCCAACTACTATGGAAAGCTGTATGGAGGCTCCTCAGTCTACTAAAAATGGAGCTACCATATGACCTGACAATTCCACTACAAGGGATCTACCCAAAGGACACAAACACATTGATTCAAAGAACACCTGTGCACCTATGTTTACTGTAGCACTATTTACAATAGGTAAAACTTGGAAACAACCCAAAGGCCCAAAAATAATTGACTGGATCAAGAAGTTGTGGTATATATACACAATGGAATATTATTCAGCAACCAAAAAAGATAAACTCATGCCATTCACAGCAACATGGATGGAGCTAGAAGGAATTATGCTCAGTGAAATAAGCCAGAAGGAAAAAGAAAAATATCGGATGGTTGTTACTTATAACAGGAATATAGGGGAACCAAATAAGTCATCAGTGTAAAAAATAATAAGAGAAGGAGGGCGGAGCAACATGGTGGTGAGGAGACGCTGCGAGTAAGATCTCCCATAAAAAAAAGTTAATAGGGAAGAAAAGCGGCAGGTCCCAGTGAGAACTGGGACACGGAAGATAAACGGACGACTCCAGCAAACTACCTGAAGAAGAAAGTTGCCATAAAAGAGGACCAGAAGGGAGGAAAGCGCAGAACCCTGCTCCCCTCCCCCACCCACAGAGTCGGCACTCTCCGACCAGCAGAGAGGAGGGAAAAAACAAACTAAAACGACCAACAAGAACAAACGAAGCAGCAAGCGGACTGTGAGTGGAAAGGAACTATTGCAGCCACCACACCCCGTGAACGGGAGCTGTGGAGAACCCTGCAGGATTCTCCGCGGCGGTGAGCGAACGGCTCCTGGTGCCATTAGAGAAGAACAAAGAGACTCTGGAGACGTGCACACAGCCCCAGGCCGGTCGGTAAGCTTGCGCGGAAAAGCGGCTCACTTGGCGCGCTTGAAAAGCAAACGCAGATCAGGATCGCGGCTGCCCAGGTCCCCGCGCCTGCGACCTAGGCTTGAGGGGAGACGCGTGGAGGCCCTCACTGAGGAGAAAGTCCCTCACTGAGTAAGCAGGAACCAGGCGCCCAGGCACGGGAGCAGGGTGCAAAAGGCACCATTCCCGCGCCACTGAACTGGGCTACAGCCCGTGTCCTGGACCTGACGGCTTTGGAACTGAGACCTGGGGCACGAAATTCGGGGCATGGGTTCTCCACGATGGTGGGGCACAAGGCAGACACAGCACCCCAAAGCCGTTGAGGTTTACCCTACCATTCCCGCTCTGTTCCCTGTCCCACGGGGTGGGGGGGGGCAAAAAACAGCCCCCCCAAGGACAATAGGAGAGATCTCTGGCGCCACCAGATATCTAGCGACCAGGGAAAAAAAAGTCACTAACACCCCATAAAACAGGGAAATTTCTTAAGACTGCTTGAAAAGGGCAGAAGGCTCCCGGAGGAGACAGTGGCCAGCTGGGAAGTTAGCCCAAGCCAGGCCCCTTCTGACCAGCAGTCTGAGCCCACAGAGGGAACAGGCACCCACGGCCGGGGCAGACCGGGCGCGCAGAAGAGTGTGCCTGAGACCGGAAGTGCAGGGACTGAGTCCCACGTCGCCATTTTAGAACAGGGACATTTCCTCAGTAAAGACTGCCTGAAACCAGCAGAAAGCTCCCTCAGAAGCCAGAGATGGCTCCTGGAGGAGCCAGAGGGGAGCGGAGAAGTTCACCCAAGATGCCGACCAGTCCGAGCAACACAGTGTCCCAATGCATACGACAAATTAGAAAACAGACAGTAGGGAGTAGAATAACCACACGCAACCTAACAACTCCTCAGGAAAGAAGCACACCACCAAAAGAAAACCACCCTCCAGATTGCAACGACAGTAACTTGGAAGAACTTCTGAGCCTTCCAGAAAGAGAATTTAAAATTGCCCTGATTAAAAAACTGACAGAAATCATAAAGGAAAACAATGATATGAGAAAAATTATCAACGAAAAGAAGAATGAAATTGAGTCCGTAAAGAGGGAAGCAAAAGAAACGCAGGAGATCAAAGAATTAATGGAGGAACTAAAGAATTCTGGGAAAAGCAATGAAAGCAGAATAGATGAAATGGAAGAACAAATAAGTACTCTTGAAGACACAGAAATAAAAAGAACCAAACAGAAAAGGAAAGAGAAGTACGAAGGAAAAAGAACGAAGAAAGACTTCGGGAACTATCTGACTCCATGAGGAAAGGAAATATAAGAGTTATAGGAATTCCAGAAGGAGAGGAGAGAGATGTAGGAACAGAGAAAATATTCCAGGAGATAATTGAAGAGAACTTCCCAAATGTGAAGAAGGAGCTGAAAATTGATATACAAGAAGCAAGAAGAACACCAAACTTCCATGACAAAAGGAAAAATACAGCAAGACACATAATAGTAAAGCTTCCAAGAATCCAGGACAAGGAAAAAATAATGAAGCTGACAAGAGGTAAGAAACAGATAACATTCAAAGGAAAACCAATCAGGCTGACATCAGACTTCTCTGAAGAAACACTACGGGCAAGGAGAGAGTGGAGGGACATAGTCAACAGACTCCAAGAAAACAGATGCCAACCAAGAATACTCTATCCCGCAAAGCTCTCCTTCCTGTATGAAGAAAGAATAAGGACCTTCCCAGACAAACAGAAACTCTGGAATTTCATTACAACTAAACCCCCACTCCAAAAAATACTACAAGGAATCCTAAAGCCAGAACCTCAGAGGGACGAATAACAACAAAAGAAGGACCAAAAAAAAAATAAATAAATAAATAAAATCAAAGGAAAGACAAACACAATGGCAAATACAGATGCTAACATATCAATATTAACTCTAAATGTAAATGGACTAAACTCTTCAATAAAAAGACACAGAGTTGCAGCCTGGATTAAAAAACAAAACCCAACCTCTTGCTGTCTCCAGGAAACACATTTAGCTACAAAAGATAAAAATAGGCTCAAAGTTAAAGGATGGAAAACAATCCTACAAGCAAATGGACCAAAAAAGAAAGCAGGAACAGCTATACTTATATCAGATAAAACAGTCTTCAAACTCAAAAAAATAAAAAGAGACCCCAATGGTCACTACATTATGATCAAGGGGACAATACTTCAAGAAGAAATAACACTCATTAACATATACTCACCAAACGAAGGAGCACCAAAATATATCAGACAACTGTTGTCCTCTCTGAAAACAGACATCAGAGAAAACACATACGTAGTGGGAGACTTCAACACGCCACTATCAACAATGGATAGATCAACAAGACAAAAAATAAGTAAAGAAACTAAAGCTCTAAATAAGGACCTAGAGCATTTGGGCTTAACAGACATCTGTAGAACACTAAACCCCAAAAAAATGGAGTACACTTTTTTTTCAAGTGCACACGGATCATTCTCCAGGATCGATCACATACTGGGGCACAAGACAAACATCAACAGATACACAAAGATTGAAATCATACCAACCATCTTTTCTGACCATGAAGGCATCAAACTAGAAATAAACCATAAAAGGAAGGCAAGGAACTTTCCTACCTCATGGAGATTAAAAACCACACTACTGGAAGACCACTGGACTAATGAGGAGATCAAAGAAGAAATTAAAAAATTCTTTGAATTGAATGACAAGGAGGATACCAATTTCCTAAATGTATGGGATGCAGCAAAAGCAGTAATAAGAGGAAAATATACAGCAATAGAAGCTCACATCAAGAAACAAGAAAGAACTCAAAGAAACAACCTAATCTTGAAGCTCAAAGATCTAGAAAAAGAACAACAAAAAACCCCAAAACCAATAGAAGAAAAGAAATAATAAAAA
Organism: Talpa europaea; assembly: GCF_964194135.1. Taxonomy (NCBI): domain Eukaryota; kingdom Metazoa; phylum Chordata; class Mammalia; order Eulipotyphla; family Talpidae; genus Talpa; species Talpa europaea. The sequence continues at coordinate 64,608,649 of NC_140082.1, read as the reverse complement.
CCAAAGCAGAAATAAATGAAATTGAAACTAAAAATACAATCCAAAAGATCAATGAAACCAAGAGATGGTTCTTTGAAAAAAATCAATAAAATAGACAAACCCCTAGCCAGGCTCACAAAGGAAAAAAGGGAGAAAGCACAAATAAACAGGATCACAAATGAAAGAGGAGAAATCACAGCGGACACAGCAGAAATCAAAAGAATAATCAGTAACTACTATGAACAGTTATATGGAAACAAGTTCAACAAACTAGAGGAGATGGACAAATTCCTACAACTCTACAATCACCCAAAGCTAGATAAAGAAGAAATAGAACACCTAAACAGACCAATTACAAGCAGCGAAATTGAAATGGTAATCAAAAACCTCCCCAAAAACAAAAGCCCAGGACCTGATGGATTTACAAATGAATTCTACCAAACATTCAGAGACAAATTAGTGCCTATCCTTCACAAACTCTTCCAAAAAATTGAGAAGGAAGGGGCAATACCAAACATGTTCTATGAAGCCAACATTACACTAATACCAAAACCGAACAAGGACAACACAAAAAAGGAAAACTACAGGCCAATCTCCCTAATGAACACTGATGCAAAAATCCTCAATAAAATTTTAGCTATCAGAATCCAACAATGTATCCATAAGATAATTCACCATGACCAAGTAGGATTCATTCCAGGGACACAAGGATGGTTTTAACATCCGAAAATCAATCAACGTTATCCAACACATCAACAAAAAGAAATATAAAAACCATATGATAATATCAATCGATGCTGAGAAAGCTTTCGACAAAGTGCAACACCCATTCATGATAAAAGCCCTTGAAATTCTTGGGATACAAGGAACATACCTCAACATCATAAAGGCCATCTATGACAAGCCAACAACCAGTATCATTCTCAATGGTGAAAAGCTGAAAGTAATTCCATTAAGACCTGGAACAAGACAAGGATGTCCACTCTCACCACTGCTTTTCAATATAATACTGGAAGTCCTAGCCAGAGCAATAAGACAAGAGAAAGACATCCAAGGAATCCAAATAGGAAAAGAAGAAGTCAAACTATCACTTTTTGCAGATGATATGATAATATACGTAGAGAACCCCAAAAACTCCACAGAAAAACTAATTCAATGCATCAATCAGTTCAGTAAAGTGGCAGGATACAAAATCAACACGCAAAAGTCAGTAGCCTTCCTATACACAAACAATAAATCTGAAGAAGAAGAAATCAAAAAAACCATCCCTTTTATTATTGAAACCAAAAAATCAAATATTTGGGAATAAATCTAACAAAAGAGGTAAAGGACCTATACAAAGAAAACTATAAAACACTGTTAAAAGAAATAGAAGACACAAAGAAATGGAAAGACATCCCCTGCTCATGGATTGGAAGAATAAACATTATTAAAATGGCCATCCTACCAAAAGCAATATACAGATTCAATGCTATTCCAATCAAAATTTCAATGTCATTCTTCAAAGAAATAGAACGATTATTGATTAAATTCATATGGAATCACAAAAAACCCCGAATAGCCAAAGCTCTCCTGAAAAAAAGAGAAGGGAATGGAGGCATCACACTTCCAGACTTCAAACTCTACTACAAAGCCATAATCTTCAAAACTGCATGGTATTGGAACAAGAACAGACATACAGACCAATGGAATCGAATAGAAAATCCAGAAATAAACCCACAGATTTATGGTCAACTAATCTTTGACAAAGGAGCAAAGACTATGCATTGGAGCAAAGAAAGTTTGTTCAATAAATGGTGCTGGGAAAACTGGGTCGCTACATGCAAAAGAATGAAGCTTGACCACTCCCTCACACCATACACAAAAATCAACTCAAAATGGATTAAAGAACTAGACATTAGACCTGAAACCATAAAATATATAGAAGGAAATATAGGCGAAACACTACGTGATTTGCACATCAAAGACATCTTTACAGACACATCACCCAAAGCAGTGATAGTGAAGGCAAAGATCAACAGCTGGGACTACATCAAATTAAAGAGCTTCTGCACAGCAAAAGAGACAATAACAAAAACAAAGAGAAACCCCACTGACTGGGAGAACATTTTTGCACCCAACACTAATGATAAAGGACTGATCACAAAAATCTGCAAAGAGCTGATGAGACTCAACAACAACAAAGAAAATAATCCAGTCAAAAAATGGGCAGAAGAGCTAAAAAGAAACTTCTCTGAAGAAGCAATGCAAATGGCCAACAGGCATATGAAAAAATGTTCAACATCACTTGTAATCAGCGAAATGCAAATCAAAACTACCATGAGATACCATCTTACACCAGTGAGAATGGCACATATTAAAAAAACTAGCAACAACAAATGTTGGTGAGGGTGTGGAGAAAAAGGAACTCTTCTGCACTGTTGGTGGGAGTGCAAACTGGTCCAACCAGTATGGAGAGCTGTGTGGAAATTTCTGGACCTACTAAACATAGAGCTTCCATATGATCCAGCAATTCTACTCCTAGGTATTTACCCAAAGGACACAGAAACATCAATTCCAAAGAGCACCTGCACCCCTATGTTTATAGCAGCACTGTTTACAATAGTTAAGCTTTGGAAACAACCCAGATGCCCAAAAATAGATGACTGGATCAAGAAGATGTGGTACATATACACCATGGAATATTACTCAGCATTCAAAAAAGATAAGCACATGCAATTTGCAGCAACATGGATGGCACTGGAAGGGATCATGCTCAGTGAAATAAGCCAAAAAGAAAAAGAAAAATACCGGATGGTCTCACTCATAGCAGGAATCTAGAAAACTTAAATAAGGGACCAGGAAAATGAATAACTATAAGAAAGTGAAAATCAGAATCAACAAAAAACTATGAAAGAGAGACACTTTTGGGGGGGTGGGGGGCGGAAGGGGAGGGATTGGGATCAGAATGGGGGGTTTGCAATTGTATGGGGAATATAAAAATAAAATTTATTATTTAAAAATAAATAAATAAATAAATAAATAAATAAATAAAAATAATAACAGTACAAGACACAACAAAGCAAAACCAGATAATTATAAATCAGGGATACAGTGCAGGGGAGGAGGAGGGAGAGGAATCAGTGCGAGGGAGGGAGGGAGGAGCACAGGGGACTGTGGTGATGGTGCACGGGTGCATTGGGGAAGGAAATTCTATGGGGACTCAATGTGAGGGGGCATGGGGAAGCAAATATTGTTTAAAAAAAGAACAAAGAAAAAAAGAAAAATACCAAAAAAAGTTTGCATAAAAACATAAATAAATATGTGTGCTACTTAGAAAAGATGACCTTTGCAATTGTATTGTTACTTGTCATTTTGAAAACTTGAATTAGCCCCAGTATCTGATTGGTTAAGTAAAATAAGGTATTTTCATATAATGGAATACTATGCAGATGTTGTAAAGAAAAATCTCAAATAGATAGGCAGATAGATAGATAGATAGATAGATAGATAGATAGATAGATAGATAGATAGATACATGATGTTTAGATAATTTTTAGCTAGATAGATGAATAGATAGAGATAAATAGATTGACGGATAGAGGTGGATATTTTTAACATAGAAAGATATTAATGATTTATTGCTGAATGAAGAAAACTAGTTACAGACCATACTATATTAAAGTAAATATAAAAGAATATTGAACTGAAACTAAATATTTCTTGCCTTTGAAGTACTAAAATTGGGGAAAGCATGGGCTTTCACCTACACCAACATAAATTTATTTACTGCTTGAGGTTTCTTCAATGAATTTTTATCATATTTATATGATATTTTCAAATTTATCAGAATACCAGGAAATTAATGAGAAAAAGTCTTGGCTGCAGAAAATCCAGGCTTTATAGAAAACAACAATTCCAAGCAAGGCATTATAGAAAATAACAGCTCAATGACAAGGTCATCTTAACTTTCCTCTGAAGCAGAAGACTTTTGTACCCTGCTTTAGTGACATGTCCAAACCACCAACTCATTTTTTTCAGATTCGGTGTCTAATACCTTCTCCCTGCTTCATATCCACAATTCCCCAAGATAAAAGATTGGATTTGGTAGGCTAATCAGTATTCAATCTGAATGATTCCTTTTGGGTAGGGTTGTTATATCAGGCTATTTTGTAGACCTATGCTCCCCCATGTATAGTTTATTGATTTGGGTAGGAGTTGTTTCACAGCTTGTTGTGTCCAAGGTTACAGGGTTACATGACATGCACAAAGAATATCCACATGTTAGAAGAGGAAAATGGGCAAGACACACATGAATCATTACTTGGGCTATCCATTCTATCATCTATTTTTTTTTTTCTTTTTTAAGATTTTTTTTTTTTTTTTTTTTTTTTTATACAAGCACTGGGTACAGTCAGAAGGGTGGGAGGGTGAGAGAATTCACCAGAGCCAGACCGGGGAGCAGAACAGGCAGAAGGACCGAAGTACACTGCTGAGGGGAGCAGCGGGCAGCAGGAGAGGTCTGCGCGCCATGTGGGACCCTCCTCTGGTGGCCGGGGAGCAGCCGGGGATCGAACCTGCGCTGCAGAGGCCGCGGGCAGCTTTGCAACCCAGCGCTCAACCGCTGCGCCACCGGGGAGGCCCTATCATCTATTTTGTTTTACACAAAGAAATATTGAGCAAAATCAACATTCATGTAACAGTTGTTGATATGTCACTAAGACAGCCAGCCAAGAACTTCTTTCAAAGATGCCCTTGTCAGTGGAGGGGAGATTCATCTTCATTTTATTTTCCAGGTGAATTGGTTTGTATTTCTGGAGCACCAGTTTGTGTGGTGTGTGCTTAAGATCAACAGAGGGCCTCCCCGGTGGCGCAGCGGGTTGAGTGCAGCACTGTGAAGCTGTCCACAGCCTCTGCAGCACGGGTTCAATTCCTGGCCGGCCGGGGAGATACCCACATGGTGAGGCAGACTTTTCCTGTCTCACCTGCTGCTCCCCTCAGCAGCGTTTTTCAGTCGGTCTGCCTGTTCTGCTCCCCGCTCTGTCTCTGGTGAGTCCTCTCACTCTCCCACGCCTCTGGCCTACACCCCAGCTCTTGTATAAATAAATTTTAAAAAAATCAACAGAGTAGATTCCAGAAGCATATGTTCTGCACAACTTAGTTTTTTTCTTTCAAAGGTTAATTTATTGATGAAAGGGAAGCAAAAATAAAATCTGTACTATTAAATTTGAAGACATGACAAAAATTATAGTGTTTATAAGAATGAAAATGCAGCTAAAATTTTTATAGAATCTGGGATTTCTGTAATGTTGTATTCTTTAAATATTTCAAAGCCTGGTTGGGGAACCTATTTTTAAGCCGTATAAGGCAGGTCATTCAAAGTCTCTGGAACAAGGAAAAGAAAGCAAAAGAATAGGCATGTCCCAAAAGACTGCAGGTATGAATATTTCCTTCATCTTATTTAGTATAAAAATAGACACCTTTAGGTCACTAGGAATATTGTTAGTCTTTTCTTGGCAAAATGACCACCTATCTTTGAAAACCTATATAAATGTATATACATTTACAATACTTCCAAGCTAAGTCAAATTCTTATTTTTTGTGGAAGTTAATAGCAATATGGAAGGCAACCTATGGGCATCATTCACTTTTCTATGCCTTAAAGCATGAAGACCAATTTATCAAGGTATATCTGGAGGAGCTGTTGGGTCAAAAAAGTTTTATTAATATGCAGAATCTGTCTTATTTTTCATTCTCATTGTACCCTTTGCAGTGTCTAATCAGTACTCTGTACTAGAATTTCAACTTACATATGGCAAAATACACTGACCATAGCTTTCGAGTCAGAAGACCTAAGTCCTCACTTCTTAGATTTTGGGCTCTATGTTGTCTATCAGTGGGAGCATTGTGAGGACAATAAATAACAGCTAACCCTCATTTGGTGTATGTTCTGTGCCTAGAAATGTTCTAAAGGCTTTAAATGTACTAACTCATTTAGTCCTCAAAACAAGTCTGGGAGATAAGATGTTACTTTTTTTTTTTTTTTAAAGATGAGGGGCCTGTAGAGATTAAATAAATTGTCCATAATTACACAGTAAATAAGTGATGAATTAAAACCCAGGGGGCTGGCCCAGCTCTCAATCACTCACATGATGCTCTCAAATGTGTGCCTATCAGAATGCCCCTCTTTGGGACCTGCAATGTGCCACACACATGTTAGTTATTATTCAATGCAAAGAAGAAGGCTGTTCAGATTAGGGGGGCCGGTATGAACAAAAGCTACAAGATTTTAAAGCATCCAGGAATTCCTTTTGGCTAAAAATTTGGTGGGGAGAAAAGATGGAGTCAGGGCAGGATGGGCACTAGAGTATCAACTAGGCAGGAAGCTAGAAAGTTATATATAGAAAGTTATATGGTCAAGATTATGAAGTGCATTGTAGAGCATTTGGCTTTGTACTTTACAGAAAATTGCGAACACTTTTGAGTTGGTGGGGTGAGTCAATCATATCTGTGATTTAGAAAGATGACAGACAGCAGTGGAGAAGGAGTGAAGGCAGGTAGAGCAGGTAAGAGGCTGACCTTTAAAGATGAGACCTGAATGTGGACTGTGATAGTGGGGTTGAGGAGCAGAGGTTCAGATGGAGAGGTATTTTAGATGGAGATCCAAAGCAATGCAGACGAAGACAAGATTACCTGTCCTCAAGCAGTTTGTGGGAGGGATGGATGTGTATCATCAGCGGGAAGGCCAACCAGTCAGTATAGGAATGCAGGCCAGGGACTTGGCTTCCATGTACTGTCCACTCAGCTCAGCTTGTTCACTATGATGTCCCATAAAGATAGTTGCTGTTGTTGTCATGGTTTTCTTCTTAATCTGATTGCAGATCAGTACTTTAATCATGACTGTATGTTGCCTTGTGTCTTTCATAAGCAAGTAGCTGCAGGAATGGCTTGAGCTGAAGCAGTTTCCAGACAGTTTTCCCAAAGTCTAACTTAATCCTCATACACAAAATCTCTGTGACCAAAAAGAAAAGAAAAGAAAATTTTACTAGGATACTCTGAATTACAGGATTGTGATCTATACCGCCCTAAGGTTCTATTCATTATTTCTATTCTATCTCCCAGGAGTCATGGCTGGTCCCTTATGAAAACTAAGAGAAACCTTCCTTCACCATTTGATCCTGTAGTGCAGTGAGATGGTCTCATTCTGAGTCACCTGAACTTGTTCATGCCCTGGGATTGCTCCCGTGATTTGAAGAGTGATTCTAGGGATGGCCCATCAGCAATGTGCCATACACTACCAGGGGAGTGGTGGGGCTGGGATTCTGCCCAGACTTCGGGGAAAGGGAGTGATCTGTCAATATCCAGGAAAATAGAGCAGCAGTTTCTTTCCTCTCACCCTCCAATTGTCCAAGCAGATCTAGGCATTTTAGGAAGCTACAAGAGTGTGGCATTTTGAGGGAACTCCATCTGCCTACACCACTGCTATCCAATAGATGCAAGTCACATATTTCATTAAATAAAACTTAGCAGCCACACAATTAATGGTTAAAGTAGATGGAAAAATGATCATTTCAACATGTAATTGATGCAAAATTTATTAATGCAGTGTTTATTTCTTTTGTATTAATCTTCACATTCCAGCATGTGTTTAACACTTATATCTCAATGTGAACTAGCTAGAATTTAAGTGTTCAAAAACCTTTTGAGGAAATGCACACCTATACTTGGGGCAGCCAGTTGATGCAACCAGAAATGTTTTGTTTGGTTTCCCTTGGCAAATGGTGGAGTTTTCTCTCCTGCACAGAGGAGACTTGTCTGCTCAAAAGGAACTTGAAGCCCCTCATTCTCTATATTGGGGATATTGGGGATAGCAATCCTTTGCCTCTGATTCCCTCTGCTCAACATTTGCCAAATTCTGTAAATTTTCTTAAAAAACTAAAATGGAAAAAATGTCTTTGCACTTCCAGATATGTGATATCCAGGCCTTTCAGCACAAGACTCAAGCAGCGCCCCCACCCCCGATTCTGTTCTAAGGCTGGTATGGGAAGTTAACTTGGTAACATTACCTCAACTTCTAGATCCATTATGCCAAATCCAGTTATACATCTGGACATTCAGGATCCGGGGCTGGACATTCACACAAAGTCCTGTCAAAAGCCCTTTTGCTCCCGGTGTTACACAAACAGGTTACTTTCTAACTATCAATTATCTTATGCATTTCTCTAATTGTAAATAAACAGGTACTCATAAATTTCTTCAACCTTTTAGGCAAATGTTTATGTTACTAACATTCTGGTTTCCAAAGCATTCTTCAATCAAACTCTTCAAACAATTCCTCTAGAGCAGTGGCGAAGATCAAAATCTCAGGAATATGGATTAGAATACTCAGGAGTAAACCCAAGGACATAAAATACTTATGCACAGCAAACTACAAAACATTGTCGAAAGAGACTAAAGAAGACATAAATATGTGGAAGGACATCTGTGTTCATGGATCAAAAGATTTAGTATTGCGAAAATGTCAATAGTACCCAAAGTGATCTACAGATTCAAAGCAATCCTTACCAAAATTCCAATGGCATTTTGTCCAAAAATAGAAAAAAACAACCTAAAATTCACAGGAGTCACAAGGGACCCTTGATAACCAAATTCATTTTGAAACTTTATTACAAAACTACGTAAATCAAAACATGGTATACATGGTATTATATTTATACTATATATGGTATTAACATATAGACAAACATAGAGACCAGTGTAATAGAGTATCTAGGAAAAAACCCTCATGAATAAGGTCAAATAATCTTTCACAACAGTGTCAAGAATATTTGATGGTGAAAAGATAGTCTCTTCAATAAATGATGCTAGGAAAACTGGATATCCATTTACAAAAGAATGAACTTGTACCCATATTTTATATCATATACAAAAATTAACTGAAAATAGATTAAAGAACCCAAAGCTAAACTCTTAAAGAAAATATAGGGGGAAACTTTATATTGTTAGAATTGGCAATGATTTTTGGATATGGCAAAAGCACAGTAATAAAGGCAAAAAACAGACAAATTGGACCATATTAAACTTGGAAATTGTTGTGCATCAAAGAACACAGAAAGCAGGGTAAAAAAAGTAATGTAGAGAATGGGAGAAAATATTTGCAAATCATATGTCAAAAAAGAGGTTACTATAAAAACAAATAATCAAATAACTAATTTAAAAATGGGCAAAAGACTTGAATAGACTGTTCTCCAAAGATGATACACAAATGACCAAGCATATTGAAAGATTGTCATCAGTCATCATCAGAAAGGCAAATCAAAATCACTGTGAGATAACACCTATACCTATTACAAAACTATGTATTATACTATGATGGCTAATATCAAAAATTAGAAAATTTTAAGTGTTGACAGGTAAGTAGCATGCATGCCATTTTCTGGGACCATTCAATAGAAATACAATGCAAGTCACATATGTCACTAAATAATTCCTCTTCACTCAATTTTTGCCAAATTCTGAAAACTTTCTCCAAAGACTGAAATTTTTTTCCAACTGAAGACATTGGATCCCTGTTGTAGTGGTGGCGAGATTTTAAATTGGTGCAATCAATATGGAAAAGAGTATGCAGCTTCTCAAAAATTGGAAATAAAATTACCATAAGATCCAATAATCAGTCCTGGATATACATGCAAAAGAACTGAAAGAGGGGGATCCAGTGGACTATGGTGGACTATGGGTGCCTTGTATCCCATAGTCCCTGGATGAGGAGGTGCCATACATCAGGAAGTAGAATGATGGGTATCGGAGGCTGGAGAAGGGAGAAGAAGAGTTGGTGTTCAGTGTTGAGTCTGTGGAGTCTCACTTCTGCAAGATGAAAATGTTCTGGAGACCTGTTTCACAACATGAAAGTATTTAATGCCACTGAACTTAAAAAAAGACTAAGATGGTAAGTTTTCTTAAGGAGAGATGTAGTTTACCTGTCTTCCTTTCTTAATGCACCTTCTTCCATTTAAAAAAAAAATGCTTTCTATTCAAGAGTTGGAGATATTTAGAATCATTATTTCATGGTCATGATATGAGATATTCTAGGAAAAATCTATTTGCAGGAATGAAATAAAGCTGATGGCATTTTTTCATGCATTATGCACCTGATGGTCCTTTTTGTAACCTAATTTCTGAAGTGACATCAAGCTCCAAGAGACGGAATTGCACAGGATGTGATTACCAGGAGGAGGAGATCATTAAGGACCACCTTAGAAGTTATGTAACAAACTACTGGACTGTTAAAGTTATAGCTCTAGAGCATTTGTGTTTTTCATGTCCTTTACTATAGTTTTTATTAGGTACTTCATGAGGTTCTTCCCATTTTACAGTGAGTATATTACATACTTTGTTCAGGGTCATAGAGAAATAACCATAATTAGATCTCACATGTCTTAAACTATTACATGTTCCATCCCCTCTTTATTGCTAATATATGCAAATCACATTCTTATTTAACATTTATAGAAAATCAAGAGTGTGTTTTATGGCGCTACATAAATAATGGGTTTTGGAGAAATTGCTTTCTTTTTATATTGCTCCCTGCAAATGTACTTTTCTTCATATGCCATAATTGGTTTGTTTGAATCAAAATCAACCTAGATATACACATTACATATGGTTGTTATATCTCTTAAATTTCTTTTGGTCTAGAATATTTCCTTCCCTTTTTTATACTTACTGCAGCCTACAGCTTCAACATTTTTTCTGTTCCTTACTAATGGTGACCAAAATCGGTCACCTATTTTTGTCATTATCTAAAGTAGAGTTAATAAACTAAGGGTCTAGCTGAATATGAAATGTGCACCAAGGAATGAGCAGATCAAATGTGTAAACTCTGGTACTTGATGGCAAGCAGCAGAAATGAACTCTGCCCAACTTATTAAATGTATTGGAAGTATATAGGATGGATCATAAAATCTATAGATGGGCTAGAGAGTCAGTCTCATAAAAAAAAAAAAATAGAAACCTCAAGAAGTTAAGTAGATTATCTCACAACAAAGCTCATCCTACAGAAATATATCTGATGGGAATCCTGGCTGTGCTTCCACCACAAGCATCAGACAGTTCTGACATCTGCTGCCCCTAGACCCTGCTCAGTGGATAAATTCTAAATTACCCCTTTGTCTTTGCATCATTTGGTCAAGATTTAGAGTTTCACATAAGAACAATTTCCATCCTGCTTTATGTGTCCACACCCTGCTCCAATAAGGGTGGAAGAAGGAGAATCTAGATATTTTGAGAGTCATAGTTGGCTTTCTCTTAAGACTCTTGAAGACAATGGGGCCTCCCTGGTGGCCTAGGGGTTACGTCTCAGCGCTATCACTGCTACAACCTGAGTTTGATTTCTATTCAGGGAGTTAACCCACATATGGCACAACAGACCTCTCCTGTCTCACCTGCTGCTCCCCTCAGTAGTCTATTTCAGTCAGTCTCTGTCTCTGGTGAATTCTCTAACCCCCTGCACCTCTGGCCTGCACCCCAGTTCTTCTATGCAAAAAAAAAAAGACTCATGAAGTAGAAGATTAGTCCTAACAGATAAGGAGTTTGGAAGTTGTACAACCAAAATCCTGACAAATATTCATCGTAAAGGATTAATTAGATTATTAGCTAGAGCTATTCAAAGGATAGGTGAATGAGAATCAGTGAAGAGAAAGTAGGTTTTTCAAGCATACTGCAATTAAGATTTTAAGCAAAACACCTCCATTTGATGATCTATAATGGTTCTAAAATTCTAGTATACATCATAATCACCCTGAAGACTTGTTAATATACAGAATGCTGGGTACCATTTTCAGAGTTTCTCATTCTGTAGATGTGGAATGGGGTCTAAGAGTTTTATATTCCTTAAAAGATTCCAAGTAATGCTGGTGCTACTGGTCTTTGGTAGACCTCTGAGAGCCACTAATCTGTCTTCCACATCAACAACTCTGTTTTATCCAACAATGTTAGTATAAAAGTTTAAATAGTGATTCTAGCTGCAGATGGACAGTAGAGTGAGCTAACTTTTGAAGAATCTTTAAATGCTGTCTATGGTACAACAATGTCCTGTAAATACAATCTCTTTTCCATATACCATGCAAATTCTCAAAGATAGCTATCATGCCTCCCCCAGCTATTTTTCTCTAGACTAAAATCCCTAGTTCTAGCAACCATTCTTCATATGTGACAGATCTAATTCTGCTCATCATCTTAGTCACTTTCCTATAAATTATCTTCAGATTGCTATTGTTCCTGTTAACAGGAGGGACCGAGTTTGAAACACAATCTAGGTAGAGTCTGACTATTGTAAAGCAAACACAAACAAATACAGTGCCTTAATTTGTCCCTTAATTGTATATTATTTTCACTTAGTAGCTGTATCATATTATCCGCTTCATTTACAGGTTCTCATTTATGAACAAACAAAATCTTCCTATTTTCCTTTCTTCCTTCCTTCCTCCCTTTCTTTCCTTTCTTCTTTCCTTTTCTTCTCTTTCATAAACCAAACCCTAATGTCCACTTTTTTCATTATAAAATTGATTATAGAAGACTAAATTTAGTAGTTAACATTTATCCTTATTAAATTTCATTGTTTTAGTCTATTACACTATTTTAATCTTAAATTTTCTGTGGATATTAATATAATTATTTTGACTTGAAACTTTATGGCCGCTAAGGATATATCGGCACAATGCAAATATCTTTATTCATTCATTCGATAAGTATTTACTAGTCCTACCATATTATAGTCACTGCTCTGATCCCAAGCATTAATAAATGTTGATCAGAACAAGGCCAAGAACAGAGCCCTATTGCACCTATTCTCAGCAGTCCATTAGCGGCTAGTCAACACTTTGAAAATGCTTATTTTATCCATTTGCGCTTTACCTAAATCTATTTTCACCTAGTTTCTCCGACTATATTTTGTTTACAAATATGTCACCAGGCTACTGGCATATGAAATGAGATCCCCACTGTCAGGCATCCCACTCAATTTCTAAACCAGCAGATTCTGTGTTTTAAATAAAACTATAAGCCATGGCTTGGGCCCTCAGAGGTAGGTACACATACCAACTTTGCATTTATTGTTGTGAATCTATGGCGAGTCCTTCAATCCTTAGAATGTCAGTTCCTCATCTCCAAAGATGGCAGCCACCCAGTCTTGCAAGTTTATGAAAATTAGACATAATATATTGAAAGTGTTTAGTACATGCTACATTTTGAAGTTGGCATGTGGAAAAATAGTACAAAAAGAAGGTAATCCAATGAGAGGAAACTAGGTTATTCTTTATATCCTATATCAGCTCATGAAAAACTTTGATTCAGGGGTTTGCAGTTCAGAGAATTCAGCAGCATATTCAAAATTATTATTAAATAATCTAAAATATTTCAGTATGATATTTAACGTCAATGAAACTAGTTTTCTACTTAGTGAAAATACACAATATGATCATTTCAGCTATTTCCTTTTAATATGTAGCAGAGTTGAGCATTATTATTTTATTATTATCTATAGAAGATTTTCCCAAGACCTAAGGAAATTAGCAAATTTCCCCCCCGGGCTTTATATGTAAAATAAGGATTTTTCTATAGTGTTCTGGAAGGCATATATGGCATGACTTTTTTCTGGCTATGCTAAAAATGTAACTGGTGGCTGAAGTCAAAAACTGTTACAGGTGGTGCCCCCTGGAGGGGGGTGCTGTGAGGGTGCACCAGGGAAAATGTGAACAAAGTATCCATGGGGGTGGAGACTCTGATAAGAAATATAAGTGACTATGGAAGCAGCCCCTGGAATTGAGCATTCCAGAATGCAGTGTTCAGGATTCAGCTTTCAGGATTCAGTGTTCAATATTTCAGTGTTTTCGGATCTTCAATGATTCAGGGATTAGCGATTTCTGCTCCCACCATGTTGAACTTCCAGAAGGCTGTTGTGGGCCTCTGAAGGATGTGGAGAGGCTCCCTGCAGCCAACCTCAAAGAGGAAAAGTTTGGAGGCTTTGCAAGTAGCCAAGCAAGTGAAACAGTTTCTGCTTTTGCTGCTGTTCAGCCTGGCAGGGAAAGCAAAAACCTGGAGACAGGCACCTAGCTGAGCTGCATGAGTGTGGCCATTTGTCAGGTGGCTAGGCCGCTGTAGCTGCTGTTTTGAGCGTCGCTTGTCTGGTACTGTGCTGGCACATCTCAGCAGCTTGGGTGAGCATCTCCTGTTTTGTCTTCTGTTGTTTTCATGAGTTGTCTCCTGGCCTACATTCTGGCTGCCACATACTCCAGATCCTCATTGGCAGGAGAAGATGCAATCTTGGGAGCACTTGTGTTTAGGACTTTAAAATACTAGACACTGGGCCTCCCTGGTAGCACAAGGGGTTAAGCACTGCACTGTGTAGCTGTCCACAGCCACTGCAGCATGAGTTCGATCCCCGGCTGGCCAGGGAGCCACCCACATGGCACAGCAGACCTCTCCTGTCTCGCCCACTGCTCCCTTCAGCAGTGTACTTTGGACAATCTGCCTGTTCTGTTCCCCACTCTGTCTCTGGTGGATCCTCTCACCCCCCACATCTCTGGCCTATACCCCAGCTCTTGTATGCATAAACAAAATCTTTAAAAAAAAAAAACAAAAAAAACACTGGACACTGCTTCGGGTGAAGTAAATGGCCATTTTTGGCCCCAGTAGCACTTTGTTTGTCCCTGTTTTGTTAAATAAATCCAATTACTGTTCTCTGAACCTGAGTAGTCTTGCAATTATTGTGCAGGTAAAGAACTCAGACGGTGATTGGTAAACTATTTGGGCAGTGTCTTTGGTCAGTTTTAGTGCCCCTTTCTGCCCTGTATCAAAAAGCAGTAATAAAAGAATATAAATATTTTATCTGATTTTTTTTTAACATAACAGAGAAACAAGACAACTGGTAACTATAACCAGGAAGGGATATCAGGTGGGGAGAGGATAAGTGGAGAGGGAGACTACGTATTCACTATACATCATTTGTACCTTTTGAATTTTTTACCACATGCATATATTACTGATTCAAAAATGATATTCCTTTTTAAATAGAGAGAGCATTTTAAATAACACTATCTTTTTAACTGATGGCTCCTTTGTATAAAATCTCAAAGCTTTGGTAACATGGAAGCCAAACTAAATTCCCTGAAAAGTACTATCCAAATCTGACAACATGTATGTGTTAAACTAGTTAAATGAACCACATTAAAATTGATTTATTTTATAACAACTTCTAAACTCTGCCTGTTGGGCATTCAAATGAACACTAAATTGTTTTAACAAAGGTGCCAGAAACTGTGCAAAAAATTTACAGAGAACATGAAACTTTTAAATAAGTACACTTTAAAATTTTAATGAATGGGTTCATAATTTAGATGTTAAAATATACAAATCTATTTTAAAAAATATTTTAACTACTGTAGAACTTTTATATGTAAAACTTTTTTTGTAGTTTCATATTTGATTTTTGCTAATAAATTTCCAACATATGAACAATCAACAATTTACATAAATCCTGACTGCCTATTTAAGGCAAATTAAAGAAGATTTTTTCAAACATGGTTATGCACAAAAAAAGATATTTAAAATATCAACTGTCTCCAAGAACTTTTTCAATCATTTAGTTTTATGATACAAAATGACAGTCCTTAAATACCTCAGGATTCAATACCTACTTGAGAAAGTTCATGGGAACTGACAAAACACAAGAATCTAACATTTGAAATTATATTCTGCAAATATAACTTGTAAGTATATTATATAGAAGACTGGATTATCAGTGGACATTAATGCTAGATGGTTCATAATTTGTTTCAGTTTGTTGAGATAACCAGAAGAAAATGATCTGTTTCTTCTAGTAGTTTTACAAAACAGTTCGATTTTATTTATTTTATTTTATTTTTTTTAAGATTTATTTATTTATGCATACAAGAGCTGGGGTGCAGGCCAGAGATGCAGATTCACCAGAGACAGAGCAGGGGAGCAGAACAGGCAGATCTACTGAAATACACAGCTGAGGGGAGCAGCAGGTGTGACAGGAGAGGTCTGCTGCATCCTGTGGGTCACCTCCTGGCCAGGGATAGAACTCATGCTGCAGTGGCTGCGGATAGCTTCATAGTGTTGCCTCTTAACCCCTTGCACCACCAGGGAGGCACCCAAAACAGTTTGATTTTAAATTATGTATTTGACACTACTTGAAGCTGAGGCTGAGATAGTCAAAAGACCTGCCACCCACCTCCCTAACCTCCACCCTCCATCAACCCAGGACTAAAACCAAAACAACAAAGAAACATTTGAATAAACCAGAGCTCAAGTACCTATTAATAACAGGACCAAACATCCAAGATAAGGCTCTGTGCTAAAAAAGAGAACAGCTCCTAGCCTGTGACCCCGTATCAAGTACAATCCATGCCCGGTGCTTCATCTAGTAATTAAAAATAGTCTAGAGTGGAAGTTGACACAATACTGTAAGAGACACTAAGACTGAAGAAGTTGCTTGGTGGATGGGATTACTGTGGGCCCACACCCCACAACTCTGGTACACATGACACAGTGGGAAGCCTGAGTTGCTGATGTTAATTGCAGGTGATCTTTTGGTACATTGCTGCCCCTGTTCTCTTTCATACTTATGACTCCTCAGTACTATCAGTTCCTGATACCTTTAATAGGTGCAAAGAAAACAGTTTGAATAAGTCTACCCTTATAAAGTCCAAAAAAATTAAAATTAAAAACCAACCAACCCTGAGAAGAATCTCAATTCAGCAGAACAGCAGTATATGATTGAAAAGGAGCTCAAGGTAACAGCTCTGCCAATGCTTACAGAACTAAAAAAAAAAAAAAAATGGAGTATATACAACAATATCAGAATAAAGATAAAGAAAATATGAAGCAGCTACAATGAGAAATAACAGAGCTAAGAAACACTATAACTGAATTGAAAAATACAATTGCAGTTCTCAATAGCAGAAAAACAGAAACAATGGCGAGAATTAATGAACTCCAAAATACAATATTGAAGAACATACAAATAGGACAATGCACGGTAAAAGTAATTATTTAAATGAAAATAGTGTAAAAGCCCTTTGGCAAAATTTAAAAAGAAATAACATCCATATCATGGAGATATCAAAAGGAAATGAGAAAGCCATAGAAAATTTATTTAAAGAAATAATTGATGAAAATCATCTCAATCTGGGAAATGAACCAGATGTTTTGATCCAATAGGCTCAAAGAATTCCAGACAAAATAATACCAGACAGACATACACCAAGACACATTATAATAAAGCTATTGAAAGCTAATAACAAGAATAGAATATTAAAACAAGAAAAAAATGGTAATTGATAAGGAACACCAATCAGAATGTCAGTGGACTTTTTAGTAGAAATATTACAAAAGTGAAGGGATTAGGAGATATTTAAGGTACTTAAAGAAAAAAACTTTCAACCCAGAATCCTTTACCCAGTAAATTTAACATTCAAAATAGAAGGAAAGGTAAAACGCTTCACTGAAAAACAAAAACTAAAAGAATTTGGCAACAGCAAGCCATATATGAAAGAAGTCTTCCCTTTCCTCCACTATTGCGCTGTGTGCACTTGACTTTTTCACTCTGTCTTCTCACAAGACTTTCAGGATCAAGTGATGCCTGGCTAACAATTAAAACTAGAATCCTTCCATTCCCCCAGGGATTTGGATGAAAGCAAGTAATAAAATCAGGTACAATTCAAGGGGAGATACTGGGGGACTAGGCTGGGTCTGTAAGGAATCACACACGAAATACCGCATGTATTTATGCTGCATCAAGATCAGTAGCATCTTATCATATTACACAGAAAGCATCACTATGTTTCATGGACATCTTTTCTCTTAGTAGGCTTTTTACTTGAGTAAAGAAGCTGAGTAATGAATATGTGAGCTTTTCGAAAAATAGAAAAACAGAAGTCTTAAAGGGATTATTGTATATGCAACAAAACAATGAGTATAGAGGTAAAAAAAAAAAAAAAAAAAAAAAAAACCACCTAAATCGTTTAATATGAAGGAGAAGAAGAGTAACAATGTAACACATCAGAATACCAGAAACTAGACCACCCAATGGCTCACACAAATAGCCAATCATATACTTACTGTAGCAGAACCTTTTAATGAAAATTAAATAAAGGTAACTCAAAAAAACAATGAAAATGGAAACTAAAGAAAACATAACAGGAAGACCTCAAAAAATGAAAAATAGAACACAAACCAGAAAAAAGAAAACCAAAAACAACAAAATGGCAATGAGCACTGATGTCTCAATAATCACATTAAATGTAAACAAACTGAACTCGCCAGTCAAAAGATGTAGCGCAACTGCATAGATTTTAAAACAAAGTCCTTCTGTTGTTTACAAAAAACCTGTCTTACCAAGAAAGACAAGCATAGGCTCAAGGACTGGAAAGCAGTTGCACAAGCAAATGACTACCCAAAAAAAAAAAAAAAATCACTAACAGTTATACTTATATCCGACAAAATAAATTCCAATTAAGAAAGATAATAAGGACTTCTCTGGGTGGCGTAGGGGTTAAATCTCAGCACTACCACCACGACAACCCACCTTGATGGCTTGAGTTCAATCCCCGGCCAGGGGGCTAACCCACATGGCACAGCAGACCTCTCCTGTTTCACCCCTGCACCCCTTAGCAGTGTATTTCAATAGATCTGCTTGTTCTGCCCCCACTCTGTCTCTAACGAATTCTTTCACCCCCTGCACCTCTGGCCTATACCCCAGTTCTTCTATACAAAAATAAATAAATGAAATCTTTTTTAACAAAGAAAGATAAAAGAGATAAAGAGGGACACTATATTATAATTAAGGGTCTAATACAAAAAGAGGAAATAAAACTCAAAAATATATATGGGCCAAATTATGAAGCACTGAGATACATAAAACAATTACTAACAGAACTAAAGAGAGATATTGACAACAACTCAATAACACTAGGGGACTTTAATACCACACTTAAAACAAGGGACAGAGCAACAAAACAAAAAATTGTAAGGAAAAAATAACCTTAAATGAGGAGTTTGACCCAATAGTTCTAACAGGCATCTATAGACATTCCACCCAAAACCACTGCATATGCATTTTTTTCAATTGCACATAGAAAATTTTTAAGGACAGACGATTTATTGATATACAAGTCAACTGTCAATAAAGCTATAAGGATTGAAATTATACCTATTGATGGTAATGCCAAAAAGTTAGAAATCAATTTTAAGACAAAAACAGTAAAAACAATGACTACATAGAGACTAAACAACATGCTGCTTAAGTGCTATTGGATAAAAGAAGAAATCAAAATAGAAATTAAAAAATACATTGAATCAAATGAAAATGATTATATAAGCTATAAGAATATACGGAATGCAGCAAGAGTGATCTTAAGAGGGGAAGATGATTACAATACAGGTCCACACTAGGAAGAAGAAAATAAAACAAGTAATCAATCTAATATATACCTAAAGCAACTTAAAAAAAGGAACAAATAAGACCCAAAATTAGTAGAAGGAAAAAAGTAAAAAAATAAGAATGGAATTACATTCTGCAGGAGAGGGGAAGGGAGAGGGATCAAAACAGGGGAGGGAAGAGCACAAGGGACTACAGTGATGGTTCATGGGTGAATGGTGGTGGGAATTTTATGGGGACTACACCTAAGAGGAGAAAGCAAATATTGTACAAAAATGAACAATGATGTATATATATATATATATATATATATATATATATAAATTTTTAAAATGAGTGGAATTAAATGAAATAAAGATCAAAATGACTACACAAAATAATCCATGAAACTAAAAGTTGGTTCTCCAAGAAGGTAAACAAAATACACAAACCTCTGCTAGGCTAACAAAAAGAAGGAAGGGAGGGAGGGATGGGGAGGAAGAAGGAAAAGAAGAAGAAACACTAATAAACATAATAAGAAATGAAAGAGGAAAAATCACATCACATAGTACAGAAATATAAAGGATCTTAAGAGCATACTGTAAACACCTATACGCTGATAAATTTGATATCCATGAAGAAATGGAAAAAATTTTGATCAATATAGTGTACAAAGATTAGCCCTAGAAGTAACAGATGAGTTGAACAAACTTATCACAAAGCAAGGAAGCTGAAGCAGCAATCAAAAAAATTTCAGAAAACAAAAGTCCAACACAGAATTCATTGACCAATAAATTTTACCAAAACTTTAAACAAAAACCAAAGCCTATCTTACTCAAATTGTTTTTAAAAGTACAAGAAGGAATGCTCCTAATGTATTTTATATTGCCAACTTTATCCTAGTGCCAAAACCAGGTAAAGACAGCACAAGAAAATTATAGGCCAATATTCCTTAGGAACATCTATGTAAAAATCTTCAACAAAATATTAGCAAATTAATTCAACAGTGTATCATCAGGATTATACACCATATCAAGTGAGATTTTTCCCAAGGATACAAGGATGGTTTAATGTACCTAAAGCAAGCAACATTATATCAACAAAAGATAAAAATCATAAGAGACTATCAATGGATGCACAGGGAGTATTTGATAACATTCCGCAACCATTTATGATTAAAAAACTCTAAACAAGATGGGAATAGAAAGAACCTACTTCAATATAATAAACGATATATATTATAAATCAACAATCAATATAATATTCAATGGTGAAAAACTGAAAGCTTTCCCTCTAACCTAAGGAACAAGACAAGGATGTTCATTGTTACCAGTTATGTTTAATTTTGTGTTAGAGGTTTGGGCTGAAGTTTACAGACAAAAATAGGAAATAAAGGGAATCCTAGTTGAAAAAGTAGTAAAACTATTATGATTTGCAGATGATATGAAATATATAGAAAATCCTAGATTCCATAAAGCTATTAGAAAAAAATAGGTGCAACATACAAAAATCCATAGAATTTTTACATAAACTGAATCCATAAATTTTTACATAAATTTTTAATTACTTAAAAAATAGTTAAATAACTTGGAATTAACCTAATTTGAAGGTAAAAGACTTATACAATAAGAACTACAAGATGTTACTGAAGGACTTAGATAGGAACATAAGGAGATGGAGATGGAGGCATAGCCCACGCTTAAGCATAGGTAGGATCAATATAATCAAAATGACTATTCTGTAAAATGATACATAAACTCAATGCTCTCAATGAAGTTACCAGCAATATTTTTCAAAGAAACTGAACAAAAATACTGAACCACAAAACACCTTGAATTGCAAAAGCAACCGTTAAGGAAAAAAAGAGAAATGGAAGTATCCCATTACCTGACTTCTAAATTTACTTTATAGTAAAAAGCAATGGTACTAAAAAACAATATGGTGTTGGCACAAAAATAGGTGCACAGATCGAGAATAGAATCAAAACCCCAGAAATAAACCCACACATATACCATCATGGAACGTATGATAAAGCATCTTTGACCATAGAATGGGAAAAGGACAATCTCTTTAATAAACAGTGCTGGCAAAATTGGAAAACTACACATAAAAGAATGAAGTTGGATCATTGACTAACCCCATACACAAAAATAAACAACTCCAAATGGATTAAAGAGCGAGAGATGAGATCTGAAACAATGAAATTCACAGAAGAAACATTGGCAATACTTCCATGACATCCATCATAAAGACATTTTTGGTTTCTTGACCCCTATGGCATAGGAAATAAAAACAAAAGTAAGTAATTGGGATTACCTCAAATTCAAAATCTTTTATACAGTGAAAGGAAATGCAAAACAATTAAAAAGACAACCCACTGGATGGGAGAAAACAGTCACACAATGTATAACGGATAAAAAATTAACGTCTGAGGATAAAAAATTAACATCTGAGGTATATTTAAAAACTCACACAAGCAGCCCAATTAATAGATGGGCAGCAGATATGAATGGACAATTCACCAAAAAAGACAGTCAGAAGGCCAATAGACATGTGGAAAAATGTTCATCATTGCTTCCAATGTAGGCTAAACCTACAATGAGATACTATCTCAGTGAGAATGGTATATACTAAAATGAAATTCAACAACAAATATTGGAGAATTTTGGAAAGCAATCTGGATTTCCACAAAAACACTGAAAATGGAAATACCATATGACCCAGCAGTCCCACTCTCGGGAATACATTAAGAGTATGAAACCACCAACACAATAAGCCATATATTTAACAATGTTCATAGTAGCATTTCCAACAGCTAAATGAAAGCAACCTAAATGTCCATTGAGGGATGATTGGATCAAGAAGATGTGGTCTATCTATACCATGGAGTATTACGCAGCCATAAGAAAGGATGAAATGCAGTCATTTTCAATAAAATGGATGGAGTTTGAGAGAATTATGTATAGTAAAAGCAAGTCAACATGATAAAAATAAATATGGACACTTACATAGCAGACAATTTGATAACATAAATCACTCAAAAAAATAATCAGTACCATATGGGTTCTGAGTTTAAAAATGGAAGCAAGAGATAAGGAGACAAGCAGATTTAAGGGATGGTGGTAGAAGAAAAAAATGAATTAAAAAATCAAACAATACAACAAATAAGCAAATGACATGATGAGACATTTCTCAAAAGAGGATATACAGGTGGTAAATAAGCACATGAAAAGATGTTCAGCATTATTAGCCATTAGGGATATGGAAATTATGCAAAAAAATTATATTGTTTCCCTACACCAGACTATTATGCAGAAGTGTAAAAGAATTAAATTTAACTTTATATACTGGTATGGAAGCTTTACAATATATATTATAATGGTGGGAATAAAAGGAAATTGCCAAAGAAAACTTACAATGTGATACCACTTAAATAAAAAATGTGTATGTGTTTGTGTAAAAAGCAAATGAAAATCTCTGGTTACCAGGAGTGCCATAGTTGTTCTTTTTTTTTTTTTTTTAATAGAGGCATGTTTTTATTTATTTGTTTGTTTGTTTTGTTTATACATGCACTGGGCACAGTCAGAAGTGCGGGAGGGTGAGAGAATTCACCAGAGCCAGAGCGGGGAGCAGAACAGGCAGAGGGACCGAAGTACACTGCTGAGGGGAGCGGCGGGTGGCAGGAGAGGTCTGCGTGCCATGTGGGACCCTCCTTCGGTGGCCAGGGAGCAGCCGGGGATCGAACCGGCGCCCCAGAGGCCGCGGGCAGCTTCGCAACCCAGCGCTCAACCGCTGCGCCACCGGGGAGGCCCAATAGTTGTTCTTAAAAGCAAGTTATTATGGAGCTAGAAGGAATTATGCTCAGTGAAATAAGCGAGAAGGAAAAAAGGAAATATCGATGGTTTCACTTATAGCAGGAATATAGGGGAACCAAATAAGACATCAATATAAAAAAAATAATAACAGTACAAAACACAACAAAGCAAAACGGACAATTATAACCAGAGACATCCTGCAGGGGAAGAGGAGGGAGAGGGATCAGAAGGAGGGAGGGAGGAGCGCAGGGGACTGAGGTGATGGTGCACGGGTGCCTTGGGAAGGAAACTCTATGGGGACTACACCTGAGGAGGTGGGGGAAGCAAATATTGTTTAAAAATGAACACTGATGTAAAAAATAAAAAAATTAATTAAAAAATTAAAAAAACTGGGCCTCCCCAGTGGCACAGCGGTTGAGCGCTGGGTTGCGAAGCTGCCCGCGGCCTCTGCAGCGCCGGTTCGATCCCCGGCTGCTCCCCGGCCACTGGAGGAGGGTCCCACATGGCGCGCAGACCTCTCCTGCCACCCGCTGCTCCCCTCAGCAGTGTACTTCGGTCCTTCTGCCTGCTCTGCTCCCCGCTCTGGCTCTGGTGAATTCTCTCACCCTCCCGCGCTTCTGACTGTACCCAGTGCATGTATAAACAAACAAACAAACAAACAAACAAATAAATAAATAAAATACATGCCTCTTTAAAAAAAAAGTTTAAAAAAATTAAAAAAACTAAGTTATTCAAATGAATATGATTATAACCTAGGTGTTCCCTCTGGGTATTGGTGTTAGAAAATTGCCCTTGGCAAGTATTCCAATATCACAGACATTTCTGGAGTGGAAAGACTCTTGAAGTTATCACCCCAATCCCTTTACCCTACAGATGAGTAAACTGAATTCTAGATAGGAACCCAGGTCTTCCCACAGAAAAAAAAAAAAAAGAAAGTTCTAATTCTGGGGCTGTGTGCATCTGAGATCTTACTTAAGATAAGATCCAACAGATAGGTGACTGGAAAAGGTGGGTTTGGGCTTGAACTTGAGAACAATTAGATTGCTTGTGCGGGAGGAGGGGCCGAAGCGCAAGGGGGATCCTCGGTATCCCAAGGCGTGAAACAGGTAGAACAAAGGAACAGGAACCACTTTTCCAATCGGACACACTGAGCCATAACTGTGACAAGAATGTGTGTGTGTTTGCACACCTGCTGATGACTTGTTCCCCTGAACCTGGCACCACAGCAAGTAGATGCTCCACTAAAGCCATGTTCTCCTCTCCACAAGGAGAACAGGAGAAGGTGACAGTACAGCCAGCTGATTGTGATTTCAGGGGAGGCAACATGGGGGTCCTGAAGGAGGACACAGATTTGGACACTCCAGGGCCCTGAAGGAGGACACCCGGACACTCCAGGTCCTTGCCTGTGTGTGCCTCGTTTTCCTCATCTGTCTTGAAGGGAGAAGATAATCTTTACTTGTCTCCCAGTCCTAGTACAGACAACTTGGGACTGTCTAGGAAAAGAGGCTAGAAACTCCCAGAAGGGGACACAGAGAGAGCTCTGTGGGGGAAACAGGGAACTTCTCCATGCAGCAAACCCTCAGGGAGTGGTGCTGAGGTTGCAGTAAGAAGGTGACGAAAGGTGCACCTGAGGGGCCCACTGGCTGGTCCTGCTTGAAGTTGGAGTCACAGACCCCTGGGCGAACACACTCAGTAGACTGGAGAGTGTAGCGTGAGTGGGCTCCTATGGGTGTCCCTACCCAGTAAGGGTAGGGTTCCTACCCTGTCTCATGTCACTGACTCACTGCACGACAGAACCGGGACAGAACTCAAGTTTTGTGACTTAAGTCCCTGTTTGCTCCACATCCCAGGAGGCCCTAGGCACCATCTTGGCAGGTAGTGAAGCAAGGTGATGGTGATTGGGCAGAATGTGTTTTGAACCAAGGCATGCCTTGAAAGATATTTATTTGGTGTTCTTATCAATTGTTTGTTTGCCATTTTTATTTTCTTACATAGTGAACCCAGACTTGAAGTTGTCTTTTGTCAGATCTGAGTTTGGGCATCAGAATTCCCTACTCTGTGGGGAAAAAACCCATGCTACATATTTGCCATTTATTAATAAGCAAACCATGTGCATGTCGGGGAGGACTTCCCTTTAATTTATGTGGTTCAATAATTTTATCTACCTATGTGGTAGGTATTCAGTCACTACCTTCCTTTCCTCAAGTTTCAGTAGCCCAGATTCTCCCAATTCCTGCATCCAAACTAAAGGAAGTACATTGATATTTCCCAAGAGGATATTATAATAGCACACAATAGACTATACTAAGGGGTTACTTGAGCAGAAGCAGGTGAACCAAATCTGTTATTTCAGTTAACATTCAGGGAAAATCAAAGCCACAAGGTGTGACTTCAGGTCACCCAGAAAGGACTCCACAGGATCTTGACCCAAAAAGCATCAGTTGGTCTCCCTGGGAACATTATAGGGATACTGAAATCTTCTAGAAGTGGTTTTAACCCAGGCTCACTTGGATGTAGATGTGAGCATCAAGGATTTCCCCTGGAGGTTTGCATATGCATTGCCTCTTCTTCATAAGCTATGTCATATCAAGCAGGCAAGGATACACCTGCTCAAATCTAATATTCTATTAAACAATTATGAAGACTCGCTCATGAGATTCCAGCAGATGCCTTCGGATTCCCAGGGGCAAAAGGCCCCAACTGAAAGAGTTGGCACTTATTCAAACGCCACCCTGGGTTATTGCACTACCTTCCAACTGCTCAAATCGAAACTGCTCAGGTCAAAGAGTTCTGGAGTGATCCTTTAACTAGCACATGTTTTCCAAGCTCTTTGATCTTTTTTTTCTATCCAGGGCATGAAGAAACTCAAAACAATACAAAATAACAATAATGATCTTTTACCATGCTGCTGCTTTTTGCCAGACACTGTAGAAATACCTAGTATACTGCATTAACTAAGTATTTTTCATAGCAATCTGCAAGGGCTTTATTATTGTTCCCATTATTCAAATGTAAAGGCTGAGAATCTGAGAGGTTAGGTAATTTGCTAAGGTCATTATAGCTAACAAATGGAAAAGATAGGATTTGAAATGAGGTCACTCTGGCATTAATACTCATTCTACTCAGTACACAGCTTTAAAACCATATGTAGAGTTACAATGTGACTGATAAAGCAAGAAGTCTCTAAAAACACAGACTTCTTAAAAAAAAGTGCAATGAAGAAAATGAAAGCACACAGGCTGTCATACAGTAGAAACTCAGTACATGTTTAGTTTTTCAAAAATCATTATCTAATATCCTGGCATATGCACAGTGGCATGGAATGGACATGCAATGGTTTACTATATGTCTTTAAATGGGCCCGAGGGACAACTATTATATATTTTAAAATAGCAACACTCACATGGTTTCATAGTAAGTCAGTTGGCCAAGTTAAAAATAGACTCTAAACATAGCAAGAGCAGAAATTCAATCTAAGATACCAAGTCATGGAAGCAGTGACAGCTGATTATTAATTTGTATAAAATTATACACCTCCTTTTCAGATTTGGTTTATCCCTTCTCTACAGAAGAAAATACATATAAACATGTATGCATACATATGTGAATAAATAAACTGATATTTTCCTATTTATTGATCTACAATACTATCATTTAGAAACCTAATGTTGAGGCTTTGTACTTATTAACACATACTGGATATTTACAACAATGTAAATTGCCTTAAAATCTTTAGGTGGCTAATATTTAAGATATCTGGGGTGCAGTTGCACACATAGCTACACTGGGTAGATAACTAGACAGGATGGGGTACAGAAGACACATTCATAACTACTCCCATTGAGCCTAGTAAACTTACAGCGACAGGCTTAGAAACTTGGGTGAATGCTCTGTCATTTTTGTCATTTGAAACCCTGAGAGCTGGTATGCCAGATAAAAACTCTGAACACTATGCCAACAACTCATTCCCCAAGTGGCTTTCAGGAGGACTGGAGTATAGATTTTCCTTTAGTCAAAAAAATGTTTAGAATACACAATTAGTTTTCTCCCAGTTGCTAGAGTGCCCCAGCTGTGGCCCTGATTATTCCAGGAAGAAGTCATGAAATGTGTGTCCTAAATCACGTAATTATGATCCATGAACATCAGGAAAAGAATGACAGATGTGTATGTATTTTAACTTGAAATAATGGCACATCCCATCAAGCAAACCTTTCCATAAAAATACAAACATAAAAACAGATACATTTGAGGGAATGAGTATTTTGGAGACCACATAAAGGATTGAGAAACAACATACAGAAGAATTCACCATAAAATTGATTTATAAAGAGAATCAATAGCCCTTGTCCTTAAAAAAGGAATTTAAAAGACACTTATTTGTGAGACATGATGCAAAATTAGAATATTATCACAAAAACATAAGAGACTGATTAACGGTGCAAGTTTTGGCGTCAAGCTGTCTGACTTCATAGCTCCATTTTGTCAAATACAAAACTGTGGGTCTTTGAACAAGGCATCTTACTTCTCTGGGAAAAGGTTTCCTAAAACGCCAAGGAGGAATAATCACGGAATATACTTTGTGGGGTTATTGTGAACGTTAAGTCCCATATGGTAGTTATGGACCTAACAAATATGATTCCAGATATTTTTTAAAAGCAATAGGGGTGACAGATATCACCAAGTACCTAAGAGAAGTGGATTAGTATAATGGAGGATTGATTTTTCAAAGAGCTAAGGTGAAGAAAAAGAGTTTACTTTTGGTCACAGAAACAATAAACATTCATCACTGAAGACTATTCAGACTTTAGTAGGAGGTTGTTAAATGAACCTTTGAATACAGGACTTTACATGGAATAGCAAAGTGTCTTCAACAGCAGCTTTGCACACCACAGCAATGATTAGAGCACTATACTGCAACTCATGGCAAGGGACTGATATATGCTCCAAATGTTTTGTCTTCTAACTTATGCTAGGTAGACCATGGAAAATCCAGAAAAGTAGACAGATGAAAAAATTTCAAATGACTGATACCTGAAGTGTAGCTTTAACAGAACCAGATGATGGTTTAGTCATGATTTATTCCCCTAGGTTTTTTTTTTTTTTTTAAATGAAGCACCATTGTTTCACATCCTTGTTAATATTTTGACAGTATACGATTTGTCACCACAGCTCTCCGACCACCAAAGCATCCATAATTCTCCCCCATAGTCCATTGTGCTCTCCTCCTCCATTCTCCCCCTTTTGTGACCCCACCCCGCCCTCTTTGATGCTTCAGATCTATGTTCAGCTTTCAAGGATTGGTTTTAAAGTTTGTCTTTGATTGACCCTTTGTTTGATTTCTCTATGTTCCACATATAAGTGACACCATCTGACTTACCTAGATTTTTGGTTCAACAGTTATTTGTTTCAGGCATTGGGCAAAGGTATATGTATTACAAAGATACATAAGACATATTATTACTGGGCCTCCCTGGTGGTGCAGTGGTTGAGCGCTGGGCTGAGAAGCTGCCTGCTGCCTCTGCAGCGCTGGTTCGATCCCCGGCCACCAAGTGAGGGTCCCACATGGTGCACAGACCTCTCCTGCCGCTCCTGCTCCTCCCTTCAGCAGTGTATTTCATCACTGCTCCCCTCAGCAGTGTACTTCGTCAGTCTGCCTGTTCTGCTCCCCGCTCTGGCTCTGGTGAATTCTCTTACTCTCCCGCACTTCTGACTATGCCCAGTGCTTATATAAATAAATAAATAAATCTTAAAAAAAAAAAGACATATTACTCTTTAAAAAAAAAAGACGTTATTACTCTTTTCAGTCAGCTATGTTCCACATGTGGATTAAGGAAAAGAAACCTCATGTAAAAATCAAGAGTCAAATGTCTCCTCGCCTCCTTTTAAATGGAAGGTAAGTTCAGCTGATGCTGTGGGGAGCGGGGTGGCCTGCTGATAGGATCGTGATAGTGTTTTGTTAGGGAAGAGCTAAGAATTAACTCAAACACTAGGATTAGTTCAAAGCTAGTATGATCAAATTAGGTGTCATACAACATTATGATGAAATTGTTACAGCCTGAAAAACTTTGAGATGGGTTTAACCAGACTTTCTCTCTGTTCACAGAATGGCCTGTAGACTTTGTCTAATTTCCAGAAATATCAAAAGTGTTTTGGTATTATATTTAATCGTTCTTGCTCTGTACTTCCTAACCTCTGAGCATTTCTCTAATATAGTACTTTTCTTATTGTACTTCCTTGTCCCCATAAGTTCTAAGTACCTGTTTATTAACTGGACCAAAAGATTTAGCAAGTATGTATTAAACTCAAGATTTCTGGGACACAGCTGTTTGATACAATTTCTTGAATGGATTAGTGCATTAATTAATTTGGTGTTCCCCAAACTTTTATCAGTTACCCTTTACTCCTAGTTTTTTGTCATATCCATGTTACTGGTATTATTAGATATTTTCTTTAATTTGATGCAAAGTACTAATTTTTCAAATTTAGTCTCATTTTAAGCAATGATACTGGAAAAGTAAGTATAATATTTACTTTATATCTTATAATATAATTATCATTTTAAGATTTCAAAACAAAATTGTTATCAAGTGGCTCTCCCATCATGCTGTTCATTGTCAAAATGATTATTCTTTAAAAATAAATAATTTTAAGATAGGTCCACAACCTTTTGGGCACTAACATTTTTGAAAGGATGACATTGAAAAGAAGATACTCGTTAGCTTTCTTCCTGTATAGGTATAGCTATTTAAGATCTTTCAGGCAGGATTTTGTTTGTGGGCATTTTATTTTTCAGTTTTTTTCTTTATTATTATTTTTTTGCATTGTCAAAAAATAAAAATAACAAATACTGCTTTTCTTCATATTCTTACTGATTTAAGGAAATTATTGCCTTTACTGCTGGAGGAATAACCACAGACAAAACAGTTACCACATTGAGAAATCTGTGAATCCCAGAAGTCAACAGTTTGGAGGTAACCCCCAGGGACAGAGGAGAAAACAAGTGTCACGAGAGACAGACAAGCACACTTAAGAATAGCGAACTGGGGAAAGGATCATTTCAGTGCAGCTGGCCCAGATAGCAGTTACCCTTTTTCTTCTGGCACATACTGTCACCACCTCAAATGGATGATTTTTGGTCAAAACTTTGAATAACTTTTCAAATGACACAAGAATTGCTTTGGGGAGAGGCACAAGAATTACTTTAGTATAAATAAGAATCATGCCAGAGTTCAAGGTTAGGGAAGAACTTACAGTGAAAAGGAAACCCAGAAGAGTCAACATCTTACTACTTCTACCAATCACTTCCATGGGATCCAGAGTATGGGGGACGGGGGTGGGGGTTGTCTCAAAATCATTTAAAAATGCAAACCAGCATATATATCATGTCCCTACAGACTCTATGGGTGTTAAATTTTTGAATAGATGTTGATCAAGCTTATTTGTCAGTGTAGGGACAGGATGGCACTGTGCAGGTTTCCTATGATCTGAGCAGACAGGGTAAAAGAGAGTCCTGTAGCCCTCAGTGGGTTTCTCAGGCTTTTATTGAGCTTTACATGTAGTGTGGCAAACAGGTACATGGCAGGCAGGGGTGCTGGGGGGGCCAGGAGGCCGGTGGGTCTCCAAGCCCCCAGCAAGTCTTCACTTTGGGCTCTCTGGCCTCTTTCTCTCCTTCTCTCTCCTGCCTCCACTTCTCTTGGTGACTATCTCAATACTCCTCCCTTGGCCCACAGAAGTAAATGAGACAGTTTGCAACAATATAACAACTTCAGGTGCCCCATGAGGCAGGGCAATCCTAAGGGTGGGAGGGCAGAAAAGCCTGAAAACCATTTACCCTACAGTGGGCGTTAAAGAAAGTAAAATTTTTTGTTGTAACCTAAAAAACACTGTTGCATGACTAGGGCAAATACAATACATAGGGATTTCTTCCCTATGAGATAGTCATAATTAGCACTAAATTTCTTTTTAATATTCTACTTAAAAGCATATGAATTCAAAGGCCTTGAGACCCATTCAAGGCACTGTAAAACAACCTAGTGAATAGATTTAGTCAAATTATTTCAATTCAGAATTGCCTGCTCTTCATGTATAGATATAACCCACCTCTTATCTTCCAGGAAAGACACCATTAGTGTAATCTTACAATGACATATTCCTATGGTGTTCTGGAAAATTGATAATTGATCACATATTATAGATACGAATCATTGTTGATTATGCTGTGCAAGGTAAAGGTATAGCATGTACTATATATCTTTGGAGGAAAAAATGGTTTTGGTGATTGGTGTTTCAATTTTTGTGGGTCAATAATTTAGTAGCCTTTGGGGCAAAAAGGGATGAATGACAAAAAACTCAAAACTGCTAGCTTAAAACTAACAGTTCTAAATGCATCTCATCTTTCAAGCTTATGTACATTTTGTTGTGCCTAATGGATATTCCAGCACACAGTAGGCACTTCACAAAATTTCCTGAGTACTGAGTGAATCTTCCTCTTCCCAGAATGGAGAGGGAGGGTAAAATGAACGAGTCTGACTTACCCATCCCCAGGAGTTTGCAACTGCCTTCTTTTTATTACTTGGTGAAGAAGGATTGTGAACATGTGTGAAGAAATGAGTAGGATGAGGAACTAAGTAAAATCTTTACCTGTTAACCAGCTTTCCTTTGGTTTGACCTCCCCGCCCCCATTCGCAATGCATGTAATTGACTTTCCCTTCTCATGTAAGCCTTCCTAAAAATAACTTCCTTTTCTAACCCTCTCTCCTGTTACCACTCTTCGCTCCCAATTTCACACCTCCTTTTACCTTCTTGAAAATATAGCTGACCTGAAAAAAAAAGTATAAAGAAAAACCCAGCTAAACCTGTGAAGATTTTTTATCTTTGTATGTCTGTTCTGTCTTAGTGACGTTCTCTGTTGGGGATGAGGTTGCAGATCTTTGTTCTAGGGCAAATTACTACGTGATGTGAAACTTTATCAAGGAGTTAACTTCCAATTCACAGGAACGTTTGGTCTCAATCGATTGCTATTCACGGGCGATTTATTAAGTGTAAGTGTTCATAATCATAGTCCAGACTTTCACTGTCAAGATGGTGCTCAGCTTTGAATTAAGCATTTTCTGCTTAATTCTGAAACTGCACATGGTTTTGGGATGCCCTATAGTAAAAAAAAAAAAGTACAAATTTACTTTGTAAAATATGTTTGGTGATATATACAGGGATTTTAAAAAATCTACCTTTCTTTCTCTGCCACCATGTTGTGTGGGATTGACTCTGTTCCTTGCCATTTCCTATCTCAAGACATTGAGGATCAACAATTCCCAGCCAAGAAAGAAAAGCAGAATCATCTCATTCCAGTGAATTTGGATAAAAACTTGAATGAAATCAGATTATCACTCGAAGCGGAGACATTGTAGAAAAACCAAGCTGGTTCACTACCATCTGGCCATGTCATGCAGAAAACATCACAATCTGGACAGTTGTTCTTTTTTTTTTTTTTTTAAGATTTATTTATTTATGCATATAAGAACTAGGGTACAGGCCAGAGGTGTGGGGGATGAGAGGACTCACCAGAGACAGAGTGGGGAACAGAACAGGTGGACTGACTGAAATACACTACTGAGGGGAGCAGCGGGCGAGTCAGGAGAGGTCTCCTATGCCATGTGGGTAGATCCCTGGCTGGGGATTGAACTCATGCTGCAGTGGCTGCAGATAGTTTCATAGCTTGCGTCTTAACCCAGTTGTTCATGTTTTATTGGAAAGGATTTTTCTCTGCTTTTATGATTCTGTACCAATAGATTGGTATAGTAATAAATATAGAGACCTTTGCTTGAAAAAAGTCCTTATATGTATATATGTGTGCATAAATGAATGTGTGTGTGTGTGTGTGTGTGTGTGTATCCACAAGTGCTATACATCACTCAGGTGATTTTCCTTTTGTCATATAACACCCCATGGACTATCATTAATCTGTGTTAAGGCTGGGAAGGAAATTTATTATACCACTCTCTGTACTGGGATGGTAGGGTGAAGGAAAAGAACATGCACCAGGTACAAACTCCTACCATCTCCGAGAAAGTCAAGAGCTTTCTGAATTAAGAACAATGTCTATAAATTTTTTCTAAGATTCCAGAGTATTTATAACATCCCCATTTGTTAATTTACTATCAATCTCTTTTCCCATAGGTTAGTAGTGAAACCCCTAAAATTAATAATAATAATAATAATAATAATAATATAAAAACCTGTATGGTTGCATTCAAGGGTAGCAAGGAAGATGGAGTTAGAAATTGGGATACTTCAGTCCCCTTCACAGCCCCCTTCCTATACCCATCTGATAGACAATGCTTCCCTCCAGAGGGGAGAGAGCAGGCCAAGCCCTGAGGGCTTGACATAGGAAGAAATGAAAAACACAGTGTAACATTTTGAGACAGAGTCTCAGGAGGAGGTTTTGGGGCTCAGAAGTAGAAAAGCCACTTTTCTTCTCAGAGAAGCAATTTCTGGATCTTGCAGTCTCTTCATCATTGAATAGAAATCATATCCTTCTTACAAGGTTATCATTATGATTAAGTAAGACAGTTCATGCAAAAGATTCAGCATGGTTCTTAGAACATAATAAATACTCCAAATGTTATTATTACTGGTCCTCGAGTCTCAAGGCTATAGTCCAAAGAAATTTAATCAGGCACAGAAGTCAAGGGAGAATTAAAGGTGGCCACTATGTCCCAACTGATCATTCATCTCCTTTTTTCTATGAAATCTCAGATAGAGAAACTGAGGTTATGGAGGAGAAAATAACATATCCACTGTAATACAGGTAATGAATTGTGGCCTGAGATTCAGTCCTGGGAACATTTGTCTCTTAAGATTATTTGCTTGACTTTTCTATGCAGTATTATCTCCTAATATAAAAGTTAACACAATTGAAATTTAATTTGGAAGATTGAATTTTGGAACGTGAACTTAAAAATTATTCCAAGTTCAATTACCAGCATAATTCGACACTTATACTGTGATCAATTATAAATGTTTATTGAATCTCTGGGTCAGCTCCTGCTCTTTACTTTTTGAGTCTTATTTTCAATGAATAAAGAACAGAGACTCATGTGTTTATTTTTTTTGAATGCTGAGTAATATTCCATGGTCTATATGTACCACATCTTCTTGATCCAGTCATCCATTTTTGGGCATTTGGGTTGTTTCCAAAGCTTAGCTATTGTAAATAGTGCTGCTATAAACATTGGGGTGCAGGTGTTCTTTGGAATTGATGTTTCTCTGTCCTTTGGGTAAATACCTGGGAGTGGAATTTCTGGATCATATGGAAGCTCTATGTTTAGTAGGTCCAGAAATCTCCACACAGCTCTCCATAGTGGTTGAACCAGTTTGTACTCCCACCAACAATGCAGAAGAGTTCCTTTTTCTCCACACCCTCGCCAACATTTGTTGTTGCTAGTTTTTTTAATATGTGCCATTCTCACTGGTGTGAGATGGTATCTCATGGTAGTTTTGATTTGCATTTCCCTGATTACAAGCAACATGGATGGCGCTGGAAGGGATCATGCTCAGCGAAATAAGCCAGAAAGAAAAAGAAAAATACCGGATGGTCTCACTCATAGCAGGAATCTAGAAAACTTAAATAAGGGACTAGGAAAATGAATAACTATAAGAAAGTGAAAATCAAAATCAACAAAAAACTATGAACCAGAGACACTCTATGGGGGGTAGAGGGCGGGAGGGGAGGGATTGGGGTCAAAATAAGGGGGTTGCTATTTTATGGGGAATATAAAAATAAAATTTATTATAAAAAAGAGAATACATATACATTATAGAAGTAAATATATATGTATTACATGGATGTGAATATAATATACTTCAAAAAAAAACTTTATTTCTGAAATGAGAAAAAAAAAAACAACAGAGACTCAGCAAAAATTGTTTAGTAATGAGTGTCTCTGAAAAGTGCTTTTTAGGACAGGAAATGTTTAAGTAATAAACAGTTACATGCTTTGTCAATTTGTGTTTTTAAGGGAAACAGAAAGAAATATGTGTTTTTGAGAGAAATAGGGCCAGGGATTTGGAAAAATTGTGGTTTCCAAATGCTTTAAGAGATGAGGTTTCATGTAAGTTTAATTTTCAAGCTGCTCATAATTGCTTCACTGCCAGCCTCTTGCTGTAGGTCTCCCTGGGAAGCCCAAGGGAAGACTGGCTGAGAAAATGCTCTTGTCTAGGGACAAGAGGTTAACACAATCCTTCCTCATTACTGAGAGGCCTGAAACCTCAATCTGCAGGAAGGAAAGGAGTGAGTAGACCACTAGGTTGAAGCAGAAAAGTGAGTTTCACTTCCTTTCCTGCCACCCAAAAGCCAAAGAGTTTAACTCTTTGTCCAGATAAGGACAACAAGCATGCCATTGTTTATTTCCCTTAAAGTCCCTTAAAGTCTCTGCTGGCTGCTTTCCTCGATATTCTGAACAAGTTAAAAAAAAGTGAAGGAAGAGTGTATCTGCCAAGTCTTTTTTCCCTTAACATTCTCCACTAACTATTCAGATTACTAAATAGGATACAACAATAATATCTGTTGGGCTGCCTGACTCCAAACTCCATGCTCTTGATCCTCCTTCCTTAATTTGGGAAAGGTTAAGAGTCTGTGCAAAAGTGCAAAGAGCCCTTAACAAAACCCTGGCTCCCAGGAAGTTCTTTCAATGCACAAAAGAAAAAAAAAAAAAAAGAGAAAGAGAGAAAAGAAAAGGAAGAAAGAATCTGGTACAGTGATTCTGGCGATTCTGTAATCATAACTAGATTCTTGGATAGTTCTCTAGGGAGAATTTAAGCAGAACTTTAATGGGAAGATGTAGCTTTTCATCTGTAAAATGGGGATACTAGTATCAGGCTTATAAGGATCAAAAAAGAGAATGCATACAACCTATTTAGAAAAGTTATTATTATTACTATTATTATAATGTAAGCATATCCTTATTCTGTTGTATTCTAGTAATGTTTTCCTTTTAAGATCACAGAATAAGGCTGCAGAATAAACTATGGGTAGTAGCAATGTTTTCCCTGAAGGGCTGATATTCTTGATGCTAATCACCTAGGGAAGAGATGTTCCCCCTACATTTCAAAAGTTCAGTTTACTACCACTTTGCTTTTATGAAAGACCTACATTTGTACCTGTTTTTGATAACTGAAAAAAACTCCTAAAGGGAATTTTGCTTTTTGGACCTCCCTGGTAGTCTAGGGGTTAAGTCTCAGCACTATCACCACTAGAGCCTGAGTTCGACCCCAGCGAGGGAGCTACCCCACATACGTTGCCGCAGACCTCTCCTGTCTCCCCACTGCTCCCCTTAACAGTGTATTTCAGTAGATCCACCTGTTCTGCTCCCCACTCTGTCTCTGGTGAATCCTCTCGCCCCCCAGCACCTCTGGCCTACACTCCAGTTCTTCTATGCAAAAATAAATATCTTTTTTTTTTTTTAAAAAAGAATTTTGCTTTTATAACAAAAGGCAAAAATTGAAAATAGTTCTCAGTGTTAGTTTTGCAGCAGCTGTGCTAGAAGCAGCATGTGCCCTGAACAGCTAAGTTCCTTCCTTGGGAACTACTTTTTATAGACTATGTATTTATCATAGCATTCCTACTTTTATTACATTCTAGTTTTATTTTTGGTTTTATGTGTTATTTGGTTTGATTTGGTACGTTATTTTTGGGACCTGAGAATGCTAAAATTTTGTTCCATACAAATTAATGGTAATTACTTCTTTGCTTTACACATTTCGGCTTATGAAAGATTTCATAGGAACAGTTTACTTTCAGATAGCAGGAGGAAACCTGTGTCTCCTTAGAAAACTGGAATTATACGAGAAAAGTAACAATCTCCCTCTCATTCTTCCAGATCTAGAGCTCAGGGAATCTAGATATTCTCAAGGTCACTATTAATTGGTAAGGTTTAAAAATGGCAAGGCATATAGTTTAAAAGAAAAGGTTGGATTTTGAAGATGACATAGGCTCTAGAAAGCTTGGAAGTGGTGCAAAAGAAGCTTGGTGCACAAGATCCCAGCGGCTCACCGCTGTTAAGTGGGCTCACATGGACTGGGTCATCCAGCACCTGAGCTCTACATTTAAGTAAATTTAGAGCAGTTCCTTAATGGCCAGTGTGGTAGCGTTGCACAGGAGCTATGGCCTCGGTGTTGGAAAGATGGGGGAGCAAGAGTAAGGCAAAAAGATCCCTTTGGTTTCAGAAAAATCTCCTGAAAAAGAGAAAGGCATATCAGGCCTCAAAGTCACCTAGACAAAGCAGGCCCTTTTGGTAAAGTAGGCGCAGAGGATAGGAAAGGAGTTCAGGTTTAAATGGAGAGAAATGGGGCCTCTCTGGTGGTATAAGGGGTTAAGACGTAGCACTATGAAGCTATCCACAGCCACTGCAACATGAGTTCGATCTTCAGCCAGGGAGGAGACCCACATGGTGCAGCAGACCTCTCCTATCTTGCCTGCTGCTCCCCTCAGCAGTGTATTTCAGTCATTCTGCCTGTTCTGTTCCCCACTCTGTCTCTGGTGAATCCTCTCACCCCCCCCCCCCCACCAACACAAACACCTCTGGCCTGTATCCCAGTTCTTTTATGCATAAATAAATAAATCTTTAAAAAAAAATAAACAGAATGGTTCCTACATGATTTCTGGCCACAACATGTGACCACATGTGCCTTAAACATGAAACCTCTTTGCTTGAAAGTGCCAGATAAATATTCGTTGGCTTTTGTTGTATGCATTCAAAGAATTAAGGAGGTGAGTTTACTGGCTCAAAAGACTATTGCAAAACTAGACCTGAAAAAGATTTTCAGCGGTGTCTTTGGTCAAGTGACCCCCTACTATTAGGCTTCTCACAGTGGAACCAGTATGTGACTGGGGATTCAAAAATCTGAAGTCTGTCCAGGAACTCATCCTGAAATGCAGACAAGCCAAGGTCAAGAAAGAGACCACACAGTGAATGAAGAGCACGTGAGGAAATTTGGTGTCATTTGATTGGAAGGCCTCAATTATGAAATTGTCTTCCTGGAGAAGCATTTCCAGATGATCTCAGGGTTTTTGTGCCCTTTCCAGCTCTCCATGGTGCTCAGGCTACCGAAAATAGAGTGGGCTTCCTCAAGGAGAAGGGTTCACTTGGTTATGGAAGTGAAAGTATCAGTCAACAACTCCAGCAGCTGAACTAAGTGAGACCAGAATACGTGAAAACACAATGCCTTGGAAGCATGTGTTTGGGTTTTGGGAATAATCATCCAGATCTTCAAAGAAGATTATTTTCTGCTTAATCTTCAGAAATTGGAGGGGAAGAATCAGGGAGAAGATGTTGATGTTCATGCAGACACTTCTCATCAAAGCCCAGTTCCAAGTAAA
This sequence comes from Talpa europaea, assembly GCF_964194135.1. Taxonomy (NCBI): domain Eukaryota; kingdom Metazoa; phylum Chordata; class Mammalia; order Eulipotyphla; family Talpidae; genus Talpa; species Talpa europaea. The sequence goes on along the minus strand of NC_140082.1, from coordinate 64,570,062 downwards.
AGTTCCTACATGTCTCCCACTTTCACCTATGCTACCTCCTCTAAAATGAGCAAAGGGCTTATGTCATGGAGGGAGTCCTGCTTATATCTTGGGGGTTAGTGATGGTGAATGAAAACCCAGGCATGTGTACAAAAAGGTGGTGAACCAAGTCCAGTGGCATACATGAACCTGGGAGTTCCTCAGGTCTTATTTTGGAAAGAACTTAAAAATATAATTAGTAGAGCACAAAAATGGTAAAAAAGTAAAAAAATAAGATGTCAAGGTGGAAACTAGGAAGGGAACACAAAGTGAAGATAACAAGTTCTATCATGTAAAGTGGATCACCTCAGGCAGACAGCAGATTCTAGTAGTGAAGAGTATAGGGCTTGGAGACAACCACCTCCTATTGCATAGCGGAAGCACTAGAAAATCAAACTGTTCAAGTGGGAAGCTGAATCTAAGGACAGAAGTTAGAGTTTGATCCCTAAGTGCTCCTTCCTACTGGAAAGTGGGGTGTTATTTTACTCCAAGAGAGTGGATTCCTAGCCAGTTTGTTATTTTTTTTTTAAGATTTATTTTACTTATCTATACATACAAGAATGAGGGTATAGGCCAGAGGTGGGGGGCACATGAGAGGACTCACCAGAGACTGAGTGGGGGACAGAACAGGCAGATTGACTGAAATACACTGCTGAGGGGAGCAGTGGGACAGACAGGAGAGGTCTTCTGCGCCATGTGATTTAGCTCCCTGACCAGGGATCAAACTTGTGCTGCAGTGGCTGCTGATAGCTTCATAATGCTGAGACTTAACCTTTTGTGCCACCAGGGAGGCCTGAGTTTGTTAATTTTTTAAAAAAATTTCAATTACATGTATTAAGTTTATGAAAACTATTATGGGTGAAGGGACACATGCAGAAATCTTGGGAGAATAAACTGTCAGGAAAATATCTCCCCAAGTACATCCAGAAATCCAAATCAAAACCACAATGAAGTACTACCTCATCTTTAGGAGAATGACCTATGTCAAAAAGACAAGAAAAACATGTGATGGAAGGAGTGTTGAGAAACATGAACCCTTGTACAATGTTGATGGGAATGTAGACTAGTGTAAACCCAGTGGAAAACATTTGGAGGTTTCTCAAAATATTAAATATAGATCTACCATATGATCTAGCAACCCCATTCCCAGGTCTCTACCTGAAGAATACAACAACACAGATAGAAAGGGATTTATGCACCACTGTGTTCTTTGCAACACTGTTTTCAATAGCAAAGTTAGGAAACAAGTGTCCCAAGGGCATGATTGGATAAAGAATGAGGAGTACATGTATTGTAAATTGTAAAAAAGGATGAAACCTTGCATATGGGACATAGATGGAACGGGTGGGGATTATGCTAAGCAAAATAAGTCAGAATGGGAAAGACAGATACTTAATGATTTCATTAATATGTGGAATATAAAAACAAAGCAAGGGAACAGACAAACCCAAACCAAACCCTTGAAATCTAACTGCAAGAACTCAGGCTACCAGAAGGGGAAGCAAAGTGGGGGGTGGCACCTGAAACACTAAGGCGGAGGATTATTAATGCTTTACATTTGTAAAGCCCCTGAAATACATGCCTTGTACAGTGTTGTAATCAACATTACCTCAATAAAACATAATTTCTAAAAACCTCTAAGGTAGGGAGTTTGGACATTGTTATTTTTATTTTTTTAAACTGAATTTTAAAAAGATTACATGACATGCCTAGAATCATGAGATCAGTAATGGCAAAATCTGAGGAAAATCCAGTTTGCTGGCTTTTCAAGTTATTCCTGGTCCAAGGAGATTTCAGTTATCCCCATATGAAGACAGTAGACATGGAGTGAAGAATTTTTTTACTGTCACTTTTCAAATCTCTTGTCCTTTCTATTCCACCCACATCCTAGGTAACTGAGTTAGTTGTAGAAAGAAGAAAGATTTTCTATGTTGTGGGCACAGATTGGAGGCTTGTGTGTACAGATTTAATTCACATTCAAACTTGCAAAGGACATAATCGGGATATCCATCCACCCCCATTGAATAATTTATCAAATCAGTGTCATTGTCTGAAACTATGTCCTTGCTTTTCTGATTTTGCACTGAGTGTGTATAAAAGTCAATGAGTGGGATAAAAAATAATTTTCCAGTTGTGAATTTCCAAAAAATCACTATGAGATTCTTAAGTAAAACAATGTTTTTGCAGCACATAATATTACACAGTCACTCAAGTTATAGTTCAGAAACAAAATACATTCTAAGGAAAAAGAAATGTTCATAGTTAGTCAACCATTGTCTAATGCAAGTTAATAATGTTTAAAAGAGTTAAAAGTGTAATTTAGTCACAGATAGGTTTCTAGGACCAAAGAAAGTAGAAAGTTGAGTCAAATATCAGCATAATACAGATAATTACTCATTGGCATTGTGGGTCTTTATCATTTAGATAATTGCTTTTTTTACTTCATGAAAAGCTGTCCGGAATAATTATATATTTCCGTATATAATCAGCTAATCAGCCAACTGAAAAGTATGTATTAAGTTCCCTAGTAAAAGCCTCTAAGTTAGGTTGGTACTATGGGTATACAAAAGGGTAAAAGATTAGTTTCTTTGAAATTAAGATTAATTGGCATACCTTAAATGTTTTACTCATCCAAACTTAGAGAAACTATTTTTTCTTAAATATGCTTTAGAAATTCAGAGAAGTAGAGATTAATGTGGTTGGGAATAATCTAAACATATAAGAAGCTTTGCTTCTGAATAAGTCATTGAAAAGATTAATTCCTTTCTTCATTTTTAAAATGTATATTATTTCAGACACAAAAATTGAAAAATTGTTCTGGACTCTGGGGATATATGGACAAATAAAGTTTGTTCTTCCATATTGGTAGGAGGAAACAAGTAAAGAAACAAAGCGGTCGCACATAAATGTGAGAGGCTCTTCCAGTGTAGAACAAAGACGTTGGCAGGGAAAGCTTCAGAGCACTTGACTGACCTTCAAGGTTTTTGACAACCTGGGACAGACAAATGTTTATCTGTGGAGGGTGGATTTGGAGGCAGGAGGAGAGGAGGGCAAGGCATTATAAAAAAGAACCTGCAGACAGCATTTGAAAAAACACAGGGAATGAACAGCAAACCTAAGACCAAAGTTGGCTTTCCCAACATTTGTTATCAAAGCCTTTCATTATCTATACAGAGTGAATCTCTAAAATAAGTAATAAGAACATAAGGACTATGAAATTTAAACATAAATGGATGCTTATGATTACTACTTAATATTTTTGAGTTTTATGCAAGTATCTATCTTCTAAAATTAGTCATTTTGCGATAAATCAATTGTTTGTCTTCAACTTCAAAGTGAATGCTAACAACAGTACCAAATGATATCTTCTGTCAAAAAAATACTTATTTTAGTAAAGAATAATAAGTTTGGTTTATGGTTTACTGAGATTTTACAGAACAAGAATACTAGAAGCATAAAACTGTTCATAAAAGATAAAAATACTAATACCTTATATTTTGACGACCTCTTTAAAATTTAGCTGTTTTTACATATCAAGTCATTTACATTAATATACAGGCGCTTAAAATCATTTCAGATTGGTTTTACATATTCTAATGAACCACATCATTAGGCACATCATTAAACTTTTTTAAAAAAGAAAATAGTGAACCGATCCTTATATTAAGACAAAAAATTCTTATACTTGCAAAGTTTCAAAAGAGCGGGATTTAAACTGTCCCACAGTGATTGTAATGGAGGTCACGTCACACCTCCGAACTAGTATTTTAATGCATGTCCTACTGAACACAATATGGACATGTTTTTGTTGCTATGAGAACGTTCTATTTTGTATCAGGAGCAGCAGCCTTGACGACGCATTGTTTGTATCTATTTTACACATGTTTTTGCACAGCGGCTCCTCCCCTCCAGGAGAGTCTCACGGCCTGGCTGCCGCGCGCGGCCGGCCCAGCGGCGTGGTAGCTGCTCCTCGCGGGCTGCGCCTTCGCGCTCTCAGGAGCCGGCGGCAGGCGCGGGACGGGAGGAAAACGGGCCAGAGTCGGGCCCGGCCGCTCGCAGCGCCCCGCGGGCTGCGACTGGGAACGGGGAGGAGGCGGGTCGCGGGCGGGTTCGATCGCCCCCCGGGAGCCGAGCTCTTCACCCCGCTCTCCAGCTGCAGTTAAAAAAAAAAAAAAAATCGAGTAGCGCCACGTCGTACTAAGAGGAGCGGAGGGGAAGGCTGCGAAATAAAGGAAAGGAGGGGCTCGGAACTTTATTATTAGCTAATTCCTCTAGGCCGGAGAAATGCGGGCTCGGGCTGCGGCTCTGCAGGGAGAGGCTGAGGCGGTGGCCGCGCGCCGGAGGCGGGGCCGGGTCTCCCGGCGGGGGTCTCCCCTGGAAGGGGGGAAGCGCGCGCACTCGAAGCCCCCCCCCCCTGCCGCTCTGCCCCGCCCCGGGGTCTCCTCTCCTCGGGATTCCCCGCCACCAGCCTCCGGGCCAAGCGTGCCCCCAAGGCCGAGGGGGCTGCAGCGCCGCGACCCAGGCTCCCCGCGGCATCTCCCAGGCGACGGGCCCGCAACAAGATGGCGGAGGATAAAGACAGGGAAGGCTCAGGTAAGAGCCGCCCGCCGCGACCGGGGGCTGCCCCGCGAGAGCCGGCTAGGGTGGGGCGCCGGCCCTCAGGGACCCCACCGCAGCGAGCGGCCGACTGAGGAGGGGGCCGAGCGCCGGCCAGCTCGGGGGCCGCGGTCCCGCAGCCTTCCCCGGCCGCGGGCTCGGCCCGCCCCGTTCCTCCCGCCCCGCCCCGCCCCGCCCCGTCCCTCCCGCCTCAGCGCCCCCTGCCCCCGCCGTCCATCTTTCCCTCCCCGCGCCGCCCGCCGAGCCCCTCCCCCCCTCCCTCGGAGACCCAGTCCCTCCTCTGCGCGGGCGCTGGCCGAGGCGCCGGCGGGCAGGGCAGCGATGGCGCCCTCGTCACGGTCGCGGGCCGCCGCCTCCCAACTCTCCCGGGTGGCTGGACGCCGCAGGCGCCTCTCCCGCAGCCGTCCAGGCGGCGAGCAGCGCGGGCGGCCGGGGCGAAAGCGGGCCTCGGCTGTCAGAATCCGGCGGAATCCGCTCCCGCCGCGTCGAAACCCCGCCCGGCCCAGCGGGGAGGCGTTCGCGGCCACCATTTTGCCACTTAGTGGGGACGCGGGAGGACGGCCCCGGGGTCACCGCCGCCCTCGCCGCGCCTCCCGCCGCCGAGGGCTTTGGCCGGTGCTGCCTCTTGTCGTAAAACACAAAACCACAAAAACACGAAAGACTCTTAAAGACAGAAGCGCCAAGTCGAGCGGAGCGCGCCGAGCCCCCGGGCGTCGCGGGGTCTCCCCGGCGGCCGAGCCGCGCGCCGCCCGCCCGGGACCGCCCGCCGGATCCCAAGGATGGATGGTTCGCGTTGGGAGAAGCGGACGCCTGCTGTTCACTGTTATTTGCAAGATTTTCGCATTGTTTTTAATATAGCGGTGCTATTAAAATCTCAGGTCTTTCATTACCATTCTCTCGTAAATGGCAGTCTTGATGTTTGGTAATTGGCAAACTCATCCCCCCAAAAAAAAATCAACTTAAAAAAATCCTAAACTGTAGAAGTGAAGATCTTAGAAATAAAACATTCCACCTACCTATGTTTCTGAGCGATTACAACACCATGTCAACGTACTATTTTTCTCAACGTAGAACCAAGTGTAATCGGGGTTACAAGTGAAAAAGCCAGCCTTTGAGATATTAGTCACTTGACACAATGATCAATGAAAATCAGAGAAACACATGAAACTGCTAAGGAGTTAGCAATTGAGAACAGGAATCCTATTTTGATTTTTTTTATGGTGTGAAAAGTCAGAATTATTTATAGAGGTTATATTTTACAGATTATTTTGGAGGTGTTAACTCCTAAAATGCCCTTGTAGTTTTGCTGTGCTACTTAAGAAGTATGACCCATCCTAACAAAATGATCACTTTTTTAGATTGATTTTGAAACTTCTCCAGAAAACCAAATACTTTTATAAAATTTTTATTTACAAAAAAGGAGATAAATTAGGAGCTAACTAGGTAGATAATAAATAGGAAATAAATTAAGAAACCACTTTTTTTTATTAAGATTTGTTTAAGTCAGTATGAGAATGCACTGGATAATATCACATGTAATATATTGTATATATTATATATATATAAACTTTAAATAAATGGATTGAGAGCTTTCCCGATTTTTCAGTTTTTAAAAATACTTTTTAAAGTAATTCAGAAGAAGAAACAATTTTGTCTATAACCATAGAAGAAATGACTTAAAAGCTGGATGTAATTCATTCAGTTGGCATCTATTTAATGCCTAGCATATGGAAGACATTCTGTTTAGAACTTTGGAGAACACAAAGACAAAAAAACATCTTTTCTGGCCAGAAAGGTGAAATCAATAAAGGAGATAAGATATCCTCAGATGGGAAGGAATAGTTGACCCAGCAGAGCAGTCTTTGTGCTGTGCCAGGTGTTCATATCCCTGGCACCTGGCAGTGGGCATCACTGGAAGCTTGTTAGAATTGAAGAATCTCAATCCCTGACCTACTGAATAAGTCTGCATTTTATGGTATATCTCATTAACGGTTTTTAAAAATTATTTATGCATCAAGAACTGGGGTATAGGCCAGAGTTGGGGGGGAAGGTAAGAGGATTCACCAGAGACAAGTGGGGACCGGAACAGGTGGCTCTACTGCAATGCACTGCTGAAGGGAGCAGTGGACGATATAGGAGAGGTCTGCTGGGTACAGTCAGAAGCGCGGGAGGGCGAGAGACTTCACCAGAGCCAGAGCGGGGAACAGAACTGGCAGACTGAAGCACACTGTTGAGGGGAGCAGCGGGCACGGCAGGAGAGGTCCGCGCCATGTGGGACCCTCACCCGGTGGCCGGGGATAGAACTGGTGCTGCAGAGGCTGCGGGCAGCTTCGCAACCCAGCGTTCAACCGCTGCGCCACGGGGGAGGCCCTTGAGATATTTTTTAAAATTATAAAATGGGATTAAGTTTCTGGGTAGCCATCATATCCAGATTTTCAGTATTTAGGAACTCAATCTTGATGCAAGTATTGAGAACAATGGTAAGAAAATTTCACTTTATGATGGGGGCTGTTATCCCCTATAAAAAGCTTATAAGATTATGAATATTGAAATTGTTATGCTTATATGTAGTATTTTTTGTGCTTTATTATAGAATAATTTATTTTCTTTCCTAGATTAAGAAGTGTACAGACTGATGTTAGCTAAAAGAGAACAATTTAAACTTTAGAATCAAGCTAATTTTAGAAAAGTTTACTGAAAGGAGATAGGAAAATGATTTTTGAAGTTCTATCATTTCTCTAACGTGTCTTTGATCAGAACTCTTTTTTCCTTTAGTTTGTTTAAATGGAGAATGGATGCAATTATTGATTCTTTGGATCTTTTAATCTTATTTTATTGTTTCTGCCTCTTAGAGAATTTTGCATAGGACTTGAAAGATCTTGTTTGTAATTAAAATTATGCTTAAGAAGCAAACCAGGAATAAAATTTTAATTTTTGGTAGACCATTGAGTTTTGGAATGTATGTCACTCTAGAATTTACTGCTTTTTGTAACTTTGCATACTATGATAACATTGCTTGGTAAAGTTCTTCCAATTCAACTATCAACTCCTACATGGAAGAGATTTTTCAAGTTTTTTGTTGTTGTTGTTTTCCTGCATTGTGCTGTTCCTCTCAAAATACAACATTTAGAAATCTAAAGTAAAAATGAAATTATAAGTGAGTATAGGTGAGACTCTAGAAAGGAAAAGTTAAGAAGGAGAGCTTTAGATAAAGACATGAATTTGAATTCCAGCTTCCCTGAGCTCTATCTGTAACTATTAGTATATGTGTGACATAGAAAGGTTTAAGGAAAACTTTGTCTTATCAGTTGTTGCCATGATATATTCATGTATATTTTTGGAATACTCCAGATACCACCATTCTGTTGTCAGAATCTAAGGTTTTGTTTTGTTTTTTTTCTTTTTAGTCCTCAAATGAGTAAAGTTATATAGTAATTGTCTTTCTCCTTTTGACTTATTTTCATTCAGTATAATCCCCTTAAGGTTCATTGTTATTGAGGCAAATGGAAAGATTTCATCATTTTTTTAATGGCTGAGTAGTATTCCATTTTGTTTATATACCACATCTTCTTAATCTGTTCATTTGTTGTTAGGCACTTGGGTTATCTCCATATCTTGGCTAGTGAATATTGTGACTAGCAGTGCAGTGAAAATAGGGGTGCACATATCTTTTCAAATTCATATTTTCATGTAATATCCAGAAGTGGGATTATTAGAATGGTAATCCTACAGGAATGGTAGTTCTATTTTCGATTTTTTGAGGAACCTCCACACTGTTTTCCACTAAACTATACCAATTTACATTCCCACCCGGCAGTGAATGAGGTGGACCCCTTGTGTACTATTGATGGGAGTGTAAAATGAAGCTACTGTGGAAAATATTATAACAGCTCCTCAAAAACTTAGACATTGAAATACCATATGATCCATCTGCTCTAGCTCTCAAATAACTGAAGGGAGAAATTCAAACATATCTGTGCACCCGTGTTCTTAGCAGCTTTGTTCATAATAGCCAAAAGATGGAAGCAACTAAAGTGCCCATCCGTGAATGGACAGACAGAATGTAGTATATACATAAATTGAAATATTATTCAGTATTGAAAAGAAAAGAAATTCTGATACACTGCAGCATTAATGAACCTTGAGAACAGGTTAAAGTAAATATAATGGGCATAAAGAGACAAATACTATATGATTCCACTTATATGAGATAGAGTACCCAAATTCAAAGACACAAAAAGTAGAATGCTAGTTGCCAGAGAAAAAGGCAAGTTGACAGACATAAAGTTTCAATTTTACAAGTCGAAAAGTGTTCTGGAGATTGCACAATAATATGAATATATTTAGCACTACTGAACTTTGCACTTAAAAAGTGGTTAAGATGGTTAATTTTCATGTCTGTGTTACCACAGTTAAAAAAAAAAATCAAATGAAAATGTTGATTACATCCCAAATGAAAAAAAAATTATATATTGTTTTTGGAAGGCAATTTGGAAGGCAATAAAGAAAAAGAATATCAACATGCTTTGCTTCCTTAGTTTACTCCTCCTGTCATCTGAATCGTATTCTAAAAAGGAAAAAAGTGATAAAAATGATTAAAGTTACTTATAAATTTGGAAACATGAGTGAAATCTGCTTATCCAACAAATGGATACAGAGTAAGTTGTTGGATTACAGCCATTTAAAACAACATAAAAATTATATATATATATGTAAAAGGATTATAGGTGATCACAGGAGAAGGTAGCAGGATGATTAGATTTTCCAGTGCATTTATTTTTAAAAGTCTCATTATTATAGTCACTTCTAAAAAAATTTTTTTTTTAAAACCCACTTTCTTGTATTTTAAAATCTGCATTTAATTATTTTTATTCATTATGAAAATATGTTTACTGTATCTTATACTTGATGATGCTTTATGCTATCTGTGAATTTTCAGATATTCAGCATGTAGCAATTTTTTAAATGCAGCAATAAATTTTAGATTGAAAAACCTGGGTTTGGACTAGGACACTGTCTTTTTTCAGATTTTACTTGGGCATACTACTTAATTTCTATGAACTTTAAAGAGTTCCCACTCTAATGAGCACTTACTCTGAAGTAAGAACCTACATAAATTATGTCATTTAATCCTTTTAACAAACCTCTTTAGTAGACACTTCTATTATCCTTCTGCGAATGAAGAAAACAGGAACTTAGATAGCTAAAGCAGAAACTTCAGTTTCCACTCCATCAGGTAAGAGGAGCTTGGAAGTCATCACTTCTATGGTTATAAACTTGAGGAAACATTTGGTGATTTTGGTAAATTGCTGGAGGCTGTGTGTACTGCAATAAGAGCGAGAAACTTCCTGGGAGCCTGTAGTCTTAGTTTCTCTAGCTTTTCTAGCTTTTACTTGAGGAATCACATCAAGTTATCTGGTAAAAAATCAAGGACTCCCTTGTCTCTCTAGCAGGAGTCAGTGTAAGTAATCCATTTTGAAATTTCAGAGTATTCTCTCCTAATGAAGATCTACTCTCTTAGGGGGAAAAGACTTTACCAGAACCACATCCTCCCTATCTACATTTAGCCAATTCCGGTGACTTTGGCCTTCCTATCTCATCTAAGAGGGTGATAATAAGGTAAAAAACACTGTGGATGTCATAGTCCAGAGACGCAAGTTCTTTAAAATACTGAAATTTATTCATGAGGTTATAGAATGCCCCTTACTACCACATAAACAGGGCAATGATAATAACGGTGGATTACTGAAAAATGTGTGAGTTGCAGACTCTATTGAAGGAGGATTTCTTAGTGGAATCTGCCACCTACAGCTACAGAAAACTTTAAATACAGCCCTACCTAGCCAGATTGACATAAATTCTCACACTAATGACCTTACCTAATATATCAGGTCTGGCTTTCAGCAAAAAATTGCAAGGATTCTAAATGGCAGAAAAAACAATTTGGCAAGAAAGCAAGCATCATAACCAGATTCAGATATATGATATTTATGTTAAAAAAAATAACAGATACAAAATGGAGTCCTTCATGCCAGACATCACCCAGACATAATACCTAAATTCATCACAGTTTCAACCTCTCCCAGGAGTGTAATCCTAAACCAACAATCTGCTGTTTCCTAATCATGGGTTAGGTAATCTGCATTAGACCCCTATCCCCTTCCTGAGAGAAGGTAGCTTTTCTTGAAATACTTTTGCAGAATACCTTGCCCTAGCCTCTTATTGTGTATATGTGCCTTCCATTTTGTGTAATCCCTTGCAATATCTAGATAGGATGCTACACAATTCATGAATCATTTAATAAACCAACAGTTTCTAAATTTGTGACTTTTGCTTTTTGACATTCACCTGTGCTGTAGCAGACTGGAGTGGGGCAAGAGCAGAGAAAGTGGCCAAAAAGGTTTGAGAGTCTAGGGATTCTAAATTTCTTTGTTTAATGGCTGTTGGGATTTGGAGCAGAGGGTTAGGGATGAACTAACAATTATCCATTTCAACTCTGACTCATTCTTGTGTTTGCCTTTCTTGTGCTTCTTCAGTACAGTCCACATATTTCACTGAATTTAGGATATCTACTGTGACAGTTTACTGTAACTGGTTTGTTTTCCTTTTAAATTATAAATATTTATAGTTGGTCAATAAACATTTGATAAGTGAAATCACAAATTAACAAAGATGATGAGTGAATAGAGTATTTAATATTTTATTCTATCTATCTATTAATTATCTATCTATCTCATCATTCTTTATTTTTGTACAATGCATGCTTTCTCTTCTCAGCTATGGTCCCCGTAAAATTCACACCACCAGTTCACCTGTGCACCATCACCATAGTCCCTTCTGCTTTTCCCACTTCTGTTTTGATCCCTCTCCTTCCCCATTTCCTACAGAATGTCTCTGATTTATAGTTGCCCATTAATTTTTTAAATTATTATTTTTTTCCTGATCCTTATTTGTTTCCCTATATTCCTCCTGTAAGTGAAACCATCAGATATTTTTCTTTTTCCTTCTGGCTTATTTCCTTGAGCATAATCCCTTCCAGCTCCATCCATGTTGCCGCAAATGGCATGAGTTTATAATTTTGAGTTTATAATACACATATTCCATTGTGTATATATACCACATCATCTTGATCCAGTCATCTATTTTGGGGCATTTGGGTTGTTTCCATAGCTTAGCTATTGTAAATAATGCTGCAATAAACAAAGGGGTGTAGATATCCTTTTAGGTTGATGTTTTTGTGTCCTTTGGGTAGATCCCTAGGAATAGAATTGCTGGGGCATATGGAAGCTCCATTTTTAGTAGTATGAGGAACTTCCACACAGCTTTGCATACTGGTTGGACCAGTTTGCACTCCCACCAGCAGTGTAGGAGAGTTCCTTTTTCTCCACATCCTTGCCAACATTGGTTGTTGGTAGTTTTTAAATATGTGCCATTCTCACTGATGTAAGGTGGTATCTCATTGTGGTTTTGATGTGCACTTCCCTGATTATAAGTGATGTTGAACATCTTTTCATATACCGCTTGGCCATTTGCATTTTCTCTTTGGAGAAGTGTCTTTTTAGCTCTTCTGCCCATTTTTTGACTGAATTGTTTGCTTTGTTTTTGTTGAGTCATGTGAGCGCTTTGTGTATCTTATGATTAGTCCCTTATCAGTTGAATGGAGTGCAAAGATTTTCTCCCAATCAGTAGGGTGTCTCTTTTGCTGTCCAGAATCTTTTTAGTTTGATATAATCCCAGCTGTTTATCTTTTCCTTCACTTTCTTTGTTTTGGGGGATGAGTCTTTAAAGATGTTACTGAGATGTATGTCTTGTATTGTTTTACCTATATTTTCTTCCATATGTTTTATGGTTTCAGGTCTTAAGTTCAATTATTTTATCCATTTTGAGTTGGTTTTTGTGCATGGTGTGAGATAATAGTCCAGTTTCATTCTTTTGTATGTGGTGGTCCAGTTTCCCAGCACCTTTTATTGAACTAACTGTCCTTGTTCCATTGCATATTCTTTGCTGCTTTATCAAAGACTAGTTGTCCATTATAAGGAACCACAAAAAAACTCAAATTGGCTTTATTTCTGGGTTTTCTATTTGATTCCATTGGTCTGTGTGTCTGTTTTTGTTTCAGTACCATACTGATTTAATTATTCTTGTTTTGTAGTATAGTATGAAGTCTGGGAGTGTGATACTTCCAAGCCCATTTTTAGTCAGGAGACCTTTGCCTATTGAGGTTTTTTGGTCGTTCCATATAAATTACATCAATATTCTTTTTTTTGAAGAATGTCATTGAGAATTTTGGTGGGATTATGTTCAATCTGTAAATTGCTTTCAGTAGTATGGCCATTTTAATAATGTTAATTCTAATCCATGAGCAGGGAATGTCTTTCTATTTCTTTGTGTCTTCTTCTATTTCTTTTAACAACGTTTTATAATTTTTCTTTGTATAGGTCACTCACCTCCTTTGTTAGGTTTATTCCCGGCTATTTGATTTTTTTTTGTTTGTTTGTTTCAATTGTAAATGGGATGGTTTTCTTAATTTCTTCTTCTACAGATTGATTACATAAAGGGAGGCTACTGATAGCTAAAGTAGCTATCCTGCTACTTTACTAAACTGGTTAATTATTTTAATTAGTTTTTCTATGGAGCGTTTAGGGTGTTCTATGTATATTATCATATTGTCTGCAAATAGTGATAGTTTTACTTTTTTCCCTATTTGGATTCCTGTGTCTTTCTCTTGTCTCATTGCTCTGGCTAGGACTTCCAGTATTATATTGAAAAACAGTGGCGAGAATGGACATCCTTGTCTTGTTCCTGATCTTAATGGGAAGGCTTTTAGCTTTTCACCATTTGAGAATAATATTGGCTGTGGGTTTGTCGTAGATGGATTTTATTATGTTAAGGTATGTTCCTTCTCTCCTGAGAATTTCAAGGACCTTCATAATAAATGAATGTTGAACTTTGTCAAATGCTTTCTCAGCATTTATTGAAATGATCATCGGTATTTATTTTTCTTTTTGTTGATGTGTGGGATTATATTAATTTTTGGATATTGAACCATCCGTGTGCCCCTGGAATAAATCCCACTTGGTCATGGTGGGATTGTTGGATTCTGTTGGCAAGTATTTTATTGAGGATTTTTGTATCTGTGTTCATTAGAGAAATCGGCCTGTAGTTTTCTTTTTTTGTGTGTTGTCTTTGTTTGGTTTTGATATTAGTATAATGTTGGCTTCATAAAACGTATTTGGTGGTTTTCCTTCTTCCTCAGTTTTTTGAAGGAGTTTGTATAGGATAGGCACTAATTCATTTCTGAATGTTTAGTAGAATTCATTTTTGAAATGTTCTGGTCCTGGGCTTTTGTTTTGGGGGAGGGTTTTGATTACTGTTTCCCTTTCACTGCCTGTAATTGGTCTGTTTAGGTGTTCTGTTTCTTCTTTATCTAGCTTTGGATGATTATATTGTTCTAGGAATTTGTCCATCTCTTCTAGATTGTTGAACTTGTTTGCATATAAATGTTCATAGTGATCTCTGATTTTTTTTTAATTTCTGCTGAGTTTGTTGTAATTTCTCCTCTTTTGTTTATGATCCTATTTATTTGTGTTTTCTCCTGTTTTTGCTTTGTGAGCCTAGCTAGAGTTTTGTCTATTTTGTTTATTTTTTCCACAAACCAACTCTTGGTTTTGTTGGTCTTTTGGATTGTCTTTTTAATTTCTATTTCATTTATTTCTGCTGTGATTTTTATCATTTCCTTTCTTATACAGACTTTTGGGGTTATTTGTTGTTCTTTTTCTAGTTCTTTGAGATGGGAGATTAGTTTGTTTGATTTCTTTCTTGTTTCTTTATGTGAGCATGTATTGCTATATACTTTCCTCTTATTGCTGATTTTGCTGTGTCCCATACATTCTGGAAAGTTGTGTCCTCATTGTCATTTGTCTCATGGTATTTTTTTAATATCTTCTTTGATCTCCTCATTGATCCAATGGTCTTCCAGTAGTGTGGGTTTCAGTCCATGAGGTGGGAGGCTTCCTTGCTTTCTTTTCATGGTTTATTTCTAGTTTGATGTCTTCATGATCAGAGAAGATAGTTGGTATGATTTTGATCTTAATGTATCGGTTGATGTTTGTCTCATGACCCAATATATGACCAATCCTGGAAAATGATCCGTACACACTTGAGAAAGATGTGTACTTGGATTTTTTTTGGGTGCAGTGTCCTATAGATGTCTGTTAAACCCATGAGAGCTAGGTCCTTATTGAGGGCTTTGATGCCCTTGTTTATTTTTTGTCTCATTGATCTATCCATTGGTGGGAGTGGGGTGTTGAAATCTCCTACTATATATGTATTTTCTCTAATGTCTGTTTTCAGAGCTGCTAATAACTGTCTTATATATTTTGGTGCTCCTTCATTTGTTGAGTATATGTTGATTAGTGTTATATCTTCCTGATGTATTATTCCCTTTATCATAATGTAGTGACCATCCATGTCTCTTTTTACCTTGTTTAGTTTGAAGTCTATTTTATCTGATATAAGTATAGCTGTTCCTGACTTTTTTTGGTCCATTTGCTTGTAGAATTATTTTCCAACCTTTTACTTTCAGTCTGTGTTTATCTTTTGTAATTAAATGTGTTTCCCGGAGACAGCAGAAGGTTGGATTTTGTTTTTCAGTCCAGCCTGCTACTGGTATCTCTTTATTGATGAGTTTAGTCCATTTACATTTAGGGTTAATATTGATACATTTGTGCCTTGAATTTGTCATTTTGTCTGTCTTTTTTTCTTACCTTGTTTGGTCTTCCTATTCATTCCTCTGTTGGTTTTAGCTTTAAGCCTTCTTGCAATTTTTTTTTTTTGGAGTGGGATTTTAATAGTAATAAATTTCTTGAGATTCTGTTTGTCTGAAAAGACCCTATTTTTCCTTCACAGAGGAAGGAGTGCTTTGCAGGGTAAAGTATTCTTGGTTGGCATTTGTTGACGCATTTGTTAAATATGTCGCTCCAGTGCCTACTTGCCCAGAGTGTTTCTTCAGAGAAATCTAATGTCAGGGAGATTGGTTTTCCTTTACAGGTTATCTGTTTCTTCCCTTTCATCGTCATTATTTTTCCCTTGTCTGGCATTTTTGGAAACTTTACTATTATGTGTCTTGATCTAGTTCTCCTTTCACTGTGGTAATTTGGTGTTCTTCTAGCTTCCTGCATGTCTATTTTTATTTCCTTAATGCCTGGGAAGTTCTCTTCGATTATCTCCTTGAGTAGTTTCTCTGTTCCTATGTCTCTCTTCTCACCTTCTGGGATTCCTATAACTCTTGTATTTCCTTTCCTCATGATGTCAGCTAGTTCTTGAAGTGTTTCTTCATTTTTTCCCTTTGCACTATTCTTTTCTCTTTTGGTTTATTTTTCTATCTATATCTTCAAGAGCACTGATTCATTCTTCCATTTCATCAATTCTGTTTTCTTTACTTTTCCAAGAGTTCTTTAGCTCCATTAATATTTTTAAAAAATATTTATTTGTTTATGCATACAAGAGCTGGGGTACAGGCCAGATATGTGGGGCCAGGGTGAGAGGATTCACCCGAGACAGAGTGGGGAACAGAACAAGCAGACCGACTGAAACACACTGCTGAGGGGAGCAGTGGGTGAGACAGGAGAGGTCTGCTTCGCCATTGTGGGCCACACCCTGGCTGGGGGTGGGGGGATCGAACTCGTGTTGCAGAGGCTGCGATTGCTTCATAGTGTGGTGCTTTACCCCTTGCGCCACCAGGGAGGCCCCCATTAATCTTTTAGTATCCTGCGTTTCCTTAATTTCCTTCTTTAAAGACTCAATTTCATTCTTCAGTTCATTAATTATGTTTCTCATGTCACTTTTTTCCTTTTCATGTTCTTTATTTATTTATTTTTTAATCATGGCTATTCTAAATTCTCTGTCAGGTGGATAAGTTCTTCCATGTCATTGTTGAGTTCTTAGGCAGATTTTCTTTTTGTGGTGTGTCCTTTCCCAGAGGGTTTGCTTGGTTATTTGTATTTTTCCTTCTCCCTGTTGTTTGTTTTCGAATTTGCTCTATGCTCTGGGCTGCTGTGCCACTGGTGCTGGCAGGTATCTCTTCAGGGTGCTCCTACTGGGATGTCAGGAAGTGGTGGCAGACTGAGTCTGATTTCACAAGGACAGCATTGCTGCTGGTGGGTTGATGGGCGCTATTCCTGAAAAATCTCTTGAGTCTCTGTATGCCACTGGTTTCTTCCCCTGCATGCACATCTTAACGTACAATGCTGGGCGTAGTCTGTGGCTATGGTAGGGTTTATGCAGATTCTAAGGCTGTGTGTGGGCCAAAAGGCACTCTCCCAAGCTGTTGCTGCTCAGTGCTGGGGGCTGGGCCCTCCCTCTGCCTTCCTGCTTTACTTGCTGTTCTGGATGGGGTGCATGGGTGCATGGGGTCACAGGTCTCCACAGCCCTGTGAGCCGCAGATGTTTCCCCGGGACTGGTTGCCCACCTTTGTTTGCGGGCGCCCTCCCTCAGCCCTTATTCCATTCCAGAAGGAGTGCTGGGGGGGGATGGGGGTGAGGGGAGGGTGTTGCAGCTTCCAATAGCCTTGCAGGTAGGCCCATGCTTACCTGGGACCCACTGTTCACCTTGATGGTGGAACCCTCCCTATGCCTTTACTCAGTCCGGAAAGGGGGTATGAGGTCTCTGGCCTCCAATGGCCCTGATGGCAGACCTGCAGTTTCCAGGGCCCACCTTTCTACTGGACAGTGGAGCCCTGCCTTTGCCTTGACTCAGTTCTGAAAGGGGAACATGGAGTCTCTTTCCAGGACTCACCTTTCACCTCGAGGGTGGAGCCCTCCCTTTGCCCTCAGATCCAAAAGTACAGTATTTCATTTTTAATCCAGATTTTTTGGTTTATATTGTTTTTGGATAAAGTTGTTTATAATATAAGAATCCAGTAAGAACTACTCTCCCTTCTTTCCCCAAGAAAAGACCAAAATTGAGTGTTTGTATTTTTTTTTTAAAACAGTATCTCTGGACTAGGAATTGGTTTTATTTGTGTCAAAAAGAACAGTAACATCTTTAATGTCAGATAATTAACCTGGAGGGCATTTGTATATCTTTTTTGTTGTGTGTTTTAAACTGTTCTGGTAAGGATTCCTCCTGGGGCTTATTAATTTGTGTAGGTGGGGTTTTGAGCACCTAGTTAAATATTTGAATAGGCATATAGACACCTTAGCTTTAGGAAAAAAAAAAAACAACAGCTGCACTATTTGTTTTAAAATATCCCTATAACATTATCAATTTGACTTCTATTTGAATTGTGACAACTCCCTCTATATTACCATTAATTTCTTTTTGTTCCATAAAGGCAATTTTTATCATTTAAAATATTTTCTAACACCAAACTTTATACCCTTTTGACCCTTTCCTTCCCTTCCTACTTCTTAACCTCAGAAATCTCTATTTATTAGTGTCTGCTGTTTTTTTATAGGTATTTTGCTTTGTCAAATTATCTTGTAAGAAAAGGTTCAATATTGTCTTTACATTTTGATTTGCTTTACTATACATAATTCCCTCAAACTCCTTCCATTTATCAACATTTGTCTTTACTTGTGACTGATAGTGTTCCATTGTGTGGCTATACCACATCTTTTTGGTCCAGTATTTTATCTGTGGGCACTTAGGTTGTTCCCATGTCATAGCTATAGTAGATAAAGCTGCAGTAAACGTTGTGGTGCATGTAGCCTTTTTAAATTATTTTTTTAATTGAGGTAATGTTGGTTTAAAACACTATATGTGATTCAGAGGTACAGGTTCATACCTCCTCAGCTGTATATTACTGCAACACACCTGTTACAGGGAGTAGGCCTGGGTTCTGCTGCCTGTCATTACCAAAAAGCCAGTAAGCAGAGACAGGAATTGAATCTACAAGTGCTTTAATTTTTCAGATTTTGGCCATTGATCTGAGAGAATAGTAGGTCTAACACTATGAATAGACCTTTCTCTCATGATTGAGAGAAGGGCATAGCATCCTGAAGAAACCATTTTGCCATCTCATCTTGAGCTGGCACCTTTTCATAATGAGTTAAATAAATAAAACAATCATAAGCAATGTGCCATCTCATCTTGAGCTGGCACCTTTTCATAATGAGTTAAATAAAACAATCATAAGCAAACAGCCCATTAGAATAGCCAATCACAGTTTATGTTCTGGTATTTGTCATGTTCAGCTCCCAAAACTTGTTATCAGCATCCCTGTTATCTTGAACCTGGTACATCTCATGGAATCAATGTCAGGCACTCATTTGGGCATCATCAAGGAAGGAATCTCAGTTCAAAGTGAGATTTTTAGTTTTAGGAAAAACAGATCATTAGTCATGTAGTGTGTATGGGCAGCCACTGCTAGGTGAATATATACAGATTCCTAAACTAGGAATGGCCCCTTTTCTTCCTCCCTGGCCCCCATCACACCCATGAACAAACAATAATCCTATACCACAGTACATTGTGTATCCTCCACACTTTACCCCCTACCCTCATGTACCTACCTCTATGGTCAGATTTCTAGGGTTTGTTTGGTTTACTTTTATTTGTTCCTTTGTTTTATTTCTCTGTAGTACATATGAGTGAAACCATCTGGTATTTGCCTTTCTCCATCTGATTTATTTCATTTAGCATAATCCCCTCCAGTTCCGTCTATGTTGTCACAAATGACAAGAATTTATCTTTTTTTTAATAGCTGAGTAGCATTCCATTGTGTGTATATATATATATCACATCTGCCTAATCTATTCATCTGCCTTTGAGGACTTAAGTTGTTTCCATAACTTTGCTATGATAAAGAGTGCTGCAATAAATAAAGGACTATATGTACATAGCCCTTAGAATTAGTGTTTATGTAGATACCTAGGAGTGGAATTGCTGAATCGTATGGTAAATCTATTTTTAATATTTTGAAAAATCTCCAAATTGTTTCCCATAGGGGCTGGACAGGTCTACATTACCACCAATAGTATACAAGAGTTAACTTTCTCTCCACATCCTCTCTAATACTTGCTGTTTCTGGCTATTCTCACAGTAGTGAAGTGGTATCTCATTGTGGTTTTGATTTGCATTTCCCTAGTGATAAGTGACGATGAGCATTTTTCAAATGTCTGTTGGCCATCTGTATGTCTTTGTAGAAGTACCTCTTTAGCGCTTCTGCCCAATTTTTCGATTGGGTTATTTGGTTTTTTTTGTTGTTGATTTGGGTGAGTTCTTTGTAGATCTTGAATATCAGCTGCTTGTCAGATGTATGTTGTGCAGATATTTTCTCCTATTCAGTAGGATGTCTTTTGTTTTAGCGATAGTTTCTTTTGCTGTGCAGAGGCTTTTTAGTTGCTGTTGTCTCTATTGTTTATATTCTTTTTCACTTCTTTGCTATTGAAGATGAATCCACAAAGACATAATTGAAGCCTATGTCAGAGTGTTTGGCCTATTTTTCCTTCTATGTCTTTTATGGTTACAGGTCTTATATCAAAGTCTTTTAATAATTATGAATTAATTTTTGTATGTGGTGTGAGATAATTTAGTTTCATCCTTTTGGATACGACTGTCCAATTTTCCCACTGTTATTTTATTTATTTATTTATTTATTTTTTGTGGGACCTTCGCTGGCGACTGGGGAACGAACCAGCGCCACAGAGGCTGCGGACAGCCTTGAAGCCCAGTGCTCAACCGCTATGCCACCAGGGGAGGCCCCTTTCCCACTGTTATTAATTGAAGAGACTTTTCTTTCTCCAATATATACTCTTGGCTTTTTTGTTGTAGATTAACTGTCCATGTAAGTGTGGATTTATTTCTGGTTTTTCAATTCTGTTCTATTGGTCTGTGTGTGTTTTTTGGTCTAGCCCCATACTGTTTTGATTATTATAGATTTGTAATATAGTTTGAAGTGGGAGTATGATACCACCTTTTATCCTCTTTTTTGGTCAGGATTGCTTTGGCTATTTGGCGTCTTTTGTATTTCTATATGTGTTTCAGTAATGTTTGTTTTATTTCTTTGAAGAATCCCCTTTGAAACTTTGATAGTTACTGTAAGGTTTCTGTTGAGCACTGTAGATAGTCTAATCTGTTTTCCCTTATAGGTTATCTTCTTTCTCTTGATACTTTTAATATTCTGTTCTTGCCCTTGGATTTGAATATAATTTTTATAATGTGTCTTGGAATGTGTTGGTCTGGTGTTATTTTGTTTGTAACTTTTTGGGACTGTCAAGTCAGGACATTAATTTCCCAGGTAGAGATGGTTTTCAGAAATTTTTTCTTTAAATACTTTTTCTATGACTCTCTTTAGTTTATCCCAAAAAGCTTTTATACTGTTTTCATTTCTTTTGATTCTTTTTTCCTTATTGTTCTGTTTGTTCATGTTATTATTGTGCTTTTAGTTTACTAATTCTTTCAATCACTGTGATTGTCTACTATTGAGTCCCTCTAGTGTATTTTTTAATTTAGCTACACTACTTTTTATAGATCCATTAATTCTAGAGGTAGTAGTCTAAACTTTCTTTCTCTCCTTCCTCCCCATAATCTCCCCTCCTCCAGCACTGTATGGATTTATTTATTTACATTTTACATCATTCTTAATTTTTCTACAATGTATGCTTTCTCCTCTCAGGTGTAGTCCCCATGAAATTCCCACCACCAAATCACCTGTGTACCATCACCATAGTACTTTGAGCTCTTTCTAACCCCTGTTTTGATCCTTCTTCCTCCTCCTCCCCTGCAGAATGTGTCTGATTTATAGTATTTATAGATTCTTGATCTGCATCATCCTTTTATCCATTGTTTTTCTTAATTCATCAAGCATGGTTATAACTTATCTTTTTTTTTTTTTAAAGATTTATTTTTATACAAGAACTGGGTGTAGGGGATGGAATGGACACGGTGCAGGTTTTCTATGATCCAGCAGACTGGGTAAAGGAGGAGTCAGAGCCCTCAGTGGCTTTTTGCAGGCATTTTTTATTGGGATTTACCAGGCATAAGGCAGGCAGGGGTGCTGGGGGGCTGGGAAGATGGCAGTCCAGCAAATTCTCACTCTATCTGGGCTCTCTGGCATTCTCTCTGCTTCTCCTCTCGGCTTCTGTTCGTTCTTGGCATCTGCTGGCGTCCTCATGACGCTGCCTTTATAAACTCCAGTCTCAGCCCAGGTGAATCCCATCTACCTATGCCCACACCCTACTCCAGGTGCCCGCCATCAGGCATTCATTCAGGACCGCAAGGATCCATCATCTATCCTGATGGCGGGAAGGCAGAGAAGCCTGACATTTTTTTCCTTACTGTAGAGGCTGGACAGGCCACAGTGCAGGTTTTCTAATATCCAGCAGACCGGATAAAGGAGAAGTCAGAGTCCTCAGTGGTTTTTGCAGGTCTTTTATTGGGATTTACTCTGTACACGGCAGGCAGGGGTGCTGGGGCGCCGGGAGGCTGGCAGTCCTTTATCTGGGCTCTCCTGTTGTCTCTGCTTCTGCTTCATTGCTTCCCTCTCGGCTTCTCTTCGGCTTCCGCTGGCATCCTCGTGACGCCGCCCTTAAAAGCTCAGTCTCAGCCCAGGTGAATCCCATCTACCTATGCCCACACCTTACTCCAGGTGCCCGCCATGCATTCAGCACCGCAGATCCGTCATCTATCCTAATGGCGGGATGGCAGAAAAGCCTGATACTTTTTACCTTACCCTACACTTAACCCTACACTGGGGTACAGGCGAGAGGCACGGGAGGGTGAGAGGATCCACCAGAGACAGAGCGGGGAACAGAACAGGCAGACAGGGAGCAGTGAGCAAGACAGGAGAGGTCTGTCCCGCCATGTGGGTTTCTCCCTGCCAGAACCGGCGCTGCAGAGGCTGCAGACGCTTCACAGTGCTGCGCTCAACCCACTGCGCCACTGGGGAGGCCCTATCACTGTTATCTTAAACTCATCCGGCATACTCCACAGTTTTGATGGATTGAGATTTTTTTTCCAGGTTTTTTTTTTTTTTTTTTTTTGGCTCTAGCATTTGTGATGTATTCTTATGTTTTTGTTTGTTTTTTAGTTTTTATGGGGAAATTTCTTTTTCTTAATTATTTTACCTTATACCCCTCCTAAAAGAAACTGGGTGCAATCCTAGGGTTTTTGCCCAGGGTCTTTAGGTATCAGTTATCAATATTTTACAGACCTCTGGCTTTGCACCTGCGTAAGTAGCCAGGGCACTGGTGCTAATAAGGGGTAATAGGAAAGAGCTGACAAATAGGGCACCAGAAGTTTG
This sequence comes from Talpa europaea, assembly GCF_964194135.1. NCBI lineage: Eukaryota > Metazoa > Chordata > Mammalia > Eulipotyphla > Talpidae > Talpa > Talpa europaea. The sequence goes on along the minus strand of NC_140082.1, from coordinate 64,547,182 downwards.
CCTCCAGTGAGTGTCAAGGATTCTAGTTTCTTACAGTGCTACAGGTACTTGAGTTTTGTGGTAAGGATCTACAGAGATCCTCTTCCCTAGACGAACTCAGTTAATATAGGTTGTATGAGTGAGCACTAGATGTAATCCTGGATGATGACTATAGTTGAGACATGGCTACAAGCCAGGACTGTTCCTGGGAAGCCTGCTTCTGTAATAAGCTCAGGTGCTTAAGTTCTGGTTAGTGAAAACCCTCAAATTATTGTCTCCAGTTTGGCCCTGAGTGGGGTTAAGGCACATGTTTTGAACATCAAAGACTTAGGATACAAATAGTAGCCTCTTATATAGAAGATACCGGTGATTCAGTCTGGCTTTCCTGAGGGTTTGGGCTCCAACTTTTCTAGATTGGGAACGTGAGGCTCAAGCAGTAATCATTATTCTGCACCTTCACTATTATAGTTTTCCAGTAATGCACCCCCAGTACTGTGTGCTGTGTGCTTTTTGTAATCCCTTCTCCAGTGTAGGGCCCCATTTTTCAAAGTGTCTGATGGGGGCTATGCCCCTGAGTTAACAACAACAGAGGGCCTCCATGTAGCAACCCCCCACCCCCTTTCTTGGGATGCATTGCCTCGATGTTGTTGAAAACACAGATTAATTATAGGTTTTCGTATTTCTTTCCATACTTTTGCTCCTGATATATGTGATTTGCTTATCTTTCTGGGATAGTTGACTTTGTTTTGTTGTAATTTGGTTGTAAATATGTGGAGGAGGTGAGCCTGGCATCTTCACTTTGCTTACATCTTACTGCATTTCCGTTTATTTGAATATAATTTTTTAAAAGATTTTATCTATTTATGCATACAAGAACTGGGGTACAGACCAGAGGTGCAGGGGATGAGAGGATTCACCAGAGACAGAGTGGGGAGCAGAACAGACAGACTGAAATACACTGCTGAGGGGAGCTCGGGCGAGACAGGAGAGGTCTGCTATGCCATGCGGGTAGCTCCCAGGCCGGCCAGCGATCAAACTCATGCTGCAGAGGCTGCGGATAGCTTCACCGTGCGGTACTTAACCCCTTGAGCCACCAGGGAGGCCCTGAATATAAATTTTTTAAAATACAACCTTTTCTCTCTTTTCCCCCTTTAATTTGGTGAAATAGCTAGTTTTCAGCCTTAGCACTCCCTTTTTGAAAAGCAAATGTAATGTCCAATTGTTGTTTCGGTAGTGGGGAATATGGAATTAAAGATAGAAAGGAGTTACTATAAACAATATGACATGTCCCTAATCTAGATTTTACCAAATAAAACATATTTTATTATTATATTCATATATAAATTCATAACATATAAATTTATAATATGTAAATCTATTGTATTTTTTGTGGCCTCATGGTAGAAACAACTAAAAATAATGTAAACAATATATCTTTAAAGTAGTATGAAATAGTTTTATTTAATATTTTAAGAAATGATTTATATATCTAACAATAGAAGAATTATAGTAACTACTAATTCAAAAAATATTATTAGTGAAATAGCAACAAATTCCGGTAAGGCTTCTAACATTATGAAAAGTAATGCTGATAATCCTGAATGTGAAATTAGATTTTGCCTATTTTTTCTTTCTATTTATGTCTCATGTGATTGAATAATAGAAAATTTCTCTCAATCAAATTTATATAACTTACTTTCCTGAGATACTAAGCAACTTTCCCCAGAAGCTATTCCTAACTCAGTATCTTTTGCCATCTGGAGGGCTAGGGGATTTTCACAATGAGCAATTCCTGCCTCTTTATTTAACAACAGTCTTTCCTTTAGATTATCTTTTTCTCTTCTTGCATTTTACTATGTGCAGTGAGAAGAAACCAGGAAGCTCCTCCAATACGTTCCCTGGAAATCCTTTTATCTCCAACACCCAGTTCATTAGGCATATTTTTTATTTTCCATGTTAATGGCAAATGTTCTCCTATTTATAGAAAGTATCCCCCTTTGAAATTTCCAATGTACCTTTAAGCTTTAACCTACAGCCTACTCAAAGGCCAGCACACCCTGTTTCCAAAGCCGGGGATCAAACCGGCGCTGCAGAGGCTGCGGGCAGCTTCGCAGCCCAGCTCTCAACTGCTGCACCACCAGGGAGGCCCTGTTTGCCATATTCTTGCCTTAAAGAATTTCATAGTCTAGTGAGCATTTATTAGTGCCTTACAGGTTCTAAATCCTCTGTTAGAGTGTCTCATGTTTATTTTCTCCTGAAAGGAACTGCTACCCCCAATTGAGCCTCAAAGACATAAAGTAACTTGTTCAATAACTCACAAGAGAATACGTATTTGAACCTAAGTATGGGTAAAAAGATTTGGGACCCTAGGTTTTAGGTAAAAGATTGGATAAATACTCCATAGGATGGTTGTCTTTGTATTTAAATGTGAATTTTCTTCAGTATACTTCTGTTTAGGAGTAGTTGTTTGACTTCCATCTCATATGCAGACATCTCTGGTAAGTTATCTTGTATTTTCTTATCCATGTTGCTCTAACCTTTACCTCTTTTTATTTTAAAGATTTATTTATTTATTTATACAAGAGCCGGGGTACAGTCCAGATGCACGGGTGGGTAAGAGGATTCACCAGAGACAGAGTGGGGAACAGAACAGGCAGACTGACAGAATACACTGTGTAGGGGCAGGAATGGGCCACTGAGCAGGTTTTCTGATCCAGCAGACCGGGTAAAGGGGGAGTTCTGGAGCTCTCAGGGGTTTTGCAGGTCTTTTATTGGGGTTCACCAGGTATATGGCAGGCAGGGGGGCTCGGGGGCCAGGAGGCTGGCAGGCCTCCCAGCCCCCAGCAGGTCTTTACTCTGAGCTCTCTGGCCTTCTCTCGGCTTCTGCTTCTCTTGCTTCTCTCTCGGCTTCTCTTTCGGCTTCTTGGCTTTTGCTGGTGTCCCCGTGACGCCACCCTTAAAAAGCACAGTCTTAGCCCAGGTGAATCCCATCTACCTATGCCCACACCCCATTCCAGGTGCCCGCCATCAGGCATGCATTCAGGACCACAAGGATCCATCATCTATCCTGATGGCAGGAGGGCAGAAAAGCCTGACATTTTTCCTTACCCTACAGTCCACCCGCTCAGGGATTTCTGCCATATAGTCTTCATATATACAATTTTCTTAGCAAACATAAACAATGCAGCCATGGCCCACAAAAGCAAATTACAATATAACAACAAAATACAACAGAACGCAAATAAGTCCAGGCAGGGCCCCAACCCAGTGCAAAAGACAATTATTGGTACCAGCAGATGAGCCACCAAATCTGCTGCCGAAGGCACTGCTCATACGAGGGAGGGGATTCACTCATGGCGTCTACTGTAACACGCCAGGAGCCGTCAGGCTTCCTGACCTTCTCTGGCTGTAGTCTTGGCTACAAACCACACACCGCATCCACACCCAGGATGCACTAGCTCTGGGATTGGTGATTCTATACTGTTGGGGGTAATCGCCAACCCTCAGGGTTTCTGTCTGCGGTCGCTCCAACATTCGGCCTTCATAGCCATCAATGCGACTCGCAGACCCCTGCACTCAGGCCAACCCACTGCACAAGCACATGGGTCAGGGATCCAAACTCTACATTCGGCTTGGGCTCCACCCCAAGCCACGTTCCCTACCCATCCCCCAAGGACGGGTTCCTCAGCAACTCACCCTCACTCGACAATGAGCAGGGCATCACCCACAGGTGATTTTATGAGACTCACTGGTCTTCAGCATACTCAGGCTGCTTAACAGCCACTTAGGGCTTCTCAACTTAGCATCAGCACCAGCTTTTGCCTTCTCAATTGGCTTTTCTCCTTCGCCTAGCTGCTGGGCACACACAGGCGGCTTCTGGCCATCAAGGCCCACTGGCCACCCCCAGATTCCCATCTCCTGGGGTATACAAACAATAGCATTCTCCCCCAGGGTCACAAAACAACATTAACCTGCAAGGTCCTCCGCCTTCTGGCGGGATTGTCAGTCCAACTCCATTAGTCCAAGTCCATCAGGCCTCTCCCTGCATCAGCACTGGTGAGCTCCGAATCATAGTCCTCTTTCCCCGATGATTCTGCTGCCTCAGGGGTCATTGGCTGGTCCTCTCGGGCGTCTTTTCCTCCAGCTGAGGTCTCGTCCTGCAGCTCCGGACCCTGTCCACCCTCTGTGCTGCCATGGCGCCTCCAGCGTCGTCACAGGCTCACACAGTCTGTTAGTCCTTAGTCCCTCCAGGTCTTCGGAGGGCTCCATACCCATCTGCATGGATCATCCTGCTGACTATGCCAATTTGTAGGGGCAGGAATGGGTCACTGAGCAGGTTGTCTGATCCAGCAGACCAGGTAAAGGAGGAGTTCTGGAGCCCTCAGGGATTTTGCAGGTCTTTTATTGGGGTTCACCAGGCATATGGCAGGCAGGGGTGCTGGGGGGCCGGGAGGCTGGCAGGCCTCCCAGCCCCCAGCAGGTCTTCACTCTGGGCTCTCTGGCCTTCTCTCGGCTTCTGCTTCTCTTGCTTCTCTCTCGGCTTCTCTTTCAGCTTCTTGGCTTCTTGGCTTTTGCTGGCGTCCCCGTGATGCCGCCCTTAAAAGCACAGTCTTAGCCCAGGTGAATCCCATCTACCTATGCCCACACCCCATTCCAGGTCCCCACCATCAGGCACGCATTCAGTACTGCAAGGATCCATCATCTATCCTGATGGTGGGAGGGCAGAAAAGCCTGACATTTTTCCTTACCCTATACACTGCTGAGGGGAGCAGCGGGCAAGACAAGAAGAGGTCTGCTGCGCCGTGAAGGACCCTCGCTGGCTGGCCGGGATCGAACTGGTGCTGCATAGGCTGCGGACAGCTTCACAGTGTGGCGCTCAACCACCTGCGCCACCAGGGGAGCCCTACCTGTCCTTTCTTGTTCTACTGACTTCTCACCACTTTTGACTGAATCCTTTGAAGTCTTAGACTTATTCTAATGTTAAGTAAACTTTTTTTAAATAAATACTTTCTCATCTCTCTTTCTTAACTTACTCCTGGCTTTCCTTCTGGAATAATACTTATGTTGGAGTCATCTTAAGTAAGGGCTATCTATTCATTCTCCCATCTCCTTAGTTTCCAAGTCAGTAAGTTGAGTCACCCCAGTTCCAGCTCCGAATTATTACTCTTTCACTCCATATGAAAATTCTTCTTCCTTTAAAATTGTCCCTTCTTTTTCACCTCTCTTTTTTCATTGTCATTTATCAGTCTCCCTTTGACTTACTGTATTTATCTGGTACTCCTTTTTCAGTTTTCTGTCCATCCCAAATTCCACCATTATTCTGGGTGACTTCAGTGACCAGGTGGCACACATCCAACATAGTAGTTTCACAGATCCTTATTCTTTTCAATTCCAGTGACCTTAATTTCCACCTCTTTTCAACATCCTGCTCTCATGGCTAGACCCTATTTCAAAATCTTCATTCTATTGCCTGATCACAATTTCCTGAATTTCCAGTGTACTCTTCCATAAATACATAAGACTTGCATTGACTCTTACAACTCTTCCTCCCCCCACACCCAGTGTCCCAGGTTAGCAATCAAACAAAGCTAATTCTGGCTAATGTAACTAGCAGAGGAACACATTAGAAGATAGCAGGGAGCTCACAAAATCAACTGGGAAGCTGGAGAACCAGCTTGAACACAGGCAGGAACCAAGGGGGCATAGCAGTCTGTACCATATATTACAGGTCAAGTTATGGAGACAGTCTGGTTAATATTCCACTGCTGGTACCAATGGTGCTGGGCCACTGCTACTAAATTCTTGCTGTTTTGCTTCTGCTACCCCCATATGTAATTTAAAAATTATCCCAACATTTTTGTATTTTTGCCTGAACGTTCAAAATCCTACCCAAGAACATCTGATTGATGGAGCCTATGTCACATGCTGATCCTTCACATCAGGAGACTGGGAGAGGGAAGATCTATGTTCTTTGGCTTGATTAATGAGAATACACTGTATTCAGCTGATACACGAAAAGGGATTGCCTCCAAATAGGAAGAGTGTTTGGTTCCTGGGTGACAAAAAAAGTGAAGAGAAAAAAATAGGAGATGGAGAAGAGAAGGATAAGGTGGTAAAGGACGAGAAAAAGTAGGCTATGTTATCCATAAATGTTAGGTTTAGCCTACTACTGGCTTGGGGATGAAAGATGTCTGCCTTTAAGCTTTCTGATCCAACTTAAACCACCATCAGACCTGAACTTCCTTAGCTTGTTCCCTTTACCTTTAAAACTCCTGTCATCTCTTTTCCTACATTCCTTCAGTTATCTTAGAAGAACTCTTCCTTCTCTTGTTCAAAAGTAATTTTCTCATTTGTAGTCATGATTTCATTCACTCTTGTGTTCTTCAGACCTTTCTTTATTAATTAAGCCTTTCTTCTCTTTAGTTAAGATTATTTACTAATACCTCTTTATGCCAGACATTATTGAATGCCAGAGATATAAAAATGAATTAGATGTTGTTTTGAATGACTTGGTATTTATTTAGTGGAGAAAAGACATGCAAATAATTATTTTCCATCCAATGATTTAATCACAATCATAATTATTGTGTAGTTTTTTAATATCTAAATTTCCGTTAGATTGTCAGCACATCTGTTTTGTTCTCCACTGTGTTTTCAGTGTATAGTGCATAGTAGGTGCTCAAAAGTGTTATTTGAATGAATGAAAAGAGGTAAGTACATGGTGTTATAGAACCACGGGATGGGTATTAGGTTCACTCTAGAGAATGAGAGAAGGAAGATTGGGGTGAGTAGGTAGAGTCTTAGTGGAGGAGATCACGGAAACAGTATCTTAAAAGTTTAGAAGTCCCCAGGGGAAAAAAAAATAAAAGAATACCTGGCAGAGAGAGGAATCCAAAGATAGAGAACAGGGAAGAGGCAGATGATTTTAGTGGCTAGGGTTAGAGATGAATAGTTAACATTTATTGAGTATTTATATACATACTTATAGTGCTTATATATAATCCAAATATTTTAGATACGTTTGCTCATTTAAGACTGAGAATGTTGGGCCTCCCTCGTGGCGCAGTGGTTGAGCACTGGGCTGCGAAGCTGCCTGCAGCCACTGCAGTGCCGGTTCAATCCCCGGCCACTGGTGAGGATCTCACATGGCCGCAGATCTCTCCTGCGGCCCGCTGCTCCACTCAGCAATGTACTTTGTCAGTCTGCCTGTTCTACTCCCTGCTCTAGCCCTTGTGAATTCTCTCACCCTCCTGAGCTTCTGACTGTACCCAGTGCTTGTATAAATAAATAAATAAATAAATAAATAAATAAATCTTAAAAAAAAAAAAAAGACTGAGAATGATCCATGAGGAAGTTGTTATTCCCATTTAAGAAAAAATATCTTTGATCCTTAGGGGAACTAAAAACTTGCCCAAGCCCACTTAACTGATAAATAATAAAGCAGGCATTTGTTTTTGGGTTTTCTGACTGCAAATCCATGTAAAGTATATATTCATATAAATAAAAAAAAGTAAACATAAATATATAAATATAAATATATTATATAAATATAAGTAAATATAGGTAAATAAGTAAAGTATAAAGTATATGTTTATATAAAATTCTGTATACCTGTTACACTGATGTAATTGTTCCCACATTTGGCTACTCATCAGAATCTCTAGAGATATTTTGTAAAGATACAAATCTCTGGCCCCACCAGGATACTGAATCTGAATTTCCAAGGCCAGAGCTTTCAGATACCTATTTTTAACAAACTTTTAGGTGATTCTCATCCAACTGGCCTGATACTGGTTCCCTCATCTTTGAGCATCTTTGAGCATCATTGCATATGGTGCCAAGAGCAAGGCACAGATAGCTAACTAAATCAGGGAGATTTCCCATGCATTGCTAAGGATCTTGACTTTATCTTTCAGGTGAGAGGGAGTTTGTGAGGGGTTTAATGTTGGAAAGTGATAGAATAAGATATGTATTTTATATACCACTTTAGCAACAATGTGAAGTGGAAGGTACAGGATTGCAAGTTTATCACGAGTTTAGTTTTTCCTGACATATTAAAATTTAAAATTACACAAAGATTCAATTTGATTTTTGGGTTAGGATCAAAAAACATATGAGAACACCCAGATGTTTATGTTTTTCTAGAATAAAACATATAAGTCTCATATATTTTATGTTTTCCCTCCCCCACTGTTTTGTTTGTTTGCTATTTGTTGTTATGCAATATTCCCTGAAACTGAGTAAGCAGAAATATAATAAAATAAGACTTGCTTGCCAACCATTATGTCTAACTAGAACCCTTACTATAGTATCATTGCATGACCTATAATTTTTAAGACCCTATGATTGGGCATATTAAAAATAGATTATAAAACTTGTCATCATAGAGGTAATTATCTTCAGCAGAAAACAAAAACTTAGGACCATTGAGCCCTATTTCATTTGTACTGTATATAAAGTCAGATAATTCTTTTATGTCTCTCTTATAACTATAATGCAAATGTTAAAAACTTACATAAATATAAACCTTTCAAAGACTCAGCATCTTATTATGAAGAACTACAGTTGTCAATCTCAAAAGCCAACTCTATCATATGATATTTATAATCTAAGTAAATTTTTTCCTTATTTTTTAATTTTTTTAATGAATTTTTTTAATTTTTTACATCATTGTTCATTTTTAAAGAATATTTGCTTCTTTATGCCAGACATTATTGAATGCCAGAGATATAAACATGAATTAGATATTGCTTTGAATTACTTGGTATTTAGTGGTGAAAAGACAAATGGAAATAATTATTTTCCATAGAGTTCCCCTCACCAATGCACCCGTGCACCATCACCACAGTCCCCTGTGCTCCTCTCTCCCTCCCTCTGATCCCTCTCCCTCCTCCTTCCCTGCAGAGTGTCTCTGATTTATAATCGTCTGTTTTTGCTTTGTTGTGCTTTGTACTGTTACTATTTTTTTTACACTGATGTCTTATTTGGTTCCCCTATATTCCTGCTATAAGTGAAACCATCAATATTTTTCTTTTTTCCTTCTGGCTTATTTCACTGAGCATAATTCCTTCTAGTTCCATCCACATTGCTGTGAATGGTGTCATTTATCTTTTTTGATTGCTGAATAATATTCCATTATATATGCCACATCTTCTTGATCCAGTCATCTATTTTTGGGCCTTTGGGTTGTTTCCAGGTTTTACCTATTGTGAATAGTGCTTCAATAAACATAGGTGTGCAGGTGTTCTTTTGAATAAATGTGTTTGTGTCCTTTGGGTAGATCCCTAGTAGTGGAATTGCAGGGTCATATGGTAGCTCCATTTTTAGTAGACTGAGGAACCTCCAGATAGCTTTCCACAATGGTTGGACCAGTTTGCACTCCCACCAGCAATGTAGGAGAGTTCCTTTTCACCACATCCTCGCCAACTTTTGTTGTTTCTTGTTTTTTTGATATGTGCCATTCTTACTGGTCTAAGGTGGTATCTCAGTGTGGTTTTGATTTGCATTTCCCTGATGATAAGGGATGTTGAACATTTTTTCATATGCCTGTCGGCCATTTGCATTTCCTCTTTGGAGCAATGTCTTTTAAGTTCTTCTGCCCATTTCTTGACTGGATTGTTTATTTTGTTTTTGTTGAGCCTTGTGAGTTCTTTGTATATCTTTGTGATCAGTCCCTTATCAGTTGACTGGAGTGCAAAGACTTTTTCCCTATCAGTGGGGTGTCTCTTTGTTTTGGTTAATGTCTCTTTTGCTGTACAGAAGCTTTTCAGTTTTATGCAATCCCAGGTGTTTATCTTTTCCTTGACTTTCTTTGCTTTGGGTGATGAGTCTTTAAATATGTTTTTGAGATGTATGTCTTGTAGTGTTCTACCTATATTTTCTTCTATGTATTTTATAGTTTCAGGTCTTATGTCCAGTTCTTTTATCCATTTTGAGTTGATTTTTGTGTATGGTGAGAGGTAGTGGTCTAGTTTCATTTTTTTTGCATGTGGTGGTCCAGTTTTCCAAGCACCATTTATTGAACAAACTGTCCGTGTTCCATTAAGCAAAATTTTTAAAAGCAATGAGGAACAGAGTAATGTAGCTAAAAGCTAAAAGAATGAAACCTTCAATACCACACAGACTTGGGCATAAAGCTTTCATTTCTGTTTTATTAGATATTTGTCTGAAAACAATTATTTTAATTTCTAAGCTTAAATAACCTCATGTGTTAGGTAAGGATGTTAATGCTAGATGAGTTTTGTGAGAAATAATAGTAGCTCACATCTAATGATCACTCCTGTGTGGCAGGATTGCTACATGTATTCCCTTTAATACTCACATCAATTGTGCAAGGTCACTATTACCACTATTTCTGCTACCACTATTCCTATTCTATAGATGAGGAAACTAAGTTTTATTTTATTTTTTTAATGGTGAATTACATTGTTAATTTTCTTCTTTTCTTTTATTTATTTATGCATACAAGAGCTGGGGTACAGGCCAGAGGTGTGGGGGTGAGAGGAATCACCAGAGACAGAGTGGGGAACAGAACAGGCAGATCAACTGAAAACACTGCTCAGGGGAGCAGCAGGTGAGTTAGGAGAGGTCTGCTGTGCCATGTAGGTTGCTCCCTGGCCAGCCTGGGGGATCGAACTCGTGCTACAGAGGCTGTGGACAGCTTCATAGGTTGCATCTTAACCCCTTGTGCCACCAGAGAGACCCAGGAAACTAAGTTTTAGGGATGTTTAACGATTTGCTGAACCTAGTAAGAGCTTGAGGATTCAAGCGAGTTCTTACTGACACCAGAATCTAGCTTTTAAATAAAAGCACGTAAAATACTTAACCTTGTGTATGGCATGTAGTGTTATGACAAAAATTTGTTTGTCAAACCTATTCTCCACACCCATTCTGGAAATGAAACATATATGCTCATTGTTCACATTTTGGAAATCAAAGCAAAGGCAATTTCCAAGTTATAAATTCCCAATTCAATATAATAAAAATAGTTTATGTTTTTGAGTGCTTTATATAACAAGCATTTTACATATAGTATTTGGTGCCCACAAAGGCTGTGTGGGAAAGGTTACCTTCATTATCTCCATTTTACAGAATAGGGAGTAGGGCACATAGAGGTTAAGTAACTTGCACAAGGTCACACAGTACTTGGCACAGCTTGGATATGAACAGTGAGTTCCAGAGCATATGAACCACATTATTTATAAATGTTTTGGAGCGCACAGTACCTCAACATGTATTTGTTAATTGAATAAATGAATGAATAAGCTAATGAGTGAAGCAAACAGGATTTCTCTTTTGTCCTTCTCATTCCAGGCCTTCATTTAGTAACTAACATATTCTGGTAACACTAGCTGAAATTATCTAAACTATTATTTCTTCCCCATTACCTTCTTCATTCTTTCCACTCAACAATTATGTAATTGTTATAAATTGTTCTCAAATGTAGCCTAATAAGGTGGTGTGTGCAAGGCAAGAAGCTTGCTTGAGCTCTGGTGTACAATACTTACTGGGTATTCACATTAAGTTTAGCATCTATATGGGTTATTCATTTGTTATCATTCCATCGTATATATAACAAATTTTATCGAACACTACATACTGTTATATGTCTGCTTTGTGGTAAGACTTGGGGGTATAACCGTGATGAGAACAGATGAGACTCCTACTGTATTGAATTTACAGTATAGTGGGGGTGGGGAGGGGAGCAGCAGGCAATAATAATCTTTAGGGGAAATGTGGAGTACAGCACAGAAGCACTCATCATCTCGTCTTTGGATCACTGTACGAGTCTCCTAAAGATCTCTTTGCCTCTAGTTGAATTATCCTCATATCAACAAGACTGATCTTCCTTAATTATAAATCTAGTTAGATACTTCTTACTTTATAAAACTTCACTTGATATTTATGGCCCTTAGGATAAAATCCAAACTCCTTAATATGTCTTACAAGACCCCTTGATGATCTCAAACCTGTCCCAATCCTGCATTTTTTTTTTAATAGCTGTGTCTCATTACAAGGAAGTGAAGGAACAGAAACTTGAACTTTATCTCATGCCATTCTTTTCTGAAACTGCATTGTAGTACAGGTTTGCCTTTTATTATTTTGAATTTTTATTTAAGGAAGAGAAAAAAGTGATCAAAGTAATATTAAGAGTATAAAAATGGAGGTTCCATATGATCCAGCAATTCCACTCATAGGTATCTACCCAAAGGACACAAAAACATTAGTTCAAAAGGAAACCTGCACCCCTATGTTTATTGCAGCTCTATTGATAATAGGTAGGATATGGAAACAACCCAAATGCCCAAAAATAGATGACTGGATCAAGAAGACGTGGTACATATACACAATGGAATATTACTCAGCAATCAAAAAAATAAACTCATGCCATTCGCAGCAACGTTGGATGGAGCTGGAAGGGATCATGCTCAGTGAATTAAGCCAGAAAGACAAAGAAAAATATCGGATGGTTACTTATAGGAGGAATGTAGAGGATCCAAATAAGGGATCAGGAAAAAAAATGTAATTATAATAAAGTAAAAATAAAAATTGACAGATAACTATAAACCAGAGACTTTCTGCAGGGGTGGAGAAGGGAGTAGGATCAAAACGGGTGGGAAGAGCACAAGGGACCATGGTGATGGTTCACAGGTAAATGGGTGGTGGGAATTTCATGGGGATTATAACCGAGATGAAAATGCATACATTGTACAAAAATGAAGAATGATGTAAAAAATATATAAAATAAAAAAGAATTAATATCTAATAAACATATAAGAAGATACAGGGAATGGAGGGTATACAATAATTTGAAAAGGTAGACCAGCTTGTGGAATAACTTCAAAGATATTTACTTACATATTTTCAGAATTTTATCAGTAACTTAAAAAACAGACCACAGATTTATACTTAAATGTTTGTTCTTGTAGCTATTAAAAACTGTGGTAATATTAGAAATAGTAAGTTTATTATATATTTCATATGTATTCATATTATATTTTATATTTCAGACCTATTATTGAGGTCTGAAATTACATTTAACTAACTGTCTGAGAGCTATTATCTTTTAAAAAAATTTTCTTACACCTTTGTTAATTTTTAAATAGTATTTGATTTCTCCCTTCTGATGGAGTCCCTGTTGTTCTTCCAACCACCATAGCACCCATGATCCATCACCGTAGTCCCCTTTGTTCTTACTTCTGAGATGATTATTTTATCAAAATAAGCCATCAATCATGCATTGCACTGATTCTGTTATAAAAAATGTGCGTGTTAATTAGTCTTTCTGGTATTTTTTCACCATCTGATCATCCTGTAAAGGTGCTTACTTCCATAGATGGCCATTCCATTTTCTGATAAATGGGCACTCTACAAAAAAAAAATAACATTTTCTAAGAACAACTGCCAAACGTGACATTTCTGTGAAATTAAATGTATCATTGCTAATATTTTCCCCCAAGCTTAGCAAAATTGCATATACATTGCTAAAAAGTTACATTTTAACTTGATTTAATTTTTGAGATAACATATCTGATATTTAATTAGATATAGCCATGAATTAAATAGAATTGCTTGGATTATCAACCAACCATTTTCTCACATATGTTAAGATTATAATTTAAGCATGTTCTTTAGCAAGAATTCTTATTTCTGGAGCACATTTATTAATTACAGCCTTTTAAAAAAATGTTTTTATTGCCATAACTAATGAAAAGTTAAGTTTAAATAAGATTTTGTACCTTGTGAAGGGGGACAGAGTTATCTTTTTTTTGCTTCTCTAAGATCTCTATATGCACATTTTTCATTAGCGGTAGCCATAATCAATGCAATGATTCTTAAAAACAAGTGATTAGTCTTTACAGTAGAGAACAATAAACCAAGCCCTGATACATGATCACAAAAGCATGTTTCAGAGGGATTCTTCCACTTAGCTCTTCCATTGAGAGCTAAATGACTTCTAAATTCTCTTTTAATTCTAGATTTTGTGGTCTGTAATTTTTTTTTTTTAACTGACCTATGTGTCGTCAAACACTGTGGAAGTTTATCAATGTGTATAAAATCTTAAATCTGTGGCGTGTTAATAACTAGTGAAGATATAATGTACTACAATTAGTACCAACTTACATTGTTACATCTACACAAATATGTAGTGATTGTGATTCTGTTATAAAAATGTGTTTCTTAACTAGTATTTCTGGTATTATTTCATTGATTACCAAAATATTTTTAATTAGTGATAACACATTTGATCACATATTTTATTCTAATATATTTATAGTAATTATATTTCTTAAAATATAATCATTCCTCAAGTGCCTCACCAGCCAGAAAAAAAGGTGCAAAGAAGGGGAAAGTGACATTTTTTAGTTTGGCTTTAGTATGCTAGTTGACTTAGCTACATGGAATCTTGGATAAGTGTTCAGAAGGTATAGTAGAGCTGTTAAACCAATTTTATTATCTCAGGTATGTGTGTCCTTTAATTTATACATTGGAGTTAGGATGAAGTACCTTTATTTAGTGTGGTATCTACTGTATTTAGTACCAGTTGTTCGTACTAGTTCTGAAATACTGTGGGGCTGCCTGTACAGTAGGCGCTGATTTCTCCTTGAGCTCTGGGCTTATTCTCACAGGCATCATTGTTGGCTAGCAATATAAGTGTTGGAGTCTGACAAACTAGTTGCATTTTTATAAAGTCAACCTTGCCTAGTTTTCACCTTATCTAATAATACACAAATTTGAAGATTTTAAATAGCTTTCCTCCATAAAAGTTCATTCATATCTAGACTCATTAGTTGGCATAGTCTTACTCATGTGATAGTATATTTTAAAACAAAACTTCATTTAAGCCCAGATGCGGTCATAGTAATTATTATCTAATATATATATATATACACACACATATGTTGCCCTTAATATGGGTAAGGCATAAATCTAATCCTTTACACATTTTAACTTCTATAATTACCAAGTTTATGTGGAAGATGCCATTTTTTTATTGTGGTAAAATATACATAACATGAAAACATCCACTTTTTTTTTTAAAGATTTATTTATTTATACAAGAATAGGGGTATGGGCCAAATGCGCAGGAGGATGAGAAGATTCACCAGAGACAGAGCGGGGAACAGAACAGGCAGACTGATGAAATACACTGCTGAGGGGAGCAGCGGGCACGACAGGAGAGGTCTGCCGTGCCATGTGGGACCCTCGCTGGTGGGCCAGGATAGAACCCATGCTGCAGAGGCTGTGGACAGCTTCATAGCACTATGCTCAACCGCCTGCACCACAGGGGAGGCCTGAAATTATCCACTTTAACCATTTTAAGTGACATTAAGTCATTCACATTGCTCTGCAATCATCACCACCATTATTCTCCCAAACTTTTTCATATTCCCAAACAGGAACTTTGTACCATGGGCAACAAATTCCCATGCCCATTCCCTCCTATCCCTAGTCTTCCTGGCAGCCACCATTCTATTTTCTATCTTTATGAGTGTGACTACTCTAGGTAGCACATGTAAGTGTAATATAGTATTTGTCCTTCTGTGACTGCTTATTTCACTTATTATATAGTGTCTTTAAGGTTCATCCATGTTGCGGTGTGTGTGAGTATTTAATTCTTTTTTTTTTTCTTTAGCAAAGTCCTTTATTTTTGAGGTTACCTTTTTAAAGTATTTTTTTTCTTTTTATTGAGGTAACAGTATTTAATTCTTTTTTAAGGCTGAGTGGTATTCCACTGAGTGTACGTGCCATTTTTATTTATCCATTCATCCTTTAAGAAATATTGAGGTTGTTTCTACCTTTTAGCTATTGTGAATGTTTCCGTGAATACTTCTGTACAAATATCTACACAGGTCCCTGCTTTCAGTTTTTGGTATATACCCAGAAGTGGCATTGCTGGATCATACAACAAATCAATATAACTTTTTGAGGAAACATGCTATTTTTCAAGGAAGATACTATTATCACCATTTTGCAGATGAGGGAACTTGGACATAGAGAAGCTAAGTATGTGTCCAGGGTCCCACAACTAGTATTTCTCTCTCCTTCTGTGTGTATTTTTATTCAATAAAAAATGAATAAAATGTTGGGACTGAAGACTTTAAGTGCTTGCTTTTTGCCTGTTGACCAGATATCCAGAACTATCTGCATTATCTATGCTGTGTGGGTATTTTATTATTTTTACATAAAAATGTCTCTTTTTGGTAATGACAGGTATGTGTGTATATAAATTTTAGGAAGAGTCAAGGTTTGAACTCGGATAGTATGACTCTAAAGTTAGTGCTCATAACCAGTGTACTATATAATACTGTCTCTATTGTATTAGTGTTAGCAATAACTGAACATTGTATTTCTGCCTGCCCCCTCCGCACCCACACCCTCAGTGAAAGGCAAATTGACATAAATTGGAGTTTTGAATTTGAGCTATATCAAACCATATTTTTATTTTTAAGAATTTCCCTTAGAATTCAATCGGTAGCAGGAGTGGAGAATAGTCTTAGAGAACACCGAGCAGGCCCAGTGCATCACCAGCCTGGTTACCAATGCATCCAGAGAGGAGCGGGAGCTATGCAGCTGTCCCAGTTACCCTTCCCTCAACCGTGAGTAGCAAGTGAGACTGAGACCCAGCACCCGCCAACCACTCCATCCCACCTTCCCAGCACCCCCCACACCCACACCTTCAGTGCAAAGAGGGGCAACTTCATGTTAGTAGGCTGCTAGTGGAGATAGTAAAGTCATCACAAAAAAAGTTTTGGGAACAGTAAAATGATTCAATATAAGTAATGGGTATCATTATATCAGTAGGAATGACGCCAAGGAAGATGTATTTGTACACTAGATTGCCATCAAGAAGTATCCAAGAAGTATCTTTGCAATGCAGGAGATGGAGAGACTGTGAAGTTTGAGGTTGTTGAAGGAGAAAGGGGTGCAGAAGCAGCAAATGGTTCAGACTCTGGTGAAGTTCCAGTGCAAGGCAATAAATATGCTGCAGATCCTAACCTTATAAACGCCTGTTCTGTTCCCCACTCTGGCTCTGGTAAATCCTCTCACACACACCTCCTTCCCCTGCACCTCTGGCCTATATTCAGTTCTTATATTCATAAATAAACAAAAAAATTAATCTTAAAAAAAATAAAACATGCAGAAATCCTAGAGTATCAACCATGGTATTGCAACCCTCCTGTGCAGGGAGAAGTGGTGGAGAGTGCTGACAGTTGGACTGCAAGGGATCAAGATAGATCAGAGATAAAATATATATTGGGATTAGAGACCGCAATTTAGCAGGTGCCCTCCTTGCCAAAGACAATCTAAAGGCCATGGCAAAACTAAGAAGATGAGGCAAATGAAGGAGATGAGACCCACAATCAGCAGCTACTGCAACATCAGTAGTGCTGCAACTTCAATTGTGTACGCATGTCCAGAAGACCCTCAGTCACATTATGGCAGAGATAAAAGCAGCAGATTCTCTAGCTGAGAATTCATCCACTCCCGAGACTCGGTAGGGCAGGGCCGAATAAATGCTGCCTTACAGTATCTACCATCATCCTATTTAGTCATTCAATAGGAAGAAATGAGTATGTAATCCCAGCAATAAAAAATGAATAAAATGTTGTAACTGAAGACTTTAAGTGCTTGCTTTTTGCCTGTTGACCAGATAACCAGAACTATCTGCATTATCTATGCTGCGTGGGTATTTTATTATTTTTACATAAAAATGTCTCTTTTTGGTAATGACAGGCATTTTCTTTTTTAAATTTGGTTTTTCTCAATATACCTTTGAAGGTTTTAAAATTGTTTTCTATCCAGTCAAGTTGAAATTTTTAAGAACCTCATTTTTAATTTTTCATAAAAATTTGTAACTTGTTTTTTTTTAAAAAAACAACAAATTGAAAGCATCTGCTAATAAAGATCTTAAATAACTTAAAAAAAGCATATTTCCCTTTAGGGTTTTTTTTTTTTCTTTTTACATTACCAAGGTACTGTTCTTAAACTTTTGCAGAACAGTTCTAGAAAATTACAAAGAAAACTCTTTAGTATAATTCTACAAAACAAAAACAAGAATAAAATGATGCTGACACGTATCAATAATAAGAAGCCTGACTCAAAGTAAAAACTTAGAAACTGATTACAAAACTTAGAAACATACCCTTAAGAGGATATTCTATGCATTTGCTATTTCTTTACTGTTCCCCAATGATACTCACTTACAGTATTTGTATAAGAATCCATCTGATGCTATAAATTTAGACCAATAGAAGGATGCTTAATATCTCCCATTGTGTGCCAGATTAAGACAAAATAACCATTTCCTTTCTAAAGCTTTGATTTTCACAGCATGAAAATACCTTTTACCTTTAAGTATGACATTAGGTATGGGTTTTCCATAAATATGTTTTATAATGTTGAGAAAGTTCCCTTCCACTTCTAGTTTTATGAGTGTTTTTATCATGAAAGTTTGTGAATTTGTCAAATAGCTGATAATGATCATATGTTTCCCCACCCATTCTATTGGTTATGATGTATAATCCTTTTTATATGTGTCTTAATTTGGTTTGCTAGTATTTTGTTGAGGAATTTGTTTATATTGTTAAGGGATTTTGGTCTGTAGTTTCCTTTTCTTCTGATACCTTTGTTTTTATATTAAAACATTTTTATTGAGGTATAATTGATATATAACATTAGTTCCATGTATACAATATAATGATTTGATATATATATATTGCAAAACTGTCCTGACAGTAATTCTAGTTTATATCCATACTATACATAGTAACAATTTTTTTTTTTCCTGGGAAGAGGACTTTAATGATTTTCTTAGCAACTTTCAAATATGCAATGCAGTATTGGCTTTAGCCACATGCTGCACTTTACATCCTCATGGCTCACTTGTTTTATAACTGGAACTTTGTACCTTGTGACCCCCTTCACCCATTTCACTCACCTCTTACTTTTACTCTGGTAACTACCAATCTAATATGTTCTTTGTATTTATGGGTTTATTTTTTTACTACTAAATTTTTATTTTATTTTTTTTTTTTAAAGATTTATTTATTTATTTATTTATACAAGCACTGGGTACAGTCAGAAGCACGGGAGGGTGAGAGAATTCACCAGAGCCAGAGCGGGGAGCAGAGCAGGCAGAAGGACCGAAGTACACTGCTGAGGGGAGCAGCGGACGGCAGGAGAGGTCTGCGCGCCATGTGGACCCTCCTCCAGTGGCCGGGGAACAGCCGGGGATTGAACAGGCACTGCAGAGACTGCAGGCAGCTTCGCAACCCAGCGCTCAACCTCTGCGCCACCAGGGGAGGCCCCCTAAATTTTTAGATTCCATTTATGTTACCATTAAATCTCTCATATAAGTGAGATCATCCAATATTATGCTAATTGATATGCAATTATAGCTAATTGATATGTCATATTGACATATCAATTAGCATAATACCCCCAAGCTCCATCCATGTTGTCACAAATGCAAGACTTCTTTTGCTTTTATGACTAATGTGTTATTATATATGTATATATATCATACATGGGAACATATGTACACATATAGACACACACACCCTCACACACCACATGTTACATACCACAACTTCTTTATCCATCCTTTACATTTAAGTTACTTCCGTGTCTTGGTTATTGTAAATTCAATGACTAGTGGGATCCATCTTTTAAGTTTTTAAGCTTAAGGTTATTTCAATTGCTTATTATTATTTTTATTTCCCTTGCCATGATATAGTTAAATGTCCAGAAACATTTTTATTGTTGATGCATTGGAACATACCATCAATTTTTTCTTCTATATATTCTATTGTTGTAGGTCATATATACAAATTTTTAATCCATTTGGAATTTATTTTTGTGTATGAAGTTAGCAAGTGATCAGCTTTATTCTTTCATGTGTGACTTTGCAGTTTTTCCAGCACCATTTGTTGAAGAAACTGTCCTTTCCCCGTTTTGTGGGTATGGCTGCTTTATCATAGACTTGGTACTGATATGTACCTGGATTTATTTCTGGGCATTGATTTCTATTTTATTGTTCTATAGATTTGTGTTTATGCCAGCACTATATTGTTTTTAGTATTGTTGCTTTATAATAAAGTTTGAAGTCATATAACAAGATGCATCTGTTTGTGTCCTTTTTGCTATTTGAGGCCTTCTCTGGTTCCATATAAATTTCGGTATATTTTGTTAAGTTTCTTTGAAAAATATTATGGGCATTGTAATGGGGATTGTGTTAAATTTATATATTGCTTTTTGCAGCTTAGTCATTTTGATTATATTGATTCTCACTATCCATGAGCATTGGGATATCCTTTTATCTCCTCATGTCACTATCTAAATCCTTTAATTATGTCTTGTAGTTCTTGTTGTATAGGTCCTTTACCTCCTTAGTTAGGTTAATTACAAGATATTTAATTCCTTTTGAAGCAACTATAAATGGAGTTATTTTCTTGATTCTTTTGCTTTTCATTGTTTGTATATAAAAATGCTACTGATGTCGATGTTGACTGAGTGTGCTGCTCTGCTGTAGTAATCTATTGTTTCTTATAGTATTTTGGTGGAGTCGTTACATATAAGTATATCATCTGTGAATAGTGATAGGTTCTTTTCTTTACTGATCCAGAGTCTCTTTATTTCCTGCTGTTTCTGATAACTCTGGCCAAAACCTCTAATACTAAGTTAAAAAGACTTGGTGACAATGGCATCCTTGTTTGTTCCTGATCTTAAGGGGAAAGCTTTCAGTTTTTCACCATTAAGTATTATATTGGGTGTTGGTTTGTAACTTATGGCCTTTATATATTTATTTTTTATTTCCATCTTAGCGTTTTAATCACAAATGGGTACAGAATTTTGCAAATGCTTTCTTTGCATCTATTGATCTTATATGATTTTTTACTTTTGCTGATATATTATATTGATTGACATATGCATGTTAAACTATTCTTGCATCCCTGGAATAAATTCCACTTGGTCATGATGTGTATTATTTGTGATATATTATGGAATTCAACCTGCTAGTATATTGTTGAAGAGACTTGTAGTGATGGTCATCAGGGATATAATTCTCTCTTTTTTAATGCTGTCTTTATCTGGTTTCTGTAAGTAGGGTAATATTACCATCATTAATGTATTTGAAACATTGTCTTTCCTTGTATTTTTAAAATAAACAGGTGGCACAGAAATCAAAGAACAAAGAGATTGCTATGAGCAACCAAATGCCAATAAAATCAATAACCTTGAAGAAATGGATAAATGTCAAGATCAAAATAATTTACTAGGACTCAACCAGAAACAAACAGAAGAGTTAAGCAAAGCAATCACAAGCATGGGGACTGAAACAGCAATAAAGTCTTCATGAAAACAAAAGCCCAGAGAACTTTGTAAATGAATTGTATCAAACTTTTGAACAAAAACTTGTCCATCTTACTCAAATTGTTTTAAAATAAAATACAACAGGGCCTCCCTGGTGGCGCAGCGGTTGAGCGCTGGGTTGCGAAGCTGCCCGCTGCCTCTGCAGCGCCGGTTCGATCCCCGGCTGCTCCCCGGCCACCAGAGGAGGGTCCCACATGGCGCGCAGACCTCTCCTGCCGCCCGCTGCTCCCCTCAGCAGTGTACTTCGGTCCTTCTACCTGCTCTGCTCCCCGCTCTGGCTCTGGTGAATTCTCTCACCTTCCCACGCTTCTGACTGTACCCAGTGCTTGTATAAATAAATAAAAATAAATCTTAAAAAAAAAAAGAATTTATAACAAGAAAAAAAAAATAAAATAAAATACAACAAATGGTAGTTACCCACAAATATTTATTGAATAACTTTTCAATCATTTTGTGAGTCTTCCTTCAAAAACTACTTTGTAAGCTCCTTGAGAGAATGTCCTATGTTGCTTTTTATTATTTTTTAATTTTTACATCACTGTTCATTATTAAACAATATTTGCTTCCCTCCACCCCCTCAGGTGTAGTCCCCATAGAACTTCCTTCACCAATGCACCCGTGCACCATCACCTCAGTCCCCTGTGCTCCTCCCTCCCCCCTCTCACTCCTCCCCCTCCGCCTCCCCTGCAGGATGTCTCTGATTTATAATTGTCTGTTTTTGCTTTGTTGTGTTTTGTACTGTTGTTATTTTTTTTACACTGATGTCTAATGGGTTCCCCTATATTCCTGTTATAAGTGAAACCATCCAATATCTTTCTTTTTCCTTCTGGCTTATTTCGCTGAGCATAATTCCTTCTAGTTCCATCCATGTTGCTGTGAATGGCATGAGTATCTTTCTTGATTGCTGAATAATATTCCATTGTGTATATATGCCACTTCTTCTTGATCCAGTCATCTATTTTTGAGCATTTGGGTTCAAGAAATGGGCAGAAGAACTTAAAAGACATTTCTCTGAAGAGGAAATGCAAATGGCCAACAGGCATATGAAAAAATGTTCAACATCCCTTATCATCAGGGAAGTGCAAATTAAAACCACATTGGGATACCACCTTACACCAATTTCATTCTTATGAAACATATCAAAAAAACAAGCAACAACAAATGTTGGTGAGAATGCGGTGAAAAAGGAACTCTCCTACATTGCTGGTGGGAGTGCAAACTGGTCCAACCACTATGGAAAGCTGTCTGGAGCTTCCTCAGTCTACTAAAAATGGAGCTACCATATGACCTGGCAATTCCACTACTAGGGATCTACCCAAAGGACACAAAAACATTGATTCAAAAGACCACCTGTACCCCTATGTTTACTGCAACACTATTTACAATAGGTAAAACCTGGAAACACCCATGTATACCTCTACAGGCTCCCACAGTGTCAGTCCTCTGAGGGTATACCTCAGAGGTATATTGGAGGGTATACTTCCAGTGTACACTGAAGCAAGGCAAGCCAGCACCCTAGTGAGCCAAAATTATTATCTATGTCGCTGGACTCCTTCCACCTCTTAGGCTAGAACTACACCCAAACTACTTGAGCCAGAAGATAGGCTGTGCTGAAGATGGTCTGTCTTGATTTGGGTGGTGCCTCCATGCCTGTATACATATGTAAAATCTCATTAAGGGGTGTACTTGAGATTAGTGCACATTTGTACTTTATTGTATGTGTATTATGCCTTAATAAAAAAAGTATTTTAAAGAAGTCTGTTTCATTCTTTGAGTTTTCCAGAGGAAGTTAAACATGCTAAATGATATGTTAAGATTAGGAAAGAGTTCTGTGTGTTCCTCCTTATTAAGAATTTCAAACTTAGTGATTGAAATTTTTTGTTAAGAATTCACAGTTAAATTAAAATAATTTTTATTTACTCTTTTCAGAGCTCCTGATAGCAGAATATAACAAAAAAATCAAAGAAGCTTTTGAAGTGTTTGACCATGAGTCAAATAATACTGTGGATGTGAGGTTTGGAAATGTTTTCTTTATTTTAATTCTAAATCACTGATACAACTCATAAAATAGAAGGCTATTTTCTTTCTACATGTCTTGGATCTATTATGCTATTTAAATTGATTTTCCTGTGACCTATAAATGTGTTTGCTAACTCTTGCATCACATCAGTACTGTTTCTTGTTCTTGATAGTCCAGTGACAAGAACTTGTATCTACGTTGTCTGTTCTAACCTATGGACTAAATTCTGCAAGCGAGATGAACTCTGCTATGGCTTTAATATTAGACACCTATTTGGCATTCATTAAATAGTTGTTCAGTGAATAACTAGAATTTACCTTTAAAACACATAGGTATATGTTATCAATGGAATGTTATAAAAAAAGATTAATAATGTTTTCAGCAATGATGCATTACCACAGTAAAACAACAAAAAGACCAAGACAAAAGATCACAAAAGATAGGAGAAAGACAGATAGTGGTAGATCTAGAATGGAGGGCAAGAGACAAGAATAGCTTCAGACTAGGGAAAAAAAAGAAGGTAAAAGGTACAGGAGATCATACATGAATATATTGGATATTGAATGTTTCATGCCACACACGTCAAAGAAAGGCAACAAAATCATTATACCGGAAGGCCAGGTTAAATGAGGAATATCTGATAGAGTAACAATCTCAAAACTCAGAACCAAGTACAGAGGCCAATAGAGAAGTGGGATGCGATTTTAAAATGGTACTAGAACAGACCCGTTTGATGATCATAAGCCAGTACCATCACCAGTACTATCAAGGGAGTAAGTGCTGTAGATGTAAGCTAGATTGAATGAACCGTATGAGATTTTATTTTTGACAAATTGTGTTTGTATTCCTTAGTTTTTCACACCTGAAGGTACAGGTGTGATTGAAGGAAGGATACTAGGAAGTGCAATGACTTCCATTACTTTATAGTAGCACTTTATACAGTTTTGTTTTATGCCTCAACTATGTTTATGGGCCTTACTGAAGTGGCTTAAAGAGAATGAAGTTCCAACTCATGACTGTAGTTGACCTTGCTTGACCCTTGCCTCAGCCATATACCAAGGAAGCATGAGAGTAACCAGGGTATGAGGGTAACCAGGTGGTTCTGGTCACCTTGATTGCTCTGAGAGGGTTTAGGGAGAGGGTTCGGAGCATGTGGCTCTTGCCTGCATGGGAGGTAACACTATTTCAGACTACTCACTGAAATCGAGGGGCTACTGGGGGCACAGGGGAGGTCTTGTTAGAGAAGTCAGGGAAGGTAGAAGACTAGGAAGGTTTTGTGAGGGAAAACGGGAACAGAAAAGAAACCAACGTTAACTTAAGGATTGCTCTCTGATAAACTCCCTATAGTTGAGGGCTAGGAGATTTGTGTACACTACCTCGTTATTCTTTTTCTTTGGTGAGAGTTGGTATCTCTGGTTTTTAGAGACAGGGAAAAGGGAAATGTTTGCCTAAGGTCACATCAGGGTTTTTCTAATCCTCTAGCACTTACTTCCCAGGCTCATCTCCTGCCTTTAGGCTTCCTGACATTAGCAGTGGAAAGTTCTCCTAAATCCCTAAGCCTTCTGGGGGTAATAGAACCAATTATGGAAAAATAAACATGTTTATGAGATTCATCTTTTTCCCATTCAAAATTAAAATAATTTTACCAAGGCCCTGAGGGAAAGTGTATGTTCTTACAGCTTAAATTGTCTACTTTATTAAATAAAGAAGGTTACTAAGAATTGAATTGTTTTTAGCACTAAAATATTAATGTTAAGCATATTTCAATAGCAGTAACACGGATGAATGCATTTTTTTAATCTTTATTCCTTGTGTTAAGTTATAAAGCACCTTAATGCTTGTAAGATTTATTTATTTATTTATTTATTCATTCATTCATTCATTCAAGCACTGGGTAAGGCAGAAGCGCAGGAGGGTGAGAGAATTCACCAGAGCCAGAGCAGGCAACAGAACAGGCAGACTGACGAAGTACACTGCTGAGGGGAGCAGCGGGCGGCAGGAGAGGTCTGTTGCGCCATGTGGGACCCTTGCCGTGGCCAGGGATTGAACCTGCACTGCAGAGGCTGAGGGCAGCTTTGCAGCCCAGCGCCCAACCGCTGCGCCACGGGGAGGCCCTCTCTGGCTTTTTCTAATGGCCTCTGCTTCTCTGCTGGTTTTCTCTTTTTTTTCTTTCTCTGTTTTGCTCTCTGCTGGTGTCCCCGCGACACCGCCCTTATAAGCCCGATCTTAGCCCAGGTGTATCCCGCCTCCGCGTGCCCACACCCCACTCCAGGTGTCCGCCATCTAATGGCGGGAGGGTGGGAAAAGCCTGATATTTTACTTACCCTACACTCAACAATATTTTACAGTGGACTAGCAGCAGAGTTTCTTCTGCTTGGGAAGCTGTGCAGCAGCCCTCATAGGCTTTGGGGACGCAGTCAAGAAAGGCCTTTTCCTGCATTTCTCAACCTACCAGGCTCTCCTCTCTATTTGTAAAACATTTAAACTAGCTAGAATTTATTTTGGTGTGTGATTTAAAGTCTAAATAAACTTTTTCTTTTATCCAAATTATGAAATGGTTTGTTTTATTGTTGAATTACTAGGCTTACCTACTTTATAATGTACTGAGTTTTCTATAATTGGGGCTAATTTCAGCTATGTGTTGTGATCTGTTGCTTTGCCTTTCAATCTTATACTAGGTCAATCTTATATTAATTTTTATCACTTTATAATCTGCTTTAATATCCAACAGAGCGACTCTCCTTATTACTCTTATTTTTAAGCTTTTTAAAAATTAATTAATTTTTATTAGAAGAATTGGTGTGTGGCCCAGAGGTGCAGGGGAGTGAGGGGATTCACCAGAGACAGAGTGGGGAGCAGAACAGGGAGATTGACTGTAATACACTGCTAATGGGAGCTAGTGGGCAAAACAGGAGAGGTCTGCTGTACCCTATGTGGGTTAGCTCCATGGGAGGGGATCAGACTCAGGCCACTGCGGTGATAGTGCTGAGACTTAACTCCTCGACCACCAGGGAGGCTCCTTTAAGCTTTTTAATTATGATCAAAGGCAGTCTTCTGTGTAATGACTGAGTGGTGTAAAGAAGTATCTGAATGGAGTGAGTTTAGAAATTTGTAAAATGGTGGTTTGGGCAGGGAAGAAAGAATATTTCCTTGGGAGGCTTCCAGGGCATTTGGTAGTTCCTCCTTAATGTGCTTTAGGTACCATGCCTCGGGAGAGGTGTGGCACCATTTCCACTGTAGGGCACACTTGGGCCCTCTCCTAGGAATTGTATGCTGGCTACTGCCCTTTCCCCTTCTCACTGCTTTGTGCAAATTGAAAGATTTCATTTTAAGTTCTGTCATGTGAGATGGGGGTGAAGGCTGGTGTTGGGAAAGGGGCCCTCCTGCTCTCCTCCAATCTCTGAGGGACAGCCCTGAGGTCTGGGATCAGGGGTTCCATCTCTAGCTGTGTGACCATGAGCATTCTGTTTATCCTTTCTGTGCCTCAGTTTTTACGTTCTCTTCATAGGGTTGATGCAAATAAGTCAGTCTCAAAGTGTGGTTAGAAACCCCCGTGTGGGGCCTCCCCTGGTGGCGCAGTGGTTGAGCACTGGGCTGCGGGGCTGCCTGCAGCCTCTGCAGCGCCGATTCGTTTCCCCGGCCACCGGTGAGGGTCCCACAAAAAATAAAAAAAAAAAAAAAAAGAAACCCTTGTGTGTCCCCAGGACCATCTCAGGGATTTCTGAAGTCAAAACTATTTTCTTAGTAAATCTAAGACAGTATTTGCTATTTTCAGCCCCAGATTTCACAAGTATATATGAATTTTTCAAAACCTGCATGTTATGTAATGTTGCAACAAATTGAATGCTGAACCAAATAAGAAAATCCGGCTGTCTTCTGTAAAACCTGACATTAAAGAGATTTGCAAATGTGTAAAACAGTGCCACTCTTTTAATTAAACTTATTTTTTAAAAATAGTAGCTATATTTCATAAAATTGTTTTTATATGAACATATAATGGGCTTATTATTTCCAAATGAAAAACTTTTCAAATTCGAGGTTTTATTTCCAATATATGGCTAATATAGTCATATAACTTCTATCAATAAAAATTCTTCAAAATTCTAAATAACTTTTAAGAGCGTAAAAAGCAGTTCTGAAACCCAAAAGTTTGAAAAACATTGTTGTAGCAGACTTTTTAAAATTTTTTAAAAAAATTAAAAAATATATTTATAAGCACATTTAAACAGAAAACAAATGCAAAGTAATGCTTTCCTAAAATCTTTAAAAAATAATTTATCTTCCATAAACAATTTATTCTGTATTTTCACATTGACAAAATACCTTACAATAGAAAGGATCCCACATATGTGGAGATAAAGGAATCGATAGCAGACATTTTAAAAGCTCTTAGAAGAATATTTTTCCCCATCTTTTCAGACTATTTATTTATAATTTTCATGTTCCCCCAAATATTTTCAGGTAAAACATTTTAAAAATCAAAAATTTGTATGTATGTTATGAAAATGCTTAAAAAATTTGCTTATCTAGGTATATTTAGAAGTAGTTTCTATTCTCCAGACATGACATAATTGGGGAGTTCTTTTTTAAAAACCACTTTTTGATGTTGACTTTATTTTTAACATAAATGGTGAGATACTATATACTATATAGGAGCAGATACTATGTTCTGCTCTTTGCTTTTTTATACTTGGTGATTATTACTGATTGATGATAATTCCTTATATCCAGGTGATTATTCTTTTTTCTTATGAATGAAACATAATATATTGGATCAATCTCTAATCAATGGATATTTGGGTTGTTTGTAGACTGTTGCAATAATAGTCCATGTGGCAGAGGATATCTTAATATGCGTGTTACTTTGCAAAAGTGAGAATTTTTCTCTGGAATAAATTGTTGGAAATATGTCAATGTGAATGAATATTTTTGATAGGTATTACTATTTTGACAATATATTTTTCTCACCTCATTGTATGAGCGTACTTGTTTTCCCATTCCCTCTTGAAGTTTAATTACTGAACTTTAGTGTTCTGCCAATCTGATATGTGAAAAATGAAAATAGGGCCTCCCCGGTGGCGCAGCGGTTGAGCGCTGGGTTGCGAAGCTGCCCGCGGCCTCTGCGGCGCCGGTTCGATCCCCGGCTGCTCCCCAGCCACCGGAGGAGGGTCCCACATGGCGCGCAGACCTCTCCTGCCGCCCGCTGCTCCCCTCAGCAGTGTCCTTCGGTCCTTCTGCCTGCTCTGCTCCCCGCTCTGGCTCTGGTGAATTCTCTCACCCTCCCGCGCTTCTGACTGTACCCAGTGCTTGTATAAACAAAACAAACAAATAAGTAAATAAATAAAAACATGCAAAAAAATAATTTCTTTAAAAAAAAATGAAAATAGAATTGATTTTCATATCCCTAGTTATGAACATCTCTTCACATGCCTAAAAACAACTTGTATTTCCTTTCATTTGAATTACCTGTTCCCCATTTTTTCCCATGGAATGATTTTTCTTCTTATATATTAAAGATCATAGCTTTCATCTGTGAAGTTTTTGTCACCTGCCCTTTTGTTTTTACTTCCTGCCATTCATGAGTTAAAAATAATTAGTCAGGGGCCTCCCCGGTGGCGCAGCAGTTGAGCGCTGGGCTGCGAAGCTGCCCGCAGCTTCTGCAGCACTGGTTCCATCCCCAGCCACCGGGTGAGGGTCCCACATGGCATGCAGACCTCTCCTGCCACCCACTGCTCCCGTCAGCAGTGCACTTCTTCAGTCTGCCTGCTCTGCTCCCCGCTCTGGCTCTGGTGAATTCTCTTACCCTCCCGCACTTCTGACTGTACCCAGTGCTTGTATAAATAAATAAATAAATCTTAAAAAAAAATTGTACTAGCAATATAAAAAAAATAATTAGTCAAATTACATGCCCTTTATATATGGATTTAATTTTTGAAAACAGGTCATTAAAGTGGTTTTGGTCAAATAAAGTTAAGTTACCCTGCAAGGAATGCCTCTAAAGTAAAGAAACTGTTTTTTCCAGGTAGCTGATAAAATTAATTTGAAAGCACCTCTAATCTTGTTCACTTACAAATAAGTGCTTGTTGTTTCTAAGTACTCAGTTTATGGTATTTGTAATAGCAACTTGAACAGACTTAGACACCCACTCTGACTGAGACTCGAGGAGGAGATTGTTAGAGGTGAAGAAAGATTTGAGACAGTAGATATGAAATGAATAATCAGGAAAAGGGATTACATTTAAATAATTTGAATAGCTAATATATTCACATGATTAAAAATTCAAAGAGAGTGGGCCTCCCCAGTGGTGCAACGGTTGAGCGCTGGGTTGTGAAGCTGCCTGCAGCCTCTGCAGCACCGGTTTGATCCCCAGCTGCTCCCCGGCCACCGGAGGAGGGTCCCACATGGCGCGCAGACCTCTCCTGCCGCCCGCTGCTCCCCTCAGCAGTGTCCTTCGGTCCTTCTGCCTGCTCTGCTCCCCGCTCTGGCTCTGGTGAATTCTCTCACCCTCCCGCGCTTCTGACTGTACCCAGTGCATGTGTAAACAAACAAACAGACGCACAGACAAATAAATAAATAAAACATGCCTCTATAAAAAAAAAAAAATTCAAAGAGAAGGTACAGAGAAAAGTCCCTTTAACTCCTTTCTACCAGCCACCCAGAACCTTTCCAAAGTACTAGCAAGTAAAGTACTAATTTCTAGGAATCACTCCAGAAATAGTATTTTCCTTTGCAAGGAAATGCATATGTATAAAATTTTCTTCACACCACCCTTTTTTACTCAAATTTTTTCATACTTTTTTACTGTGGTGCTGTTCCCATGGGATGGAATCAAACCCATGATGAAGTTCATTTTTGTGGCTTCTTGGTAGCATGCAGGGGTCTGGAGTGGATGTAGTTTTCCAGTTCTTTCTTAGGCATTGTATATAAATATTGTAAGTTTTCCGGTATTGGAAGGCATCGCAAAAGGATGTGAGGCCCTTGGCATTATGGTTAATTATATCCCAGACTTTATAGATGGAAGTTGGTTATTAGAAGGGCACTGTGACAAAAAAATAACACTTGGGTTCAGGATAACCGGATACCCTGTCAGGGCACATAATTGGCTCTTTTTTTTTTTTTTTTTTTACATAAAGATTTTATTTTTTTAAT
This sequence comes from Talpa europaea, assembly GCF_964194135.1. NCBI lineage: Eukaryota > Metazoa > Chordata > Mammalia > Eulipotyphla > Talpidae > Talpa > Talpa europaea. Next base: position 64,516,656 of record NC_140082.1, on the reverse strand, counting down.
ATTTTGTTTTATATAATTTTTACATCATTTTTCATTTTTGCACAATGTATGCATTTTCATTTTGGTTATATTTCCCATACAATTGCACCCCCTCCCTTATTTTGACCCTAGTCCTTCCTCTTCCCTTCCGTCCCCCCCCCCCACCCCTCCTGGTTTATCTCTGGTTTATAGTTGCTTGTTGATTTTGATTTTCACTTTGATTAATTAGTCTTTTTCCTGGTCCCTTATTTAAGTTTTCTAGATTCCTGCTATGAGTGAGACCATCCGGTATTTTTCTTTTTCTTTCTGGCTTATTTCTCTGAGCATGATCCCTTCCAGCACCATCCATGTTGCTGCAAATTGCATGTGTTTATCTATTTTGAATGCTGAGTAATATTCCATGGTGTATATGTACCACATCTTCTTGATCCAGTCATCTATTTTTGGGCATTTGGGTTGTTTCCAAAGCTTCGCTATTGTAAACAGTGCTGCTATAAACATAGGGGTGCAGGTGCTCTTTGGCATTCATGTTTCTGTGTCCTTTGGGTAAATACCTAGGAGTGGAATTGCTGGATCATATGGAAGCTCTATCTTTAGTAGGTTGAGGAATCTCCACACAGCTCTCCATAGTGGTTGGACCAGTTTGCACTCCCACCAACAGTGCAGGAGAGTTCCTTTTTCTCCACAACCTCACCAACATTTGTTGTTGCTGGTTTATTTAATATGTGCCATTCTCCCTGGTGTGAGATGGTATCTCATGGTAGTTTTGATTTGCATTTCCCTGATTACAAGTGATGTTGAACATTTTTTCATATGCCTGTTGGCCATTTGCATTTCCTCTTTGGAGAAGTTTCTTTTTAGCTCTTCTGCCCATTTTTTGACTGGATTATTTTCTTTGTTTTTGTTGAGTCTCATCAGCTCTTTGTAGATTTTTGTGATCAATCCTTTATCATTAGTGTTGTGTGCAAAAATTTTCTCCCAGGGCCTCCCCTGGTGCAGCGGTTTAGGGCTGGGCTGCAAGGCTGCCCACAGCCTCTGCAGCGCCGGTTAGTTCCCCGGCCACCAGCGAGGGTGCCACCAAAAAAAAAAAAAATTTATTCCAGTCAGTGGGGTTTCTCTTTGTTTTGGTTGTTGTCTCTTTTGCTGTGCAGAAGCTCTTTAATTTGATGTAGTCCCAGCTGTTTATCTTTGCCTTCACTATCACTGCTTTGGGTGATGTGTCTGTAAAGATGTTTTTGAGGTACATGTGTTTCTCCTATATTTCCTTCTATGTATTTTATGGTTTCAGGTCTTATGTCTACTTCTTTAATCCATTTTGAGTTGATTTTTGTGTATGGTGTGAGGTAGTGGTCAAGCTTCATTCTTTTGCATGTGGCGACCCAGTTTTCCCAGCACCATTTACATAATTGGCTCTTTTGATAGATTCTTTTCTGTATTAGATATATGTTTGGAGGCTAACTTTAGTTAACTCTATATAATAGGTATCTGTCATGCTTATCTAGATCAGGTATAAATGTTTTCTGTATGGCTACAAAAACTGGAAATCAGAGGCTTTCTGAATGGTGGTCTTAGGGGGTGTACTTCCTGGGGCCTCTGAGCATGTAATTCCTGTGGCCTCTGGGTGTGTACCCTCTGTGGCTTCCAGGCTCATACTCCTGCAGCCTCAACCTGTTCTTCTTAATATAGAAATACAATAATGGGTTCAATTGAAAAGCATCCTATTAAATGTGGAAAACTTAATGTAACTGTATAACAGAGAATGATTCATGGCAGTATCTTCATTAACTTTGAGAGACCGAGGGAATGCAAATCAAAATAAAATCAGTAGTGTTTGCTCAGATGACCACAAGCTTGTTTGGATGTCTGAGTCCCTGTCATCATACTATTGGTTGAGCTCTTTTAGGTTGCATGGGAACAAGTAATCTTTACATTTCTCTAGTTAATGCAAATGTATAGGACTAAATGATATAAAGAATAATCACTCCTTATATACATATACGTTAGCACAGTGATATTCAAGTCTCTTAGCACACTGGAAGGACATTTGTTGCCATCACGGGGACACAGGACTCTAGTATTTCACTGTCACCCTGTGACTCTTCTTCAACTCTAGTTATCCAACATGGATGGTGACTCTCCTCTTTCTTCTACATTCCTGTTTCTACTTTGCTACAGACTCATTTCATTTCTATTTTGTGACTCTGATCCCTTTTCTTCTAGTTAGTCATGACTTCTGATGACTTGTGATTCTGCTTGTTTCTCTCTCCTCAACACTTCATCCTCTTCTCCCCCCGTATTCTCCTTCCATCTCTTTTTCATTGTATCCTTCCTTGTATGCCTTCTTTAAAATTTCCAAGGAAGGGAGAGAAAAGCCTGATTTGGTCATTCTCTTGAGTAGAGAATGCTTTCTTGATCAATGCTGTTACTTCATAGACCTTACTCTTGTAGATCTACAAAGAAATATTTATTTTTTTTATTTTTTTTATTTTTTTAAATTTTATTGTTATATTCCCCATACAATTGCAGCCCCCCCATTCTGACCCCAATCCCTCCCCTCCCGCCCCCGCCCCCCTAAAAGTGTCTCTGGTTCATAGTTTTTTTGTTCATTTTGATTTTCACTTTCTTATAGTTATTCATTTTCCTGGTCCCTTATTTAAGTTTTCTAGATTCCTGCTATGAGTGAGACCATCCGGTATTTTTCTTTTTCTTTTTGGCTTATTTCGCTGAGCATGATCCCTTCCAGCGCCATCCATGTTGCTGCAAATTGCATGTGTTTATCTTTTTTGAATGCTGAGTAATATTCCATGGTATATATGTACCACATCTTCTTGATCCAGTCATCTATTTTTGGGCATTTGGGTTGTTTCCAAAGCTTAGCTATTGTAAACAGTGCTGCTATAAACATAGGGGTGCAGGTGTTCTTTGGAATTGATGTTTCTGTGTCCTTTGGGTAAATACCTAGGAGTGGAATTGCTGGATCATATGGAAGCTCTATGTTTAGTAGGTCCAGAAATCTCCACACAGCTTTCCACAGTGGTTGGACCAGTTTGCACTCCCACCAACAGTGTAGAAGAGTTCCTTTTTCTCCACACCCTCGCCAGCATTTGTTGTTGCTAGTTTTTTTAATATGTGCCATTCTCATTGGTGTAAGATGGTATCTCATGGTAGTTTTGATTTGCATTTCCCTGATGGCAAGTGATGTTGAACATTTTTTCATATGCCTGTTGGCCATTTGCATTTCCTCTTCAGAGAAGTTTCTTTTTAGCTCTTCTGCCCATTTTTTGACTGGATTATTTTCTTTGTTGTTGTTGAGTCTCATCAGCTCTTTGCAGATTTTTGTGATCAGTCCTTTATCATTAGTGTTGGGTGCAAAAATGTTCTCCCAGTTGGTGGGGTTTCTCTTTGTTTTTGTTATTGTCTCTTTTGCTGTGCAGAAGCTCTTTAATTTGATGTAGTCCCAGCTGTTTATCTTTGCCTTCACTATCACTGCTTTGGATGATGTGTTTGTAAAGATGTCTTTGATGTGCAAATCACGTAGTGTTTCGCCTATATTTCCTTCTATATATTTTATGGTTTCAGGTCTTATGTCTAGTTCTTTAATCCATTTTGAGTTGATTTTTGTGTATGGTGTGAGGTAGTGGTCAAGCTTCATTCTTTTGCATGTAGCGACCCAGTTTTCCCAGCACCATTTATTGAACAAACTTTACAAAGAAATATTTTGTGGTTAAGAAAGCATCTCTGGTTTAAGTGGCTGTACCTAGGGAGGTAGATCAAATGGTACAAAGTCTAACCACCTACACATTAAGAAACTCTCAGAAGGAGTGTAGATTTGGAAGATACAGTTAACCCCAAATCTTGATAAAGTTCAATGAGCCTAGCCCAGTTTCCGGGTCACCAGGTGGAATTCTATGATAAAATCACTGGTTTTTCATTCCCCTCCTCCCTGTTAGTGTTGGTGATTCATGTCCAGGTGGTCAACTGTAGTAGAGATTTGTTAGTCTAATTCTGTTTCCTCCCTTTCTGAGTACATAGCTAAAGTATAATTCCCAGGCTCCCTTGTGGATAGAGGAAGACTGGGACTTATGTCAGACCATCTGACTGAGTTATGGCCAGTGGAGTGTGGGTGAAAGTGATGTGTGCCACTTCTAGACACACAGAATTCTTCAGTCTTTTCCCCTTAAGACTTGATGCATTCAAGCAGAATGATGTGGGAAGCCATGTGTTTGAAATGATGTAACCACAAGAGGGGAGGAATGATTTTTTTGGGTCCCTGAATGATTTTTTTGGAGGATAGCCACCCGTCGATCAGGAAAATTCATTTGTATTTAATGTATTATTAAGTCACTGGAGGTTGGAGCTTGTTATCGCAGTGATATATCATTATTCTCATAGAGTGGTATTTAATTTCCTTCACAGGAATCCCAGGAAGATTCTGGGGGCCCTAGATATCTTGGTAAGATAAGTTTTAGGCTGAAGTTGGTTGATAGTATGGCCCTTTTAGAGGAGGATGGGCATAGGACATCCATTATTTTGCCACTCCTGTCAAGCATGACTCCTGTCAAGAATGACTCCCTTTAAGACTTGCTCTACAGGTCAACAGCTATGGATATAAGATACATTTGTAGTTGCATAAGAAAGTCTAGGAGTTGCTTAGTATTGCTCCAAATTTACTTGAGTGTGGGGACCATGAGAAGGGCAGTTGGGGTTAGCAACTGGTGGTTCCACCTTATGCACAAAACAAGTAACTCCTGTCTCCACCATAGTCAATTGTAATAATGGAATTCAGGGTTCTATATATTCTAGATAGAGGGACTGACAGAAACCTCATCCATCTCATCTACAGAGATAGTAAGGCAAGATACCTAAAGCTGCTGTTTCGCTGGGGGAGGGGAAAGGCAGGATTAGTGTGGGTGCTATTCAAGTTGCTATGAAAGGGAGAAGATTTAGTTACAGTAGCAGGGTCCCAAAGAGCATGGGAATTCATTATTTTCATCTTTGATGGACTCAGAAACAAGTGTTTAGAGGTGCCACTGTATGAAACCAGTCCAGGTAAGTGCTGTAATTCAAGTAAGCTTTTGGTTAATTTAAAGGCATGGTAGCTACACCATAGCCTTCTTCTGTTTCATTTTTTTAATCACTGAGAAGTAACACTCAAATGTCTGTATTTTCTGAAAACTACTGATGTATTTTGTAATGGCTTCCAACCTTCCACTAAGAGCTCATTTTAAGCTATTTTTCCTTTGCTCATCTAACTCTAAGATTGTATTCTTAACTGAAAGTTTACATTTTTGTTTCTTCTAAGTTGTAAACTTACTGATGACACACCCATTTTAATTTTCAGTTCTATAATGCATACAATACTGTCTATTTACAGTGACAATAATATTAGCAGATGGTATATAACCACTTGAGTGGAGTTATTGGGAAATGAATGTGTTAAGGTGGATTAGGGGCAATTCCGTGATCTTCTTTGCTGCCCTAAGGCAATAAAAATTCATAAATGCAGATAAGTGATAAGAGTAGAAGTAGACTTCAGTTTTTAGAAGGAATACTCAAGCTGCTATAGGATGGTAGATGGGTGGAGGCGATATTTGAAAAGTGGTTCCTAATTTGGGTGCATGTTAGAATCACCTGGGGAGCTCCTCTGGGGGAGAGAGAGAGAGAAAGAAAGAGAGACAAAGAAAGAGAGAGAGAGAGAGAGAGACAGAGACTTGAACAGTAATTTGAAGAACAAAGTTCAGTGGACATGGAACAAGAGGAACTCCCCTACTGTGCTCAAAAGAATCTTAATTAGAGCTTGGTGAAAAATAGGCTAACAGTGTGCCTGTGTGGTAGCCTTACGAAGTTGCCGACAAACCCAGATAGCTTAAGAACTGCATGTAACAGAGCAGCAGAGAGGTGACATTGAGATCATACCATCTATTTTTTTTTAGATTTATTTATTTTATTTATATAAGCACTGGGTACAGTCAGACGCGCAGGAGGGTGAGAGAATTCACCAGAGCCAGAGCGGGGAATAGAGCAGGCAGACTGAAGAAATACACTGCTGAGGGGAACTGCGGGCACTGGGATTCAAACCGTCGCTGTAGAGGCTGCAGGCAGCTTTGCAGCCCAGAACTCAACCGCTGCGCCACCCGGGGAGGCCCGAAATCTCTCCATCTTAACAAGATCTAGTGACTCTCCTGAGCCTGCCACCCACAGCCAGGCAGAAACAAGGATGTCCTCATAGGGGCATGCATGGAGGCTCAAGTAGGCTAGCCACACAACAAGTAACAATCCATTTTGATAATTAAACATTCCTTGGCGTTTACCTTGATGTCTGTATTCTGCTGCATTTTCTTCACCTTGATGCAGTGAATATCAAATGTCCTAGTGATCTAAGTTGGGGGGAGAGGACAAAGAATTATGGATAGAAAGTCTTTCACTATTTATTCAAAATATCCCATTGTACAGATGTCTTCATATGGAACAAAACAAGAACAACATAACAAAATTTACCCAGTTACCACCCCCACCCAATACCAGATTATCATTGTCTTCTTCATAGCTAAGAATTCTAATAAAAGGAGTGTTAACTTTTATTGAAAATCTTCATTCTGTTCAATCTTCAACATAAATTGTAATTTTACTTCTTAGTGTCCACCAATGTTTTGATAGTTTTACTTTTGATATTTTTACAATTTTGTTTTTCTTTTTTTTAAAAAAAGATTTATTTATGCGTAAAGAGCTGGGGTAAAGGCCAGATATAGGGAGGGTGAGAGGACTCACCAGAGACAGAGTGGAGAGCAGAACAGGCAGAATGACTGAAATACACTGCTTGGGGAGCAGTGGGCGAGTCAGGAGAGGTCTGCTGCGCCACGTAGGTTGCTCCCTGGCCGGGGATTGAACTCGTGCTGCAGAGGCCACGGACAGCTTCATAGGTTGTGTCTTAACCCCTTGCACCACCAGGGAGGCCCCAATTTTGTTTTTCTGTGTATGTCACTTTACATTTAAAAATTTGGGTGTTCTGTCTGCTTCTTGCATGTCTATGCTTGTTTATTTCCTTAGATTTAGAAAGCTTCACCTGTTATTTCTTTGATCAGACTTTTTTTGCCTTCTCTCTTTCTGCACCTTCAAGGATATCCATTATTCTTTTGTTTCCTTTTTCTAATGGAGTCTCTTATTTCATGTAATTTCTTAAATCTTATTTCTCTACTCTTCCACTTGGGTATTCATATATATTAATCTTCTATTTATGAAATTTTTTTACTCAGATAAAGTCTAGGAGGTAAGCTTTCCATGATTGTTTTCAGCTCTTTTATTGTAATCCTCATATCTATCACTTCTACTTGGGTTTTTTCAGTGACTTTTATTTCTTGGGTAATGAATTCCTTTTGACCCTGGCTATCTTTTCTGATGTTCCAAACTTACATTTCTGAGTTTAAATGAGAGACTTATACTTCATTGAACATCTTCACTATAGTTCTTCTGAAATCTTTGCTAGTGTCTCCAATTTTGAAAGTTTTAAAGTCTTGAAGTTTAAATTCACTTCCATTATCTTTTCCCATATATTTTGCCTGAGTTTTGCTCTCTTCTTTCCCCACTGGGTGGCTGAAGTCTTGAGATCTTTTTTTATCTTTTAGGTAGTAAGAGTCCATGTGCATTAAGTATATGTCCCCAGCCTTGGTTGTGGAGGACACATTAGGGCTGGAAGTCTACACCCCTTTTTCTCTTTATGATGAACCCAAGCTCCCCGCCATGACTGAAGTCCACTTTCCACGTCCCCATCTCAGTATCATGGAACTCCACAGTTCATAGCAGATTTCCTTCCAGCCTCAGGAGAAAAGAGTGAGAGGATGGTGTTCTGCCATTGCTTACAGGATAACTAGAATGATTGCTGATTGCTCTGTCCCAAGCCTCAGTCCTGAAGTAATACATTGTTTCGTGCTCACTGTGGAGGGCCCCTGTGCCAGTCTGGATCCACCAGAAGCTATACCCTCCTGGAGTCTGTTCATTCATCAGGAATGACCACCTTCATGTCTAAGTTTTCTGTCCCCTCTCCCTGCTCCAAAAACTTTACTGAATAGCAGAGTATCCATGTCGGGGAGAAAGATGTGTTGGTCAAATCAGTGATGCTATCAATGAGCTGGTGAAGTATACTTGTGGGTTATGGTTGCTTTTTTTGTACCTAAAGGAGAGTTTACAGGCAGAGAACTAACTATTCACCCATGTCTTGGCTCTGCCTGCATCCCCCAATCTAAACATGAAACCTTGTAAATATTAAAAAAAAAAAAAAGCAGGGGTCTCTTCCTTTATGAACTTGGAGTGGGGAAAATGACTCAAAATAAAATCTGAAAGTAAAAAGATTGACACATTCAGTCACATAAAAATTGTTTTTCTAGCAAAATAAGAAGTTAAAAATCAAGAGATAAATGACAGCTTGAGAAAAATCTTAGCTTACAAATGGCCTAATACCCCTAATATATGTCATCACTCTTTAAAAATACCTGATTCACCAGAAATCTCCATTTTTTGACCATAGAAAAGAAATTAAATATGCCATTAATTTAAAATTTAATCTTCAGTTTTTTTAAAATCTTTCATTTTGAAATTAATTTTGGAGTTACAGAAATGCAAAAAAATAATACAGCGTTCAAAACCATGAATTAAACTACACATCTTAGTGAACTTTCACCAACTTTTCCACTCATCTCCCTTCTCTCATCTGGGATCCAATGGTGAATCCCATGTTGCATTTAATTGGATGGTAAGTCATTCGGCCAGTGGGAGTTCCTCAGTCTTTCTTGTCTAAGGCGTTTGAAAAGTCCTCCTCAGGGGTTTTGTAGAATGTCCCTCCATTTGGGTTGGTATAGCTGTTTTCTCATGATTACACTGTTATAATTCATTCTTTGCATGAATACGATAGAACTTACTTTGTATTTTTCTCAGAGCATTGTGTCAGACATGTTAACTAGACACATTAACTTTATGTTAACATGTCCTATTGCTCGTATGTCAAACTTGATAATTCAGTTAAAATACTGTCAGAAGGAAGGAGGGAGGAGCACAGGGGACTGAGGTGATGGAGCACGGGTGTACTGGTGAGGGAAATTCTACGGGGACTACACCTGAGGGGGTGGGGGGAAGCAAATAGTGTTTAAAAATGAACTATGATGTAAAAATAAAAAAAGTTTTTAAAAAAGCAGTGTTGCCCAGGTGTCCCCAATATAAACTTAGTTTTTCATTTTGTAGCTAATAAATATTTTAAGGGAGATGTTTCAAGTCTATGCAAATGTTCTATTTCTCTTCAAACTTTTGCCCAGGAATTTTAGCATCCATTAGTTGATCTTACCTGTAGCAATAATTACTATAGTGGTTGCTAAATGGTGTTTCTGTATTATTATTTTTTAAAAAAAGGAAACTCTAGGAGAGTGCAATTTTTGTTTTATTCGGAAAGTGGGCCATGTTGAGTCTGTAATTATTTAGACCTTTCACAATGTTGGAAAATGTTTGTCAATTAATTTAGTAAATATTTTTTAATCCTTGTTATGAACAAAACATGCATGAGAAATAAAAAGGCATAGTGGCTCTGGTCTGTATCTGAATCTTTTTCTCTGCCTGCAAATCAGTATGATTTGTTCTAAGATGTTATTGCAGAGAGTCTGACAAGCAGAATCTCAGAAGTCAGATTATGGGGAACAACTTCCAATTTTGCTCCATGCTAGTTATATTACTAAAGAGTGAGTCAAGTTCCAGTTACTTATTTTTATTAGCACCATGCTCTAACCAATTCAGCTGTCTGGCCCACATCAGTTATTTATTTTTAAAGATTGTAATATTAAAGAAACCAGCAACAACAAATGCTGGTGAGGATGTGGGGAAAAAGGAACCGTCTTACACTGCTGGTGGGAATGCAAACAGGTTCAACAACGATGGAAAGCGGGAGGATCCTCAAACTACGAAATAATGGAGCATCCACATAACCCAGCAATTCCACTTCTAGGAATTGACCCAAAGGACACCTGCACCCCTATATTTATTGCAGCACTATTTACAATAGCTAGGATGTGGAAACAACCTAAATGCCCCAAAACAGATGACTAGATCAAAAATATATACACAATGGAATACTATTCAGCAATCAAAAAAGATAAATTCATGCCTGTAGGGGCAGGAATGGACACGGAGCAGATTTTTTATGATCCAGCAGATTGGGTAAAGGAGGAGTTAGAATCCTCAGTGGCTTTTGCAGGTTTTTTATTGGGATTATCAGGTACACGGCCGGCAGGCAGGAGTGTTGGGGGGCTGGTAGGCTGGCAGGCCTCCCAGCCCCCAGCAGGTCTTCACTCTGGGCTCTCCGGCCTTCTCTTGGCTTCTGCTTCTCTTGCTTCTCTCTCGGCTTCTGCTAGCGTCCCCGTGATGCCGCCCTTAAAAAGCCCAGTCTTAGCCCAGGTGAATCCCATCTACCTAGGCCCACACCCCACTCCAGGTGCCCGCCATCAGGCATGCATTCAGGACCGCAAGGATCCATCATCTATCCTGATGGCGGCAGGGCAGAAAAGCCTGACATTTTTCCTTACCCTACAGATGTAATAAGTGATATAAAGTAAATAAAATAGGATGATGTAATAAAATGAAAATCTCATGATGTATTAAAAAATGAGGAGGGATGAAACATTTAGGTGGGATGATACAGTTTGCACATTTTAGTCAGTGAGTTTCTCTGGAAGTGTTTTTGAAGTTAAGATAAAGAACTTTCAAGGTAAAATCTTTAAAATGAGAAGGAAGCACCCATATGACGAACAGGGGAGAGCTAGTTCAGAGATCCTAGGAAGGTGCAGAGCTGTAGTGTGTTAGAGAAAAACAAGGAGCATAGTATAACTGCAGTGTAGAGGATCAAGTTCAAAAGGTTTGACAGGGGCCAGATCATGTAGCGCTTTGTTGAGCATGAGAAGGATTTTTAGATTGAGTACAATCGGAGAATTTTAAGCAGAAGAAGTATATATAGTACAATTTTAATTTTAAACAAATTTTTCTAACTGCTGTGAAGCAATGGGTTAAGAATGAGTTGGTAAGAGGGGCCTCCCTGGTGGCGCAAGGGGTTAAGACGCAACAAGGGAAGCTATCTGCAACCCTTGCAGCAGACTTCTCCCGACTTGCCCGCTGCTCCCCTCAGCAGGGTATTTCAGTCAATCTGCCTGTTCTGTTCCCCACTCTGTCTGTTCTGTTCCCCTCTGTAGGGTAAAGACAATGTCAGGCTTTTCTGCCCTTCCGCCATCAGGATAGATGATGGATCCTTGTCCTGAATGTATACCTGATGGAGGGCACCTGGAATAGGGTGTGGGCATAGGTAGATGGGATTCAGCTGAGCTAAGACTGTGCTTTTTAAGGGGCGGCGTCACGGGGACGCCAGCAGCAGCAGCCGCAGCCGAGAAGCAGCAGAACGAACGCCAGAGAGCCCAGATAGAGTGAAGACTTGCTGGGGGCTGGGAGGCCTGCCAGCCTCCCAGCCCCCCAGCCAGCACCCCTACCTGCCATATGCCTGGTGAACCCCAAATAAAAAACCTGCAAAACTACTGAGGACTTTGACTCCTCCTTTACCCGGTCTGCATGGGATCAGAAAACCTGCACTGTGCCCAGTCCGGCCCTTACAATTGGCGTAAGTCGGCAGGATCCATGCAGACGGGTATTGGGGCCCTCCGAAGACCTGGAAGGGACTAAGGAGTAAGTGTTTGCCTGTGACGACGCTGGAGGAGCCAGGGCGGCACAGAAGATGGATACGGTCCGGGAGCTGCAGGACGGGACCTGGCGTGAAGGAGACGCCCGAAAGGACCAGCCAACGACACCGGAAAGGACCAGCCAACGACACCGGAAAGGACCAGCCAATGACCCCTGAGGCAGCAGGCCGTTGCTGACGCAGGGAGAGGCCAATGGACTTGAACTGATGGACTGACTAACTTGGACTGACAATCCCGCCAGAAGGCGGAGGACCTTGGCAGGTTATGTTTTTTTTTTGAGAATCTGGGGGTGGCCAGTGGGCCTTGATGGCCAAAAGCAGCCTGTGCATGCCCAGCAGCCAGGTGGAGGAGAAAAGCCAACTAAGAAGGCAAAAGCTGGTACTGATGCTAAGTTGGGAAGCCCTAAGCGGCTATTAAGCAGCCTGGGTATGCTGAAGACCAGTGAGTCTCGTAAAATCACCTGTGGGTGATGCCCTGCTCATTCTTGAGTGAGGGTGAGGAGCTGAGGAACCTGTCCTTGGGGGACGGGTGGGGAATGTGGCTTGGGGTGGAGCCCAAGCCGAATGCAGAGTTTGGATCCCCGACCCATGGGATTGTGCAGTGGGTTGGCTTGAGTGCAGGGGTCTGTGAGTCGCATGGGTGGCTGTGAAGACCGAGTGTTGGAGCGACTGCAGACAGAAACCCTGAGGGTTGGCGATTACCCCCAACAGAATAGAATTGCCAATCCCAGAGCTAGTGCATCCTGGGGGTGGATGCTGTGTGTGGCTTGTAGCCGAGACTACAGTCAGAGAAGGCCAGGAAGCATGACGGCTCCTGGTGTGATATAGTAGATGCTGTGAGTGATTCCCCTCCCTCGTATGAGCAGTGCCTTCGGCAGCAGATTTGGTGGCTTATCTGCTGGTACCAATAATTGTCTTTTGCACTAGGTTGGTGCCCTGCCTGGACTTATTTGTGTTCTGTTGTATTTTGTTATATTGTATTTTGTTATATTTTATGTATTTGCTTTTGCGGGCCATGGCTGCATTGTTTGTTTGCTTAGAAAATTGTATATATATGTATAGACTGTATGGCAGAAAACCCTGAGGGGGTGGACTGTAGGGTAAAGACAATGTCAGGCTTTTCTGCCCTTCCGCCATCAGGATAGATGATGGATCCTTGTCCTGAATGTATACCTGATGGCAGGCACCTGGAATAGGGTGTGGGCATAGGTAGATGGGATTCAGCTGAGCTAAGACTGTGCTTTTAAGGGCGGCGTCACGGGGACGCCAGCAGCAGCAGCCGCAGCTGAGAAGCAGCAGAACGAACGCCAGAGAGCCCAGATAGAGTGAAGACTTGCTGGGGGCTGGGAGGCCTGCCAGCCTCCCAGCCCCCCAGCCAGCACCCCTACCTGCCATATGCCTGGTGAACCCCAAATAAAAAACCTGCAAAACTACTGAGGACTTTGACTCCTCCTTTACCCGGTCTGCATGGGATCAGAAAACCTGCACTGTGCCCAGTCCGGCCCTTACACCCTCTCACCCTGTGCACCTCCGGCCTGTATTCCAGTTCTTATATGCATAAATATGTCTTTTTTTTTTTTTAAAGAATGAATTGGTAAGAGAGAAGCAGAATGACAACATGAGGGCTTGCAGTGGTTCAGGTAAGAGAGATAGGTGTTCAGAGAGAGAAATTGCAGTAGAGTATATTCTTGTTTTAATGGTGTAGGGTAAGGAAAAATGTCAGGCTTTTCTGCCCTCCCGCCATCAGGATAGATGATGGATCCTTGCGGTCCTGAATGCATGCCTGATGGCGGGCACCTGGAGTAGAGTGTGGGCCTAGGTAGATGGGATTCACCTTGGCTGAGACTGGGCTTTTAAGGGCGGCATCACGGGGATGCCAAGAGAAGCCAAAAGAAGAAGCCAAAAATGAACGGAAGCTGAGAGAAGAAGAAGAGAAGCAGAGAGAACGCCAGAGAGCCCTGATAGAGTGAGGATTTGCTGGGGGCTGGGAGGACTACCAGCCTCCCGGCCACCCAGCACCCCTGCCTGCCGTATGCCTGGTGAACCCCAATAAAAGACCTGCAAAAACCACTGAGGACTCTGACTCCTCCTTTACCCGGTCTGCTGGATCAGAAAACCTGCTCAGTGGTCATTCCTCACCTTACAAATGGGCAGAATTATGTCCCTTTCTAAGAGCCCCTCCCCTCCTCCAAAGAAGCTTATGTTTAAGTCCTAATGCCCTTACCTCAGAATAACCTTAGAATATAGTCTTACACAAAGAGGCCTTTAGAGATACGATTAGGTTAAAATGAGGTCTTTAGGACAGGCCCTAATGCAAACTGACTGGTGGCCTTGTAAGAAGAAATTTGTACACAAAAAACATCAGGGATGCAGTACACATGCCAGGACGCAGTCATCTGCAAGCCAAGGAGAGAGCCCGCAGAAGAAACCAAACCTGCCAACATCTTGGCCATGGACTTCTGGTCTCTAGAACTGTCAGAAAATAAATTTTTATTGCTTAATCCACCCAGTCTATGGAATTTTGTTGTTAATGATGGTGGTGGTGGTGGTGATTGAGTCATAGCAGTTATCACTGCCTAAAATTAACGCCTGTACTCATTGGCATGTGTGTCTGGTTTCTCCCACCTAATTGAGAGTTCATGGTTAAGAGGGATCTTGTCTTTCTAATTCGTGACAGTAATCACAGTGCCTTCATAGTACCTAGGCCATAGCAGATATAACAGGAAAGTTGTTACTATGTTTTTATTATATCACTCCATGTAATTTTAATATATCTATTGATTTTAGAGCTTTGTTATCCCTCCGGGCAGTCCAGATTCTTTATTGGGGCCTGTAAACGCTACCATGTAGCACTACATAAGAAATACTACAGTAACAAGTTAGAACCAGAAGGTTTTCTGAAAACATATTTTAGCTATGGAAAAAAGTCTCTCTCTTGATTAGGAGGACCTTTGGAAAGAGGTCTTTTTTTGAACAGAATGGTTCTGAAAGAGGTGATTGTAGGGTAAGGAAAAATGTCAGGCTTTTCTTCCCTCCCGCCATCAGGATAGATGATGGATCCTTGCGGTCCTGAATGCATGCCTGATGGCGGGCACCTGGAGCAGGGTGTGGGCATAGGTAGATGGGATTCACCTGGGCTGAGACTGGGCTTTTAAGGGCAGCGTCATGGGGACGCCAGCAGAAGCCAAGAAGAAGCCAATAATGAACAGAAGCTGAGAAAGAAGCAGAGGAGCAGAGAAGCCGAGAGAGAGGCAGAGCCATGAGAAGAGCAGAGAGAATGTGAGAGAAGGCCGGAAAGCCCAGAGTGAAGACCTGCTGGGGGCTGGGAGGCCTGCTAGCCTCCTGGCCCCCCAGCACCCCTGCCTGCCATACGCCTGGTAAATCTAAATAAAAAGCCTGCAAAACCCACTGAGGACTCTGACTCCTCCTTTACCCGGTCTGCTGGATCAGAAAACCTGTACTATGTCCTCCTGCCCCTACAGCGATGTAACCATTGTTTCAGCTTCATTTAATGACTTTGCCAAAATTAGGTTATATTATTAAAAATGTCTTCCACAAGGGCAAGGGCTTCATTTTGTCTGCTGTGCTGTAAATGGTACTTGGCACTTGGTAATGTTCAATAACTATTTAATCATTTTCAAATCCAGTTTTGTTCTTTCTTTTGTTCTTTCAATTTCTTAATTGCTTTAAACATTTTCTCATACTTAAGAGTATTAGCTACTTATTAGAGCAGATAATTTTTTTTTGCCTATTCTTTTCTCCTTAGAATTTTCTCCTTAGAATTGCGATTGTCCTGATTCAGGTCTTCACTCAGGGGTGTTTTTGACCTTAGGCTGCCCTTAAACTGAAGAATCACCATCTAGCTCAATAGCACTGGCTCCACCTTGTGTCAGGAACTTGGTACTACACCCACCAAATGGCCAGCCTGCCAAGAACTGGTCAAACATTCAATAGTAAGTGGTCCACATGCGGTATATAAAATAAATGATGAAGCGATGCCACTATTGAGCAACTTTATTTGTTCTGAAGTCAACTGCTCTATGTATGGTACAGTTACAGAAAAATTTTAGTACTTCACATTTAAGGCTTTTGGAGTTAGTGATTCTTAGCAATATAAGACAATATCTACCTTGCAAATGTCTGCAGACATTGAAAGACTTTGTATTAAACAGTTGACTTTTGGGCCTTCCTGGTGGCGCAAGGGGTTAAGCACCACACTATGAAGCAGTCCGCAGCCTCTGCAGCACAAGTTCAAGCCCCGGCCGGCCAGGGAGCAATCCATACGGTGCAGCAGACCTCTCCGGTCTCGCCCACTGCTCCCCTCAGCAGTGTATTTCAGTCAGTCCGCCTGATCCGTTCCCCACTCTGTCTCTGGTGAATCCTCTCACCCCTCCTCCCACCCCTTGCATTTCTGGCCTGTACCCCAGCTCTTGTATGCATAAATAAATAAATCTTCAAAAAAATAAACAGTTGACTTCTGTTTTCCCTGGAAACATTACCATAATTGAGGTGTTGCAATTAAAAAAATTAATTTAAAATGAAAAATAATTCCAAAGAAAAAGTGTTTTTCTTCTTTTACAAGAGTTGTACTCAATTTGTTTTGTACACATGGTAGAACACAAAATATTGGTCCTAAGCACACTAATTGTTTAGGGTGTGAACCTGTGTGTAGAGAGAGCTGAAGGCAGAGGCCACTTGAACTGTCTGAATGAAGTGACTGGACTGTACATGCAGACTTGTCCTTCCTCAAAAAGAGCTAATAAGTTCTCAGGAATTCTGAAGCCACTATTAAAAACTAACTTACATAAAAATAAATGATATAAAAATAATAGTGCTTGCTTTGGTTAACACTCTAAAATTGGAGCTGCACAAAGAATCCCATGTGTAGGGTAAGTGAAAAATTATGCTTTTCCGCCCTCCCGCCATTAGCATTAATGATGGATCCCAGCGGTCCTACATGCATGCCTGATGGCGGGCACCAGGAGTAGGGTGTGGGCATGGATAGGTGGATGCACCTGGGCTGAGACTGGGCTTATAAGGGCGGCACTACAGGGACGCCAGAGAAGAAATGAGAAGAGAGAGAACAAGGCCATCAGAGATCGCCGTAGAGCCCATAAAGAGTGAGGATTCGCTGGGGGCTGGGAAATCTGCTAGCCTCCAGGCCCCCTGACCCTCCTGCCTTGTAAAAAGCGCAATAAAAGCCTGAAAAGCCACCTAGGGCTCCAGGACTCTCCTTTACCGGTCTGCCCAGATCATAGAGATCCTGCCCTGTGCTATCCTGCCCCTACATCATGGCCCTGCTCAAGGTGGCTGGCAAACTCAGGAAGCATTCTTTATTTTTCAGGTTCTGTATAAAATGCAAACTAAATGTTTTTTTAACAATAAAAAAATCAAAAAAGATAATTCTCAAAACTACTACATTTTACTCCTGTGTTCTGGGTTATGCCATATAGTGCTGTGTTGTTGGGCATCTCTCTTCCCAACTCTGCATTGAAGGGCTTCAGATTTCCACTTGAAATTAGCTACGGAGGGGCCATTACGAAATGGAAACACAAATGATACTAATCAGGACCTTTTCCTTTTGAGGAACCAGTGGGTAACCAGCATGCTGCTGTGAGCAAATGAGTTTATTAATGCCTTCTTTCTGTGTTCACTTGTAAAAACCTGACAAAGGGACTTTAGAAGAAATTATCAAAATTTAAAAATGATTTTTTATTTCTACATTGACTTCGACATGTTTTTAGTCCTTTAAAAAGGGTTACTTTAATCATTTCAAATACCTTAATAAGCTTAATAATACTAAAATAGTTTTTAAAGGTAAAATCATTTTCAATCAGTTAACTTGATTTAAAATTCATTGAGTAGAAATAAAGTAGATCTGTCAGCCTTAGATATAACTCTATCAATACTTTCTTATTTTATATTTTTGTTTATTTTTCTAGTTCTTATCCAATAGCTTGTTTTTTTCCTTAATTCTGAGCTTTCTTATATTTTCATCATTAAACTTTGAATTTCTATTCCTTGTCTCCTAAAGTTACATTTTCATCTCTCTCAGTATTTTCTTACATTTTCCTTTTCAGTTCTCTGCCTTTCTAGACTTCTCTCTCCTCAGTAATTAATGATCTGATCTTTGGCCTGTGTTCTTTCTTGCTCTCTTCTTTTATTCCACAGCTTATCCAGAGCGGCCTTTCTACTCCTAAGACTGAACTATTACCAAGATTGTTTCCTCTGGAGATTGTTTCCTACTTTTAGAAGTCAGGATCCCTGCACCAAGCAGACACCACCCGGAGTTCTTCAGGCCCACCTGACCCCCTCTCTGCATTCTAATGTTTTGGGCCCCAGAATTATAATGTGAGAGGAACTCAAAAGATCGTTTGGTTTTCAGTGTATTTCAGGACATGGAAAACAAGGAAAGCTCTAACTCATCTTTCCTTTCTCTGATTTCCCTTTACTCTCCTCACAGGGACTCTGTTTAGGAACTAGGGAAGCCTTTTGAAATAAATTTATTTCAACCCTGGCTTTTGCTTTGTTTTGTTCATTTTTTCCCCCTACCTCCTTAAGGTGAGAGATAAGATTATTTATTTGCGGTCTTTTTTGTTGCTTGATGCGGTCCTGTATTGCTATGTACTTCCCTTTAGTACTGCTTTTGCTGTGTCCCATAGGTTCCAAAAAAAGAAATTTTCAATTTCTTCGTTGATTTCTTCATTAGCTGGTTAGCCATTCAGAAGTGTGTTGTTCAGTTTCCACATATTAGAGATTTTTCCTGCTTCCTTTTTGTGACTGATTTCTACTTTGATACCATTGTGATCAGAGCAGTTGCTTGGTATGATCAGTCTTCAATAATTTATTGATACTTGTTTTGTGAATCAGTATGTGCTCAATTCTAGAGAATGTCCCATGTGCACTTGAGAAGAATATGTATCCCTTTTTTTTGTGGGTGAAGTGCCTTATAAATATCTGTCAAGCCCATGTGATCTAATTCTTTGTTTAGTGGTACTGTGTTTTATTTTTTGTCTACTTGGTTTGTACTTTGGGGGATGCAGGGGTGTTGTAGTCCCCAGCCACTAATGTGTTTCTCCCCATGTTCATTTTCAGATTTGATAATAAGTGCCTTGTATATTTTGATGTTCCTTAATTTGGTAAATATATATTGAAAAGTATTATGTTTTCATGATGTATTATTCCTTTCATGATTATATAGTATCCTTCCCTCTCTTTTGTTACCTTTTTTAACTAGAAATCTATTTTATCAGGGGCCTCCCTGGTGCTGCAAGGGGTTAAGACGCAGCACTATGAATCTGCAGCCACTGCAGCACAAATTTGATCCCCAGCCAGGGAGGTGACCCACAGGGCACGGCAGACCTCTCTTGACTCGCCCGCTGCTCCCCTCAGCAGTGTATTTCAGTAGATCTGCCTGTTCTTTCCCCCACTCTGTCACTGGTGAATCCTCTCACCACACGCCTCTGGCCTGTACCCCAGTTCTTGTATGTATAAATAAATCTTTAAAAAAATCTATTTTATCTGAAACAAGTATGGCTGTCCTCTGCCTCTCTTTGGGTTCCATTTACTTGTAGGATTGCTTTCCATATGTTTGCTTATAGCCTGTGTTTATCTTTGGAGTTCAGGTGCGTTTCTTGGAGACAACAGAAAATTGGATTCTATTTTTTGATCCAACCAGCCACCCTGTGCTTTTTGGTTGGTATGTTCAGTCCATTTACATTTAGGGTGATAAGTGATATAGGAGTGTCTGCTACTGTCATTTTCTCTTTAGTTTCCTGGTTCTATCTATTTCCTTGTTCAGTTCTTTGTGAATATTCTTCTGTTCTATTTAGATAAAAGAGCTCCGTTCAACATTTCTTGGAGACTAGAAACATTTCAGTGTTTGCAAATAACTTCACCTTCTGTTTGTCTGAGAAGTCCTTTATTCCTCCCTCTTACCTGAGAGAGAGTCTTGCAGGATAGAGTATTCTTGGTGGTAGTTTTTATCTTTAAGTATTTTGATCATGCCATTCCCATCTCTCCTTGCCTGCAGTGTTTCCTCAGAGAAGTAAGCCTGATAGGGGTACCTTTATAGGTTATCTGCTTCTTCCCTCTAGCCAGCTTCAATATTCCTTCTTTGTCTTGAATTATTGGAAATTTTACAGCTGTGTTTTGGTGAGGGTCTCATCACTTTTATGTAACCAGGTGTTTTTTCAGCTTCATGGACTTACATTTTTACTTCTCCAGGATTGGGAAATTTTCCTCTATTATTTCTTTGAATAATCTCTCTATTCTTTTCTTTTAATGTATTCCTCTTCTGGAATACCCATTATTGTTATTGCCTTCCTTCATTTTGTTGGATCATATCTTCATTTTTTCCTTTGTATTTCTCTTTCTTCCATCTGTATACTTTGTACATTACCATCTTGGAGGTCACTGATTCAGTCTTCCAGTTGGTCTATTCTACTTCCATAGCTTGCTCCAGCATTTTTTTTTTTTGTCTCCTCTATTGATTTTTTTAATACTGCCTCTTTATTAATGTCATATTTAAAGCTTCAGTTTCTAGCTTATGTACACTAATTTTATTTCTCAGGACATTCATTTGTTTTTCTCAGTTGTCTTGTGTATCTTTGATCAACTTTTCTGTGTTTCTTCCATTTCTTTGAATTTCTTTTTCAAGGGCAATTTTGAACTCTGTATCTGATAGTAGAAAAGATCTTCCATGTGTTTGTGGTTTGCTTTTAGAGCTTTGTTCTCTCTCTGTGATGAAATATTTCCTGGCAGACTCCAGATGCTGTGTGTTGTTTTTTTCTGTCTCCCTATTTTCTACCTTTCTAGGTTATTCTTTGTTCAGGGGTGCAGAACTGCCACTTTTCCAGTTGATGGTAGTGCTGGTAGAAGGAAAATCACAGCTGTAACTGGCTGCTCAGTGACTGGAAATACCCATGAAGAAGCATCAACACATCACCATGAAACAGTTCTAGCACAGAAGAGAGATAGGACTCCAAAGAATCTGAAGGCCTAGTCTGGGGAAGGGTGGGCCAGGCAATCACTACCTGGGCTGGGGCTATAGGGAAGCCTGGCACCAGCTGTCTTACAGAGGCAATAGCTGCCATAATGGTTTGATGAGTGACCTAGAAGATGACTGTTTGCATGAACTGAGGAAAGGGAGGGCAGCTGGATGAGGGTGGAGTGCAGGGTCTAGCCATGACCAGGGACTCCCAGAGGACAAGCTGGCGCACTCAGAACTCTACCAGGCTGTGTACCTGAATCTTGGATGTACATGACCATGGGAAAACTGGATGACCCTTGGGTGAGTGGTGTCAGGGGAGACTCTCAGTTGAGGATTCACAATGTTAGAAGAGGGAGACTTCTCAGGACTAGATGGGATGGCCAGGGGTGGTTCTGCGCTGGGAGTCAGGGAGTGGGGGGTGGGTGGAGGGGACGAGTCTCATTCCCTGTCATGGTCATAGTGGTCCCCACATTGGTCTGAATGGGAAAGGCTGCCTCCGGAGCATCGTGGGGGTGGTATAGTGAGACACAGACCAGATTACATGCAAATGTGGGGGCCAGATTACAGTGTAGGTCAGATAGCACCACAAAGGTGTTGTCCATCTGCTGCAAGCTTTACCACAACAAGCTGATCAAGTGCTGGTCCTCTTCATGGCTCTCTTGCTCGGGGATGGATCCCCCTCAACATTGCAGCTGGGATACTGAGATCTGTATGTCTAATGGTGTGTTGAGCCATCCCTGTGTACTTGGAGCTCACTCTGAACTGGGGCTTGTTCCACACTGATGTGAACATCTACAGGAGAGCTGTCACTAGGAAAGTTCTGGTATTGACATAGCTGTTGGTATTCCAGTCATGAACAGAGGCCCCCGGTCTTTTTGGGCTAAGTAGGGGTCCCCCACCATGAGTGGCTGAGTCAGGGCAGGCCCTGTCCCAGAAATGCCCCAGTAGGGGGGAGGAGGAGCCTGTTCCATCAAGAAGACAACCTTTCCCCCAACATTAAAGTTCTGGAGTTTCTTAACATCTTGCAGAACTTGTCCCTGGTAGATGAGTCTTTATCAGAGGAGATGCTGACAGAGGCAGCAGTGTGCTCCTTGAACTCCTTTACATTCACCTGGGTGCCCACAAAAAAGGTTTGAGTTGAGAGTCTGGGGTCTTCACCAACAGTTCCAGGCTGTCAGGCTCCTCTGTAGTGATACTGGTACCATCACTGGGCTCCATGGCTGTCAGCTCTCCCCACTCCTGGTCTCCCCCGACCTGCCACCCATGTCCACTTCTGTTGTCCTGATAATATTTGGGGATTTTGAATTGGTGCCTACAGATCTCCCTCCCACCCCCCCCCCACCCCTAGTTTCCAAGTTTTACTTTCATGGAGCCTGATGACATCTACAAGCCCAAACATTGAGTTGCTGGGGATGAGTCAGGCTGGGGCCAGCCTAATGGGAGGGGGCCAAGAATCTGAAAGAGCTGGGTCATTGTTCTGGTCTTAAATTTCAAAAGTAACCTTCCAGTATGCTTCCAGGTCTACCTTCACGCCATACATCCACCTGCCACAACCCAAAGGACCCATCACTCTCAGCACAGTAGACAGCATGAGCATCAGTTTGTTGGTGTCCTTGCCCTGTCCTCAAAGTTCTAGGGAAGAACCTGGATGGATGCCTGCACAGGCAAAGGGTGGCACTACAGGAAAGGAGCACCAAGCTTGTGGAATCTGCTGTATTTTAGCACACAGTGAGAAATCATGCTCTTTGTCCTAGAGGGAAACTACCTCATTAAGTTTGCTCACCGCAAACACACCTTGAAAAATGGTCGGAGCTTTGCACTCTTGGCATAACCATACAAAATACGTGTTGGGAGTCAACAAGTCCCATATTGAACTCTTTACCTCCTCATGTAAGCTTGTTTCTCTTTCCTATCTCAGTGATTGGCAACAATGCTTGGTGATGGTAAATTTCCCAATTGGTAACTCATCCTTGAGTCTTTTCTGACTCTTGTGATGGATTCTTCTAATTACCTCTTGGATTTATATGCTATCCTTGGCCCTCTCTACCAACTCCTTGGCACTGGCAATGGTCTTTCTATTCTTTAGCCAGTGTATTCACTTTATTTTCTTTAGTTAATTAAAAATTTATATATACACTTGTTTGAAATTCAGAAGGCTCAAAAGGCACATAGTAGGAGCTCAAAAGGTGCATGGTGAAGTCTTCCTCCAAGCTTTGCTCCTGAAAGCAAATCAGTCCCATCCTCCAGTTAATGTTACCAGCTCCTCGTGTATAATTCCAGTGATAGGTGCTATTCTCTCCTCTCCTCTCATTTTTCAATATAAATGGTAAAAGCTATAAGTACCCCTTTGCACCTTACTTTTTTCACATAATGTATTTTTAATATTTCAAATCAAAATATAAAAAAACTCATTTTTGTTTTCTGAATGTTACTCTATTGTATGGAAAAACCATAAAAGTCTCCTATTATTGGGCATTTAATTTATTTTTAACCTAATACTATTCCAAATAATACTTCACTGAATAACTTTGAACACATTTCAGTTTCTGCATATATGACATCACTTAAAGGACAAATCTGATCATTTCACCACCCTATTTAAAACCCTCTATGTCATACTGTAGCTCTTAGAAAAACTCTACACTCCATAGTTTTCAAGGTTCCATGTAATTTGACTACTTCTCACGATTCCATTATCCTTTCTGTCTCTTCCTTCACTAATACCTTATATTCTGGCCATACTGAAATACTTTTGATTCCTTGAATGTCCCATGATTTCACTTGCTTTTTTCCTTTGCTTGGAACATTTCTCTTCCCATTTAGGCTTGAAGTGGTTTAAAAGTTAATTCTCTTTTGCTGTAGAGAAGCTCTTTAATTTGATGTAGTCCCAGCTGTTTATCCTTTCCTTCACTATCACTGCTTTGAGTGATGTGTCTTTAAAGATGTTACTAGGGTGTATGTCATGTAGTGTTTTGCCTATATTTTCTTCAATATATTTTATAGTTTCAGTTCTTATGTCTAGTTATTTAATCCATTTTGAGTTGGTTTTTGTGCATGGTGTGAGGTAGTAGTCAAGCTTCATTCTTTTGCATGTAGCAGCCCAGTTTCCCCAGCACCATTTATTGAACAAACTTTCTTTGCACCATTGCATATTCTTTGCTTCTTTGTCAAAGATTAGTTGACTGTAAGTCTGTGGGCTTATTTCTGGGTTTTCTATTCAGTTCCATTGGTCTGTGTGTCTGTTCTTGTTCCAATACCATGCAATTTTGATTATTATGGCTTTGTAGTATAGTTTGTAAGTCTGGGCGTGTGATACCTCCATTCCCTATTTTTTTTTTTTTTTCAGGAGAGCTTTGGCTATTCGGGTTAGGTTAGCCATTTTCAGCAACATGGATGGAGCTGGAAGGGATCATGCTCAGTGAAATAAGCCAGAAAGAAAAAGAAAAATACTGGATGGTCTCACTTATAGTAGGATTGTAGAGGATCCAAATAAGGGATCAGGAAAAAAAAACGAATTATAATAAAGTAAAAATCAAAATCAATAGGCAACTATAAACCAGAGACATACTGCAGGGGGATGGGAAGGGAGTAAAATCAAAACAAGGGTGGGAAGAGCACAAGGGACCATGGCGATCGTTCACAGGTGAATGGGTGGTGGGAATTTCATGGGGACTATAACCAAGATGAAAATGCATACATTATACAAAAATGAAAAATGATGTAAAAAATATATAAAATAAAAGAAAAAAATAAAAGTTAATTCTGATAAAGTTTTTCCTAGATCCATAACCCAGTCATGTGGTCATGATACACTTTACCAGCTGCTACCCTTCTCCCCCATTCTTTCTTTTATTTTAATAACTTACTCTTCACTGTTAGAACATAAATTCCTTGAGAGCAAGGACAGCTGTTATCTTATTCATTACTGTTTCCCCAGTATCTAACACAGTCCCTGGCACATAGTGGGAGCTCCTATTTGTTTTGTTGAGTGAATGAATGGGATCTGGAGTAATTAAAAATATGTTTAACTCTTGTGCTGCCATTTACTCACTGTAATCTTGGGCAAGTCATTTATCTTTTCCAAATTTCAGTTTACTTATCTATGAATTAGGATAATACCTAGACAGGGCTTTTGTGACAATCAAGTAAGACAGTATATGTGAAAGTGCTTAGCAGATACCATGCAAATTGAGTACTAGGAAAAATTAGTTATATATTATTAAGGTATAGAAATTTGTGTCATAATTGTACAATATTTAAGTAGACTGAATGTAAAATGTCTACCTTGAGACCAGTATTAATGTTAAAGGAAACAATAGTCTGGTATCCCATAAACTTTGAAAATCCATTTAAATATTTTTTTAAGTTTCCTGGAGAACCAAAAGGAGATTTGACTATGTTGTTGACACAGCACAATGTCATTCTAATTTTCTCTTTATCTCTTTCTCTTTTCAAGGACTAACTATAATGGTAAATATTCCTTAGAAAAACACTGTACAAAAGTCATATTACATGTATGATTTAAAATTTTC
Source organism: Talpa europaea (assembly GCF_964194135.1). Taxonomy (NCBI): domain Eukaryota; kingdom Metazoa; phylum Chordata; class Mammalia; order Eulipotyphla; family Talpidae; genus Talpa; species Talpa europaea. Next base: position 64,491,437 of record NC_140082.1, on the reverse strand, counting down.
TAGTCACCACATTAAAAACATAAAAAGAAACATAAAATTAAACAATGTTTTATTTAACTCAATGTGTCTAGAATATGGTTTTAATATGTAACCAGCGTAAAACTTACATGTGGGAGCTTGTATTATTATGTGCCTCAACTATTCTGTGTCTTTGCCTTGATTATTCTTTGCTTTGACAATTCTGTGCCTCTCAGTGTGCAGAAACAGGAAAAGCTGATAAGGAACATCTAGGGGCAAAAGTCCTGATGTGAGGGTCTATACATGCTGAAAGAGTCCTTATCAACTTTCCATGTTTCTGCACACTGAGAGGCACAGAATAGTCAAAGCAAAGAATAATCAAGGTAAAGACATGGAATCGTTGAGGCACATAATAATACAAGCTCCCGCCTTTACAGAGATATTTTACCTTATTTTTGTGCTAAGTTTTGGAAATCCATATGTATTTTACATTTACAGTCCATTTCAGTTTACACTAGTCACATATCAAGCACTCAACAGCCAGATGTAGGTAGTAGCTACAATATGAGACAGGCCTAGAATTTCTTTTTTGCCACTATCCCACCTCCCTCACAATTCTAGCCTCCAAGGGATATCAGGCCTCTCCCCCACTCCCTCTTTGTACTCTCCCATTCTTTAAGCAAGTTAATGCAGCCTTTGTTCTTGTTCCTTATTGATTCTTGTTCCTTGTTCTGGAGATTTAAGAAATTCCCTGATTCACATAACAAGAGACTCAGAGAAGGTTATAGAGGGGATAAATTTGTGAATACTTCTCAAGTCATATTTTTTTGTAAACTGCCTTGTTAACTATTGAATCTAATATATTGACACACAATAGCCAGTCTGATGTTACACTAATGCATTTACTACATGGCATTAGCCAGCTTCATGGGACGTCTTTAGGGATTTTCTTGAGAGAAAACATAATCTTATAGAATGTTTTCAGTTTCTAGTAACTGTAGGGGTGGTGAGGAAATTCCCCCCTACCCCTCTGGGTTCTTCTTGGGCTGGTCAAACATTCAAATTAACATCTGACAGATTAGGAAAGATGAACAAATTTAGTTACATAAGCATGGGGAATCTCCATGGATGTAGAGTCTATAGTCAGTGGGGCAAAGTGAGGATGTTCTCAGCTAAATAATAGGACAAGTGCTTGAGTTAAGGGGTCTGGGGCTTCAAGGAGCACGGAGGTGTGACTCATGTGGTGAATACCAGGTGCTCTGTGATTTAGACATCTGCCCTGCTACATAGGTTTCTCTGATGGAAAGATTATTTCTGGTTTAAAAACAAAAAAACCTAATTCTGGGTAATATCCCCAATTTTCATTCTTCTTGTTGGGTAAGGGAAAGGTAACAGTTTCCTGTAAGCCTACAGGGCCGCCATTGAGAGAATAGTTTGAAATAATCCCATATGCCATGGTGATACAGCTTGGGAAGGCCTGTTGTGGACATCTTGGGGACACCTTTCTGAACATTTTTGGGTGGGGGCTAGCCTATATAATGCCATCATGTTCATGTCCTTCCTAGATGAGCATGAAATTAAGACTATAGTGTTAAGGAGGTATGAAATATAGTTGACATGAAAACATTCTGTGTTTATTTTGTTCTCATTTATTATGATAAAAGATTAATAAATTAAGAATTCTCTCTTCCATAATTATTGACTTTAGGTTTTTTTCTTTTAAATTGACATTTCTCCTAAAACCTCTTTAAGTGAAGAACTTAAATCTTTTAATTTAAATATTTCAGTGGAATGGAGAATAAATATGACATTATCAATATTATCTAGAATGGTAATGGAATGAAATATTTGAGTTAAATGAATCTTTGTGAAGTTGAATTTAACACTAAAATATTAAAATTTTAATTTTAATATTTTAAATTAAAGCACTTAGTAATCTATTACAACCCCCCCCCCATCTTAGGCATCTATGGAGTACTGAATATAATATATACTTTTCGTAGGTTATTTGTTGAAACAAATTGCATTATTATGAGGGGGTGGAAGGAGAGTAATTACTACATGTCTACTTTGTTGAGAGCTGTGATTTTATATAAAGCTTTGCTTTATATATGTTATGCAGCTCAGACTTTTTGGCCAATAGAGTATCCCCAGCCCAATTCTAGGTATTGTGGTTTTACTTACCACAAAACTCTTGGGTCAGTGTTATTCCCATTGGATACTCAGGCTCAAAAGAGTTAACTGTGTGACTGAAATTCTTATTCTCACTCTTTCCTCCTTTCTTTTCCTTTTCTAAAACTTTGGTTTTGACCCAGACAGGGCCTGCTCTTGCCAGTCAATGCAAACACTTCTTTCTTTGGGTCAGTTGTTACCCTCTGGTTCACTTGTCTGCCTTCTCCTTTCTCTGGAAAGTATCTTTTGTCCTCACAAGGCAATATATTCATTGACTGACTTTGTTTGCTGTGCGTTGTCTCCTCTGAAATAATTTGGAGAAACATAGCATTTAACTTTTCAGAGTTTATGTTCTAAAATTTGACTATTTTATTTCCCAGAGAGATTGGAACAATTATCAGGTCATTAGGATGCTGCCCTAGTGAAAGAGAGCTACATGATCTGATTGCAGAGGTAAGTGGAGCTAGGGAAGTTTCATTCAGCAGACTCTGTGTGACTCCAGTTCCTTATAATTAGAAAAATCCTTTCCTGAAATTAAAAATTCTCTAAACTACTGCTTAATGAAAGCATTAGGATGGATATGTGAATTAGCTAACCAATAGGGCCTGGAAGAATTAATATAGGCTCTTAAAGAAATGACTATGCCCAAATAGTGCAAAGGACTAAACAGGGGCCCCACTCTAGATATTATCCTCTTTAAAATTTGTTGAAGAAAGAACTAAATATAGGAGATTGACCATATGGAGAAAGAATACTGACAGATGGAAAGAACATGTAAATAACGTCCATTCAAAGGAGATAGAAGCAGAAATAGAGACAGTAAGGAATTTATGTTTATTGGGGAAATAAAACTAGCTTTCAGAATTCATAGTAAACACAATATAATATGAAGTAATGTAACATTGATCATACCGCCTAAGATTTTTAAAAGTGATTATTTGTAATCAATAAAATAGTACAATATAATATAACACTGTAACAAAGTATATAAGTTCCTGGAGAGAATTACCCCATAAAACAATGATGAGGAGCCTGAGACCAGAGAGCCTGAGGCCTTGTTTGGCTTTCCAGAAAAGTGTCTGATCTAATTGCCAATGCAGATCAACCAGCCAGAAGCCTGACAGGAAAAAAGCTACCAGGGCCATCAGGAGAAGAATCTTTTCTCAGTTCCTCTCTAGGTGTGTGGGTTTTGGTGGAGGAGAAAGGAAAAAGGCAAAGAAGTGGGATTTTATTTATTTCCATGTTCCTTGCACCAGTAGCTCAATGTTACACAGAAGAGAAGTAAATATCACTGGGAAAGTGACTTAACATCTGTATCAGATTCTCCATAATAATACCTACTGGAAAGTATTCTTCAACGATAAATGAAATAATGTATAGGAAGTGTGATTTGAATCCTGAAGCACTATGTAAAGTTAAGGGATGGAAGATTAGAAAGACACTCTATTTTCCACATATTTGCACCTCTGTAACTAAAAGGCAGTACCAGTTTTTCATTAATATTTAAAAATATTCTCTAAAGCAGGGAATCCTTATTATTCCATTTTGGAATCTAATAAAGCTATTTTTTCCTAGGAGAGTGTGTTTTTGGGGATAAGGGGATATCTTGTTTGGCCTGAATTGGTCCTTCCCCTTAAACTAATTTAAAAACAGATGTTGAGGGCCTCCCCTGGTGGCACAGCGATTGAGCGCTGGGTAGTGAAGCTGCCCGCAGCCTCTGCAGCACCAGTTCGATCTCTGGCCGGTGGGTGAGGTCCCACATGGCGTGCAGACCTCTCCTGCCGCCCTCTGCTCCCCTCAGCAGTGTACTTCGTCACTCTGCCTGTTGTACTGTCCGTTCTGGCTCTGGTGAATTCTGTCACCCTCCCGTGCCTCTGACTGTACCCAGTGCTTGTATAATAAATAAATAAATCTTTAAAAAAAAAAAAAAGAGAAATCTCTAGGTTTAAAAAAAAAAAAAAACAACAGGTATTGATCCATGGCCTTTAAGTGTTTATCAACAAAGCTAGACTGGTATTAGGAAAAGAAAAGTTGGCACTATGGAAGCGATAGAAACTGGAAGATGAACTTAAAGTGAAATCATAATTACTGCATATAATTCAGCAGAGAAAGTGGAGCAGTAATGAAAAATGCCTCCGAATGTCTGAAAAGGAGAAGCTTCAGAGCTTAGTCCCTTTATGATTTGTTTGTTTTATCCCTTTGTGACACGTATGTTTTAATCTGTAGCAAGGGTCTGCAAACCGCAACTGCTGGGCCAAATCCAGCCTGTCTTCTGTTTTTGCAAATAAAGTTTTATTGGAGCAGAGTTAGCATCATTTACTAACATATAGAGAGTTGTGCCAGAGACCATATGGCTTGCAAAGCTTGAAACATATACTATCTTCCTCTTTATAGAAAAACTGTGCCAACTCTTGATCTATAGGTTTCTCTGGCAAAGTAGAACAAATACCACATCTAGGGTCAAGAATTCTCAGTTCAGAATCCACAGCTACCTAATATAACTGTGATTTTTGGTGAGCCACTTACTTTTTCAGCATGGTTCCACTTCTGCAAAAGGAGTGTAATGATATCAAAATGTTTATGAGTATTAAATTTAATAACTGTGAGGGAAAGCTGTTACTTGGTGGGCACTCAGTGCATAATTTGGGTTTGCCTCTTGTATAGGTGGCTCTCTATCAGAATGTCCCCACAAGTTTGGGCAGTTAACCGCAGTAACATTTTATTTTGCCTTTACTTTGCTCTTAGGGTCATTGACATGACATTTGAAAATTACAGATATTTATAACAGTTATGGACCAATAGGATCATTGAACTCTCTAAGCTAAGTAAATGGTTTTCTGTGCTTGCACACAGCTTATGCAAATTAAATGATAGCAATATGCTTAAGAAGCTCTGGATGTGACTATTCTTTCTGAAGTTTCCTAGACAATTGAGGGAATAAAAACACACAGATATTTGTAGATATCAAATACATTTAGAAAATCAAAGCTCCTTAATAATAAACATGTAGGGGTAAATGTCATATTGCTACATGTCCCATAATAATGTCAGAAATGAAACTAATTTTGCTTGATCCTGTTAGCAAGTCTTGTACAAGAAAAACTGCAACATGTAAATCAAATGGATAGATATATAAGTAAATGGGTTAGATAGGTTTGTGAATTAGAAAAACTCAACATTGTTAAGATGGCAGTTCTCAGATTAATTTATAGAATTCAATGCATTTTTAGCTGAAATCATAGCAATATTTTTGAGGAAATATACTAGCTGGTTCTAAAATTTGAATGAAAAATAAAGGATATAGAATAACCAGTATATAATAATTGTGAAAAGGAAGGATAAGATTGGACTTATACTATCTGATTGCAAGACTTACTGTGAAGCAACAGTAATCAGGACAGTATGATATTGGTATAGTGATACACATGTAGATCAAAGGACAGACTAGAGAATCCAGAAATAGACCCACATTTATATATTTGACAAAGGTACTAAATTAATTCAATGAAGAAAGGACAGTCATTTCAACAAACAGTGCTGGTGCAAATGGATATCTGAATAGAAAGAAAACAAATTTCAACATTCTCTTACTCCATACATAGACATTAACTAGAAATGGATCATAGGTCTGAACATAAGAGCCAGATCTATACAAAATCTTATAGGACTGTGTAACATTGGGTGAGCCAAAGATTTCTCTTTTTTTTAAATTATTCACTTAAAGATATTTAAAATTTATTTATTTATATATATTTTACATCATTGTTCATTTTTATACAATGTTTGCTCCCTTACCCCCTCAGGTATAGTCCCCATAGAATTTCCTCCACCAATGCACCTGTGCACCATCACCATAGTCCCCTGTGCTCCTCTCTCCCCCTCACCTGCAGGATGTCTCTGGTTTATAATTGTTTGTTTTTGTTTTGTTTTGTCATGTTTTGTAATGTCATAATTTTTTGCCCCTGATGTCTTATTTGGTTCCCCTGTATTCCTCCTAGAAGTGAAACCATCTGATATTTTTCTTTTTCCTTCTGACTTATTTCACTGAGCATAATTACTTCTAGCTCCATCCATGTTGCTGCGTGGCATGAGTTTATCTTTTTTGATTGCTGAATAGTATTCCACATTTTCTTGTCCCAGTCGTCTATATTTTGGGCATTTGGGTTGTTTCCAGGTTTTACCTATTATAAATAGTGCTGCAATAAACATAGGGATACAAGTATTCTTTTGAATCAGTGTTTTTTTGTCCTTTGGGTAGATCCCTTGGAGTGGAATTGCTGGGTAGCTCCAGCAATTGTAGCTCCATTTGGTAGCTCCATTTTCAGAAGACTGAGGAACCTCCAGAGAGCTTTCCATAGTGGTTGGACCAGTTTGCACTCCCACCAGCAGTGTAGGAGAGTTCCTTTTTCACCACATCCTCACCAACATTTGTTGTTGCTAGTTTTCTTAATATGTGCCATTCTTACTGGTGTAAGGTGGTATGTCATTGTGGTTTTGATTTTGAGCCAAAAATTTCTTAGTGCACAACATGCAGGAAACAGAAAAGAAAAACAGTGCTCCACTTCATCAATATTTTAAAACTTTGCCCATCAAATAACAGTTTAAAAATAAACATATATAAGTCACATTGAGGAAAATATTGCAAATAATTTATCTGAAATTTATCTGGATTTATGAACATCTGTTTCAACTAAAGATGGGATCAATACAAATTTTAAAATAGTCAAAGGTTTGAGACTGGTTAGCACATAAAAGGTGATATATGTCTCTAGTCATTTTCTTGGAGTTGTTCTGTTGATAATGTTATCTGCCCCCCTCTCTTTGTTCTCTCTTTTGTAATTCTCATGCTTCACTAATGTACTTCGGACCTCGTTTCTAATTTTCTTATTTTTCACTATTCCAGTTTCCATCTCTTTTTGTTCTACTCTCTGGAATATCTGGAATTTCTTTCCCAATATATTTGAGTTTTTCATTTTTGTTGCATTTTTTAACTTCCAGTAGCTTGCTTTGTTCTTTGAATGCTTCTTTCTAGCCTCCTATTCTTGTTTTACATTTCTGACGATATTAATGTCAGTTTGTTTGAATTTTCTTTACTTAGTCTGTTTTTTCCATTTTGATATTTGCATTTCTTTTAGTCTCTTTTTGTTAATAGCTTTTCTCATATATCAAGTAAACCTTGACTGTCAGCATGTAACAAACACATTGTTGTGGAACTTGTCAACTTTAAATTTCATTGTTGGGCAATCTGAAATCACCAACATCAAAATCCTTGGGAATTTTCTTTTGTGCTGCTTCAGTTCCCCAGGAAGGAGACTTTTAAGAATCTGCCTAGGAGACAAAATCATCTGACTGCTAATTTGGACACCTTCTATTTTCTAACTTCCAGAATATAAATTTGTGGACTCCTGCTGGGGTGGAATCAGTGACCCTGTGGGAAAACTGAGAAGGGGTTTGAAGATTTACTTTTCAAACAGTTTACCCTTGTACTCCTGATTTTAGTTCCTGCTGTCTTTTTCACAAGTTCCAGAAGTAACTGGTACTGTTTTTTAAAATTCTTAACGCATTGCTGGTTTGGAATTGAGATCACTGTCACTCTTGCACCTGCTTCCAGCTTCCAAATGTTATAGCTATTGTAGCCTTTACTGTGTCCCCAAGTAGATTTATGATTGTTTTTTAAAAAAATCCCTTTACTGGGCTGCCCCCACATCTGGAGGTGAGCTGAAAAGCCCCCATAAGCCATAAGCCAGGCCAGCGACCACTATATTCATAGTACCAATGCCCTACTGGACTTCTGGCATAACAGTTTTTGACTCGATTGGACCACCAGTTTCTGACATCCCAGAAAGAGCATACCAGAAAGGTGCCCACCAGTACCAGCGACACAGTGTCCCCACGCATAGGATAAATTAGAAAACAAGCAGCAGGAAGAAGAAAAACTACAAGCAGCTGGCTGCTGGGGCCCAGAGGGGGTTCCAGTCAGAGCCAGGGCAGACCACGGGTGCATAGAAGTGCCCTCCCGACTCGCCATTTTAGATCAGGGAGCTTTGTGTGTCTGCAACACACCTAGACTGCATGGAGCTGGGAAAGGGCTGCCACCTCAGCCAGAGGTGAAGCTGAAAATCCCCCTTAAGCCAGGCCCCATCTGGCTTCTGGAGCCCAGAGAGGGATCCAGTCAGTGCCAGGGCAGACCGCAGGTGCACGGAAGTGCCCTCCGGACTCGCCATTTTAGGTCAGGGACCTTTTGCTTATCTGCAACACACTTAGACTGCTTGGAGCTGGGGAAGGGCTGCCCCCACAAGCCAGTGAGCTGAAAAGCCCCCACAAGCCAGGCCTCATCTGGCCACCAGTCTTATCCCAGAGGGGGATCCAGCAATTTGGAGCCCAGTGGGGGATCCTGCCACTGCAGGGTAGACTGTGGGACCATAAGACCCTCCTTGGAATTAAACAAATACAGAAGGAGGAGATTCTCGGTGACAGTGACCGCTAACATATTCATAGTACTACTGCCCTACCATAATTCAGACATAACAGTTTTTGACTCAATTGGACCACTAGTTTCTGACATCCCAGAAAGAGAACACCAAAAAGATGCTGGCCAGTACCAGCAACACAGTGTCCCAAACACATAGGACAAATTAGAAAACAAGCAACAGGGAGAAGAAAAACTACAAACAACCAAGCAATTCCTCAGGGAGAAGACACACACCAAAAAGAAAATAACCCTCCAGAATGCAACAACAGTGACTTGAAAGAACTCATGAGCCTTCCAGAAAGAGAATTTAAAATTGCCATGATTAAAAAACTGAAAGAAGTCGAAAATAATATGGCAAAGATAATCAATAATCAGAAGAATGAAATTGAGTACCTAAAGAGGGAAGTGAAAGAATGCAGGAGATCAAAGAATTAATGGAGGAGCTAAAGAACTCTGGGAAAATCAGTGAAAGAAGAATAGATGAAATGGAAGAACGAATAAATACTCTCGGAAACACAGAAATAAAAAGAACCAAATCAGAAAAGGAAGGTGAAGTAAGAAGGAGAAAGAATGAAGAAAGACTTTGGGAACTACCTGACTCCATGAGGAAAGGAAATATAAGAGTCAAAGGAATCCCAGAAGGAGAGGAGAGAGACATAGGAACAGAGAAAATATTCAAGGAAACAATTGAAGAGAACTTCCCAAGTGTGAAGAAAGAGCTGAAAATAGACATACAAGAAGCAAGAAGAACACCAAACTTCCATGGTGAAAGGAAAAATACAGCAAAACACGTAATAGTAAAGCTCCCAAGAATCCAAGACAAGGAAAAAATAATGAAGCTGACAAGAGTTAAACAGATAACATACAAAGGAAAACCGATCAGGCTGACATCAGACTTCTCTGAAGAAACACTATGGGCAAGGAGAGAGTGAAGGGACATAGTCAACAGACTCTAAGACAATAAATGCCAACCAAGAATCCTCTATCCTGCAAAGCTTTCCTTCCTCTATGAAGAAAGAATAAGGACTTTTTCAGACAAACAGAAATGCTGGAATTTCATTACGACTAAATCCCCACTCCAAAAAATACTACAAGGAATCCTAAAGCCAGAACTAACAGACAGATGCATAACAATGAAACAAGACTAAAACTAAAAAAGAAAAGGAAAAAAAGTTATTAAAAGAATAAATAAATAAAATCAGAGGAAACACAAACAAAATGGCAATTACAGATGCTAACATATCAATATTAACTCTAAATGTAAATGGACTTTTATTACTGAAACAAAAAAAAATCAAATACTTGGGAATAAACCTAACAAAAGAGGTAAAGGACCTATACAAAGAAAACTATAAAACACTGCTAAAAGAAATAGAAGAAGACACAAAGAAATGGAAAGACATCCCCTGCTCATGGATTGGGAGAATTAACATTATCAAAATGGCCATCCTACCAAAAGCAATTTACAGATTAAATGCACTTCCAATAAAAATTTCAATGACATTCTTCAAAGAAATAGAACAAATATTGAAATTCATATGGAGCCACCAGAAACCCTGAATAGCCAAAGCTCTCCTGAAAAAAAAAAAAAAAGAAGGGAATGATGGCATCACATTCCCAGATTTCAAACTAGACTACAAAGCCATAATAATCAAAACTGCATGGTATTGGCATAAGAACAGACACACGGACCAGTGGAACTGAATAGAAAATCCAGAAATAAACCTACAGATTTACAGTCAACTAATTTTTGACAAAGGAGCAAGGGATATGCAATGGAGCAAAGAAAGTTTGTTCAGTAAATGGTGCTGGGGAAACTGGGTCACTACATGCAAAAGAATGAAGCTTGACTACTACCTCACACCATGCACAAAAACCAACTCAACATGGATTAAAGAACTAGACATAAGACCTGAAACCATAAAATATATAGAAGGACATATAGGTGAAACATTGCAGGACATGCACCTCAGCAACATCTTTGAAGACTTCTATCACCCGAAGCAGTGATAGTGAAGGCAAAGATAAACAGCTGGGACCACATCAAATTAAAGAGCTTCTGCACAGCAAAAGAGACAGTAACCAAAACAAAGAGACACCCCACCGACTGGGAGAAAATTTTTGCACCCAACACTATGATAAAGGATTGATCACAAAAACAAAGTAAATAATGCTGTCAAAATGGGCAGAAGAGCTGAAAAAGAACTTCTCCAAAGAGGAAATGCAAATGGCCAACAGGCTATAAAAAAAGTTCAGCATCACTTGTAATCAGGGAAATGCAAATCAAAACTACAATGAGATACCATCTTACAACAGTGAGAATGTCACATATTAAAAAAACTAGCTACAACAAATTTCGGCGAGGATGTGGAGTAAAAGGAACTCTTCTGTGCTGCTGGTGGGAGTGCAAACTGGCCTAACCACTATGGAAAGCTATGTGGAGATTCCTCAACCTGCTAAAGATGGAGTTTCCATATGATCCAGCAATTCCACTCCTAGGTGTTTACCCAAAGGACACAGAATCATTAATTCAATAGGGCTCCTGCACCCCTATGTTTATAGCAGCACTATTTACAATAGCTAAGCTACAGGAACAACCCAAATGCCCAAAAATATATGACTGGATCAAGAAGATGTGGTACATATACACCATGGAATATCTGTCAAAAATATCATCTGTCATATATAGAAGGAAATATAGAAGGAAAAATATCTGACAGAATATCATCTGTCAAAAAAGATAAACTCATGCAATTTGGATGGAGCTGGAAGGGATCATGCTCAGCAAAATAAGCCAGAAAGGAAAAGAAAAATACTGGATGGTCTCACTCATAGCAGGAATTTAGAAAACTTAAATAAGGGACCAGGAAAAAGACTAATTTTAATAAAGTAAAAATTAAAATCAACAAGCAACTATAAATCAGAATCACACGATGGGAGGATGGGGAGAGGAGGAGGGATTAGGGTCAAAATAAGGGGCGTGGGAATTGTATGGGGAATATAACCAAGAGGAAAATGCATACATTGCGCAAAAATGAAAAATGATGTAAAAATATATATAAAATAAAATAAAATATAAAAAAAGAAAAAGACTATTAATAAAAAATGCCTTTACTAAAATTTTAATGAGGTTTGATATAGAGTAAATTTGGATGTATATGTGCAATTTGTCTTTTTATGGCAGTAAAATCGCATCATAATTATTATATAAGTTTCAGTAGTGTATCATTAAAAATCAACACAATTTACATTCTTTACCTAGAAATTCCATTGATATTTGATTAAATAATCATTCAGCAAAAAAAAAATAGCAATAATAGCCCAGAGAAAAGTAATTAAATCTAAATGAGACCATTTGATAATCTTTTGGGTTTTGTTTGCTGTTTGTTTGCATTTAAAAGGATAGGTTTATTAGGAAAGCTTAATAATCTTTCAAAAGAGAGCATTATTTAATGTTAGAGTCAGAACACTGGACAATTATCAGTGTCAGATAAAAGTATATAGTTAATATTAAAGAATTAAAGGACATTCAGTCAATTTAAAGAAGAAAAAAACTAACTAAGCATATGAAACTCAAGGTACATAGAAAACATGAGGTAAGGGAACTAAAAGCCATAATAAAATGCAATTGGACTCAGTTCACAAGTTAAAAAAAATCACAGATTGTAAAATTGGAGTTTATAAAGGTCCATTGTGCCAGCAAATCCTGCTTCAAATCATAAATTGATTGCTTTTCACCACTTCCACATCCATCACCTTAGTCTAAGCCATTGTCATTTTTCCTTTAACACCACAGTGGTCTTTGACCTGCTCTCTGTAGTCCCACACTCGGTCCCCTGCAGTCTGCTCTTCACACTGTGGTCAAGAGGAATCCTTTTAAAAAGGTGTTAGAGCATCCAGTCGTCTGCTGGAACCCACCTTCTGAGGTTCCAGACTCACTTAGAAAAAACACCAAAAAGTACTTTTGCTTACAAGCTCTTAGGTATTCAGCTCTGTCATTTCCTACTATTGTCTTTGCTTGCATACTGGTTTCCTTGCTATTTTTAGACTGTGTCGATCATACTATAGTCAAAGTCCTGTTCTTGCTTTTACAGATACTTGGTATGCACTTCTTCTAAGTATCCATAGTACATAGAGACATTTAATGTTAAATCTGTGCCAGAGTGAGTCCTAGTATGGCAAGAAAAGGATCTTAGATATAATGCTGGTACCCTGCCTTGCCCATTTTTCACCTGTCCTTGTGAATCTGCACACTTGAAAATTTGTTTCTGGCTGAGATCTCTGATCTCAGTCTCACTTGACAATCCACCCCTTTGTTTTATTTCAGTAGTATTCAGCACAATCTGAAATTATCCCCCTTTTAACTATTTATGTGTCTATTTTTCACCTCTGGTATACAAACTCCTTGAAGGCAGAATGTTTATCCTTTTTTTTTTTTTTAAAAAAAAAAGATTTATTTATTTATTTATTTATTTATACAAGCACTGGGCACAGTCAGAAGCGCTGGAGGGTGAGAGAATTCCCCAGAGCCAGAGCGGGGAGCAGAGCAGGCAGAAGGACCGAAGTACACTGCTGAGGGGAGCAGCGGGCGGCAGGAAAGGTCTGCCCGCCATGCAGGACCCTCCTCTGGTGGCCGGGGAGCAGCTGGGGATCGAACCGGCGCTGCAGAGGTTGCGGGCAGCTTCGCAACCCAGTGCTCAACCGCTGCGCCGCCGGGGAGGCCCTGTTTATCCTTTTTTTATATCGTTGCCTCCTTGTTGCTAGAACAAAACCTGGCATATACTGTTCTTGAACCTGTTCTACTCTTTCCTGTAAGCCTGAGCAATATTCTGGTTGCAAGTAAGTTTATTATATTTTCTCATATGCCTCTACTACTTAATAGCAAATGTGGACATTCAGGCTTGTAAATCAATACAGAGTTACTTGAGTGAAGAATTTTATAATAGGTCTATTTCATGTTTTCAAGAATTCCAACTTTGTGTTAAGTGAAAATAATTAAAGTTGTTGTGAGCTGATAATTATTCATTCAACAAGTAATAGAGTACACATTTGCTATATGCCAGGTACCAGGGATAGAAAAGTACATGAAAATTGGAGGGAAAAAAGCCTCATCCTAATTTGACTTAAGATAGTTTTGAACATTTGAACAATTGTGAACATCAAAAATTAAATACATGTGCATTTAAATACTTATGATTCTATTTAGTACTATTTATTTAGCTAAGTGAAAAAATTCATTCATCAATGAAATTTCAATAGTGTTTTGTTTTGCTGCAGTCAATGGTTAATATTAAATTAATAGTGGAGAGAAGTCTTTATGATGTCAAACTATATAGTGATAAAACAATATAGTGATTCTACTGAGTCATTTCCTACACTTTTCATGTTGGGTAGAAAATATCATACCATACCACACTTACCACATGCCCCAAAAGTAAAAAAGGACCACATTTCCACAAGATTTTTAATTGGTTACATAGCCTCAGATTTTTTTTTCAAACTTCAGAAATGATAGTTTAGTAGAACAAGATCTATATAATCCAAATCCATGTTCAGTGGATATTTCCATCCACTTGAAGTGTAACAACATCATTCTGGTTCCAGATAATCCTTCAGATGTCACATCATCTACTTATACCCAGCTTTCAGAGACAGAGATAGGGTTGGGCGAATTAATAATCTGGAGTAGCTGGTGACATGAAATAGTTTTGTCTGTTATTTTCCTGCATATCGTGCATTGAGGAAGATGGAAGACTGAAATATATATCTGCTCTAATTTGTGTTTACCGTAGATCATGAGTTTAAAAAATTGGAGACCTGGAGGCGCTTTGGAGATTTTCTAGTAATGGCTACCATCCATTACTTCTATATGGAAATAGGCAAATTTAGGGAGGGGGAATTGAGGGGAATGTATTATACTAGGAATACACTGGAAGCATTCCTTATTTATAATTGGACAAAAGCAGCAAATGTTGCTAAAGCAGTGTTTAATAGCAGGTAAACAGGATCCAGGGAAATCTGCAAATGTGGTTTTTCCTTTCTTAAATATTTAATATTTATAAATATACTTCTTAATTTTATATAGAACACAACCATGGCAACAGATGATTCAGGTTTGTATTTCAATTTTTTAATTATAATGTTTATATAACAGAAAAATTTTAAATAGAAAAAATCCTTTCAATAATCCATCACCATAATATAATCATTGTTACTATTTTAGTATACTTCCTTCCATATTATTTTCCTGTGTGTGTTTTTCATGACTGTGATCTTATATCACACTTCACTGTGTACAATTCTGAACCTTGCTTTTTTCACCTAATTATATCACAACCATTTTCCATGTTATTTCAAAGGGTTCATTATTAAAAGAAATACATACTGTTTATAAAAAATTGGAAAAGAAAAAATAGGGGCATGATACCTCATATATCTGTCATTCACATACAACCAAAATAGTTTAGCTCTTTCACTCATTGTTGCATCAAAATAGTTCTTCCTTGTTTAGCTGATCTTCAAAAACTAAAATTTTAGGAAGGCAGTGTTGTCATATACTACAACCAAGATGAACCTTGAAGATATTATGCTATGTGAAATATACCAGTCACAAAAAAGACATTTCATGATTGCATTTACATGAGGTGTTTAAAGTAGTCAAACTCCTGAAACAGAAAATTCTGTTTTAAGATGCAAGCCATGAGTTTGAATAAAGTTTCTTTTTTTTAAAAAAAAGATTGATTTATTTGTACAAGAACCAGGGTACAGGTCAGAGGCTCAGGAGGGTGAGAGGATTCACCAGAGACAGAGCGGGGAGCAGAACAGGCAGACAAACCGAAAGCACTGCTGAGGGGAGCAGCAGGCGCAGCAGGAGAAGTCTGCCGCTGCCATGTGGGAATCTCCCTGGCCCACCAGGAGTCAAACCCGCGCTGCAGAGGCTGTGGACAGCTTCACAGCGCTGCGCTCAACCCGCTGCGCCACCAGGGAGGCCCTGAATAAAGTTTCTTTTATAAAATGTAAAAATACGTAAAATGTGAAAATTAAGAGTAATATTTTAAGCTTGACCACTACCTCACACCATACACAAAAATCAACTCAAAATGGATTAAAGAACTAGACATAAGACCTGAAACCATAAAATACATAGAAGGAAATATAGGCGAAACACTACATGATTTGCACATCAAAGACATCTTTACAGACACATCACCCAAAGCAGTGATAGTGAAGACAAAGATAAACAGCTGGGACTACATCAAATTAAAGAGCTTCTGCACAGCAAAAGAGACAATAACAAAAACAAAGAGAAACCCCACCAACTGGGAGAACATTTTTGCACCCAACACTAATGATAAAGGACTGATCACAAAAATCTGCAAAGAGCTGATGAGACTCAGCAACAACAAAGAAAATAATCCAGTCAAAAAATGGGCAGAAGAGCTAAAAAGAAACTTCTCTGAAGAGGAAATGCAAATGGCCAACAGGCATATGAAAAAATGTTCAACATCACTTGCAATCAGGGAAATGCAAATCAAAACTACCATGAGATACCATCTCACACCAGTGAGAATGGCACATATTAAAAAAACTAGCAACAACAAATGTTGGCGAGGGTGTGGAGAAAAAGGAACTCTTCTGCACTGTTGGTGGGAGTGCAAACTGGTCCAACCACTATGGAGAGCTGTGTGGAGATTTCTGGACCTACTAAACATAGAGCTTCCATATGATCCAGCAATTCCACTCCTAGGTATTTACCCAAAGGACACAGAAACATCAATTCCAAAGAGCACCTGCACCCCTATGATTATAGCAGCACTGTTTACAATAGCTAAGCTTTGGAAACAACCCAAATGCCCAAAAATAGATGACTGGATCAAGAAGATGTGGTACATATATACCATGGAATATTACTCAGCATTCAAAAAAGATAAACACATGCAATTTGCAGCAACATGGATGGCGCTGGAAGGGATCATGCTCAGCGAAATAAGCCAAAAAGAAAAAGAAAAATACCGGATGGTCTCACTCATAGCAGGAATCTAGAAAACTTAAATAAGGGACCAGGAAAATGAATATAAGAAAGTGAAAATCAAAATCAACAAAAAACTATGAACCAGAGACACTTTTTGGGGGGTGGGGGGCGGGAGGGGAAGGATTGGGGTCAGAATGGGGCGTCTGCAATTGTATGGGGGAATATAAAAATAAAATTTAATATTAAAAAAATAAATAAATAAAATTAACATGTTATTACCATATGCACTTTAATGTATGTGTGGACCTAATAAAGTTAATATGTTCAGCTTGACCAAAGTTCTTTTAGGGAATTTTCTAATTAGGGAGAAAGAGGATCTCTTTATTTATCACTGTATTCAGTTATTCATTGTGTTACCTCCTGCCCCTTTTCTTTTTATTAGAAGATTTATTTATTTATGCATACAAGAACTGGGGTACAGGCCAGAGATGCAGGAGGGTGAGAGGATTCATCAGACAGAGCCGGGAGCAGAACAGACAGACGGACTGAAAACATTGCGGAGGGTAGCAGCGAGCAAGAATGGAGACGTCTGCGGTGCCATGTGCTTCTCTCCCTTGCCGGCGGGGCATGGACCCTGCACTGCAGAGGCTGCGGACAGCTGTGGACAGCTTCGCAGTGCTGCACTCAGGGAAGACTGTGCCTCCAGGGAAGACCTGCTCCTTTTCTTTCTTTCTTTCTTTTTTTTTTTTTTTAAGATTTATTTATTTATTTACACAAGCACTGGGTACAGTCAGAAGCGCAGGAGGGTGAGAGAATTCACCAGAGCCAGGGCCAGGAAGAGAACAGGCAGGCAGACAGAGGACACTGCTGAGGGGAGCCGCGGGCGCGGCAGGAGCCCTCCTCCGGTGGCCGGGGAGCAGCCGGGGATCGAACTGGTGCTACAGAGGCTGTGGGCAGCTTCGCAGCCCAGCGCTCAACTGCTGCGCTACCGGGGAGGCCCCCTGCTCCTTTTCTTAAACCAAATCTTAACTCAGGATAAAGATTTTTCTCCAATCCTGTTACAACATAATTTTAAACATAATTGTTTTTGGTATAAATGGATAGAATAACTTAGCAAGGACAGTCTCTACTTTCTACCTGTGTCAAATAGAGAGCATGCTGCTGGGGCTGGATCTAGGTGCAGAGAAATGAAAGTGAAGGGTATGAAATGACTCCCTAACACCTGCCCTGAGATAAAATGGAGAAATTATGTGCTTGATAGTTACTTGTTCTCCCATCACTTCAAATTGTAGAAACTCACATTTGGAAGCCACATTATTTATATCTGACGTGTCCACCTATAGACACCTTGGAATCTGTGATGGTCCTGCCCAGAGATGATTCAATCTATTTTGATCCTTCTAATAATACACACAGACTTATAACCCCAAAGAATCACAGATCCTTGTTTTTGCACAGTACCTTATGGGAGGTTTGGAATAAATAATTTTTCCAAAGGAGGCAGCTCTATTAAAGATAAATTTTTGATAAATGTCAATAAATTTTTATTACTTTAATCTGTCTAAGGTAAAGAAATATTTTCTAAATTGTATTTATGTTTTGGTTTTGAAATATGATTAATGTCAAAATGTGTATATATAGAATTCAGAGTCTAACTTGCAATATTTCATGGTTTTTATATTTTATACTAGAAATAATTTTACAAATTTATATGTGTATCTTATTTGGTAATCTGGAAGTAGTTGAAATATAGGAGCTTCATAAACCAGCCAAACTGATATTATCTTGCCTTTGTGAAGCATGAAATAGTTTAATTTATTGACTGATTGTTATCTCATGGGGAAGACATGAATTTTCACCATGTGTTTCATTGTTCCCAGTCACTGAGTTCAGCATTAAAATAAATAATGCTGTAATGAGAAAAGAGAGGCCTGATGATCTAACCATGGGAATGGAAGTCAGGAACTCTGGGCTGGGATCCTATCAAAGCACTTGACTGACTTTGAGGACCAGCACAATCACTTCACTTCCCAGAGCTGGAATTTCCTCACATGCAAAATAGGTTTAAACCTAACTTGTATCAAAGTAGAGTGAGAAATAATATTCACTTCAGACTCTGAGACTTAGATAAATGTTGATATTTTTAAGTCCCACAGTATTTACATATTTATTGAGACTCCATTGGAGGGAAGAGGATACACAGAGACAAGGATGTCTGAAGACACTCCCCCCTTGAAGTGGGGGGACCCCTTTGTGGGACCCCTTTGTGGGACAGTTAAGTCACCATATTTTCTTCAGGTGGCTTCGTTCCTTGGAGGTAGAGAAACCAGCTGTCACAGAGCCTTGATTGTTGAACTTCTATTATTAAATTCAGTTATTAAGATGAATTCATTATAAATGGTACTTGAAGTCTAAACTGGGGCATCTTCCTGCAAAGAGGTTTTATTACCTTTAAATTTATAAACACGACATTTTTGTCTATTTCCTACTTGTCAGCATATTATGCCTCTTCTTAGATGAAACGTGTTTGGGATAACAAGATATGTTTGGTTTGTTTTTGTCTCCTGAAGAGGGGGGATGCGTTTGGTTGCTGTCTGTTACTGTCTCCAAAGTGGCCCATAGGGAGCCAGCAGAGGTGGAGACATCACTGCTATTCCACACACCCTGTCTTAAAGACATTTTAATCCATGGATTTGAATAATCATTCAGCCATTATTGCATAACAGTCTTAGGAAGTAGTGTTTTTATCCTATCTTACAAATGCCCTCGTAGAATGAATTTGCCACTCTTTCACCCAAAGTAATAGAACCATCTCTTATCCTCATCTCTCTTCACTCCTGTCCAGATACCCAAAAGTGGTCATCTACTTAACTCTTTCTCTTTTATAACAGAAGAATAGGCCATAATTTAAAAATGCCTTTCAGGAAAACTAATGGAATCAAAGTGTAGCACGGAGTTTAGTGAATAATAATGTATCTGTATTGGTTCACAACATAGCAATGTCAGGATTAACAACAAGGGAAACTGGGTTAGGGCATCAATGGAAACGCCTCTCTGCAACTTTCTATGAATCTAAAACAAAACGGGCAAGGGAAGAACACAAGGGAATATGGTGGCGGTTCATGGGTGTTATGGTGGCGGGAGAATTATAGGGACAACAATGATGTAAGAAAAAAATTAATTAAAATAAATAACAAAAATATAAAACAATTCTAAAATTAAAAGCCTATTTAAATATAAAAATACTTGTAAAATGGTGTCTGGCATATACAGTCCATGAGCGCATGTTTAGAGTTATACAATTGTGTTTTCTGTATGCCACTGCATGTAGATCTTTTTTTGTAAACTAGAACAGGTTAGATGTGGCCTCTAGAGGACAGTGTTGGGTCATAGAAAGATTCCACAATTTGCCCAAGTTGAAGATGAACTTTTATTTTCCTTCTTGCTTTTAACCACAAAGCCTCTGTTTATAATCTTTTTTATTTAAAAATGTCAAAGAAAATGTATGCCTCTTCAGCTATCCTGGGTAGTTGGAGAATGGCTTTAACTTATTTTTGCGTGATTTGGCTCTACACAGATCCATCAGATAAGAGTGCTATGCAGCTTTCACCCTACTGTTCAGAGCCCCGAGGGCTCATGACGTTGTGTGGGAGTTCAGGGGGCATTACAATACACACAGTTATGTGCTGCTTGTGAGTTCTCTCACACTGCCAACTGAGAGAGTGCCACAGAGAGGAACTCCCTATGGAAAAACTAAAGACATTTTTTATATTGATGAGGATGCTCAAAAAATAAAGAGGGTTTTGATCTTTTTGAGACTGAGACTTTACAGTGATTTGTTGTGAGTGGGGAAAGGGAACAAAACCAGTGCTCTAGTTTCTAGAGCAAATTTCTAGGGTGATCAAATAGTTTTAATTTTAAATTATCCCTCTGAAGGTAGTCTCCTGAGATGGACATTTTATTTTTAAGAGACTCCTGGGGTTGGGAGTTGCAGTGTGTTACTCAAGCACATCTGAACCATGTGAGCATTAATTTACAAAATGCTTGCCCTTGGGCCTAGAAGCAGCTAAAGACAATTGTGCATATATTGACAACCATAGAAATCCTAATATATCATGCCATTATTAGAGCAATGATATTTTCTCCGGATAGTGGAGTCCCAAGGCTCTATTCATACTAGGTGAAAATCTAGTATAGATTTTAAAAAATAGTTGTCATTTTTATGACAGGGTGTTCCACTTAGCAGCATCCTATGGGTTTCTTATTTTTTGCTCAAGAAATAAATCTATTAGAAGTTCCTCTGTTGAATTGGATTCTATGAGCCTTTTAATAGGATTTTTGAAAGGGAGGGCAGAATTTACAGCTCCTCGTAAATAGGCTGACATGAAAGTCAAGATCAATAGTGTTTTGTTCAGCCATACCATTGAAGTCTGTCTCATTCTCACCCAACAGTGCTAGATACCAACAGTTCTCTCTCTCTCAAGTAGAGTATTCTCTTAATTAATGGTTGTATAACAAAGTTCCATTTATCATTACAGACAGTATTTAGTAATATTACAATGATATGATATTTGCTTTTTTAAAAATATATTTATTTTGTAGAAGAACTGGGGTGTAGGCCAGAGGTGTGGGGGGTATGTGAGAAGATTCACCAGACATAGAGTGGGGAGCAGAGCAGGCAGATCCACTGAAATACACTTCCGAGGGGAACAGTGGGGCAAGACAGGAGAGGTCTGTTGCGCCATATGTGGGTTAGTCCCTGGCAGGAATTGAACTCAGGCCCTAGTGGTGATAGTGCTGAGACTTAATCCCTAGACCACCAGGAGGGCCCTGATAACTGCTTTTGTCCTTGAGATAATGATTGATCTCCTAGCCTGGTTCTTTATTCAGAGTCTCTCAGGCAAAGGCTTGAACCCCAGGTTGTCCTTGACTCCCATTTTTACCCTGCTTACTCAGGAAATTCAGTACCAGGTCTTGTTTATTTTATTTCTTAAATATATCTTAAAACTATCCACTTCTGTCTCCATGGCCACCACTCTAATCCAAGCTCGTACATTTTCTTTGACTAGTGCAGAAGCCACCTCGCCTATAACCAGTGTGATCTTTCAAGCAACAAATCTATGAGACCTTCAGTGGTTTCCCATTGGTTTTAGGCTAACAACCAATTTTCAGGCCCTGCCTGATCTTGTCCTTGTCTCTCTCCAGCTTCATCTTGAACATTCTTATTCCCATGGTCCCACATCTTGGCCTTCAGTGCATCACACAGGATCTTAGCACACAGGATCTTTCCTGCTCTCTTTCTCTAATTACCTTCCCATCTTTTATAAATCATTTCAAATATGGTTTCTCATCAATGCCTTCCTGATCTCTGGGTCTAGAAAAGTTTCTTTTTTCTATGCTCTTCTAGCTCCATGCTTCTTTACTTCATTGTGTTGTGGTTTTTGGAGTCTGTGGGTTTGGAGTGTAGGATCCTGGAGTTCACTCTGGGAAAGGTTTCACCAGAGCTCCTGTTTCAGCAACACGTGGCGAGTTTCCCAGGTGAGTTTCTCCACGAGACAGAGATGTTAGTTATATTTAAAGAACAGGTTTATTAGGGAAGGGATAAAACAGTGAAAGACACTTGCATAGACACAAGCGGGCAGGAAAAACTGCCCCAGAAGGGAGGGGGTTGCTAAGAGAGGCCTGTGTGGTTGCAGGAGGGTGGCCTTGACAGGTCACCGGCAGGCAGGAAGGCTGCTGTCCTGCAGAGTGAGAGAGTTAGTGAAAAGAGGCACCTGCATAGGCACAGGTGAGCAGTGGGATTGCTGCCTTAGCCAGTGCAGAGACTGCACTGATATAGTATTCTGTTTGGGAGGGGCTCACTCCTTGTGGGCCCTCAGTTGGTTGCTAATTTTGTATAACTGCAGAATCTGAAAGGAGATTCCACAATGGGCTCAATCTCCATAGCTTTACCTTTGGATGAGTCCTCAGATACCTGCTTGGATGTTATGCTTTTTAAACTAGGCGTCCTGCCTAAGGATACTAGCCTGCGCCTAAGGATACTAATTTCCACAACTGTGTCGGATCTTGGCTTCCATAGCTGTGTCAGTGGCTATTCTAATCTCTTCTCCCCCACCTCCTTGTGTGAGCCAGGTTTCTGGTCTTGTGGCACACCTCCTTTTTAGTTTTTTTTTTTTTTTCTATTGTTTCCTCCATCGATTGTGCTTACAGAAACTTATAATTAGACACCCAGCTTTTTTTTTTTTTTTTAGTAATACATTGCTATCACCAGAATATAAGCTCAATGAGCAGGAATTATGCCTGAGTGTCCTCATCATCAAATCCCCAGCATTTGGCTCAGTGCTTGGAAAAAGTAGTTATTAAGATACATTTGTTGAGTAAGTGTATTTTTTTTTATTTTATTTTATGTTTAGGTAGAGGAAGAAGAGCCCACTGGATACATTCGATATGAGAAATTTCTTCCAGTAATGACCCAAGTACTAATGGAAAAAAGGTAAGAGAATATATGTAATTGCTAAAGCAAAATGACTAGAATTACATTAATTTCAAAACACTTCAGTTTTTCACTTTGTATATTATACTCAACCAATATTTATCTTAAAGTAAATTCTAATATTTTACTTCTAAACTGTCTGTGGTCTATCCTTGGAAATATCAACAATTTTAGTATTACTCTAATAAAGTATAATTAAGGACAAACAGCTACAAAATCATAAATAAGCACTATTCTTATCTTTCATTTTGAATATCAATGATGAATAAGTATTAACTCTGATTTTTTTTTCTAGAAAATGAGTAACCTTAGTTTGTCATAGTTAGTTTATTGTAGATATTTTGTTCCCTGTAAAGATTTCCATAATGTTGGGAAAAGCTGATAGATAACAACAAACATGCAAATGATTTTGAACTACATTTCCTGTAAGAGTAGAGTACTTTCAACTTTCATGTCTAGAATTTCAAAAAGATTTCAGTGAGGTCAGTAGTATTATCATAATAAGCAGATTTTGTTTCATGTTAAGTGTTTGTTTATTATGTAGTGACTGAGTTACATACTGTGGCGTTTACTTCTTTTATTGTGTAATTAGATACAGACCAATTCCAGAAGATGTCCTTCTTCGAGCTTTTGAGGTAAGCTCCAAATTTTACATGTACTTATATTCATATGAAAAACTCATCATGTAGAATTTCTTCACCAAGCCAAAATTATATCTATTCTTTCCCCCAAGGTATTAGATCCAGATAAACTTGGATTTATTCCTAAGGAAGAACTGATCAAGTTCATGACTGAAGAAGGTGAGAGTGATTTATTACTTAAAACAGTGACTTACTTATATAAGTGATTACCCTTTTTAAACAATTATGTAAAATCAATCATTCAGGTTAAAAAACAATTATATACAAACCCTATTATTTTGGTTTTGAGATGGTTTCCATTTTGTGGGTGACAAAAGAACAAAGGGTAAGTAGGTTAAGGGAAAATAGATTGTTACCATATAGGATGTTGTAAAGTATAATTATTATACTTCTATTAATTGAAGCCATCCCATTCACACTGAGTATTTCCAGAATAAAAAGTATGCCCCTCTGGAAAATTATTGATAGTAATGAACTAAATCACTGTAAATCTATGCCTGTTACTAGATTGAAGATTTGAATTGGAGTATATAGGATTTCCTTTTTTTAGAGGTTTTCAGTTGAAGTTATATTTCTTACAGGCTCAATTGAATATGAATCACACAAGTTGTTCATTTTTTATGCCAATGAAGCCACAAATATGTATTTTCATTGAACTTGAATTACATGTACACATATACACACTTATCCATGATACCTACACAGCTATATATGCTATCATTTATCCTTAGGAATTTTATCTGCTTAAGCTAATATATAAATTTGTTTTGCCTAAATGTCAGCAACCTAATGAACATTCTTTTGAAGCCATTTTCATATTAGTTTCCTCTTCCCCTCCTATACAAGCTAAGAGTTCTGTCCCCTTTGTTTAGTTCGCTGATTTACAGATTGAGTTCTGAATGATTCAGAGTTGCTAATCACTTGAGAGAGAATCTAAAGTATAAGTTATTTTGAGTAGGAAAAACTCAGAGGTATCTATATGCATAACTGGTTTGACCATTTTGACTTGAACCACCACTCTGTGAGAATACAGGGCATGAGAATAAGAATGACATGACAACCTTAGCTACCACCCAAGATCTCTTAGAACATTACTTAAATTATTTTAGGGATTAACTTTGACAGTCATGTTATGACTTTCAAAACAACAGCTTCTTAAATCTAAGGATTGATGTGAAGGAAGTAAATCCTAGATTATACCAGACAATAGGAATTAAGTAAAAGTGGCTAAACAGTTGAGTATCATTAGTATGGTGTACATACTATGTGTAGGTGACAGCTACTAAATGTAGTGAGAAGTTTGATACTAAAATCTGCTCACTTTCTCAAGTGATATATAATCCTATTTTGTAAATAAAACTAGCTTTCAAAACATTAGACAGTTGGATAAAAAAGAACTTCAAAAGATCAAGGTGGACTCGACCAGCCTGAAAAGCTTGGTTTGGGAAGACTTAAAAGGAAATAGTTTTCCTGAGATGGTGGCTTTTATATGGGTGAGTTATTGAGAGCTGGGGGTACAATCTTATGCATTATAGCACCCCCCCCCATAGTAAGCCTCATTTGTTGAAGTGATGAATAAATGAGTAGATGAATGAAGAGTAGGTGAAGAGGCTGATAAGAGAAGGAAAAAAACAGTATGAATAAAACTGGGAGGGAGGAATGCGCATGATACTTTGGGAACCCATGAGAAGAAGATAGGGTCCAGAAGGTCTTGTTGGCAAACAGCAATAAATGAATGCAGATAGATTTGCTGGGACTAGATTGTGGAGGCCGGGACTCAACCATTTAGAATTCTTCCTGTAAGCAAGGGAGAAGCACATGGGGTTTTGAGCAGATGTGTCATATGGCTCAGGGAAGATTGTGGGAAGGTTAATTTGGTGCAGATGTGTTAGAAAAGCTTAGATTAGGGAGACCAGTTAGAAGGCTAATTCAGCATTTTGAAATGCCCTAGTTCGGGCCTGATCTAGAAGTGGCAACAGGAATGAAAAGAAGAGACTTATAGACTAGGACAACCTGCAGCAGGATCCACTGGTCCTGATGTGTAACAGAGTGCAGGGGACAAAGATCGGAGCCAAGTCAAAAGTAACAACAGGGCTTTATCATGGATGGGTATTACTGATTTTGTCATGGGCTGAAAAAGGGAAATCAGGACCAGATTGCAATGATACAGAAAGAATGCAACTTTTCACAGTATCCATAGAGTATTAATCAGTGTGAGAATATTCTAAAACCATCAGTGCTCAGATTGTCATATGATGAATATAATAAGTTACATTAAATTAAGTTCTGACCGGATAGAAGTAACGTGTCCAGACATTTATATAGTGTCAGATCTGTATATAGTGTCAGATTTGTAAGGCATCATGGGAGATCTCAAACAATATTTTTTAAATAAACATGTTGCTGCCTATGTGCCAGGCAATGTTCTAAGTGCTATTCTTCAAAACTTATACCTCTGATAGAGGTAGCATTATTATCCCCTCCATTTTATAGCCACAAAAACTGAGGCACAGAAAGGTTAAGTGACTTGCCCAAGATTGTAAAACTACTAAGAGAAAACTACAATTTGAACCCAAGTTGTCAGGCTCCCAAGCGCGTGCTTTAAGCGATTAAGCTGTTTTCCTGCACCCCAATCAAATGCTGCATATCTCTCTTCCTTGTGTAAGAAAGTAGTGTGCCCACCTTCTGTATTTTACTGTGAGAAAGGCCTGGTTCTAAGCAGCAGAGTGTGGGCACTGAGTTCACGAACCTGGAGCCAGACTGTTCAGATCCCATTGACTGACTGGGGCTAACCGCCTTTTTTCTTCTCATGCTGGTGTCTCAACTGTCCCTGGAGATAATGGTTCTTCGGTGATAGGGAGAATACCTCAATTAACATATATGCAGCACTTAAATCAGTATCTGGTTCAATAAATGTTATTCGTATTCTTTTAAGAACTTATTTGGTGCTCATGTGAGTTCATTTGGCAGTGGATTTAATATTTAACAATCATTCAAGAAAGAATCAAAATTCTTTCTTTTCTTAGGATTCAACCATAATTTCAAAAGAACTTGGCACATCCCCTTGTTTGATAATATTAATGTAATTGTCATAAAATCCCTATTTGGATAATTTCCGTATTATTAACTACACTCCATTAAATTATTAATTAAATTATCTTAAAAAGTGTTGCTTGTGGTGACAAGTGACTGAAGCTCAGAAGGTAAATAATCCTCAGGCCTTGGCATTATAGCTGCTTGGCTAAGACTCTTTTGGAGTAAGATGGATGTTTCTATATTGTTTAGTATCTGAACAAAGTTCTATCTTGGTCTACAGTCTTTCCAACTTCTTCCTCAGTTTGCTTCTCATCTTGATGAAACCAATATCCAAGGTAGCCCTCAGCTGTTATCTGAAACCAAAAAAAGCCCACAGATTTCCTCTCCAACTTTTGGGTACATTTGACATCAACATCGGGCTGAAGAATAACATAGATGGCTGCTTTTTGAATGGTTGACAAATGGTATCTGCCATTTGGTGCAGCTGGCACCACTGAGTTGACCAGACCTGCCTGGGATTTTCAGATACATTGGGATATTCTGCTTTCTGCTCCTTAGTAGCTTTGCATAGTGACCACTTACCTCCCTCCTTACTTTCCTCTCTGCTCCCTAGCAGCTTTGCATAATGACCACTTAATACCCATATTCATAGACATAATGACTAGACTTCCTCTAAGACTGAGACTTCAGGGCCTCCCTGGTAGTGCAGGGTTAAAGTCTCAGAGCTATTAAACTATTGCCAACCACTATGGCAAGAGTTCGAGCCCGGCCAGGGAGCTACCCATATGGCGCAGCAGACCTCTCCTGTCTTGCCCGCTGCTCCCCTCACCAGTGTATTTCAGTAGATCTGCCTGTTCTGCTCCCCACTCTGCCTCTGGTGAATCCTCTCACTCCCCGCACCTCTGGCCTACACCCCAGTTCTCGTATACATAAATAAAAATAAATCTTTAATAAAAAAGACTAGGACTACAGGTTATTGCCCTGTCAGTTTTAATAGCTTTATTAAATTTAATTTAAATTGTTTAATTTACATAATTAAATTTATTTTTCTGTTAGAATTTTATTAAATTGTATAAGTAAATAACCTTATTCATGGTGTTTTTATGTTGTTGTGCTGTTTGGTCAAACAGATTAGTTACATAGGTTGTTCGAGCTATGATAATAGCAAGGTAAAATAAAGTCAGAATCTGACAGGGGTCTACACCTTGCTCTTTGAACCTCTGGACTGTCGTAATATTCTAGCTCTACAGCCCGAGGGAGAGTAACTAGTGACATTGTGGGACCTGGGGGACTCGGGCAATTAATCTGGCTGGTGAAAAAAGAAAGAGAAAAGACCAGAAGATTGTAAATGATGAATTTCCCATCTTTTCTCTCTCAGGTGAGCCCTTTTCTCAAGAGGAAATGGAAGAAATGTTGTCTGCTGCAATTGGTCCAGAATCCACTTCAATTCATTACAAAGAATATATAGCAATGATGGTGATAGATGATAATTAAATGCTCTAAAGATTTAATTCCTAATTGAAAGGATGATTTTTAAATTTGCTTGCATTGCTAATTTCACATTTTCATCTTATAATTCCTACATATGACAATGCCTCGTGATGATTATTTCAAGAAATATGATCATACCAATTTAAAACATCCATTTTTAAAGTGTGGCTATCTGGCTTTCTGGAATGACAACTAATTATTTGTAAAACTCTTATTAAAAAATTTTAACATTAACTATGGATTATTGCTAATTTTCTATAATAAAACCGTCTTGCCCTCAGATTCACTAAACTGAAAAAATTAAGAATAACTGAAATGATTGAAGGTTTGCATTCAAAGATCTTGGGAGGGGGCAGAATGACCACAAATTGAAAATGAGTTGTAGAGAGGTGAAAAATTCTTTTTTAAACAACAACAAACCTGAATTTGGAAGCAATATTAATAATTAATTCCTTATGTGTGTCAGATACAAATCTCATTTGAGATTATAATGAATTGTGTAAAAATTTAAATTTGCTGATCCAGCATATTACCACATATGGAATAGCTAAAGAAGTTGAGATAATTGAATCCAGGAAAAAAGGAAGACTAAATGGGAATTGATAATGTAACACAGTGGTGATTAGATTCTGATCTTTAGAATTAGAATTCTTACCTTTTCAGATGATCTGTCATGGGAATATTGCCCTGATTATTAAGTAAGAATATTAAGAAATTTTATGTTGTGGAGAAGGTACAGTTTGTGAAAAAGCAGAACACAGTTATCTGTGCACAGGGAATCACAATGACAAAGACATGGAACTTACAAGCAAAGGGAAGATAAGATAAAGGAAAATGAATAACTTCCATAACCCATATAGTCACACACACACTCACACACACACTCACACATCTCTGTTTATAGATACTTCACCACTACATGTGTATATATGGTTATAAACATTTTATGTTGTTTGTAATTTTTTACTTATGCATGCAGTCTTGCCCTCCAAGAGAGGAAACTGCTACCCAAGAGACTATTTGTCACTGTTTATTCTTTGATGAAACATTTACTGAGTATCATTAGATAATGAGTAGGAAACTGGTGTTGCAAGGTTAATAATTCCTCACCTAATCAAGGTCATAGTTTAGTGCAATTCATTCAGCAATCAAATTACAGAAGGAGACATATTCGGAGTACATGGAAGTGCATAAGAGGGGCCGCTAACTCAGTCTGTTGGGAGAGCTTTCTGGGATATGAAACATTCTAGTGAGCAGAGGGGACTTCCCAGAAAAGGTAATATCTGAGTTAAAGAAGAGCTGTTAACTAAGGAATGCAGCAAGTACAAAAAAAAAAAAAAAAAAAACAACCCAGAAACATGGTCATATATCATGAAACATAGAACTGTCTTGGAATTGAAAGTAGCTCAGTATGTTTGATGTGTAGAAAATTTAGGGGACATGATAAGAGATGAAACTGAAGTGGCAGACAGGAACTGTGTTATTAAGGATAGGGGGTTAGGTGTAGAGTTAAGGTTTTAGTGTTAGAATTTGGACTTTCTTCTGAAGACCCTAAAGAATGATCATTTGTAAATGGCATGGAAAATAGATTTGGAAAGTCAACATTATAAATAGGGAGGCTATTTGATTAGGATGAGATAGATTGGGGAAACTCAAGCATAACTCCCAGTTTTCTAAGGCTTTGGCAGTGAGTGAATTATATGGGCATTTAGTCAAAGAAATCCAAGAAGCAAGCAAAGGATAGATAGGCAAAATGATAAATTTCACAGTGAACATCTTGGGACTGAGCAGTGAGTGGAACTCCCATGGGTACATCCAGTAATCATTTGTTCAGTAGTAGGAAGATCTGGCTAGAGACATGGATTTTGAAATTCCTGACATATGACTGGTAATTAATGCCTTGGGAAGTAAAGAGAAGAGGGTCAGCAAAACCATGAGCATAGAGAGCACTGAAGGGAGGGCAGAGAGGCAGAGTCTACAAGAGTCTGGGAATGAATAGCCTGAGAAGGGATGGCAGGAGAGAGGCATTTTGCAGCCAAGACAGGAGAGAATCACAAGAAAGATCCAGAAACTGGCCATGTCAAATGTCATAGAGAATTAAGGCAAATTTAATACAAAAAAATGTCCAACAGTTTCAACAACAAATTGTTCATTGATGACCTTTGCCAGAGTTTGGTAAATGTCAGAATAGAGAGTTCAGTGGGGTAAGGAACGGGTAGATGCGAGAAAGTAGAGCATGAAAGAGAGTAAAGGGGAGAGACACAGGACCGAAGAGAAAAGGGTTAAGGGAGTTATTTTTGGGAGGTGAGACACGTAACAGCAGCTTTATATTCAAAGCACTGAGAACCAGCAAGGCAGTTGAAGACCCTGAGTAGGTAGGAGGGGCCGGTTTCCAGAACAAAAAGGAGGCTGGTTTTGGGATGGGTGGGAACTATGAACCGACTTATGTGGTCCTTACTTAATGCCTTCTATTTTCTTTTGAGTGAGGACGAAGGTAGTAGCTTACAAGTTTGAGGAGAATGGTGACATTAGGAGATATTTCATATGAGAAATGAGGGAAAAGTTAGAAAGAGCCCATGTAAGGATTTTCAAGAAAATTTGGAGGATTCTTAGTTAGGCGTGGGAGCAAAAAACACTGGAATGTTGTGTTGATTTAAAATTTTATCATCTGGGTGAGATGGAAGGAACAAAAGATACAGGGATTTGAGGAATCCACCAGAAAGTATATAGTTGTAGTGATGCTCTGTGTGCTAAGGTATTAGGAGTCAAAGTAGGTAGTAGACTAACAGATTAAAAGAAAGGGGCCAAGGGTCTCAGGACTTCTGAAAGGGCAAACAACTTGTGTGGGGGGAGCCAGAGGTGACTCTTTCCAGCCATTCCTGAGTAATAGTATATTCTGCTTGAAATTTGTCTTCACTGTGATCTTATAAAAGGAAAAAAAAAGTCTTTTATTCTTCTGTGTTGTTATTATTATAACTAATAATAATGATAATAATAGTTCACATTTACTGACTTCCTCTGTACCAGATTCTAAGTACTTAATATCTATCTTAGTTCATAATTCTAACAATCAGCCAATGATACGGACCCTATCGTGTTCCTCCCATTTTAGAGAGGTGGTAGCAGAGAAGTTACACTGTAAGAAGGTATATTCGTCAGCTTTTTCTCGGTTATGTTGTGGTAACAAGCAACCTCAAATCTCGGTGACTTACTACAATGAAAGTACTTTTTTGTTTGTTTGTGTTTTATGTATCAGGGGTAGCTGGTCCTCTCTTCAAATGTCTTATTCCTTCTACTCATTTACTTTATAAGTAGGGTCACCATATGTCCTCCATTAACTAGGATAGTCTGCACCTGTTAATTCTTGATAATTCTTCCTTTTAGAAGTGTCCCAATATAGATGATTATTTGCTCATCCCATTTAAAAAACAGGGAATGGAAGAGATAGTGAGAAATCATCGTTTATGGAAGGTTTTACATAAAATACTGTGAAAAAGGTCGAGAGACATGGCATTTCTTCCTTCACTGTTTCCAAGGGTATGCCCAGGTAAAATCCAAGTGGAGAACGATGCCTGTGCCTCTCACTTAGCCATGCATGCAAGAATCATCACCCATCAGTATGAGTCATGTGCCTTCAGGCCAGGGCAGAGAAATGTGGGGCCTCACAACTTTAATAGACAGGCTGTTTATGGTAGGTGACACCCTGTAGCTGGGAAGGAGGTGGCAGAGACAAGAAATACCCTTTAAGGTGGAAGTACACCCAGGGGCATATCTTTCGGCAGCAGCGGCCGGCACCAACACGTAGCATGAAAGCGTGCGCTAGGCCTAGTGCATAAACCCAGGCGTGGGCTTGTTCGGAACACACAGGCAGCTCTGGGTTATTTCTTTAAGCCCATTACCCTGCATAACCCTGGTCATGCTGAAGAAATATGTCCTGGTGAGTTCACCACAATATCTTCAGAATCAAATGGGGGATATCCTATTTTCTGCCCAGTGGAGGCTCCAATCATAGAAGGCAGCATGGGAAGAATGGTGCCTCATAATTCCGTACCCCCAAGTCTCACTGGCAGTTTTTCAAAAACTTCATGCCATGTCTCAAGGAAATTCTATCTCTTTGGGAGTCATAAGAGTTAATTTCATGAAATGTTATTAACTTTACCTTGAACACACATTTCTCTCTTTTTTTATAAAACCACCAAAAAGTACAACACAGACTTCGCACGGAAATCTTATTTTATCTCTTAGTTGTAGAATAAATGTAGTGTATTTGTAAAGGGAACTTTAAAAACTTTTATTTAGGTGACACTGGTTTATAACACATCATGTTTGGGGGGTATAGGTCCACACCTAGTCACATGTGTGTCACCACACTATGCCCACCGCCAAAGCACCATAAACCCGCTAGCATAGCCCACTGTGCCCCCTACTCCCGGGTTCCCCTCCACCCTCTGGTAGCCTTGGTTCTGTGGTTTGTTTCTTTATAGTCTGCATATGAGAGACATCATCTATGATGTTTGTCTTTCTCTTTTTGATTTATTTCACTGAGCATAATCCCCTTTAGTTCCATTCATGTTGTCCCAAATTGGCAAGATTTCACCTTTGTTTTTATAGCTGAGTAGTATCCCGTTGTGTGTATAGGCCACATCCTTCTAATCCACTCATCTGTCATTAGGTTGTTTCCACAACTCAGTATTTTTAAGTGGTGTTGCAATGAACATAGGAGTGCATATGTCTCTTAGAATTCATGTTTTTGCACTCTTCTGGTAGATACCTAGGTGTGGAATTTCTGAATCACATGATCGATCTGTTTTCAATATTTTGAGACACCTCCCTCTGTTTTACATTGGGGTTGCTTGTGTCTACATTTCCACCAAGAGCGTATGAGGGTTCCATTTCCTCCACATCTTCACTACTCTTGTTGTTAATGGTTTGTGAAATGGGCCATTCTCACGGGGAGTGAGGTGAAATCTCATTGTCATTTTGATTTGCATTTCCCTGATGATAAGTGATGATGAGAATTTTATCATGGGTAACATTTTTCCCTATACTTAAACCATTTCAATACCATGTCTTCTCTCCCTTGCTCACCTACTTAGCTTCAATTTATTTTTGTTTTGTTTTTCTTTTTTTATTATTTTAATTTTGGGGCACATTTTTGCTCTTCCATATGTGCACATGTTCCACTCAGCCTCCACCAAACCCCCTGGGCCAACACTCTACTTCCCTTCCTCATTTCTCTCTCTCTCCCACCCCTTCCCCCTGGTAACCATTAAATTCTTTCACTGAGTTCCGATTTATTCCTACTGTGTTTTGCCTGCTTATCAGCATCCAATTTAAATCACAATGGCACTTTCCTGGCAACCTGAAAGCTTGGTCTCTTTTGTAGAAAGTTTGCTTTCCCTTATAATGATTCCTGGTTTCTGGGGAGCCTGTCGTGCCCAGCTCTGTGCTGGACCTTATGGAAAGTTAACTCCATTCTCACACCTTTTGGCTGGGGAGCCAGGTGACTCAGGGCCTGGTGTGGGCCTGGGAGCCAGGAGATCCTCACTGATGCCTGCTTTGCCTGTGACTCACTCTGGGGCAGCCACTTCCCTTTTGTCACCTCTGTCTGGAAATTGAAGAGCTCAATTCTAGTCTTTTCCCTCTCCAGAAGCAAGGCAATTTAACCCTTTTTGCATGCATCAAATGTCCAAGTTTTAAATGCTAAGAGACAAGCAGGAATGTACAGGACAGAAGACTAATTGAGATTTTCATTGGCAGGATTATATTCTGAGGAAGGGCATACTGTTAATATTTTTCTCTTCTCCCTTTCTGCTTTCCTTCCTTTCCCTTTTGTAACTGCTTCTAGATAAGAACATACCTTCTTTGTATGGTCAATTCCTTAAGGAAAAAAAATCCATGTTACTACATGGTTCCTTTTGGACAACTTAAGTAAGCAGAAGCAGACGGTGCCCAGCCCTGTCTCGTAGGCCTGAGTGTTTCTGAAAGTGTATTTAACAATTATCTGCTTCCGGAGAATCTGGGAGGGGTGGTTTGTTGGAAACTCAGACTCCTGGGTCTCATTCCAAATCCCTAAAACAGAATCTCTGGAGGTGGGGCTTGGAAACATGCATTTTAAATGCACATTGTCAGGAGAGTCTTATACAAAGTTCAATGTAAGAAGCACTATCTGGGGCAGCGCTTTAATGTGAAAGTGTGGGATTTGACACTAGGCTCTGCCACTTACTGATTAGGTGATTGGTGCAGACATTTAATATTGCTGAGTCTCTACATCTTAATTTGTAAAGTGGTAAAAAAAAACAAACAGACAACAAACACTTAGCTTACAAAGCTGGTGTGAAAATCAAATGAGCTAAAAGTGAAATTCCTTTAAAGGTTATAAAGTGTGACGCAAATTATTATTTATAGGAAACCAGTCAGGGAGGGAAAAAGGGGGGGGAGGGGGGGCAGGAAGGAAGGGAGAACAGGAAAGGGAGGGAGGTAAGGAGAAAGAAAATGATAAAGAGAAAAAGAGAGTCCCATTGTCTGGTATAGACAATCAGAGAGTGGAGGAAAGTAGGTCAGTAATAGAAAATTAATCTATGGGATGAGGGTGGTGCTTGTGGGGAGATACCAGAAGATCTGTTATCAATGGTACCGCTAATTATAAGCTACTTATTTCTAGAACATGAAAGTAGGAGGCTTAAAGAGGGGTTTGTCATTCTTTTAAAAAAAATTGCAAAAAACACACCATAAAATTTATCATCTTAACCATCTTTTAAGTGTGCTGTTCAGTAGTGCTCAGTATATTAATATTGTCAATTTTTCATGTTGCAAAACTGAAAGGATACAGCTTTTAGACAAGTCCCTTCTTTCTCCTGCCCTCGGTTCCAGGCAATCACCAATCTACTTTGCTTCTAGATACATCATACATAGTGTCTGTCTTTTTGTAACCGAATTAATATTTCACTAGCACAGTGTCCTCAAGGCTTATTATTTCACTAGCATGACGTCCTCAAGATTTATCCATAGCATAGAATATGAAAAAAATTGCCTTCCTTTTTAAAAAATTTTATTTTATATATATTTTATATCATTCTTCTTTTTTGCACAATGCATGCTTTCTCTTTTCAGGTGTAGTCCCCACAAAATTCCCATCACCAATTTACCAGTGCACCATCACCATAGCCCCTTGTGTAAGAACACATTCCCTTCCCTGTTTTTTTTTTAAAGATTTGTTTATTTATTTATTTATACAAGATCCAGGGTACAGACCAGATGCGCGGGAGGGTGAGAGGATTCACCAGAGACAGAGCAGGGAATAAAACAGGCAGACTGATGAAACACACTGCTGAGGGGAGCAGCGGGCGAGACAGGAGAGGCCTGCTGCGCTATGTGGGACCCTCGCTGGCAGGCCAGGATCGAACCGGCACTGCAGTTCCCTGTTTTGATCTCTCACCTTTCCCCTCCCCTGCACAGTGTCTCTGATTAATAGTTTCCTGTTAATTTTTTTTGATTTATTATAAGAATTGCTTTCCATTTAAGGGCTCAATAATATTCCCTAGTATGTACATGCTACATTTTGCTTACATGGGAGCAATATGTCATCTATCTGGGGACTTTTGGGTGCTTCTACCTTCTGGCTATTGTGAAGGTCGCTGCGAATAAGACTGAGCAATCATTTCTTTGAGACCACGCTTTCAATTCTTTTGGATATATACCGTGAAGTGGGATGCTAGGCCTTTTTTTTTTTTTTTTTTTTTTTAAGGTTGCTGTCAGTCACAGTGATTTTAGAACACATGAATTGGTCACCTCACCTAGTGGAGAAAATACTCTCATTTATTTAAGGAAATGGTGTTTTATTTCTCCTAAAAAAAAATCTCACAAAGTTGAAAATTTGGTACCAATTCTAGTTCCTTGGTGTAAAAAAATAAAAGTTTATTTAAAAAATAATATTTAGTAAACAATAAAGTAGTTTCTAAAATTTAGGACACAGCTTTATATGAGACTGTACAGATTGCCAAATATCTCTTGCTTATCGCCTAATAAGTCTTAAGCTACTTAATAAGAAATACTATGAAATTTATTAAAGTATCGATTGAATATCACCTGACTTTAAGTATACCTGAAAGAAAGGTCAAGGTTTGTTTTTGTGTTGTTTTTATTTTATTATTTGTGTGTATAGTGTGTGTGTGTGTGTGTGTGTGTGTGTGTGTGTGTAGAACAACAGGGGTGTAGGCCAGAGGTGCGGGGAGTAAAAGGATTCACCAGAGACAGAGTGGGGAGCAGAATAGGCAGATCTACTGAAATACACTGCTGAGGGGAGCAGCGGGCAAGACAGGAGAGGTCTGCTGAGCCATGTGTGTCACCTCCCTGGCCAGGGATTGAACTCAGGACTGTGCAGTGATAGCTCTTAACCATTAGGCCACCAGGGAGGCCTCTTATTTTATTATTGACTGGAAAAATTTTTCAATATGCAAATGTTTTTCTTCCAAAGCTGTTCCATTGTGATCTCAAAAATCCATGTTAAGTACTTTTCCGGAGAATTTCTTTTCTTAGAGCCATGAAAAATTTACCTAAGTTTCGGGCAGTGAACTTCTTGATGTTCTGGAAGTATTAATTTGCAATGAGCAGAGAATGCATCCTGGCAGGAGGCTGGGGTCATTTAAAGAGATTGGACAGAACATCCCTACCGCATGGGGTTTGCCCAATCCCGGGTCTGCACATTCTCCTGCGGGCAGCCCTGCTGCTGCTGCCGCCGCTCCTGTCCCTCACGGAGTGTTGTCTTTAACTATACCCTGGCTCATGTCATCCACTCTGTCCATCAACAGTTGTACATAGATTTCCCCCAAATGATTGTAAGATGAGCAATTTATGTTTATCTGCTATACCTGACTTCTTATAAAGCGCCCACATTAGGACGTGGGTCAGATTTCTATTATAATTGACACTTCTTCAAATGCACATTGAAAGGTGATACTTGCCTTTTTCAATACTTCAGGACAAAAATCCTTCTCTTTACAAGCTTCCATCTCTTTAGGTGTCAGTCCACATGTCTTCTAGGAGAGACACCTTGGCGATTTATTTGGGCCCATACATGAGAATGACAGATTCCTCAGTGGCATGCTGGCAAGGCACGGAGAAGCCAGGAGCACCCAGGTGACTAACAAGCCATGGTATGTGGGCTAGTAACAGCCCGTGTGGAAATGACCGATGTGAACGTGGTGAGGGTTGTGCGTCACTTCCATCTGATGCTGGACTTCCCCAAAGTCAGCACTTTTCCTCCATGAGCTGGAGGAAAGGAAAGCAGTGGGTTATTTCCCGACTGTTTGGTACATCCAGGCCCAAACCATCTCAGTTCCTTGACCTTGCTAATGTTTAGTTATCTTTATTATGTTTATTTATTTTAGAGAAATAGACATGGGGAAGCATTTATTGAGGAGAAAAGGAACAGAAACAAAGAGGGACTCCCAGGCTTGCCGAAGCAGGGAGGGGCAAAGACGCCCTGTTTAATTATCTGCAACACACCTAGCTGTCTGTCTGCGCTCGCTTCACAGCCAGATTTCTGGAGCCCCTCTTGCCCTGCTGCACCGGCGGTGGAGCTGAAGAGGTGGCGGCAGAGCCAGTGCCTTCCTGGCTTTCCCTGCAGGATTCCATCTTTCCAGCCAGCCAGGAAGAAAGAGCTGCTTTATGTCCTGAATGCTTAGTTTTTAAATGTCCCCCAGCTGTGATTGCTGTGTGCTAGGCCTGGCTAGCAGCTCAAGGCATGATATTCACTGAGGCAAAGCTCAGTGTTAATAGTAATGTATTAGTAGTATCTATTGATAGGTAATAGTAATCTATTAATAGTAATCATTGTTGATAGTAAATCTATTTTTCACCTAGTGTTCTCTGCAACATTTGCAATATTGTTTAGATGCTTCTCATCAAATCAGATTAGACTATCATTGTTTTTAGTCATCACATGACTGACAAAGGCTCATACTTGGGAGTAGAATTGTTACCTCCACTCTCTTGAAATTCATGTATGCTTACAGAATTTGTACTATCTTCAACTAAGTTACTTTGTAGGAAAGTCTGCATGCCTCTTACCAGTTTGTGGGGCGAGGCTAATAGCAATGAAACTAGATAATATCTGTGACTCCTCCACTTAACTGGGCAACCATAAATCTAGTAGTGGCACTGCACAAAGCAAGGAGGAAATAAGCATGTGTGGGAATGAAGGCAACCCCTGCCGCAGGACACCTGCCTGCCTTCCTGACATGTAAATGCCTGGCACATGGATCCAATGAAATTGCTAGTGTTTGCCCATATTACACATTGATAAGATCTAATTTTGAAGATAATCTATATATTAAATAGAAATACTAATTTTCTTCCTGTACCCTAATGGAGTATCTTGTATACCATACAGGTACATACCCCTCACTTTCAAGTTGGCTGTTTTAGAGACTCTCCAGAGGAAAGCCACGAAAAATGTAAAATACTCTAAAAATCATAAATGATTTAAAGCAATACGTAGTATTAAAGAAAAATTGGAAAATGCCAGTAAATGAAAAAGACAAACAATTCCAGGAAAATAAGTCTCTGTGTAGTTTCTTTAGAATATGATGGACTCTATCAGTTGGGGGTCTTACCTGTAAGAACAGAAAGCAGCCTGCTAACCTGAAGCAGGGAGGATTTCTGAAGACACCTGGGCTGAGGAAGGGGTGCTGACAGAATGCACAGCAGCCAAGCGGGCTTCCAGGGGCACAGAGGCAGGAAGATGAGAGAGAAAACGGCTCATAAACAGCACAGGCCGCCAAGGGCTCCTGCTGCAGTGCTCGCCTTGCTCTGGCTCAGGACAAAGTCCGGGAGAGACAAGTGCAAGCTGAGAAGGCTCCTCTGCATCCGTCAGTCACAGAAGGTGGATCATTCTCCGGAATCATCCAACTGGCGGCTACACCCAACTGGGAGGACAAGATACTCTAGTAAGAAATAAGGGTGCTCTGGTATGTGTAAATAAAAATAAAACTTAAAAAAAAAAAAGAAAAAAATAAGGGTGTGACTGGGGAGAAGAAATAAACATAATAAATACCCATTGCAGGAGCATATTATACATGCTATTATGCAATCTGCATTTTAAATTTGTAGATCATAAATAATCTTTCTGTGCTAAGGTATGGTTACCTAAAATACAAAATTTTTAATCATTAAATAGTGTCCAATTATTTAGATGCTTATTTATTTAATCAGTTCCTTACATTTAAACAATTTCCACATTTACTCTATTATGACAAATTGTGATGACCATCTAGGTAGTTACATCATTAATTATTTTCTTAGAATACATTTCTAGAAGTGGAACTGTTGGGTCAACTTTAATGAGGTGGGGACCTGTTTTTAAGAAGGTTTTTTGTTTAAAGATTTATTTATTTATGCATGCAAGAACTGGGGTACAGGCCAGAGGTGGGGGGAGTGAGAGGATTCACCAGAGACAAAGTGGGGAACAGACAGGAAGATTGACTGAAATACACTGCTGAGGGGTGCAGAGGGCAAGTCAGAAGAGGTCTGCTGCGCCATGTGTGTCACCTCCTTGGCCAGGGATAGAACTCGCGCTGCAGTGGCTGGGAATTGCTTCATAGTGCTGTGTCTTAACCCCTCGTGCCACTAGGGAGGCACCTTAACTAAGGTGTTTTTAAGCTGTCCCCAAATAAGATTATCCCCACATCTCAAATCCTCATCAGCATACCTTTTTTAATTTTACCAATTTGATAGGAAAAAAAGTATATTTCACTAATTTTTCTTAATTGTGTTTTGTTGATAACTTGTGCTTTCTAAAGGCCCATGACAATGTGTATTGGATCAATTGGATTAGCTCCAGGAGTCACCAAATTTAAGCCTCACAGGTTGTTTCCTCTCAGACAGAAATAAGAACCCTTCAGCTTGCTGTGAAATGCAGCTCACAGAGCACACCATTACAGGCAGAATCTGAATTCTAAAGGTACACTTGCATTCTGAACAATTATCGCTTGGAAGTGATTAGTGAGAATGAGCCACTGTCACACTGAACACTTAGCACAAAATATCACAAATATCCAAGCAAAGAAATGGAACTAGGGAAATAAACATGCAAATAGGAAGTGGAAAATGATCACCAAAGCCATAACAAGGGGCAGCTGACCATCTGCTGCCTCTGCCAGTTTCTTAGGATGTGAACATATTTCCTACTGCAATTCAATCACTCAGTCACTCACATTTGTTGAATTTCCACTATGTACCAGACACCGTTCTGGACACCAGAGATGCCAAAATGGAGATGAGAAATAGTCCTAGTCCTTAAGAGATTTCGGCAACATTAGCAAATTGCTTTGAGACCAGAGCAGAATGCAAGCAGCTCAGTCCATGGGATGTCATAGAGAAAGTGACAGGATGAACTATGAAAATTTTTTTTGCTCATTTTGGCAGTATTGCTGCCAACAATACATGGGAGGGAATGTTCCAGATTGAGACGGCTTGAGACTCACAGCATGACTTAGGGGAAGGAGAAGACCTATTTCTGGGTTCAAACTATGCCAGGTACTGTATGTGTGGCCTAGGGAAGTCATTCGATGTGCCTGTACTTCTGCTATAAAATGGCAGAATCGCATCTGCCTTGCAGGTGTATGATGCGCATTAAGGTCTCCTGCTTAGGACTCAGTATGTGGTATCTGTCATTACAAAACACTCAGTAAATATCTGTTGAATGGTGAATATAATTATTTTCTCTGTATAGTAAATCTTTAATTATATAATTATTTGGGGTCCATACTTATAGGATTTCTGGAAATAGGGAAAGCTGTTTTCCTGTGTTAGTGGCCTCAGGGATTTCATTAAAAGGGTGTACATGTCATTTTAACTTCATTCACGGAACAAACATTTATTGAATGACACTCTGTGCTAGGAATTGTTCTAGTAAACAAAACAAAGTTCTTACCTCTATGGAACTTAAATTATAGTTGAGGAGATGGGCAATAAATCGATATATGCCACAGGGATAAGCATTGTGAAGAAAAAGAGCAAGATAAATGCTAAGAGAGTGACTGTTCTAACTAGAGTGATATGGGAAATCCTCTAAGGAGATGGCATTTGAATAATAACCTAAAAGAAAGGTGGGAGCATTGAGAAGAGCAATGCCTGCAGAGAAAACATTAGTTTTAAGTTTTTGGCAACCCCCAAAATCAGCCAGGAGGCCATGGAGCATGTAGTAGTCTGAATAAAGAGAGAGAAGCAGGAGTTGGAGAGACAGGCAGGGCCTAGAACATGGTGGGCCATGTATGCCAGAAAAATGATTTTGGATGTTTGCTCAGAGCAGGTGCTGAGTAGTTTGGATGGGTGGGTGGGCTGGCATATGAGAGATGACATCCCAGGCCAGGGAGATGAAGGCAGGTGTGGTGAGGAGTGGCTGGATTGGGGGTCTGTTTGGAAGACAGAACCAAAAGGACTTTCTGATGGACTGGATATGAATGGAGTAGAAGAGAAACTACAAAGAGGAACAGAAGGCTTAGGGAGGGGATGGCAAATGTGGTGGGAAAGTTGTAAAATTGAGAAGCCAATTTAGCAACCAGGTCAGCTATCCAATTCTGGGGCACTGGGGAAACTGGGGTTGGAATAGATGGTCTATCGGGGGTGTGAGCCACAGGATGAGAGGGGATCATGTACGGAAGGAGTGTGGATAGGGAAGAGGGGGGCTCTGAGGATTGAAGCTGTGGCAAACAAATTTAGAGACAGGGAAATGAAGAAAGGCAAGTGAACGTGACACAAGGGAACATCATGTCAGGGCAGCCCTGACCCTACTGTGTCCTCCCCCAGGCCCTGTACCAATGAATGATTCTGTTTAGACTCTTACCTAGTTCTTTCTTTTTAGTGGCCCCTCAGATTCCCTGAAACAAATTGAACTCACTCAATTACCAAACAATGCAGGTATTTTATATCCGATTCAACGACAGTTCCAATTTTTACTTGCTTATGAAATCCAATATGCCTTCTCGTCACATTCTTAGTGAATCATCATTTTCCAGAATTTCCCAATTTTATTTCAACTCTTGTGACCTTCAGTCCTGATCATCACTCTTATCTGAGTAGAAGGGAGTTAAAGCAGGGCCTGAATGGCTTTGTCTTTGCTTGTGTTAGAAATTAAAGAGGCTGGGCCTCCCCTGGTGTCGCAGCGGTTGAGCGCTGGGCTGCGAAGCTGCCCGTAGCCTCTGTAGTGCCGGTTTGATCCCCGGCCACCAGCGAGGGTCCCACATGGCGCACAGACCTCTCCTGCCATGCCTGCTGCTCCCCCTCAGCAGTGTATTTCGTCAGTCTGCCTGTTCTGCTCCCCACTCCGGCTCTGGTGAATTCTCTCACCCTCCTGTGCTTCTGACTGTACCCAGTGCTTGTATAAATAAATAAATAAATACAAAAAAACAAACTTAAAAATAAAGAAATTAAAGAGGCTAATCTAGACAAACCAGTTGGCAGCCACCCAAACTAAGCCATTACAAAAATTGTGTGTCTAAAGGCAGGTGGGAAGATTTGGGGGATTCTTAATTTTAAAATATCAAGAAGGAATTATAACAGGGTAGTCCCCAGGAAACAGGGTAGAGCTGAGCAAGGAAGAGAGAAGGCTGGGGAGGAGACTGAAGAAGGAAGGAAGCAGGATGCAGAGCCAGAAGGAGACCTGGAGGAGGCATATGGAGCAGAGAGACACGTGAAGTAACTGTGCTTGCTTTTCTTGGTCCTGGACTGGTTAAAACAGATGTGGGTGAGAGTTTAACAATGGAAGCTTTGATTTTAATTTTGCTCTTTTCCAGAATATGCAGGCTGTGGCAGGCTTTCGGGCCTCAGAGGCTCTGCTTTGGACCAACCCTGTTTGGCTGGACATTTACCCATGAAGGTGCTTGATTTGGAAACTGTATTCTTCCTTCCCCTTTTCTATATTGCACACTAATTGTGTAAAGTTTCATTTCCATTGAAGGTCTTATGCACTAGAATATGTTTTCTCTTGACACAGAGAAAGGAAGAACCTATTTAGAACGTGCAGGTTTGGGGGTCTTGGGGTGCCCCTCTCCCTGCTCTGTAACAATTAACGAGTGATCTATGATTCTTAGGAGTGAAACGTAGCCCTCACACTCTTGTGCTGAAACATCACTCATTCTTCTAAGTCAAGTCTAAACCCAATCCCCTATTTTGGTCAATTTTATTAGGAAGAGTCTTCAGTTTTCCTGGTGTCACACAGAATCTACATAGAATCTCTAAAACCTAGGAATAGTTACCAAGAGTGTGACAGCCAGACGTTTTCTTCTCCACGTGAGAATTTCTGTCACCTTCTCAGGCCACTGTATGGAAAACTTGAATGACGCTTGTGAGGAAACCAATCGGAACCTGAACACATTCTCTAAAAGTGGGACTCTGCAACATATATATATTTTTAAAGGGAATGTATTGACATGATGGTTGTTAACACTACAAGGAAACTGTAGTAGAGAAAGTTGATTAAAGTCAAACCACAGCTCTAAAAGGGAAGTTCTTCTTCCCTCTCACTTACCTGCCAGTTAACAGTGGAGCCTCCAGCCTGACAGGGCTGCCCTGAAATTAGAACACTGCAATCCTCTGACAGGGTCATAGGTTAGAGGTCAGAGGTCTATCTCTCCTGCCTCCCCACTTCCCAGGCTCAGAAACCCCACCTGCCCTTTCCAGACAATTCAGCTACTTATTTGTTTGTTTGAGTAAAGTCTTTTGAAAACAAAGGCCTATTGATTTTGTACTGTTTGCAAAAGAAGCCCACTTCTCTGGGATGCAAAGCACGTTTGCCCTCTTGAG
Organism: Talpa europaea; assembly: GCF_964194135.1. Classification (NCBI taxonomy): domain Eukaryota; kingdom Metazoa; phylum Chordata; class Mammalia; order Eulipotyphla; family Talpidae; genus Talpa; species Talpa europaea. Next base: position 64,447,398 of record NC_140082.1, on the reverse strand, counting down.
GAGGTGGTGAGAAGAGGAATTGCTTTATCTCATAGCAATAAGAATAATAATAGCTGTAAGAATAATAAGAATAGTAACAACAAAATTAATAACTCTATAAATTATCCTTCCAGACAGAAAGGAACTTCCCATTTTGAAGTTACTATATACATGTTTTTGTAATATGTTTTGTTATGGAGACTTAGCCATCAATTCAGGGCTAATCCTGTCTTGCTCTCCAGGTATCACCTCCCTGCTCATAATTCTGAAACAAATCCAAGACATCATTTTATGATTTTTTCCAGCATTATTATATTTTAAATTATATTAAAATTATATTTAAAAAATAAGGACTCTTTAAAATGTGTAGCTATGAAAATAATATCACTCTTCAAAAGTAATGGGTGCTACATGTTTATCAATTATCTCTGTGGTGTTCAAATCAGTGATTTTCCTATCAATATAATGAGTGTATTTTTGAATATGCTTGCTTGAATTAAATGTCAAAAAATATATAATGTAATTGGCTGATATGTTTTCCAAGTTTCCTGTAATGTATGATTTTTGCTTATAGCTGTTTTCTTCTCTTGAAACTTAAATAAACTAAGAAACCAAGTTGCTTGTCCTATAGAGATTCCCACAGCCTGGATGTTGCTCTTTGCGTCTGCTTGGTGTGTACAATCAAAGGGGTTCCTTTGTCTTCCCCATGAGTAAATTGATGGAGAAGATGGGGATACAGGAGAGTTGTAGGAGAGAGAGAGTTGTAGGAGAGTTACTTAGGAATGACCTTTGCAAGGACCCAAACACCAGTTTGGGTCAATAAAAAACTTTCTATTAAGAAATTTCAAGACAAAAATTTGAAGAAAGAGAACCCCATGTAGCCATCATCCACTAACAAATATCCAATCTTGCTTTATCTATTCCCTCGCCATCAACAATTCCCCTCACCCCACTGGATTATGTCCAACTAAGTTTCAGACATCACCGTTTGTCTGTAAGCACTGTGGACCAAGCATAGAAAATTCTACATTTTGCTCTGCCGGAAAATATCTACCTCCACTGTGCCAGGGCCTCCTCCAGAGGTTGGAGTCTGCAGAACAATGACTCTTGTTCTCTGTGAGAAACCCTGTGTTGAGAAACAAAGGAAATCACCGCAAAGTCCACAGGCTGAGCCCCCGTCATGTTTGGGAGTTGCAGGAAAAAGGAGAATGAATTAACAGCCTGACTGTGCCTTTTTGGGGTACTTTTAGGATAAGAGATTCAAATGACCTTTGGTTCCTACATCTGCCGGAACACAGATAGCTCTGCCTAATTGCTCTGTAAGATCTCGGGATTGCTTTGAAGTTATGAACAGCATTTCTCCTTTAATAATTTACTAAGTTTGTGAGAAAACAACCTCCCTCAGTTAATTGAAAATGTTAGAAATTAGGTAGCTTTCTTTCCTTAAGAAAAAGCAGTTAGGGCCTCCCTGGTGGTGCAGGGGTTAAAGACGCAGCATTATCAAGCTATCTCCAGCTACTGCAGCACCAGTTTGATCCCGGCCAGGGAGATACCTACATGGCACAGCAGACCTCTCCTGACTCACCCACTGCTCCCCTCACAGTGTATTTCAGTAGATCTGCCTGTTTTTCTCCCTATTCTGTCTCTGGTGAATCCTTTCACCCCACCCCCAACACCTCTGGCCTGTATCCTAGTTCTTTTATGCAAAAATAAATAAAATCTTTTTTTTTTTAAAGCACTTATTTATTCTTTCTCTGTATGGAACTTACCTCTACAAAGGAGGCCAAACTCCATGGGTGGGAACCAGTCATTCAGAGAAATCTGATATTGGTCTTCTGAGCACAGGTCTGCAGTTTGATTCTAAATAACCTTTTAAATAAATTTCCTTTTTAATAAAGTTTGAATTCACTTCAAAGCAATAATTATTTCAGTTGACAGGACTTTGACATCTTCAACAATTAAGGACCTACTTCCCTTTTTTCCACAGAAATATGAAACCATTATCATATCTAAGAAAAATTAGCAGTGATTCTCCAGTATAACCTGATACACAATTATTGCTTCCCTTTCCATGATTGTTTCATAAATGTCTTTTCAGTTTGTTCCAATCAGGATTCAAACAGGGTCTGCACTTTGCATTTGGTTGATGTGCCTTTTTAATCTGGAACACTTCCTCTTCCATTTTGTTCTCACCATAATTTGTTGAAAAGCTTCGTCATTTGGGTCTATAAAATTTTCCACATTTTGGATTTGTCTGATTGCATTTCTGTGGCATTGTTTGACATGATTCTCTATATTTCCTGTAGACCGATTGCTTTATCTGGAGGCTTGATCAAAGTAAGGGTCAGTTTTGTTTGTGCTTTCACTTTTCTGAAAATCAACTTCTTTGGGGATGGTGTATTTTTATTGCCTTTTCTCAGAAGGCACATAATGTCTGAATTATTTCTTTTTATCACTTGCACAGGTTCAGTTGCTCTCAGCCTGATCTTGCCAACATAGAGTTCCCTATCATCATTTCCATAATACTTGCCTATAAACATTATTTATTAGGAGTTGCAAAATGGTGATTTAAAAAATTTTCTATCATTCCTTCTGCATTTATGCACTGGTATTCCTCTCTTAAGGATAATTTCCTTCACGGCTACTTGGTTTATTTTAATGTAGTTGGTACAGCAAGGGTGCAGTGATTCTCTTGGTTCTTTAATTTTTCAAAAGAAATTAATCTTGATTTGTTTTTTAAAACATGTGCTTTATTTTTATAATTGTGTGTGTTACAGGTAGGGCTTGGAGTTTCCTGAATCAGAAGTATGACCCCCATGTGGCATGCAAGCTAGCCAAAGCTGCACCGGGTGACATTCTTCTTACCTTATTATTTTCTGGTGATTACAGTGTTTGCATTAGCAGTTACACTGCTATTTCTGTCACAGTGCATCTATCTTTTTTTTTTTTTTCATGTGGGTGGAAGTGAGGTATTTGGACCTGACCTGATATAATAAAGTTGTCACCGTTTGATAAAACAGGTTTCAAACATTACAGGGCTATAAGGAAAAAAAGATGATTTAGAATAACTATTTATGTAGATGATAATAGTGCAGCAAGAATTCATAATAACTGAGTGTTATTCTTCCCTAACACAGTAAACAATCAAGGAATACACACATATATTTTAATTTTGATATTTATATATTTCAATAATGTATCCTTTAAAAATAAGAAAACCACTCACACAACTCAGGTTTGCAACTTATTTCTCTTTCTTCTGTTATTTAAGTTTAGTCATTCCACAAGACACAAGACACCACTGAATTTGGAGTTTCTAACCAGGTAGAAATTATAGTTAATTTCTGCAATTATCAGGATTAACAAGATAGTTTCAAAATTCTCAACCTAGGAATTAGGAATTTATATGTTAGAGAAAATAAAGATTTGTAACTTTCAAAGATTTGTAACCTAACTCCAAAAAAAGGTTGCATTTCTAATTTCTACATGGACATTATCCAAATACTCAGGATCCTGTGAGCAACAAAGCAACAGAGTCATTTGATTTGAGTTGTTGGTTATCAGTGCTAGCTACAGAGAGAAGTGGAAACCGTGGACCCAAAAGATTAACAACAGTCACAATCAATAATGGTTGAAAACCACACCGAGAGGAAGGTGAACAGGGACAAACCTATCATGGCTTCATATGATTGTATATTGCAAAATTGGAGGTAGGGCCAACAGTCACAATGTGGAAAAATAAATGTGTGCTGCAGGTTATAGACTTTATGGTGCCAGGTGAGAGTCAGGCTGTTCACTGAACCAGGCACTGTCAGACTCTGTACTACTCCCCGTTTTTAATTTTTTGAGGAACAGCCATGCTTTTCTCCATAGTGGTTGTTCCATTTTTGCAGTTGTGCTAACAATGCAGCAAGGCAGACGTTTCACCATATCCTTGCCAACACTTGTTATTTTCTGATTTTTTTGATGGTGCCATCCTGCCAGGCAGTCTGATCTGCATTTCACTGATGCTCAGTTATGCCGTTGACCATCCTTTCACATGCTTGTCCATTTCAATATAATTTCTTGGAGAAATACCTAGTCAAGTCCTTTGTGCACTTTTAAATTGGGCTATTCGACTTTTGGTTGCTAAGTTGCGGGAGTTCTATATGTTGTCTGAATGTTAACCCCTTAAAATATAAAAATATTTGAAATAGTTTCTCCCATTTCATAGGTTGCCTTTTCACTTTGTTGCTTTTGTCCATTGACACATAAATGTTTTTAAGTTTGATGAGGTCCACTTGTATATTTTTGCTAGAGTTGCCTGTGCTGGGCAGTGATTCTGTGTCCACAGAAAAATAATAAGCGTAAATGGCGGGAGATAACTCACCCTCCAGAGCCTGGCCACCTTGGTTCCTTAAAAGTCTTTTGCACTGTGTTGACCTCATACAAAAACAGTTATTCTAACAGTAAAATGGGTTTATTCAGAGACAACAGAAAAGAGAGCAGATAGGAAAGTATATGGCAAGATCAATGAATCAAAGCTTATCAGCCCCTATGTCACCCCGGAGGACATCCTTCCCTGTCCCTGTGGAGGCCAAATAGCATCACTTCCCATGGGAGATGCAAGACCAGTTGGGTTCAGTGCTTGCTGACTGAACACGTGTGGACTCTCTCTACCTCCTGACGTCATTTAAGTAGTGTTTCTCCATATTGATGTTCACAACTGACACAACTGAAGGGATTTGCTAGGTTTTAATGCGGACCTATCCACCCTAAAATGGGAGGAGGAAGTTTCTTACTGGCAAGTACCCAGTTCAGCTGTAATAGACAAGTTTACAGAGTGCTGAGAAAAGGATCCCTTCCCTCCTTAGTAAAAACAGCAAAAAATAAATGCATTTGCAAACTTGTAAAAACCTAGCTTCACAATTGTACAGAACCTACAAATAACTACATCCTAGGAAAGCTAAGTCTTTGCATATTTGCTGCTGAAGGTTAACTTTACAATTTACTTTCTGTCAATAGAGAATAATGAGAAAGAGCAGCAAAGACATAAAAACAGCCAGAGAAGAGACAGACTTTCCTTTCTTCACCCCAGTCTTGGGTGTTTGTTAAGTGCTCATGTGCACTGAGTTGGAACTGCTAAGGGCATGTGGGTGTGGTGGAGCCAGAAAGCAAAGGTAGACTGCAGAGGACAGTGGTAAGCCCGATCCTCTGCCAGCCTGCTGGCAGCGCAGGAAAGTGTATTTATAGCCAGACCAATGAATCAAAGCTTATCAGCCCCCTATGTAACCACAGAGGACATCCTTCCCTGTCCCTATGGAGGCCAAATAGCATCACTTCCCATGGGAGATGCAAGACCTGTTGAATCTGGCAGAGGGTTTGCAAAGGAAAAGGTGGCTCCCTTACCCCCTCAAGCTCCCAAAAACCGTTGGCAAAAATGGTGGAACTAAAAACAGCTTTTTTATAGTGGATGTTTCTAGGACTGTAAAAAGTAATAGATTAGTGAAGGTTGTGTAAACATAGTTTACTTTCATGATATCTGGTGGATTTGGCTCTATATTATCTCTTGAAAATATTTCCAGTGTCTACTTTCTCTAGTCATTCTTTCCTTCTTACTGTGATGTTTCCTCTCTAAACCACGTAACATCTTTTGTACCTATGCCCATGGAAGAGAGCACGGCAGCACGACCCGGGACTACACGCAAGCCATCTGGTCAGCATCAGTGAATCTCAATGTTCCTATTGCCATTTTATGCAAAAGATCCTTATCACTTCACTTATTTTGCTTAAAGTTATCTTTAAGATTATGGACATTTAAAAGAGATATCTTGGGCCTCCCTGGTGGCACAAGGGGTTAAGATGCAACTTATGAAGCTGTCCCCAGCCACTGAAGCACAAGTTCGATCCCCGGCCAGGGAGCAACCCACATGGCACAGCAGACTTCTTCTGACTTGCCCGCTGCTCCCCTCAGCAGTGTATTTCAGTCAATCTGCCTGTTCTGTTCCCTGCTCTGTCTCTGGTGAGTCCTCTCATCCCCACCCCCCTGCACCTCTGACCTGCGCCCCAGCTTTTGTATGCATAAAAATAAAATAAATTAAAAAAAAGAGATATCTATAGCTAAGTAAGAGGTTATTGAAAATTTTGCTGTATAAGTCTTACTGTCTATGCGAACTTATATGCTTAGAGAGACATGTGAAAGCACGTGATTTTTAAACTTTTTAAAAAAAGTTTTTTTTTATTTATACATACAAGAACTAGGGTGTAAGCCAGAGGTGCAGGGGGTAAGAGAATTCACCAGAGACAGAGTGAGGAGAAGAACAAGCAGATCGACTGAAATACACTGCTGAGGGGAACAGCGGGCGAGACAGGAGAGGTCTGCTGCGCCATGTGGGTCAGCTCCCTGGCTGGGGATTGAACTCAGGCTGCAGTGGCTGGTGATAGCTTGATAGTGCTGAGACTTTAACCCCTTGCACCACCAAAGAGGCCCAATTTTTAAACTTTTTAAATGATTTTTAACTGTGATAAAATATATGTAGTGCAAAATTTACTACTTTAACCAGTTAATGCATGTAGTTCAGTGCACCAACTACATTTGTGTTGTTTTGTGACCATCACCACCACCAAATGGAAACTCTACACACATTAAATGATAACACTGTTCTCTCTACTTTTTGGAGTGATTTTTATAATAAAAATGTATATTTTGAAAAACAGGACACACCTTACATCGATCATTAAATAATATGTTTTTTCATTGTGCTGTGCTTCTAAGATCGTGTTTCTGTGAAGCAGTTTCCCTCCATGGCTAAAATAAAGTTCATCACAGTGTCTTGCAAGTGAATCAGTCGATGAGACACAATTGAAATATCAGCTTTATGAGATTTCTAGGTATGCCTTTATAAAGATTCTGAGAATCCTAGTGGCGCAAGGAGTTAAGTCTCGGCACTATCAAGCTATCGCCAGCCACTGCAACATGAGTAGGATCCCAGGCTCGGTGACCCACATGGCGCAGCAGACCTCTCCTGACTCACCTGATGCTCCCCTCAGCAGTGTATTTCAGAACATCTGCCTGTTCTGTTCCCCGCTCTGTCTCTGGTGAATCCTCTCACCTTTCGCACTTCTGGACTACATCCCAGTTCTTCTACGCAAAAATAAATAAAAATAAAAAAAAATTATCTAGAGTGTGGAAGTTACTGACCACAGATCAAACCCAGCAACTGGATTAAATCCTTATATTACTTTGTTGTCTTTTCATTTTCTTACATTTGACTAAGTAGTATTTTTATAAGGCCAACTATTTGCTCTGCACTGTACCAGGCACTGTACAAAATACAAAAGTTGAAACTGTCATAATCATTCAGAGCAATAATGTGGCTCCTGGAAATGTAAGAGAAAGAAGATATTCCAGTTTGCCATTTAGAGCTGACTACAAAAACCATGATGATTTCCAATCTAAAATTAATGTGCCAGGTCTCCCCTGGTGGCGCAGCGGTTGAGCACTGGGCTACAAAGCTGCCCACAGCCTCTGCAGCGCCAGTTCAATCCCCAGCCACCGGCGAGGGTTCCACATGGCCCACAGACCTCTCCTGCTGCCCGCTGCTCCCCTCAGCAGTGTATTTTGTCAGTCTGCCTGTTCTGCTCTCCGCTCTGGCTCTGGTGAATTCTCTCACCCTCCCGCACTTCTGACTGTACCCAGTGCTTGTATAAATAAATAAATAAATCTTAAAAAAAAATTAATGTGCCACTTAGACACATATAAATGTTAATATGTTCAAATATAAAAACAACCAAATTCTGGGTTGAAAGTAACAATAATGATATTAACACCTGACAGTCATTAAGCTTTAACCAAGTGCCAAACACCGCACTAGCAAGGCACTGTACTCACATTATCTCATTTAATCCTCACTGAAACCCTACAATTAGCTACTGTTTTTCCCTTTTACAGTGGAAAAAACTGACACACAAAGAGATTAAGGGCCTGGTACTAGGAAGCGATGAAATAGGGATTACATCCTAGATCTATATGACATCAGGGTCCAAGCTTGACATTTGTCCTCGTTGTCAGGACAACAGTTGTTACACCATTATGTCATATAGGGTGTCTAGTCTGGAAATAAAAATGAGTTGATTTTGCATAGCTATGTTCTATTTTTCATTAAAGTGAGCATGGAAGGGGAGTATTTTTTTAAAAGAGTGCATAATGTTTTTATAACACTTGGTCACTCCTAATAAGTCTGTCACTAGTATGCCGCCCAGGGCTCTTTTTTAAAATTTGTTTTCCTAGGACACCCCTAGCGACTGTCACATGTGTTCTCCCTGTCGAAACCCAAAGCTGAGCGGCTGGCCAGGGGGCCCATTTCATTGGAGGCCGAGAACTTGCTCAAGAGGAAATTTGGGGATGCTTGAAAAGCCTGCCTGATTGGTAATATATGGTGGAGTTGGGACATTTTTTCCCCCTAAAAAATGTGTTAAAGGGAGATGCTACTAATCAACTTATTTCAATTATTATTTTAAAAAATTATTGCCCATCTTTAGCAGTGGGGAAAGTTATTTTAAGGATCCTCAACCCCAACTGTTACATTTGGGAAAGCAGTTCTCAAGAGATTTCAGGGGTAAGCTCTTAACAGGAACTGCAATTGGCAGGACCTGGCAACAACTGATCATCTTTCCCCAGACAGCTCTTTGCCATATTTGGAATGTGGGTCTCATTCATTCTTTCACTCACTCACTCATTCATTTGTTCATTAGCAAGTTCTTTGAGGGAGGAGCACCAAACTATGTAGCAGGGCTCACAGATTAACCCCCAGAACCTGTCTTCACAGGGTTTGCTGTCCTGCATGGGAGACAGTATGTGAGTAGGAAAATCACAGCCCTACTGGCCAATGCTGTGGCCAAGTGATGGCCAAAGAGCTGCAGGAGCTCAGAAGACAAAGCAACACCTCTGGCTTCGGGAGTCTGGAAATCCTATTATCCTAGAGGATAAGAGGAAGTTTCCAGACAAATGTTGAAGGAAGGAAGTTGTTTTAGGTAGAGGTAACATCTGCAAATACATAAAGCCTCCAATGAGCTAGCTTTGGCCTCATCCAACAGATACACGCATCAAAAAATGAGAAATCCCCTAGGGGCAAGAGAAAGTGAGTTTCCTGTTTCTACTCTGTATTACAAATTTTTAACTTTAGCTAGGAGGCGTTCATCTTGGAGCTAGGCAAGGAGTGTTTCTGCAGTGGGCTGTGTCTTTAACATTAGGAAAGTTAAAAAAAAATAAATTTTTCAACTTTACTTATATTTCTCTAAAGTTTTCAACCACCTTGAGTATCTGGCTAAAATCTTTGTCTGAAACTCCAGACATAAAGATAAATATTATCAAGTAACATAAAAGCTGGTCTTGAGAACTATTCTATCAACTAGTATACAGATGACCTGCATAATAAAATCCTGGTTATTATTTTTTCAGGAGTTTTATAAAGTGATTTTTTATTACTTTTTAAAATTAACTCTTTTTATTGAGGTAACATTGGTTTACAACTTTGTATAGGTTTGAGGGGTATACCTTCATACCTACTCAAATGTATGCTATCATACCACACCCACCACCAAGGCACCCATATTCCTTTATCCTAGTCCACTGGGCCACCTTCCACCTTTGCTTTTCACTCTTCACCATTCCCTCTGGCAACCTCTGTTCTTCAGTGAGATTTCAAGGGTTTGTTTAGGTTTCCTTTTGTCTGTTACTTTGTCTGATTTCTTTATATTTCACATATGAGTGAAATAATCTGGTATTTGTTTTTCTCCTTCTGATTTCATGTAGCATAATCCCCTCCAGTTCCATCTTTGTTTTCCTAAATGGCAAGATTTCATCTTTTTTTAAAAAAAAAATATAGTAGAATGGTATTCTATTGTGTATATCTACATCTTCTTTATTCCTTCATCTGTCATTGAGCACTTGGGCTGTTTCCATAGTTTGGCCTTGGTAAATAATATTTTTCTTGGCTGGCAGTTTTAACCTTTGAGCATTTTGAATGTATCCCATATCATTCTCTTTTTGCTTATAGAGTTTCTGTTGAATAATTTCATGCAAGCCTGATGAGAGTCCCTTATAGGAACCAGCTTTTATTCCTTATTTTCCTTCAATATTCTATTTTTTTGTCTTGAACCCTTGATCAATGCTTGGCATTGAATCTGTAGATTGCTTTTGGTAGGATGGTCATTTTGATTATGTTAATTCTTCTGATCCATGAGCAGGGGATGTCTTTCCATTTCTTTGTGTCTACTTCTATTTCTTTTAACAGTGTTTTAGAGTTTTCTTTGTATAGGTCCTTTACTTCTTTTGTTAGGTTTATTCCCAAGTATTTGATTTTTTTTATTTCAATAATAAAAGGAACGGTTTTCTTGATTTCTTCTTCAGATTTATTGTTTGTGTATAGGAAGGCTACTGATTTTTTTGCATTAATTTTTGTATCCTGCCACTTTCTAAACTGATTGATTAGTTGAATTAGTTTTTCTGTGGAGTTTTTGGGGTTTTCTATGTATATTATCATATCATCTGCAAATAGTGATAGTTTGATTTCTTCCTTCCCTATTTGGATTCCTTGTATGTCTTTCTCTTATATTATTGCTTTGGCTAAGACTTCCAGTATTATATTGAAAAGCAGTGGTGAGAGTGCACATCCTTGTCTTGTTCCAGATCTTAATGGAATGCTTTCAGCTTTTCACCATTGAGAATGATATTGGCTCTGGGCTTGTCATATATAGCATTTATGATGTTGAGGTATGTTCCTTTTATCCCTAGAATTTCAAGGGCCTTTATCATAAATGGGTGTAGTACTTTGTCGAATGCTTTCTCAGCATCTATGGATATTATCGTATGGTTTTTATATTTCTTTTTGTTGATGTGTTGGATTACAGTGATTGATTTTCGGATGTTGAACCATCCGTGTGTCCCTGGAATAAATCCTACTTGGTCGTGGTGAATTATCTTATGGATGCATTGTTGGATTCTGTTGGCAAGGATTTTGTTGAGGATTTTTGCATCAGTGTTCATTAGGGAGATTGGCCTGAAATTTTCTTTTTTTGTGCCCTCTTTGTTGGGTTTTGGTATTAGTGTAATGTTGGCTTCGTAGAACATATTTGGTAGTATCCCTTCTTTTTCAATTTTTTGAAAGAGTTTGTGTAGGATAGGCACTAATTCACTGCTCATCGTTTGGTAGAATTCATTTGTGAAGCTGTCTGGGCGTGGGCTTTTGTTTTTGGGTAGTGCTTTGATTACTGCTTCAATTTCGCTGCTTGTAATTGGTCTGTTTAGTTGTTCTATTTCTTCTTTGTCCAGCTTTGGATGACTCTAGAATTTTTAAAATCTCTTCTTTTGAGGTTTTTACACCCTGGCTCTCTGTTATTTTCTTATTTAAAATTTCAATTTCTGGGCCTCCCCGGTGGCGCAGTGGGTTGAGTGCAGTGCTGTGAAGTTGTCCGCAGTGCTGTGAAGTTGTTCTGCGGACATGGGTTCAATTCCTGGCTGGCCAGGGAGATACTCATATGATGTGGCAGACCTCTCGTCTCACTCATTGCTCCCCTCAGCAGTGTTTTTGGTCCATCTGCCTGTTCTGCTCCCCGCTCTGTCTCTGGTGAATTCTCTCACTTTCCTGTGCCTCTGGCTTATACCTCAGTTCTTGTATAAATAATTCTTTGAAAAAAATTTTCAATTTCTATTTTCTGTTCATTATTTTTTTCTGAGCCTATACATTTGTTTTTCTGAATTTTGTTGTATCTGATTCACTTTTATGAGATCTCTTGTATCACTCTGAATTGCCTCTCTGCCTATTTATCCTTTATCCTCTGATTTTATTTATTATGGCTATTTTGAACACTTGCTATCTAATAAGAAGATAAAATTCTTCTATTTCTGTGTGGTCGGATTTTGGATAATTGTTCTCTATTTGTGATGTCATGTTCCCTGGAGGACTCATGCTGCCAATGATACACACACACACACACACACACACACACGAGTGAATAATTATCTGTATGTATATATGTGTAGAGAAAACGGCAAGTCCAGCTTTCCAGCAACCCCTACCACAAAGAGCTGCACAGATTATAGACTCTCCCTAGGTTTTTTCTTGATTTAATGTTTCACACCCTTAATTTCCTCTCTGAATCTTAGCTTGTGCAACCAGTTTTATCACTCCATATTCACCAAAACATAGATCATCTTCCTTTTACCTTCATTTGTTTCAAAATACCCCTAACACAATTGGCCCATGTATGTGGCCAATCTTAACTAAAGGATGAAGGAATGAGTGAGAGTTGCCTATGTGGTATTTACAGCACACAATTGATGTTTTAAGATTAGCCCATTTGAAAAGAAATAACCTCACAGGCACAGTTCACATGCCATAAAATTCACCCTAATAAAGTATAGAATTCAATGAGTTTAGTGTGTTCACAGATTGTGCCACCAACTAATTACATACCATCTCATCATCCCAGAAAGAAACTCTGTAACCCCTGGAATTGCTCTTCATTTCCTCTCCTCCCATACCCTGGCAGCTAATCTCTGTTCATGGATTTGCCTGGTTTGAACATTTCAAACAAGTAAAATCATATGGTGTGTGACCTTTTGTGTTTGACTTCTTTCATGTATTACATTTTCAATTCATTTGTGTTGTAGCATGTATCAATTTTATTTCTTATATGGCTGAATAATCCATTGTATGAATATGCCAAATTTTGATTTTCCGTTCATCTGTTGATGGATATTTGTTTAGTTTCCACTTTTTGTGATATTAGCCTGTTTTAAAATGTGTCTCGACTGCACCTGCTGTGGGGAATTTCTGACAGGCTATCTTCTCCGTACACCCCAACCTCTTGCCCCCCTCAGGTTTTACACCTGCATCACTGTAATGACAGAGCTGCCATCAGTAGAGATGATGAGGACTATAGGGGGGAGCAGCTTGGGGAAGGATCAGCCAGAATTGGGTTTGTAATGTGCTGTTAGACACGTCAGCAGAGTTGTCAACAAGACAGCTGAACATGCAGGTTTGGGTCAGGGCTACAGACAGGGGCCTGGGTGTCTTCAGGGAATGAACGCTATTCAGAATGGTGAGGCTGGAAGAGACCACTAAACCATGGTGGGGGGAGCATCTAGAGAAGAGGACCCAGGATTAAGTCCTATTAAGTATTATCATTGCAGGGAGGTGGAAGAGAATAAAGCAAAATTTCATGCATCCAACACAGAATCAAGAGCCAATATCTGAAATGGTTCTATCAAGAAGTGGCAGAAATAGCAACATAAGCACATTTGAAAAATGGAAGTAAGTAAATCATGGGGTTCAAAATGGTTGTCCCAGAGGAAAGTGGTGCAATGGGGGTAGAGGAATAGGACGGATGTGTTTTAAAACTAAGTCTTTTAATATTACTTGATTTTAAATCAAGTAACACCTGTCATACAGGTATTTCTTCAATAAAGAAAATGTAAAGGACACAAAGGAGGCCTTTGCATGCACTCACACACATCAGGGTACTTTATGAGGGGGTTTTGTGGGGGTGGCTGCAGAACTTGCTGTGGCTGTATGGTCTGCAGGGGTATAATCTTTCTCCACCCAAGGACCTCACACTTAATGACATCCTACATGCAGTGCTAGGACATATTTTTACCCTATTACAAAACTTTTTTTTTGTCAGCCCAGCGAGAGAAAACCCAGAGGTCCAGAAAGGGTAAGAATAACACAGGCTATGGGGGATACGAAGAGATTCTGAAGGAGGTAACTAGAATTCTCTTCTTTCTCCTCTGCTTTCTCCTTTCTGCTGTGGGCTAGTAGAGAATGGGGGGACAAGCTCCTCCTATTTCTTTCAGACTGTAACCTCCCCAGCACATCACCCTGTTTCTACCAGGTTTATGGAAGATTTCTACTTTGAAAAATGAGAATGCTCAGAAGATCAACAAAAGCCCACATAGAAAATGACTGAAATTACTGGGTATCAGGAGAGATGATGACCTGAAAGATAAAGGAGATGCTGGGGATGAGGGGCTGGTGGATAGGGTTGACATGGGCTAAGATACTGTAATGACATGATATGTAGCTGTTTGCTTATTTTCTGTGACTTTTGCTCCAAATGAGAGGTTTCTGCCATAACACAATGAAGTGTAAAGTGTAAATCCAGCATTCATCACAGTGGGGAGTAGTGTGGGGGCTTCCAGAGGTACCATGGGCATGATGAAAGGTGGCAGAGAATGGAGGCACCTAGACCAGAAAGAAGCAGAAAGAAAACAGAAGGGGACCTTCTGGGGATGGAATGTTTGGGTTCCCCTAAATTCACATCTTGAAATCTAATCCCCAAAGTAAAGGTGTTAAGAGGTGGGGCCTTTAGGAGGTGATTAGGTCATGAGAGTGGAGCCCCTATGAGCAGTATCAATGCGTCATAAAATAGGATCTGACCCTCTTTCCACCAGGGGAAGAAATAAGAAATCAGCGGTTTGCACCCAGGAAGAGGGTCTCACCAGGACTTAACCAAACTGGCACCCTGTTCTCAGACATCCAGCTTCCAGAACTATGAAAAGGATTGTTGGTTAAGCCCTCTTGTCTGTGGTAAATTTTTGTGGCAGCTCTGAGACATGTACCAAAAGTAAGAAGTAGAGAGAGAAGGAAGCTAAGTAAGATGAGAAAAAAATAAATGATTTTAATAGGGAGGGGAGGGCCTCCCCGGTGGCACAGCGGTTGAGAGCTGGGTTGCGAAGCTGCCCACACCCTCTGCAGTGCTGGTTCGATCCTCGGCCACCAAGCAAGGGTCCCACATGGCGCACAGACCTCTCCTGCCGTGCCCGCTGCTCCCCTCAGCAGTGTATTTCGTCAGTCTGCCTGTTCTGTTCCCCGCTCTGACTCTGGTGAATTCCCTCACCCTCCCCCGCTTCTGACTGTATCCAGTGCTTGTATAAATAAATAAATAAATCTTTAGAAGGGAGGGGAATGGTTAGGACATAATAGTGCTATAGGGCAGGGTGAGAGGTAACCCAGAACCCCCAAACCTGCCCACTCTAAACAGATTCTGCTATCTGCCGATGGAGACTAAACATACTCTAGTGCACAAGACATTTAATGGGAAAGAACTTTAATACAATTAATGTGCAACAAGAAAAAGGGAAAAATAAAGTTTCCAAATCAAGCATCCGCAGTTATCCATTCCCCTCAGGGCCACTGTAGCCCCAAAGGCTGCCACAGTCTAAGGCACCTCCGGGTGGGGACCCATAGGAAAGGGGCTTAGCACGTCTGAGAAAAAAGGAACAAAATCAAGATAAAAGCTGCCATTTTTTTTAAAGATTTATTTATTTATGCATACAAGAGTTGGGGTACAGGCCAGAGGTGCGGGTTGGGGGTTTGGGGGAGTGAGAGGATTCACCAGAGACAAGCTGCCATTCTGAACCTCCCCATGGGTCTCCTGCCTACATCTGTTTCAACCAGTCCAAGACCAAGAAGCAAGCACAGTTTCTTTAAGTGTCTCTCTGCTCCATGTGCCTCCTCCAGGTCTCCTTCTGGCTCTCCATCCTGCTTCCTTCCTTCTCTAGTCTCTCCAGCTTCTTCTTCCTCCTTGCTCAGGTCCACCTTCTTTTGGGTGGAGCAGGGAACCTGGAAACTCCCCGTTCCCTGGGGACCACCCTGTTGCACTAGGAAGACAGAGGTTGACTTAGGAGCTGTGTCCTGGGTATTCAGTGGACTGACAATGAGTTATTATATTGGTGCCGTGTGACTGGCTGTTATGTAACCATCCCATGCTGGGTATGTTCATTGTCAGCTCTTGCAGATAAGAGAATTTGGAGCCTTGGGTAGTTTTGCAGTCCTTTAGTGCTGAGACAGGGGACCCAGCACACAGGCAAGCAGACAGCAAGAGAGATTCCTCTTTTACACTGTGGCCCATAGCCATATACCTGATACATTGTTGTAAATGTGAGGCCCATGGTTCTTTGCTAGAATGATGGTAAACAGTATTTCAAGGTATGGGCTGTCTTGTGTGGACGGTGAAAAATAGCCTGATTTAACTCATTTTCCTTACAATGGCATAACAAATTACTATAGACTTGATGACTCAAAATAGGAATTTATTCTCTCATAGTTCTGGAGGCCTTAAGTCTGAAATCAAGGCGTCAACAGGGCCATGCTCCCTCTCGACACACTGTGGGAGGATCCTTGCTTGCTTCTCACAGCTTCTAGTGGCCAGGAGCTCAGTAGTTTGTGGCTGCATCACTCCAATATCTGCCTCCACCTTCGTCTAGCCTGTCCCCTGTGATCCTGCCCTGCATCTGCATCTCAAATCTCCCTCTCCTTTCTCGCGTAAGGACACCAGTCACTGTATTTAGGTCCCATTCTAAGTCCAAGCTTATTTCATCTCAAGTTCCTTAACATAATTATATCTACAAAAATCCCATTTCCTGCTTTCAAATAAGTTCCCATTCACAGGTATGAGAGTTAACATTAAGACTTGGACATACCTTTGGGGTGTTCAACCCACGAACAGTTACTTACCCTTATTTACTTATTGGTATTCTCTAGAGGAAGAAATTCTTAGCATTGAAAAAATATAGTTTTTTTTTCTGGGCCTCCCCGGTGGCGCAGCGGTAGAGCGCTGGGTTGCGAAGCTGCCCGCGGCCTCTGCGGCGCCGGTTCGATCCCCGGCTGCTCCCCGGCCACCGGAGGAGGGTCCCACATGGCGCGCAGACCTCTCCTGCCGCCCGCTGCTCCCCTCAGCAGTGTACTTCGGTCCTTCTGCCTGCTCTGCTCCCCGCTCTGGCTCTGGTGAATTCTCTCACCCTCCCGCGCTTCTGACTGTACCCAGTGCATGTATAAACAAAAAACAAAACAAACAAACAAACAAATAAAAAACATGCCTCTATAAAAAAAAAATAGTTTTTTTTTTCTGTTTTTGCAAAATGGAGTAAAATGTGTAAATAGGAAGATATTAAAAAGCAGCATGACTAATTAAAAACAGGGCAATTGAGAACCTGAATGTCAGCATAAATCTACAATAGGAGTTAAACTGTTATCTCAGTGGATTTTTGTACGTGATAATACAAAAGATATGCAGCAGGCTGAGAGCAAGAAAGCAAAGATGATAGTGTCATTTTCAGGAGTCCCCTAGCTGAGTGATTTTCTGGTTGTATCTTTAATTCAATTCAAATATTGAAAAGTGTCCTGATCTGTTCACTGATTTAACAAACTGAATACTAACAGACACATGTCTGCTACTTTTGAGGGGAGGCCACAGGAACATGACTGAATGGGACCCTTGAGAAGTTCATGGTCTAATAGGAGAAAAGGACCTTTTCACAGGAAACCACTCTGTCGAGAAAGAAGCCCATAGTGATAGACAGTGAAGTGGAGGGATGAGAGAAGGGCTTCCTGGAGGAGGTGGCATTGGAATTGGGTTTTATAGGAAGGAGGAGTGAACATGTGGTTAGAAGTGGAAGATCATTCTAGACTACAGCAGAGGCATTGGTGAGATCTTGTACTGTGGGGGTGGGTGAAATCAGTGGTTCAATTTGGTTGGATGTTAGAGTTGTGGAAGAAAGCAGTGGGAGTTCAAAATGGAGAGGTTAGATTGGGGCTAGCTCATGGAGTGCCTTGAAGCTCATACAGAGGAGTTATTAGCACAGACCTATATTATCACATGGGGAAGGAACAGACAACTCCAGGAGGGCAATTTGAGACTCTCCAGGGATGGATATACAGTAAGTTCACACTTAACATCATTGATAGGTTCTTGGAAACTGTGACTTTAAGTGAAATAAAAAATGATGAAACCAATTTTACAATAGAAACATCACAGAAACATCACCATCAGTAAAGACCCCAAAATACTTCTAATAGTCAATAATCATTTGTATTCATTCACACACTCACTAATTTTCCAACCTGTTTATTTCAGCTCAGAGTCAGGTGGCTGGAACTTATCCCAGCAGCATAGGACACAAAGCAGAAGCCTATTTTGTGTTGTCAAGAATCCAAGTTTGGGGTCTCCCTGGTGGTACAGGGGTTAAGCATAGCACTGTGAAGCTATCTGCAGCCTCTGCAGCCGAGTTCGATCCCTGGCCAGGGAGCTACCCACATGGCACAGCAGACCTCTCCTGACCTGCCCCCTGCTTCCCTCAGCAGTGTATTTCAGTCAATCTGCCTGTTCTGTTCCCCACTCTGTCTCTGATGAATCCTCTCACCCCCACACCTCTGGCCTGTACCCCAGTTCTTCTATGCATAAATAAATAAATCTTAAAAAAAAGAATAAGGTTTGTTTTGGCTGGTCAGTGTGACTATTCAGATTCCCACTGTGATCTTCAGTTGAATTTTTTCCCTTCTCACATTTCCGCAAGCTCGCAGTTAGGCACTGCCCTTTTCACCACTGGGGGTGGAATGGGTGGTCTGGGCTGTATCTTGGTGATTCATCTGTCAATAGAAACTCAGCGGGAATGTGGGTTAGTGCCTGAAAGTTTGCTTAAGGCTTTTTAGGGAAGTTAATATGTTAGTGATTTAAGGGGTACCACCAAGTATTCTAAAGGTTATAGTAATGGCTAACTGAGGTAGAGGCATTTGTTGTAGCTTGTATTTTGATTTTTTGCTTTCAACTAGACAGGAGGCTCTTCCATCACAGGGCATACTCACATCCACGCCCATACTCACTCAGACCGAGATAATTAAGGTGTGACAATGAACTTAACCTAACATACATCTTTGGGATGTAGGCGAAACAGGAGTATCTGGAGAAACCCATAAAGACATAGAAAGAACATGCAAATTCCACAGACTGTGTGCCTGGTCTGGGATAGATTTTTTTCCTCATCAAAGAAGGAAATTATTCAAAGACCTAGTGTAGTTGGAAAGAGCCCCTCCAATTGTTCTAGTGTGTCCCCTGGGTATCCTTCCTACCTCTAACTGATCCATTAAGACAACAGGAACTGTTAATACTCTGAGCTGGGGAATGACGTATCTGCAATCATTTGCAAGTCTTAGTAGTGTGGACAAGCATAGAGGCAGGGTTCCCTTGCAACACTATCACCATGCCCACTTTTGAGGAAAAGAGCATTGACCAAGGGGAATGGCCATGGGAAGAGGAATGTAATGGCTCTGAGATCTGATTTGTGAAACAGACTGAATCCAGGACTGGATTCAATGAGAAAGCTTTTCTTTCTGGATGTTAAGTCCTTATTAATAAGCTAATGTGTACATGATTCTTTCAGCATTTCATTTGATAAAGATGTGTAGATCAGTGACTGAGATGCTCATTTGTTTTCTGCTATTCTCCTTCCTTGAGTTGTTTTCTGATTCACTTGCATTGGGGGAGAGCAGGATGAATATCCAAATCTCCATTTTATTCATTATTTTTATAGGAAGATTTAAATTCATGTAATTTCATTCATCTAGCCCAGATCCAACCTCTAATTTCATTCAAGTCCATTCTTGTTTCTACTTTTTCTCTATCACTCCTCACCCAATCTGCCAAATTCTAAATTCTATTACCAAAATATCACCATAAGAAGAATTCTTTTTTTTTTTTTTTAAGATTTATTTATTTATTTATACAAGCACTGGGTACAGTCAGAAGCACAGGAGGGTGAGAGAATTCACCAGAACCAGAGCGGGGAACAGAGCAGGCAGACTGATGCAGTACACTGCTGAGGGGAGCAGCGGGCGAGACAGGAGAGGCCTGCTGCGCTATGTGGGACCCCCGCCGGCGGCCGGGGATTGAACTGGCGCTGCAGAGGCTGTGGGCAGCTTCGCAGCCCTGTGCTCAACTGCTGCGCCACCAGGGGAGGCCATCCAAGAAGAATTCTTATCAGATTCTTAATACGCTATTGCTACATCATTAAAGTGATTTCTACCTGGTGTTTTTGCAGAGAGTCCCTCACATGTCTACACACTTTCAAGGACTCTGAAAACAAACTTTTTGTCAGTATTGGGATTATTTTTTCCAGGACAGGTTTGAAATTCTTCCATAATAAATGCACTTGTGGTAATAGCTATAATAATTGCTTTTATTAGGAAGATTTATTTAAAACTGGCTTGGTTTTGTTGTTATTGCTTTTTCTTTTTCCTTTTTTTAAAAGATTTATTTATTTATGCATACAAGAACTGGGGTACAGGCCAGAGTGTGAGTGTGAGAGTATTCACCAGAGACAGAGTGGGGAACAGAACAGGAAGATGGACGGAAGACACTTCTGAGTGGAGCAGCAGGCGAGGCGGGAGAGGTCTGCTGTGCCAGGTGGGTAGCTCCCTGGCTGGGGATCAAACTCATGTTGCAATGGCTGCGGATTGCTTCATTGTGCTGTGTTTTAACCCCTTGCGCTACCAGGGAGGCCCCATTGTTGCTTTTTCATTTGATTTTTTGTTAACTTATATCCCCCCAAACCAGAAAGTCAAAAAGAAAAAAGAAAGGAAAGAGAAGGGGATGGGCATTCAGGTGTAGCAACAGCAACAGAAAGATCCATTTTTAAATCCAGCTATCCTGATGGCACACAGATGTCTCTAAAAGGGAAAAAATACACGGGGAGGAAAATGTAAAAATCGGCTGTTCTCGAAGCATTGACTGTGGTGAAGGTATTACACAGCTTTCTAAAAGGCATTCAAGGATGTTTTTATTTATTTATTTATTTATTTATTTATTAATTATTTTAACATTTATCATTTTTTACATTTTTAAGACAATATTTGCTTCCCCCACCCCCTCAGATTGAGTCCCCATAGAATCTCCTTACCCAAGGCACCCACGTACCATCACCTCAGTCCCCTGTGCTCCTCCCTCCCTCCCTCTGATCCCTCTCCCTCCTCCTCCCCTGCAGTATGTCTCTGGTTTACAATTGTCTGTTTTTGCTTTGTTGTGTTTTGTACTGTTATTATTATTTGTTTTTTTACACTACACTGATGCTTTATTTGGTTCCCCTATATTCCTGTTATAAGTGAAACCACCTGATATTTTTCTTTTTCCTTCTGGCTTATTTCACTGAGCACAACTCCTTCTAGCTCCATCCATGTGCTGCGAATGGCATGAGTTTATCTTTTTTGATTAAGGTATTCCTCAATATTCCATTGTGTATATATATATATACCATATCTTCTTGAGCCAGTCATCTGTTTTTGTGTATTTGGCTTGTTTCCAGGTTTTATCTATTGTAAATAGTGCTGCAATAAACATAGGTGTACAAGTGCTCTTTTGAATCACTGTTTTTGTGTCCTTTGGGTAGATCCTTAGGAGTGGAATTGCCGGGTCATATGGTAGCTCCATTTTTAGTAGACTGAGGAAGCTCCAGACAGCTTTCCATAGTGGTTGGACCAGTTTGCACTCCCACCAGTAATGTAGGAGAGTTCTTTTTTCACTGCATCTTCGCCAAGGATGTTTAATTGCTCAAGGATATCCATGATATCCATGATATCATGGATATTTGGTAGCCCTGATTAAAGGGAAAAACAATAAAATATCACCAGCCAACATGGTTGAACTTGAGAACTTCATGCTAAATGAAATAAGCCAGTCATAAAAGCACAAGTACTATTAGGGGGAAAGGATGTCCTGAGCAAACTCTATACAGGCTTTGTGGACTTCACCCCCACTCCATCAAGACACTGGGAACTACAAATCCCATAATCCCCAAAGGGAGGTTGCAAGGACCTGAGGGCAGAGTTAAGCAGCCATTTTCTCTGTTTGAGAATATAAGCAACCATTTGAGTGGGGTCTCTCTCTCTCTCTCTCTCTCTCTCTATCTCTCTCTCGGCTTGCTCTCTTGGCCAGGCAGTGCTTGGTCTAAGTGGGTCATTTGGGATTACAGGTCAACAGAACGGGTAGAATGCATTTGAGAATTTATCTCCCTCTTTTTCTCCCTGAGTTGTTCATTGTTCATTTCCTCATTTCCCCTTCCCTTGTAAATAAACCTTTGATTAGCCTTTTGTGTGTGCCTGCAGTTTAGATCCCCTTTAAGCATGCGGGTGAGGACCCACAGTCAGGCAACCCCTTTTGTATCGAGCTTGCCCTGTTACACCACTTAATGGAAGGAGCTAGAGTAGTGTTACTTATAGGGTTGGAAAGTAGAAGGTGGTTACCAGGCACTGGGGAAGGGGAACAGGAGTGAGTGTTTCGTGGGAACAGTTTCAGTTGGGAAGAGGAAAGGTTCTAGATGATTATGGTGATGATTGCATGTGAATGTACGTAATGCCACTGAACTGCACATTTAAGAATGGTTAAAATGGTATATTTTATCTTGTATTTTACCACAATTAAAAAATATATACCTACATATAAATTCCAAAAACCCTAAACAGGGCCAGCATGAGCTACCTCCAGGCTACTAGCATGGTCCAGGCTGCCTTTATCTCTCTTCTGGATCATTGCAATTGTTAGCAATGATGAAGGAGGTTAGTGTTCTCCACGCGGGGATGCAGGTGATGGGAGGCCAAGCTCAAATCCACCAATCCGAATGAAGAGATTTCAAGGTTTTTATAGGAGTAGGTACTTGCCTGGGTTGGTGAAAGGAATGTAACTATTTTAAGAAAGTGCTTACATCAGCAAGGAGTTTAAGGTAGGGGGCCTCTAAGCACTGGCTCAAGTTGTTATCTCATCTCTCTATACCTAAGAAGGTTGTCAGAGCAATCTGAATATTAATAAAACATACATCAAATCGTATTACTCTTCTGCTCACAAACCTCCAAGTGGCTGCCCATCTCACTTGAAGTAAAAGCCAAAGTCCTTATAATGGTCAGCATTGCCCTCCCCTGTAGCGCTGGTTCCCCCCATCATCCCATTCCCTGCTCTCTGCTGTCACCTCTTACTTTTCTCCATGATTCTGCCACAGTGACCTCCTGACTTGGCCAAACAGGCCAAGCATATGCCTGCCTCAGGGCCTTTGTTCCTGCTGTGTCCTCTGCCTAAGGTGCTGAACGAATATGTTGAGACTTTTCACTTCTTAGGCAACAAATCAGTAAGGAAAACAAACCATTCTAAGTATGTCAAGCAAGAAGTTTAATTTGAGGAAGTAGAAGTGCAAAGGTAAGATTAAGCCGTAGCTCCCAGGCTTATGTAGAAACACAGAAAGTTTCAGAACCTGCAGGAGCCATCATCCAAGTCACATGGGCCTGAATCATTGAAGCGGGGACTCACTGGGGAAAAGCTGGGGGGCCCAGGTAAAACTTGTGTCAGCCAAACTTGCCTGCTCCCCAGCAGGCCACGAGCAGCTTGTATCTCTTCCATCTTACAAGCATCACTTGAGGGCCTCTCATTGGCATAACTGAACCTAGAGTCCTCATGGCTTGTACACTGGGAGATATAGCTCCTGCTTTCAGTCCCTGCAATTAAGGGGGGATACACAAGAGTGGATAATGGGGCCGATGATCTAGCAAAGGTAGAAAATGCCCACCCACTTTTCTTGCTTTATGCTTTTTTGGTGGAAGAGAAAATTTCTCCAAGAAAGGGATGAATGATACAGAATTTGGTGATTTCAAGCACTGGGGGCCTTTAGACTTTGTTATCCTGCATGATAGGAAAATACCACCTCAAAATATTAAAAGGTGACAGTTATCAGCTAAAATTCTTGGAGCTGTCTATAACAAGCACTGTGCTAAACCTCTCCTATAAATCACCTAATGCAGCACTCATGAGGTGGGCATTTTTATTCACTCCCATTGTATAGAGGAGGAAAAAGGAAATGAAGCCAAATAACTTGGCCAAGGTTGCAGAGGTAGAATTTGAGCCCAGGTCATCTGACATTAGTGCTTGAGTTCTTAACTATTAGATCACACCGTCCTCCAAGGAGTGTGAACGCCAGAAGGAGAGGATATTAATTTGCCTATAACAAAAACAAGACTACCTGAATGTAACGCTTGGGAATTTGGAACACAAGTCAGGGCGGGGGTGCGGTTTAGGTCTCATGAGAGCCTGTCCCTGTGGGTCAGGGAATCCTGAAATAGCAACTTCATCTCCCACATAGCAGAGAGCAGGGTAAGAAACCTGGTTTGTGAGTTGGAATTCTAATCCATTCCTTGTCATTTTAACTTCTTTTGTGATGTTGAGCATATAATTTAATCTCCTGTGTTTCAGGCTTCTCATCAATGTAAGTGAAATAACTCTGCTA
Source organism: Talpa europaea (assembly GCF_964194135.1). NCBI lineage: Eukaryota > Metazoa > Chordata > Mammalia > Eulipotyphla > Talpidae > Talpa > Talpa europaea. The sequence goes on along the minus strand of NC_140082.1, from coordinate 64,423,340 downwards.
ACCTTCCCCATAGAAGAATAAGGATGAGAAGGATTCTAGTCATGTAGTATAAATTATTCTGAAACCCGAGCTGCGAAGGAGTAATGTTCTTTGCTCGCATGGCATTCAGTAATGGACTAGAGGATCTTCCAGGTATCATTTAAAATTGAACAGTGACAGGCTTGCTTCCAGTAGTTAAGGAAGCCGATTACACAGTCTGCTGATTTTGTCGTCATTATTTTTACCTTGAAAGCTTGTCTACACTCTCTCAACTTTAAATTCATCACTCTTCATTTTAATCTCCTAAAATTGGATGTGTTCCTGTCTTTGTTCTCACTCCTAGAAATGGACTTAGTGAAAACGGTCTTGTTTTGTCACAGTCACATTGAGACTTTCATGCATTTTCGAGTTTCTTCAGTCTTCACTTTTAAGCAATCTCCCCCAGGTTCTTTAATTACCTGTGACCTTGTACTGCACTTGCCTTTTGAGTTGTAAGACATTTAGAAGAGAATGCAGTGTTGAGAGTAAGTTTCAAGTGGACTATTTCACTTGAAAAACCAAGTACTCAAAAAGTGATACACATTCATTTCTACCATAAATATGTGCTGAGCCACCCTCAGCACTGTGCTGCCTGTCAGGGATATAAAACCTAAGGATGTGGCCACTGGCTTCAAAGACCTTACAGCCTGATATGCACCATGCACATTTATTTTGACCCATTAAATGAATGTTGAACATTCAAATCTGAAGTTGAACAATCTTTTTTGTTTTTTTTTAAAGATTTATTTATCTATTTATACAAGCACTGGGTACAGTCAGAAGCGCGGGAGGGTGAGAGAATTCACCAGAGCCAGAGCGGGAAGCAGAGCAGGCAGAAGGGCCGAAGTACACTGCTGAGGGGAGCAGCGGGTGGCAGGAGAGGTCTGCGCGCCATGTGGGACCCTCGCCCGGAGGCCGGGGATCGAACCTGTGCTGCAGAGGCGCGGGCAGCTTCGCAACCCAGCGCTCAACCGCTGCGCCACTGGGGAGGCCCATGAAGTTGAACAATCTTAACAATCATTTTGTACCTTTGCACAGCACAGTGCCTTTAGAAGCAAACAGTTTAATAGTGAAAACCCCTCTCATCTGACCACTTCCTCACCCTATAAACCTCCAACCTGGATCTCTCCTCGGGACATAGTTTGGGTTTTTAACCTGAGCTGGTGCTGCCTGAATTGCAATTCTCTGTTATTCCCAAATAAATGTGTTTTGGCTTTCTGCTAACCTTTCTGTTGTCCTATGAAAGGTTAGCAGAAAGCCAAAATGCATTATCACAGAATGCTGTGGATAGGTTGGACTAATTGGGAAAAGCTTCCTGTGGGAAGTGGGCCTTCCTTAATGTAGCAAAAGTTTATGTTAAATTTGAAACTCCTATCACTGTCTTTTAGGGAAAACTTCTTTATAAATATCTACCACTCAGAGTCTGGAGTTCAAAACCCGTTCCTTTGACGTGGGAAGTTTGCTGGCTTGGGCTTGCTTTTGCACTTACTATTTTCTCATACTTCTGAGACTCTGCATTCCTGCACATTGGTTCATTTTCTTCAGGAATGTTGGCAACATCTTCCAGTTTAGCTCATCAGTCCCTCCCTAAAGATCACACATTAAGGCCACAGCCAATACTGGCCTCTGGCCTCCCTTCCTTGTGACTGTGGGCCACACATCATGATTGTGGCTTTGGGCCTTGGGGTTGTGCTTTCAATCCATGCCCCTGTGTTTATGAAAGTTAGATTTGCTAAGATTAGTTGCCGTAAAAGCTTTATCAAAATAAACGCCTACCTGTCACCTCCTATGGAATCTCTTCACTTGTCGAAGAGGTGAAATTATCCAAAGTTTATCTATTATGTTAGGCTTCTGTTCTGTGAGACCTGGGTGTTTACTGCACCTCATTTTTCTGAACTGCTGGAGAGATTTTTTTCTTAGTGTGTTTGTGGTTCTGGGCAGGTAGTGAAGTTGGCCATGTGAGAGACAGTTGAGTAAAGCCTCACAGTGCTTTTTCCTGTTCCCTCTTCTCTTCTGCTTGGAACACTGAGGCCTCCAGTCTCGGTTACTTGCTTGCCTCTCAGTTCTTATTGGCCGGGCTTTAAAATACTCACTAGCAGGTCCTGGTACATAGTCTGCATTTAATAAAGATCCAGTTTCTTCATGAACTCTGCACAAACTTGCAACTGACATTTCACTTTCTTTCTTGTTGTTATATTGAAATGGCTTTAGGGGTGCCATGACCATCCAAGGATAGCAGCCAGGTAGAGGATGGGTCACAGTCTGTGGGTTTTCACCTGCTGGCACAATTGTAAGACCACTCCGTCTCAAGAACAACAATGGGGTTTATTTAACAAGTGGGGAAACAAAGAGTTTCTAAGGCCACAGGTGGCAGCTGGCTATCTCATTCCAGATAGTGTACACAGTGTCCAGAAGTCCCAGATAAAAGGCCCCTCATTCAAGATGTCACCAACCTGCCAATGAGGGCCTGGAGCTCGCAGCACACTGGAAAGCAGGGGGCCAGGATCCAACTCACTGCAACTGGAGGCACTCACAGGTGGGGCCACTGAGATGCCAGTGCAGCAGACAGCAGCGACAGTCTAAAGATCAGGAGGTGCAGCACTGGACACTGAACCAGACAGCTCTGGAAAGAGCAGCACCAGGAAGCGGTGCCAGATGATCTTTGGGAGTTGTTGGCCCACACCAACAATGCTCAGCTCTTTGTGACACCAGGACCGGGGCCTTCGGTTTTCTTTTCAAGAAGTGGCAGCAGGACAAGAGGCAGGTACAGCCTCTCACTTACTGCAAAGCTCTTCGACTCTCTTTGCAGAGGTCAGCTGTTGGATGCTTCTTCTTTCTTTCTTTGGAGGCCTGAAACAAAGTGGGAGGAGTCTGGGGGTCTTGGAGTCTGGGAGTCCCAAGCTCGCTCCTGCCCTGCCTTATACCCTCTTTTTTGGTCCCCCACCCTAGTTGATACCTGCCAGGTTGGACTACTTTCATGTCTAAGTGGCCGACTGGACGATTTTAGACCAATCAGCCCAACTAGTGAGCTGATGAACATGATTGGTTCATTTAGCTCATACCTCATTGGTCCATTCTACGATCCAGGCACCAAATATAAAGACACTAGTGCTGGGCTGGCCATCAAACCCTGCTAGTGCCAGGCCTCCATGTTGCCTTCTGCTGCAGGGAGGCCTGGGTGCTGCCTGGAGACAGAGCCAGCAGGAAACTCCCACCCAGGCTCTGTGCTCAAATCCTGGCTGGCAACCAAAGAAGGGGCTGCCCACAGGCAGCAACTTCTGGTGGGGGGATCCACTATGTTTTTTCAGGGGTTTCTGCAGCTTAGACAGTGGTGGGAAAATTTCACCCTTGTCCAGCAGTCCATGCTGTGGGGCCCCAGTTTCAATGTTGGAGAGGCAGATTCACCATCTAGTCACACCACCTGCAGAGTTTTTTTGGGGAGCATATCCAGAACTCTGGGACTTGATTTCCACTCCCTTAATGTGGGATTGAGAAGGCTGTCTCCCTCACAGGTAGCTAGAAGGAATTATAAACCTATAAAGTGATTGTTTAGCATCTGGCTGAATGTCAAGGGCAACATAAATGCTTAATTTATTTAATAGTAGTTGGGTGAACACGTGCAAGTTACTGTGGAAACCATAATTCCTCAATTCCCTGACACTTATCTATGTTGTTTTAAAATGAGGCTTTAAATTTAAACCTTACGATTTTTTAATATTAGAAAAGTAACAACAAGGATCACAGCTTGATCACAATCAAAGCCCTTCTAGAAGGAACATTGCGAGCCCACTGCCCCCTGCCCAGGAGCTACAATCAGTCTCTCCTGACCCCTCTTCCCAGGCTGTGACTTGCACCAACCCATCCTTCTGTAACAGTGCGATAGCCATAGATAGGGGACGTTCCCGGTTTCTGGCCCCACCCAAAGAAGGGTGGAACTGAGAAGCTAGGAAAGGCTGGGAGAAGGACTGAGGAAAGAAGGAAAGGAAGGAGATTAGGAAGAAGGCCTGGAGGAGGCTCGTGGAGCAGAGAGAGACATGTGAAGTAGAAGCCACACTTGCTTCTCGGTCTTGGACTTGCACCAGGGCCTTGGGGGACATGGAAAGAGACAATTGAAAGAGACCGAGTGGGTGAGAGACCTATGGGGAGGCTGGCAGTGGCAGCCTTTATCCTGACTTGTATTTTGATTTTGTTCTTTTCTTTCCAGACTCGCCTGCCCCCTTCTGCCCCTTTCCTATGGGTCCCCACCAGAAGGTGCCTTAAGACTCGTGACAAGCTTTTGGGCTTCAGTGGCCCTGCTATGGGCCAAACTTATTTGACTGGACATTTACCCACACAGGTTGGGTAACTTTGGGTGTTTGACTGGGGACTATTTTAACTATACACTTTCTGTTCTCTTCTCTCTATTACACACTAATTGTCTCTCTCGCACACTAATTGTATTAAAGTTCTTTTCTATTGATGATCTTATGCATTAGGAGGAATATGTTTTGTCTTTATGCAGCAGGTGGCAGAACCCATTTAGAGCAAGCAGGTTTGGGAACCCAGGGTGCCCCTCATTCTGCCCACAAACACATTCTTCTGTCTGTTCCTCCATCTGCCTGTCCATCTGTCCATCCATCCTTCCATCCATTCATCCAGCCATCATCCATCCAGAAACATTACATTTCCAACTCATGAGCTGTATGGGCCAAATATGAGCCCATCAGAACTGTTGACTTTCCAGTGAGGGTGTAGAACTGAGAGAAGGTCTTTGGGGGACAAGGAGATGTGATGGCAGATCTTGTGTAGCTAGTTAGCATCATCAGGGAGGCCACCAAAGGAGTGGTGGCTGCAGTAATATTGGAAGTTTCAGTTACTCAGGGGAGAGCCAGAGGTGCCTCCTGTTGGTCCCCAGGGATCATGTAGCAAAGACTTGAGAGATGATCATCAGGGGTGCAGGCAACAACAGCAATGGTTAGGAAAATAGACATTTATTCTAAGTTCTCATTGAAGGAGTTCCTGGAATCTTATCCCTCGTTGAAAGCCTCTCTGTCCCTCATACAGGCCCTTGTCTGACTTTCGTGCCCTCCTCCACGGCCTTTGAAGGCCTTCTCTGGGGAACAGGCACCTTTCTGCTGCTCATTCCCACCACCTGCCCCCTGTCACTTTTGCATCTGCTGCCACTCAGTCACTTAAGTGGAGACAGCCCCCTCCCACCTACCCATGGTCACCTTACTTTCGTAGTTCTTCATAGAGAGCCTAATAAAGGTTTCCCTTCTATCTGAAATCAGAGCTTTGTAATAAAGCTTTTGAAAACCAAAATGGCATGAATTGAAGAAATGATTATTAATTTTTTAAATTTAAATATTTTATTTTCTATAATTCTTACATCTTTTTTCATCTTTGCACAATGTATGCATTTCCATTTTGGTTATATTCCCCATACAATTGCACCCCCCCCCTTATTTTGACTCTAGTCCTTCCTCTCCCCGCCCCTCCCCCCCCACCCGCGTAGTTTGTCTCTGGTTTATAGTTGCTTGTTGATTTTGATTTTTACTTTGTATTGATTAGTCTTTTTCCTGGTCTCTTATTTAGGTTTTCTAAGATCTTGCTATGAGTGAGACCATCCCGATTATCATTAATTTACATGAAAAAAATGTTGAGCTTTCCCAGACTCAAAAAGGAATCCACTAAATCTTACTTAAACATAATGAGCCTATAAGACCTAAAACAACGCTAACATATAGCAAAAGCAAGAATGAGACCATAACTACTTTATACCACTGTAAAGTAGTTGGGGGAGGAGTAGTTGGCAGGTCATTCTGTCTGCTTGGGGTGTCTGCTGCCTTGAAGGATGGCTGTGAAACAGTCGCTGAAGGCTATTTTGGTTTTTCATCTTTTGTCCTAAATGCCAAAATCCTCTTCAGGTTTCTTTGGTTAGTGAAAACTTACTAAAGTAGCGTTTTTTTTTCTTTTTCTTTTCTTTTTTTTTTTGTTGTAAAAGGGATGTGGTGTAATTAGAGCTTTCAAAAAGCCATGTAGTCTTAATTTTAAAAATGATTGTTCTAGTCCCAAAAGCAGTCAGTCAATGCCTCATGCCACTCTTCCCAGTGTTGGGGTTCATGCTGGTTGACATGAAGACAGACCCTATGGGGTTCCATATGGCCATATCAGAATTCCTGGAGTAGCACACCAGTCCACCCTCTCTCTGGAAATTTTGCTCCAGAGGAAAAGACAACTGTGTTACTGTGGCCATATCCTTTCTCAATCAAACATGTCATCTTCCTCCTCTTTTCCTTGTTGACAATGCTATTTCAATGATTTTCTTGCCCGAGTCACAGTCCTGAAAGGTATCCTTCCCTCCTTCACTCTCCTCCTCACATTTATTTTGTGTCTAAGCTTCACTGAGTGCCGGTAGTTCTAAAACTGGTTCCTTACTTCTATTCCCTCTTTTACTTTTCCCATCACTTTTAAAAAATGTTTTTGAGATCTGTTTTACATATCATGAGATTCCCCCTATTCAAGAGCACATTTGTATTCTTTTTGGGGGGGGGGGCGAGTGGAGGGGTAAACTTAGTTATACAGCTAGCACCACAAATCAGTTTCAGACCGCTTTTATCACCCTGATAAGATTCCTCATGCCCACAGTTAATTCCTGGGGCCACCCCTGAAACTAGGCAACCACTTATCTGTTGTCTGTGTCTTTGCCTTTTATGAGCATTTCATATAAATAGAATCACAATATGCAGCTGGTTACTTTCATTTAGCTTAATGCTCTTGTGGTTCATCCAGTACTTTGCTTTTTTTTTTAATTGCTAAATAATATTCCATTGCATAGATATACCACTTTTTGTCTATATATTCACTGATGGACATTTGGGTTGTTTCTACTTTCTGGTTGTTAGAACTAATGCTGTTGTGAACTTTGTGCACAAGTTTTTGTCTGGATGTATGTGTTTATTTTGCTTGAATAGATATTTGTAGTAGAATTGATGGATGGAACAGATATTTTTTATATTGAGCTTTTTGAGAAACTGCTTGGTTATTTTCCAAAGTAGGCACATCATTTTATTTTACCACCAGCAATAAACTTTCCGTTCTCCCATATAATCAATAATACTTGTTATTATCATTTAAATTATAGACAGGAGAGGTCTGCTGTGCCATGTGGGTCATCTCCCTGGCCAGGGATCGAACTCAGATGCAGTGGCTGCGGATAGCATCATAGTAGTTTTTAATTTTCATTTCTATGACTAAAAAGCCTCATGTGTGTATTAGCCATTTGTAGAGCTTATTTGATGGGATTTCTGGTCAGTCTTTTGCCTTTGGATTAAGTAGTTTTCTAGTTATTGAAGTGTAATACATCCCATTGCTTTTTACCTCCTAAGTGTATGTCTGCTTCAATGTTCTACTATTTCAATTTTTTTTAATTTAATTTAACTTTATATATTTTTTTACATCATTTTTCATTTTTGCACAATGCATGCATTTTCATCTTGGTTATATTCCCCATACAATTCCCACCCCCCTCATTTTGACCCTAATCCCTCCTCCGCTCCCTCTTCTGCCCCGTAGATAAACTCATGCAATTTGCAGCAATATGGATGGAGCTGGAAGGGATCATGCTCAGCAAAATAAGCCAGAAAGAAAAAGAAAAATACCGGATGGTCTCACTCATAGCAGGAATCTAGAAAACCTAAATAAGGGACCAGGAAAAAGACTAATTATAATAAAGTAAAAATCAAAATCAACAAGCAACGCTTTGAATCTTTTTTACAAACTCCTACTAGAATAAAGTTATGGCATGGCCTCAGCACTGTTTCCTTACTTATTCAAAACCCTTCATTGCTCTCCCTTGACTAAAGTCCAAATCCCTAAACTTGATATTCAGATTATTACATCATTTCGTTCCATCCCTGTATACTTTCACAGACTCTCTGAGGTCTGGAAAATTGGCTCACCTGTGATCTCCCCGTGCCTTTTTTTCCAGGTGTCTATCTCTTATGTGATGTCTTATCTACCCTTTCCTGTCTCCGATCCATCCAGCAAGGCTTAGTCAAAATTCCTTTCCCTAAGCGCCTCTCACTGATTCCTCCAGTGGGTCTATCTCACCTTACTCTGACCTCCACTGACTGTCTACTGCTTTTGTCCTGCTGGCCTGAACTGCATGTAAACGGTTCCTTTTTTTTTTTTTAAAGATTTATTTATGCATACAAAAACTAGGGTATAGGCCATAGCTGTGAAGGGTGAGAGGATTCACCAGACACAGAGTTGGGAGCAGGACAGGCAGATCTACTGAAATACACTACTGAGGGGAGCAGTGGGAGAGACAGGAGAGGTCTGCTGTGCCGCATGGGTCACCTCCATGGTCAGGGATCGAACTTAGAGGCAGTGGCCATGGATAGCTTCATAGTCTGTGTCTTGACTCCTCGCACCACCAGGGAGGCTCCTGGGAAACATTTTTATTTAAAAATTTTAAGTAACAGTTTACAGGGGCCTTCCTAGTGGCGCAAGGGGTTAAGTCTCAGCACAATTAAGTTATTGACAACCACTGCAGCTGAGTTTGATCCCTGACCAGGGAGTTGACCCAAGTGGCACAGCAGACCTCTCCTGTCTCACCCACTGCTCCCCTCAGCAGTGTATTTCAGTGCATCTGCCTGTTCTTCTCCCCACTCTGTCTCTGGTAATTTCTCTCACCACTATCTCCCACACCTCTGGCCTACACCCCAGTTTTTGTATGCATAAATAAATAAAACAAATCTTTAAAAAAAAGTTTCCCAGACACTCACATGAAGACATGTTCTAGTTCTAAATTCATTGCAGCAGTCATCAACTAGATGTTAACAGTCTTATTATTTTATATCCTGGACTCTCACAGCACTTTTATGTTCCACCTGTCACCAGCACGTGCTGGTCCTCAGATCCTGAGAACTTGTGCTGCTACTGGTTGGGGATCAATAAAGGGTGTGGGTTTCCTTCCTGGCATTTTCCCTGACTGGATTTGTGTCTTTGAGCAAGTCATCTCACTTCTAACTCCAAATTTAGGAAGTTTTAATGGCAAATTAAATATGAATAGTATTTTTCTTTTCTTGGTAAAGTGCTTCGAAATTCCATTTTATTGCAAAAAAAATGTTTTTTAAATTTTTAAAAAAGGTTTATTTATTTATGCATACAAGAGCTGAGGTACAGACCAGAGGTGTGGGGGGTGAGGGTGAGAGGATTCACCAGAGACAGTGTGGGGAACAGAACAGGCAGACTGACTGAGTAGCGGGTGAGCCAGGAGAGGTCTACTGTGCCATGTGGGCTGCTTCCTGGCAGGCTAAGGGATCAAACCCAAGCTGCATAGGCTGCGGAGAGCTCCATTGGCCGTGCCTTAACCCCTTGCACCACCAGGGAGGCCCTATTGCAAAAAATGTATTGTTCATCACCAACATTCTCTCCCCATCTCACCACCCAGTATGTGTTTTTGTGTCCTGGCTTTGATGAGGCATAGAGGAGGACATGTGTGCATGTGTGTGTCTAGAAAGCTGTGACCATGGATGTTTGTGGGATACCCATAACTTTACCTCTTGGTCCCTTGTGACCCCTTTCCTAAAAATGGAAACTTACTTCAATTTTCTTTTTTATTTTAGTAACCATTTTCTAATAATAAAAATAATGATGTTAAATTTGCTCAGATAACATAGAATTGGAAGTTCCTAGAGAGCTATGAGCTTCTTAACATTTTGATGTTAGAGGCTAGTGATTTTTTTCTGATGCATACATAAATTTATTTTGGTGTCATTGAATTATCACCATACTGTACAAACTTAAATATTTTATACTTGATATTAAAATATATTCTGTTATTTCTATAAAATTACTCTTTATAGAAATATTTTTTAAAGATTTATTTATTTATGCATATAAGAACTGGGGTGTAGGTCAGAGGTACGGGAGGGTGAGAGGTTCGCCAGAGCAGAGCGGGGAGCAAAACAGGTGGATCTACTGAAATACACTGCTGAGGGGAGCAGTGGATGAGATAGGAGAGGTCTGCTGCACCATGTGGGTTAGCTCCCTGTCTGGGGATCGAACTCAGGCCACAGTGGCTGGTGATAGCTTGATAGTGCTGAGACATAACCATATAGGGAGGGCCCGATATGAAAACATTTTTGATGGTAGCTTGGTATTTCATGATCTGACTATACTTTAAGTTATAAGACCCATCCCCCACCAATGGACACATAGGGTTATTCCTCTTGCTTCACTACTACAAGGTGAGACACATGATGCCCTGATTCTTCTTCAAAGCAGATAACATCTTGTGATGAGTGGCAGCACAGCCCAAGGTTTTCACATCTCAGCCAATATCAGTGGGCTGAGCATTCATTGTCTGATCCCTCCTCACTGTTTTAAATAACTATTCTTTTCTCCCTCAAACTCAGGTGAAATAAAAATAACTCCCCCCATTTATCATGCTAGTCACACAAATTTGGTTCACATCCTTTCTCCTTCTATACTTTTATCTCTTGGACCATCAACTTCAGACTGAAATCAAAACATGGAATTTAGCATGAGAATAAAGTGGCTAATAATTGAAATGAAAGTCCAAGAGTGGAAAACCTCCCTCAGCTTGCAGAATAGCAATCCTCTTGCACTACAATAGTGACCAAAAACACAAATTAGTTATCAGCTTGCTGATGACTCTTTGGCAGCCCACACATGATCACATGGTCCCAGAACACCAGTAGATCATATGCAAATATTGTTAGCATATTCATCAAGATACCACATGGACAGTGTAAGCTGCTTTAATTATCTTTCAAGGAGAAACACAGCCGTCTCTGACATATGCATGCCACTGGCTCCTCTGGCAAGATGACACCCCAACTGATATGGAAATTACTTCAAAAATAAAATATTAAGAAGATTATGTTATATTCTGTAGCCTGCTTAGCAATTAGAAGTTGCCAGGCTAATTTTCTTTATTTACTTCTGATTTATATATTTAGACTTCTAAACCACATGACATAATATATTTTTAGCTATAGAATTTTTCTGGGGTATAAATAATGGGAAAGCCAAGTTGCATTTTCTGAAAATATACAAGCTCCATGAAGTTATGTCCTTTTAATAATTAAGCAATAAGGAATACAGAATAACAGTTTCATTCTTGGTCAAGTAATAGATCTTAATTTTCTTTGTACTTATGTATCTAACAAGAGACTTTTTTTTTAAAGATTTATTTATTTATACAGAACCGGGGTACAGGCCAGATGTGCGGGAGGGTGAGAGGATTCACCAGACACAGAGAGGGGAACAGAACAGGTAAACTGAATGAATTACATTGCTGAGGGGAGCAGCGGGTGAGACAGGAGAGGTCTGCTGCGCCATGTGTGTTGTTCTGTGGCCAGTGGGGATCGAACCGGCAATGAAGAGGCTGTGGACAGCTTCACAGAGCTGGGCCCAATCGCCTGCGCCACAAGGGAGGCCCGAGAGACATTGTTTTTCACTCAAGGGTATAAATGGAATAAATGGATTGGTATTCATAGAAGCTCTGGGTTTTAGAAGACAGTATATATTTTTTTCACTCATAAAATGAGTTTTTCAACCTAAATCTTGCATAATGCTATTAATATCCTTGATCATGAAGGTGTAAAAACATCTATCTATGAAGGGGTTGGTTACATCAACTCCTCCAGCCTAACAGAAAATAAAATTACAGCTAATCTATTGTTTTAGTTTGCTAACTCACAGAATAGAAACCCTTCAACCTACAAGAATTTAAAAAAACAAAAGGAACTAATATAAACTTAGTGGGGGGAACCCAACATTAAAACAAAAGTTAGGGAATACTTTATATGTAATTGAATTTCTCAGAGAAAGTAATTATAAACTGGATAACAACTGTTAAAAAAAAAAAAAAACAAAACCCAAACACCACCAAGCTATTTTAAGGCATTGGAGAGTGGCCAAATGCAGGCAGAGACTAGAGGGAATTCAAGGATTCAGACCTTGAAAGAAGGGTTCTATGGTTGTTTTTTTTTTTTTTTTTCCCCAGGGTCCTGGGCATGGTGGCTATAACTCAAGGAGGAAGCCTGTCTAACTGGTTTTCAGTATTGCGTGGTAGGTTCAGGCTATAGCTGGAAAGGGAGGAGGAAAATCCTGGAAAAGAAAGAACCAAACTTGAGACAGTCCTAAAATCTACTTAAATTTCCTTCAAATCCTGATTGATATTTTCGAGTTTTACTTACATGGAAAAGCTACAAGAAGTCCCTAGCAGTGGCTAGAAGCTGGAAGGGTTGAGCAGAGATTTCAGCAGTTGTTGTTGCAGGGAACAGAAATTGGAGTTTGATATTCAGGTTAGAGACCTGGCAGACACTGATATTTTCCCATTGAAATGGCACAGGGGACACACTTTAAGGGTAAAGTATAAGTTCCAGGACCAAAGGATTTCCCCCTAGATATAAGGGAAAAACCTAAGTAGAACCACTACAACAAAGCATAAAACCCCACCTCTACAAGTTTAAGGTGATCCAGCAGCAACTTAATTGCCTGCTAGAACAAAATCAATATTCTTTAATGGATGATAAAAGCATTTAGCATCTCTATGATGTACTATACACAATATTCACCGCAGTTAAAATTTATTGGATATGAAAAGAAACAAGGAAGATGCACTTCAGAGTCAAGAGAAAAATCAATTAATAGAAAGTGACCCCCAAATGAACCAGATGTTGGAATTAGCACACCAGAAATTTAAAGCTACTATTTTGACTATGTTTAAGGATTTAAAGGAAAAGAAGCAGAGGATTGAAACTATGTATGTATGTTTGTATGAATGAAGGAATGAAAAGTATATTTGAAATGAAAAGTCGCTGGATAAGCTTAACTGAGATTAGAAATAAGAGAAGTAAGATTTGATGAACTTAAAAGATCAATAAAATGATGCATTTGAAAAGTAGAGGGGTAAACATCAAAACATGAATAAGGATGTAATTGAGAGGTGAGGAAAGGGAAAGAATGGGGCAGAAAAAGATGAATAAATAATAGCTGAAAATTTTTCAAATTCAGGGGAAAACTTAGTTTCTCAACTTAGAGGTCCCAGAAAATCACTGAATCCTAAGCAGTAAAATTCAAAGAGAACCACATCCAAGAGCATCATAGGCAAACCGCTAAAACACAAAGGTGAAGAGAAAATCTTCAAAGCATTCGGAGATTAAGGATACATTCCACATAAGGGGAAATGCCCCATAAGAATTACTGTTGACCTCTAAACAGAAGTAAGGAAAGCCAGAAGGCAATGAATGAAAAGTTTAAAGAAAATAACTGTCAACCAAAAATTCTACATCCATTAATACTATTCTTCAAACACAAAAGTGAAACAAAGACATTTTCAGATAATCAGAAGCTGAAGGATTTGTTGCCAGAAGACCCTCAGCACAAGAAATGCTACTTGGAAAGTTGGTTCTAAGGGGGGAAAAAGGTAAATAAAACGGTAAGCATAAAATACTATACATTAAAATTTTCTGGTTTCATTAGGAAGCAGCAGATTGTTTAATCAAAATTGGTAATATTTTTATTGTGGGTTTTATAATGCATGTGGGTATAAAAGATATCAAAATGGTAGCAAAGGAGGGAGGTAAATGGAATTGCAGCCTTGGGAGTTTCACATTTTAAGTGAAGAGGCATAATGTTAACTCTAAGTATCCAATGATGAGTTAATGATGAATATTATAATCATTAGCGCTAACTGAGAGATGTAAGCAGAATACTAAAAAAATACTGAATTAACAAAAAGATGGCAGGAGAGACAGAAAAATGAAAAACAGTTCCAATAGAAAACCGACCTATACTAGCAACAACAGAAAGCTCAAAAATCTTATGTTACATGAAAAAATCCAAGTGCAAAAGAATACATACTGCATGGACTCTATAAATAAGCAGTTCAAAACCAGGGCCTCCCCTGGTGTCGCAGCGGTTGAGCGCTGGGATGCAAAGCTGCCCGAGGGTTCCACATGGCGCGGGTCCCACATGGCGCGCAGACCTCTTCTGCCGCCCGCTGCTCCCCTCAGCAGTGTACTTCGTTGGTCTGCCTGTTCTGTTCCCGGCTCTGGCTCTGATGAATTCTCTCACCCTCCTGCGCTTCTGACTTACCCAGTGCTTAAATCAATCAATCAATCAATCAATCAATCAATCAATCTTTAACAAAAAAGAAGTTCAAAACCAGGTGAAACAACTAAAAATCAGAAGTGATCTTGTGTAAGGTGTAGGCATTACCTGGGAAAAGGCAGGAGAGCTTTCTGAGAATGATGAGAATTTATACCTCGACTGCCCTGGTGACTTGCTAGGGAGTATACATTTATCAAAATTCAAATAAGCGCACACTTAAATTTTGTGCATTTCATTGTTTGAAAAATTTGCATGGATTTTTTTTTTTTTGTAAGGCATGGATTTTTTTTTTGGTAAGGCTCCAAGCACTATTGCAGTGTCTGGGGTTGCAAACTTTGATCAACAGAGGGCGCTCGGAGCTCACCAAATACGCGTTGGGGCCCCAACTACTTCGGGATGCAAATCAGACCAGTTCTGCTCTCCTTAGCCTTCAAGGTGGATCTCGAAGCTCCCCTATAGCTCTCTATCGACACCCCATCGCCTCCACCAGCAGCTTGCGGGCTAGTCCATTTTACCTGACCACACGCTGTTTTTCGGCTGATAAGCAGCGCGTAACTAATGGCGGTGATATTTTCCGAGGCCCCTCCGCGGAATACAGATGTGGCCGGGAGCTGGTTTGTGCTTGCAGGAAGCGTACCTGTCCCCGAAAATCTTCTCTTGAAACGATCGTTTTATAATTGGAAGTAAAAGCGTAATGGAAACTTGCACACTGTTCCCGACATCTTCATTTTGACCTTCTTACCTCGCTTTGGTGGTTGTGAAATATTCCCACGCGAGGGCTGCGGCGGGAGGGGTGTGCGTGAATGACCGCGCAAGTGAGGCGCGGAAGGAATGTCCCCCGAGGCACGCAGGGCGGGGGGCGTTGCCCCAGGGTTCCAGCGCCCCAGAATACGGTCTTTCCGCCCCCTCCATATCCCAGAAGGAGGCCAGCGATCCGACAGCCCCAGACGCCTTGTGCGCCCTCGCCTACCCCAAGGCAGGGTCCTGTTCGGGGGCTGAGATGCCATTACACCTCACGTGGTCCCCGCACCCGGCCAGTTCTTCAGGCGGCGTCTCGCGGGGTGTTAATTAAAGGTCACAACAAAACAGACCTTCCGGCTCACCAAAAGAAATGTCCTCCTGGGAAATGAAAAATGACACCCCGGAGCAGCCACGTGTGGAGCCAAGCATATGCCGGCTTCCTGCGCTCCCGGGCGCTGCGCCGGGGGACCGCGGGCGGGGGGGTCGGGCAGGGGGCGGCGGCTGGGTGCTCGGGGCTCCGCGGGACTCAGGCGCGGGAAGGAGAGGGAGGAGGGGTGTCGCGGGCACCTACGGGCAAGGCGAGGCCAAGGCCAGCTCGCGCACACCCACTTTTCCAGGCCCGCGCCGTCCGCGCCGCGCCGGTGGAGCGCCGCGAATCCCTCAGTTTCCCCTGCGCGCCCGAGCCCCGCTGGGCCCCTGGGCTCACCTGTCCCAGCCTGGGTGGCGAGGCGCGGAGCAGATCTGGGCTGGGGCGGGCAGGAGCGCCCAGGTCTCAGGCTGTGGTTGGGAGGATGGCCCCCGGGGCTGGCCGGGGCTTGGTAGGACAATTCCAGAAAAGGTTTGCAGGGCAGGTCTAGGAGAACAAAGGGCGGGGGGCGGGGGTGTGGAGTGGGGGGAAGGACCCGGCATGTTTGTGGACTTGTTTGTGACTCAGTCCCTTTTACTCGGCGTTTCAAAGGCAGAACTGCAAGCCTTGCCAGGAAGAGAAAGAACTCGGGGGCGGGGGCGGCTCGGCGCATTTCTGTCCGGCCACGCTCGCTCGGTGCGGCCCCTCAGCTTCGGGCTCGCGCCGTGGTGTTTCATTAGAGCCCTGGACACGGGCCACTCGCCAGGAACTTCCCTGCGAGGGGCGAGATTTACGAGGCCCCCCTCCCCCCAGCGCCGGGCCTCGCGCTGTCAGGCAGGAGCGCCGCAGCATAAAATGGATCCCGGCCCGCGCGGCGGCGGCAGCCAGGCGGCGGGCTCCGGGGCGACAGCGCCGCTGCACCCGAGGCTCCGCGCCGCGCCCGGGCGCACACGCGCGCCCTGACCGCCGACCGCTGCCCGGCCGCGCCGCGCCGCCCCGTCCCTGCCCTCGCGCAACTGTCAGGCAAAACCGGCCGGCGCATATTGGCTCCGCGACGCGCCGAGGCTCCTCCCCGAGTCTGGATCTTTATATTTTGGGAGAATTTCTTTGAACTCAGTTACCAAGCTCCGCGAAGGAGACAAGTTCCCACAGCCGGCTCGCGGGCGGAGGCGAGGCGAGGGCTCGCCCACCGGCTCTGCGGCCGCCGTGCGCCCCGATTATACCCCCCTTTTCCCTCGTGGAGGAAAACGGACGGACGTGGCTGAGGAAGATGCCAATTATCTGGATGTGACCGTGAAAAGAGAACGTGGGACTGAGGAGGCTGACGAGGATGAGGAAAGGCATTATTTGAAGGGAAGAATAAACCAGCTACTCCAAGCCTTCCTGCAAATTGGTGCTTTTACTTCTGGGGCCCATTTGCTTATACCCTCCCCTCCCACCCCCCACCCCCCATTAAGAAATCTTGACTGGAGGGCCAGGAGCCAACTGGGGACCCTTCTGGCTTGGACGACCTTTTGGATGTAGCACTGGTGGAACATTTAGACACTCTCCTCGGAAAAGCCACCATGAATTCGGTAGCTGGGAATAAAGAGAGGCTGGCCGTCTCCACCAGGGGCAAGAAATACGGGGTAAGTTGTGACGGGCACGATGCGGAGACGCGTTTCCAGGGTGCCCCCTGTCCGGGCGGCGCGCGGCCCCGGCGGGGCGGCCCGAGTTCTCCCGGCGCTGCGGAGGCGCCGCGGCCGGCCCGCGAGGTGTGCGTGCGCGGAGGCGGGTCTGGGGGTGGCGACGCCCGCACACTCGCCTGGCCTTGGGAAATTTTCCAGTCTTTTCGTTCTTCTGTTCCCCGCACCCCTAACTTTTGCAGCATTCCTGCACTTCCAGGCTGTTAAGCAGAACGGGAGGGTTTCCCCGGGAATTCTCTGCCCGAGCTCGGGGTCATTTCTCTGGAACCGGGAGAGGTTTCGTTTATCTCCAGGTTCGGGGGGGCTGTAGCCTGAATGAATAAAACCCCCCAAGTCACGGTCCCCCAGCCCCCAGGGGCTCGCATCTTCCAGATCTTGAACCTGGGCTTTTCTGGAATGGGCTTCGAGTTCAAAATCGCGGGGCGCTGTATATTTGTGGGTTCCCCCTGCAGAAACCATTGACACCCCTCCCTCCCGCCGCGAGTCCTCCCCTCTAGCTGCGAGGAACGGTCGGCGGGGAACCCGGGCAGGAGCGGGGGGGGGGGGCGGACACCCGGGGGGGGAACTTAGAGAAGGGCAATTAATGAGACCCTCGGAAGCAGATTCGGCCGCGGGGCTCCGAGTGATGTGGGGCGCGTGCCCCTCGGTGGCGCGCGGGTCCCCCGGCGGGCGGGCGGGGGTTCCCCAGGGCTGCCGACCCCCCGGCGTCCCCTGAAACCCGCGTGTCTCCCTCGCAGGTGAATGAAGTCTGCTCGCCCCCCAAGCCCGAAGCCCCCTACTCCCCCGAGAGCTGGTACCGGAAGGCGTACGAGGAGTCGCGCGCCGGGAGCCGGCCCACCCCCGAAGGCGCGGGCTCGGCGCTCGGCTCCTCGGGCACCCCGTCCCCCGGCTCGGGCACCTCGTCCCCCAGCTCCTTCACGGGCTCCCCGGGGCCCGCCTCCCCGGGCATTGGCACCAGCTCGCCGGGTTCCCTGGGCGGCTCGCCAGGCTTCGGCACGGGCTCCCCCGGCTCGGGCAGCGGCGGCGGCTCCTCCCCCGGCTCGGACCGCGGCGTCTGGTGCGAGAACTGCAACGCCCGCCTGGTGGAGCTGAAGAGGCAGGCGCTGAAGCTGCTGCTCCCGGGGCCCTTCCCGGGCAAGGTGAGCGCGCGGCGGGGGCGGGACGCGAGGGCCACCCCGGGGCGGGACGGGCAGCTCCCGCCGCCCCGCCGCAGCCATCGCTGCCCGGCTGGTCGCCGCGGCGCCGCGCCTCGGCCCGGGGGTCCCGCGGGGGCTGCTCCACACTCCAGGGGGCGCTGGCGTGGGGGGACGGAGTGGGGAGGGGGGCGACTCCCGCGCCTGGCCGCCGTGGGGCGCGGAGCGTGCGCGGGGCGCCGGCCGTTTCAGGCCTCACGGTCCACCCTGGACGCCCCAGGGCGTCCGTCCCGCTGCCCCCAGCTCCTCAGAGTTGGCGTTCGGTGCTACTGGTCCAGTCTTGGGATTCTTTCCTTTCTGCTCCCCACTGTCCCCTTAGCACCCCACCATCTGGACTGCTGGCCGCGCGTTAGATTTTCTCCCCACCCCCACCCTTGATCCTTCACAGCAATGTCGGTGGGAGAGGTAAAAGCGAGCTGGTGTTTAGGCATTTCCCATTGCCTGTTTATGGTCCTTTATTTGCAGGGCTGCAAAACCAGAAGCACACCCGAGAGCTGGTATTTGTTGCCTTTGCGCAGCATGTGTATCTGAGGAAAATGAAGGGGCAGCTCGCGCCCCTGAGCAGGGCTCCCTCCTGGCCTGCTAGCATCGGTTCCTCCATAGCAACCCTGCGGGCGTTGTGTGTGCCAGGAGCCCCCAGAGTGTGACACAATGCAATTGTATTTGCACTGTTGGGTCCAAGTACTATCAAATGATAATATTTACTCTTCCACTTCAAAGAGTTTTTATCAGTGGTTAGAGAGAATTATCAAGAAAACAGTGAATTGCTGTGGAGATTTCTGACATTGTTTGTTCAACGGATTTTTTGATTTGTATTTCTGTGACTTTTGAAATGAAATATTGTGATTATGAATAGTGGAGTTTAGGAATGACTGCATCTGCTTGTTTCATCTGTTTATTCAAACACACACACGTTGATGTTTTCATAGGCAAGGGTTAAATTAAACAAATACCCACAGAAGTTGTAAAATTGTAAATGTGGAAAATCACCACCAAGAGAATCCGGTTTTATGAATCTCGAATTTATCTCAAGAATAATTAACTTGTGGATTGTTGTCAGTATGCCATTTGTGTAGTTTGATAATAAATCTGTCAGGACACCCCAAGAATAAATTTCAGGGACGCTAAGAGCTTATTTCACTCTTGCATCTGATATCCTACAATTCAACACACCATTTCTTCACTCACAGATTTATTTGCTTTTTAAATCATTTGTCAAGATTTGTTCATTTGCTACCCTGCAAGGCCCTGTGTTAGGTACAGCAGTGAAATAACCGGAACACACATTCCTTGTCCACGTGGAGCTTCTATTCTAATCGAGATTAATGAACCACAAAATGCACAATACCTAACATATTCCCATTTGTGGTTAGAGCTATAAAGGAAGAGTATGAGATGCTGTGTGATTTTATGACTAGGTGGACCATCTGATAAATTTTGAAGAACCTAGGTTCTTAAAGATGTAGCACCCAATATTTAGCAACCCTAGTAAGTTGCTAGCTACCAACTTATTCTAGGACATTTTTGAAGAACTGTTCTTATAATAGCTTCTTTGTGTTGTTTGGATGCTCTTTGTGTGCAAAGGTAAATAAATATACACTGTTTTCATAAAAATGGAGAAGGAAGGAAGTCTATAATAAGAAACAAATATTGGAACTTAAATTCTTCCATCACGTTTTGTGGAGCCATGTGACAAAGTAGATTTTATTGTTCTTGAAGTAGCCTGGAGAACTCATTGACAGTGTTCTAGGTAGCTTAATATATGCCATTTTTTTTTAATGTGATGAAATAGAAGTGATATTGGGAAACTGATCCTATTGTCAGAATGAAAAGCCCTAGAAAAAGCATAGTATCTACTAAACCTCAGTGCTCCACATGCCCTGACAGTGATGCATGTACTGTGAGCTGTGGTGACAGTCACAGGGGATCACCTTAAGTGCAAGCATGAATATTGCAGGGCCACTGTTGCCTGGAGTTTTCTGTGTAAAGAAGCACAGTGAAACATGACATTTGGTACCGGGCAGTGAACAAGACTTAGCAAGAAGTCAGGGTGCTTTGGATGACCTCATTGTTACAAGAAGCTGTGGGGCCTCAATTTTAACAAGTCTTCTGCGTGTCTTTCGGAATAATAATTTAGTAATTTCTTCTCCTTTTTTGAGCATTTGTATCCTCAGATTAGGTATAATTTCCTTTCACACTTTATAAAGTTTGCAACATTTTAACCCAATGAATAGCTGTGTCCTCCAGAGCACCTTGGAAAGGGCCCTCTGAAATGGTAACTGGTACCTTGTAATTGGTAACTCACAGAGGATTCTTCCCAGAGCAGGGTTTTTATGAGTAAACTGTGAACCTCTGTAGCCCTCAGGCACAGAATGAGTTAAGTTTCATTAAAGCAAGAGATATCATTGTGACTCCAATATGTATTTCACCCTGCAGTGGAAAGGTCTGGAAGATAAATCCATCTATTGGAGGGGTAGTTAGCGAAAATCATCTTTGCAATTCACTTAAGATGCTTAACTGTATTTGGGGAATATTTTGTTAAATAATTATTGAGTTCTATTAGGTTGCATTAAAATTTTCTCAGGCAGACACTTTGAAGTAAAAAAGCAGAATAACATGTCCAGAAACCTTATTAACTTAGTTCTTCACCACTGATTTATTTTGTAACATCAAGTAAATCAGTTTTCCTCTCCATTTTTAGCTTCTTCATTAATATACTAAGGAAAAAATGATTCAAGCTATTAGAATGTTATAAAAATTATTTTAAGTTAGATTTAAAAGTGCTTCCATTCTTTAGAAAAACCTGTCAGGGTAGAGGGTTATTAATTAGATGAGATTCAGTTATGTTTTACAGAATTTAGGGCTTTTCTTAATAAACATTGTATACTTCCCATTTCTAATTTTGTCAGTATATTTCCCAAATATTATATCGTATTACCATGTGTATTCTCACACTGCCCTTAAGTTCTTCCAGTTTTGTCTGTGGGAGAGCTGGTTAAAGAGAGGAGGTGAAGTGGTAATGAACTGGTACAGGGGCTCCAGGAGTTAGAGAGGGGCTCTGGTGACCCAAGGAATGAGCATTGTTCTGAGTATTGTCAGCCCTCATGTGGCCATCAGGGAACAAGACTTTGTGGCAGAAGTCCAGGTGACTTGATGGAGGTTTCTAGCTTGGGGAACTGGGTGGGTGGGAATAATGTTAACTAAGGCAGTAAATGGAGGAGATGCAGATTTGGATGGAATTCATTGAGAAGAATGATAATGGGCTTGATTTTCCATGCATTGAGTTTGAGGTTTCTGTAAAGAGCTGGAGAGTAGAGGCAAGTTTGGAATAAAACAGACTCTGGAATGTACAGCTGTGAGCTCACATAACTGTTAATCATACTCTGGATTTGTCCTTTCAAATAGCAACCTACCTGGGTGAGTGAAGGTGTGTGTCTGGTGGCATATTATGAAATATTCAACTTGACTTTTATTACTTTATTTAGTACAAAAAGTTCTTACTGGGTTTATAACATTTCATTTTTAGCAGTGGTAAGTGGAAGTGGTCCCATAAAACAGAAAAATGTGGATTTGTAAAATGTTGGCATGTTAAGTGAAAATAGTCCTTTTCCACACTGCAGTGTTCCATAATGTAAATATAAAACATTTCCTACTCCCTGGCAGGAGCATCTTTCCTTTCTTAGACATAGTTTAGTCACCAAGTCAGAAATAGAGGCTAGGGAGTGGATCTCCCATTTGGGGGCTATCATAGATCATTTTGATATCTGTGACCAAACTTTTCCCCCGTTTCTTATTTATTTTATTAATTTTTTCCATTTATTTTTAGTTGCGGTAATATTTGCAAATACCCATCAGGTATTGCCACTGTAGAGCACCCGCCACCAAATCACCCTTGTCCACCACCATGGTCCATTGTGCTTCCTTCAATTTTTGTGACAAAACTTTAAAATTGACAGTGTGAGCCCTACAAAAACAGCAGCTCAAAGAAATTCCCTGAAGTAAGCAGAAAGGTTCCAGGTTGGCAAAATCAGTGTCTGTTCATTTCCATATCAACAAAAGAAAATCTTCTATGTAAAAAAAAAGTCCAAAACTAAATTTCTATCTGATTATTTTTGCCTCAGCCACATACTCAAGGTCTATTTTTACCCTAGATATATCAGGAAGATTAGCCAGACATACTGAAAGGGGTGATCAGGAATCACAGATGAAAGAAAGGAATGTCATTGGTGTTTAAAAACACTAAATAGCAGGACTCTAAATAGCATGGGCCCAAGTAAGTCTAGACTTGGGGAGAGAGAGATATATATATATCCTTAATATATAATTTCTGTATTTTGCCAGCTCCAACAAAACAGGGTATGAAAAAAAAACTATTTTAAAGGTCCCATATAAGCCATTAGAAGATACTTTATAAGTGGCTAAAATAGACAATGCATTTTAAATACTTATTAAAATCAAGAGAGAATCATATTTGAAATCTGAGAACACTTGGCTATTTTCAGAACATTTCGTTTGCAGCTTTTTCATTTCAGAAATATTTTTGATAATTGACTAACAGATAATATCAATAATGAAAAACCCTACAGTGTTGCTCATTAAATTTGTCAACATTTGGAAGGATTAAGTCAATAAAATCAAGGCAACATCAATTACCCTGTGACATTACATCACAGATTGTACCATTTATCAGTCAATAATTATGGTGATGGTAATAAAAATGATGATAAGTGCCTAACAGTTATTTTCCTTAGTATGTGTTAGGTACCATACTAAGCTACACACAGACACACATTATACATGCATAAAAATTCACATGACAAGTGAAGAAGATCCTGATTTCTTGTTCTTTTAACCTTGGAATTTCAGGTGATTGGTGTGCCTCAACTCATAAAAGGAAGCCTGAGTAAAGATGCAAGGAACAGAGAAATCCAAGGACACTTTACCCTCCAGAGCTGTTGAGGGTCGCTGTTAGATAATTGTCTGAGTGGGGAGTGGGCGAGCACTGCTTGGGAGAGAATGTCAGGATTATTTCCCTGGCTCACAGATGGTGGCTTCAGTTGTGTGTGTTGGGGGAGGGGCACATGGGCCTTCCATGGATGGGGATAAGTGAGGTTGTCAAGATTCTGAGCTGAGTAATTTTTTTGGCTGGACTGTAATGGAGGGGGAAAGGCAGTTCTTCCTATTTCTATTCAGTCAATTGAGTCAGCGCTGTCAGCCCATTCTGGAGGACACCGAGGACCCTGTGCTGATTTCTGAGGGGAAAACTTCCTCAGGGGGACGTTTTGTCATCATGTCTACAGGACTGTCTTTACAAAGATTGCAGGTTGTCTGGTGTTCATGAGGGCTCACTGTATTTTTTTTTCAGGGATACAAAATGAATTTCATTGTAACCACTCTCTTGAGTGATAGGCTGTTACAAGCATTTTTTTCTATGCGTTTTTTCTCTTAAAAATCTCCTTTATGGCCTTATTGTGGCTAGGAAGTACTGTTTAGAATGGGCTCTCATTTATCTTTCATACTTATATGCACCAATCAGAAATATAATTTATGTAGGTACATTTATATAGTGCAAAAAAAAAAAAGACAGGGAATACATCTATATTTCTAAATTACTTTTGAAATACTTATCAAAATAGTAAATTAGTTTGTTTCCATCATTCTGCTTACCCTAGCCTTTGGGATGTTGTAGAACCCATGTAAGAAAGCTGAATTTTGAGTCATGGTTAGAATATATCTATCTACTGCCTTCAGGTTTTAAAGACATTTTTCTTGAGTATTCATGTAGTTTTCTTTTTAATGTTTAAGTCTCTTGCTCATTGGGAGATTATTTTAGTGTATAATGAAAGGTATAGATCATTTTTATCTGTTTATAAATTTCTATTAGTTTATCCCAAAACTCTTTCATAAAATATCCATCTTTCCCCCACTGATTTGAGGTACCACCAATTATTATAAACCAAATTTTTGGTCGTACTCCTTTCTGTTTTGGGAACTTTTGTTATGTTCTGTTGATCTGTTTCTTCATGTACCAGTTCCACACTATTTAATTATAGACACTTCATTGTATGTTTTAATATGTGGTAGGTGTAACCCTCTGCCTCCCAATGTCTTTCTTTTCTAGGAGTTTTCTTGTTATTCTTCTTGACTATTTTCCCATATGAACTTTATAATCAACTTATATAACCCCTGAAAAAAATTTTATAGGGGATATTTGGCATTTGTATAATATTGAAACTTTTCCAAAAACATTTCCACTTGAATAAATTTACTTTTCAGAAGTTTCAAAGGTTTTTCTCATATAGGCTCTGCATATTTTTTTGTTAAATTTATTCTTAGGTATTATACCTTTTGCTGCTGTTGTAAACGAGATCTTTATCTCTTCTAACTGATAAGTGTTTATGTGTAAGAAGGATGTCAATTTACATATTAATTTATGTTTTATTGTCTTACTAATTTCTATTTTTTAAAGATTTATTTATTTATGCATACAAGAACTGAGGTATAGGCCAGAGGTGCGGGGGCTGAGAGGATTCACCAGAGACAGTGGGGAACAGAAAAGGCAGATTGACTGAAATACACTGCTGAGGAGAGCAGTGGGTGAGTCAGGAGAGGTCTGCTTCGCCATGTGGGTAACTCCCTGGCTGGGGATCGAACTTGTGCTGCAGTGGCTGTAGACAGCTTCATAGTGCAGCGACTTAACCCCTTGTGCCACCAAGGAGGCCCTGTCTTATTAATTTCTATCAGTATATTCAGTAGTTTTTGAAATTGGTACCTTTGGATTTTTAAATTAGTTTATCTTCTACAAGTAGAGATAACATTACTTTCTTCCTTGCTGTTTTTATTCCTTTAATGTTTTTCTTGATTTTTAATGTTTTTCTTGTTTTTCAATTGATCTATCGATTGATAGAAACAAATGGGTACATACACATACTTAAAGATTAAGGAATTACTCATCAATACCTGCCATATTTAATGATTTTAATGAGGAATGGGCGTTATATTTTGACAGATGCTTTTCGGTAGTTTAAGGATATATAATTTTTTTCCTTAGGCCTGTTTATATTGTGAATTATTATCATTCTACACAATGTATTTTTTTAAAGATTTATTTATTTATGCATACAATAACTGGGGTACAGACCAGAGATGTGGGGGGTGAGAGGATTCACCAGAGACAGAGTGGGGAACAGAACAGGCAGACTGACTGAAATACACTGCTGAGGGGACCAGCAGGCGAGACAGGAGAGGTCTGCTGTGCCATGTGGGTAGCTCCCTGGCCGGGGATCGAACTCAAGCTGCAGTGGCTGTGGATAGCTTCATAGGTTGCATCTTAACCCCTTGCGCTACCAGGGAGGCCCAATCACAGTGTATTTTTAAAATATGCTGCTGAGTTCAGGTTGCTAATATTTTATTTATTGCCTTTTGCTTTCATATTCATCTGCCAATAGGAAATTTTTTAGTCCTGCTCTCAGTATAGTTGAGACAAAGAACTATATAGCAGGCCCTCAAATAACATCTTTCATGTAGTATCATTGTATTGTATTGTTGATGAGTAAAACAATGATTCTCAGCAATGGCTACTGTCTGTGGTACTTTTCCTCCTACATCCCAAAGATGTGCATGTGAGGTGACTGGCATGTCTAAATTGTCCCAGTTTGAGTGAGTGTGGTGTGTGTGTGAGCGTACCCTGCA
This sequence comes from Talpa europaea, assembly GCF_964194135.1. Lineage (NCBI taxonomy): Eukaryota > Metazoa > Chordata > Mammalia > Eulipotyphla > Talpidae > Talpa > Talpa europaea. The sequence goes on along the minus strand of NC_140082.1, from coordinate 64,397,535 downwards.
GTGGACAGACCTTCTGTCCAGGGTGGGTTCCTGTCTTGTGCCCTGAGCTGCCTGCATAAACTCTAGCCACCTCACACCTGACCTGAATAAGCAGGTTGGGAAAATGGACGAGTGAATGAATGAATGTTGACTATTAGAAATGTTTTGGGTTTTTATGTATGGGTGTTGTTTTTGTGACCAGAAATGTGTCATGAGTTTAATCTTGTTTCTACCAATTAACCCATGTTAAAATTAGTTTTATTATTTTTCTTAAATTGGAATGAAGCAGTTGGTTTCATTGTTTCAGTTGAAATCAAAGTTTCCAAGGACCTATTGTTGAAGTTAAGTTAGGACTTAAAGTAGAGTTAGAGTACTAAGTGCTGGCCCCCACTTTCATAGACTGCTAGGAAGCACAGAGAGTTGATGTTGGAGCTGCCTCTGGAAGTATGAGTAGGAGTTCAGCATGTGAGAGGCATAGACATTCTAGGCAGAGGGAGTGGTGGGCATAAGGCACAGGAAGGCTGTACATGCTCAGTGCACTTGGGGAAACTGACGTGGCACATTGTCACACAGTAAGGTTTGTGTGAAAGGCTGGGAAGGCACAGAGAGAGGATGAAGGGTCTTGCAGGCTAAAGAGTCTGAATATTATTTTTTTGACTGTGGGTGGTCACTGAAGGGCTTTCAGGAAGGGAATGGAGTGATCAGATATTTGTTTAAGAAAGATTGCTCCAGGGCCTCCCTGGTGGCTCAAGGGGTAAACTGTCAGGACTATGAAGCTATCAGCAGCCACTGCAGCATGAGTTTGATTCCCAGCCAGGGAGCTAACCCACATGGCACAGCAGACCTCTCCGGTCTCACCCGCTGCTCCCTTCAGCAGTGTATTTCTGTCAATCTGCCTGTTCTACTTCCCACTGTGTCTCTGGTGAATCCTCTTACCGTGCCCCGCCCCCGGCCCCCCCCCCCCTCGGCCTATACCCTTGCTCTTATATGCATATATGCATAAATAAATAAATCTAAAAAAAGTAGAAAGATTGCTCTGACAGTATGAGAGGAGATAGAATGGAAGAGTGTTGTGATAGAGTCCAGGTGGATGGCCCCTTGCTGTGGCCTGAGTAAAAAGATGGTGCAGACTTCACAAGGCAATAAGTAGAGTGGGAATGAAGAGTCATTTTGGACATGACAGATTTTGGATGCAGAAGACCCTTGACAGGTGGCAGCTAAGATGGGGGGTGGGAGGGAGAAGAGGAAGCTGAGGCATTCTCCCAGATTTCTGCTGAGGCCAAGTGCACAATGCTGCCAACTGTTGAGACAAAGAATAAGGCAGAGATGGAGTTCTATTACTGAGGGTCTGATTTAAGAATGGCGGTAGATAATAAAATTGGTTTGGGCTCTCTAGAGCTTGAGGTAGAATGGTCCAGTGAAATCTAGTTGGAACTCAGAGCAGATTTAGAACTGGGAGACATAGATCTGGAAGATGTCAGCATGAAGAAGTGGTGGAATCCAAGGAGAAAGTATAAATTGAGAGAAGAGACAGTTGAGCACGGAGCTATGGGACCCACTGGCAGACAACATGAGGAGTCAGGAAGGTAGATCTGGAGAGAGAGGCCAGAGGGAGGAGGAAACAGGAGAAAGTCCTGGAAACTGAGAAAGTCCTGGAAGAAAGAGAAGATGTAGGTGATGAAAGGTCCTACAACTTGGAGAGAACAAGGAAGTAAGGCTGAAGTCGCCATGGAATCAGCAAAAAGGAGGCCATGGTACATCTTTGAAGAGTTTCTGGCTCCCTGGTCTGGAGAAAGGCAGGCAGTGACAGCGAATCAGGAGTAAACGGGGAGGTGAAGATGCCTGAGGTAGCAGGTGAGTTGTTGAAGACACTAATAATGACTTTAGCAGAGTAAACCTCTTTTGAGGCTCTTATGATGTTAACAATGAAGATCTGGGGTCGACAAACTTGGGTGCAAAACCAGGCCCACCTCATAGTGTGTGACATTGGGCAAATCACCTTGCCTTTGTGAACCTGGCCTTTCTCATCTGTACACAATGTTAGACCCCACCATGTGGTGAGGATTGCGTAAAGTTATGAGATGATATTCATCCATCATTGTCTGTTTATATTCCAGTGACTTTCCACAGGAAGTTGAATTTTATGAAAGGCTTCTCTTTCCCCCTCTCTCCCTTTTCTTTTACTTTTTGCTAGTCTGAAAAGGAGCCTTCAGAGTAAATGAAACTATTCATTTCCTCTCCTTCCTCATTTCTTCACCTCCAAGTGAATAAAGCATCTCATACTTATCTATTCATTTGTGGGCTGGCTCCACAGAGAATTTAGGAGAGTTCAGTTGATTAAAGTAGCTTACTCCTTTTGGCTGAGATGCCATGAATATGGATTGAGACTCTTTGTCACAGATGGAAATCACTTCTTGAAGCCCTGCCCCGCTCAGGGGGCCTCTGGAGGATATAGCAAATGCTGCCTTTGGTTTTCAGCTCCCTGGAGGGAGGGAGAGCAAATTCCCCCCCCCATCCCGAGACTACACTATGATGTGCAGGTCTGAGAAGCACCAAGAACTTGGGCTCATCTGCCTCCTGATCCAGTTTTATCTTTCTCAGACAATTTTCTCTGCAGTTATACTTTCCTGATCCTATCACATTGATTCTGACCAGAGCCTGTGAAGAAGTCTGGAATTAAAGACACAGCTGCATTTCCTTACACACATCTCATTTCACAGAGCTGGAACTGGCCTGGGTAGAGTGGGTTCTGAATTCTTATGTGAAAGGAGTTGCTATTCATATTTCAGTAATAGGTTAACAGGGCAGAAGGTTCTGGGGTCGAGCAAGTTCTTATCTAAATATATCTTAACTGTTAACGTGGGGGTTACAGCTGAAGGGCTATTTTTATTCACCTTTTCTACTTAGCAGAGATTATGTTCAATATTGCTGGCCACAAAAAGTTTTTGGAAAAAGTTTAAGCACAAAGCACAGCACAGTTTTAAAATTTTGCATAGTTTTTACATGAAAATATCTTTATTTTAAAAGCACGAACTGCTAATAACAATTTAAATCTACTTTGTCACCCCAGGGGTAATAAATACAAACTTTTTTTTTAAAGATTCATGCAAGCAAACAAAGCCTAAATATTTGGCCTAAAGCCAAATATTATGTGCATGGATCATAGGATGTACTCAGTAAATGCTTTATAAATGAATGAACAGACAAATGAACAAAGGAAGAAGGAAAGAAGAGGAAAAAAGGGGGGAGAGAGAGAAATGTTGATTGGAATTTTTTGAAGTCTAAGATAACTGAATCTTATGCAGTTGAAACATGTGACATATTCTCCTAAGAACCAGCGCTGCCGACACCTGGTCATGTACTGACATATGTAAACTTTTAATAATTTTTTTATCTAGTCTGAATGATATGAGATTTGTAAATGCTAATCCAAGGGTTTTTTCCTATGATAAAATAGAAACTTATGGAGGTTGAAATATTTGGGTGGTGTAATGCCATCTTTTAGCAGTGGTAAGTAGCTACACTTTACCATGAAACACTATCATCTTATTTACAGGTGGCTTTCTTTAAAGTTGTAATCATTATTTCTCTACTCCCTGCTCTATCTAACTGGTGGTTTCATCCAGCAATAGGAGGCAGACTTGTTAACTGATTAGAAACTGGCAAGAACAACAAGACGCAAAGTTGTTGAACTATCTACTCAAGTAGTTATACAGAAAATAAACAGCTGAATTCAGGCAAGCGACTGTAATTCAGTGTGTGTGTGTTTCTGTGGGGGGATGGCTCGGTTTTGAGCAGGCAGCTGAACAGGTGGACCTGAATATCTTCCTGGTGTCCCATAGCTGTGAATTGGAGCATCTCTCGTCCTTTGCCAAGCCTGGCAGCATGGCCATAAGGGCTGAGGGACAGAAGGAACAACAGAAGGGAGAAGAATAAGACGGAGAGGAGGACAGGGAGGAAGCATGCAAGAGAAGACAAGTGGAAAGTGAAGGGGCAGGTGGCTGGTAGGCACTGGAAGTTGTCTACAACCCCAGATGTTGAGGTGAGAAAGCATTGTCTTTAGATAAACAGAAGGTGCAATTATGCCTGCAGCACCTTCTGATCTTGGGCAAGTCCCTAGCCAGCCAGTATTTTATTTTGTAAATCAAGAGGATGGGAATCAATGGAATTTAAACTCCTTCCAAATCTGTGAGTCTGAAAGCTGGAGAGCAGCCCCAAGAATGTGTGGAACCCAGTTCTTGCCCCCCCAATTTGAGAGCGCTTGAAAAAGTTCTGGATGGATTTCTGGCTGCCCTTCAAGCCTGAAGCTGCTCCATGGTTGCTACATTTGTGGGTCCTCCCGCCCTCACCATCCTTGTCTGCCCACCCCCGTGAAGATGCTGCTGGCACTGTCACCACTGAGGTCTCTTCCTTTGAAATTTTCCATGAAAAATTGTCTGACAAGGTGCTTCCTGTTTCTTAATAAAGCTGTTTACTGTCTTTTGTGTTTGTAAGTAGAAATAAACTTGAATAAACAAAAGGATGATTGATTTTATAAGAACAGTTTGGTAAGGATTGCTGGAGAAAAAGTACTCCCTTAGATATAAAAGACTTAGCTTTACATTTTTCAAAATGTTTCATGCTGATTAAGACTTAGAAGTAATTCGTGGGGACTTCATCTTGAGTTACAGTATATGAAACACTAGAACTCCAAACATTTTATTCAATATTAAAAAAAAATTCAGCATCCAAACTTTTTCCAAAACCTCTTGCCCCCCCCTTTTTTTTCTGTTTTGTTATTTCGCCTATAAATATCTAGATAGGGCCATAATTGTTTAAATCAATATTTACGTATCACATACCCACACATTGGCTAATAATCCTGTGGTTTTGCTGCCAAGGTCTGAGCATGGGAGACAGCAGGTAGCAGACCACTGAGTAACAAGGTCCATGATTCAGCTGCATCAATTTTAATATATAATATTAAATTTAAATGTAAAATTTACTGTAATATTAGCCCAGGTTTCCTCTTAAAAATATCTCACTTCTGATGACATTTCCCTCTTATTTTAACTGGAATATTTTCTATTTGCATTTTAGTCTAAACACAACGCAAGAAGCATAAATATTAAAAGCAAAACTTCATTTGGCTTCATTGGGCACATAAGGACTTTGGAACAAATGCAGCTACAGACAGGCACAGAGCAGCAGGAGCGGCAGGAAGACCATATCACTCCTCATTCTTCCACCCAGTTCTCTGTGCTTCCTCTGAGGGGGCATCAGCAGGGCTTCCACAGCCAAGCACATTCAACTCTGCTTTTTTACCTGAAGCACAATAAACTCTCCACATGTTTTCAGTATTTAAGCACTCAGATATGATATCCTTTATTTCTACTCTTGTTCTTTTCCTTTAAATTTACATTCCCTTAAATGTAATTATTTAGGAAATTTCTAAGGAAAAGTCTTGCTAAGGGTGTGTGTGTGTGCACGTATGTGTGCGTGTGCACACATGCGCACACACATGTGCTTGTGTGCCTGTGGCACTTTGCAGGAGCCTGAAAGAAGCATACAAGTTGCTACCATGGTAGATATCCTTTCTCAGGTTTCAGACATTTTTAGGCCCAGGATTTTATTGGAGGTCAAAGCAGCTAATAAAGTGGAATGTGCAATTAAAAGGGCATTCAGCAGAGAAGGATGGCTAAATGTCTCGGTAGCCTGAGAGTGGAAAAGGGTTCATAGCTGTAAGTCTCCTAATGATGGCTTTATGAGCATTTTTGCAGCCAGTGTGATAAATGCAATACAAAGACGGTTTTAATATAGCTAATCAGGCTCTCTGCTTTCTGTGTGAGGCATCCATTTGGATGGGGAAGGAAGTTGCTGGTTGTGGGCTTTTATGTGGTGGTGGTTTCTACTAATTTACATTTTCATGAAGTTTTTATCATTTTTAGTGATTCTCCACAAGCCCCTTTATGGTGGTCAGGAAGGAGATAGCAGAATGATGGAGAAGTTTAGGAGACTTGCGCAAGGTCACCCAGAAAACCTCCTGGCTTCGGACTCTTGATCAGGTAGTCACTCAGGTAGTGTCTATACCGATGTGGCTCAGCTTGACTCTAGGCCCTGGGAACAGAGTCATCATATCTTATTAATTTTACATTTTTTTTTGGCACCTGTGCACACAGTAGACAGAAATTGTTTTTCGGATATATGAATTCTCCAAAGATTGATGGCATTTTGAAAAAAAAATCCTTTGCTGCGCAATGAAAATACCACTGAGGAGGAAGGAAGAGGGTTGTAGCGGGAACCCTGGTATGTAAGAAGGGTTGGCGGTGGTGTCTGGGTTCTCCCCAGAAGTGGCCCGACCCTCCCACTAATATAGCCTCCTGGTCTCTAGAAAAGACAGAAATCCGTGGGGATCAAAGGGTGAGAACAGCTCCTTCCCATAGGTGGATCTTGGTCTAGGTATTTACAGGTAGGCTAGCTGGAGGTCCTCGAGTTTCTTATTAGTTCATCTGCTTTTATCTTGCTCAGCTTAATATTGTTACACTTACTTCTACTCTTGAAGAATAAAAGAATATGGCAGTGCTCACAGATGCTTAGAATGGGGTCCCAGATATTCCAGGGAGGAAACTTATCCCTGGTTAGAACTAAACCGAGCAGCTAACCTTGATGCCACTTACCCAGACACAGAGAATTTCTCCTTTTATCTGAAAATTGATACCACACAGTTGATCCTGCACTGCCTCCCTTATTTGGTAAGATGGTGACACACGATCACATGTAGGATGGAGTAGACTGGAATAATTAATGAATCCACGCCCTTCAAGGCTTGGAGCTGCCTCAGAGTTTGAAGTAAGGGGAGAATGGAGTGGGCTGGCTTTGAGTCATTCAGAGCAGAGTATGAAGGAAGCAGGAAGGATTTTTTCATTGACATTAATGTACTCATCCTAGTTCTGACGAGAAATGGAGTCATTAACCATTCATTTTAGCAGTGCACATCTCCTTTACTCCTGGACACTCAGAATAGCCTTTTAATCCATTAGTATTTTATAATCACAGAGCAGCAGTTCAGAGGAACCTTTGAAGGTATTCATTGTTACATTACTTTGTGATTAGGAGCAAGGTTCCAAAGATCTGTGCAAATCTTTGCTCTGCAGACTTGCAGAGGGTTTACTGCTTTCTGCCTCAGATTCCCCACTGGATAATGGTTAATAATAATTGCTCCATAGCCATAATTTGTCTGGCACATAGTAGGTGTTTGTTCAATGCTATATCCCAACTGTAATTTTATTGAAAACTAAAACTTGCATGCCTAGATGGTGTTCTCCTGACTTCAGGGCTCATCCCACAGTTATTTAAAATTTGATACAACTGTTTTTCATTCTCTCCTCATGGCTTTCTGCATCATCTATCCACTCATCCACCTGTTCAACATCTCTTTGGCCTCTTCTCCCATATAGGAACATGGTCCCTAGAGTTGGTGCTAGGGGTAAAGAGATGATTAAGACACAGCCCTGTCCTTCACTCCTTCCCAAATAGTGGGACAGGTGGGTACAGAAGTGATGTGCTGAGTGTGGAGTTAGGGGCCCTCAGGGGACAAGCTGTCACTGCTCCAGATCAGTGTACTGGGCCTGAGCCACTTCTTTTGCTTCTGTCTCACATTCCTTTAAGGAATATCACAATAGATAAGATGTGGGATCAGGTGATTTCCTAAAAGAGGTGATAGTTGAGAAGGGGCTAAAAAGATGAGTAGGAATTGGTGAGGGAAGGCTGAAGAAGATGAGGTATTCCAGGGAAGTTCATGAATAGAGAACAGAAACAGTCTTGAGTGTCCATAGGGCCCCTAAGAAATGCAGTATTGCCATATGTAAAGTGTCCAAAGAATGTAGCCTACCACATTACTTTCACAAGGAGTTAAATGGCAATGTAAGATTTATACGCCAGTTTTAACAAATGATACTGTGTAATACATCAAGATAGTAGTACAGCACCCATGTATATAGCAGTGTTAGTCACAGTAACTACAAGGTGGAAGCAACCTGTGTCGGTCAACAGATGATTAGGCAAACAATGAAATATATACATACAATGGAATATTATTCAGCCTTCAAAATGAAGAACATTCTGACATGTGTCACAACGTGGATGAGCCTTGAGGACATGCTCAGTCAATTAAGTCAGGCACAAGAGGACAAATACTGTATGATTCCATGTATATGAGAGACATAGAGTGGGCAAATTCATAGAGATGGAGTTCTGTAGAACAGTGATTACCTGGTTCTGGGGGAGGGTAAGGAGGAAATGGGGCACTGTTTCTTAAGAAGTAAGAGGTTTCATTTTGGGGAGATGAAAACAAGTTCAGGAGATGAGTGGGGAGATGGATGTACAACAGTGGGCATACACACTTCATGCCACCAAAGTGTAAACTTAAAAATGGTTAAGAAAGTAAGTTAATATTGTATGAATTTAATACACTCATATAATAATACTGTGTCACAAAATAGTGTTCTGAGGGCTGACAGAAGAAGAGCTGTCCCTGTGGAGTGTCTGAATAGAGATTTCATTCAGTAATGGCTCATGAAGGATTTTAGTGACAACACTTGTTGATCTAAACACCAACTGATTCTAAGCACATTATCTGCAATATCATATTTAATCCTCACAACTACCCTGTGCAGTAGGTGCTGTTACTTTCCTCATTTTGCAGATGAGAATAGTACAGTAACTGCTTTCAGATGCTGTTGAGATGACCCAGATTCACTATTTTGACCCACGGGTGAAAGGCTACATATTCTAATACAATTCAGAACCAGTCAGGCTCTAGACTTTGCTCAGTTCAGCAGAAAAGGAAAAATGGACACTAGACACAGACACTAGATAGCATTTAGAAATAGGTATTGAAAAAGGATGGCGCTTCAGTTTCTGGAGATGTTTTTGTAAAGGACATCACCTATGTTAATGCTAATACAAAAATAGCAGTGATGTGATTTTATCCTGGAATATAGGCTGTTTATCGCTAAACTCTATGTGCCATATTATATATGAACCTATATATGAGGTTCGTTTCCTAGACCAATGACCTGCATAAGATATGGGGCAGAGGAAGGATTTGTTCCCTACACTTACTGCTTTTCTGTCCAACCCCTCCACTGTGTCGCCTACCTGTAGGCCTCATTGTAGCCCCTCAGGTGGAAAAGAGAGATATTCCCTTCCAGAAAAGGGAAAGAAACAGGCCAGCTGAGTGGCCTGCAGAGGGATACAGGAATCCACTCCACCCTTTCTTTCTTTTCTTTTACTTCCACTGACCGTTTGAGAAGAAGGTTGGCAGTGGCCAACCAGGAGTCCATCAACTCTTCCCTTGGCATTTGCTGCGGGATGGCTTATTTTATGGGTGGGGCCCAGATTACTTGTTCTGCAGGACCCCGAACAAAGCAACTGTTTTATTTGTGCCTGTAAGAGTTTGAAAGTTTTACAGAGGCAGTCATCATCACTAAGTAAACACATTAAGTTGGCAAATAAATCTTTTTGAGGGCAGCACATTAAATGGTTCCTTGCATGATAGTTATTAATTTAATATGTTACTATAATTACATTGTCCATTTTACAGTAAACTCCAAAAAACTGATTTATTAGCTCTTGGGTTCTTGACCGATGTAAGTTCAACGGCAGCACAACTTTTCCAAATTTGCCAACACATTTATTGTATGTATTGCTTTTTTGGAGTTAGACCAAATGGACCTTTTTAAAAGATCAGATAAGGTTAATGCAATCTTATATTTGTATAGCTGCTTTCTTTAGGTTACTGTACGGGGCCAGATTTTTCCCTGCTTTCTCATTGCCTTCATTTAAAGAATGTCATGCTGGGTGTGGAATGGTCTGTCGCAGCTTCATTTAATAGTCAAAAGAAAGCAAGAAGGATAGAGAAGCCAAGAAATTTTTTTCTTCCTTCAAAACGACTATTTACACAGTATCTGCTCTCTGCTAGTCACTACTAGGCCCTAGGCCCTTATCAGATTCACCAGTGACCCCAGGTCAGAGCCTAACACTCTTGACAGCCCTTTCCTGGTACACTGATGCTCTAAGCTTGTTTCAGGGTTATTGAAATACCAATATTTATATAGTGTCCGACACTTCCCAGGTTGAGAAAAGGGAGGTAACACATAAGAACTCTGCCCACAAATAAGGTGCTCCAGCTATCGGACTGTCAAGCACCCAAGCTTTTCTTGCAGAGGGCTCTTTCAAACCATTTCTTGAGGCCTCTGGCCAATGGGCAGTTTCTTTTGGGAGCCATTGCTCATTCTTTGCTGTTTTCCCTGCATGAGATGTCCCACAAGGTTGAAAAGCTGGAACAGTGGCCTTTGTCTTAAGCAAGGACATGAATGGTACAGTAACTGCTTTCAGATGATGTTGAAGTGACCCAGATTCACCATTTTGACCCAGAGTGAAAAGCTACATGTTCTAATACAACTCAGAGCCAATCAGCCTCCAGACTACAACATTTCATCAGAAAAGGAAGAATAGAGCAACATAGACACTAGATAGCAGTTAGAAACAGGTATTGGGAAATCAAAGGATGATGCTTCGATTTCTGAAAATGTTTTCATAAAGGATATCACCTCTGCTAGTGATATTATAAAAATAGCAGTGATGTAAGTAAATCCTGGATATAGGCTGTTTATTGCTAAAATCTATGAGCCATATTATATATGAACCTTTTTTTTTTCATTTTCTGCTATAGTTTTGAGAAATGAGGAAACCTTAGTTATATACTTAGACTTCTCCAAAAATGAGTGCAGCTCTGAAATAAGAGTCTTTGGTAGGCTAAAAACTCAGTTCCTTTCCAGGTCTCAGGGCTCAGTGTTCAGCCTTCTTCACGTTGGGTGGCTGAAGGGCCATCTGTGCTATGAGCATGATTATGTTGCATGATTACTGAGCTGGCCATGTGAAGCAGAGTGGGAAGGAAATAAGAGGCAGGAGTGAGGCAGGAGTGCCTGTGTATTTTGAGGTAGGAGGTGACTCTCCTTACAAATCTTGGCCATGGACAGGGTACGGAAAGTCTCTGAACCCTGCCATAAATAAAAAATAACAAAAAGGCCATAATCCAGGTTTCAAGACCTTGTGAATTAGTATTTCCTCAAAAGCCTCTTTCTCTTGCTTCCATTTCTAATTGTCTTCCTGTCTGGGGAGTTAAAAGGGAAGAACACAAACATGGAAACATTGTATTATTTAAAGTGGTAACACTTTATTCTGAGAAATTTTACCTCCCTGTTTATTCCTTTGAAGACATTAACATTGTTTTTAAAGAAATATTTGTTTAGGAAGAAATAGTTTCAAATTTACAAAGCCCAACCAGCATTTACTGGTAAGTAGTAAGTCATTTTCTGTGGAAGAGAAGTTCAGGAAGGATGCATCCTTGTTGTCTATCTCCAGGCTTCATTTCCTGCTTCTGTATTCCAGAGGCCACCTGGCTGCACACCATTGATTGCAAGTGGGGGTTGAAGACTTAGGGTGCTGAAGGTCCCAACAGGTGTTATATAATGTTAGCCACTCCCTCAAACCACTAGAAGGTGCCTGTGCCTTCAGCTGCAGTGGTAGGAAGACAGCTGATGGGATGGCCAACAGGAGATGCTTCTGAATTTCAGATGATTGTTTCTATGGCTTTTGTAGATGAAATTTTCTTCTGAGTGGAACCCTCTAGGAAGCATTTATCACTCTGGTACTTTTGTGAGTAGATGGTTTGCTGGGAGCTCTGCAGTAGCCTCTGAAAGTCATTTGTATAATTTCTGTGTAGACACACATGGGTGTGACCACCCCCCATTTTTTTTTAAGGGAACAACCCTGTCTTTATTCACCCTAATTCTAAGATAATATTCCCTGATGAAAGAGTAGTGCTCAGTCACCCTACTTAGAGCTTATTTGGGAGAATAGATTGTGTGAAACGTATGAAGAACTGGGAGCTACTCTGGATGCGTTTTAGCATGACAGTGCAACTGGCTGACACTGATGAATGGCTCATGGGAGCACCAGAAAAGCACATTGCTGAGAGGCAACTTCCCAGCATCCTCTGCATGCCGCGTGAATGCAGTCTCTGTGGAGCCCTTAGTTACCTCGCTAGGAAGTGAAGGGGCAGGATTCATTGCCTTTTGGTTTTGATTTTACTTGTCTTGGTGTGTGTGTTCCCCCATATGCCCCATGCCTTCTGATGATGGATAATAGTGATGGCAGTTTGGGTCTGTTTCTGATTAGTAAAATGACCCGTCAAATGAGACAAAGAGAAAAATGTTCTCCTGAACTTCCAGGACCCTGGTTTTTCCTATCACAAATTTAATGGCCTCAGATCCTATGTTTTGAGATGAAAAAAATGATTACAGCTTTTTGTTCAGAGAGACGGTAAAGGGGTTGCTTGAAGAGATGGTATAAGGATGCACTAAAGTTGGCTTCCACCCAGGAAGGGAAACCTGAAAGCAGTGGATAGGGTGGGTTTGCAGGCAGCTAGAGTTTACTTTGGTGGTGAGATTCAGGAGCCAGGCACTTTCTGATGTTTCTGGCAGAGAATATTTTTGTCCCTTAAGAGAGTACCATGTGGAGGTCAAATCTCGCCACTGCTGTTACAGGAGAAAGGCCTGCACATCAGACAAGTCCTAAGCTTTGAGCTACTTATTCCAGTGAGTATTTAGAGCACCTACTATTATGAGGCAACGTGTTAGTTAGGAACTGAGGACTTTCAGGTACAACCACATAACTGAGTTTGACATAGGAACTGTAACTTTAAAATAAGGGAGCATTGTCCTTAAGACTTTGTTTTTTTTTAAGTGTTTTTTGTTTTTTTTTTTTGTTTTTTTTTTTAGTTCCTTCAGTGATTCTTGGGCTATCTCTTTAGTCAGCAGCCACTCGGTGGTCTTTATTCTAAGTTTTTCTCTTTTTTAGTTATGGTAAAATGTAAACAACATAAAAATCACCATCTTCCCCATTTTTTTTGTTGAGTGGCATGAAGCACATTCATGGTGTGTGCAACCATCACCACCATCCAGCTAGATTTTTCATCCTCCCAACTGAAATTTCTACCCATTTGAACTATAATTCCCCCATTCTCTTCTCCTGACTCTTTAAGTTATTTTGAAATAAAAGCATTTGAAACACTCAGAATACTCTAAAGTGGAAGATCCAAATGATTTCATTAAGTCACTCAGTCATTTGTCAAATGTCTATTAAACTCCTCATGTGTGTCACTGTCTGTTTCATGCTACTGATTCAAAGACAAATAAACCTGGATTGTGATCTTGAGAGGTTTATCAGCTGACAGGGGACACGAGTGTGCAAACAAGCCTCCAAACCTGTTACAGGCTGCAGGGCAAGTATGGTGGATAGAGAGGGCTGTGGAGGTGGTGTCAGAAAGACCAAGGGTGGGTCCTTTATCTGTGCCTTGATGGACATGCAGGTGTTTTGCCTTGACAGCAGAGGGTGGGGAGGGCGTTCCCAAGGGCTGAAGTTGTGGGAACAAAGGCTATGAAACACCTGGTGCTAAGGGTGAAGACGCAGGGTGAGTGTAATTTGCAGGTACGGACCTGGCCAAGAACCCTCCTGCATTCTGATGAAGTTTAAGCAGGGAACCAGAAAGATCTGTGCTCTGGGAATCACTGGCAGCAGCCAGACATTGGAGGGGGAGAGGAAATCCCAGGAGGAGACAGCTAAGAGACTACTGTGATACTTTTAAAGGCACCCCTTTCTTTTGAAACATTTGGTTTCCCTGGAACTTTCGTTTTCCGATGAAGTATTTTGAAGATGTCTAATCTTCCCCATTTCTAACTTTTGAAGTACTCTTGTCTCTTTGGTCTGAACATTCAACTTTAGATGCTGGAGCTCATAGAAAGGAGTAGCTTAGAGTTTAGATGTTGGGGTCCAGATCCTCTTCAATAGTCATGTAGTTTGGGCAGTTTACTCATTTCCATCCTTGCTCAGCTTCTATATCTGTAAAGTGGAAAGGATACCTACCTTTCAGGGTTATTGGCGAGAGGAAGATAATATCTTTTAAAAAACCTACTAGAGTCCAGTCAGTGGAACAGTCATGGCCAATTTATTTTCTAAACTGTTTCCTTTACTAAACACGATGCAGTGCTTGGAGAGGGGATTTGTAATCATTTAAAAATATAGGGATCTGCTCAGGTAGTCCAGGGAATTGTTTTTGGCCTGCGCTAGGTGTTCAGTCCATGTGCCAGTGATCCCTGTGGAAATGGTAAGAGGTGGAAAAAAGAAGGAACCCAGAGTCAGAAATAGTCACACCCTTGTTCTTGACCAGAACAGCATTCAGGGTCCTTCTGGAGTCACTGGGCAGGAGTCTTGTTTCCTTTTGTGGGTAAGATGGGGTGGGGATGGCTCCCCCTCCCCTCCCAGCCTGTCACATGCAGAGAGTCCTGAGAGCTGCAGGGATTATTGTGTGGGAGAAGAATATGCCAGGGCTCTCAGCGATCTTTCTGCATTCAAGTTTCCTCTCTTTATCTCTTTCACACACAAATTCAAGTCCTTTTTTCCCTTTAAATCACTTTTGTGCTGTTTAACCTCTTTACCCTGATTTTCCCCCCACCCCTACCCCTTTCTTTCCTGCTCCTTTTATAGTAGTTTCCCTGCTAATGGATCACCTGGATAAGATTGCCCCTGGCTTTGTGAGAGTAGCAATTAGCGCTCACCCTGAGGGGCGGCGGCTCTGTTGCTTGGCCGCCTTGGTGTGGAGGATGGATTGGGCCTTTTCACTTGAAAGCAGGTTATCGATTAGCAGGGATGCCAATTTACTGCACAGGCTCTTGCCAACTCCTCTTGATCTCATCATGGTGTACATTTTCGAGATTGTATCACATTAACTCAGGAGAATTCAGGAGAGAAGAATGACGTAGTAAAAAAGCTATAAGAAAACGAGCATTTCTCTCATTAAATTATAATCCTGGCTGCCTTTGGCTGTGTCCTGAAAGAAACTGGTATGTGCATGTGCTGATGGGTTGATTATAAAGGCGTGGCTACACTTAGCAACAGGTTTTCAAGTACTTTATGGTTTTGCTCTTTTTCTTTGATTTATTTTTAGGATAGAGTTTTTGGGGGACATCATGATTTTTAGGGAAAAGTGAGACTTTTGAGTGCCTTTGCTTTGGCATCCAACTAGACCATTGTAGAGGCAGGAACGACACAGGGCAGGTTTTCTGTGATCCCATGCATGCCGGGTAAAGGAGGAGTCCTGGAGCCCTCAGTGGCTTTTGCAGGTCTTTTATTTAGATTTACCAGGCATAGGAAGGCAGGAAGGCAGGGGTGCTGGGGGACTGGGAGGCTGCCACTCCTCCCAGCCCCCAGCAAATCACTCTGTCTGGGCTCTCTGGTGTTCTCTTTGCTTCTCTTCTTCACTCGGCTTCTGCTGGCGTCCCCGTGACGCCACCCTTATAAACTCAGTCTCTCAGCCCAGGTGTACCCACGTCAGGTGCCCGCCATCAGGCATGCATTCAGGACCACAGGGTTCCTTCATCTATCCTAATGGCGGGAGGGGCAGAAAAGCCTGATACTTTTTATCTTACCCTACAACCATCCAACATCCATGTAGTCTCAGCTTAGTGAGATAAAGAGGAAGGAACTGAGATGGTAGAGGAAGAAGTGCTGCCACGGGTTGGCTAATGCTGGTTTTATAGGCCAGATAGGTTATGCCTCTGCCTAACTGTTGGACAAGTAGGAATGTGAGATGCTTTTCTTTTTTAATAGTTTATATGCTATTAATCATACAGTTTACACCCTGTTTAATCTCTTACAAGGCAGCATGCGGGGTACCCTGGGATCCTCAAAGGAGACCCTGCCTGCTCCAAATAGGTTCTGCCATCCGCCACATCAAAATAAAACACACTCCGGTGTGTAAAGCCTTCAATGAAAAAGAACTTTAAAACAATTAGTGTGCAATAGAGAGAAGAGAAAGAATATAGTTAAAATAGTTTCCAGTTAAACACTCAAAGTTACCCACCCCTTTGTGGGTAAATGTCCAGCCAAACAGCGTTGGCCCGAAGCAGGGCCACTGAGGCCCGACGGCTTGCCACAAGTCTAAAGGCACCTGCTGGTGGGGACCCACAGGAAAGTATCAGAAGGGGGCAAGCAAGTCTGGAAAGAAAAGAAAAATCCAAAACCCAAGTCAAGACAAAGGCTGCCATTGTTAGCCTCGCCATGGGTCTCTCACCTATGTCTCTGTCTTTTTCAAGCGTTTCCTTCCATGCACAAGTCCCTGGTACAAGTCCCAGGCCAGGAAGCAAGAGAGCAACTTCTTCACGTGTCTCTCTGCTCCCTGTGCCTCTTCCAGGTTTCCCCTTGATCTCCTTCCTTCCTTCTCCCCGGCTGCTCTAGCTTCTCCTGCCTGCTCAGCTTCACCTTTCCTTAGGTGGGGCAGGGAACCTGGAACCTCCTCTTTCCTTGGGGATTACCCTGCTACAATTCCACCTGTTTAAAATGTACAATTCAGTGGGTTTTAGCATATTTCTAGAATGTTGGAGTCGTCATCGTCATCATCATCATCATCATCATCATCATCATCATCATCATCATCATCATCTAATTTTAGGACATTTCTATCACTCCAAAAAGAAATGTGCCTGTTATCATCATTGCCTTCCTCCTGCCCCTGTCTCTCCACTAGAAGGCTACTGTTCTGCCTTCTGATTCTGTCAATATGTGCCTGTTCTAGATATTTCATATACACGGGGTTGTGCAATATATGGTATTTTATGACTGTCTTCTTGCACTTAGAACCTTTTCAGATAGGCTGTGTTGTAGCACGGATCAGACGCATTCCTTTTGATTGCCAGGTGGTTCCATTGTGTGGATGGATGTACACACACATATGTCCACTCATCAGTTGGTAGATAAGTGGGTTCTTTCCAGTTTTTGGCTATTAAGAATAATGCTGTGTGGATGTTTGTTTATCCGTCTCTGTGTAGATCTAAGTTTTCATATCTTATGGCTAGATACCTAGAAGTAGAATTGTTAGTTCATAAGGAAATCCTACACTTGATACTTTGAGGAACTTTCAAACTGTTTTTTAAAGTTGCTGCATTGTTTATAGTCCAAGGAACAGCAGCTAAATATTCCTTTCTCCAGTTGTCTCTTTTTGATGCCAGTGGATGTGAAGTGTTATCACATTGTGGTTTGACTTACATTTCACTTGACTAATGAGGCTGAGCAGCTTTTTATTTACTTGATCATTTATATATATTTTATTTTAAGAAAAATCTCATTAATTTTTTTTTTTAAACTGGGCTTTAAAAATTATTGCTGAAAACTGAACAAATGGTCAGGAAAAAAAGACAAAACTTGCAAGCTGACCATAGGCTGGAGACAAACAGTAAGGGAGAGGAAGAGAAAGAGGGAAGAGAAGAGCACAAGGGACTATGGTAAAGGTTCAAGGGTGCTCTGGTGGTGGGGGAACTACATACAGGACTACTCCTGAGGGAAGGACAGTGATGTAATAAAATAAAAATATTATTACTGAGTTGTCACAGTTCTCTTTGGACTCTGGGCATAAGACTCGGGGATATAACACCCATATCACATAGTTGTCTGATTGATCAGTATATTCTCCCAATCTGTGAGAGTTGTCTTTTCATTTTCTTGATGATGTTGTTTGAAGCCTAAAATTTATGGTTTTGATGAAATCCAATTTATCAGGTTTTCTTTTATTGCTCATTGCCTAACCAAAGCTTATGAAGAGTTGTTTTTATAGTTCTAGCTCTGACTTTGAGGCCTCTGATCCATTTTGAGTTTAAATCATTCACTTTTCCTCAAGTAAAAATTTTTCCTAGACTCATTCAGGTTCCAACAGGATAGATTTAGAAAAACTACTGGGAATTTTCTCTTTGATGTTTATTTTTTTAAACAAAATGTACATAGTAGCCATCACATGCTGGGTAGAGTCAAGATACAGATTTTGATATGAGAGTTGGCACATGAGCAGGCAGGAGCGAGAAATCCTGCCAAAATTGCTAACACATCTCCAGAGGAGTGGGAGAGCTGTCACATAAGCAACTTACAGCAGGAGATGGATTCCAGGACCTTGGTGCTAAACAGAGGAAAGTGTGACCTCTTGACCAGCAATCAGAGGTGACAAAGCAAGGGAGCCAGAGAGAAGCCTGGTGCCATGGCACAATTAAGCCATTGTGGCACCAAGGGCAGTCTGCCAAGTGAGCTGTCAGAGGGCAGACAGTGATCAAGTTTTTTGCTGGGGTGCTGTCATGTAGTTATTTGATAAAGCTGTTTCTTCATTCTTGCTTTCAGTGGATTTTTAATACCCTATCCCTTACCATCCTGAAAAAGACATAAGAGTTTTCTTAAGCACACGTTTTGTTTTCTTTCCTAGTCTCTGCAAAGATATACCTTTTGGCGAAGATGGGGGAGATGAGATGCTAGACTTATTTTTACCAAAAACCAAGAATAGTGATACATACGGAAGTCATTAGGTGCAGTGACCTCATGGATTGTTCCCTCTTAATGTTAAGATGAACTTTAATACTGTACATTGTAACTTGAGCTCCAAAACACTTTGGGCACATTGCCAGAAATAACTCAGCCCCACAGCAAATTGATAATAGAGAGTGATTGTAGGTTAGCCGTGGTCTCTGATCTGGTATTTGCACACACACACACCATTATCACCATCATCATTGCACATACCAAGTACACACTTAATGCACATACACTAGGAAAGTCGGTTCACATTTAATGTTCTTCCATCTGCCATTTGATTTTAAAATCTTGGGGGAAAGTATTGAAAATCAAATGTATTATATCCCCTCATAAAAATAAGAAAATGAGCCAGTATTTAAACTCTCAGTTTATGCAAAAAATATGGAGCATCTGTTCTGACACAATGCTTGACAGTGCTGTAGAGGGCAAAGGACAGTGCCAAGATAAAGGACAAGCCACTGACTACGAGTTCTCAGCCATGTGCTTAATTGCAAGGCTGAGGGAACAATGATGGGGTTTACTTAAGAAATAGAAGAAAAAAGAGGTTCTAAGGCTCTAAGTAACCCACTATCTCATCCAGATAGTGTCCAGAAGTCCCAAACAAAGGGCAACTTGCTCAAGATGGTGATGTCCTGTCAATGAGGACCTGGAGTTCCATGGCCCAACAAGCAGTGGGGCCAGGATTCAACTCAGGGTGGCAGCTGGAGGTGCTCACAGGTGGGACAGTTAAGGTGAGACTGCAGCAACCCACAGCAATAGTCTGAAGGCCGGACTGGACAGCACTGGATGCTGGACTAGACAGCTGTGGATGCAACAGCAGTGGAAGGTGGTACTCAGTTCTCCAAGGTGTTCCAGACACAGAGTGCCAGTTACCTGTCAACAATGCTGGAGAGCACTGTCCAGTGGGATCAGTCATCACTGGTCACTAGGAGATAGTGTCAGACACACCAGTGTTAACAGCTCTTTGTGGGTTTTTATTTTTTAAGATTTATTTATGCATACAAGAACTGGGGTACAGGCCAGAGGTGTGGGAGGTGAGAGGATTCACTAGAGACAGAATGGGGAACAGAACAGGCAGATTGACTGAAATACGTGGCTGAGGGGAGCAACGGGAAAGTCAGGAGAGGTCTGCTGCGCCATGTGGGTCACCTCCCTGTCTGGAGATCAAACTCATGCTGCAGTGGCTGCGGATAGCTTCATAGTGCTGCATCTTAACCTCTTGCACCATCAGGGCGGCCCCTCTTTGTGGGTTTTTGGCCCCCCCACCATACAGCTCTTTGAGGCACCAGGCTGAGGCTATGGTGCTCCTTTCAGGTGATGTCAGAGGCAGGGCACAAGGCAGGTGGCATGGGCACATGCCAGTCTTCAGCTTCTCTTGTTTCTTTGGAGATTGGCTGCTGGGTCCTTCTTCTTTCTTCAGAGGCCAGGAACAGAATGCCCTAAGCTGGCTCCTGCCTTGCCTTATAACCTCTTCAGTGTCCCCACCCTACAAGCCTGATTGGACCATTGTCAATCCTAAGTGACTGATTGGATCATTTAATACCAATCAGCTCATTTCCCATTTTTATCCTAATGGTTAACTAATGAACTGGGCTTGAACCTGATTGCTTCATTTAGCTTGCATTTGATTCATCCATTCTATGATCCAGGCATCAAATATAAAAGGGAAATCTTGGTGCCTGTACAGAATCGGCTTGCCCTCACCTCAAGCAGGCTTATGGGCTGGTAAACTCTGCGGAGCCACAGCCAGAACTGACCTTCGTGGGGCTGGCGGTGCTCAGTACCCAGTACCCCTTCAGTGGGGCTGGTGTAACAACATAAAAGAAGGGGGCCTGCAGCAACACAGGGCATGAGGTCCAGCTGCTGCTCAGGTGGGCTCTGTTGGCTGGGGACTCCATGGGTCTCTCTACTGTGTGGGGCTCCAGAGTGGGGCCCCATGCTCCTCCCTGCCACCCTCAAGCAGGGGCTGCAGGGCTTGCTGGTGCTTCCTCTGCTGGAGCTTGCTCCTGTATAGGATAGGGAAACCACTGCCACCTGGCATTATTGCAGGTACCTCAGCCAGTACCCTGAGCCCAGGGGGGCCACTGGTTAAGTGTGATAAAATGCCCGCCACCTGCTGCTGCCCACTGCTGGCTGCTGGTTGCTCTGCCCACAAGCCGTGCACTTCTGGGGCTGGGTGCTGGAGTAGTGGAGAAAGGGTTGGGGGATGGGGAGGGGTGTGGTGGCCCTAAGGCTGGCACATCCTGCCACTTAGGCTGGCGGAAAAGAGCAGGTGTGCCTTGTGACTGGTACTGTAAGCCTCTGGCTGCAGTTCTAACCACAAAATGTTTATCCATAATTTACCTTTTTTTGGGGGGGGGCATTAAATTTGTATTGAAGTAGCATCACATTATAACATCATATAGGTTATGGGTATCCATTATTGTAAATCAGCATTTGTATTTATTACATTATGTTCACCACTAAAAGTCTAATTCCATCCTCCACCATTTAATTGACCCCTTTTATCCTATTTATCCACCTTCCTCCTTCCTTGTTGGTAACCACTATATTAGCCTTATAGTCTAATAGCTTGTTTTGTTTTGTTTATTAATTTTTTCTTTATCTTCCACATATGAGTGAAATTTTATGGTGTTTGTCATTTTTCTGACCTATCTTACTAAGCATCACACCCTCTAGGAGCATGCATGGTGTTGCAAATAGCAGAATCTCATCTTTTTATGGTTAAATATTATTCCATCCTGTGCCCATATAACAACATCTTTATCCATTTGTCTACTGATAGATATGCAAGTTGTTTCTAACTCATGGCTATTGTAAATGCTGCAGTGAACATGGGGACGCATTTACTGAGAAAATTTTTGGAAGTAACTCATTCTTATGTCAAGGAAACATACAGATGTTGGAGTGGCTTGCAGTCATCTTGCTACCCCAGGGCTATGGATGGCATCTTAAGTTGATGTTGTCCGTCTGCCTAGTATGTCTTATCTAATTTGTTTATATTAACTGATAAATGGCACCTATGCCTATAAGATACACCACTATGACATATAGCTCTTTCTCCTAAATAATTTCTTATCTAGCAGTAATTGACTTACACTGACTCTTTAAAACAGTTGTCTGAGGCCTATTTTCCTGTTATTCATTTGTCTTCTTATAAACAATCTGAGTATATAAAAATTTAAGTTTATCCAACTTAAATTTATTATTATCCAATAATAAATCATGGGATGGCCTTTCCACTTTATAAAATGAATTACTTTTTCATTAAAAATTTAATTTAAAAAATTTCAAACATAATTTCTTTAAATATCAAGTGCTCCTGTATTTAAAACATGAGTTCATGTTATATTTAAATTTATAAGTGAATTATCAGAAATAAGTAGCACAAATGTGAGTATAGTAAGACTCATCTTCCTGAAAATTAGATATTTAATTTTCTCTATCTGTTTTATTATTTGTTCTAACGTGTTGAATGATTTATCATATATACATAAGTTACAATGTCTTTAATTCTTATCCAAAGGCTAATGTCATGATATTTGATAATGTAGATTTATCTGGCAAATATCCATATCTATGAAAGTTGGAATTAATTAAAAGGCACACATTGAAAATTATTTTGTTTTGAAGGTTAAGATATACCAGAATGAAAGAACAAAATTTGAGAATATCTGTGATTTATCTCTTGAGAGATTGAGAAATCCTAAACTCCATATTATTTAGTGTCCTATTAATGTAACAGCTAACTATAGATCAGTATGTGCTTTGCATTAGACTGCCTAAAGTATTTTGTTACTAACATCAATATTATCTTTCTATAATTTTGAAAATATGGTTTACCTTTAGAGAGTAGTTTCTCCTTGGTGTAGCTGATATCGACTTTTCAGTAATTCTTTTATAAAGACGGAGGTACACCTGTATCTCCTGGGTGCAGAGGCTGTGTAAGGAGTGGTAGATGGTTTTTAACAGATATGGCCGATTGATTTCCTTCCTCTTAAACCTGAGATTTTTAGTATCAGTTTATTAATGCTGCAGCAGACAGAGATGTGTTATTAAATGTGTCTCTTGTAGCAACAAAAATGTCTGCCCAGAGACTTAAACATTTCTCTGGGTATTTACATCCCAGTACAATGAGAAAACATATGATTCTAGATTGGAATCCAAGACACTTGAAGCTGTAGTTAATTTTAAGAGCCAAAAATTTTTGTATTATTTTTCTGGGATTATGCTAATCATCCAATTCAGATTCAATTCAATCAACATTTTTGAGAGCCTGCTGTGTGCTAAGGCGGTGGAGATACTTAATAAGAAAATGGTTCCGGCCTTCAAGAACAGTGTTATGAGGGGAGAGTCTGGACACAGTCTCTCCAGAGATTCAAGTTGTGTTGGGACCAAATGGATCAAACATCCTTTCTTGGGTTGTATCTTTATTCTGAAATCAACTTTATTCTGAAATACTCTCTCTTCTTTTTGCAAAGCTGGAGAGGTAGCGCCTTGCAAGTCTGATGTTACAGGAATGAGCAGTCATAGAATTCCATTTGTTACCAGTTCACATGTACTCCTAGTGTTCGTATTTTCTCAAAATGGATCCCCCTTCCCACGTGTCATAATTTTCTAAATAACAGCAATGACAAAATTTCCCTGTCTATAAGGCACTGAAGAAATTGCGTTCTGGGGATGCTCACAGCATCCCTTTAGAGTAATGCTAAAACCACTCTAGCAAAAAGTGGATCCGCCTCCTTAAACTCAGGTTAAGTGTCATCCACAGCCCCTTACTGAGTTTCTTCATTTTCTGCTCTATTTGTGTGCAACTAAAACTAGCTAAACAGCCTTAGTAAGTTATCCCTGAGGACAAAACAACTTCAACAGGTAAAAGGAATGTCAATAACCTTATTGTTGACAGGAGTTGTTTTGAGAGAGTGACCCTGCAAGGCAGTAGAGTCCACTGTGGGAAGTCAGGAGGTCACGAGTCAGAACACCTGGGAGTTTTTAGTCCCACTTTCTGCCTTGAGAGCCACTGGGTAGCTGCCTCCAGGTCATCTGCGAAGTGAGAGCTGAACTCTTTTAAACAAAACTCCAACAAGATAGTGAAGGTGTTTACTAAATTAAAGTGACACCATTATTATTGTCCTCACCAAAGAACTATGCTAGTGTTGCACAAAAGGACCAGAACTTTGTAACAATGTAGTTCTCCAAAATAAAAGATAGGAAGATCTTTGTATAACTGGCAGTTTGGCTGATGGAGTGTTTCTATGATCACTTCCTGCTGACCAGGCTGAGAAACCGTAGAAGGGATGATTCCAGTTCTTATCTTGGCAAAATTCTCAGCACATCTACTTGTGCTTCAGGAGAATGTCGATGGAAAGCGCTTGGTGTTTTGGTTTTGCAATTGGGAGTCGGTACCATGTAGGAAGGGGATGAAATGAAATGGTAACAGTTTTCATGGCTGTTTTGCAACTGTCCCAGGCCGGGTAGGTTCAATGTCGGTACTCACAGATGAGAAGATAATTTTGGAGCCTTTGGTAGGTTTTTACAGACCTTTAATGGTGAATCAGGGGACAGACCAGCTTTCTCTCTTGGCACCTCTCTGACTGTCTCCTCTCAGCTGCAGTCCTGCCTTAGACTGATGCCTTTTTAGCCCCTTGCCCTGGCACAGGTGAATCCATTTACATGTGCGCATGCCCTGTGCTGTCTGGGCCCAGGTGTCCAGAACTACAGCTGTGGGTATAAGACTGCAGGTGTTGTCATAGAGGCTAATAGCAGGAGGGGGTAAAAAGTCTGATTTTTAACTTATTTACCCTACAATGGCTTATGGATAATATTAAACAATTACTGGAAGGGTTCTTAGTTACATGATCAGGTGAGATGGTTAAGGGCCTTGATGATCAGGCAAAGGATGTAGAATTAATTGATGTTCTTGAGGTCGAAACAGATAATGAAAGCTATGGTTGAGGATGACTTTTCTGATCTTGGTGAAATTCAAGTTTATGTGATGAGAATCTGAGGGAGGGTATGAAACGCTGAGGTGGGAACACGTGAGGTTGCTGAGGTGGTTGGGGATGGGATGCAAGACCATTGCAAGAACAAGGAAAACCTTACCCCCTCACTGGTGGCCTGTATTTGTTATAGGATCATATTTTCATACTGTCATATCAGGGTTAGGAGAGATACATTACTTTCCCTTTATGCTTTGTAAACTAATGTCAAGATAAATTCTGAGACTCTAGCTCCCAAGAAAATTCCACTTACAAAATGTTTAGAGTTTAAAATTGGAGATGCTGTACCCTGCTGGTGGGAATATCAAATGGTGCAGCCACTTTGGAAAATGGTAAAGCAGTTCCTCAAAAATTAAACAGAATTACCTTATGACTCAGTGATTCCTTTTTTGGGTATCTACCCCAAAGAGCTGAAAGCAGGGATTCAAACACGTTTGCACACTGCAGGGTAAATGACATTATCAGGCTTTTTTTCCCCTACCTTCCCACCATTAGCCTCTGTGACCACCAACTGAAGTCTTGCACCACTCCTGGGCTGATGGCTGCCCAGGGCTGAGGGCCGTGGGCTTGGGACATGCTTGCCTTTGATTGTGGACACCTGGGCCCAGAAAGCAGGGGGTGTGCACCTGTGTAAATTCTCACACCTATCTGTAGAGGAGCAGTGATGGCAGCACCGTGAGAGGAACATTCTGAGATGAGGCCAGGAGACAACATGAGATTTAGACCAGAGAAAGACTGCAAAGATTCATGGGGAGCTGGGAGGCCCTGTTGCCTGCCTGTCTCCCAGCCCCCCTGCCTGGCCCATCCCTGCCTCCTTGCCAACCTCCCTGCCTGGTGTGTTTGTGTGCCTTGTCCCCTGATTCAGCATTAAAGGCCTACAAAACAAATCTACCAGAGGCTCCAAAATTATCTTACCATCTGTGAGAACCAACAATGAACATACTCGGCCTGGGATGGTTGCAAAACACCCATCAGCATTGGGACATTATTTATGATAGCTAAAGATGCAAGCAGCCCAAGTGCCCATTGATGGATACACACACACACACTCATGCACACACACAAACAAGAATATTATTCAGCCTTCAAAAGGAAGAAAATTCTGAAATGTTGCAACAGACAATCCTTGAAAACATTTTGCTAAGTGAAATAAACCAGTCCCTAAAGTACAGATACTGTATGATTATATGGCTATCTACAGTAGTCAGACTCATAAAGACAGAAAGTAAGATCATGTTTGCCAAGGGCTAGGGGGCTGAGAGGGTTGGGGAGTTAGTGTTCCGTGGGATAGAGTTTAAGTTTGGGATGATGAAAAGTTCTGAAGATGGATGGTGGTCGTAACACAACTCTGTGAATGCACTTAATGCCACTTAACCGTATGCTAAAAAATGGTAAATTTTGTTGTATATATTATACCATAATAAAACATATCGCTTCAGTGATTTTCTTTCAAATCCTTGGAAATACAGAGAGTATAAAATTGTCTTCTTTTGTTAACTCCAGTTCTAGAAAGTTTACTATGATCCTTTTCATTCCAGTGTCAGTTGATCTAAGAAAACAAAAGATAATGTGTCCTCAAACAGCACACCTTGTTAACATTTCTTTACTAAGAAAGCAAACTTTCAAGTTTTATATCTTTCGGTTATTGTTAAGCCACAAAGAAGCAATGTTTCTCTAATGCCAACAATTGGACTGTCTTTAAATGAGAGTTTGGGTGCGCTAAGGTCTTTGGGACCCTGGAGTTCTGTTTTTAGATGTACCTGATACAGGGCAGCAAGGGGCACTAAACTAGCCAAAGACACTGTCCAAAGAGTTTACCAGTCACTGTCTGAGTTTTTCACCCCCCCCCCCCCACACACACAATTGCAAGACTACTCAGGCTCAGGAAGCAACAACAAAGGGATTTATTTAACAAACCAGGAAAAAGCAAAGAGTTACTGTGGCCAGAAATGGCCTTTACCTTAGCCAAAGCCGTGTGCCGTGTTACTCAGTCCTTTACAAAAACAGCTAAAATGGCATCTTCCCGCTGCTGAGGATACAGAGCTCCTCTCTCGAACGATAGGCCTCATGTCTAAGATAGTATCTTCCTGCCACAGTGTACATGTGGCAGCTAGACTATAGGCCATGTTCCGACTCATGAAGACAGCAGAAAACACAACAGGAGATGATCGATGAGTTGCTGGGATGTCCCAGCACAGCACCAGACACTCAAAACAATAGCGACAACTGGCCACACACACATCTCAGCAAAACGCCTGATTCCCAGTCTCCTATCTTCTCGGCCAGGCTGTGGCGGCCTTCTGGAAGATCTGCGCAGTGGGGGCCTAAATCCACTAACCCCAAATGCAATGTTACCAAGACTGCCCCATAAAGACTCCTCTCCAGCCTCCTTTTGCAGTCACTTCTATTATTTGTCACTCCACTTTTAGCATTTTCCTTGGGGCTGTCTATTTTTACCAGCAATCCCCTCCAGGGGGCACCACCTGTAACAGTCTAGGCTTCAGGCAAAGGTTGCCACTGGTTACATCCCCTGAGAGTTTTCCTTTTGGAGAAGTCCTTAAATTAAAAGTGAACCTCATCCCTCCTTGTGTGATCTTCAAGAAGCTAGGACTTTGGGTGTCTGTATCCTGGAAGAGGATCATCTCCTTTTGTCACAGGAGTTTTTGGGATAACTCCAAGGCAGTTGAAGGGAACATGCTGCAGAAGGGGCTCTTGGTCTCAGTTTGCAGGAGCCCTTTTTCCCTCGTGCCAGGTATTAGTCAGAACTAAGTCTTTGTTGGTAATCTTTGCTTTTTAGACTCTCTTCTAGATCTGTTGCCTGCAGTTACTGGACCAATCCAATGTGATCTAGAGTTTGGGGGGAGGATGCATAGCCGCAGCCTCACAGCCACACTTGATAGCCACAGGTACTGTGACTGCATTGGAAACGGTCTCTCATTTCCCCAAGAGTGATGTCAGCTGGTTTTGAAAATGCCAGTTCCTAGTTCCTGTGAATATCTATTTTCTTTTTTATGTAGTATGGCTTTTTCTTTAATTTTCCCCTAAATGAATGTCATATACTTCTTCTAGATACAACTAAAACCTCAAAACTGTTTTAGATTGTTCTTTGATTTGAAGGAAGTGGACATGTCCCTCAATCTTATGATGTCCAGTCTCCCTTTAAATGTAAGTATCATATATGTACAAACATTTAAAAAATTCTGTGATCCTGACTTTTCCTATGATAAGATGCCAACAAGGTTTGGGAAGAGGTTATCTTCCAGCACGAAAGCTGGGAAATCACCTAAGAGGTGATGTTCTTTTATAGAAAACCTTCAAAAAAGTCCATCTGAAGAGATGATTGATCAGGAGTGAGTTTGCACAGCCAGGATGTGCTCTCTGGAAGATATGACTGTACTGCTACTATGAAGAGAAGTTTATAATCAACTCAATTGTATTATAATATGCAACCTTGAATGGACGGTGCCATGGATGACCAAAGAATAGAATCTAATATTTATTAACAATTTGCAGGGGTGAGGGACTTGACAGTTGGTTATGTGAATAAAATTATCCTTCGCCGAGGGGCAGATGCACAGCTACCGGTATGGCTTTCAGGTTGTTTATGGTCCTTGTTCTTGATCTGCCGGGCATCTTTGTTTTTCATGTCTTCTTCTCCAAGTGTCTTGGCTCGGGTCTGCTCACTGGGGGCACTTTGACAATGACCCATAGGCGGGACATGTGCATCTTTCTGATGGGCCTATGTCACATCCTATGTTAAGTATTTTGACTGTCACTCCTGCCATTCCAAGAATTTCTAATTCCTATATCCAGATTAAATAAGACAATGCTGATTAATTTTTTTTATTGTGGTAAAAGCTACATAGCATAAAACTTACTACCTTAACCATTTTTAAATGTGTGGTCCATTACATTAAGCACATACACAGTGTGTACTGTCACCACTGTCCATCTCAGAACTTTTCATCCTCCCAACTAAAACTTTGTACCGATTAGACAATCATTCCTTTCCCTACTCCCAGCCCCTGGTAACTTGCTGTCTCTATGAATTTGCCTACTCTAGCTACTTCATATAAGCAGACTGATACAATATTTATACTTTTGAAAATACTGTTAACTAATTTACAGAATTATTATTAACTTAATTACCTTAAGATCCCATTAATTGTGATCTTATTGTCATTAAAATGTTAATTAAAATGTAATTTTATAACATATAACATTGTAATTAAAATGTTATATGCTAGAACAAATTCAGATAAGAGAATTAAGTGTAAGAATAATTTAAAATATAGAAGAAAATATAGGTGGTCCACTGATCAATGACTGGAGAAATTTCTAAGCTTAAAAGTTTCTAAGCTTAGAAGGCTGCACTCTAAACTTCTGTAGTGTTATATGTGAAATATATTTCAGTAAAAAAAGAGGGAAAGACAAAGAAAAAAAGAATGGAAGCTATCACAAAATAAAAATATGGGCTTTTGACTACATAAAAATTAAACGGTATATCAGAAAACTTCTGGACAATTTGATAAATAAGTTAACTTTGCAGGACATGTAAAAAGTAACAACAAAATATTAATATTCTTAATATGTTATTAAGAACATAATTTTCTATGCATATTATTAACATTAACAACACAGTGGATAAAGGGGTAAAGTTTATGAACAGACTGCAAAACATAAGTGATTAACAAATACAAGAAACATTGTTCAACCTCATTAGTAATTAAATAAATGCAAATAAGAACCACACCTAGTGATTATTTTTTAAATGTGATTTATTTTATAAAACAAAGAGTAAATTAATACAGCTATTTGGAAAGCCCTATGATGAACCCTTACAATTATTCTTACTTTTTGACCTAGCAGTTTCATTTCTAAGAATCTATTTTAAGAGAATAATCACCAACCTTAAAGATTAATGCACAAAGATTTTTATTTATGCTTATAAGGAATTGAAATAAAGCTACATGTTAAGCATTATGATTAAACAAATTATACCAGTCAATATGTTAGAATCCTATATGGTTTACTTAAAATAACCACAAACGTTTATAAAAAGTTTCCAGTATTTCAGAGAAAATGCTCATGATGTAATTAGTGCTATGTGAACAAAAGGTAGGATATAATATTATAGATGGATTATGTCCTGGTCTAGACAATTGAAAACTTTGCAGGAAAAGAAGTGATTGAGTGTTTACTTCAATATTAACAGAAGCAACAGGAGTGGACAGCTGATCTCCTTGGGTAAGCTATGTTTTCTAATTTTTTTTACAAAGGGCATATATTACTCTAAAAATAATTTAAATTTTTGGTTCATTTTATAAAAATTTGATTTTTATAAAAAGTTTTTGTATTTTCTCACATATTCATTTTTATAGGAATTTCTTTATTGTATAAACTGTCTTATGAGAAGTTGAGAAGTTTTCAGATTCTATAGTCTGCTAAATGGTCACCTATAGTTGATGACTTTTTAAGGTAGTATAATCTGCAAGGGAAGGAGGACCAGTTTACTTCAGGTGCTTGCAGAGTCCACATTCACTCCTTTCTGGGGAAGAGGAAGCAGAGGTCAGCAGGCATGGGTTTGTGAGCTATTATTTCTTGGTATCCTGGACTTCTTAACACTGTTGTGTTTATTACACTCAGTCAGATATGATGTAGACTGTTTCACTTGGGCTTGGAAAGAAGAAAGCTTATGCTTTAATTTTAAGTTTTTGCTTTATTTTTTAAATACCTTTTGCCCCCCTAAATTTCATATTTCCTTTCTAACTTTAGAAATGCAATAAACAGAGCATATTAAGAGCCTGGTCCTAATCTATGAGCTTCATATGCATTTATCACATAATGTTCATGGCAATCCTATAAGGCAGGTACTGTTAATGTTACTATTATGCAGATGAGGAAACTGAGTCATAGGGCAGTCAAGAAGTGGAGACATGTATGTTCTAATCCAGGCAATCTGACTTGAGTCTCTCCATCACTGTGCAAATTTATTGACACATGTGCTGCTCTATGAAGGAATCAACTCAGGCGTAGATCTCGTAAATCAATGGAAGAAGGAGATTTAGAGCAGAGATAAGGTTGTGTTCATTTATTGTTGGAGGAACTAACTTTGTTAGAGAATTACATGTGTACTTAAAAGGATTTTGCATCTAAATGAGCATTTATGAATTTTTCACAAGCTTTTGATAATACCAAAATAATACTAATATAAAACAGTATTCCGCGGAGGATGCTGAATTATGTGATTTTTGTAGGCAGAGAATATGGTAGTTCCTTTTATAGGTTTTGATCTCCTGCTCTAGCTTCATTTCTGCCCCGATTTAGCTTTGAAGAAAACCTAATTCCTCATCACTAAAGCAAATGCATTTGTAAAATTCACTCCTCATTTTGGAATTCATTTGGAGTTTCATATTGCACAGATTTCTTGATGTAGGAGACCGTTATGGCAAGGAAGGCCATCTCTGAGTGCATTACATAGATTAGAGTTGCAAAGACTTCGGTATAATAGTGACAGTGGGAACTCAGTATATGTAAACAACAGAATATTTTGTTTTTTACTTTTGAAACTGGCATTTTAGCCTGAGTGTTTTAACAAGGTTTAACAGACTCAGACAAAATGATTTTGGCTTGGGTGCCTGTATGACCAGAAAAATACAGATGCTTGTGATCAAGTATTGGTGTTTTCTCAAAGAACCAAAATCTGCCCATAATAAAAGTATAGAAATTTCCTTACTCTCTTATGTGCATTGTAGGGAGAGGGTTGTAAATTTTCACAATTGTTTGGCTACAGTTGTTATATTGTCCAAACATAATATCTAAATGCTCCGGGTCATTTAGCATAGGGGGGAAATTAAAAAGAGATTATTAATTAAAGGCAGCTGCTTGGGAGGCCTCAATATAGTTGTTTTTTGCTCCCCAAAATTCTAGAATTTTGTGTAGGAACCAGGGTAACCTGGGGGGGAGGCAAATTCCTTTAAAGACTGCCTTTAAAAAGCTACCGCTGCTGTCCTATGTAGTTGTATTTGATGTCAAGTCACCAAAATTTTCCTTTCTCCACCTATAGTCTAGGCAGATAACCCATTGTTGCATGTTACTTTCACTCAAGTCAACAAAATTGGTGCCAGTGGTACCTTCAAATTATGCCTGTATTTCAGGATTGCTTATTTGCCACTGAGTTTGGGCCATTCGCCTATTTCTGAGGTGAGAATAACATTATTCTTTTGCTCAGCTTCCTTTTTTATCATCCTTTAAATGGAGGGTGTGTATGGGTGGTAAGGAACCTCGCACCCCTGATGATGTTGTGTGATGTGCTGGACAGGTCACAGTGTTTCTGTTGCACATTGCTTTCCTTCCTTTGGTGAGGTGGATCACGTAAAGATGAACCTGTGATTTTTTTTTTTTTTTTTTTTTTTAGAATTGAGTATCTGTATCTCCATTTTGAAATCCTGGCATTCTCAGGGAAGTACCCTTAAAGGAAAAGCTTCTGGTTAGTGCTGAGGAAGGTGGTGGACCTGTGTAGGAGCTCCTAGGGAAAAGAGACTTTGCTTGTCACTTTCCTTTGTGGAAATGGGAGGGCCTGGCATGCATGCCTGGGACCTGAGGTTATCTTTTAGGTTCTCCAATGTCTTTCTGAAGGGGGATCTGAGAACCGTTTGTTTCTAGTGTTCTTTTGTCAGGTGTAAGGAGTTGATGTGTAGCATTATGGGTGGATTGACACATTGACCAGATAGCTGTCCCTGTGGCAGAATTCCATTGAACAAAACTACTATTCTCCTGGTCAATAAGATTTAAAAGATAATGCTTATTTTATTTATTTATTTATTTATTTATTTGGCTCCTTCCTAGCAGCTACTCTGACCCAATCTGAATCCTGTAAATTCTTGCTTTGAATGATCAGGCTGTCACTACCTGCCTCTCAGTCTTATACCCCAGCCTCTTACTCAGTCTCCCTAAGTTCATTTTCTTTCTGTGCCTAATGGCTCTGAACACAACTTTCACTGTGTTTTTCAGGCATATTTTTCAAGTACCTCTTATAATAACACTGATTTGCTCAAAAACCTCAATTGGTCCTCAATTGAATGGTGTATTTGGTATAAATTCCTTAGACTTGCAGGCCTCCTACCCACCTTTCCAAGGTTTACCCTGGCATGTGTACCATGCAATCATTTTTAAACTCTAGCTTATTCTAGAATCACTTGGGAAACTTGTTAAAATACAGATTGCTGACCCCCCACTCGAGAGTAGGTCTAGGAGGGATCTGAGAACTTGGCTTTTCTAACAGGTTCGCAGTGATGAGAACCACTGCCCTAGCAGAGCTAGACAGTTGTAGCTCAGCAGACCTCAAGATTCTCCCTTGAAATTTGTTTTCTGACATTCTTCTTTCACACTGAATGTTCTCCTTGGCTCACATGCTATATGGTCATGAGAGCTTCCCCAATGCCATTCTTTTGAGGAAGTGGTTGTCAGTGTCTCCAGATGGCTCTGAGCACACCCTCCTTTGATCACAATCCTACTGCCTCTTTCATCAGAGTCAGCCATGTGTTATACTTCTTTATATTCCAATTTATAATTCTTGGAGAGGACTAAAATCTAACTCCTTCAGTATTAGGTAGAAAAACAATTTTGGAGATAAGAAACCCTACTTCTAGTTGTTTCTGTTCTGCATTTAAAGAGTCTGGCAAATGCTTTCACACTCTTAAATGGCAGGGATTATATCTTTTTCATAGTTGCATCCTCTGTAGCACCTAATTCCTTTCCCATAGTAGGCCCATAATAAATGTTTATGGAATGAATAAGAAGCTTAAATCCTCAAGATATTGCAGGCCTGAGAAATAAGGAGGAAGCCCTACCTAGCCTCTCTTCTGTGCCTACAATCCTCTTATAAACTGTGGGCCTTCTATGAGAACATTTATTATTGTTAATGAACTGGTGTGTGACATAGTTTAAGCCTATTTATTATCTGTCAACACTTAGCTTTGAATAGTATCCATCAGCCAGGATGATCTGGGGGGAGAGGGGGGCGTGGCATGCTTCATCCCCAGGTTATTACTTTTCCAGAGGAGAGTACTTTGAAGAGGGCAGTGAAGGCTGTCTTTTATTTTAGCTCAATATAATTTTAATGACCTAGCTCTTTAAAATACACACATACTTCAGTAGCTGCTATGGAATGATGGTGGCTGAGTACCTACCAATTGGGAAGTTG
Source organism: Talpa europaea (assembly GCF_964194135.1). Lineage (NCBI taxonomy): Eukaryota > Metazoa > Chordata > Mammalia > Eulipotyphla > Talpidae > Talpa > Talpa europaea. The sequence goes on along the minus strand of NC_140082.1, from coordinate 64,363,902 downwards.
GGGAAGCAGGGACAAGCAAAGGGGAAGAGTTACATGTTTTTAAGGGTTTCCTTTCAATAACTGATTTTAAAATTTATAGAAGTAATGTAGCTTATTGTAAACAATGCACACAGTGCAGAAATAGATAGAACCCCGAGGAAGTAAGTTTTTATCATTTAAAGTGACAGGATATTTTGATGTTTTCATGTCCAAAAAGTGAAGCACATGGTGTTCAAAGTATAGACAGCAATGAACTATGGTTTTGTTTTTGAGAATAGTCTGTTTTATTTTTCTCATGTCTTCAAAATCATTAGTACTCCTATAACTGAGTTTCATACCTATGTTCTGCTTTCACATTTGAGTATTTCCCAGTAGCGTCTAGCCCCAGCCAGCACCGTCTTAAGCAGGTGTCTTTAATCAAGCTATGGGAAAGAGAAAGCTAAGGAATGAGATATTGCTTTGTGATTTCCCCCCACCCCCTTCCCTTCTTTCCTTCCTTTATGCTTCCAGTAAGCATTCATTGAGTGCTTATGTCATGCTGCCTCACTCAGGTGCTGTGCTAGGCATTGGGGATAGAGTGGTAAGCCAAACATTTCCAGTGCCTGCCTTTTGGGAGGATCAAATAAGGATAATAGAGTCAATGAAGTTTCTGGAGCCCAATAACCTGATTTCAGGTCCCAGATCAGGCAGTTACTAAGCTGTGTGCCCTCAGACAAATTACCTGTGTCTCTGGACCTCAATTTCCTCATCTGTAAAATGGGAGTGATAAAAAGTACCTCCCAGAAAGATTATTGTAGAGGATCAGGTAAATAATGCATGTAAAGTGATTAGATCAGAGCTTAGTATTTGTTAAGTCCTCGATAAATGTTATCATCTACAATTGGGGTGGGGGCATACATTAAATAAATAATAAATATGAAGTTATAAAGGGAGATAAGTTCTATAAAGGAAAGAAGGGGTGCTATGAGAAGGTATAACAGCAGTTTCAGTTTAGAAAGGGCGGTCAAGGAAGCATGGGAGCAGCCATGGGAAGGAGGCATGCTTAAGGACATCTAGTTCACATCATTCATGTTAGAGAGGAGACAGCTAAGGCCCAGAAAGATTATTGCTTTGTCCAGGTCACAATACTGGTGACAGTGACACCAGTCCCCTATTGCTGATGCATTGTCTAGCTTTGCCCTCAAAATTTTATCACTTTCCTTTCAAATGTCCTTATGCATGGTAGGATGTTAGGTACTCAGACCAAAAGAGGGCAAAATGCTAGTGCTTATGATATACACCCCCTTCCCTTGGCACACATGTGCATGCACACATCTACTTCCCCCAATCTCTCCCTCCTATTCTTCCTAATTCCCTTCTTTCTTCTTTTTTTTAAAGATAGATTGATCTATCTATCTATCTATCTATCTATCTATCTATCTATCTATCTATCTATCATCTTTTTATACATACAAGCACTGGGTACAGTCAGAAGTGCGGGAGGGTGAGAGAATTCACCAGAGCCAGAGCGGGGAACAGAACAGGCAGGCTGATGAAGTACACTGCTGAGGGGAGCAGCGGGCGGCAGGAGAGGTCTGCGCGCCATGTGGGACCCTCACCAAGTGGCCGGGGATCAAACCGGCACTGCAGAGGCTATGGGCAGCTTCACAACTCATCGCTCAACCACTGCGCCACGGGGAGGCCCTTCCCTTCTTTCTTCTTTAGGGTGGTAGAGTCCAAAGGTGTTTGTTGGATGGTAGTGGGTAACTGAATAGGGGATAATTCAGGTTGCTCTTTTGTTTCCAGATTTAAATAATCTGATTCATGTGTGTCTCTTTCTATATTTCTTACTCTATTCATCCATCCAGCTGTCTGTCCATCCATTTGTCCATACATTCATTCATTTATTCGTGTATTCCACAAATATTTGAAGGGATTGAAGGACACCTAAAACTAATGCATTTGTGCAAAATATTTTTGATAGTCAAACAAACCCCGCCTCTACCTTATAGTTTAAAATTTAGTAATAAATCAACAGCAGTTTATCATGTATCTATACTTGATTTGTGCTATCAGTGTGCTGTGGGGTTAAAAAAAAAAGGACTGGAGATGGTTCTAACACCCTCCCCCCCAAGCAACAACAGTCCTGTTGGTCCTGTCAGGCTGTGGCTGTGTTTTTATTGGGAGAGTTGGTAGTCCCAACTCTCATTTTTCTCCCAAAATCTCATTTTCACAGATGCTCAGTGAAGGATTGGGGGACTAGTGCAGCAGCACATGGCATTCAACAAGGAACAGAATTTCATGAACTGTTTTTTTATTTCCCTTCTGGTCTCTTGAGTCTAGTTGATCTTGTCGAGAGCCCTGATAATCTCCTAGACAAAATATTTAAATCTTTTGTAGCTCTAGAGACTTTGAGGAAGGAATATTGTGGCTGAAATCCTAAATATTTTGGAATATAATTAATTCAAATGCTACACAGCAGATGCTGTTCACCACAATCTCTGTCCCGGGAGAATGTGTCAATATTTTTGTATATAGAAATTTACATGTATACTTTTAAATTTTTCCAGTCTCTAAATTTTATATCCTCTGCCTCCTTGGGGCTTCTCCCTACTTTCCTTCTTTAGACCCTTGTTACTTTACTATACTTTTTAAAAAATCATTGCTTTCAGAAAAGGATGAAAAATTGTCACTGCAGATGACTGACAGACTTAGCTTGTTATTGTTTCCTCTTCCAGGGGAACCTGACTTTCCATAGAAAGCAAAATTTTAATCCAAAGAAATTAATTGTTGAATTTCAAAAGCGTGCAGGATTCATTTGGGGAAATAAGATTTTCCAAACATTCTTGAAATGTTTGAAAGGCAGAATGCTAGCTGCTTTGGTCAGACTGTAATACTGGGCATTTTTCAAATAGGGTCAACACTGTTGTGCCAACCCTGTCGAGCCCTCTTTATTCTTATTTTGTGGAAAAGATAATAGGGTATTTTTTTTAAGTTCATTAATTCCAACCATGTGCCCAGTATCAGTCATCCAACAACCCCAGGGAAGAGGCATTTTTACCTTCATTTTCCACATAAGGCGACTGAAGATTATAGCAGTTAAGGGGCTTGCTCAGGGCCACATGGCTATGAATCCCAGTTGGATTTGGAACCTGGGCTCCTGGGTCTGATCAGTGAAATACAGTGAAAGAAATACAATCTCAGTATCACCACTGCCTCACCTCCTGATTTGCAAGTTAGTAGAAGTTATACAAATAGGCCAGGTCAGTTTGATTTTGAAATAAAATAGCAGTTATAAAATATACAATATGCTCACAATGAAAGGATGGTGACAACAGAGTATGTACAGTTACTTGCCTTAAGATTTATTACTAGAGAGGATGCAGAGGTCTGAATTCTCGGTGTTTTCAGATTTTTCCCATGTGCCTTCTAACCTTCAGCCCTGCCATGGTTACTCCCATGACCAAGGGAATCCTGAATTCAGAAAGGTTATTAGCCACCTGGATAATTGTACCTTTGTAACTTTCTAGACAACCACCTAGAGGCAGAGGATAACTACAATAAATGACTTGTAATTCTAGCTTTAGATCTTTGCTTTAACATAAAACTAGCTTTCCACTTTCTTAGATTCACAACCTGGAGAAATCAAAGCTAAATATTACCAGTCATTATCTACTATTTAAAGCATGTTCTGAAATGGAAACAAGCCTCCTTTTCAGGGGTAAGTGGAGTAAGGGAATCCATTTCTAATTTTGCCATGCTTCTAGAGGGATTTTTTAAATAGGGATATATATATATATATATATATATTTTTTTTTTTTTTTACCCCCAGCTATTTTTCACCACAGGGGTGTGATTGTATCTGAGGAGGCAGCATGGCTTTCTGCTTCAGGGAGAAGATTTTATTTCCTGTTGGAATTTTAAAAGTTGCTCTTGTTTAGGTTGCTGCCATTTTATAAGTCAGCCTGAATATTGAAAGGCAGGAGGCCTGTTGGTCTATGTTATGTTGGCCTTGGGGCATTGGAATTATAGAGCAGCTTTATTTAGGATTGCTAGAGAGGCCATATGTACTCAATTATCCCATTTTGAGTGACTTGGTCCTTTGTACCACATCTCCCCCACAAGCTCTGTGCTGGCCACCACTCACTGTTACTATGACACACTTTCCATAAGATCTGGGAATTATTGTTAGCAGGGAAAGCTCAAACTTATATCACTGGTCCCTCAAAATACTACTGCAGGATATCTGAATTAATCAGGCTTTTTTCGCCACTATTCTTTGTGGCTGTCACCTGCGGCTTTGATCGTGTTGATGCAAAAGGTGTTTGGGAGCATGGAGGCAGGCGCGTGTGCCTGATTGTGGACACCTGAAGAATGGGTGTTCACACATGTGTAAGTGTGCACACCTGAGCTTAGAGGCCAAGGCTATAGGGCGGTGTCATTCAGAGATGGACTGTAGCTACAAGAGGATGAAAGGCATGACTACAGAAGAAGTGAGACAAGGAGATGTTACACACACATGAGAATGCCAGAGAGAGACCAGAGAAAGGGTGTAAAATTCATGAGGGGCTGGGGGGGACTCCATTGCCTGTTGCCTCCCAGCACTCCCCCACCCCTGCCTGGCCCACTGCTGCCTCCTTGCATGCCAGCCTCCCTCTCTGGTGTGCCTGTGCACCTGGTTCCGTGAGAGAGCATTAAAGCCTGTAAAATCCTCCCAGGGCTCCTGGACTCTCTTTTTTATGTCTGTCTGCCCGAATCAATAGTGCACCTGCCCTATGCCTGCTGGCACAAGAATTATCCACTGTCCTCACTGCCGGACACAACTTACTGTGCATCTCTACCTTAACTAAATTTGCTAGGAAAATATTTGAAAAATCCACTTATACTGGAGAACATGGAGTACATGAACTAAAACACAGGTTTTAGTAGAAAGGACAGGGCTTTGAAGTCTGGCAAATATAGGTCTAAATCTGGACCTAGCTGTGTGAGCTTGGAAAAGTGCCTTAACTTTCCTGAACTTGTATTTCTCCATTTGGAAATGGGTTGAAGTTACAAGGAAGCTATAATATTTTAGAACCACTATGAAAAATGGGAGTAGTGATGGTTGCTTTGGGGTAGTGGGTTGCCATGGTTTCTGACACAGTAGATGCTTAATGCACATGCTATTTTCCCCTTCTATTTTTCTCATTGATTTTTACTCTACATTTATTAATCTTGCTATGGTGTTTTAAGATGCATACCTTTGAATTTTATTTATTTTTAAAAAAGATTTATTTATTTATGCATACAAGAGATAGGGTACCGTCCAGAGATGCAGGGGTGAGGGGTTAGTGAGAGGATCTACCAGAGACAGAGTGGGGAACAGAACAGGCAGATTGATGGAAAGACACTGCTGAGGGGAGCAGCGGGTGAGACAGGAGAGGTCTGTGGGTTTCTCCCTGGCTGGTGGGGGATAGAACTTGTGCTGCAAAGGCTGTGTATACTTCATAGTGCGGTGCTTAATCCCTTGCGCCACCAGGGAGGTCCTACCTTTGAATTTTAACTGGGAAAATGTCCTAATATGAAAGATTTCAAATTGTGACAACAGACAATGAGGTGGATATTTATGCCTGTATGTGGAATATATTACTTGGGATCACAATTGCCATGCAGCTAACCTATGTCTACTTTTAAAGATTTTCAAACATTTTCTTACCTGTATTTCATGTTGAATTAGGAACTGGACTTTATATTTGATGTGTGCAGTTTCCAGGATACACTTCCTCCTGCCTCCTGGAAGTACAGAGTGAAAGTCGCTTCCCCCCAGGACTGGCCTCCCTTTCCACGCTCTGACTGCTGGCATCCCACCATGGTGTTTCTGCACATGTCATTTATTCCTGTGAATCCAAAAGTGTTCAGAATGTTTTGTGGTCATATTTACATTCCAGTGGACAGAGCCAGAAAGATGCAGAGTAAGATTGGTGCTTCCATGTGACTTTGGTAGTGAAAGAGCTATCTGATAAAGCTGTCATTTGAACTGTTCTCAACCGGGCTTCTTGACTATCGGTAAGTACTGGGTCCAGTTCTCCAGAGGACATTAAATCCCCAAGGTGTGCATGCCAGTGCACGCATAGCTTAGAGGGGGAATCAGCAATTACCTCATATCTTTACATAGAAATGTTTAGGTTTATTTCATATGCTCCACTGTAGTCATTGTCCTGCCAGATGCTGGTGACAATGAAACAGTTAAATGATGGGTGGGGACTTGGAGAAGGGTCTAGGAAGAGAGTTCTAAGAAGAGGGAACAAACAAAAACCACGCTGGAGTTTCATGGGTGACAATAATTCACTTAAGAAATACTCCAGCTGGGTCTGTAGGTATAAATGCTATTTGAAATATCACCCTAGAAACTGTACTAATTTGAAATTGTAGTAAGATGCATCTAAGGATCTCTCAAATTCCTCTTTCAGCTTCTCTTAAGCTCAAAGCTCAAAGCAAATAATTCCCTTTAAATTTTCAAGTTTTAATTTTTTTCTTATACAGGCCTTTATTTTGTGAGGCATTTCTTAATTGTTCATTAACAGCCCTGATTGGGGCTATAAAAGGGAATCAATATGCTTAGCATTCTCTGTAAAATCAGGTCACTAGAGTACCTTGTAGCACACAACGCTCAAATAAGTGGATTTTATGCATGCCAGGATACCAGATTTATGAAAAGAACCATTGCAAGAGTTTGTTTTTGTAAATGCAATTTATTCTAGGCAGCGTATGCCAGAGTCATTTCTATAATTCATAGTGTTATTATCAGCTGTGTGATAACTGTATTAATTCTGAAGCCAGGCTGTAGGGGTGCTATAGTCATCTAAAGACAGTGCCCGATAGAGGACAGGTCATGTCTGTGGGTTTTCACCCGTGTATACAATTGTAAGACCACTCAGATGCAGGGAGCAACAGTGGGGTTTATATAACAAGTAGGGGAAACGAAGTATTTCTAACGTATCGGGAAAATGGAGTGACTCAGGTCCTTTTTCACCTCCTACCGCTAGCCTCTATGGCTTCCATCTGTGGCCTTGCTTTCCTCCCAGGTTTCATTGCCCGCACGTGATATCATCTTGGTTCAAAAAGCTCTGGGGAGCACGAGGCATGCATGGACATCTGGGGCCGAGAAGCGTGAGCATAGGGTATGTGTGACTGTTACTACAGACCCTGGGCCAAGAAGCTGGAGAGCACCAGGTGTGTATACCTCTAAGTATGGACACCCGGACCAAGAGATCATTCCACGAGAGGGAGAACAAGAGGCACACCAGACAGAGGCCAGAGAGCGAGAGTGGGGATTGTGTGGGGGGGGGGGATTGTGGGTGTGGTAGGAGGTTGGTTGCTGCCAGCCTCCCAGCCCCCTTGCCTGCCTCCCTGTCTGCCTGTCAAATCTCTTAAAGGCCTGTCAAATCTGTTGAGGGCTCCATGATTCCTTATCCATCTGTCTGAATCAGTCATGAATCTGCCCACCCTAAGATGTATGTCCTACATAAGGTCACAGGTGACCAGTTCTCTCACCCCAGATAGTGACCACAGTGTCCAGAAATCCCAAACAAAAGGCCACTCATCTAGAATGACGCTGCTCATCCAAGATGGCGCCCTCTTGCCAACAAGGCCTGGAGTATGTGGCAGCCAGCAAGCAGTGGGCTGGGATGCAACTCACCCAGCTGGAGGCACTCACAGATGGGGCCACTGAGATGATGATGCAGCAGGCAGCAGCTGCAGTCTGAAGGTCAGGATGGACAGCACTGCGCTCTGGACCAGACAGCAGTGGAGGCAGCAGCACCAGGAGATGCTGGATCATCAAGATACAGCCCCCGGGGCCTTTGGAGCTCTTTTCAGCTGGTGGCAGCGGCAGGACCAGAGGCAGGTTCAGCAGCCAGTTGCTATAAAACTGTTTGGCTTCTCTTTCTGGAAGTCAGCTGCTGGATCTCCTTTTTTCTTCACAGGCCAGAGACCCAGGAGTTGGGAGTCGGTGTCTGGGAGTCTGGGCCATCTTAACTCTACAGTAATATACCCAAGGTTTTATATCTGTAAGCGACCAGATCTTTTTTCTAACAGTTGGGTTTGGGCATCTCTACTCTTCCAGGTCTTAGGTAAGACCTGATCATCAGATCTGAATGGAGACGATGGTTTGTCTGGAGGCAAGGAAATTTTAGAGAGTGCAGAATTATATGTGACTGCCCAAATCTCCTGGATGTGATTTACACATTGCTGATTCTGCACTCCTGTTCAGTTTCTAGTGTGGCATTCAGAACTGAGGCTTGGAAGTATCTCCCAAAGACAATTTCAAAAGGGCTTAATTGTAGCCTACTTCTAGGTGACACTCTAATCTGAAGAAGGGCAATGGATAATACCTGTCCGGAACCTGACTGGTGCCAAGAAGCAACTTTTGGCCTGGTGGGGAAAACCACCACACTTTTCCAACAGCTGCTGCTGCTTAGGCGAAATGCCAGTCTGGCCCTGCAGTCCACACTGAGGGCCCATTTCAATTCCTGTTTCTTTAGGATTAAACAACTGAGGCACAGAAATAATGCTGCTCTATTGAATCTTCGCATAAAAATCTAGGGGAAATAGTGTTTGAAGTATACAATAATAATAATATGCCCAATCAGCAACACCAATTACCATAAGAATAATGTGGTTGCAAACTAAGTTTCCACACTAGTTACACAGCTGCTACATTCAGTTGGGAAAACAAAACTGCCATTTGACATTGCTGGTGCACAAGTCACCAGATCTTTTTGGGTAAACTGCTTCCAAGATGACTCTGCCACTATGACTTTTTCTGGGCTGACAGGACTTTTTCTGGGCTGACCTCTGATTGCAAGTCTTGGACAGAGGGACTTCTGATTGCAAGTCTTGGTTCTCAGAGGACCAGGTGTGGCATCCTGAGCTACTCCCATTCCTTGACTTCTGCTGTGGGTTCTGTATTTACTCAAACTTAGTGTACTGAAGTATCTGGAGCCTCCTTATTCTCCAGCTACCCATAAAAGGCTGCAGGCATAGCTCTGGGAAAATCTTTTGCTAGATGGGGGAAAAATGGGGTTATGGGGTTGTAGTGCCAGCAAGGCACAGGGCAGGTTCTCTATCGATTCGAGCAGATGAGTAAAGTCCTGGAGCCCTCAGTGGCTTTTTCAGGCCCTTAATAATTTTTCTATGTCAGTTGCTGTGGGGCAAGTCCGCAGGCTGGCAAGGCAGGGGTGGGGGAAGCCGGGAGACTGGCAGGCCTCCCAGCCCCTTACAGAATCTAAAGCCTTTTACACTTTTCTCTCTAGGCTCTCTCTGACACCGCCCGAGGTCCGTTCCCTCTGCAGTCACTTGTCCTCTCATAGCCCTTCAGCCATTGGCAACTCTGTGTGATACCACCCTTATATTCTCAAGACTCCAGGCCCATGTGTGAATACCCACACATGCCCACACCATACTTCAGGTGTCCACGATCAGACATGTGCCCTGAGCCCACTCTTCCAAGCCCCCCATTGCCTCCCCCCTGCATGCAAGGCCATAGGTGACAGCCAAGAGGCCAGGGGCATAAAAACCTGACCATCACTTACTCTACAGGGGTATAGAAATAGGCTGCATCCAGAGTGTTCCACCCTTCCCCCACTGTTTGCATCTCTCCTGGCAATCTCTGCTGTCTTTGAATAAAGGATAGTACATTTCATGATATCTTAAATTGATTGTCCTGGTGAGTGGTGTAGGGGAATGGGAATGGAAGACAATGTTGCCAAATAATATGTTTCCCTCATGCAATCATGAGTTCTTGATATTAAAAGAGCAAATTCTGGTTGCGGAGTGGCCTAAGGCTCAGTTGCACATAGCATTGCAGGCAGCTATGGACCTGAAGAATTGACCTCTGTGACTGCTTTGAGGAATAAACAGGCATCTCTAATGAAAGAGACTGAGAAAACCCTGGGCAGTGTGTCCGGACACATTGAGTCTAACCCTGGATGGCCACATGTAGAGGGCAGGAACAGACATAGTGCAGGTTTTCTGATCCCATGCAGACCGGGTAAAGGAGGAGTCAGAGCCCTCAGGGGTTTTTCAGGTCTTTTATTGGGGTTCACCAGGCATATGGCAGGCAGGGATGCTGGGGGGCCAGGAGGCTGGCAGTCCTCCCAGCCCCCAGGAAATCCGCACTCTATTTGAGCTCTCTGGCGTTCTCTGCTTCTGCTGATTCTTCTCGGCTTCTCTCTCTGCTTCTCTTTCAGCTTCTGCTGCTGCTGGTGTCCCTGTGACGCTGACCTTAAAAGCATAGTCTCAGCCCAGGTGAATCCCATCTACCTATGCCCACACCCTACTCCAGGTGCCCGCCATCAGGCATGCATTCAGGACAAGGATCCATCATCTATCCTGATGGTGGGAGGGCAGAAAAGCCTGACATTTTTCCTTACCCTACACCAAACTACCCTTCATTGTAGCTGTGCAAATTGTTGTGCCTGAGGTCAAAAGACAGAGCCAGCAAATTCCCATGAAGCCTCTGACCTTAGGCCACTTCTGCTCCCGTTTGCTCATTAAAAATTAAATATCTTGGGCCTCACTGGTGGCACAGCAGTTGAGCCCTGGGTTGCGAAGCTGCCCACAGCCTCTGCAGCACCGGTTCGATCCCCGGCTGCTCCCTGGCCACCAGAGAAGGGTCCCACATGGTGCGCAGACCTCTCCTGCCGCCCGCTGCTCCCCTCAGCAGTGTACTTCGGTCCTTCTGCCTGCTCTGCTCCCCGCTCTGGCTCTGGTGAATTCTCTCACCCTCCCACGCTTCTGACTGTACCCAGTGCTTGTATAAATAAATAAATAAATCTTAAAAAAATTAAATATCTTAATCAGTTTATTACAAATTTATATTCTAATTAAGACACTTAAATACCTTCCTGTTTTTAGAAGTAATGCATACCTATTGTAAAGAATGTGGAAATTAGAGAAAGAAACCAAGAATATAAAGTCATCTATAATACCACCACACATACAACCCTAGAATTGAGTCCAGGTGATTTTGACTGGCTAGAATGATCAAGTCTGAATCAGCATGATGAGATTCACATGGGGTGTGCTTTGCTTTGGTCTCAGCCCAGCTCTCCAGAGGGAGAAACCTGCAGTCCTGAAGCCTAGTGTGGTGCTGGCACATGGGAGGGTAGAATAGCGCTTCCAAATGAATGAATGAATGAATGAAACAAATGGAACAAAATGTGTGAAATTAAGACAGAATTGTGACAAGAAACATGATAGAATTTCTGGGGCATTAACTTTGGTTGAAACCATAAAACAGTCTATATTTAAAGCATTTGGGAGCTACATCAGTAGTTTGTACTTTCTGCTGTCTGCCTTCCCAAAATTCCTCCTGAACATATAGACACATCAAGTTTTCCTTTTTAAAAAAGATTTATTTATTGGGCCTCCCCTGGTGGCGCAGCGGTTGAGCGCTGGGCTGCAAGGCTGCCCGCAGCTTCTGCAGCGCCGGTTCTTTCCCCGGCGGCTGGTAAGGGTCCCACACACACACAAAAATTATTTATTTATGCATACAAGAACTGGGGTGCAGACAGGGGTGAGAAGGTAAGAGGATTCACCAGAGTGTGGAGCACAACAGGCAGATTGACCGAAGTACACTGCTGAGGGGAGCAGTGGGTGAGGCGGGAGAGGTCTGCTGTGCCATATGGGTTGCTCCTGGCTGGTGGGTATTGAACTCTTGCTGCAGTGGCTCGCAATAGCTTGATAGCTCTGTCTTTAACCCCTGCTCCACCATGGAGGCCCCAATCCATTTTTCCTTGCCAGCATCCTTCTGGATAAAGAAAAGTGTAGATTTCTGTCATGCATCAGTTAGTTTCTCAGCAGGTGCACATACCCTCCAGTTTGCTGGCCAATGTCAAGCAGTGAGTTGTTGCAGCAGGAGGGAGTAGTAGAGGAGAGTAGGCCTGTCCTTGGCTTTCTTGCTGCACAGAGACATGGAAGTGGGCTTGGCTGCTGGGGCCCTACTTTGGTTTCTTCTTCAGCAGGTTCTTTTCTCAACAGATAATTTTGTTAGCTCATCAAGGGCTACTTGAATTGGAGCTCCCTCTTCTGTTCTCACCTCTGTGCCAGGGACATTTTCTTGGCAATTGAAACCAACTCCGTAGATTGGCAGTGGAACTCTATTTGGCTAAGGATAAAATAACCAATGATTGCACATAATTGCAGAAAACAATTTTGAATTTTATTAATGAGGTGCTCTAAACAACATCTTTTAGCCCATTGTCCCACTTAACAGCCAATTCACTGGAGTTCAGTGTGCTGTAATTTACATTTATCTTCCCCCATTGACAGTACCAGGCCCTGGTATTCTGTAATTGACACAAGTCGGTCATTTTCAGGGATGGTTTTCAAAGGGTTTAAAATAAACAGGCTTGTTAGAGAGCTGCATTGATTTTGTTTTTTCCAGAGGTCCCACAGTCTGCTTCTGCTTGGAGCTTTTTCTTTCCAGAGGAGAGGTGACACAGGCACAGTCCTCAGGTTAGCAATATTGGGAAAGAGGTTCTGGGAACAGAGGTTCTGGGGAACATCTGGTAACAAAATATTCCTTCCCTCTCTTCTGCTTCCTGCCACAAAATGTCGAACATCTCCAGGTTGCACCTACTTTGAGGGTACATAGCAGGGTAGCTGGGTATAGCGGCAGGATGGCACAGTGCAGGTTCTCTATGATTCAAGCAGATGGGTAAAGGAGGAGTCCTGGAGCCCTCGGTGGCTTTTTCAGGCTTTATTTTACATTTTACCGGGTACATGGTAGGCAGGGGTGCCGGGGGACCAGGAGGCTGGCAGGCCTCTGTAGGGTAAGGAAAAATGTCAGGAGGCTTTTCTGCCCTCCCGCCATCAGGATAGATGACGGATCCTTGTGGTCCTGAATGCATGCCTGATGGCGGGCACCTGGAGTAGGGTGTGGGCATAGGTAGATGGGATTCACCTGGGCTGAGACTGGGCTTTTAAGGGTGGCATCACGGGGACGCCAGGAGAAGCTGAAAGAGAAGCCGAGAAGCAGCAGAGCGAACAGTAGAGCAGAGAAGCAGAGAGAAGGCTTGAAAGTGAAGACTTGCTGGGGGGCTGGGACGCCTGCCAGCCTCCAGGCCCCCCAGCACCCCTGCCTGCCATATGCCTGGTAAACCCCAATAAAAGAGCTGCAAAAAACCACTGAGGACTCTGATTCCTCCTTTACCCGGTCTGCTGGGTCATAGAAAACCTGCACTGAGTTCAGTCCTGCCTTTACAGCCTCCCAGCCCCCAGCGAAGCTTCACTCTTTCTGGGCTCTCTGGTGTTCTCATGGTCTCTGCTTCTCTGCCGGTGCTGCTCTCGTTCTCGTGGGCTCTCTCGCTCTGCTGGTGTCCCTGTGACGCCGCCCTTAGAAGCTCAGTCTCAGCCCAGGTGTACCCACCAACGTATGTGCACACCCTAATCCAGGTGCCCGCCATCAGGCATGCATTCAGGACCGCAGGGATCCATCATCAATGCTAATGGCGGGAGGCCAGAAAAGCTGACAATTATTTACCCTACACTGGGGTAGGAATAAAGGCAAAGTGGAGGCAGGGCTGCAGTGGCTCTAGGCTACCCTTTCCCTCACTGTCACATCTCAGAATATGACATGCGTGGAGCACCACTGGATCCCTGAGCTCTGCCAGCCCGCTCCTGTCTTCCCAATATGCTTATTACTGAAACCTGTGATCTCATTCACGTGTTTATTATACCTCCGTGTGGCCATCTGCTCCATGCTGAGCACTCAGAGAATATGAAGATGGAACCAATTCCTGCCCTTGGAGTATCTCTTGACTGCTGCCGTTGTTACTGATTTATTTCCCAGCATTGTAAGCCCGTCAAGGTCAAGAACTCTGTCTCTCTGTTGTGTTCCTTTGGGCCTCTATAGAACCTACAATACTGTAGATATTTAGAGTATTAACAAGTAGGTTAGTCTAATGGAGGAGAGAAGACAAGTACAGACATAAATGCAGAACGGGAAAAGGGAAAACACTACGGAGCCTTTCCAAGGTTACAGAAGGGCTGTGGGACATAGACAAAGAAGGTGTTCCTTTTGTCTGGGGCAAACCAGGGAGGCTTCATAGAGGCTGGTTTGGAGGCTCGGGGAGGTTCTGATAGCAAGCAGAGGCTGGGCATTGCAGGTGTGAATTCAGTGAACATGTGCACATGTAAGTTGTAATGCAGGGCGTCACTGACGTGAACTTAGGAGTTTGGTGTGTGCAAGAAAGTTGTTGGACATTAAAGAGGAAATGCAGGTTGGAGGCAGACCCCGGGGGTCTTGAACACCAGGTTAAGGATGGCACTTGCATCTCTGGCCATGGCATTTTTTTTTTTTTTTTAAGGTTTTCGGTTTGGGACTGTCAGGTCACATGATCATTCATATCTGGGAAGATGACCTGGAGTGTGGAGGTGGGCTCGGCTGCCAGAGGCCTGCTTTGGTTTCCTTTGCAGCAGTTTTCTTTTTTTTAGCAGATAATTCTCTGCTAACTAATCGAGGCCCCTTGAACCAGAGCTCCCTCTTCCACTGTAACCTCTGTGCCAGGGTTTTTTGTTTGTTTGTTTCGCAAGTGAAACATAGAATATAGACATAGACATAAAACTGGTGGTTTTGTGGAAAACACAGGAGAATAGAGATGTTTTTATTCCATCTGGCCCTTGCACCACATGAGGGATTTGCTGGAAGCCACAGGAGGAAGGCAGTCGTTAGGCAGGGGACAGGACTCTAAGAGTGGTATCTTGAATGAAGAATTTATATTTTTCTGTTTGGAGAATTTTATTATCTTCCTCAGCAGAGTTCAGCCTGCTATCATTTCATTTCAGTTCATTGGGTCCAGAGTCTGTATTGTTAAGGGTCAGGTCAGCATTGAAGCTGGAGGAAAAAGCATTTCAGAGGATGTTATTGCAAAGGAGAAGCTGGACTCCCAGAGCCGGGCAGCCCTGTGCACATCAGGTCCCTGGGACTTCATCCCTGCTGCCTTATATCCTGCACCCCAGGAAGGGGGTAATTTCCACGCCTGCTCTTGAAGGCTTCTGTTGACTGCAGGATCTAGGCTGCTCCTGAAGAGAAGTTTGGAGCATCCAGGTCTGTAGCATTTTCCTTCCCCAGACAAATCTCCCAGACATAGGACATCCTTTCGGAAGACACATTTGCCTTCCCGCAGCTCCACCCTCTATTCTTCACCACTGGGGATGTTCGGGTCTTCTTGGGATACACATCCTTATTTGTTTTTCAAGACCAAAAATATATCCTGAGGAAGTATGGCAGTTTTAAAGCTCACACCAAGGGTATATTTGTATGGGCTCTGTATTTTCTTGCTGTGATGTTTCCCGGCTATGGATCTGAAAGAGAAAGACTAACCAGCTGTTGCTAAGTGCAGTATTCCCTTGTGAATAAAAAGTCCCAACTTCAGCCAAACCTGGGTCTGTGTGGCTGGGTGTGGATGGGAGCAGTCACCACAGGATCCCCAGATATCTGTCTGAGTCCCTGTGTGGCCCGAGGCTTTCCCCATTAGTGATGCAATAGCAAGTCTCTCCCTGCTCAGAGACAAGAAAAGATCCACCATTCAAAGGGCTGGCATCATCCCAGCCCCACCGCAACTGTCTAGTTTTCTGTCTTGAGATGGGCCCAAAATCGATCTGGCTTTGGAGGCCAACTTTGAAGGCCCAAGGCGATGCACGGGCGTTGCCACCTTTGGAGGAGAGCTTAGCCTTTTCCTGTCATGTTGAATCCAGTTGAGGTGGGAGTGTGGGCAGTTCCTGTGCACCTGCGTGGGGGGCCTGCTCTCGGGCTTGCTCTTCAGGAAAAAACCCTTCACTTCTGATGGTCATGTTTCACTCCTTAGACCAGATTGTCGCTATGTGCTTTGCGTTATGTTCATGGTCTTTCTGATAGAGTTCATGATTATTTTTTATAAAGACAAAAAGCCCTCTTTTTTTTTCCTCCTCTCCTCTTTCCGTTGCTTACAATGAAAGAACTGTCTGTCAGGAGCCATTTAGTTCTCTCTTGGGAGTAGTTTTTTTTTCTTTGCTTCTTAGAAAATGCAGTCTGACTTTTTGTTGGCACCAAACCATATCAAACACTTCTATTATCCGTTCCACATGTACCCATTGAAGTGAGCGATGTGGGATGTTCCCGGTGGGGGCCTGGGCCAGAGCCAGGGGCCTGGGCATCCCTGTGACATGGTGCTCCAGACACCAGAGCTGCTGGGAGCCTCAGGGAAGGGAGCACCCTGTAGCCACACTGCAAGGAAGCAGCTCCTCCCTGCCCTTCCCAGGTGCTCCCATACTAGACTGTCTGTGGGAGGAGGGGTGTGAGCAAGTGCTTCTTGCCTGTTCTCCATTCAGAGCCTCCCGGCTTAGTAGCCCTTTCTCAACACCATTTGGGAGAGAAACATATTGTTTATCTCCATTTTAAGGGTTGGGAATTGGAAGCCTAAGAGGTTGAGTGACTTGCTCCTGATAAAAAGAAGGTGGTGGAGCCGGGGTTGAAATTCTGTGTGCCTGCAGGACACCCGGCCTTCTCTCTGGCCCTGCTCCTCTCTCCTGAAGGACACAAACCCTTGTGAGTCCATTTTATCTTCTGCTCTGCTCTCAATAATTCAGTTGTCCTCTTCCACTCTGTCCCATGTTGACAAACAGGTAGCGATGCCTGGAGTGAGCTTGGAGATTTTCTCTTTTCCCCTCCTTCTGGGGCACAGAGTAGCCCCAAGTCATACTGGGTAGACTGAGTTTGCCTTTTTCTTTTGATAAGTAGAAGAGCAGCAGCTCAGACGGCTGTATCCAGTTTTCCTGAACTGAAGCTCCTTGGTTTTGGAGCCAGCGTCTGTGTCCTTGGTGTAGCCACGTCGTGTGGTGGCCCTGGGAGGTGTCCCTGCGGTGGCCCGAGCTGCCTGTGCCACACCGCCCTGCTTCACCCCTGCTGCTGTTTGTCATGGGTCACTTTTTTAGTGAAGTAACATCCACTTAATGAGTACTTAATACCCATGGACTGAATAAAATTATTCTACAGCTGGCATTTTCCATGACTGTACTCACAAAAGGATTCCAGTCTTCATTTCTGTGTGTTCTCCCTGGAGCTAACACTGGCTGAGAAGGTGACCCATTTAGTTTAAAGCTCAAGTTAATAAACAACATTAACACATTTTTAGTTCTATTCACTGATATTCTTTAAATCAGTGTGGATTTTCAAAGGGGTGGATACCCGAATGTGGCCAGAACTTTGTTGTTTTCAATTAACCTAGTTCAATTTTGATTTCCTCTTGGTTCAGTGGTTCAAAACAATTTAGGTCAATTTCAGATTTTTAAGAATGAACCTCTGGAGGGAAAGAAATTAACCAGGCCCGACGGGCGTTCAGTTATCATAATTAACCCCAAAAGACAGACTGTAAGGCTGATGGGGAGCCTTGAGAGGGGCAGCATGACCACTTCAGGCCATCTCCTCACACTGAGACCCTGACACAATTGCCCTCTTTTCTTCCTTGCTGCTGGTTGAATAAGCATTGCCTGCTGCGCACCTACCTAGCTGGGGCTTTCCCATTCCTCATGCTCTTTCTGTCCTTTGGAGTAGACCATGTTCTCTCTTTGCCTGAAAAGAAAGATCAGCAAACTTTTTGCTCCCATGGGTCACTAGAGGGGCTCCGGAGTGGAGTAAACTGCCCCAGCAGCCCTAAACTGGGGCCAGAAGAGATGCATGGGGAAGATAGAGGGACAGGAAAGGGGTCAGACCAGGACAACAGACCAGGTTGCCTTTTATGTTGGGAGCAAGGCTATTGTTCATTGGATTTGGGGCTGAAAATCACTCGCAAAGGCCTCCTAGTCTTTTATCATCATTAAGAAGCATGTATGTGGTGTGGATGCACACGTGGCCCGCTTAGACCTTTTGATCCACCCATTCCTCACTCCTTATTTAGGTGATGAAGGATGTCAGTGCCTTAACTTTAAGTTCCAGTTGACTGAGAATTTCTTGATTGAGGATAGCGCCTGAGGCTACCTTGATTAATTATGGTATAGTCATTACACTTGGAATGCAAAGCTTTCTCAAATTTGAAACCTAAAATGTAGGTTACACCCTTCCATGTAGTAAGACTTCCATAGTCCTGTCCATGCCCCATCCAGTGACATTGTTGTTTCTTCAAAGGGATCAGAAGCTGAAATTTTATTAGCAGAATAATATGTATCATAGTGAAACAGAACAATTGGTGGGGGGAGGAGCTATAGTGGGTCAAAGTGCCCAATAGAGGACAGGTCACCGTCTGGGTTTTCACAATGCACACAATTTCAAGACCACTCAAGTTGAGGGAACGGCAACAATGGGGCTTATTGAACAGTTTCTAAGGCCACAAGTGGCCAGCTGTCTTACCCCAGATACTGGTCCACAGAGGCTACTTGTTCAACATGGCACTGTCCCATCAACAAGGGTGTGGAGCTTGTGGCATACCAATAAACAGCAGGCCAGGATCCAACACATGGTGGCAGCAGGAAGTGCTCACAGGTGGGGTTACTGAGCTGACACCACAGCAACCCACAGCAACAGTCTGAAGCTCGGGATACACAGCACCAGACGCTGGACCAGACAACAAGGGAGGCAGCAGCACCCCAAGGCGGTGCTGGACGATCAGGAGTGGTTTCTCAGAGGTTACATGGACAGAATGCTGGATGTCAGTGCCTTAACTTTAAGTTCCACTTGACTGAGAATTTCTTGATTGAGGATGGCGCCTGAGGCTACCTCAATTAAGTCAGTAGTACTCGACAGCACTGGCCAGTAGTTACTAGGAGGTGGTGTATGCTCCTTCCTGCAGCCCTTAACTGGGGCTGTGGGGCTAACTTTTGCCTCCTAAGCTGGAACGTGCTCAGGTACAGGGTAACATTGCCTCTGCAGCCCTATTGAGGCTGCATGCCCTGGGGCAGTGGGGTAGGGAACCCTCTGCACCAGCCATTACTGCCAGACTCCATGTGCAGCCTGATCCTGAGAGGGGCCCTGTGGAGGACAGTAAAATGCCCACCGCATGCTGCCGCTTGCACTGCCCAAAGGCAGCTTTTGGGGTTAGGGGCTGAAACCTCAAGGTGGGGTTGTACTTCAGCATTCAGGCCCAGCCAACCCTGGGTCTCGGTGTAGCCATCCCATGGCATTCTGTTGCAGCCTGGCCAGGTGCTGCTGGAAGACAGTGCTCTGGGCAGCCAATGGGAGACACCTACTTAGGCTCTACACTCAACCCTGTTGGCAGTGGGGGAGGGGTTGCTCACAGGCAGCATCTTTTAGCTCAGGTGAGGAAACCACCACTGATTTTCCAAGGGCTCTGGCTTACACATAGCTGGTGGGGTTGGGGAGGGGCACATACAAGTGTTGCCCTGCCGTGCACACTGTGGGGCTGGGTTTCAATTGGAAGGAAGGACAGGTAGATGAGACCTGTACATCTGAGTTTATAATTTGTTGGAAACCTGATAAATGGGAGGAGCCTTTGAGACAGATTTTCAGTGGCTACTACTCAGTGTCCCTAATACTCCATTTGACACTGCCCCACGCCACCCAGCTTTCAGTCAGAAGCAGGCTGCATATATGACTGTGGCCCCAATAGGGTACACTGGGTAGCCTAAGTATGGAAGCTGTCTAAGTCTCTGAGTAATTATACCCAGTGATGTTCACACAAAGGAACAGTCACCTAATGACGCATTTCTCAGAACTTATCCCCACTGTTAAGTGACACATGACTGTGCTTCGAGAAATCCTCATCTTCTCGTGTCAAGAAAACAGGTGCCGCAGAAATGCCCAGGCTCAGAGAACAAACTGGGCTTTTTTTTTTTTTTTTTTTTGGATTGTTATATCTACTGTCCACATTCTTGAAAGACTTCCAAAACCCAACCCTAAATTGGAAGCCAGAGTTTTTATTTAGGAACATAATTTCTGTTTGCTTGTCTTGGTTTCCAGGGGCCTGACTTACCAATGTCCATGTTTCATATGGCAGCTAATGTCCTGTATTGGGGAAGGGGAATGCCCATCAAAGGCTGACTCTTAACCTTTTCTGTAAAGTGAAGGAGCTTAAAGAATGTGAAACACAGGCAGTCACGAAACCTTTTTCCATTTACACTAATGCTTGTCTATCATATCACTCTAAACAAAGTGTCATATGTTTTTCCTTCTTGGTAGAACTCCAGAAACAAGTTATATTTGAACAGAGTTGACTAGCAACTAAAAACAAATTTTAGGAGAAAATCTTTTTTTTAAAAAGATTTTATTTATTTTTGCATAGAGGAGCTGAGGTGTAGGCCAAAGGTGCCAGGGGAGGGTGGGGTGAAAGGATTCACCAGAGACAGAGTGGGGAGCAGAGCAGGCGGAAGAGAAAAGCTTCTTCCAACCATGAATATATATTGCTCTTATGGTAGCAATCAAAATGACTTTGTTCTACCAAACTGACAAATGTTATTCTACTTCTTGTTGTCAAGTGTTATTTAAATCTCTCTTCTCTAGTCTCGGAGGCTATGTGGAGTAGAAATCTTTGATATTGGTGCATAAGGGTTTACTATAATATTGTGACATGAAGTTAATAAAAAATAATAAAAATATCACCTTGACATTTTGATTTCATTGTTCCATCTTCCTTTTATTCTTTGAAAAGTTTTGACATATAGCTTTAACTCTGTTTTCCAGGAATTTCCAGAGCCCCTCAAAGTTTCTAGTTTTTTCCTGTCCTTAAACTTTCAGGTTCAGCTTAATTTAAATAAATAAGTATTTTCTAAGTGCTAAACATTTGTCCACACTAGGATGAGAGCTCTAAAATTTATGAAGATAAGTAAGATGTAGGAAGCTTAGAAAGTTTATGTTCTGCTGGGAGTATAGTAGAAGAAAACAAGTATGTGAGTAACTATAAGGCTATAAAAATATAAGAATATATAGACTAGGAATATTAAAATATGATGAATGCTGAAATAGATATGCTGAAGGACAAAATGAAAGCAGTTGGGAGTGAAGAAGAGGGAGGCGTCATATCTGATGGGCTGAAAAGGAAAGATTTTATAAAGGAGGTAACATATAAGTTGGGCCTCACTGAGAATTGGTGCAATTCTACTTTTCTGCTTAAATCTTTTCCCTTAGACCTTCCTGTAGGTTTTTTCCTTTTTTCCAGATTAAAACTCTTCATCTGATACTCATACTCTCACTGTGTCAGACTGTGATGAAAGGTGTCCTCAGGTTTGGCTGGTGCTCGGTGCCACAGGGTAGCACCAGTGGAAGGAATGGTAGGGAGAACCTCATGGGCTAAACTCTGTGACCAGTCAGGTGCTCCAGCATGACATGGTCCAGGAAATCTCTCTTCTCTGGAATGCTGTGACGTTTGGAAGAATGTCTGTGGTGGGTTCAGTTCCTGGGAAGACTGGAACCCCTTCACTATTGAACACGCCTCTCTGACCCTAGGGAGGGATGGTACTTCATCACAAAGAGATACTTCTCTTCAGAGAGAGAACTTCTCTCCCTTTCATTTCAGAAATGAATGGATGCTTTTCCTCTTTGAAGAATCATTTCATTTGTTAGTTTGTTCACTCACTCATTCCCTCACACATTCATTCACTCAAAATACATTCATTCAGTGTCTGCTCTAGGTCAGCCATTATGCTGGGCTTGAGATACAGAAAGGGAATTGAACTTAATTTTTGTTTCTGAGAGTCTTAATGTCCTTTAAGGATGTATTTTGGACCTGGGAAGCTTGCATAATAGAAATTGGGTCTCTACGTTAGAGACTCCCAATTATTGTCTTTTTGGACTAATAATAATGTTATTTTTTCAGATAATTTGAAAGTCTGCACTGTGCTTCATCATTTAGAAAGGTATAATTTTGTCATCGCCTAATCTTCCCTTTAAAATTTCTTATTAAATAAGTCAGACCTCAGTGTCATATTTAAGATATTTCTCTTTTTCTTGAGTTCAATTTTTATTGACATACTTGAAAACAAGCTGCATATACTGGAATACTACTCAGCTACTAAAAAGATGACATTTTTTCATGTGAAAACATGGATGGATTTTGAGGGTAGTATACTGAGATAAGTCATATGGAAAAAGAAAACCTGTGATTTTACGGAGGTGTAGAATGTAAAGAAAATTTATAACAAGCAAAACACAACAAAAATTAACTCTTAGAGAAGACACATTGATGGTTGCTACAGGGGTGTGTGTGAAATGGGTAAGGAGTCAATTATATGGTAATGAATGGAAATTAGACTTTTGGAGGTGATTATGATCAGGTAGTTAATACACACATGTTGAATTATAATGTTGTATACCTGAAACTTACATAATGTAATAAGCCAATATTATCTCATTAAAATTAGTTTTTAAAAAAGACCTCTAAACCACCCAACATTACATTGATTTCTTAGGGAGAATAACCACCATTTCTTTACATGAAGTTCATTTCATGCATCTATAGCAAAAAGAAGAACAGGAGAAAGACCTTACACTCAGAGTCAGAGAGAAACTGACAACCCATTTACCCTACCCCACCCTCACTCTGTCCTAACAGCTCCCAAGAACAAAAGGCAATTCACAGGAAAGAATATTACTTCTGTCACCGTAGCACCAAACTATTAAAAATAAAACTGTCCCTCAAGGCAAAACATTTCATTTATTTTCCTTTGAATGAGTAACTTGTTTATTAAGATGAACTAAGTAGCTATGTCTAGATCTTATGCAGGCAAGAAAAATTGATTTATTGTAGCCTTTCGGAAAGTGTGCTTTATGTTCGCTGGAATTATCTTTGGATTTTCAATGAAGAACTCATTTAGTTAGATGGGGAGCCACCCCTGCACTCCTTGGAAATAGGCTTGAGCTGGCTCTGCAGTATGTAATGTCCTAATTGACCTTTGTTCTTTTGCAGATTGTTTCTTTTGGACTAAGTCAAGGTATTGAAAAGTTTAGCTAGGTTTGGTGATCGTCAAGGAAGAATATATTCCTTCCTCTACTGCAACTGCAGTTTTTTCAAACTGTTTAATATGAAAATGTTTCACTTTTGCCTTATTTCATATTTAAGATCATTTGTATTACTGTATCCACGGTGACTCTGAGAGAGCTGGGGCTTTGTTATTTCTGAGTCAGCCAGGCGGCATTCCCACCCAATGGGGAAAGATGCTGCTCTCAGCAGGGAGGTCCTCTAGTGCTGTCTCTTCGTCTGGGGACAGAATGTGATTTTGAATTCCCCTCTGATTGAAGCCCTATTTCCTCTAAGCTGATGGAACCTGAAAGAAGAAAAAGTTGTAAATGGCTAAGAAACAATAAAAATCTGCACCCAATTTATGAGGGAAACAAAAAAACCTATGTTAAGGAGAGCTATTTTTAGTTCTGAAAATTTTTCCCTTTAAAAGTTGGACAATAGCTGAGACAGACAGCATGGAAGCAGGAAACGTAATCAGACAGTTGGGGTTGGGGTGGTGGTGAAGGAAAACAAGTGAATAAAATTTGGGCAACAGATGAGTCTGACTCAATTTTTTAGTTGTAATTGTTTTCTTTTAACATTGCAACACAATATTATACATGATGCATATTCTCATGATACCCCATGTTTCCCCTAAAGAAGCTGGTTGTCTAGTAAAGATGACTGACTCCATTTTTCAGATGAGAAAACTGAAGCTTGGAGTGGTGTCATGACTTCCCAAGGACACACAGTTAATAGGAACAATAGTAATAGCCATTAGTAATTGTGTTCCTCCTTATCTCCTCTGATATCACCAGCATGCCAATTAGGTTTTAATGTTACCCTAGTTTTACAGATGAAGATCTAGGCACAGGGAGAGTAAATGGCCACTCTAGATGAACACCTGCCAATTGGTGGCAGAAGTAGGGTCCAGCATTCTTTCCAAAATTCCAATTTGGCGACACAATATTTGAGTATTTTGATTTGGCCCTTTAGCTTGGTGACCCTGAAGAGAGTCAACCTTCGGATGAGCACACATGTGTCCTGTATGGTAGGCAGAGGCCATGATTCAGACCCTTAGAACTCTGAGGTTATTGAGTTTCAGGGGTCCAGCTTTGTGTGTGTTCATGTCACTTTCAGCAGTGAAATCATGTCCTCTGGGGCACTCAGTGAGGTGCATTATGGCCACCTCACTGATGGACTCAATCCAGTTGGTCCAGTTTGCACAAGGTGAGCAGATGTCACCCTGGGGGAGTGCAGGTCAATACAGCAGGAAACTCCATGGCTGTCTTTCTCCTCCCTGGTTATCTTTCTGCCCACCCAAGAGATAGAAAAACAGAAGGTGAGTGAGAAACAGCAGAAGGGTATGGGTTTAGGGCCTGGTGACTTCACCTGATGACTTCCACAGGTGCTCCAGATATTAACCATAACCATCTATGGAAGAACAAGACCCAGGTCTTCCTGCAGCCCCATTTCTACTCTGGGGTGACCCAAGCAGCTCTTCAGTGTGCTGTGTAGAATTTTTGAGGATAGGACCACATAATTTCACTGTGTACTTCACATATGTAAAGCACCAGCTAAGAATTTTAATAAACAAATATGTGTTGTACCTTGCCATAGGCAGGGTTTATATTTCCAAACCTATAAATTATGAATTAATAAGCAGGATGCGTGTTGTTGTTGTTGTTTTTTTTTTTTTTTTTTAAGGGAGCATGGGGCAGAATGAGACACTAAAGAGTTACAGGCTCCTAACTTCTGCTCTTTGTATGCTTGACAAACTCCTCTTGATTGGACCTGGACCCCTCCCCTGGTCCTGTTGGTGTGCTGACATTGCTGTCTCAACTTGCACAGATCCTTTGCGATTGTATGGGCCAGGAGGAGTAGGAGTATTCTGTATCCTCGCTGTCTACAAGGAATGTGACCTCTCTGGAGGGTCACACATATCTCATTCTGACCTTGTCTTTCTTCTCCCTGAGAGGTAAGAGCATTGTCAACTCAGGAATCACCAGATGCTCACCTGTTTGAGAAACCACGGCTGTACTTTCTTAGGTTTCTCCCTGATGTTGCTTTCCCTGTCAGTTCCCCTTTTTCTAAGAAGAGTTGGTTGTGGCAGTGGAGAGAACAGTGACTCCCCACTCTGACTGCTGGGGCTGCCCCAACTATGCCTCAGAAGTTTTGGGGATTACAGGCAGATTCCCCCTTGTTTTCTCCCTTAACAGCTCAAAACACAACAAATTATGTTTTTTTCTTGTATTTGCCTCTGTAGGAGGCTTGTGGGAGCAGCCAGGGGCGGGGGTTTGAGATAGCAACAGGATAGCTGGACCTTCAGTAGGACCCCAGGGGGCCAGCCTCTTTGTGTGGAACTACTGGCATCTCTCTCAGCAGCATGTTGTCCAGACACATTGAAAACCTGTAATGTGGGACATTTGGGGGCAGGATGGAAGCAGAAAATAAGAGGAACAGGTTAGTGTTTTCCTCCTTGAGATTTATTTGTCTTCCTCTTGACAGTCTAGACAAATAGTAATAATAATCACTAATATTAAATCATACTGACCAGTTACTGAAGTTTTATATACATTCACATTTAATTCTCTTTGTAACCTTGTGGAGTGTAAAGGTAAGAATTATTATCTCTGACTCCATTTTTCAAAGATGCAGCAATTGAGGTTTAGAGAGGTTAAGTCACTAAAGACTTGGAATGCAGAATCTTCTGTCTTACATCCTCTGCTCCTTCCATTGTGTCTCTAACTTTGGGTTTGTAAAACCTCCTTGCCCAGCTTGAAAGGTAATTCCATTGTGTTGGAGTGGAGAGTGGCAGGTATTAGGAACTGGTTATAAAATCTCAGAGCAATTTGTCATCTGTGATGGCAGCCAGAAGATGATTTCCAGCTGACTTGCAGGCCAAGATGGCGAGTATCCTTCTCTAGTCAGATATCCCAGAGGAATTAGATATGCAACTGCGTGGTATTCCAAGAAAGTGTGTGTGTGTTGGGGACCATAGGCGAGGCTGAGATATATTCTTAAGGCATAAAATACTGTCTCTTGCAATAAGAATTTAAAATTTTACAGCTGTTTTTCATTAACTACCAGCAACACTAGCATTGTTTCAGAAAGCCACAAAATTTCTAAATACAATGGAAATTCTGGGAGTGTAGGGTATGGGTTGTAGTCAGGGGTGGGTGTGGACTAGCTTTGGGAAGGAGGACCACAACTTGAGCTGTTTTGTCCTTCATAACAAATTTCACAGGGCCCCACTGTCCTGAATTTGGTTTGCAGAACTCCCAAGTTTAAGCCTGAGAAAAGAAGAGTCAGGAAAGATCAGGCCCCAAGGATTAGCAGTGGCCATAAAAACCAGTTCACTCATGGGCCTCCCTGGTGGCGCAGGCGGTTGAGCGCTGCACTGTGAAGCTGTCTGCAGCCTCTGCAGCGCAGGATTGATCCCGACCGGGCGAGAATCCCACATGGTGGGATTCTGTCTTGCCCACTGCTCCCCTCAGCAGTGTATTTCGTCAGTCTGCCTGTTCTGTTCCCCGCTCTGTCTCTGGTGAATCCTCTCACCCTCCTGTGCATCTGGCCCGTACCCCGGTTCTTGCATAAACAAACAAACAAACAAACAAATAAATCTTTAAAAAAAAAAACAACAAAACCCAAAAAACCAATTCACTCAGAACAGCCTCCTTTGGTATCATCTCTAATGATTGCCTAATGATTGCCTAATGATCTCTAATGATCTTTAATGAGTACATAGTGTCACCTAAGTTCCACAATGACATTTGTATAAATAAGTTTATTAATGGGAAATTAATTTTATCCTCTCTGATCTCAAAAAATGTGTGGTCTAATAAATAACCCAAAAGACTACCAAAAAAAAAAACTATTACTAACAACACATCAGCTCCAGTAAAGTGGCAGGCTACCGCAGCAATATACAAAAGTCAGTTGAAGTCTTTCCAACCAACCAGAAGAGAAGGAATTCAAGAAAACAATCCCATTTATAGTAACATCAAAAAGAATCAAATTCTTAGTAATAAACCTAACAAAGGAGATGAAAGAAAGACCTGTACAACAAAAACTATTAGAAATTATTAAAAGAAATACAAGAAGAACACAAAGAAATGGAAAGCTATCCCTTGCTCATAGAATGGCATAATTAACACTGTTTAAATGGCCATCTCACTCAAACAATATACAGATTCAGTGCAATTTCTAACAAAGTTTCAGTGGCAAAAGTCTCCAAATTGCCAAGGCAGTTCATCTTAAAAAAAAGAAAAAAGAAAAAAAAGGCACTATTACCCTCCCAGACTTTAAACTATTCTACAAAGCAATGATAATCAAAACAGTATGATATAGGAGTAAAAATAGACATACCAGTCAATGAAATAGAATTGAGAGCCCAGGCATAAAACCACACTTACATGGACAGTTAATTTACCACAAAGGAGCCAAGAATATGCAATGGAGAAAGGAATCTCTTTCACAAATGGGGTTATGAATCTGGACAGCCATATGAAAAAAAATGAAACTAGGTCACCATCTCACATTTCACACAAAAGTTAACTCAAAAATGAATTAAAAACTTGGATGTAAAACCTTAAAACATAAAATACGTAGAAGAAAATACAGGCAAAATATTCTAAAACATTTATATTAGAGTTGTCTTTGGAGAGTCAACTCCAAATGTAAGGGAAATAAAAGCAAAATTAAATGGGATCACATTAAATTAAAAAGCTTCTGCATATCAAATGAAACTGTCATCAAAACAGAAAGATACCAGATGAAAAAAATATTTGGACGTCATACTTTTAACAAGGGGCTAATATCTAATTTCTACAAAGAACTCATGTGTTTTAACAAAAGGAAAACAAATAATCCCATCAAAAATGGTCTGAAAAACTAAATAAACAAGGCATATAGATGACCAAACTGGCACATGAAAAAAACTGCTCATCATTTGGAAAGTGAAAATTAAAAATGAAAAGAAAATACCATCTCACACCCATCAGAGTAGCCCATATCAAAGAGACCAGAAACAAGTGTTGCCAAGGAGGAGGGTTGGCAAACACTGTTGGTAGGCATGTAAATTAGTTCAGCCCCTGTAGAAACCAACATGGAGGTTTCTCAAAATACTTAAAATAGATCTACCAGTATGTCAGCAATTCCATTTCTAGGTATCTACCCAAAGAAAGCAAAAACACCAGTTTGAAGGGATGTCTGCGTTCCTGTGTTCATTGCAGTAATATGTCAATAGCCAAATAATGGAAACAACCTAAGTGCTCAATGATAAATGAGTGGATTAAGAAGATGAAGTGTATATGCACAATGGAATACTACTCATATAAAAAAATGAAATTTTGCCATTTGGGATAACATATATGGAAATGGAGGAGATTGTATTAAATGAAAAAAATTAAATAGGCCAGAAGGATACAGACAAATACTGGATGATTTCACACATGCAGAAAATAAAGGAAAATGAAGAACAGAAAAAACTAAGCAAAAGTAAGTCCTTGACATCTGATTAGATTGAGACTGTGAAGAAGAGGGTGGAGAGTATAGAACAAAGAAGGGAGGGAGGGAGCCCAGTGGATCATAGTGGAGTATTATCAGTGCCTTGGTGGTCAGCATGGCATGATAACATACATCTGAAGAGGTGTGAGTCTATACTCCTCACTCATGCACAGTGTTGTAAAACAGTGTTACCAAACAGGATACAATTTGAAAAAGGAAAAGGGGAAAATTTGTATTCTATACCCAAATATTTTCAAAATAGCAGCAACAGAAATAGCAAACAGGGAAGCTAGTGTTTCTAACAGACATGTGGGTTCAAGTCAATGGAAGGAAAGGAATCAATGAGCAAAACCCACAGCAGCATCTTTGGAGTCAGTCTTCCTCCTTCCTGAAAATGTTCAGCAATATTTATAACAAGCAGTTTGGCCCTTGGGTTGGAGATGACCTGACTTTTTCTGAAGCTTGAAGGAACATAAAACTTCTCTTGTTCTGCTTCTACTCTTAGTACTCTTGCTTTTTACACTTTGTGTTTGCATTCAGCTTTTTTCTTGACAAACTCAGGCAATCTTATCAAATAGTAGTGAGAGTCAGTTCTGGGTTTTGAAATAAAATGTCTTTTTTTTTTCTTTCAAATTTTGTTGGAGGTACAGGGACGTTAGGAACCCTAGGTTCTAGGTCTGGCTGTTAGTGAGCTAAGTGGAATCTGCAATATACAGTGTAGTCAAATGTATGCACAGGAAGAGCTTTGGTGCAAGGCATAAAGTGGTTAAAGTTGTGAGAATAAAAGAGGAATAATAATTCAAGGTTGAAGAGAGTAATTCTGGAGAATATTCTCTGTCCTTTTCTTTTTGTAGTAAGAGTATATTTGAATGGCTAAGAAATATTTCAGGCCAACTTAGGAAAGGGAGAAAGAATCTGTTACAGATAATTCTAGAATGAAACACTCCTAGATACCCTAGAGTGATTAAATAATTACTTATAGAAAATGAATCTCTGAAAGAACTAAGAAAATGCAGATGAATTTTATCTGATCTTAGAATGGGGAAGGCTTGGTTAAATATGAAGGTGAAGGAATAAAAATCAGTGTACATGATTGATAATTGAAGTTATAAATTACCTATATAAACATATTCGAAGAGTTTGTTTTTAATTTGTTCATTATTTTTATTTTCCATAAATGCGTGAAATCATGCTGTGTCTTTCTCTATATGACTTATTTCATTTAGTATAATATCCACTAGATCCTTCCAGGTTGTTGCAAATAGCATAATTTTGTCTTTATACGTGTGTGTGTGTGTGTGTGTATACATAAACTCACACATATATGCACATATACACATGCATATATATATACACATATATATCTGAATAGTATTCCATTGTGTATATATACTACATCTTTATCTAATTATCTGCCAATGGACACTTAAATTGTTTCCATACTTGTCTGTTATAAATAATACTGTACTGAACATGGGAGTGCATATATCTCTTCAAATTAGTGTTTTCATATTCTCCAGAACAAAATCCAGAAGTTTATCCAGCATTTTAAAATGAAAAATTTCAAGCATTAAGTTCAAAATAATTTCATAGTTAATACCTGTGCTCTCCATTCCACCATATTCCATTAACATTCTACGTACTTTTTTTGTGCTTAGTTTTGCTTTATCATAGATGACTCTTTAACTCAGATCTATGCATCCTTCCTGTTAATCCTGTTGTTTTCAACTGGGGGTGATTTTTGATTTTGCCCAAAACATTTGGCAATAGGTCAAGACATTTTCGTTGTCCCAAGTAGAGGAGGAGTATTACTGGCACCTCATGGGTAGATGTCCAGAGTGATGCTCAAATCCTACCCACATTTGCAATACAGCCTCCATCATAGTTACTGGACCCCAAATTTCAGTAGTGCTATGGTTGGGAATCCCTGCTTTAATCTATCTTAGTTTGATGCATTTCAAAGAAAGTTAGACATATCAGTAAACTTCTCCCTAAATAATTGTATATTCATGTCACTAAATAAATTTCAATATTTGTTTATTATGTGTTTCTTTCACTGAAATTTACATATGAGTCTAGAAATTTTAAGGGTACATTTACTGAGTTGTACGTTTTCAACACAAAGCTTACAGAAAATCATTGCTTCAGTAAGTCCTCTCATAAACTTCACCCCAGCTCCCATCAAGGCAACCACTGTTATGATTTTTTCCACCAAAGATTACTTTTGTCTGTTCTAGAATTGTATATAAATAGAATAATAAAATGTTTACTCTTCTGTGTGAGATTTCTTTCAGGCAGGTAGCACAGCAGTCCTCAAAGTGTGTTCTATAGATCTCTAGGAGTAGCCAAAACTAAAGTAAAGGGATCCTAGAGGTCACAAGTATTTCCATAATAACACTGAGATTTTTGTTAATCCCTTCCACTGTGTTGGCATTTACATTGATGGTGCAAAGGCAGTGGAAGTCATATATTACTGCTGGTGCCTGAACATACAACAAGGCAGGGGTACCTACTCTGCACCAAACTGTACATAGTCATTATGTTATTCACTTTGAACTTATAGAAAAAAAAAACACTATTACTAAAGAATGCCACTGATAAAGCTGTAAAAATGATTAATTTTATTAGATCTTGGTTCCTGAGTACATGTCCTTCTCATGTACTGTTTGACGGGTGTGCATAAACTCTGCTGCTACACACCTTAGGTCTATGATCATCTCCAGGAATATGCCATTGTTGGAGCTGAGAGCTGAACTAGCCACTTTTTGCGTGGAACACCATTTTTACCTCAAAGAGCAAATGAAAAGCTATGGCAATTTAGACTTGAGTATGTGGCAGATAGAAGGAACCTGTCACTTAAAAGGGAAATAACTAATAGTGTTTGTTGCTATTGATAAAACTTGAACTTTCAGATGACAATTAGATTTTTTGAAACTTTGTCACTGTGATCTTCATAGCCTCCCAAAGCTATCAGGCTTTTATGATGAGCTTGGAGACATTCTTGGTTTTCATCTTAACAAATATGATTTTAAAAACGTTGTATAATGACATGCATCGATATTTGGAAGGTCTGCCTAACTCAATGAGTCATTATTTTTCAAATGAGTTATGTATGATGTTACACCATCATGCATGAGTAATATTTCCATTCCAAGTGTAAGTAGACCAATAGATGTCATGTAATAGGATAAGAAAACTTTATTGATATAGTTTCGGGTTCCACATTGCAACTTGCCTGTGAGGTTCACAGATGAATACCCATAATGAACTGAAGAGACCATTAAAATATTCCTCCATTTTCCAACTAGATATCTTTGTGAGGCTAAATTTTCTTCACATATTTTAAACCACAAAAATTTACTATAACAAACAGAATCAGAAGCAGATATAAGATCTAACCTATATTCTATTTTTTAATATTTATTTATTTATTTATTTATACAAGCACTGGGTACAGTCAGAGGCGCGGGAGGGTGAGAGAATTCACCAGAGCCAGAGCGGAGAGTAGAACAGGCAGACTAACGCAGTACACTGCTGAGCGGAGCAGCGGGCAGCAGGAGAGGTCTGTGCACCATGTGGGTCCCTCACCTGGTGACCGGGGATCGAACTGGCACTGCAGAGGCTGTGGGCAGCTTCGCAACCCAGCGCTCAACCACTGCGTCACCGGGGAGGCCCGTAACCTATATTCTATTAAGTCAAAAATTACATAGATTTGCAAAAATGTGAAAAGAAAAGACATTCTTATTTTTTTTTTTGATTAAGAAAGATGTTTTCTCCTGAGAAATATATTTACTTGTAATAGGTTTATTATATTATTTTAAAATGAACTAAAGCAAACCCTTGAAATCTGACTGTAGAACTAAGGCTACCAAAGAGGGAGATGTGGGATGGGAGCAAAGGCAGAATTGGGCCTAATGCAGTATGGTTGAGGATTATTGCTGCTTGGTGTTGTGTGTGATATGATTACATGCATTTGTAGAGGTGTGAACCTACACCCCAAAACATACACTGTGTTGTAAACCAATGCTACTTCCATAAACATAATTTTTAAAATACATATTTTGGAATTTCTTCATTTTAATTTCTATTAGTATAGAATATAACCCACATAGACAAAAATTTTTGGAAGTTCTTAAAACTTTAGAGCATAAAACATTGCCGAGACCAGAAACTTTGAGCGCTCTGACTTTTGGAATGCATTTAAGATGTGTCCACATTACTGTGAATATAGTAGTTTATTCCTTTTTATTGTGCATTGTATTCCATTGTATGAATGCATCACAGGTTGTTTATTATCCTGTTGATACAGCTGGCTGATTCCAGATTTTGGCCATTATGAATAAAGCTGTTACGTGCATGTCTTTTTGTGAACATGTCTTATTTTTCTCTGGGGTAAATACCAAGGTGTTGAATTGCACTACTCATAGTGTGGGGTGTATATATTTAGTTTGCAAGAAACTTCCAGATGGTTTTCCTAAGAAGTTTACCATTTTACAACCCCTCCACAATATATGAGAATATAATAGCCTTTTTATAAGGTTAAAACATTAAATCTCACATGCACACACAATTTCAGAATTCATACAGATGTAATAGTACTCTAGATGCTCCCAAATTACTGATTTGACTTAAGATTTTCGAATTCATGGTGGTTCAAAAAACATAATGCATTCAGTAGAAACTGTGCTTTGAATTTTGAGATTTGTTCTTTTCTTGGGCTCGTGATACATTATAAGATATTCTCTCAGGGCAGCAGCTTGGCAGTCACCAGTCAACCGTGTGATCAGGAGGGTAAACAACCAATATCTACAGTCTTTCAGTTTGGTCTTCAGGTATTTTCAACTTAGGATGAGTTTATAAAAAGAAAAGCAAGAGAGTGATGAATGCAGGATTGGAGATGACAGGGACCTTGCTCAGGGGAGGCAGATGAATGGAATGGGGAGGACTGCATAGCTAGGAAGGCCTTAAAGCACTGCATAATAAAACAAGGCGAGGGATGGGACAGGGGTGAGCGTGGGAGGGCTCTTCCCAATAGAAAACCGCATCTCAGAATATCTGGTTGCAGCATGACCCTGACTGTATTTCATGGTACAATTTCTGTATAAATCAATGCTTTGAAGCTCTAGATTGCCACACAGAGCAATCTATGATCTTTTGTAAGAGGGATGATGGAGGAACGCTTCTCCCACTTATAATGGCTGCCTCAGAGAGGAGATATGAGCATATTGCTCTCTCCATTTAATAATCCCTGTCAGGAATCAACAATAACTTAACTTTTCTGTTGGACTTCCTTTTGCTATGTAAATTCTGGCTTTCCTTACCATGGTGTCTCTCCCTTGATTGTAAGTACCGTGCAGGTGCTTGAGCCAGAGAGAGGACTTATTTAGCTATGATCAGAGGCACTCCTCTCCCCCAGTCCATTGGGGATAGAAGGATTTAAGTCTGAATTTATTTATCCTTAGCAAAACACAAATAGCTTTTAGTATTACTATTTATTATTATTATTTTAGAAGTTGGGGTAAGAAGACCCATAAAAATGATAGCATAAAACAGCTTTTACTGAGCAAACATTACGCTGATTTATTTGTGAGTGAAATTTGAACCATATGGTCTAGTTTCCCTTAAAATGCACTAGGGATTCAAGATTAAGGGAATAGGCACTTGGCGAATGTTTTTTTGTTTCACTTAACATATTAAAAAATAAAATAGAACAAGGGTGCTTAGTAGTTTCACAATTATTGAATCCTTATGTTTGCAAAGTTATGTGTACTGATTTACACCCAGGTTCTCACCCAATCCTCGCAACAGTTCTAGAAGTCCCACAAGGGAAACAATAGCATTGAACTCAGGGCCTCATTACCCATAGGAATTTTGGACAAAATGGGGAAGATCTAGAATCTAGACTGTGTCTAACAGTGACAGCTTTCCTTCTAAAATCTCCTGACAATGAAAGGGAAGAAACTGAAAATGGGACATGAGCTGGGGCCTGTAGATTAGTTTATCTTCTCAGAGTGCAGAGAGCCAACTGCATAGTCTGTGTCCCAAAGGAGACAAAAAGCCAGGTATTTCTGCCCCACAGGGAGTGAGTTTCTCTCCCCACCACCCTTGCCTGGGAAGCTAAGCCCTCAGTCTGCACGGGGAGTGCGCCTCTCTGGTAGTCGTGAAAAGAAAAGGGCATTGCAGAGTCACGCACTGTGCACAGTTATCATCGTCCTCATTCATGGGTTTAAGCTTCTCAGTTGCCTGCCATAAGCAGTGCACGGGACCTGGCTCTACCCATAAATGTAACTTAAGTAGACAAGTCTGTTTCTGCTCTCCTTTCCTGACGTTCAGCTCTGCGAAATGGCCTTTGCAGTGCCGGGGGCATCATCACCTGGATTCAGATACTGAGGAGCAGGCATTTCTGGTTGAGCTGAACCATGTCAGAAAAGATGGAAGGATGTCCCTATGATGGAATGTCACCATTTGCTTACCTCTATGGTAAAGGGGAAAAGAACCCTTTCATTCCACAGCCAAAGGATTTTAAGTCTCCTGAAAACTGTGATGTTGCTGAAGTCAACTAAACCTTGCACATGACTATGCACACAGCAGCGACAAGTCCATGTAGAGGTTACCCCGCGGCATCTTGGCATCCAGGCCTCAGGCTGTGGTTTCCTCCTCTTCTCCCTCATCACCACATCTTCTTTCCCTCGCAGTGCTGTCAGAGCCTGTTGGTGGTGGCCTGGTGCTCCTTGTGCTGCTTGCATTCCTCATGTGTAAAGCTACTGCCTTCTCCATGTGCTCCAAGCTTTGCTTCATTGTTTGGAAATTAAAGCACATAATGATGTGAGAAAATGTTGTTAAAAATTCAAATCCATTGTTTCTTGAGTCACTAAATGTAGATGAATTTTTTATTTTTGGGTTATTTTCCAAAAATCCTCTTCTAGTCCCCCCCCCCCCCCCCAGAACTCTGGCTGTATTTATCCATGAAACAATAGTCACATAAATTCTTTACACTTGCCACCAAAAGTATTATTGGGGTCATCTAAAGTGATCTGCCACTTATATCAGAGTCCATAGCAAATTGGGACATCAAGAAGACATCTTGGGCCTCCCCGGTGGCGCAGCGGTTGAGCGCTGGGTTGCGAAGCTGCCCGCAGCCTCTGCAGCACCGGTTCGATCCCCGGCTGCTCCCCGGCCACCAGAGGAGGGTCCCACATGGCGCACAGACCTCTCCTGCCACCCACTGCTCCCCTCAGCAGTGTACTTCCGTCTTTCTGCCTGCTCTGCTCCCCGCTCTGGCTCTGGTGAATTCTCTCACCCTCCTGCGCTTCTGACTGTACCCAGTGCCTGTATAAATAAACAAACAAACAAACAAACAAACAAATAAACAAATAAACAAATAAATAAATAAATCTTAAAAAAAAAAAGAAGACATCTCTCTTTACCCTCCCGTACTCCTATCGTCCTGGGGGGCTCCTTATTGGGCCCTCTTTCAGGAGCCTAGTTCATTCTCTATGCTTGCATATTTCCATAATCGAAATCACCTTTGTTCTTAATGTTTATAGCCAAGAGCTGTCTCCAGGTCCATATCTTCCCATGTTTTCTGCATTATGAAACAAAGGTCTGTTCCTGATATACGTACACACACACACACACACACACACAGACATCTTTTTATTTTAAGATCTTGTTTATTTTTTCACAATATAGGATTTCTTCCCTCAAGTGTGGTCATCAGGTTTTCCCACCCACAAAAGTGCCCACCGGTCTTCACCACACTCCACTGCACTCTTCCTCAGCCCCTCCACAGTCCCCCATTCTCTACTCTCCCCGCTCCCTCCCCCTCTCCTCTTCCCCTTCCCCTCCTGAGTGTCTCAGATTTAAGGTCTACTTTCAAGGGTCAGTCTTACAGTTTGTCTTTGACTGACCCTTTTTTGGGTTTCTCTAGATTCCATATGTAAGTGAAACCATTGGTATTTATCTTTTTCCTTTTGCACACTGCAATTGAATAAGCCTTTCCAGCCATGTTGCTGCAAGTGCTGTGAGTTTATCTTTTTTGGTCACTGAGTGGTATTCCCTTGCGTATGTATACCACGTCTTCTTGATCTACTTATCTGTTCTGAGGCATTTTTATTGTTTCCATATCTTGGCTATTGTCAATAGGGCCATTATAAACAGGAGTGCAGGTTTCCTTTTGAATTAGCGTTTTTGTGCTTTTTGGATAGATACCTAGGAGTGGAGTCGCTAAGTCATATTGTAAGTCCATTTTTATTCTATTGAGGAATCTCCAGACTTCTTTTTATAGGGCTGAACCAGTCTACATTCCCACCAACAATATAATAGGGTTCCTTTTTCTTCACATCCTCACCAGCACTTGTTGTTTGTGATTTTTATTTGCATGGGCTTTTCTCACAGATGTGAGGTGGCATCTCACAGTGGTTTTGATTTGCATTTCCATGATGATAAGTCAATATTGTCAAAATGACTATCCTACCAAAAAAGTTTATAGATTCAGTGTAATCCCAATTAAAATCCCAATGGCATCCTCAAAGACAGAACAAAGATTACTGAAATTCATATGGAACCACAAAATACCCCAAATAGCCAAAGCTCTCCTGACTAAAAAGGGGGAAAACAGTGGTATTACACTTATAGACATCAAACTATAATATAAAACCACAGTAATTAAAACAGCATGGTACGGGAACAAAACAGACATACAGACCAAGGAAATAGAATTGATAATAGAAATAAACCACACATTTATGGACAGCTAATATATGACAAAGGAGCAAATTATTTGCACTGGAAGAAGAAAGGCCTCTTTAACAAATGGTGCTGGAGAAGTTGGAGTGCCACATGCAAAAAGATGAAACTAGACCATTATCTCATGCCATAGAGGAAAATCAACTCAAAACAGATAAAAGACTTGGATGTAAGACCTGAAACTATATAATACATAGAAGAAAATATAAGCAAAACACTCCATGACATAAACTTCAGAAATATCTTGCAGACTCATCTCTAGCAGCAAGGAAAACAAAGGAGACTATAAACAACTGGGATTATATCAAACTAAAAAGCTTCTGTACAGCAAAAGAGACAGTGGCCAAAACAAAGAGATACTTACTGAAAGGGAGAAAATATTTTCACATTATACAGCTGATTAGGGATTGATGTCAAAGATCTACAAAGTAGTTATACAACTCAACAAAAAGAAAGCAACCTAGTCCAAAAAAAAAATAGCAGAAATGCTAAATAGGGCCTCCCTGGTGGCACAGGCGGTTGAGCGCAGCACTGTGAAGCTGTCCGCAGCCTCTGCAGTGCCGGTTAGATCCCTGCCAGCTGCGGAGCAACCCACATGGTGCGGCAGACCTCTCCTGTCTCGCCCACTGCTCCCGTCAGTGTATTTCCGTCATTCTGCCTGTTCTGTTCCCTGCTCTATCTCTGGTGAATCCTCTCACCCTCCCGCGCATCTGGCCTGTACCCCAGTTCTTGTATAAATAAAATAAATCTTTAAAAAAAGTTCAATATTTCCTCTTTAAAAATAAAAAAAGAAGTGCTGAATAGACACTTCTCCAAAGAAGACAAATAGATGGCCAACAGACATATGAAAAAATGTTCATCATCAATTATAAGGGATGAACATGGCCAGGGAAATGTAAATCAAAACTACATTTTACTTATAAAGTTTCCTATAGCTATAATTAGGATTAGAGGAAATAATATACTATTATATCTTATAGATAGAACTTAGCAAGGCTGCTTTACCCATGGAGGTCAGATACCTAGTAGTGGTAGAACATGAGCAGAAACCCAGATTTGTTGGACTCCTAATTTACTAATCTAGCTATCACATGATATTGCCTCTTATTAGAAGCCTGAAGAGAAAAATCAGGCTATGTTCTAGCTATAAGGATTTATCTTACCCACACCACTCTGACAGGATATACTGTCAGATTCCCAAACTGTATTTTTAGGAACTGCAAATTCTCCTTCCAGATGATCTTTA
This sequence comes from Talpa europaea, assembly GCF_964194135.1. Lineage (NCBI taxonomy): Eukaryota > Metazoa > Chordata > Mammalia > Eulipotyphla > Talpidae > Talpa > Talpa europaea. The sequence goes on along the minus strand of NC_140082.1, from coordinate 64,325,535 downwards.
AAACAGGATATTCTCTGTCTAGAGCAAGATAGGCAGAGTAGCTCCCAAGTAACTCCTAAAAGAAATATATAATAGTTCATAGCTCCTGATGATAAGGAGTTCACTACTTACTTTCAACTTGTGAAGCCCCATAGGTGAGAACAGATTAGACACTAGAGCAAAATTCAATCTGTTCACTGATGGTGCAGTCACATTCGTCTTCATCATCCTTTTGTTCATCCATCTGATGTATAGTTATTGTACTTGTGTATATTTTACTTACATTTTTAACCTCATCATATTCTATAAATGATGGGTACTATGACTATTGAAAGTGTTAAAGAAAGTGATTACTCTGTAATCAAAGTATTACTTTCTGCTTAAAGGGACTACCACCTAAACCTGAATTTCTATTGTTTTCCAGATGTCTCTATTCATTTTCCTTTGGTCAGTATAAAGATCATCAAGGAGAGCAAATATAAGTACTCATAACACACACCTGAAAGGTATGTTAGGGGATAGAGAATACTGTAAATTTTAGTTACATGTAAGTGGGGAAATAAACATCCAAACCAACAGCACCAGCTCCTCTAACCTCACCAAAAAAAAAACAAAAATGCCACTGGGGTGAAGACACTGCACTTTACTGTAACAGCAAAAGAGGACACTCTTGAATTAATTAAGTTGGTAAGTTGCTACACAAAGGTTTTAGAAAATCCAAGTTATTTAAGAATGACCACATAATGGCATATAACAGCCATAAAATTTTACTATGAAAAGAAGACAACAAATGAGAATAAAAGCTTTTCAGTGGAAGAAAGAATACAGTCCCTTTAAAGCAACCACAAAGTAAATGAGAACTATGGCACTACCTCTAACATTATTGAATATAATTGAACTGATATTTACAGAAATGACACAACAAAAAATAAAAACACCACCTCTAAGAAATTTGAAAGTCTTAGAATAGAAACAAACAAAATTGAAAGATGTAACTTGAGATATTATGACATATAAGAGATGACTTGAAGAAAAGCCAAAATCAGGAATGAAGACAAAATTACAAGATGTCCATTCAGAGTCCACTGATAATATAATTAGGGATATTAAAAAGTGGAGCCAAACCAGTCAAGACAAAAAGGAGATGAAAAAGATAGCAGAAAAAAATCATTTATAGAAGATAGAACAAATAATTGAAGAAAAATATAGATGATGGATGGAATAAGATCTACTTTTAAATTATAATCATTGGGCCTCCCTCGTGGCCTAGGGATTAAGTGTTAGTACTATCACAAAAAACATGAAAGTCTGTATACTGAAATTTTGTGCATGTACTTGAGGAAATTGACCCAAAATTCCTAAATTATAGTCATATTCTAATAAACTTAGAGGTTAAAGATTATAAGGAAAGATATAAACAAAAAAAAAACACAAAGTCACTTAAAAGAGGAGAAAATTTAGTTGGCATCAGACTTTTTACTGCTACATGCAAAACAATGGGATAATATTTTCAAGAAACTTAAGGATAATATGAGCCTAAATTTTTGTTTTTTATATATATTTATTCACATATTTATTTTATATATATATACACACACACACACTCTTACATCATTGTTCACTTTTATACAATGTTTGCTTTCTCCTCTCAGGTGTAGTGCCCATAGAACTCCCACCACTGATTCACCTGTGCATCACCATATTCCCTTGTGCTCTACCCTCCTGTTTTTTTTATTTTTTTTTAAAAGATTTATTTATTTATTTATACAAGCACTGGGTAAAGTCAGAAGTGCGGGAGGGTGAGAGAATTCACCAGAGCCAGAGCGGGGAAGAGAACAGGCAGATTGACTGAAATACACTGCTGAGGGAAGCAGCGAGCGGGCAGAGGTCTGTGCGCCATGTGGGACCTTCACCTGGCGGCCTGGGGATCCAACCCCGCTGCAGAGGCTGTGGACAGCTTCGCAACCCAGCACTCAACCGCTGCGCCACCAGGGAGGCCCTACCCCCCTGTTTTGATCCCTTTACCTCCCCCCTCCCCTACAGAATGTCTCTGATTATAGTTCCCTGCTAATTTTATGTATGTATGTATGTATGTATGTATGTATGTATGTATGTATGTATGTATGTATTTTCCTAACCCCTTATTTGTTTTCCCTATATTCTTCCTGTAAGTGAAACCATCTGGTATTTTTCTTTTTCCTTCTGGCTTATTTCACTGAGCATAATCCCTTCCAGCTCCATCCATGTTGCTGCTAATGGCTTGAGTTCATCTATTTTGATTGCTGAATAGTATTTCATTTTGTATATATGTACCACATCTTCTTGATCCAGTCACTATTGTTTGGCATTTGGGTTGTTTGCATAGCTTACCTATTGTGAATAGTGCTGATAGGGTGCAGGTAACATTTTGAATTAATTTTTTTTGTGTGTTCTTTGGGTAGATTCCTAGGAGTGGAATTGCTGGGTCATACGGACACTCCATTTTTAGTAGTTTGAGGAACCTCCACACAGCTTTCCATAATGGTTGGACCAGCTTGCATTCGCACCGGCAGTGTAGAAGAGTTCCTTTTTCTCCACGTCCTCAAGTCCTAAAAACTCCGCAGAAAAACTAATTAAAATAATAAACCCTAAATTTTATATCCACCTAATCTGTCCTTAAAATATCAAGGTTATAGGAAAATAGTTTTAATCATACAAGCTTTCAGAGAATATTGTATCAATAACTCTCTCCTGAGGAATGTACTATCAATAGAAAATTGACATCCAACCTGTAGAAATTTGGGAAAATAACTATCAATTTGAACAAAACAAATTACAAAGCTACTTTGAAAGAGGACTTTATGTTTCCGATATTAATTGGATATTATCATCCATAAGATCCTTGCTAAGAATGCTTGAATAATAAAATAATGGAGCCAGGTAGCAATGTTTTCACCAAAACCAGAATCTCTTAAGAGGGCTTTTGATGCCAAATGTGTGAAGCAGGAGAAGGAAAAAAGTGGAAGTCTCAAGGGAGCTTTGAATACCTAAAGCACCGTAGTGGAAGAAGATGAGTTTTCTAGGAAGAGAAGTTTTGAATTTAGTAACTCATTGAATGACAGCATCAAAGGACATTTGAGTTTGTGGCTTTTACAAACATCAGAAATATTTCTCCATAGATTATGGAGAAAATCTATGTATACTGCTACTTTTTGTTATCAAGGCTTTGGAAATGGTGACAAATTCATGGCACACGTGCTTATACCCCTTTTCTCCAGAGTCATGTTGGACATTAGTAATTGATATTAGCAGTAGTTTTCATTTTCAAGAATGCTCAGAATTCTTTCTTCAAACTATTTCTAAAAACTAGCATACCAGGCAATCACCAATCTGTATTTGTTTATAATTTGCCATATATTTACTTTTCCTCTTCTACTTGTAGGATCTGTGGTTTGATTACTTAACATTTTCATCTTGTTCGGGGCAACTAATGGGATTACAGCAAGCATTTATTAATCATTAGTAAATGTCAGATGCCATTTTTGGTACTGGGCACAACAAAAACGATTATGACACATACTCTTCCTCTAAGAGGTTTCCAGAGCCTAGAAGGAAATGATTTTTTAGAATTTGCCTTGAAAATGTGTTACACTTAAGTTATATCTAGCAGGATCATGAAATACTCTTCAAGAGTCTTGGAGTCCCATGACCTCAAGTTTTAGGCATGGCAAAATGTTGTCTTAAATAAAGTGGATTTCCTTGACCACATTATTTAGTATCTTGTTACTCAAAGTGTGGTCTGAAAACCAGCATCATGACATTATCTGTGAGCTTAATAATGTAGTGTGTAGAGTTCCAGGTCTCTTAATAGACCTACTAAACCAGAATTTTCATTTTATTAAGAAATCCAGGGGCCTCCCTGGTGGTGCAAGGGGTTAAATTGCAGTACTATGAAGCTATCCTCAGCCACTGCAGCATGAGTTCGATCCCTGGCCAGGGAGCTACTCACATGGTGCAGCAGACCTCTCCTATCTCACTCGCTGCTCCCCTCAGCAGTGTATTTCAGTCAGTCTGCCTGTTCTGTTCCCCACTCTGTCTCTGGTGAATCCTCTCACTTCCCCGCACCTCTGGCCTCTACCCCAATTCTTGTATACATAAATAAATAAATATTAAAAAAAAAAGAAATCCAGGTAATTAATTTGTACTTTAAATTTGAAAGTACCAGTGACTGTGTTCAGATAGAGCAAAGATTCATCATTTGCCACCCAACACTTTTCTTTCTCTTCAACCACCCTTTTAAAAATATTACTCTTAATCAACCACAAATCTGTGCCCCAAATATCATTTTCTTTCATTGGTATAGTTTTCTTCTAAAATGGAGATGCAAATGTAAAACTCTTCAATACTGTGAGTGTATGTCTGGTAGGATGTCTGGGAGATTATATATGTGTGGTGTTTACCAGTCTGGCTCAATAAATAAATGTAACTTTGAGAATGATACAGCAAATGTTAATATAATGGAAAATTGGGGACTGAGATAGTCTTTCAGTGCTCTAAGCTGTACATCAGTGGTGGATCTTTAGAACCTTTTGGTTGTGTTAGGCGGAAAGGATGTCCTGAGTGAATTCCATATAGGCTTTGTGGAGGCCACCCCCACTCCGCCAAGACACTGGGAACTACAAATCCCATGATCCCCAAAGGAAAGTTGGGAGGACCTAAGGGTGGAGTTAAGCAGCCATTTTCTCTGTTTGTAAATAAAACCAGCCATATTAGTGGGGTCTGGGGGCACTTGGCTCATGCTCTTGGCTAGGCAGGTTGGGTTTCAGGGGGTCACTTGGGATTCCAGGTCCGCTGAATGGGTAGGACACATTTAAGAATTTATATCCCCCTGTTGCGCCCGCTGCTCCCCTCAGCAGTGCTTTCGGTCCGTCTGCCTGTTCTGGTCCCCACTCTGTGTCTGATGAACCCTCTCACCCTCCTGCACCTCTGCCCTATACTCAAGCTATTGTATAAATAAAAAATAAATCTTAAAAAAAAAAAAAAAGATTTCTCTCCCTCTCTTCTCCCTGAGTTGTACATTTCCTCATTCCCCTTCCCTTGTAAATAAACCTTTGTTAACCTTCTGTGTGTGCCTGCAGTGTGAGTCCCTTTTAAGCACGTGGGTGAGGACCCACAGTCAAGCAACCCGTTTTAAAGCGGGGTTGCCCTGTAACAGTTGGACTCTTACTTGATACATTCAAATAAATGCCCAATATATGTACCTAAAGCACTCCTTTAGATATTGTACTCACACTTCCCCTTTCGCACACACCCAGGTGTCCACATTACATGTGATAAGGGATCCCAGCCCCAGCCCCATTGAACTTGGGTGACGAGCTTCGCCCTGTTGAGCACTCTGTGAAGATCTTTGAGGTCCCTACTGCACCTGGTTGTTTCTGGGAGGCAGATGGCCAGGCCGGGTTGTTGGTGAGGTAGTGTCTTCTGGGCCACATGTAGGCAGGCCCAGTGGGGGGAAGCACAGTGCTTTGGTCCCTCTGTTTGCAGGTCCTCTTCCCTGGGGGCTTGCAGTGCAGAGGCAAAGTGAGAAGGGCACTGATTTTATTCATCTGTGAATTTCCTGGGATTGACTGAAAGCTTTTGACTCAGCAGGGCAGTCTCCTTTCTAGGCCTGGCAACACCACACTGCTATTTCTTGTTTCTGAGAGAATAAAAGCCTGTTGTGTTAAAACACCCTGCCTTCCACCAGCTTTGGTGGGCCCCTTAAGCCAATTTATCTGTGACACTGAGGCCAGCTCAGCAGGTGGTCCCCTTGGCCTCCCTGCCTGTCAGAAGGCAGAGTCTTCCTGGAAAGATCTGCTTCACCACACCCCGTCTGTTGTACCAGCCAAGATGTGCAAGGGATGATCTGTCCTGTTCTCTGCCTCTGTGAACCGCAGCAGCACTGGGTTTGCTGCCTGTGGAAGGGCACCATGTACCTTCCTTTGCAGAGCTGGTGTATTCAGGGGGATGTGTGTATAGCTAGGAGTTTATAGATTAGATCCTTATTCTTACTTTAAGTTTGTATTTGAAAGAGTGCACTCACTTGGAGTTCCTTTGTTATTCAAAGGGAAAAGGTAGATCAGTTAAATATGATTTGCTTTTTAATTTGTTAGGTGGGGTGTAGAGTGAATTAAATTATCAGCCTCTTTTACACCCTCCTGCCACTTGTGCGGATGCCCGGGCCGGGGCTGTGGGCACCGGGCACTTGTGCCTAGGATTGTGGACACCTGGGCCCCCAGAGAATGGAGTGTGTGAGTATGAAAATGCTCACACTTGTGCCTAGAGGATAGGGGTCAAAGCAGTCACAGCACAGCGAGGAGGGTCACTCTGAGGTAGGCCACGAAATGACAGGAGACTGAGAATGCCAGAGAAAGAGTGCAAAGATTTGTGGGGAGCAGGGAGGCCCTGTTGCCTGCCTGCCTCCCAGACCCCCTACATGGCCCGTCCCTGCCTTTTTGCATGCCATCCTCCCTGCCTGGTGTGCCTATGTGCCTGGTCCTCCAAGAGAACGTTAAAATCTGTAAAAAATCTACCAAAGGCTCCAAAATTATCTTTTTATCTGTGAGAACTGAAGATGAACCTACCCAGCCAGGGATGTTTGTAAAACATGGGGATAGAAAGGAAAAATTGACAGAGTAATGAATGACTCTGTAGTGTGATGTTTTAAAGAAACACAATGGGGGGGGGCAGTGTGAAGATCAAGTCTCACTGTGCTGATGGGTACCATGTATGTGCTTTTATGGCATATGAGTGAAACACAGGGTTTGTCAACGGGGAAGGTTTTTGAAGAGTTAGAAGAAAATGGTTATGGGCTTTCCCAAATGCTACCACCTGTATAAGCTGCTCGTACATATTGTAGAGTGATGGACAGGTTACGTAATGGTAGGAAAGTTAAGCATGTAAATGCTAATTTCATATCTTGGCACTGTCATTTACCAGCTGTGGATTGTTGGGAAAATTATTCCTAAACTCATTCAACCTCAACTTTCTCAGCTGTAAACTGCGAATGAAATGTCACCTGTGTCAGAGGCTTGTTGTGAAAATCTAAGGGTATTACATAGGCAATAGCTTCGCACTGTGCTTGGGACATAACTGGTGCTCAATAAATATTATAATTGTTAACATGTAAGCTATAAGATTTGTGACTTGAAGGAATCTTGGAATGAATTCCTTTCTAGATCTCTAATATTAACAATCAGCTGAATGAAGTTTGTTTTATAAATTATAATTTATAAATATCTCACACAGACATTGTATGTGTGTGTATAAAATGCATGACACTTGATTCTACCTGTAATTTCTTATTTTCATTAAGAAAGTAATCCCAAGGGCCTCCCCGGTGGCGCAGCGGTTGAGCGCTGGGTTGCGAAGCTGCCCGCGGCCTCTGCGGCGCCAGTTCGATCCCTGGCTGCTCCCCGGCCACCGGAGGAGGGTCCCGCATGGCGTGCAGACCTCTCCTGCCGCCCGCTGCTCCCCTCAGCAGTGTGCTTCGGTCCTTCTGCCTGCTCTGCTTCCCGCTCTGGCTCAGGTGAATTCTCTCACCCTCCCGCACTTCTGACTGTACCCAGTGCATGTATAAACAAAAGAAACAAATAAACAAATAAAACATGCCTCTATAAAAAAAAAAAGAAAAAAAATTAAAAAAAAAAAAAGAAAGTAATCCCAAAGCATCAGAGGGTGTTATAAATAAAAGCACGCGACACAGGGTCCTAGAATGAGAGCCGAGGGAGCACTGAGTCTACTTGGTTGTGACTCCACAGGCAAGGACACTCTCTGTTTTGCTAAGCGCACAGGGAAGATAACTATTAGCTATGTGTTGTTTGAATAAATGAATGCGATTACAAAGCACAACACTTCATTTTTTAAAAATAGTGGCTTTTTTTCAAAAAAAAAAAAAATGGAGGTAATACTGGTTTACAACACTGTAAGGAGCAGGAAGGGACACGCTGCAGGTTTTCCGATCCCATGCAGACCGGGTAAAGGAGGAGTCAGAGTCCTCAGTGGTTTTGCAGGCTTTTATTGGGATTACCAGGTACATGGCAGGCAGGGGTGCTGGGGGGCTGGGAGGCCTGCAAATCCGCACTCTCTCTGGGCTCTCTGGCGTTCTCTGCTTCTGCTTCTTTGCTTCTCTCTTGGCTTCTCTTCAGCTTCTCCTGCTTCTTTCTCAGCTTCTCTTCGGCTTCTGCTGGCGTCCCCGTGACGCCACCTTTAAAAGCACAGTCTTAGCCCAGGTGAATTCCATCTCCCTATGCCCACACCCCACTCCAGGTGCCCGCCATCAGGCATGCATTCAGGACCGCAAGGATCCGTCATCTGTCCTGATGGCGGGAGGGCAGAAAAGCCTGACATTTTCTTTACCCTACAAACACTGTATGTGATATAAGGGTATAGCTTTGTACTTCTACAAATGTATGTTACCACACCTCCTACAGCCAAAACACTCCTAATCCTCCACCATAGCCCATCGAGTCCTCTTCCCTCTTTGCTCCCCACTCCCAGTCTCCCGTCTGGTAACCTCAATTCTGTGGTCAGATTTATAGGGTTTGTTTTCATTTACTTTTGTCTGTGCCTTTGTTTTGCTTCATTTTTTTCCACACATGAGTGAAATCATTTGGTATTTGTCTTTCTCCTTCAGATTTATAAACATAATGCCCCCCAGTTCCATCCTTGTCACAAATTGCAAGATTTCATCTTTTTCTTTTTTAATAGCTGGATAGTATTCTGTTGTCAACACTTAATTTTGGAACTGTGGTACAGAGTAGTGACTTACCCAATATTACCTGAGACAAAGATGAAACTGATGCCTGTGGTTGGTGCTGATGATACTGAATGCTGCCTTGGCTCACAAAGGAGCAGAATCCTTCTGCAGCGAAGTCTTAAGGAACACAATGGCTTGGTAATTATCTACTCCCTTCCTTTTTTCCCCCTTCCTCTGCCTCCCTCCTTCCTGACCTTTCTTTCTATGCTGTTGTCCCTGGTGGTGGGTCCTCTGTCAACACCAGGGCGTAGACAAGACCTCTGTGACATGTAGGTCTATCTCATACATCTCAAAAGTCCATCCTCGGATTAGGCCTATCACAGATGTGGGTGTTTAATCTCTCTTTTCTATGGACAGATGACACATCCCTATTTTTCTTAGCTAGTCTGTTCTCCTGCCACCAATTTCAAGGTGCCATTGATTCCTAGAGGCCATCTGGATGGAGTTTCATAATGGGGAAAGTGATTCCAGGAATCCTTGGGTGGGTAATGGTGCCAGTGATCTGTCGGTGGTGCGAAGCCTATTCTACCTTCGGGAAACTGTGCCCTGGTGGATCGTGATGCTGAAGCTGGAGCCCAGGGGCCTGTAAACATTATGGCAAAAAAGCCTTCATGGGATTCCCAGTTTACTCCTTTCAGCTTTTTGGAAACGAACACATTTCCCTCCATTCTTTGCTGGCAAATCTGTCTTTAGAAAGAGTACTTTACTTTCTAGATAATCTGCAAATATCTGTGCAAACAGGAAAGTTCTTATTTGAAAGTCACAGAACACTTGTCTTCTTGAATATGAAAGATCAACAAGAGCAGTGCTTTCCAAACCATTTGTGATGTGAAGGCCCAGTGTTTAGAAGTTTTCCATATGCTGCATATTGATGCATTTGTAAATAAAACAGAATTGTAAGGATAATGAAATATAAAAAAAGAATGTCATATATAATAGAAACCTCTTTTTTAATAATGAAAAGACAATCTAATGAAAGTATTCAGTGGCTGCAAAAGATTCTAAATGCTTTCTCTTAATTTCTATGTTTATCTCTAAATATCTATAAACTGCAGAAAATTTGAGCAGTCCTTACTATGGAGATAAGGCTTCTTGTCTCCAAGTTTGTTTTCCACTGTGTTCTAAAGGATTTTATTCTCTATTTCTCTGTCCTCCTTCCAGTCCACTGGTTTGACCCTAATCTCAGGCCTATGTGTCAGGCAAGCACTTGCCCTACGGGGGGATTCTAGGGGGGGCAGAGGAGACATGGCCCTTCCCCATGCTGTTGTGTTGTTCCCACTGAGGCGAGTCCCTGTTCTTTCATCCATGCAGATGTTTAGCTGAAATCCCACAGAAAATAATGGTATTGCACATAGCAATAAACCAGCAACTGACATGAGGCTAATAAAAACGAGCATGAGCTAATACAATGAACTGATTCACTTTCCAGAAGAGCTACATTTTAGAGCCTTATTAGAAAATAAACTCTTTGCATTGACCACTATCAAAAATTTAGAGGAAATGCCACACTGGGTAATTAGAACCAATTTTTGATCAATTGATTAAGATTATGGTTAGTACAATGATCTTCTCACTGTTTTAGGCCTTTTCCAACCAAAGTTTATCCTTCCTGATAGTATTTTTATTATTTGTCACACAAAGAACCACTTACCATGAAAACCACGCCATCCTCTTCCTCAGTACCTAAGAATTATTCTGATGTCTGGGCATCTTCCTGAATCTATTTTTGCAGTTTCCATGACCACATTTTCTTTACTTTTCACTTTATGGGGGAGCAGGAAAGCAGAGTGTTATCACTGTAACTAGTGGGGCTGGGTTGCAACATTGTGCCTTACTATACTGGCCTTAATATGGAAATTCCCAGAATTTATAACTTGGGGTTGGTAGGATTAGTGATTAGCCTTTTCCTTTCTGAGGAAAAATTACCGAAAGATAGAAGGGTTTATGCTATAGTAATGTTTCAACCAAAAGATCTCTTAAGAGATGAGTGGGCAACAAATAGGATAAAGAGCAGTGAGGGCAGTTTTAGTGCAGTACGTTATATCAGAAAGGTACAGATGTGGAAATTAGTAGTGTGTTTACAGAATCTAGAGGAGGCAGAAGATACGATAGGAAGTCAAAAAGCTACCTGGAACTTGTCCAGGGAGGATGGAGGCTCAGGGAGGAGAGGTTGGTCCAGCAGCTGTCTGGGAGTGACCCCAAGTGAGTCAGAACCAGAAGAGGAGATAGCTGCTTCTGTGCTCAGAGGGACCTGGGGGACTCTGGCCCAGCCCCAGAAGACCTGCCCTAAACTCGCTGTAGGGTAAATGAGTTTTAGGCTTTTCTGCCCTCTGGGTTAGGATTGCCCTGCCTGGTGGGGCACCTGCCTTTTGTTACATTGTTATAGTTGTGTTATTTGCTTCTGTGGGAGTGACTATAGTATTGAGATATTCGCCAAGAGAAGCAGAGGAGAAAGAGGCAGGAGCGGGAGAGAAAGACTGCTAGCGAAGCCCAGAGTGAAGACTTGCCTAGGGCTTAGAGGCCAGCCCTCCTGGCCCTCTGAAACCCCTGCCTGCCACGTATCTGGTTGCTGCTGCACTACTTGTAAAAGCTTAATAAAAGCCTGAGAAAGCCACCGAGGGCTCCAGCACTCTCCTTTACCAGGACTGCGCAGATCATAAAGAACCAGCTTGGTGGCCATTCCTGGCATTACAATTGGTGTAGTTGGCAGGATAATTCAAAGCAGACAGGTATGGAGCCCTCCAAAGACCTCAGGAGGGACTGAGGAGGAGCAGACTGCGTTTGCCTGTGACAATGCTGGAGGCGCCATGGCAGCACAGGAGATGACCAAGGTCCAGGAGCTGCTGGAAGGGCTAAAGATGCTTCAGGAGCACAGGAGGTAGACAAGGTCCGGGAGCTGTGGGACGAGACCTCGACTGGAGGAGGAGACAGCCTGCGAGGACCAGCCCATGACCCCTGAGGCAGCAGAATCGTCGAGGAAGAAAGGACCATGATTTGGAGCTCATCAGTGCACAGTAACAATGGATGGACTTGGACTGAGAATCCCTCCGGAAAGCGGAGGAAATTTGGCAGGGTAATGTTATGTTTTGAGGGCCCTAAGGGAGGATAGTGTTATTTATACACCCCAGGAGATGGGAATCTGGGAGTGGCTAGTGGACCTTGATAGCCAAAAGCAGCCTCTGTACTGCCCAACAGCTAGGCAGAGGAAAAAAGCCAACTTAGAAAGGCAGAAGCTGGTGCTGAGATTGGGAAGCCCTGAGCGGCTGTTAAGCAGCCTAAGTATGCTATATAAGGCCAGTGAGTGTCTTAAAATCACCTGTGGGTGATGCCCTGTTCATTGTTGAGTGAGCTGAGGAACCCGTCCTTAGGGGACGGGTGGTGAACATGGCTTGTGGTGGAGCCCACGGCCAAGGAGGGAAACCAAGAGAGGCCGCATGTGGAGTTTGGATCCCAGACCCATGTGCATGTGCAACGGGTTGGCCTGAGTGCAGGGGTCTGCGTGTCGCATTGGTGACTATGAAAGCCTAGTGTTGGAGCGACTGCAGACAGAAACCCTGAGGGTTAGGTGATTACCCCCAAAGTACAGAATTGCCAGTCCAAGAGTGAATGCATCCTGGGGGTGGATGCTGTGTTTGGCTTGTGGCTGAGACTATAGCCAGAGAAGGCCAAGAAGCCTGACGGCTCCTGGTGTGTGAAGGCAGATGCCTGAGTGGTTCCCCTCCCTTTTATGAGCAGTGCCTTTGGCAGCAGAAGTAGTGGATCATCTGCTGGTGCCAATAATGGTCTTTTGCCACTAGATTGGTGCCCTGCCATTGTATTGTTTCATTATTTAGTTGTATTCTATTTTTTTAATTAATTAATTTATTTATACAAGAACTGGGGTACAGTCCAGATTCGCGGGAGGGTGAGAGGATTCACCAGAGACAGAGCGGGGAACACAACAGGCAGACTGATGAAATACACTGCTGAGGGGAGCAGTGGGCATGACAGGAGAGGTCTGCCGTGCCATGTGGGACCCTTGCCAGCCGGCCGGGATCGAACCGGCGCTGCAGAGGCTGCAGACAGCTTCACAGCGCAGCGCTCAACTGCCTGTGCCACCAGGGGAGGCCCTGTATTCTGTTTACTTTTGTGGGCCATGGCTGCAGTGTTCATGTTTGCTAAGGGAGAATTGTATATATGTAGACTGTATAGCAGAAAACCCTGAGGGAGTGGATTGTAGGGTAAGTGATTTTCAGGCTTTTCTGCCCTTCACCATTAGCATTGCCCTGCCTGGTGGGGCACCTGCCTTTTGTTACATTGTTATAGTTGTTTGCTTCTGTGGGCCATGACTGCAGTATTGAGGTATTGCCAAGACAAGCAGAGGAGAAAGAGGCAGGAGAGAGCGAGAAGGGGAGAAAGAATGTCAGAGAAGCCCAGAGTGAAGACCTGGCAGGGGCTTCGAGGCCTGCTGGCTTCCTGGCCCCTACCCCTGCCTGCCGTGTACCTGGTTGCTGCTCTACATGTAAAAGCTCAATAAAAGCCTGAGAGAGCCACTGAGCTCCAGGACTCTTTCCTTTACCTATCTAGTCTGCATAGGATCATAGAAAACCTGCTCTGTGGCCTTCCTGGCACTACACTGGCCTTCCATGGATCCTGGATCCACCTGTTCTTGGGTCCTGCAGTATATCCAGACTGGGCAGTAGAAGATCACTGAACATTTTAAAGTAGATCTTCTTGGTGTTAGATCTCTCCTGTTAGGATGATAACAATCAGCAGTGAGAAATATCTTCACTAATTACCAATTATCAGCATGTGGCTTTGAAGAATTTCCAAAGGAGGAGAAAGGAGCCAGGAGGTGGAATGACCTGGTGACTAAAAGGAAACCAAGATCAACAAAGCCTGAGGACTCCCAGGTGGAGAAGCAGCCGTAGGTCAAAGGGAGCCAGCCCAGACCTGCTCTGCAGTGCCTGTGGTGGCCCTATGTCTGCCACCTCTGGCTGCTCGGTTCTCAGCTGGAGAAGGAGTGTAACAGGAAGTGAGGACAGGCTGCCCCTGCTGTGCTCTGTGGGGCTGGGAGGAAGCAGGATTGGCAGCATCCCAAGCCCCTCAGGCAGAAGAAGGCCTTCCTGGTCCCCTCTAGGGTCACAGTCCAACCTTGACGTAGGCTGAGTCCAGCCCTCCCCCCTTGATAGCCTCAGGAGACAGTGACCCACCCTGTGTCCTTCCGCTCAGTCCTGGGAGCTGCCACAGGTCCAGGGGGATAGCCGCCACGTTGCCACTATCTGGACCCAGAGCTGCTCTTCTCTTGTGGAAAGGTGCTCACAGATGACAGAAGCAGTGGCAACAGCACCCATGTCTGAGGGACACGCCACTGGGGAGTCAGCCTTGGTGGTGCCCCTTTGTCCGTGATGTGAGGTCAGACCATATTCCTCAGGTGGCCTTCAAGGCTTATGCCCGACTTACTAGCCTCTTCTCCAGCCACTTGAGGTTGAGGTTAATTGTTGTTTCTTGAATTTCCATGTGTTCTAGAACTTCTGTGATTTTTCATCATGCCTTTCCTCTGACTTCAATGCCTTTCCTTGCCCAGGAAATAATAGAGGAAAATATCTGTTAGAATTAAAATAGCATCTTGGAGTTCATGGTTATTTTTAAGTATTTAAAACACAGATGAGAATAGAGAATAATATTGACTGTCTATCACCAGCTTTGTTAGTTTTTTTTTTAAAGATTTATTTATTTATGCACACAAGAACTAGGGTATAGGCCAGAGGTGTGGGGGTGGTGAGAGGTTTTACCAGAGACATCAGGGAGCAGAACAGGTGGATCTACTGAAATACACTGCTGAGGGGAGTAGTGGTGAGTCAGGAGACATGTGGGTCTTAAGACTGCCATATTTGCTTTGGACTCTATTTTAAAGAACTCGAATAACTTGTGTTTACTGTCTCCATGTGTGGTGTTCATATTCTAGCTACCAATTTATATAAACATAAATATATGTTAATGTATGTAATATAATATTTTTACTTTATAGTTTGAACCATTAAAGTTGGAGATAATTGTTATATTGTGCATGATATTCTGCAGTTTGCCTTTTCATTTACTATTTGGTTTTTGAGATTTATGCAAGTTGATACATGTACAATATTGGCTGCTGTGTATGTCATTGTGCAAACATATGGCTTATTTACTTCTCCAGCTACTCTGATTTAGGGTTTTCTCTGTTGCCTGTTGTGCTGCTGTGTACATTCTTGTGTCTTCTTTCGCACCTACATGGAAGCTTCTCTTGCTGTAATGATTGTGGAATGGAGAGAGAGGAGGGCAAGGGAAGAGGAGACTCAAATATACCATCCATACTCCCATATCTTTCTGGTTAATTTCTGCATCCTGACTATCTTAACCCAAGAGATACTTCTCTAAATCTTTCATATTGTCTTCTAAAAGCCTGTTTGTTTCATTATTCTGAGAAGGACAACCCAAGGTATTTCAGAGTCTCTTTTTGAGAAAATGGAATAGCATTTTGAATAATGTCATGCTATCCAGTTCTATTGTAGCAGAATCAATAAAATCCATGCACAGAAAACATTTTGCTTTTAAAGTTCTGTGAGTATGGGAATGGCTCCACAGGATTCGGCCTTGGGAAAGACTTTTGCTGTAGGCTATTGTCCTAGTCCAGACCCATTCTGTCGTGCTTGCTTGAGTCAGAGAGAGAGGCGGGTACAGAGAGTGAAAGGACAGGGCATGGCCAGAGGCTCCTCTGAATGCCAGTCTAACGCCCATCTTCTCTGACTGTCTTCTCTTAGCTGTCTTAAGTGTTCTTTAGCACCAGTATCCAAACTTCATCAGAATGTTTGTCACACACACACACACACACACACACACACACAGAGGTTTGCTTTGGATTTGGCTGGTTTTAGTCCTTCAAATAGTACTATTAGTGATCCCTTCTCTTCTCCCCAGTCCTTGCACTGCTTGGTCTAGGGGTAGGTGCTGAATGAAGGTCACTTCATCCATATTACAAGTCAGAAGGTTAAAATCAGGATGAAATTCTGACTTTCAGAGTGTTCAGTCTCTTTAGGACTGAGCTTTGTTGCTCCTTTTTATATCAGTAAGGTGTAGAAGTACACACAGGGAGCACACAAACCTCAAATGTTTGGGAAGAAGGAGTAAGTGGGTTGATGAAAGTTAATAAAATTTCATTTGTGATGGAGAGAGCTGACTCTTTAGCAGTGAGATCTGAATGGTACAACTGAAGGTCTCAGAAGCCAGAGTGTCCATAGCACTCTCTCAGCTCTCTGGCCATTGTTCCCAGCTGCCCAGTCCGTCTGTCCATCCTGGTGTATGTCTCTGACTTACTGTGTAGCCACTCTGCTGGGGATCAGAGTCCTTGACTATGCATCCTGCTGCTGTGTCTTAAGATGGGATGTTTTGGGAGTACCGGGACTTGTGTTATCCTGTCCTGAGGGGCAATGCTGGACTCCAATCTGATTTTCTGTCATATGTGTTACTGGTTCTCAGCAGAGGGTAGGGCTTAGGAAACTCATAATTCATGTCTCTCAGTCCAGACTGCAGACCTTTCAAAGATCTCTGAGTAACTGTGTAGTTTTCTGGATCAGTTATGGGTGGGTATAAGATTTACAGTATGCTTTAACAATGCAGCCTGGAATTTTTGTTCTTCAGATATTACCCTTGAAAACACCCCTCCCAGCAAAGTTCTACCTCTTAAACATTAGCCCAGGCCATTGAGAATGCTGCCACCTGTCTCAAGACTCTGCTCTTCAGAATCATTAATTCTTCTAGGGATACGTGATGTCATTATCTGCATGACCTTCACCTATAGCATCTACAGCAGGTCTGCTCATTAACTGATATGAATATGTATGAACACACTGGCTGTTTAAATATTGAGACACCACCACATGTGCTGAGTTGAAACCCCTCCACCCCCCAACACCCAAGTCTCTCCTGCAGGTTTTCTGGGACTTTCCCCCAATTTTCAACTTAAAGGTTAACGCCTGATAGCAGCAGGGGTCTCCAGGACCCAGCTTTTGACTGTGGCTTGTTTATAGTCTAATGGAGGGATAGACAGGCAGATAGCTACTTGTCCATCCCCTCTCCCCCACCCCCACATATGGTCATGGAGGAATCCATTTTGATGGATGGATATTTCTGCTACAAAAGTTACTAAATATCATGAATTTTAAACCACCATAAAGCGCCTTCTCTGTGGTTGGAGCTCAAAGGAGTTCCATTGTGTGCAGAGTATGTGCAGGTTCTTTGGAGACATTGTAATAATAGGTACTGCATTGGAAGCTTGGTTGGCAGGGCAGAACACTAATATGCAGATCACTTAAAAGAAGGAACGTGTCCCCCTGTTGAGGCTGATGAAGAAGCCTGGCACTGAGCGGTCAGAGAGTAAAGCTACAGCCAGGCTGCTCGCGTAGAAAGCATAGATGCTTTTCTTTCTGTTTCTCTTATACTGCTAGCCACCGTGACTGTCTAGCATTTTAGTGAATATTTTAAAATGTAATTGATTGGAGGGAATATCAAGGAGTGAATTTTTTAAGGCAGGACAGATCAGTGGAGAGAGGAAGGAGGAGACACTGCGGATGGCAGGAAGGGCATGCGCTGGGCTGGCATGGTGCTGACCCGGGCCCGAGGCCGGCTGCTCTGGGAGTAATGGCCAGTGGGCCTGAGGGATGCGGGGTGTTGGCAGGCTGGACATTAGGTCTGAATTTAATATGGAAATCAGTAAGAATGCCACGGTGAAGAAATATCCACGCCAGAAAGAAGAGGGCAGATGACTTGCCCCAGAACGGTTAAAACCTCACCTTTTCCAGGAGTGTGGGGCAGAGAGAGGGCCCTCGAGTTGGACCCTGTATTTTATTACCACATCCTGCAGAAACTTTGCCTTTTTTCTCTTTTTCTCCATGTACCTTTCTGAACTTTTCTACAGACGTGTCCGACAGATGTCCACAGCCCACCAGAGCCCACATTAGCCTTGGTTCCAGTGCTCAATCACACTGAGGGATGGGAAGATAAGAGAAAAGCTTCCTCCATTAGTCACACCACCAACAGTGCAAACACTGCCATGCACATCCAAATGGCTTCATTATTCTCTGCACATTCTGGGCGAGTCTGAGGCTTACAGCTAAGATACATTGCTTTTTCTCCTCGTGATACAAACGCTGGTAGTATAGTTTTATACCCTCAAATAACTGAGCACATTGACACTGTGACCTCCTTGGGAACAGCGGTGGTACTCCGAATGCTGTCTTGGTGATGGAAAGACCCTTGACAGGGGCCGCCTTTAGCTGCTGAGAGCTAGCATTCACCACTCAGGCGCTGGAGCATTGGTGCTGCTCCTCCAGAATCATCTCCTAAGCTTCTCAAACTGCTCTAGAGTTGTAGTTTGTTCCATAATAGTTGCAGAAAAATTGTCAAATATTTTTTTGGTCAGAGACTGAAGTTAGAATATTTTCTGTACTTGAGAAAACTGCTAACCAAAGTCACTCATTTTTAATAACTATGAAAGAAATATTCTTACATTTTGCATGCTTCTCTGTGATGAAACTTGTTAGTGCCAATAACTAAATCACAGTGAGACTGAAACGCTCGTGTGTGTCACAGCAGGGATCTAGGCTTAGATAACACTTTGTTGTTTTTATGGTTAAACCCTCTCATAAAATCTCTTTGGGCTAAGACGTGATTATCCCCCATAGAAGATTAAGCTGAACTTGATTTGTGAATTTGCTTATTTTCTCTCTTCTGTTTGAGTTATTTGTCAATATCTCTAATGTGTCTTCTGTGGAAATAAACCTGAATGACACATCAAGGAAATCAAGTGTAAATCAGTCTGTACCCCAAGTGGGGACCAGTTGTTGGGACATGAATAAATTTGGTATCTTCTGTTCTCTATTTTTATTGAAGAAGCCTTTGTGTGGATTTTGTATCTACATAGAAATTCCTGCAGGTTACTGTGGAGAGAACCTTAACAAAGAAGTGGATTTTTCTTTAAAATTTCTTTAAACTTTCTTTAAAATCCTTTCCCTTCCTTCCAAGAGATTAGAAGGAATATGTGAAAGGGGCATCTGTAATACCAGTGGAGACAGATGAGTTTTAATGACCAAGCAGGTTTCCTGTCTAGAAGCAATCACATATCAGCTCCCTGCTTTGTGGATATAGATCAATACAATTAACTTAGATTATGAATCCACAAATCTGGTCTAGGAAGGATAACTTTTTCTGGAGGTTGTCTAGAGCAGTTTGGAATAATACCAACGTTTCCTCTGGACACAGCCTTAATTGGTGTATCTGTAAACTGATACTTTGAGAAACTGAAGAATCCTATTTTCCCAACTAATAGAAGGTCCTATAACTATGTTGAATGTTGTCCTCCAGATGTCTACTAATTTTTAAAAATTATAAACTACTTTAAATACTTTATAGGAAATCATACAGCATGACCCATATAGTCTCCATCCACATAGTCTCCCTGTTTGCTGCAGATGCCTATTTTTAATGTAATAAAATGTTTTGCTGCATACTTCTCACCTCCTTCTTCCCCTTTCGTTTTTCTTTCTTCTTCCTTTTTAGAGATAATTGAAATTAGCTTCATCTGTGCTTTCAGGGACACCTACGTGACTTTGTACTTAGCAGTAGTATATAATAGTAAGGTGTGATACTGAATGTTTTAGGGGTCTCCATATAATTCACAATGGTAGCATGCTCTACATATCCTTTCAGAAATAACTTAATTCACTAGGTGGTAGTTTCAAGATTTAGCTGCCTATTTTATTTTATTTTATTTTTATTGCCTTATACTTTTCTTTTTTTTTTTTTTTTAAATTTTATTGTTATATTCCCCATACAATTGCAGCCCCCCCATTCTGACCCCAATCCCTCCCCTCCCGCCCCCCTAAAAGTGTCTCTGGTTCATAGTTTTTTGTTGATTTTGATTTTCACTATCTTATAGTTATTCATTTTCCTGGTCCCTTATTTAAGTTTTCTAGATTCCTGCTATGAGTGAGACCATCCGGTATTTTTCTTTTTCTTTTTGGCTTATTTCGCTGAGCATGATCCCTTCCAGCGCCATCCATGTTGCAGCAAATTGCATGTGTTTATCTTTTTTGAATGCTGAGTAATATTCCATGGTATATATGTACCACATCTTCTTGATCCAGTCATCTATTTTTGGGCATTTGGGTTGTTTCCAAAGCTTAGCTATTGTAAACAGTGCTGCTATAAACATAGGGGTGCAGGTGTTCTTTGGAATTGATGTTTCTGTGTCCTTTGGGTAAATACCTAGGAGTGGAATTGCTGGATCATATGGAAGCTCTATGTTTAGTAGGTCCAGAAATCTCCACACAGCTTTCCACAGTGGTTGGACCAGTTTGCACTCCCACCAACAGTGCAGAAGAGTTCCTTTTTCTCCACACCCTCGCCAACATTTGTTGTTGCTAGTTTTTTTAATATGTGCCATTCTCACTGGTGTAAGATGGTATCTCATGGTAGTTTTGATTTGCATTTCCCTGATGACAAGTGATGTTGAACATTTTTTCATATGCCTGTTGGCCATTTGCATTTCCTCTTCAGAGAAGTTTCTTTTAAGCTCTTCTGCCCATTTTTTGACTGGATTATTTTCTTTTTTTTTTTTTTTTTTTTTTTAGAGGCATGTTTATTTATTTATTTATTATATTTGTTTGTTTGTTTTGTTTATACATGCACTGGGTACAGTCAGAAGCGCGGGAGGGTGAGAGAATTCACCAGAGCCAGAGTGGGGAGCAGAGCAGGCAGAAGGACTGAAGTACACTGCTGAGGGGAGCAGCGGGTGGCAGGAGAGGTCTGCGCACCATGTGGGATCCTCCTCCGGTGGCCGGGGAGCAGCCGGGGATCGAACTGGCGCAGCAGAGGCCGCGGGCAGCTTCGCAACCCAGCGCTCAACCGCTGCGCCACCGGGGAGGCCCCTGGATTATTTTCTTTGTTGTTGTTGAGTCTCATCAGCTCTTTGCAGATTTTTGTGATCAGTCCTTTATCATTAGTGTTGGGTGCAAAAATGTTCTCCCAGTTGGTGGGGTTTCTCTTTGTTTTTGTTATTGTCTCTTTTGCTGTGCAAAAGCTCTTTAATTTGATGTAGTCCCAGCTGTTTATCTTTGCCTTCACTATCACTGCTTTGGGTGATGTGTCTGTAAAGATGTCTTTGATGTGCAAATCCCGTAGTGTTTCGCCTATATTTCCTTCTATATATTTTATGGTTTCAGGTCTTATGTCTAGTTCTTTAATCCATTTTGAGTTGATTTTTGTGTATGGTGTGAGGTGGTGGTCAAGCTTCATTCTTTTGCATGTAGCGACCCAGTTTTCCCAGCACCATTTATTGAACAAACTTTCTTTGCTCCAATGCATATTCTTTGCTCCTTTGTCAAAGATTAGTTGACCATAAATCTGTGGGTTTATTTCTGGATTTTCTATTCGATTCCATTGGTCTGTATGTCTGTTCTTGTTCCAATACCATGCAGTTTTGATGATTATGGCTTTGTAGTATAGTTTGAAGTCTGGGAGTCTGATGCCTCCATTCCCTTCTTTTTTTTTCAGGAGAGCTTTGGCTATTCGGGGTTTTTTGTGATTCCATATGAATTTCATCAATAATTGTTCTATTTCTTTGAAGAATGACATTGAAATTTTGATTGGAATAGCATTGAATCTGTATATTGCTTTTGGAAGGATGGCCATTTTAATAATGTTTATTCTTCCAATCCATGAGCAGGGGATGTCTCTCCATTTCTTTGTGTCTTCTTCTATTTCTTTTAACAGTGTTTTATAGTTTTCTTTGTATAGGTCCTTTACCTCTTTTGTTAGATTTATTCCCAAATATTTGATTTTTTTGTTTCAATAACAAAAGGGATGGTCTTTTTGATTTCTTCTTCTTCTTCAGATTTATTGTTTGTGTATAGGAAGGCTACTGACTTTTGCGTGTTGATTTTGTATCCTGCCACTTTACTGAACTGATTGATGAGTTGAATTAGCTTTTCTGTGGAGTTTTTGGGGTTCTCTATATATAATATCATATCGTCTGCAAATAGTGATAGTTTGACTTCTTCTTTTCCTATTTGGATTCCTTGGATGTCTTTCTCTTGTCTTATTGCCCTGGCTAGGACTTCCAGTATTATATTGAAAAGCAATGGTGAGAGTGGACATCCTTGTCTTGTTCCAGATCTTAATGGAATTGCTTTCAGCTTTTCACCATTGAGAATGATACTGGCTGTTGGCTTGTCATAGATGGCCTTTATGATGTTGAGGTATGTTCCTTGTATCCCAAGAATTTCAAGGGCTTTTATCATGAATGGGTGTTGCACTTTGTCGAAAGCTTTCTCAGCATCTATTGATATTATCATATGGTTTTTATATTTCTTTTTGTTGATGTGTTGGATAACGTTGATTGATTTTCGGATGTTAAACCATCCTTGTGCCCCTGGAATGAATCCAACTTGGTCGTGGTGAATTATCTTATGGATACATTGTTGGATTCTGATAGCTAAAATTTTATTGAGGATTTTTGCATCAGTGTTCATTAGGGAGATTGGCCTGTAGTTTTCCTTTTTTGTGTTGTCCTTGTTCGGTTTTGGTATTAGTGTAATGTTGGCTTCATAGAACGTGTTTGGTATTGTCCCTTCCTTCTCAATTTTTTGGAAGAGTTTGTGAAGGATAGGCACTAATTCGTCTCTGAATGTTTGGTAGAATTCATTTGTAAATCCATCAGGTCCTGGGCTTTTGTTTTTGGGGAGGTTTTTTATTACCATTTCAATTTCGCTAATTGTAATTGGTCTGTTTAGGTGTTCTATTTCTTCTTTATCTAGCTTTGGGTGATTGTAGAGTTGTAGGAATTTGTCCATCTCCTCTAGATTGTTGAACTTGTTTCCATATAACTGTTCATAGTAGTTACTGATTATTCTTTTGATTTCTGCTGTGTCCGTTGTGATTTCTCCTCTTTCATTGATGATCCTGTTTATTTGTGCTTTCTCCCTTTTTTCCTTTGTGAGCCTGGCTAGGGGTTTGTCTATTTTATTGATTTTTTTCAAAGAACCAGCTCTTGGTTTCATTGATCTTTTGGATTGTTTTTTTAGTTTCAATTTCATTTATTTCTGCTTTGGTTTTTATTATTTCTTTTCTTCTACTGGTTTTGGGGTTTTTTTGTTGTTCTTTTTCTAGATCTTTGAGCTTCGAGATTAGGTTGTTTCTTTGCGTTCTTTCTTGTTTCTTGATGTGAGCTTCTATTGCTATATATTTTCCTCTTATTACTGCTTTTGCTGCATCCCATACATTTAGGATATTGGTGTCCTCCTTGTCGTTCAATTCAAAAAATTTTTTAATTTCTTCTTTGATCTCCTCATTAGTCCAATGGTCTTCCAGTAGTGTGGTTTTTAATCTCCATGAGGTAGGAAAGTTCCTTGCCTTCTTTTTATGGTTTATTTCTAGTTTGATGCCTTCATGGTCAGAAAAGATGGTTGATATGATTTCAATCTTGGTGTATCTGTTGATGTTTGTCTTGTGCCCCAGTATGTGATCGATCCTGGAGAATGATCCGTGTGCGCTTGAGAAAAATGTGTACTCCGTTTTTTTGGGGTTTAGTGTTCTATAGATGTCTGTTAAGCCCAATTGCTCTAGGTCCTTATTTAGAGCTTTAGTTTCTTTACTTATTTTTTGTCTTGTTGATCTATCCATTGTTGATAGTGGTGTGTTGAAGTCTCCCACTACGTATGTGTTTTCTCTGATGTCTGTTTTCAGAGAGGACAACAGTTGTCTGATATATTTTGGTGCTCCTTCGTTTGGTGAGTATATGTTAATGAGTGTTATTTCTTCTTGAAGTATTGTCCCCTTGATCATAATGTAGTGACCCTTGGGGTCTCTTTTTATCTTTTTGAGTTTGAAATCTGTTTTATCTGATATAAGTATAGCTGTTCCTGCTTTCTTTTTTGGTCCATTTGCTTGTAGGATTGTTTTCCATCCTTTAACTTTGAGCCTATTTTTATCTTTTGTAGCTAAATGTGTTTCCTGGAGACAGCAAAAGGTTGGGTTTTGTTTCTTAATCCAGGCTGCAACTCTGTGTCTTTTTATTGAAGAGTTTAGTCCATTTACATTTAGAGTTATTATTGATATGTTAACATCTGTATTTGCCATTGTGTTTGTCTTTCCTTTGATTTTATTTATTTATTCTTTTAATAACTTTTTTTTTTGGCCTTCTTTCATTGTTATTCGTCGCTCTGAGGTTCTGGCTTTAGGACTCCTTGTAGTATTTTTTGGAGTGCGGGTTTAGTTGCAATGAAATTCCGGAGTTTCTGTTTGTCTGGGAAGGTCCATATTCTTTCTTCAAAGAGGAAGGAGAGCTTTGCGGGATAGAGTATTCTTGGTTGGCATCTGTTTTCTTGGAGTCTGTTGACTATGTCCCTCCACTCTCTCCTTGCCCGTAGTGTTTCTTCGGAGAAGTCTGATGTCAGCCTGATTGGTTTTCCTTTGAATGTTATCTGTTTCTTCCCTCTTGCCAGCTTCATTATTTTTTCCTTGTCCTGGATTCTTGGGAGCTTTACTATTATGTGTCTTGCTGTATTTTTCCTTTCGTCGTGGAAGTTTGGTGTTCTTCTTGCTTCTTGTATATCAATTTTCAGCTCCTTCTTCACATTTGGGAAGTTCTCTTCAATTATCTCTTTGAATATTTTCTCTGTTCCTACATCTCTCTCCTCTCCTTCTGGTATTCCTATAACTCTTATATTTCCTTTCCTCATGGAGTCAGATAGTTCCCGAAGTCTTTCTTCGTTCTTTTTCCTTCGTACTTCTCTTTCCTTTTCTGTTTTGGTTCTTTTTATTTCTATGTCTTCAAGATTACTTATTCGTTCTTCCATTTCATCTATTCTGCTTTCATTGCTTTTCCCAGTATTCTTTAGTTCTTCCATTAATTCTTTGATCTCCTGCATTTCTTTTACTTCCCTCTTTAGGGACTCAATTTCTTTCTTCTGACCATTGTTTTCCCTCTCTAGGGACTCAATTGCATTCTTCTGATCGTTGATTATTTTTCCCTTATCATTGTTTTCCTTTATGACTTCTGTCAGTTTTTTAATCACGGCAATTTTAAATTCTCTTTCTGGAAGGCTCAGAAATTCTTCCAAGTTATTGTCGTTGCAATCTGGGGGCTGGCTTTCTTTTTGTGGTGTGCTTTTTCTCTGGAGAGTTGCTAGGTTGCGTGTGGTTCTTCTCTTCCCTACTGTCTGTTTTCTAATTTGCCGTATGCGTTGGGACACTGTGTAGTTGGGACTGGCCGGCATCTTGGGTGGGCTTCTCTGTTCCCCTCTGGTTCTTCCAGGAGTCATCTGTCAGTTTCAAGCAGTCTTTACTGGAGAAAGGTCCCTGTTCTAAAATGCCGATGTAGGGACACACTCCCCTGTGCGCCTGGTCTGCCCCGGCGGTGGGTTCCTGCTCCCCTCTGGGCTTGGACTGCAGGCCAGAGGGGGTCTGGCGTGGGCGAACTTCCCCCGCTCACCTCTGGCTCCTGAGGAAGCCTTCTGCAGGTAGTCTTTACTGAAGAAATGTCCCTGTTCTAAAATGGTGATGTGGGACACACTCCCTGCGTGTCTGGTCTCAGGCACACTCTTCTGCGCACCTGGTCTGCCCCGGCTGTGGGTGCTCGCTCTCCCTGTGGGCTCAGACTACTTGTTCGGAAGGGGCCCGGTGTGGGCAAACTCCCCAGCTGGCCACTAGCTCCTTCAGGAGCCTCTGCTGGCTTCCAGTCGCTAGGTGGTGCCAGAGATCTCTCCTAGAGCCCTTGGGGAGCTGATTTTCCACCCCGTGGGACAGGGAGCAGAGCGGGGATGGTAGGGTACACCTCAACGGCTTTGGGGTGCTGTGTCTGCCTTGTGCCCCACCGTCGTGGGGAACCCACGCCCCTAATTTCGTGCCCCGGGTCTCTGTTCCAAAGCCCTCAGTTCCAGGACGCGGGCTGTAGCCCAGATCAGTGGGGCGGGAATGGCGCCTTTTGAATCCTGCTCCCCTGCCTGGGCGCCTTGTTCCTGCTCACTCAGGATGGGCCTCCGCCGTCTCCCCCTAATTTCGTGCCCGGGTCTCAGTTCCAAAGCCCTCAGTTCCAGGATGCGGGCTATAGCTCAGATCAGTGGTGCGGGAATGGCGCCTTTTGAGTCCAGCTCCCTTGCCTGGGCGCCTTGTTCCTGCTCACTCAGGGAGGGCCTCCGCAGTCTCCCCCTAATTTCGTGCCCCGGGTCTCAGTTCCAAAGCCCTCAGTTCCAGGACGCGGGCTGTAGCCCAGATCAGTGGCGCGGGAATGGCGCCTTTTGAATCCCGCTCCCCTGCCTGGGCGCCTTGTTCCTGCTCACTCAGGGAGGGCCTCCGCAGTCTCCCCCTAATTTCGTGCCCGGGTCTCAGTTCCAAAGCCCTCAGTTCCAGGACGCGGGCTGTAGCCCAGATCAGTGGCGCGGGAATGGCGCCTTTTGAATCCAGCTCCCTTGCCTGGGCGCCTTGTTCCTGCTCACTCAGGGAGGGCCTCCGCAGTCTCCCCCTAATTTCGTGCCCCGGGTCTCAGTTCCAAAGCCCTCAGTTCCAGGACGCAGGCTGTAGCCCAGATCAGTGGCGCGGGAATGGCGCCTTTTGAATCCCGCTCCCCTGCCTGGGCGCCTTGTTCCTGCTCACTCAGGGAGGGCCTCCGCCGTCTCCCCGCAAGCCTAGGTCGCAGGCGTGGGGACCTGGGCAGCTGCGATCTGGTCCGGATCCGCGCCGCTTTCCGCACGCAACCTTACCTGTCGGCCGGGGCTGTGTGCTGGTGCTGGTCTCCTCCTGGGGGGCGTGGCTCTCTTTAATGGTGCCTGGAGCTCACCTCCGCGGCGGATCCTGCAGGGTTCGCCTCTCCCGTTCACGGGGTGTGGTGGCTGCAATAGTTCCTTTCCACTCACAGTCCCACTTGCTGCGTCCGTTTTTCTTGTTGGCCGTTTTGGTTTGTTGTTTCCCTCCTTTCTGCTGGTCGGAGAGTGCCGCCTCTGTGGGCGGGGGAGGGGAGCAGGGTTCTGCGCTTCCCTCCCTTCTCGTCCTCTTTTATGGCAACTTTCTTCTTCGGGCAGTTTGCTGGAGTCGTCCGTTTATCTTCCGTGTCCCAGTTCTCACTGGGACCTGCCGCTTTTCCTCCCTATTAACTTTTTTTAATGGGAGATCTTACTCGCAGCGTCTCCTCGCCGCCATGTTGCTCCCCATTTCTCTGCCTTATACTTTTCTAATGAATGACTGTACCATCATTTACGTAGCCATTTCCTCTGCTGCTGGCCCTCAGGTTGTTTCCAACTTCTCATTGCTAACAGAGAGGGTATAATAAACATCCTTGCCCCAGACTTGTTCATGTAATATTCACGTGTGTCTTGTGCAGGTAATTTCCTGTCTTACAAGGATACATGGTTTCTCAGCTTTACTAGGTATTGCTGATTCTTCTCAAAGTGGTTTGTCTCCAATCTTGCCATCATTATGTTTTCTGGCTCTAAAATTTTGTCAACCAGACAAGGATAAAAAGGATGTTTCATTGTTTTCATTTGTTTTTCCCTGGTTACTAGTAAGATTGGGCATCTTTTCATGGTTTTATTGGTCATGGGATTTTTCTCTTCTAAAAAGAAGCTATTCATTTCTTTTGTCCATTTCCCTCCCCCCTCTCCATTTTATTGTTTGTCAGTTTCACATCCATTATTGTAATTTTTTTTAAAGATTTATTTATTTATTTATACAAGCACTGGGTACAGTCAGAAGCGTGGGAGGGTGAGAGAATTCACCAGAGCCAGAGCAGGAAACAGAACAGGCAGACTGACGAAGCACACTGCTGAGGGGAGCAGCAGGTGCAGCAGGAGAGGTCTGTTGCACCATGTGGGACCCTCGCCGGTGGCCAGGGATTGAACCAGCGCTGCAGAGGCTGTGGGCAGCTTCACAGCCCAGCGCTCAACCACTGCGCCACCAGGGGAGGCCCCATTATTGTAATTTGAATATAAATCTTTGGTGGTTATTGGTTTGGGAGGGTCCCCAGACTACCTCCAGGTTCAGTAGACTATCGGGGGCTCCCAGGGCTCAGCATATAGTCAGATACACAGCAAAGAATTATTATTGCAAATGGATAAAAGCAAACTTAGTGAAGGGCGGAGAGATCCGGGGAGAAGTCCAAAGGAAACCAGGTGTGATTTTCAGAGTTCTTTTCCAGTGGAGTCACCTAGGGTGCACTTAATTTCTCCAGCATCAAATTGTGGCAACACTGTGAAATGTACCAGGAAAGCTTATTAGAAATTCTTGTGCCTGTGGTTTTTATTGGGGGCTGGTCTGCCTAGCACCTTACTGAAATTTCAGATACCCCGAGGGAAAGTAGGTACCCTGCATAAGCCACAATCTTCATACACACAGGTTAGCACAGGGAACTGCTCTTATCAGTTCTGGGAATGGTGAAAACTTGAAATCCACATCTTTTGTGCATGGCGTTGGAGAGCAGTACAACTTCATTCTTTTACAAGTCACCTTCCAGTTTTCCCAGCCTCTAAAGAGACTTTCCTTTCCCCATTATATGGTGTGATTCTTTTATCATGATTACGTATTGATGTATGTGTGAACTTATTTCTGGGGTATTGATTCTGTTCCACTGATTTATGTGTCAGTCCATTTGTCTGTGTTTATGCCAGTAACACAATGTTTTAATTATTGTTGATTTATAGTATATTTTAAAGTCTGGTAATATGATGCCTCCATTTTTCTCCTTTATCCTCAAGATTGCTTAGCTATGTAATGTTTACTTTTTCCTCAGTCCTTCATAATTTTAAGGTCATGCCAACAAAAGTCCTTTCCTACTCCATTCATAAAGTTTGTTTCTTATCTTTTCCTCTAATAGACTTTCATGTATGAGTGAGATATACAGCAGGCTAGATCAGCTTGATTATATTGAATACTTCGTGGATTCTCTTGATTTTTTTGTTTAGATTATTGTCTGCTGTAGTGATCATCTGTCTCTTTTTAATTCTTATTACTCTTAATTGATTTTTCTTGTCACATTCTTCTAAGTTCTCTAGTACCATGTTTAATGGAAATAGCGATAGTAGGCATCTTTATCAAGGATGCCTTGTCAAAACCTGTTCTAAGGTTTTAAAGGAAATGCATTTATCATTAACCATCAAATATGCTGTTTGCTATGTGATGTGGGAAGATACCGTTATTAAAATAGAGAAGACTTTCTCCCACTTTCCTAATATGTTTTAAATTTTATGGATGGGAATTGAATTTTATGCAGTTCTTTTTCTATATCTACTGGTGCATTATAATTTTTGTCCTTAATATGTCAATGAGGGAGTTACATTAAAATATTTTCTAATATTAAAGTATTTTTATATATTTATATTAAAGATACTTTGGCTATTATCATGATTAAAGATACTGCTGGGATTAACTTCCTAAAATTTTGTTTAGGAGTTTCACATGTGTTCATGAGTAAAGCTGATATATAATTTTCTTTCTTTGTAAATTATAATAACGTCATCAAATGAGTTTGGGAATATGTAGTCTATTCTCTGAAAGAGTTTGCATAAGATTGGATTGATAAAATTCGGTAGGGTTTGTAAAACTGTTTGAACATGGTAGCAATTTTTATCCACTAATTTAATTTTAAAAATGTTTGCAGGACTATTCAATAATGTTGAAATTACATGCTTTAAAAGAAGTTTTTTTATTGTACTATATAGAGAATTGTAAAATCTGCTCCTTTTCTTTAATGGATATTTTCTGCATCATTAAATATTCATTGAGATGATTTTTAAAACATTAATAAAGGTTTTTATTCATGATTAACTTTGTAGAATTTCAGAAGGTTGCATATGTAACCTACATGTAGTAATATAACTAGTAGTGCAAGGAAGAGTGGGCACAGATATTTCTGCTGAACATTGCATCCATAACTAAGTATTTTAACTTTCCAGAGCAAAATGTTGTAATTTCCTCATGCTTTACAGGGGAAGGATAATGGCAACCCTATGAAAATTAATGTCATTTTTTTTGGGGGGGGAGTTTCCTTTTTGCTAAAGGAAAAATAATACATTCTTTTTGAGTGATGACTTATTTTTGAAACACATCCTGCCTGAACTGATGAGCTTGGAATTTTAGGCCTGAGCAATATCTGTTGAAAGACATTTGTAGAGATTTTCAAAAGTGTATAAAAAATGGTAGGTTCTTAGTTCTGGGGAAAGTATAATCTGAGAGAAATCCTTCTTCTTCTTTTATCCATCTCATTTCACACGAGATAGTATATGATTTTTCATGGTGCTGTTTTCCGTGCCCCATGGGGTACCGCACCCTTATCTGTGGACAAAATCCTAAGAGGTGCCTTGCACTAGAGTTCCCATCAGCTGCCGTGGACGGTTTCATGCTGTGCTCCTTTAGAGTTGGCTGTTGGACCCTTTTGGTGCTTGGCTTATGACAGAGCATCTACATTTCTTAGCAAAAACAATATACTCGTCCCATTTTTAAAGGTCTGAAAACTTCTGCTCCATTCTCCCCAAGCCCGCACTAATCTGTTAAGTGCCTAGTGTCTCTGCAGCCAGTGTTCTCTGGAGAAATAGTCTCTGAAAACAGGTCACATTTCCTGACCCGACCTGTGTGAGACCCATTTCAACTGGAATCAGAACTGTGGTCAGGCTGGAGTGTCCTGCTTTTGAAGAGCTGTTACTGATCCTTCACATACTCCTTCTCAAAAGCACTTTCCCCCCTTTTTATTGAGGTAACATTAATTTACAGCAGTGCCTTGGTTCCAGTTGTACATTTTCTCTTTATCAACTACCTGCATATCTCACTACCATCCCCACAAGTCACCATTCATCACCTTCCTTACCCTCTGGTAACTGCCACTCTGTTGTCAGAGCCTAAGGGTTTATTTTTGTTTTGTTTGCTTTTCATTCTTTATATTTCATAAATGTGTGAAGTCATATGGTTTGTTTTTCGCCTGACTTGTTCACCTAGCATAATCCCCTCAAGGTCCATCCATGTTGTCAAAAATGGCAAGGTTTCACCTTTCTTCTTCTTTTTTATTAATGAAGTACCATTGTTTTACATCTTTCTTAATATTTTGACAATATAGGGTTTCTCTCCTTAGGTGTGGTCTTTGCTCTCCCACCACCAAAGCATGTATAGTCTGCCCAGTCGCTGTGCCCCCTATCCCGTTCCCATCCCTCCCTGTCTTCCTTCCTTTCCCCCTCCCATCTTGGGTGCCTCTGATCAGTATTCGAGGGTTGGTTTTAAAGTTTGTCTTTGTTTGACCTTCTTTGGTTTCTCTACATTCCAGATATAAGTGACAGGGTCTAGTATTTATCTTTCTCCTTCTGGTTTATTTCACTTTGCATAGCCCCTTCTAGCTCCATCCATGTCACCACAAATGGCCTGAGTTCATCTTTTCTGATCACTGAGTTGTATTCTGTTGTGTATATATAACACATCTTCTTGATCCACTCATCTGTTTTTGGGCATTTAGCTTGTTTCCATATCTTGGCTATTGTCAGTAATGCTGCTATAAACATAGGAGTGCAGGTTTCCTTTCAAATTAGTGTTTTTGTGTTCTTAGGTTAGACACATAGGGGTGAAATTGTTGGACCCTAGGGCAGTAATTCTTAGTCTTTTGAGGAATCTCCATACTTGTTTTCATAGGAGCTGGACCAGTCTACATTCCAATCAACAGTGTAGTAGTGTTCCTTTTGCTCCACATCTTTGCCAGCACTTGTTTTTGATTTTTTAAAAATAGGCCATTTTCAGAGGTATATACTTCCAGGGAATATACTTCACCTTATATGTAAGGTGGTATCTCATTATAGATTTGATTTGCATTTCCCTGATGAGAAGTGATGATGAGCGTTTTTCAGGTGCCTGATGGCCATCTGTATGTCTTCTTTGAATAAATCTCTATTTAGTTCTTCTGCCCCATTTTTGATTGGGTTATTTGTTTTCTTTTGTTGAGTTATATGAGTTCTTTGTGGCTCTTATATATCAATCCTTTGTCAGATGTATGGTGTGCAAATATTTTCTCCCATTCTGTGGGGTGTTTTTTTGTTTTGGGAACTATCTGATTTTCTGTATAGAAGCTTCTCATTTTGTTGTAGTCCCAGTTGTTTATATTCTCCTTTCCTTGCCTTGCTTCCAGAGAAGAGTCTGTAAAGCTGTTTCTGAATTTTATGTCATGGAATGTTTTACCTATGTTTTCTTCCATGTATTTCATGGTTTCAGGTCTTACGTCCAAGTCTTTTATCCATTTTGAGTTATTTTCGTGTGCGGTGTGAGATAGTGATTTAGTTTCTTTTTTCTTTTCTTTTTTTTTTTTTTGCATGTGGCAGTCCATTTTTTCCAGCACCATGTATTGAAGAGACTTTCCTTTTTCCAGGGTATATACTTCACCCATTTGTTGTTGATTAGTTGTCCATAAATGTGTGGTTTTATTTCTGAGCTCTCAATTCTATTCCATTGGTCTGCGTATCTCTTTTGTTACAGTACCATGCAGTTTTAATTATTATGGTTTTATATTGCAGTTTATTGTGTGGTAGTATAACACCACTGTTTTTGCTGTTTTTAGTTAGGAGAGCTCTGACCATTTGGGTATTTTGTGTTTTTATATGAAGTTCAATAATATTTTTTCCATTTCTTTGAGGAATGTCTTTGAATTTTTATTGGGATTGTGTTGAATCTGTAAATTGCTTTGGGTAGAATGACCATTTTGACAATGTTAATTTTTCCAATCCATTGTCTTTCCATTGTGTTTTCTATTTCTTTGAACAATATCTTACTGTTTTCTTTGTAAAGGTCCTTCACCTCCTTTGTTAGATTTATTTCTATGTATTTAATTTTGGGGAGAGTGAGATTGTAAATGGGATGACTTTCTTAATATATTCTTCTGTTCATTGTTTGCATATAGAAAGACAGCTGATTTTTGTGTGTTGATTTTGTGGCCTGACACTTTGCTGAACTAGCTTATTGTTTTAATTAGTTTTTCTGTCAAGTCTTTAGGGTTCTCTCTCTATATTTTCACGTCATCTGCAAATAATGATAACTTTATGTTTTCTTTCCCAGTTTGTATTCTTTTATACCTTTCTATTGCCTAATTGCTCTAGACAGGACTTCTAATACTATGTCACATAATAGTGGTGAAAGTGGACATCTTTGTCTTGTGCCAGATCTTAGAGGAAAGGCTTTCAGTTTTCACTCTTGAGAATGATATCAGCTGTGGGATGTCATATTATGGCTTTTATTATGTTAAGATATGTTCCATTTATCCCAAGTATTTCAAGGATTTTCATCATAAATAGATGTTGACTGTTATCAAATGCTTTCTCAGCACCTGTTCATATGACCATCTGGTTTTCACTTCCCCTTTTTGTTGATGTGGTGAATTACATGATTGATTTTCAGTTGTTGAACCATCCTTGGGTTCCTGGTGTAAATCCTACTTGGTCATGATATATAATCCTTTGACTGCATTGTTGGATTTGGTTTGCTAGGATTTTATTGGGGATTTTAGCATCTGTGTTCTTTAGGGAGATTGGTCTGTAGTTTTCTCTCTTTGGGTTGTCTTTGTTTGGTTTTAGTATTAGTGTAATGTTGGCCTCATAAAATACATTTGGAAGAATTCCTTCCTTCTCAGTTATTTGAAGGAGTCTGAGAGGGTGAGCATTAGTTCAGCCTTGAAAGTTTGGTAGAACTCACTTGTAAAGCCATCTGCTCTTGGACTTTTGTTTTTTGGAAGAGTTTTGGTTAATGTTTTAATTTCTTTGCTTGTGATTGGTTTGCTCAGGTATTTTATTTCTTCCCTATTCAGTCTTGGATAATTGTATAATTCTAAGAATTTGTCCATCTCATCTAGGTTGTTGAATATGTTCACATATAAATGTTCATAGTAATCTTACTATTTTCTGAATTCCAGTAATGTCTATTGTAAATTATCCTCTTTCATTTCTTATCCTATTTATTTGAATTTTCTCCCTTTTTTCCTTAGTGAACCAAATTAGAGGTTTGTTAGTTTTGTTTTTTTTTTTCAAAACCCAGTTTTTGGTTTCTTTGATCTATTTTTTTGGTTTCTATTTCATCTATTTGTGTCTTAATTTTTATTCTTTCCTTCTTCTACTGCTTTTGGATTTTTTGGTTCTTTTTCTAGTTCCTTGAGGTGAGAGACAAAGTTGTTTATTTTAGTTCTTTCTTGTTTCTTGCTGTGGGCTTGTATTGCTATATATGTCTTTCTGAGTACTGCTTTTGCTGTGTCCCATACGTTCTGGAAGGTTGTGTTCTCATTGTCATTTTTCTTGAGTTATTTTTTTATTTCCTTGTTGATCCATTGTTTTTTTGTGAGTATTTTATTCAGCCTCCATGTTCTTGGAGGTTTTCCCTGATTTATTTTTGTAGTTGAATTCTAATTTGATACCTTTATGGTATGAAAATATACTTGGTATGATTTCAGTCTTCATAAATTTATTGGCATTTCTCTTGTGGACGAATACATGGTCAGTCCTGTGGAGAATGTCCCATGTGCATTTGAAAATATGTATATCCTGCTTTTTATGGGTGCAGGGGGCTATAGATGTCTATTAGGCACATTTGGTCAAATTCTTTGTTTATAGCTACTATATCGCTATTCATTTTTTTATTTCATTATCCATTAGTGAGAGCGGGGTGTTGAAATCTCCAACCACAAATGTGTTTGTTTCCAAGGTTTGTTTTCTGAGTTGATAGTAATTGCCTGATGTAATTTGGTGCTCCTTTGCTTGATGATTATATGTTGATGATTGTTCTGTCCTCCTGATGTTTTGTTCCCTTAATGAATATGAGACATTATCCCTGTCTCTTGTTATCTTTTTTAACTGGAATATTTTATCTGTCATTAGTATGGCTGTCCCAGACTGTCTTTGGGTCTTCCATTTGCTTGTTTTATTGTTTTCCAACCTTTACATTGATCACGTGTTTATCTTTGGAGCACAGGAATGTCTCCTGGAGAAAGTTGAATTCTGTTTGCTAATCCAAGCAGAGACTCTGTGTCTTTTAATTGGTGCATTTAGTCCATTAATATTTAGAGTGACTATTGCTGTTGCTGACATTTTGCCTGTTTCCTTTTTTCAATTCTTTTTTTTGTGTGTGTGTGTGTGTGTTTTTCCACTTGACTTTTATTCTAGAGTTTCTTTTAATGTTCCTTAGAGGGGAGCTTTAGTTTTTAAAAACTCCTTCAGTTTTTCTTTGTTTAAGAAGACCTTTATTTCTTCATCATATCTAAGGAGAGCCTTACAGTAAATAGTACTCTTGGTTGGAAGTTTCTAATCTTTAAGTTTTTCAATCACATCTTTCTATTCTCTCCTTGCCTGCAGTGTTTCTTCAGAAAAGTCTAATGTAGCCTGATGTGTGTTCCTTTGTAGGTTTTCTGTTTCTTCCCTCTCACCAACTTTAATGTTCTTTCTCTGTCTTAAGTTCTTAGAGGTTTCACCACTGTATGTCTTAATGTTGTTCTCTTTTTTTTTTTAGTTACCCTCATGTCCTTTTAGCCTCCTGGATTTGTAGCTAAACTTCCTTTGGGAAGTTTTCTTTTATAATTTCTTTGAAAATGTTTTCTGTTCCTTTTTTGCTTCTCTTCCCTTCTGTGAGACACATTATTCTTATATTGCCTTTTCTCATGGTGTTGGATATTCACAAAGTGATTCTTCATTTTTTCACTTTGTTGCTCATTTTTGCCTTCCATTTTCCATTTTGCTTTTTTTTTAAAAGATTTATTTATTTATTTATACAAGCACTGGGTACAGTCAGAAGTGCGGGAGGGTGAGAGAATTCACCAGGGCCAGAATGGGGAGCCAAACAGGCAGACTGACAAAGTACACTGCTGAGGGGAGCAGCGGGCATGTCAGGAGAGATCTGCGTGCCATGTAGGACCCTCACCAGTGGCTGGGGATCCAACAGGTGCTGCAGAGGCTGCAGGCAGCTTCACAGCCCAGCGCTCAACCACTGTGCCACTGGGGAGGCCCTCCATTTTGCTTCTTTGTAAATTCATATCTTCATTTTCATTGATTCACTCTTCCATTTGGTTGATTCTACTATTGCTTTCTATAGTATTTTTGATCTCTTCTTTTAATCTTTTTTCATACTGCAGTACCTTTATTTTCTTTTTGATCTTCTGTAAGTTGATTTTGTTTCTTAGGAGTCAGTTGTTTTCCTGAATTTTCTTTTATATATACCCTTGATCTGATTTTCTGTGTCTACTCTGAATTCTTCATTGAATTCTTCAAATTTCTTTATGATGTCATGCTTGAATTCTGTATCTGATAGGAGGGACAATGCTTTGTTGTTGGATTCCTGAGGTGTTTTCCATATGACATGTTATATACCCCTTTGGACTTTTACTGCTGTTCATCATGTTATCTTGTCTCCCCCTTTTTTTGTCAGAACCTCACTTATGTGGGTTTCACCTTTGCTAGGCATATCTCCACCCCTCCCACACTGACAAAGGGAAGTTAGGTTTGCTGCTGTCAGGCAGGGCCCTCTGTAGCCTGGACTGGGTTTTGCACCAGTGCCCAAGGTGCTGGTGGCTGAGCAGTGAGTCAGGGGAACTTTTCAAGGATGGGTGGAAGCCACTGGTGAAGGGCAGGTTTCTGCATGGCCCACACTGAGATCTGCCTGCTCCTGAGGTGTAGATTTCATCGTTTTTTATGGCACAGTGTGTATTACACTATGTATGTATACCATATATTTATCTACTCATCAGTCATCAGCACTTAGATTGTTATCTTGGCTATTATGAAGAGTGTCGCAATGAACATATGGATACATATATATTTTGAATTAGTGTTTTCATATTTTGGGGGTAAATGTCCAAAGTGGGATCACTGGCTCACATGGCAGTTCAATGTTTAATTTTGTGAAGAACCTCATATTGTTTTTCATAGTGTCTGTACCAATCTACATTCCCACCAAAGTGGGAATCTTTTCCAACACTTCTGACTTTTTTTATAACTGCTATGAGGTGAAATCTCATCATGGTTTTGATTTGCATTTCCTTAGTAATAAGTGATATGTCTCTTGGCTTTTTATATGTATTATTTGTAAAAAACCTATTTCGATATATCTGCCCATATTTAAATTGGGTTTGATGATTTTTTTTCAGTTTTAT
The DNA here is from genome assembly GCF_964194135.1 of Talpa europaea. Lineage (NCBI taxonomy): Eukaryota > Metazoa > Chordata > Mammalia > Eulipotyphla > Talpidae > Talpa > Talpa europaea. The sequence continues at coordinate 64,288,630 of NC_140082.1, read as the reverse complement.
CAGTTGTTTATATATTTTGGGATATTAATCCCTTGTCTGATACATGACTTGTAAATATCTTTTCCCATCTGGTAGGTTGCCTTTTCATTTTAGTGATTATTGCTTTTGCTATTTAGAAGATTTTTAGCTTGATGTACCGTTTATTTATTTTCTCTTGTTTTTGTTGCTCCAAAGACATCTCTAAAACTGATGTCAAAGAACTTTTTACCAATATTTTCTTCACACATACTTTCGTACACTCATGTCATGGCTATGTTTTCTGCTTGCTGCAGTTCATAGCCTTTTACAATCCATTGCCCACACCTGAGCTGACCTGGAGTGTCATGCTTTAAAAGGAGCCCAGAAATCAAGCTCTTTTGTGAAAAGCAATTTGTCTTCTTTTGAAACATTTCTGTTCTGATAGCTAAAAAAATATATAAATCTTTAAGGTGGCTGTGCACTATATATGTAAAGCTCACTTTTTAAAAAAAAAATTGGAAAAGCGGAAAAATTCTTGTTTTCTTTTTAACAAAATGGTACTTCTAATGTTTTCTCCTCTTTTTTTTTTCCCTGCAGATCAGCAATTTCTAAATTGTTAGACATGGCACTTCTTTGGTTCCATATGACCCAGTTCTTTAAAGTTAGTGAATGGTTCAAATATTTTCATGAGAAGTAGAAATTCAGTCACTTAAAGTCATTCTAAGTCAGTTCTCCTTCCTTCCTCTCTTTCTCCCTCTCTCCTTTTCTCCTTTTCCCCTCCCTCCCTCTATCCATCCTCCTGGTGTTTATATGCTCTCATACCCCACTGGAAAGTCCATTTGGCTTGACTGTGCTATTCCCAGTTGTGTGACCTTGAGCTAGTTGTTCAACCTCACAGGGTCTCAGTTTAGTTATCCAAGATTCTGTCTCTTCCAATGGCCAGTGAATTTATGACAAAATTTGGGCCCCATATCACATTGCAACAGACCAAGAATATTACCAGCATTTTGGAGTTTGACATAAAATTCTGATATGACATAATGTGACCTAGTTCATGAATGAACTAGGTCATGATCTAGTTCATGATCTCCATTCACTGCAAATGTGAAACAAACATACACATTTTTGTGACACTTCGGGGCAGGTGTTAAATGTTAGCATTTGGAAGAGACTTAACCTTCACTCAGTCCAACAGTCATATTTTCCAGATGAGGAGGTTGTGTTTCAGGCTTAGGTCTGGAGGGCAGTACTGCTAAGGTTGAATCTCTTTGCCAGTGCCTTCAGCTTCCCATTTTGACTCCTTGGTGAGGTTTCTTGACTTTAGATAGGTCAAGTGTAGAGTCACAGATTACATTCTTCAAACCCAGGGAGGACACGGGTGAGACTCTGAGATACTGTTTCTGCTCACATCTCAACTTGTAGGAAGAGAATGACAAACTTTCTTTTCTTTGCCCCAATTTCTTGTTCTTGTCAAGTAGCTGTTCATGGGTCCATTTTCTGAAAGGCCCTGCTGTACTGCAGCTGGAGGAGGGCTGGAAACGTCCCCATGGCTGTGTCTCAGATGGCACAGGACAGGATTGGGTATTTGTTATCAAGGCTGTGGGTCCCAAGGGCCTCACTCCTCACATGTATTCTGGAGGTAAGATGAGAGCCTCACAAGCCCTGGGACCTTAAGGATTGTGTTGGGGCTGATGTTCTGGGCTGATGCTAAATTTTCGTCTCTGTGTTTTCATTGTCATTCCCTCATCATTATCATCACCCACAGGTGTTCACTGAATAGCCATGTACAAAGCCCTGAGAGTAACCAAAGCTGCAGGGAGAGTCCTGTCTTCTAGGAGTTTGGCATCCATCCCACTGAGAGGCAGGACCAATATGTAAAAGAGAAACAACCTCACTGGGCAGCCTGGGCCAAGCAAAACACAAACTTCAGGTGCCAAAGTGCACGGGGAGGAATCTTGGGTCCCCCAAGGAACTGAAGCAGGGACTCATTCCTGACCCACACAGCTCACTGTGCTTCCTTTGCTCAATACCATGGGCAAACAGCAGTGTTGGTATTGGAGCAGGATCAAAGCCCATTCTTTGCTAACCTGAGAAATGAGCAGGTAAACAAATGGGAGCCATAAAATACAGAGACAAAAATGAAAGTTTGTCTCACTGTGATTAGCAACTGGCCCCTTTCCAAATTCCACCTGTTCTGTTTGGAGCTGTGGTTTCTCATTCCAAGTGTCTTCTCACAGTGCCTGACCCAGGGCTTTGGGTAACAATGCACTGGTGTTTGCCAAGGATAACAATGGCAGAACAGCTCCCGGAGCTCAGCATTTGGGGCAGCATTGAAGTCAGAACAAGCAGAACCCCTAGGCGGGGGTGAGAACCAGAAGCAGCAGCAGAGGTGATGGCTGCTGACTCACCTTGTGTCTGGGTGGTTACTCAACTTGTCCCTGGTCCAGTTTCTCTGTGTATGAACCCGCTTTAGCATTTGGCATGTTGACAGGCCCGCTGGCGTGAAAGGTAAAAGCAGGGCTGCATCAAAATCACAGGTGCCTCCACTGTTTGCCACAGATGTATGACAGATATATGTCACAAATTAAAAAAAAAAAAACATTGAAGTACCATCAATTTATATTATTGTTTGGATTTTAGAAGTATAGGGTTTATCAAATTTCTGCAGTAGTCTTCCAATTGCCAAATCTAAGCAGTCCTGGGGGTGGTGGGGTGGACATTGTTGGGTGATAGAAACAGTGAATGGTAAGGAGATAGCCGGCCTGGAGCTCTGCCACTAGGTAGGTAAGTCTGGGGAAGTTACACTGCTTTCCTGGTCCTTGTTCCACTTAAAAAATAGCATTGGATTGGGTGATTTTGTAAGGTCTTCCCAGGCTCAGTCGTTCTGTTTATGTGTCCAGCTTGTTGGTGCGTAGCCCGAATTGGTGCCTGCCTAGTGCTATACTTGCCCTCAAATGCCCTCTCTCCCCAGCTCCACTGGCTTCAAATGTGCCTCTTCATGTTGGAGAAGGGTTGGGGCCCTTCACTATGCATACATTTTTCTGGATAGAGGAATTAGGGTCCATTTTAATGAACAAAAATATCTTCATCAGTTTATTGTCTGGATTCTAGAGACTAAGGCCTAGGAAATGGAAGCTACAGAATGAGAGAGAAAGCCCCTGGGCTTTGGTTGGTCACTTCCTGGGAACCAGGTCATAAACTTCTCATATTAAGAACAATTTTGCAATGTTGATAATAACTTTAAAAAGATCTGTTTAGCAACAGTGAGTTTTCTTGAAGTGCAGCACAACTGGGGAGCTGTGTGGTAGCACAGGATGCTTTTTATTTGTTATCGCAGGGGTGAAGGAACAACCCCCCTGCTGCTTTTTCCGTGGAGTGGGATTGGTGAGGGCCTGATGAACTGCACAGAAAATGAAATAAAAGGGTATGGATCCAGTTGACTTGCAAGACTGACTTTCCCAGTGGGCTGTTTGCTTGTCTTCCTGTGTGGCCTGGATCTCAGTAGAAGCTTGGTTCACACAATCATGCTGGTTGGTCTCTAAGTATGAAGCATTCTTGGTCCTTTCTGTCACTGGGGAAAATAATGCAATTCAGGTCCAAGCAGTAATGTGATGTGGAGTGTGGCTAGGGTCAGAGCAGGTGTTTGTAGGTTTGTATCAGCTTCTACCAACTTACTGTGTGGCCCAAAGCAACTCGCTCAACTTCTCTGGGATTCAGGTACTTGCTAGAAAGGAAATGGGAATGGTGAACTCTCAACATTCCTGGAAGGAATAACCACTAAGGCCTCTTTGATACTTAATAGACTTTACGTTTTTAATATAGGACTTTTAATGAGGCCTATAAGATTAGCAACTTTTGAGGCTGTGTACTGGTTTGCTGTCACGCTGCCTGGTGGGATTTCCTTCCTCTGAATGACAGGAAGAGGGAAGTTCTCACATATCTGTTACCTCCTGTTAAGTGTAAATGTCAGGTCAGCACCTGCAACTTAGTTATCTCAGTGTCCCCGTGTACTGGGCCAGTGCTTAGTCTAAACACAGACTGAAGCTCCTGGCCATGGATATGTCTTTCAGTCGATGGGCCTCAGATGCAGCATTTTTTAATGTGTGTGTGTGGTTAGATTTTAGCTCAACAGGCATCTTTTCTCTTACTTCCTCTCTTACATTCTTCATGGCACCCAGCCCAGGACTATGAGTAAAGCTCTCCAGAGATGCTTCTCTGATGACTGATTGACTGATTAACTAACTGATGTAGTTTGATCTGTTAACCCTTGAATTTCTTTCTTTTTTTTTTTTTAAGATTTATTCATTTATCCATATAAGAACTGGGGTACAGGCCAGATTCGTGGGAGGGTGAGAGGATTCACCAGAGACAGAGCGGGGAACAGAACAGGTAGACTGACGAAATACACTGCTGAGGGGCGCGACAGGAGAGGTCTGCTGTGCCATGTGGGACCCTCGCTGGCCAGCTGGGATTGAATCTGTGCTGCAGAAGCTGCGGACAGCTTCACAGTGCGGCGCTCAACCACCTGCGCCACCAGGGGAGGCCCAACCCTTGAATTTCTTGATGATTATTTACATGCAAAGTCCAAACTCTGGAAACCAGCAGATATCTCTGAATCTAACATTCAAACTCATCTTCTCCACTATGGCTCTGAATCTAACATTAAAACTCATCTCTCTCCACTATGGCTTGCCTTATGGCCCTCTGGTAACCGATAAGTGTAGCTAACATTTTCCAAATATCCTGTCTGAAAACTGGTGCATGAAACACTCCAGGTGGGACACATTATAGCCACATTCCCATGCTGACAGGCAGATTGGTCACGTCTTTATATTTGGTCTTTGGAGAGTCTTGTTTTCTTCCTATGTAATATGCACAACTGAATGCATAGGGATCAACACTGTGAATTGGGAGCCTGGGAGAGTCACCTGTCACAGGAACTGACTGAGAAAAGACCAGGGGCTTCAAAGTTTGATCACTTGTTGCAATTTTGTTTTGTGCATAATTTCATTTCCTTGGTGACAGCTATTTCACTTCCTTGTTCACTCTTAAGACACATAGGGAGATTGAGGAAAGGCCTTTTAAACATCTGCCTATGCTTCACTTTTTAATTTCTTTTCCAGATAGGATCTCCAGTGAGAGGTTGATTTCCTAAAAGGACCTCTCAGGAACCTCATTCTGGAATTTTGGGAAGGATGGAAGACAGATGTTCGTTTCATATACACACACAGCAGCAGCAGCAGCAATGACATTTCAACCAGTGTTTAGGTTTTAGACAGGAAGAGAGCCTTATCCTCATTAGTTCATGTGTATGGGTGCTAAAGCCCTTAGAACCATATGTGGCACAAAATTAACTCTATAGGTATTTATTCCTCTTGTTGTCATTTTTCTTGTCCTTTGCTTTTATTCAGTGTTTCAGGGCAGGCAGCAACGAGGAGTGTTAGGACACTATGACGCGGGAATTTCCAAAGTCTGCCTCAGACTTAACCCCCCTCCTGTTGCAGCCCAAGGATGATGGGGGAATAATTCATGGGTGGGTGGGCACCTCATTAACAGGTAGGTACTCAACCTAAACAAACACAGGCCCACGCTCCTAGCTCTGAATATACATCTTTTAGGTGATGGACCTTAGCTGGTGAATGGATTGTCGGTACCTCTGTAATGCGCTACTTCTGGCCTGTGGATTCCCTTGACTGCTCTTTCTTTGCCCACAGGTCCCCATCGGCCCCCATCTCTAGTCGCCTGCTCCAGTTGGAGAGAAGGTGGAGGGGCTTGTACCTGAAGCTGTGCCTCTCTCAGGCTGCTCTGTCAGACTCTAGGTTTGGATTCTTGGCATTCTAGTTGCTTTCTGCTCACCCTGCAAGCAGAATGTTAGCATGTTTCATGAATGGATATGCTGTAGTGAGCAGTTGTCAGAGCTCAAATCAAGAACTTTCCAAAGCCAGGCACTGAGATAAGCACTGGGGATAGAAACCTGGGAGACAGCCCCTGCTGTTGATTTCATCTGTGGCCTGCCCTCAGGAGCGTGTGCTAATTGGTTCAAGAGATAGACTCTTAGCTTCCCAGACCCCTCGGGAGACATGTGACTTGTAAGAGCCATTTCCTAATAAAAAACATAACAATTGTCATGGAAGGTCCCCTCTTCCTGGAGTTAAGCATCAGTCATTTAACCAGTCTGGGTGATACCAGAAATTTCATTTGGGAAAAAGAGAAGCACAATTAGTTAACAGATGGCATAATGCTAAATAACTGGTTTGGCCAACTTGAATGAGCTGACTAGTTCTTTTGTCATCTTGTAACCACAGTCTGCGTGTATCTGCTTAGCTTTCATATGCTGAGACTTTTCCCTCAGGATCATCATCAGTTTTTTCCAGTATTTAGATGATTAAACTCACAGATGGCAGATTCTATGTTACTATGCCACTGATTAAAGAATTGTTAAGGCAGATTTATTTCTCTAAATACAAACACATGCATAACTAAAATTTTGGCCAAAACTTTGCTAGACACAATAGTGCATTGTTTTTCTTTTCAAGATGTATCTCATTATATCCATGTTGTAAAGCAGTGCCTGGCATTTATAGTATGGTATCTATTGCCAAAGAACTCTGAGCTCTTGAACGAACTTTTATTTATTTATTTATTTTTATTTATTTTTTTTAGGATTTATTTATTTATACAAGAGCTGGGGTAGAGGTCAGAGGTGCGGGAGGGTGAGAGGATTCACCAGAGACAGAGTGGGGAGCAGAACAGGCAGACGGACCTAAGACACTGCTGAGGGGAGCAGCGGGAGAGACAGGAGAGGTCTGTTTCGCCATATGGGTTGCTCCCTAGCCGGCCGGGAATCGAACCCATGCTACAGAGGCCGCAGACAGCTCCACAGCGCTGCACTCGACCACTGTGCCACTGGGGAGGCCCTTGAACAAACTTTTTAAAAAGATACTTGGTCTTTCCCACTTTTTCTTTTCCTTTCTTCCATCTCACCAACATGCTTAGATGTGATAATGTATGTAAAACACTGCGTTGCTTTGCGTACAGTGGATGTTCACCAATTCTGATTTTTATCTTTCACAGTAATCTGGCCAGTGTATTAGTGGCTAAATGTATGTGGTGTTGCGCCACAGTACTGCGACACTTTTTTCTTTGGGGCAAGTAGAGAGCTGTAGTTCATTGCAATCTCTTCCCCATATCCTGTTACTGTTTTATTCAAAGAAAATGGAAATTACTAGTTTTGGTCTCATGCCAGCTATTTTCAAGTGATTTTTTTTTTTTTAACAAAGGCCCTATCATCATTCACAGTTATATTTTATATGAAGAACCCCCTTCCAATCTACAAGTATTTTTTTCTATTTAAAAATAAATTATTAACTTAAAAAAGAATGTGTCAAGTATTTTGGTTACAAAACCAATATATAAAATGAAATTATATTTATTCACATCACCAATGGTTTAGTAATGAAAAGGTGCCCAGGAATAAATCTAACAAATATTGTACAAAGCTACCATAGAGAAAATGATAAAATCTTTCAAAAGGTCTTAAGAATTCTAAATAAGTGGAGAATTAATATCCTGTACACAATAGGGTGACTTGAAATTGTAAAATGTCCATTCTCCACAAAGGGATCTAGAGATTCAGTGCAATTCCAGTCAGATTACAAGTTTTGTTGCAGGGTAGAATTTGAGGCATGATTCTCAAATTTGTATGAAAGAATTGAGAGAGAAAGGGAGATGTTATAAAGCTATAAATACACTAATATGGCACATAAAATTGTTTAGTCAATGACAGACCCCAAAGATGATGGGGTGGTTTCCAAATTCCTATTTCCTAGTGACATCATAGCACTGCACCCTGAAAGCAGTATCACATCTCCTTTGAGATGATTGAATCAGTGTCTTTTGAGCTTGATTTAATCTCATATTGTTTTATTCATCCTGGTCCCTAAATTTACAAAAGCCACTGCTAATATTGCCAGTAAGAGGCCATGTTAAGTGATTAACTTGCAAGTGAAATTAAAAGTCATTAAGGACTTCAAAACTGAAAAATCAGTGATGGTGAGATTGCTCAGCAGTCAGGGATGTCCCTTTTCACAAGCTATGAGTTTGAAGAATAAGATGAAAGTGACAGAAACTGTTAATGGAGCTGCGTCAGTGAAAGTAACATGACTAACAAAAACTTGGAGAAAGGACGATCTCAGATCTGGAGAAACAGCTAGTGACCTGGATTGAAAACCAGACATAGAAGTGGATGCCTAGACACAAAAGGATCATCGTGTCCAGCAAAAAGTTTGTTAGTGGTGTTGAAAGGAAAGGCTGAACCTGACGACAGTGTTGAACTTATTGCTAGTTCTGGATGATTTAAGTGACTCAACAGTCATTACTCATTACTTAGTATCAAAGTGAGTGGTGAGTCTATGAGGGCTGATGTTTAAGTAACTGAAAATTTTCTGGGAGCTCTAGATATGGTGATTTGGAGGAAAATTACTTGCTAGAACAGACCTTCAATATGTGTCAAGTTTCCCTTTCCCAGAAACATATGCCTGAAAGTACTGTCATTCATAAGAAGGTCAAGTCAGTGCCAGATTTCAAGGCTTTCAAGATGACAGTCTTGCTTGGGGGCAATGTTGCAGGCTACAAACTAAAACCCTTTATCATCTGTCACAGTGAGAACCCTAAAGCCTTCAGGCCTATCAGTAAGCACACCCTGCCAGTGTACTAAAGGAGCAATAGGAAGACGTGGGTGTCCTGAGATGCCTTCCTGAATTGCTGTGTCAATATAATAAATACTATTAGGAGAATAACATAGCTCTCAGAGTTTTTCTTGTTACTGATAATGCACCTCTTTTTATTGGTGAACTTCACCCCAATATCAGAGTATTCCTTCCTCCATATGCCATCTCTTTGATCCATATGGATCCCTACATACTGGAGGAGGAATTTTCCCCAGGCTGTTGCTACAACTGAGAGAACACTAATGGAATTTTGGAAGGATTACAACATCTATGATTGCATCAAGATCTTGCTTGTGCCTGGAATAATGAGTGGCATCTAGAAGACGAGATTTGTCCATGAATTCAAATGATTTGCCAAGGGTGAGGGAGCTGCAACAATCAACAAAGTTGTGGTTGTGCTGGCAACCAATTTTATCCTGGGTGTGGATGAGGTTGACTTTTGCAAAGTTCCTAGGGGTGGCAGCAGAACTTACTAGAGAGGAGTTGGAACTGGAACAGGAATGCAAAACTAAAGAAGAGCAAGAGGAAAGAAAAACTGCAAGAGAATAAAAAGAACCTCAAAGAAAATTTGCAGTAAAGGGTATTATAGAAACTTTTGCAGACTTCAATAAGCTCCTTAAAAATTTTGAAAGCATGGACCCCAATACCAAAACGTGTTCATTATTAGAAAGCACTATTCATTGGGCATTATCTGCTTACAACAAATCTATGGTGGAATAAAGAAACAAGCAAACGATGAAGGACATGTTTCTGTAAAGAATGGCACCTCCTCAAGATGAGCCTTAGGCAGGTCCTGAGGACAGATCCCAGAAGGGAATGTTATCACGGGAGATGCCAGTTCCATTCATGTTATTGTCCCCCCGAGACCCTTCCAGGGGATGAGATGTAGAAGGCAGTGATATTGATGATCCTGATCAACCTAGGTTCATGTGTTTGTCTTAGTTTTTAACAAAAAATAATTAATTTTAAAATAGAAACAAATTACAATATAAAGATAAAACATTTGTAAAGCTGTAGATTATGTTTGTGTTTTAAGCTAGATGTTAATTTTGATGAAAGAATTTTTTTTATCATATTAGTGTAGCCCAAGTGTACAGTGTTTATAAGGTCTACAGTAGTATACAGTGGTGTCTTAAGCCTTTACACTCACTCACCCAGAGCAACTTCCAGTCCTTTGCATTTATTTTTTTTCAAAGATTTATTTAATTATTTAATTATTTATTTATTTATGCAAGCACTGGGTACAGTCAGAAGCGCAGGAGGGTGAGAGAATTCACCAGAGCCAGAGCGGGGAGCAGTGCAGGCAGAAGGACCGAAGTACACTGCTGAGGGGAGCAGCGGGCGGCAGGAGAGGTCTGCGCGCCATGCGGGACCCTCCTCCGGTGGCCGGGGAGCAGCCAGGGATCAAACCGGTGCCTCAGAGGCCGTGGGCAGCTTCGCAACCCAGCGCTCAACTGCTGTGCCACCGGGGAGATAATTTGTGGTAAGTTCCCTGTACAGGTGTACCACTTTTAATCTCTTATATGGTATTTTTTACTGTCCTTTTTCTGTGTCTTGGTATGTTTAGATAATAAAACCACTCTATTACATTTGCCTACAGGTAAAGTAACGTGTCATATAGGTTTGTAGCCTAGCTGTCATATGCCACATCATCTAGGGTTGTATAGGTATACTCCATGACAGTCACACAGATGAATTCACCTAAAGAAGAATTTCTTAAACACATACCTGTTGTTAAATTACATGTAGTTAATATTGTGTGGTATTAGCACAGGGAGAAACTGGTAGACCAAGTGAACAGAGCTAGAAACAAACTCATACACAGGGAATCTTTGTTAATGGTGGAAAGCGTTGCTGACAAGTAGAAGGGAAGATCATTCAATGAGGAGTGCTAAGATAGCTTGAAAATTATGTGTGGGAGGGTAGTGGTGAAGTCACCTCCCTACTGTTGCCATATTTAAACAATTCATTCTAAGTGGATTAAAGACTGAAATGTGCAAAGCAAACTCTAAACAGTTTAGGAAAGAATATAGGACAGTCCTTTTTATGAGCTGAGGGGTAGGGAATGATATTTTGAAGAGGACACAAAAGGCATCTGTTCATTATGAACTTAGAGATTGATAAATTTGACTGCATTTAACCAAGAACATCCGTTCATCAAAAGACACAATAGAATAGGTTAGAAAAAATCACACAAACTCAGAGAATTATTTTGTAATATTTGTAGCTGAAAAAAGGTTAGTGTTAGAATATATAAAGAACTACAAATAAGTAAGAAAAAGACAGATAATTCAAAAGAAAATGGTCAAAGAACCTGAACAGGCATTTCAGAGATAAGAAAACAGGAATAGCTAATAAACACATGAAAAGGTGCCTAGCTGTTAGAATTGAGAAACTCCAAATTAAAAGCATAATGTGATGCCAGATTTGCAAACATAAGAGTCTGTCATGACCAAGTTGTGGCAAGGGATGTAGGGCAGTAGGAATTCTAATATGCAATGTGTAGGGCTGAAATTTGGCACAGCAGCTTGGGAAAGCAATTTACTTTTATCCCTATTATCCAAGTGCTCCTAACATTCTGCTTCATCCTATCACTTTGCTTCATGGCATAGACACTGGTGGGAAGAAAATGAGATTAGGAGTCAGACTGACCAGGATTAGAACCCCAGTTTTACCATCTTCTACTTGTGTCATCTTCAGCATTTAAGACTTTCTCAGTATAATGAGAAAATGCATGGCAAAGAGTAAACCTCACTAAATGGTAGCAACTATTTTTATTAATATCTGACTGCAGGCCAGTCTCGTTGTGTGCCTCATCTTATCCTTCTGGTACCTAGAGTTGGTGGGCACTGTGAATGGATCATATTCCAATTATAATATCTGTGGATTATATTCCAGTATTACTCATATATTAGATTTGCAGAGTCTCCACTAAATGCACATCTCCTACCTATTATACATTTAATTCTGCACAAATCTCCTTTCCCTCTGCCACTTCCTTGTGATGATACAAGATGTTCTTCAACGGGTGTAATTCCTGAGCCAGTAGTGAACACACTCAAGACACAAAAGTTTATTATGCGGGAGGAGGTGTTTATTTATTACTGGGTGCCTTTAATGTTTCTTGAAAGCTACGAACCTTGCACTGCAAAGTACCCTGCAGAACAGGGGGCTGATGGATGAAGTTGGGGCACACCACAGTGACCCTCTTGCAACGTTGCAGTCTCAAAGATAAATGACTCTTTTCTGAAATCTCATTTCTTATGTTGGTGTGTGCAGAAATGCTCAACTGTAGAGGGCAGGTATAATACATTGCTGTGTGCAGCCACACATTAGAAAGCCAGAATCATCTAAGAACAGATACTTCTGGTGACATAACAAGGGGAAACATGATGAAAGAGACAGTAATTCCAAGTGAGTGTCACATTCCAAGGACTAGGTAAATTCTTAGTAAATTCAAGCTTTCAGGTAAAAATAAATATTTTGACAACTTTGATGCTTTGGAGGGGCAGATATTTATGAATAGGAAGAGATTTTTAATGGAGCTTAAAGAATGAGTTCAGGAGACTTGAGGTCTGTGCTGGTTGTTTGTACATTTGGGGCCCTTACTTAAAGCCAAGCTTTTTAACTGCTCAGCAGTGAAGATCCTTAAAGAACGATGGTAAAGGCAGGAACTTTAGACCTGGGAGAAAGAGATCAGAGCATGACCCTTCTGCCTCCCAGGTCAGGCACTCCATCTGGCCACCCAGGAAGCCACATGTCCAGGGGCAGTGCTAGGACCACTGTTAATTTCAAATGTCAGAAATCAGAGCCCAAATGGTTAGATTTGACACTGGACCGGTGTAGGCCTTCTGTCTAGGCAACTCTTTCAGTCATCTAGCCCCTCCTAATTTGACATTTTAACTTCTCTACACATCATATTATGAATGTGAGTCTTTCTGAGCCAACACTAGGGTGTCTAAGAATCCAGTTTGTATGCCATAGAGGGATTTTCTGGGACAAGGACTATCAGTGTTGGAATAGTCCCCACAGGGACTATAATCAGGACAGTTGGTCACCCTCATCAACACAGGGTGCAGGTGAACCCCAACTAAATGACTGACTTTCTCAGTTTCTTTATCTGCACTATGAGGTACACAGTTGTATAACTGCATTCCACAGCAGTGCCCACATGTGTGGGTTGAATAGTAGCCAGTGGGAAAAAAGACATCTCCACTCAGAACTTCAGAATGTGACCTCATGTGGGGTAAGGGTCTTTGCAGATGTCATTAGGTGAGCCTCTTGAGAGGAGAACCTCCTGGATTAGGGAGGTTTCTAAATCCAGTGTCCTTTAAAAGAAACCAAAAGGACGCATAGAGATGGAAAGAAGGTCACATGAAGGTAGAGGCAGAGAGTGGAGCGATGTGTCTAAGTCAAGAAACACCAAGGACTGTCAGCAACCACCAGAAACCAGGAGAGGGGCAAAGAACCGATTGTTCCTTGAGCTCTCAGAATGACCCCACTCTGCAAACAATTGATCTCAAGACTTCTAGATTCCAGAATCATGAGAAAGTCAAGTTTGTTGTTTTAAGCCAGCAAGTTTATTATGGCCACCCTGTACAGAAGGGAAGTGAATTTGGAACTTTCACTGCAAAAAGCTAGGAAGGGCATGTCATACTTTTTTTCTTTGGCAGTAGGCAGCAAAGTCTGCCTGTGCTCAGTGAGCCAGCCTCTCCTGTGGCTCTCGTCCACATTACTGCTTTGTGGGGGCTTCTGTTCAGGAGCGCCAGCTGCATTTCTTCACCTCCTGGAGCTGCCCAGAGGGGCCTTGGAGGCTGTGCTGTAGGCAGCGTGCTTGGTGAAGGCTAAGCCCCTGGGAGTAGGCCCCTGACCTGCCTAAGCAAGAACATCTCTGTTTTAGTTGAGATGTTTATAGGAAATTTAACATGAGATTTTGTTTTGGGGAGAAAAAACTCCTTCCCATTTAAAAACTAAACTAAAATAAAAATAAAAGTCACTGACATCTCCACAGGTTGCATTCTCTCTCTCTGTTCTCTTCTGTGGTCATTCTCCGTTTTGCTATTTCTTGGCCCCCTTAGGGGTGCAATAGCTTCTGCAGTCACAGGACACCATGTGGCTGTGATTTAGAGATGGGGGGTGACTTACAGCGGATTCTCTGGGAAGATGGGAGTTTGACAGCCCATCCCAGTGTTTCTGAAAAAATCCAAAGGAGTCAGCTGCCCTTAGCCCTGCCATGAATCTCTATTATAGTTTCTTGTCCACTTTAATGAGCAACATTTTGCAAATATTCTCATCCTAGGTTGTTCTCTCCTGTTTACTGATGGCCCATGGCAAAGCATGAAGGGAAATATAATAGGAAGGGGGTGGGGTGAAATCAGTAAATACAGGCGTGAAGGGAAGTGGGCAGGCATGGAAATTATTTTAAAAGGGTAAGGGGAAAAGAGAAGTGAGCTAATAACAAAAGGCAAAACTGTACCTATGCTAGAGTGCTGTAATTTCCCCCAAGTATTACCATAGAAATCGCACTTCAGACGCGACACCATGCAGAAATTCGAGAACAATTTACCTGTATTGTTCACTTTGTGTCTTCAGCATCCTCTATCTCCTGTATCAGTCAGCAGGACTCGTTTCATACATTACCATCTGGGACTGTTGCGTATTCATTTCTTTGTACTGATTTTGCTGCCCAAATGCCCTCTTTTCAAGTCGTAGACATCATTAAACATACTTCTTACTGTACATTGCTTATCATTTTCAGCGCTCCTTTATTTCATTACTTTGTATTCAGAATTTCAGGCCTAAATCAATAACCTTGGCATAAAGAAGGGTCCCACTTTTTCAATGCCTTTTCTGAATCAGAAATTTATTTTTCTCTCCAGAAGTCCAGTGTGGAAAACAGCATGCTTAATAAGTCTTGATTTGTTGGAGGGGAAGACGAAGGTAAAAAGTGGTAACGGGAGTTCCCTGGAAACGACTCTCCCCTCAACCTTTTACACTCCATTTTCAGTGCCTTAGATTCTGCTCCTGCCTCCAAGGAAGGGAAGACTGTACCCCTGTACACTCTACAGATGGGGGGTGACTTCTAGCGGATTCTCTGGGAAGAGAAGACCTAGGTTAGGTTCACTCGGCTCCGTATACCTCTCATCCCCCTTGATCAGGAGAAACATTTTCTTCTTGTGGCAGTGGGAGGAGTACAGGAGCGCTGAGTGGAGACTTGTGCCTCTTAAGGTCGCAATCTTGCACGCTGTGCATCTGCTCATATTCTGTTGGCCAGAGCAACCTACGTGGCCCCCAGTGGGGAAGGAAATGGAGTCTCCTCTAGTGGCGAGAACTACAGATCACATGGTAGAGATAGGGAGGTATTTTGGAACAATAAATCAATTAACCAGAGATACCACTCTTCTTTATATTTGTCAGTGTGTGGGTTTGTGCTATTTCATTCTAAAATGTTTAAGTCTCATGAGGATTCTAGTTATTACTCAAATTTGTTCATTTCTTTTTCATTTCTATCCTAAGTTCAGGTAGGATGATCCAGATGGCATATTTTTGCTAATTAAAACAAGACAAAAAGATTAAAAAAATTAGAGATTAGAGGAATGGTAACTGACATGGACCAACGCTTTCTCCAGCTTACTGACTCTCAGGGCAGAGCTCCTGAGAGCATCACATCCCTTATGACCTGCTCGTCATAGGGTCAAGGATGTCACCTACTCTATGAATTACCTGTAACTTCTTAGACTGGGATGGGTAAGAGAAGTTAAAACAAGCCTCCAGTTCATTTTGGATATTGCATCTTAAGCCAATTAAATCATAATTGTGCAGAAAATGGCTAGTATAAAATTTGTCTCATATTCACGGTATCAGGATATTTGGCATGTTTATTAAAAAGATAAATTGGGTGATGGCTATTCATAAATTAAAAATTCTTCACTTATAAGAGGAACTAGTGCAAAGTAGATTTAAGTAGCAAGATTTTCCAGTTTTTTTCAATAAAATATTATTTTTCTCATAACTTTTCAGAAGTTTTAAAGAAGTACATATAACAGGAAAATCTTTGCAAACCTGGTATCATTTGTCCTTTGGTGGTCACTCTCTGTGTTTAATTTTTTCATTTCAGTTTTTAAATGTTTAGGAGTTTATGTATGGTTCATTTTATACAGTGTTAATTTCTATTACTGTTAGATACAGGATTTTCACAAATAACAGAATTTATTTTTTTTTATATAAGATCTTATAACTCCCAGTCTTTTTTTTTTTTTAAGATTTATTTATTTATTTATACAAGCACTGGGTACAGTCAGAAGTGCAGGTGGGTGAGTGAATTCACCAGAGCCAGAGCAGAGAGCAGAACAGGCAAACTGATGAAATACACTGCTGAGGGGAGCAGTGGGCGCGGCAGGAGAGGTCTGTGCGCCATGTGGGACCCTCACTGGTGGCCGGGGATCGAACCGGTGCTGCAGAGACTGCAGGCAACTTCGCAGCCCAGTGCTCAACCGCTGTGTCACCGGGGAGGCCCGACAAATAACATAATTTAAACTCTTAAATCTGACCTGGGTTTTTATAATCTTTATTTTTTTTTAATCTTTCCCTCAATTTATTGGGAATTGCCTCTATTTTCAAGGCTGATTAAGAGATTATTATAACTTGCTGTCTGGGTGGCTGATGCTTGCTATGCATTACAGATTATTAGGAACAGAGAGCATTACAGATTATTAGTAACAGCTTGGGGTCTTGGGGTCTCAGGATACATGCCCAAGGAAGAGGAAGGAATTCCTAACTTTAATTGTAGCTTAGGAATTCTGTTGGAAAGTAGCTGCTCCTTTCCATCTCCCCATCTTTATTTACCCCACCAGCTTCTGAGTATTGATATTGATATTTTGAATATACCAATACTGGTTTCAGAAAAAAAGAATAAGAAAAGGAAACATCTAGAAAATCCACTGACAAAGTCGACTTATAGCCTCAGTTATTTTTCACTGCAACATCTCCTTTTCCCACTCTATTTTAATGCTTTATTTTAGCTGTATTCCTGGAAAGAACTTTTCTATTTTCTAGGGGTCCATCTGCTCTTACAATTTTATCTCCCACCTGAAGCCATAATGTTCCATTCCGGGCATCATAATCATTTTCACAGTAACTGAATATGATTTCACACACAGCAGATTATGACTTCTATGGAGAGTGAGCAGTGTAAAGTTATTAACTGCTTAAGACAGAAGTCCCATTTCACACTGATCTCCTTAGCAACTAACAGAAAAATGGACAGCATAAATGGATTGAGGACAGTGTAGCATCCAATTGAATAATCTGTTCTAAGTGCCTCCAGAACACAGTCTCAGCCAGAAATTACAGCTGAAACCAAAAAGTATTGAGCAAATTTCCATGGAAGTAGTGGAACTTACATGGAGAAAAGACGGGAATGTGTTCCCTCAAAGCTCCCCCATTCCCCCCAAAAAACTGATCATTGGATTCATTGAAAATGAAGTCCTTCCCTACAGTGCTGGGCCACTGAACCGATAAGATTTACTCATTTTTGCATACAAGAGTTGGGATGTAGGCCAGAAGTGCCAGGTGGTGAGAGGATTCACCAGAGACAGAGTGGGGAGCAGAACAAGCAGAATGACTGAAAATACATTGCTAAGGGGAGCAGTGGGTGAGACAGGAGAGGTCTGCTGTGCCATGTGGGTAGCTCCCTGGTCGGGGATCGAACTCGCACTGCAGTGGCTGTGGACAGCTTCATAGTGCTGAGATTTTACTCCTTGCACCACCAGGGAAGCCCCCTGCCCTATTTTTGAGGAGAAAGAGATATTCAACCCATAGAACAAGATCTGTGGATTGATACATAGTATCTTCCTTTAATTAACAGCAATAAGGACAACTTCCAGTTCTTGATTTCCTGCCCAAGACCTATAACCTCCATGACAATTGAATGTCCTTTTTTCAGTTTACAGTTGTTAATTTCAAGGAAGGGAGTTGTTTATTTAATTGAGGTAATGTTGGTTTACATCATTGTTTATATTTCGGAAGTATAGGATCCCCGCTTCAGGTGGTGTTACCACAGCACTCCCACCACCAGGGCACCCACAGCCCACCACCATAGTCCCTTGTGCTCCCTCCCCACTTTCTTCTACCTCTCCCCTGCTCTGTACCCTCTGATGCCTCAGTTCTATAGTCTGCTTTCAAGGGCTAGTTTTTGAGTTTGACTTCATCTAACCCTTTGTCTGGTTTCTCTGTGTTCCACATATAAGTGACACCATGCAAGAAAAGGAGTTTTTTTTTTTTTTTTAAAGATTTATTTATTGATTTATACAAGAACCGGGGTACAGGCCAGATGCACGGGAGGGTAAGAGGATTCACCAGAGACAGAGTGGGGAACAGAACAGGCAGACTGATGAAATACACTGCTGAGGGGAACAGCGGCCACGATAGGCGAGGTCTGCCGCGCCATGTGGGACCCTTGCGGCCAGCTGGGATGGAACCAGCGCTGCAGAGGCTGTAGGCAGCTTCACAGCGTGGTGCTCAACTGCCTGTGCCATCAGGGGAGGCCCAAGAAAAGGAGTTTTTAATCTACAAAAGGAGAGTCAATCCAAGGAGGTCAACTTCTTTTTCTACCTGCCATGTATATGACACAAATTAACATAATTTGATGAATTCAGATTTGTGCTACCCTTCAATACATTACTTACATATAGAAGATAGCTTTTAAATTTGGAAACTGAAAAGTAGCTTAGAAATACAGTGTTTCCCTCTAAATCACAAAAATTTTGGACTCCTTACCATGATTAAGTGAGGCAACCCTCTTCATAAAGTACGTGAAACTGAAGTTTGGATAGCGTGGGGTTTGAAAGCATCTTCTGTCCTTGAGTAGAAGACTATCACTGAAGAAATTACTGACAAGTTATAGGAATCCAGACATTGTAGAATCCTTCTATTACTCCACTCAATTATTATTATTGTGATTTTCTACTCAGCAAGTGTATGGACTTGAAAAAATCATCTAATAAACATTTATTAGTAGTTGCTCTATGCCTGATAGCAGAAAATTAGAAGGAACCAGATGCACCCACTTTAATTAATTGCTGTAATCAGAAGTGGTATGCAGCATCAAGGGTGAAAATTGCTAACTTAAACTGTGGCTTTGTGGTTCAAATGAGTTTTTGCAGTCTCAAAGTTTTTTTTATTTCCCTTGAATAACTACATATTTAGAGCTCTGTGTTCTCCTCTCCCATCTATCTGATTTTTTTTTTCTTTATGTGGAGGGTGGGAGGGTGTTCAATTAAAGTTCTTTTTATGGAGTTATAGGTTCCAAATTGCCAATTATTCTGCAAGGGAGTTGGGAATTTATTCCCTAAGTTTTCTCCATTTGTTCAAAAGACCAATAGGAACACCGTCAGGAGAGGTAATAGAGATAACACAATATATGTTAGTTGCCTTTTGACAACAAATAGTATAGATTAAAAATATAAGTGGCAACCTTCTGTCTAGAAAAGCCTTTGCTGTTTTTTCCTGGCTCAGCATACTCTTCCTTTTGTTCAGCTTAGACATCACTTTCTCTGAGAAGCCTCCCCAAACTCCCCACTCTACTCTTAATCCTGCTTCCCACTGTGTTAGACTTCCTTATTCTGGTCTCAGTTCTTTACACTCTCTATTTTGGAATTGTCTGTTTATTGTCTATATTCTTGCTTGGGATCAGGGACTGTGTCTTGATACCTCTGTATCTTCAGCATCTAATAAAGAGTTTTTATACAGTAGGTACTCAATAAAACCTGTGCTGAATGAATGCAAGCAATGTTTAACTCACTGAGATGGTGACTTTTCGATATCTCATTTATTTCTACATGCCTGTGCCTACTATCACTTATCTACTGCAGCACAATAAACCACTCCAAAACTTAGTGACTTAAAACAACAGGCATTTCTTTAGCTATGATTTTGCAGACTGGCAGTTTACTCTGGGCTCAGCTGGGCAGTTCTGGCTTCCTCATGGATCTGTGGTCAGCTTCTAGGTCAGTTGGGGCTTGTGCTCCTTTATCTTCTAGCAGGCTAGCCTGGGCTTGTTCAAATGGCAGCATTCCAAGAGCGTGAGCAGAAGTGTGTTTGGTCTTTTGCATGGAACTGCTACAGTACCACTTCTGCTGTGTCTTATTGGCTAATGAAATCAAGGCCAGTCTAGATTTAAAGGGAGGGAAAATAGACTTCACTTCTTGATTGAGGAGGAACTGCAAAGTGATATTGCAGAGGAGCAAGGATAAAGGGAAGAATAATTGAGGACATTTTGCAAGCAGTCTACCACACTTGGCACTTAGTAAATGCTTAAAAAAAAAAAAAAAACCCTGAATGAATTAAATTGAATCTAAGAAGTAAATGATTGAGCCAGAATCTGGGAAAATCTTTCAATGAAGATAAAGTTTCTCTTTAATTCCATCCCATATCCCTTTATCATACTTCTCTCACTTCCTGATCACTCTACTTCATTGTTACCGAAGTACCCAGGCCTTTGTGTTGACTGGTCAGTGCCCAAATATATTTAATTGACAAACATTTATTAATTTTTCACCCAGTATAAGCCAGAGTCTATATAAGAAAAGCAGCGCTGAGCAAATAAATCGTAATTCTTGTCTTGCAGTGATTTGTTTGAGCAGAAATTATAAGTGCAATTAATTTCAAAGACCTGTGGAGGATCTGTTATTTACCCTGAGACAGAAGTGGTGAGTAGGATATTAAGTAGGACATCAAGAACCCAGGAACATTTATTTCCACAGCAGGAGTGCTGGTTATACCAGAAGGTGAGCTTGAGGGCTTTCTACAGAGGAAAGAGATGAGGAGGGAGCTAGGAGTAGAGAATGATGCTTGAGAAACAAAGACAGAGTGGTTGGATCCCAGGGGATGAGAGAAGCAGAGTGGGCAAAATCAGGTCTCTTAGGACTGGGCTCTGAGGCTCTTTCTCAAGAGAAGGGAAAAGATATTGAAGAGTTTTAACTGGAAGAGATATGAGCCAATTCACTTAAAAATATTCTTGGCCTGTGTAGATAATAGATTGGAAATGTGCAAGAATGGATATGAAATCCACCATTTCATTTTCCACCATCAAAACACCACTGCAGTAAGGTGTTTGGAAGAAAGAAATCTGACTAACTTGAATTCACTCGAAAAATTACGGATCATCTTGTCAGTAGCAGTATTCAAATGAATGGTTAAGGTGTGCCTTTCTGGTCTTTCTGAACCCTGTGTTCAACAGTGTCTTCTCAGCCTGAGTGCACACAGTGGCCTTTGGCAGTTGAGGACACAGAGAAGAGAAGGGGAGAAGTCATCACCTGCATGGAGCAACCCCACCCATTGCACCTTGGCTGAAGTGGCTATCTTAGAGGGCAGGTGCCGGGCTTCTGCTCTCCTTTGGCACAAATTCTCCCTTACCCATGAGGATGGCCCAATTGTTATTAACCTTTTCATTGGTCATTTGTAAAACTTCACAACTCATCAAAACCTGTAACTCCCAGGCCTCCCTGATGGCGCAAGGGTTAAGACGCAACCTATGAAGTTATCTGCAGCCACTGCAGCACGAGTTCAATTCCTGGCCAGCCAGGGAGAAACCCACATGGTGCAGCAGACCTCTTCTGCCCCCCACTGCGGCCCTCAGCAGTGTACTTTGGTCACATCTGCCTATTCTGTTCCCCACTTTGTCTCTGGTGAGTCCTCTTACCTCCTGCACCTCTGGCCTGTACCCCAGCTCTTGTGTGCATAAATAAATAAATCTTAAAAAAAAAAAAAAAACAAAAACTTGTAACTCCTGATAGCCCCTGGCTTTCTGGGTGAAGCAGAGGTCTTCCTTTCGGCCTTGCTTCATGGGAACATCTTTAAGTGCTGCTTTGCAAGCTTTATTCTGGGAAATAACTGCTAGACCTTTGTTGATAGAGTAAAACCAAGTGTGTGCCTGCAAGCAGATTTCCTTTTCTGGTGTCCTTCTGTTCTCAGCTGGTCACAGAAGCCGTGTCGTAAAGGCCCATCTTGTTTCTAATGAAACATTCACAAATCATCCCTGACCCACAGTTCATTAACCAGGTGGTCCCAGGGCCACCACTGCATTGCCCCTGTGTATGAATTCGGATGTTCAGAATTTTCTGTGAAGCCCAGATACTACTTATCAATCATGTTCAATATTGAGTTACTTGCAGAATGTAGTCATTATCTTTAGTGTTTAATAACTGTGCCACAAAGATAATATAATAAAATCTGAGAAATTCAATTTAGAGAGGCTTTCAACTCAAGCTTTGTGTGTATGTGGTTTTAATCTTTCATAATCCTACACCCAGGGCTAAGAAAAATCTTGATTTCTTGTAGTCTTTTATTTTGTTTTGTTTTTCTCTGTAATGTCCTGATCATGTTCGGTGGCACCACAGTGTGGGGGGCTGGAGACAGGTGGTGCAGGGGACTGAGGATGCTCTGAGCTTCAGGAATGGGGGTTGGTGGCAGAAGGGGAGTGTTATGAGACTGGATTCTGCTCTTGATGCAAAAGAACAGTGTGCCCCTGTCTTATGGATGATTTTACTGATTTCCCCAAGCCCATGCAGCTTCAGGGGCTTTCTAGATGGAATTTAACCTTAAAACACATAGATGGCTTTTAGCATGGAAGAGTTTCCTTGGGGAGAAGGTTGACGATAAAAGAAAGATTTTTTTCTTTTTCTTTTTCTATTTTTCTATTTAGGAACATGCTAAGATTGAGTTGAGTCATTCTGTCTTCTTTGAAGAAACATCACTACAAATAGCCTTTGAATCTGTGAGTGAAAGCTCTGATTTCCCAGGGGCAGATTCCCCTGGAGAAATAAAGCAGTTAGACTGTTTTGAGTTCTTCCTGTAAGGAATATAGACCATAATGCTGACCCTGTTTTGTATCCTGAGTGGCTGTGCACAGGAAGTCTATGGCAAGGTTCATAAAACACTTAGAGCTTTTTCAGAGAAAGGAGCCATAGAAATGTCAGGCAGTACAGTGTGGTAGGAAACCCCCCACAGTCTGCAGGCTCCCATTTCACTCCAGGCCATAACGGGAGAGGATCAGTAACATGTTCTCCTCCTGTCTCTCTCTTACTCTGTTCTCATGGAATAACCAAACAGTTCACCCGAGTCTAACCCAACACGTGAATACTTTCAACAGTCGATCCCAATAGTCTCCATCTTGCATCATTCAAGGAGTAAGATAACTTCCCTCCCAAAATGTTACAATTTTTCTTTTTCCCTTTTCTAAACTACTTTATAAATAATAAGTTTACTTGTCCTCTTAAGGAATCGGAATTAACAAGGGTATCATTGAACAACATAAACCAAAATCAGATACGCAGAAGGCATTTGCTTTTCCATCTACATGATCAAATTTCTCTTTCAGGTTTGCTTATGCTGGGGCTGGGGAGAGGAGACTTGCTGGAGGTGGCCATGAGGAAAAGGGCTAAGACATGTTCTCAAAAGTGTTCTTTGGAAAGCTGGGTTTGAGTTTCATGGAGACTACCTTTTTTAACTATCCTGATATTTTCTTAGATGTATCCTAGTCTCCGTCAACTCACGAGGAAAGTTTGCAGAGTTAGAGTGCAAAGTAGTATATCACACCAATCAAGACACAAATGGTGAAGCACAGACATGTTAAAAACTTTATTTGCAATGTAGAGAAATTATCCCTTTTCACTTGAGTTTATTCAGCTTCTTAATTGATTTTTAACAAAAGTGAACCAGTCAACTGCTGACATCAACTGGTCATTTGTGTGATGTAGGCACAGGCCTAGAGTACTGAGGTTTAACTTATCAGTGATAAATGGCTATAGTCAAACTTTAAAAAAAAAATATTTATTTATTTATTTATGCATACAAGAACTGGGGTATAAGCCAGAAGTGCAGGGGAGGTGAGACAGAGACAGAGTTGTGGAGCAGAACATGCAGATCTACTGAAACACACTGCTGAGGGGAGTAGCAGGCGAGACAGGGGAGGTCTGCTGTGCCATGTGCGTAGCTCCCTGGCCTGCTAGGGATCGAACTTGTGCTGCAGTGGCTGCGGATAGCTTGATAGTGCTGTGTCTTTAACCCCTGCACCACCAAGAAGGCCCCTAAAGTCAAACTTTAGGAAGAGAGCTCTAACGATGGAGCTGCAGTAACATCTCCTGAATTAATGAAATGAAATTATAATCCTTACCCCTTGAGGTCTGGTCTGATTTCATATTAAGTGGTATTTTTCAATCCGTGTTGAAAGCACATGAAAAGATGTTGACTTATTTGGGTTCAGGGCAGATCATGAAGGAGGTGATGAAGGTGAACTTTCTGGAGGTAATTGGTACATTAGAGATGATGATTCTAGATAGTGTCTTAAGTTCTTTTTGGAAAATATTACTTCCCAGGGACTTTAGCTGTGTGAAGGGAAAATATCTATAGGTATATTTAGAAAAATTCTTCTGTCTTGTTTTGAGTATACTGGATTTGCCTGAGAGACATTTTTTGGACTTCTTTCTGAGAACGACTTGGTATGTTTGCTTGGACTTGAAAGGTTTGTAGTGTGAGGAAGCCTGAAACTGTTTGGGAAACTTAGGTTTGCCTAAGACTGCTCTGGTTGGGACTTTAATTTGTGGCGACTTCTTTGACTCTCCATCATTCATCTTCATAACCCCTGCATGTAGCCTGATATTGATCACAAGGTAGGTGTCCAATTAATTTTTAGAGTTTGGTTGTTGGCTAGCCTAAAGCACTTGAGTTTATTCAGCTCTATTTGCTGCTAGGATCTAGGACTCTGGGGGAAAAAAAGATTTAGGGATTTGAAGGCTTTGCGTATTGTCTTTTTATTTTGCTGTATTGTTTGTTTGTTTGTTTTTTATGGTCTGGGAAATTTGCCCTCAGATCAGAGAACGAGGGAACAAGTGACTAGCATCTGTGCTGCTAACTGAAATCTGTTTTCTTAGATTCTGTGCTAAAGAACCATCCTTGTAGTTGACATCCTTATTAAAAAGTTCTGATCACTTCATACCAGATGCAAGAAAAACAGTTCAAAGATAGGAGTAGCAGTCTGCACCTTCCCTGTTGTAAGCACTGTGCTGGTTGGTGGGAATGGGAGCAGTGTCAGATGAGGACATGGTGGACAAATATTTTTTGGTTTCATTGTATTATAGGCAAATTCATAGAGTTGGAAAGTAGAATAGAAGTTCCCCAGGGCTAGGAGGAGGGGTAATAGGAAGTTTTTATTTAATGGGTACAGAGTTTCAGTCTGGGGTGATGAAAACATTCTGGAGATGGAGAGTGGTGATGGCTGCAGTATAGAATGTCCTTAAATGCAGTTGACTTGTATACCTAAAAATTGCTAACATGGTAAATTTCATGTTATGCGTATATTACTACACAAAGTTATGTTCTATAATGTTATCAGCCACACTTATAAAAACACTTAAGGCAAGAAGAAAGTGGTCATAGTAAATAGTCTTGGGAAAGTAGACGAGACCTCCCATGTCACCGAATGGTTTTGAGAACACAGAAGCTTCAGGGAGGAGCAGCCTTTCCATTATGATCCGTGAGCTGTTTCGCTAATGTTCAGAGTGATTCTGGCAAGGGTGGAAAGCTGGACCAGTATCTGGGTAACTCTTTCACAGTTGATTGGGTAATGAGAAGAGCTGTTCTCAGAGAAATGAGAACATGTGTATTGGAAGGCTGCCTTTGCTTAATGTTCCACACCATCCAAGAGGCCAGATGGCATTTTATGTGGTTTTCACAACTGTGGTTTTGGATTGATTACTAAACCTGTTTGTGTTTCTAAACCAGCTCCCTGCCTCCTGCCTGCCTTGCAGCTTAACCCACATTCCCAGAGCTGGGTTTGAACAGTCACATTGTTTCTCTTCTTTTTCTATTATTATTGCATCAGTGCCAGCCTCTACTACCTCTATACCTATTTGCCTGCCCAGGGTCTAGCTGATAAAATAAAATCTTTTTCCAACAGTTCTGATCAATGAAGGGCTTTGACTTGGTGTTTACATGCATCTGGAATTTGTATTCAAGTTTGGATCACCTGCTTGATGGATTATGGAGGACAAGTTCTGCTCCCATGTTTACTATCCTTGAATGACCGTCCATCATCAGTGTTTTCATAGGAAAGGCAAATTAACTTTATGTATAATCTAAGAAAAACATAATAAATGTAGGAAAAAAATGTGCAAAACATTTTATAGTTTCCAGAAGACTTTTCCCATAAATAATCTCTTTCAAGCTTTATAGCAGTTCTGAGAATAAGTTGGTTGAGCACGCAGCTCCATTGAGGGAGTGAGGCACGAAGTTCAGTGCTCTGCCCAAGGTTGCCCGGTTAACACTGGTTAGAGCTTGATCTGCAGATTATATCTTCTGGGTCCACATCCAGAATTCTTGACACCAACCCACTGTACCTACTGAAAAAGAAAATCCAATTTAGCTTAAAAATTTCACCATTATCTACATCTTGAGGTACTTCCCTGGACCTTGTTCTTTCGTAAATAAGTCATGGTGACCATTTGGTTTGCATAGTCCTCTTTCAGACTCCTTAGCGACTCTTGGGACAAGGGTCTGCACCTGACCTGTTCTAATAGTTGGTAACATAAGTCAGAGATTAAACAGTTTGTGAGAAGAGAGCCTGAGAAAGGGAACAGGGCTCCTCCTGTCCCATCAGAGAAGCTGGAGGAGACCAGACGTTGCAAAATCCACTTCTGTGGGGCCTCCCTGGTGGCACAGCAGTTGAGCGCTGGGTTGTAGAGCTGCCCGCGGCCTCTGCAGCGCTGGATCGATCCCCGGCCGCTGGCAAGGGTCCCACATGGCGCAGCAGACCTCTCCTGCGGCCCGCTGTTCCCCTCAGCAGTGTATTTCGTCACTCTGCCTGTTCTGCTCCCTGCTCTGGCTCTGGTGAATTCTCTCACCCTCCCGCACCTCTGGCTTGTACCCAGTGCTTGTATAAATAAATAAATAAATAAATCGTTAAAAAAAAAAAACCCATTTCTGTGCAGCTGAAAACATGATGATGTCCCAATGCCCAGCTGAAGTTATGGTGTGGTTCGAGGAGCCAGTTCATCTTCATCTTTCTATTTCTGGTACTTTGGCCAATGATTGATATAACAGGAAGTTAACACTCAACTGTTTGTTGAGTGGAACATCTAATGATAGCAGTTTTTTCTTGTGGGGAACTACACTGTATTGATTTCCTCAAAAATATCATTTTATTAAGATTTCAGACATAGGCTTTTTATTACTACTTCATAGCTCCTACTTTAAAGAAAGATTTTCTGTGTCGTTAGTTCAAATTCCCCTTAAAACACAACTATCTTCCTTTCATCAATAGAGGCACAAATGGATTAGAATCTCACTGAAATGACATTGAACTATGATGACTCTATGGGGGTTCTCTGCTCTAGGTTATTTGGACACTCCTTCTCCCTCCTTCCTGTAGTGTGCAAAGGTGAGGTGGGGGTGCCTGGCCCTGGTGCCCTGGGTTATTGCAGTGATATAGCTTGGAACTGAGTTTGAGCAGGGGTCATCCTGTTTCCTGTTGAAATTGATTTTCTGTCCAACTTTCATTTCCTATTGTACATTCCTTTGGGGTCAGAACAGCTTTGTCAGACAAAAGCAGGGCTTTCTCCTTTGGAGATATTCCTGGATTCTCGTCAGCTGTGTGTTTATGTAAATGGACAGCCAGACAGTGCAATAAAGTGGCTGCCCAGCCAGACTGCTGTCCTGGCTATTGTGCTGGTTGGACTCTGGGGATTGGCCTCAGTAGGGTTCTAGGAGTTGGCTGGAGTCCTGGGTATACTGTCATTTGCCCTGTATCATAATTTGTAGGTGCCTCTTCATGTGTCAGTTTTGCCTTATTCACCACAGGCTGCAAGGTAGAGCTCTTCAGAAGACATGAACTGTTATATTGCTGTTAGCATTTCAAAATGTTGATTGCTTTGAATCATGAATCTGATTCAAAGCTTAACTGCCTGTTGGTGAACCACAAAGCTGAATCAGATTTCAAAAAAACTGGTCAAACCCTACACCTTCCAGTGCCAGATTACTTACCAATTAGGTTAAGATTGCAGCTTTTGATTATACTTTTATTGAGATTGAGATGTGTGAAAATAGAACCCTTCAGCACTTAAGACGCTGGATAGAATCAACTGAATCGTTTTACTTTCTTTACCTTCAGCATCCACTTTTGTTTAGTTGCTCTATCCCATTTCCATGGGCTCTGTAAATGTTCTAGGATGTTCTGATCCAGTGAAATGGCAATGTCAATTAACTCTGCCATTTTATTAAAAAACTTTAGAAAAATGAGAAATTGTGTTTGAGCTGTTTTTGTGACTTATGCCAGTGTATGTTCAGGCAATCATTTTCTGGCATATTTTTGTATTTATGCCTTAGATCCTGCATCAATCCATTTGCTATTTCTGACCAAGGCCCTGTTTATTGATGTGTAATCATCACAACAGGATGATATTTGTCAGCATGTTATAATCAGTAAAACGTAGTCAGAAAATGTAATATAAATTTACCTTAATGCCAAAAAGGATGCCCTCTTTGGGTCTAAATAATCTCTTCTTGGAAAGAAAGCTGGTGATGTGGTACAGGTATTGAAAAGCTCATTTTGGAATTATATCTAAAACGTAATGGTAGGTAGTATTACACAAACATGTCCAAATGAATTGAGTCAGTGAAAGCATCCAGTTTTATTCAGCCATAAAGTGGATGTTCTGTCGTTTGGAGATAGGATTGAAGGAAGATGGCTCCATAAATTCAGCAACAAGGAAGCTACTTCCTATCCCTTTTATGTATCATAGCAGAAATAAGAAACATTGAGAATTTTTCCAGTACATCAGGGGATTGTGGTGGTTTCTTCCAGAACATGAGGAGTACTTGGTGGCAGGGATAGGGAATGGCTATCTATCTGGTGATTAAGAAAAATGGAATACAGTGAGAGGTTTGAGTTCTGTTCTCAGTTCTGCTTCTAATTTCTTCAGTGAACTTGAGCAAGTTTCTCTACCTTGCTGGATCTGAAATTGTCAGAATAAATGTTCTTGGAGATCCTTTTTTAGTTCTGACATTGAACTCAATACATCAGTTTACTTGATTTATTTATGCAATCTTAGCTGCATTAATTTGGATTAGTTAATTGCATCTAGATAATTATTGCTTTCACACCTGAAGAATGTCTAACCATGGTGATTTCTTATGTTGACAAAAAGTGAAGTGAAGGAAATGTGGATCCTCAAAAAAGTCAAAGGTAAAAGTGCTGATAAAATATATAAAGGAACCAAATCCTTCTGTCCCCTTCAGCAAATCCTGAATTTTCAGAATTATTCCTGGCTCTTGGC
Organism: Talpa europaea; assembly: GCF_964194135.1. Taxonomy (NCBI): domain Eukaryota; kingdom Metazoa; phylum Chordata; class Mammalia; order Eulipotyphla; family Talpidae; genus Talpa; species Talpa europaea. The sequence continues at coordinate 64,259,616 of NC_140082.1, read as the reverse complement.
CTTGAAATGACATTCCACTAGGCAGCATGTAGTATGTTAAGGAGGGGAGGAAGAAGGCGGCTGTGAAGGCGGCTGTGTAAGTGCAGGCTTTACCACACAGCAGATGTGATAGTTCTCAAATTAATGACTCTGTCAGAGTTTCCCAAATCCAGCATCTCCTTACTTCAAATGAGGGTCCCTGGGGAAGTTCATGGGAGATGGGTCACTTTACACTAGACAAAAGTCAAAAAGTATTCCCTTTCCTGAGTACTCAGGGGCAAGATTTGCACTATGATTGGGAGAAAAGTAAAACACTGATAACAAATAAGCCTGACAGGATTTCAGATGGATTTTAGGCTCATGCTTTCATGACAGCAGAGAGAAAATATTTGATAAGGTCCCTGTGGGTATGGCTCGCAACATGGAATCTCATTGATACCCTGATACATTTGTCCTCTTCTCTGATCAATCCAGGTACTAAGTTTGATCAGAAAAAAAGGCCTGGTAGTTCATGGCAAAACTGATGGGAAGCCAGGAGAATATTTTTATTCATGAAGATACATCTAGCTCATGATACAGAATGGAGGTGGTATCATTTTTGATTCTGTTCTTGAATCTACAGAAATACTTGCCTTCTCTGAGTCAGGAAAATTTATCCTTTCTCATTTTAACTCTTTCGTTCTTTGGTTGTGGATATCCCTTCCCTACTGCTTTCTCTGGGAACTTGCTTCATCAGCTTGCTGACAAACCCAAGTTGAAGTACAAATCAAGCAACTTCTTATCCTTCAGTCCACTTATTGTTGTCCTAGTTCTCCATCCACTATCCAAATTTTGAAAGAAAAATCTAAACTTGCCACATATACTACCTTATAAACTCAATTCTTGGGCCTCCGCTGGTGCTGCAGCGGTTGAGCGCTGGGCAGCAAAGCTGGCCACAGCCTCTGCACTACCAGTTCGATCCCCGGCCGCTGGCGAGGGTCCCACATGGCGCTACAGACCTCTCCTGCCACACCCGCTACTCCCCTCAGCAGTGTATTTCGTCAGTCTGCCTGTTCTGTTCCCTGCTCTGGCTCTGGTGAATTCTCTCACCCTCCCGTGCTTCTGACTGTACCCAGTGCTTGTATAAATAAATAGATAAGTCTTTAAAAAAAAATAAACAACTTAATTCTTTTTTTTTTAATAGAGGCATGTTTTATTTATTTATTTATTATATTTGTTTGTTTGTTTTGTTTATACACGCACTGGGTACAGTCAGAAACGCGGGAGGGTGAGAGAATTCACCAGAGCCAGAGTGGGGAGCAGAGCAGGCAGAAGGACCGAAGTACACTGCTGAGGGGAGCAGCGGGCGGCAGGAGAGGTCTGCGCACCATGTGGGATCCTCCTCCGGTGGCCGGGGAGCAGCCGGGGATCAAACCGGCGCCGCAGAGGCTGCGGGCAGCTTCGCAACCCAGCGCTTAACCGCTGCGCCACCGGGGAGGCCCAACAACTTAATTCTTAATCTTTTGCAATTGATCATGTATTTCCTCACACTGTCCTTAAATTTCTCTGTCAAGTATGATTGACAATTTTCTGGCTACCAATACTAATTAATACATCCCAAGATATTTTGTAAAGCCTCATTGTTTTTTATTTTTATTTTTTAAAGATTTATTCATTTATGCATACAATAACTGGGGTAAAGGCCAGAGGTGTGTGGGGGGGAGAGGATTCATCAGAGACAGGATGGAGAGCAGAACAGGCTGATTGACTGAAATACACTGCTGAGGGGAGCAGAGGATGAGACAGGAGAGGTCTGCTATGCCATGTGGGTCAGCTCCCTGGCTGGGGATTGAACTCCTGCTGCAGTGGCTGCCAATAACTTGATAATGCTGAGACTTAACCCCTTGCACCACCAGAGAACCCCTGTTTTTTTTTTTTATTATTATCTTTAAAGAGCTTCTGATGCTATTGACTAGATTTCTATTCTGGAAAATATTTTCCTTCTTTGACTTTTCTCATAGGGTTATGGTGTGTTTTTGTTTTGTTTTGTTTTTTGTTTGTTTGCTTTTTGTAATTGAGGCAACATTAGAATAATACGCCATCAGGTATCTCCATAGTAGTGCACGCACCACCAAATCACCTTTATGTTCTTTTTATTTATTTATTTTAAATAATAAATTTTATTTTTATATTCCCCATACAATTGCAGCCCCCCCATTCTGACCCCAATCCCTCCCCTCCCGCCCCCGCCCCCCTAAAAGTGTCTCTGGTTCATAGTTTTTTGTTGATTTTGATTTTCACTTTCTTATATTCATTTTCCTGGTCCCTTATTTAAGTTTTCTAGATTCCTGCTATGAGTGAGACCATCCGGTATTTTTCTTTTTCTTTTTGGCTTATTTCGCTGAGCATGATCCCTTCCAGCGCCATCCATGTTGCTGCAAATTGCATGTGTTTATCTTTTTTGAATGCTGAGTAATATTCCATGGTATATATGTACCACATCTTCTTGATCCAGTCATCTATTTTTGGGCATTTGGGTTGTTTCCAAAGCTTAGCTATTGTAAACAGTGCTGCTATAAACATAGGGGTGCAGGTGTTCTTTGGAATTGATGTTTCTGTGTCCTTTGGGTAAATACCTAGGAGTGGAATTGCTGGATCTTATGGAAGCTCTATGTTTAGTAGGTCCAGAAATCTCCACACAGCTCTCCATAGTGGTTGGACCAGTTTGCACTCCCACCAACAGTGCAGAAGAGTTCCTTTTTCTCCACACCCTCGCCAACATTTGTTGTTGCTAGTTTTTTTAATATGTGCCATTCTCACTGGTGTAAGATGGTATCTCATGGTAGTTTTGATTTGCATTTCCCTGATGACAAGTGATGTTGAACATTTTTTCATATGCCTGTTGGCCATTTGCATTTCCTCTTCAGAGAAGTTTCTTTTCAGCTCTTCTGCCCATTTTTTGACTGGATTATTTTCTTTGTTGTTGTTGAGTCTTATCAGCTCTTTGCAGGTTTTTGTGATCAGTCCTTTATCATTAGTGTTGGGTGCAAAAATGTTCTCCCAGTTGGTGGGGTTTCTCTTTGTTTTTGTTATTGTCTCTTTTGCTGTGCAGAAGCTCTTTAATTTGATGTAGTCCCAGCTGTTTATCTTTGTCTTCACTATCACTGCTTTGGGTGATGTGTCTGTAAAGATGTCTTTGATGTGCAAATCACGTAGTGTTTCGCCTATATTTCCTTCTATATATTTTATGGTTTCAGGTCTTATGTCTAGTTCTTTAATCCATTTTGAGTTGATTTTTGTGTATGGTGTGAGGTAGTGGTCAAGCTTCATTCTTTTGCATGTAGCTACCCAGTTTTCCCAGCACCATTTATTGAACAAACTTTCTTTGCTCCAGTGCATAGTCTTTGCTCCTTTGTCAAAGATTAGTTGACCATAAATCTGTGGGTTTATTTCTGGATTTTCTACTCGATTCCATTGGTCTGTATGTCTGTTCTTGTTCCAATATCATGCAGTTTTGATGATTATGGCTTTGTAGTATAGTTTGAAGTCTGGGAGTGTGATGCCTCCATTCCCTTCTTTTTTTTTCAGGAGAGCTTTGGCTATTCGGGTTTTTTGTGATTCCATATGAATTTCATCAATAATTGTTCTATTTCTTTGAAGAATGACATTGAAATTTTGATTGGAATAGCATTGAATCTGTATATTGCTTTTGGAAGGATGGCCATTTTAATAATGTTTGTTCTTCCAATCCATGGGCAGGGGATGTCTTTCCATTTCTTTGTGTCTTCTTCTATTTCTTTTAACAGTGTTCTTTGTATAGGTCCTTTACTTCTTTTGTTAGATTTATTCCCAAATATTTGATTTTTTTTGTTTCAATAAAAAAAGGGATGGGTTTTTTGATTTCTTCTTCTTCAGATTTATTGTTTGTGTATAGGAAGGCTACTGACTTTTCAGTGTTGATTTTGTATCCTGCCACTTTACTGAACTGATTGATGAGTTGAATTAGTTTTTCTGTGGAGTTTTTGGGGTTCTCTATGTATATTATCATATCATCTGCAAATAGTGATAGTTTGACTTCTTCTTTTCTTATTTGGATTCCTTGGATGTCTTTCTCTTGTCTTATTGCTCTGGCTAGGACTTCCAGTATTATATTGAAAAGCAGTGGTGAGAGTGGACATCCTTGTCTTGTTCCAGATCTTAATGGAATTGCTTTCAGCTTTTCACCATTGAGAATGATACTGGCTGTTGGCTTTTCATAGATGGCCTTTATGATGTTGAGGTATGTTCCTTGTATCCCAAGAATTTCAAGGGCTTTTATCATGAATGGGTGTTGCACTTTGTTGAAAGCTTTCTCAGCATCTATTGATATTATCATATGGTTTTTATATTTCTTTTTGTTGATGTGTTGGATAACGTTGATTGATTTTCGGATGTTAAACCATCCTTGTGTCCCTGGAATGAATCCTACTTGGTCGTGGTGAATTATCTTATGGATACATTGTTGGATTCTGATAGCTAAAATTTTATTGAGGATTTTTGCATCAGTGTTCATTAGGGAGATTGGCCTGTAGTTTTCCTTTTTTGTGTTGTCCTTGTTCGGTTTTGGTATTAGTGTAATGTTGGCTTCATAGAACGTGTTTGGTATTGTCCCTTCCTTCTCAATTTTTTGGAAGAGTTTGTGAAGGATAGGCACTAATTCGTCTCTGAATGTTTGGTAGAATTCATTTGTAAATCCATCAGGTCCTGGGCTTTTGTTTTTGGGGAGGTTTTTTATTACCATTTCAATTTCGCTGCTTGTAATTGGTCTGTTTAGGTGTTCTATTTCTTCTTTATCTAGCTTTGGGTGATTGTAGAGTTGTAGGAATTTGTCCATGTCCTCTAGATAGTTAAACTTGTTTCCATATAACTGTTCATAGTAGTTACTGATTATTCTTTTGATTTCTGCTGTGTCCGTTGTGATTTCTCCTCTTTCATTGATGATCCTGTTTATTTGTGCTTTCTCCCTTTTTTCCTTTTGTGAGCCTGGCTAGGGGTTTGTCTATTTTATTGATTTTTTCAAAGAACCAGCTCTGGGTTTCATTGATCTTTTGGATTGTTTTTTTAGTTTCAATTTCATTCATTTCTGCTTTGGTTTTTATTATTTCTTTTCTTCTACTGGTTTTGGGGTTTTTTTTGTTGTTCTTTTTCTAGATCTTTGAGCTTCAAGATTAGGTTGTTTCCTTGAGTTCTTTCTTGTTTCTTGATGTGAACTTCTATTGCTATATATTTTCCTCTTATTACTGCTTTTGCTGAATCCCATACATTTAGGATATTGGTGTCCTCCTTGTCATTCAATTCAAAGAATTTTTCAATTTCTTCTTTGATCTCCTCATTAGTCCAGTGGTCTTCCAGTAGTGTTCACCTTTATGTTCTTAACACTTCCTCAACTCCTCTTCTGGATGATTTAGTTTAGCTTTCAGGGTTAACTTTCATTTTTAAAATATTTTAATTTATTTTTAATTGAGGTAATGTTGGGGTACCCCCATCAGGTATTACCACCATACTGCACTTACCACCAGTTAACTTATATTCCACCACCATAGGCCATTGTTCTTCCTTCCCTCTTTGTTCTTACCCCTCCAGCCCCTCCCCCACTTGGTGCTTCAATTCTGTATCAACTGTGAAGGGTTATTTTTTAATCATGTCTTTATCTGACTCTTAGTTTAGTTACTTTATATTTCATGTATTAGTGACACGATATGGTATTTATCTTTCTTCTTCTGACTTATTTCATGTAACATTATCCCTTCAAGCTCCATCCATGTTGCTGCAGATAGCATATGTTTATCTTTTTGATCACGAGGTAGTACTCCATTGTGTAGATATACCATGTTTTCTTTTTTAAAATTAAATTAATTTTTTAAAAAGATTTATTTATTTATTTATACAAGCACTGGGTACAGTCAGAAGCATGGGAGGGTGAGAAAATTCACCAGAGCCAGAGCGGAGAGCAGAACCAGGCAAAAGGACTGAAGTACACTGCTGAGGGGAGCAGTGGGCAAGACAGGAGAGGTCTGTCGCACCATGTGGGACCCTTGCCTGTGGCGGTGGATCAAACCGGCGCTGCAGAGGCTGCGGCAAGCTTCGCAGCCCAGCGCTCAACCGCTGTGCCATTGGGGGGGGCCCTCTTTTTTTTTTTTTAAAGATTTCTTTTATTTATTTTATGCAAGAATCGGGGTACAGGCCAGATACACAGGAGGGTGAGCGGATTCACCAGAGACAGAATGGGGAGCAGAACAGGCAGACTGACGAAATACACTGCTGAGGGGAGCAGCGGGCGCGATAGGAGAGGTCTGCCATGCCATGTGGGACCCTCGCCAGCTGGCCGGGATTGAACAGGCGCTCAGAGGCTGCGGACAGCTTCGCAGCTTGGCGCTCAACTGCTTGCGCCACCAGGGGAGGCCCTGACCCTATACCATGTTTTCTTGATCCACTCATCTGTTCTTGAGCATTTAGGTTGTTTCCATAATTTAGCTACAATAAATAGTGCTGCAATAAACATTGGAGTGCAGTTTTTCTTTCAAATTAGTATTTTTGCATTTTTTGGATAGATGTCTGCAAGTGCGATTACTGGGTCAAATGGCAGGTCTGTGTTTAATATTTGGAGATACCTCCATATTGCTTTCCACAAGGACTGGACCAGTTTGTATTCCCACCAGCAGGGCAGTAGGGTTACCTTTTCTTTACATCCTTGCCAGCACTTGTTGTTTCTGGTCTTTTTGATATGGGCTATTCTCACAGCTGTAAGATGGTATCTCATTGTGGTCTTGATTTGCATCCTCTAAAAATAAGTGATTGTAAACATTACTATGTGCCTGTTTGCCAATATTTTCTCCCATTCAGTTGGGTGTCTTTTCATTTAAATTATGGTTTCTTTCACTGTACTGAAGCTTTTTTAGTTTGATGTAATGCCAGTTGTTTATTTTTTCTGTTGTTTTCCTTGCTATTGGGTATGCATCCCTAAAGGCAGCACTAAAACTTATGTTATGAGCAAGTCTTACTCATAGCAGGAATTTAGAAAACCTAAATAAGGGACCAGGAAAAAGACTAATTATAATAAAGTAAAAATCAAAATCAACAAGCAACTATAAACCAGAGACACACTACATTGGGACAGTGGGGGGGAGGAGAGAGTAGGATCAAAATGGGGGTGGGTGGGAATTATATGGGGACTATAACCAAGATGAAAATGAATACATTGTGCAAAAAATGAAAAATGATATAAAAATATATAAAATAAATATAGTAATAATTAAAACTTATGTTATGAAATGTTTTCTTCTATGTATTTTATGGTTTCAGGTTTTACAGACAAGTCTTTAATCCATTTTGAGTTGATTTTTATGTATGGCGTGATATAGCGGTCTAGTTTGTTCTTTTGGATACAGCTGTCCAGTTTTCCCAACACTATTTATTGAAAAGCCTTTCCTTGATCCAGCATATGTTTTTAGCTCCTTTGTCATAATTAACTGTTTCTATAGTGTGGCATTATTTCTAAGCTCTCTATTCCATTTATTGGTCTGTGTGTCTGTTTTTGTTCTAGTACCAGACTGTTTTAATTACTATGGCTTTAGGGCCTCCCTGGTGGCGGAAGGGGTTAAGCACAGCACTGCGAAGCTATCTGCAGCCTCGGCAGTATGAGTTCCATCCCCAGCTGGCCAGGGAGCTACCCACATGGTGTAGCAGACCTCTCCTATCTCACCCGCTGCTCCCCTCAGTAGTGTATTTCAGTCAGTCTGCCTGTTCTGTTCCCCCCTCTGTCTCTGGTGAATCCTCTCAGCCCCCACCCTCCCCCACACCTCTATTCTGTATCCCAGTGCTTGTATACATAAATAAATAAATATTTTAAAAATTATTATGGTTTTATAATATAACTTGAGTGTGGAAATGTGATACTACTATTCTCTCTCTCTCTCTCTCTCTCTCTCTCTCTCTCTCCCCTCCAAGATTGCTTTTGCTGTTCAGGATCTTTGGTGATCCCATATGACTTTCAGTAGTATTTGCTCCAGTTCATTGAAAAATGACATTGTTATTTTTATTGGGATTACATTGAATCTGTATATTGCTTTAGGTATGATAGACATTTTGACAATACATGAGAAGAAAAATATTTTTTCTATTTCTTTGTGTCTTCACTTTCAACAATATCTTATAGTTTTCTTGTATAAATCTTTTACCTCTTTTGTTAGGTTTACTCCTAGTTATTTAATTTTTTTTTTTTGGTATAACTGTAACTGGGATCACTTTCTTTTCTTCTTCCTACTCTATTTCATTTTTTGTATATAGGAAGACAACTCATTTTGGTGTGTTGATTTTATACTCTGATAAACTGATTGTTCCGATAATTTTTTCCATGGAATCTTTTTTTTAAAGATCTATTTATTTATTTATTTATTTATTTATTTATTTATTTATTTATACAAGAACTAGGGTACAGGCCAGATGCATGGGAGGGTGAGAGTATTCACCAGAGACAGAGCTGGGAACAGAACAGGCAGACTGAGGAAATACACTGCTGAGGGGAGCAGTGTGCGGGCGCTACAGAAGATGTCTGCAGCGCCATGTGGGACCCTCGTCCGGTGGCCGGGGATAGAACCGGAGCTGCGGAGACTGCAGACAGTTTCACAGCATGGCGCTCAACCACCTGTGCCACCAGGGGGGCCCTCCATGGGATCTTAAGGGTTCTCTAAGAATATTATCATGTCATCTGAAAATGATTGTAGTTTTACTTCTTCTTTCCCAGTATGGATTCTTTTTCTGTCTATCTTTTTTATAATTGCTTTAGCTAGAACTTCTAATACTATGTTGTATAGCAGTGGTGAGAGTGGGCATCTTTGTCTTATACCAGATCTTAGTGGAATCACTTTCAGTTTTTCACCATTGAGAATGATATTAGCTGTAGGTTTTTAGTAAATGACTTTAAACCAACTTTGTGTGCCTGGTATGACTCTCACTTGGTCATGGTATTTGACCTTTTGATGCATTGTTGGATTTGATTTGCTAGCATTTTATTAAGGATTTTTGAGTCTGTTCATTAGGGACATTGGTATGTGATTTTCTTTTTTGTGTGTTGTCTTTGTTTGGTTTTAGTATTAAATTAATGTTGACTTCATAACTTTTTGGATGAGTTTGAGCAAGATAGGTTTAGTTCATCTTTGAAGGTTTGGGAAAATTCATTTGTGAAGCCATATGATCCTGGACTCTTTTTTTTTTTTTTTTTTGGAGAATTTTTATTACTGTTTCAATTTCTTTGGTTGTGATTGGTTTGTGCAGGGTTTTTATTTCTTCCCTATTCAGTCTCAGATAATTTTTCCATTTCTCCTAGGTTACTGATTTTTTTTACCATATATAGTCACTATAGTCTCTATCTTCTGAGTTTCTAGAGCATATATTGTGATTTCTCCTTTTTTTTTTTGATTCTATTTATTTGAGATTTCGCCCTTATTTTCTTGGTGAGTCTTGCTAGAGTTTGGTCTATTTTGTTAACTTTTTCAAAGAGCCAGCTTTTGGTCTCATTGATCTTTTGGACTGTGTTTTAAATTTCTATTTCATTTACTTCTGCTTTGATTTTTTTATTATTTCTGTTTTTCTATTGACTTTTGTATTTGTTTTTTTTTCTAATTCCTCAAGTTTATAGAGAAGGTTGTTTATTCTAGTCCTTTCTTGTTTCTTGATGTGGGTCTTTTGCTGAGTCCCATAAGTTTTGCATAGTTGTGTGCTCATTCTCATTTTTCTTGAGGTGTTTTTTTAATTTATTTTTTGATTTCCTCATTAACCCAGTGGTATTTCAGTAGTGTGTTGTTCACTCTCCATGTATTAGAAGGTATCTCAGCTTTTTTGTGAAAATTTATTTCTTGCTTGATACCTTTAAGGTCTGAAAAGATGCTATGTATGACTTCAGTCTTCATGAATGTTGATATTTGCTTTTTTTTTTTCCCAGAATCTGGTCTATTCTGGAGAATATCCCAGGTGCACTTGAGAAAACTGTATTTTACTTTTGGAGGTGCAGTGCTTTTTATATGTCTATGACATCCATGAGGTCTAATTCTTTGTTAAACTCTTGTATCCTTGTTTATTTTCTGTCTAATTGATCTGTCCATTGGTGAGAGTGGGATATTGAAGTCTCCTACTACAAATTGTTTTTTCTAATGTTTGTTTTCATAGTTGATAGTCGTTGCCTAAAATATTGTGGTGCTCCTTCAATGTCACGAAGGACATTTTTATGTGAATGTCACGAAGACATTTTTATGTCTTCGTGATGCAGCATTCCCTTAATCATGATATAGTGTCCCTCCCTGTCTCTTGTTACCTTTTTTAACTGGGAATCTATTTTACCTGATATAAGTATGGCTGTCCCTGCCTTCACCTTATGATTGTTTTTACTTTGAGCCTGTGTTTGGAGTTTGTGTTTGGAGTTTAGGTGTGTCTCCTGGAGACAGAGAAGGTTGGATTCAGTTTCCTAATCCAGCTGGATATTCTGTGTCTTTTAATTGGTGAGTTCAATCCATTTATGTTTAAAGTGATTATTTTTTTAAAGATTTATTTATGTATGCATACAAGAAGTGGGGTGTAGGCCAGAAGTGTGGGGATTGGGTGAGAGGATTCACCAGAGACAGAGTGGGGAGCAGAACAGGTGGGTTGACTGACACTGCTACGGGGAGCAGCGAGTGAGACAGGAGAGTAACTTCATAGTGCTGAGACTTAACCCCTTGTGCCATGAGGGGGACCCCTAAAGTGATTATTACTATGTGATAGTCTGTTGCTATCATTTTCTTCTTTATTTTTTGTGCGTCACTTTATTTCCTTATTCATTTCTTTGTGTATGTTTATCTTTTCAGTTTCAATGTGTAACCTCCTTGCAATATTTCTTGGTTTAGTGTTTGCAAGCTCCTTGTGTTTCTCTATGTCTGAAAGGCCTTTATGCTCCTTGTATCTGAAGAAGAGTCTTGCAGGATAGAATATTCTTAGCGGACAATTCTTCTCTTTAATTATTTGGAACATGCTATTCCATCCACTCCTCTGTAATAATGTTTATTCAGTGAGGGCTGATGTTAATCTGATTGGGGTGCCTTTATAGGTTATCTGCTTCTTCCCCCTTACCAGATTCAATATTATTTCTCTGTCCTGAACTCTTAGAAATTTTACTAGGTATCCTGGGGTTCTTTTAGCTTTCTGGGTTTGTACATTTATTGCCTTGTCTAGGTTCAGGAAGTTTTCCTTCATTTTATTCCTTGAAATACATTTCCTGTTCCCTTTTCTCTTGCCTCCCCTTCTGGTATTCCCATCATTCTTATATTGCCTTTTCTCATGAAATCAGAGTTCTTAGGAATGTTTCATCATTTTGTTTACTTCATTTCCCTATTTCCTTTTCTCCTCAAGGGTTAGTTTTTAAGCTCGTATTTATATGACCTTAGTTTGATTTCTTGATATTCCATATACTAGTGACACCATCTGGTATTTATCTATCACCTTCTGACTCATTTCACTTAGGATTATCCCTTCAAGGCCCATCCATGTTGCTGCAAATGGCATGAGTTTATCTTATTTGATCACTGTGTAATATTCCATTGTGTATATATACCCCATATCTTCTCGATCCACTCATGTTTTGGGCACTTAGATTGTTTCCATAATTTGTGTTATGGTGAGTCTTAAATCAAGGAATGTTTATAAAGCACTTCAAAATTGCTTGCATGGACTTAATAAATATTAACTTCTGATGTTATTCTGGAAATCTATGCTTTCTACTTTTTATGCTATTTGCCTCTTTTTTATTGATTTTATTTATTTTTTCTGTCCTTTTTTAAAAAAACTTTGTTTTTTAAAGATTTATTTATTTATACAAGAACCGGGGTGCAGGCCAGATGTGCGGGAGGATGAGAGGATTCACCAGAGACAGAGCGGGGAACAGAACAGGTAGACTGACAAAATACACTGCTGAGGGGAGCAGTGGGTGAGACAGGAGAGGTCTGCTGTGCCATGTGGGATTCTCCCTGGCCGGCCAGGATTGAACCTGCACTGCAGAGACTGCAGACAGCTTCACAGTGTGGCGCTCAACTGCCTGAGCCACTAGGGAGGCCCTATTCTTTCTGTCCTTTAAATATAGACATTGCTCCATGTATGTTTCTGGCCTTAGCCCACATTTCCCAGAATTGATTTACTAATGCCCAGAATTGATTTACCAATAAACTCATAAGTTTAAACTTTAGAGCCTTTCACTGGGACAGGGACTGTCCCAGGTGTGTAGAACCCATGCAATGTGCTCACATGGCCATGCCTTTCTTGATTTTCATGGATGAGTTATTGACCTGCAAATGACAAAGATTACCCCTCTTCACCCTACTTTGCTCTCCTTTTTTCTTCCTATTCTGTCAGGTAGTGTTGAAGTAACTGTGGGTATTTTTGACATTCTGGTGAGCAAAATTGAATTGGAGATATATTTAGTTTCCATTTTGTGGGTTCCATTTATGTGGATTTCAGTCACTCTGACTTTAAATTATTGCCTAGGGCCCCTGTGAGAAATGGACCCCTTCTACTTAATTGCCAACTCTCCTAGGTCCCCAGATTGCATCATGGTGTTAATATGTTGTCTTGTGACCAGCACCAGAGTTTGAACATAGTTGATGTGAAAGGCAAGGAATCTCAAGATAGATTGTGGAAACTTTTCTAAGCTATCAATTAAAAAGCCCTACCCTGCTAGCAGAAGAACTGGATTATGTTTCCATATTCTTTATAAAAATTATATCATAAAATTGTCATGTAAATATAAAATCAAAGCATACTGACAAAATATATAGGAAGACCAATGTACAAATGACAAAATAAAAACAGTTAAGTTAGAGTACATTAAAACAGTTTTGTCATTTGCTTCAAATAATACCTTCAAGAAAGCAGATAAGGAGCCCACAGAATGGGAGCAAGTTTTGTGAATATCTTATTAGAAACACACCCATAATATAAAAAGACCTTTTATAACTCAGTAATTTAAAGACAATGTAATATAAAAAATGAATAAAGGATTTGAATAGAAGTTTCTCTAAGGATGATAAATAAATGACCAAAAGTGACATGAAAGATAGTTAACATTATTAACCATCAGGGAAAGGCAAATCAAAAACTGTAGGATGCCATTCATACCCATTTGGATGACTAGAATGAAAAAGACAGAAAATATGAAGCGATGAAGTGTTGGTAGTATCTGGAGAAATTGAATCGTCATAGGCTGTTCGTGGGAATGTAAAATGGTGCAACCACTGTGGAAAACAGCATGACAGAACCTCAAAATTTAAGCTGTGTTATCCTACAACTCCAGAATTTCACATCTTGGCATATTGCCAAATATGAAAAATGTATGGAAAAATAAATCCACACAAAAACTTGTATATGAATGTTTATAGCAGATTTTTTTATCCTCAATATGTAAAAAGTTGAACAACCCAAATGTTCTTCAGTTGATGATTGGTTAGACAAATTTGGTGCATGCATACAATGGAATATCATTTGACAATAAAAAGCAATAAAGTTCTGATAATGCTACACATGGGTAAACTTCAAACAAAAACTGTGTGGTAAGTGAAAGAAATCAGATACAAAAGACCATACATTGCTTGATACAAATTTTATGACATGTCCAGAATCAGCTCATCTGTTTTGACAGCAGGTAGATTAGAGGCTACCAGGGGCTGAGGTGGGGAGGGACAACTAAATTGTTTGGGGTTTCTTTTAGGGCAGTTGAAAATGTTCTAAAATTGTTGAGGTTTGCACAATCCTGTAAATATACTTACAAAAACATAGAATTGTACACTAAATGGTGAATTGTATAGTATATGAATAATATCTCAGTAAAACTATTGAAAAAATATAGAGAAAAAATTATAGATGTGTTTGTGGTATAAAAATTTATCCAGTGCCTTCTAAGGTCCAAACTACATGACTTGGCTGTCAAGGACTTTTTAAATTTTTTTTAAAAGATTTATCTATTTATGCATACAAGAACTGGGGCACAGTCCTGAGGTGTGGGGGGGACAAGATTCACCAGAGACACAGTTGGTAACAGAACAGTCAGATTGACTGAAATGTACTGCTGAGGGGAGCAGCGGGTGAGTCAGGAGAGGTCTGCTGCACCATGTGGGTCGCTCCCTGGCTGGCCAGGGATCGAACTTGTGCTGCAGAGGCTGTGCATAGCTTCATAGTACTGAGACTTAATCCCTTGCTCCACCGGGGAGGCCCAAGCCCCCCCCCCTTTTTTTTAATGTAGAGTGTTTTTCTTCTTTCAATTATACATTTATAAGCCCTACAATTACTCAAATGCCATTTGTTAAAGTGCTATCTCTTTCCAGATAGCTCTTCCCTCTGTCCCTCTCTTACAGCCCTTACCATAGTCTGCCTTGTGTTGTATTTATTACCGTATTGGTTGTATTATCTATTCCATATTAAGAGATTTTTAAGACCCAGTAGTGTGCTCACTCACGTTAGCATCCTCAGAGCATTTGTGCCCTAATCTTACCTGGCTGGTACAAGATAAATTTTTATCACTTGATAGAATGAACAGTGAAATTATTGGGAGTGGCCTGGATATGACACTCTCTTTACCTACGTCTTTTGAGAACAATGCAAGATCAGAGGTATAATGACATTTTTGGAAACTCTTAAAAACTCTGTCTGTGCAGGGCATTATTATTATCTGTAACCCTGGTAACTATTCAAATTAGTGTCAATTAACTTTTGGCGGCACTCTGAAGGTTCTTTATCATCTACATTAGTTTGTCAGATGAGGTAATGCACTTTTTCTGGGTACAGTTGTCACTGAAGAGATTGGCAGCGTTTCATAGTTGTAAACAAAACTGTCTCGTGTGTGGGACCATGACAAAGAGGGAATAAGATGCCAGAAGCTCTGTGAAAATACTTAAATCATTTCAGCAAAAAGAGTTGTGATCTGGTAAATAAATTAGTGTTCTCTCTATTCCTGCTAATAAGTGGGCCCCAGAGACTCTTGGTCCTGGGAGATATGCTCCTGATACTCATTCAAACTCATTTTGAAGCTCCTTTTCTTCAGGGATCTTTGTTTAAAAACAGAATTCTTTAGGTAAATATATTTATCAAACTAGAAATATTTCAAATATAAAGAAATGCCCAAAGAATGACATAATATACCCACTCCTCATGTTTAAAAATTCTAGCTTTTTCAATATCTGGTATTGATTTTTTTAATGCAAAATATTTCAATGACACCCTTCAAAATCCCTTTTTCCTTCCTCCTGAAAAGGATCCATTTTGTTCTTTCAGGAATCTTTAATTGGTTTATCTTTCAGTCCAACTTAGATGTCAATTGTTAACTCTTGAGGTAATTTCCTAATTTAAAATTGTTGATCTGGGCCTTCCTGATGGCCTAGGGGTTAAGTCTCAGCACTGTCACCACTGTAGCCTGAGTTTGATCCTTGGCCAAGGAGCTAACCCACATATGGCACAGCATATGTACTCCCCTTAGCAGTGTATTTCAATAAATCCGCCTGCTTGCTCCCCATTCTGTCTCTGGTGAACCCTCTTCCCCCCTCACATCTCTGGCTTACACCCCAATTCTTCTATACAAAAATAAATAAAATAAAATACAGAATTTTTTTTTGAAAGATTTATTTGTTTATACAAGCACTGGGGTACAGGCCAGAGGTGCAGGAGGGTGAGAGAATTCACCAGAGACAAAGCAGGGAGCAGAACAGGCAGAAAAACCGAAATACACTGCTGAGGGGAGCAACAGGCAAGACAAGAGAGGTCTGTATGCCCTGTGTGAATCTCCCTGGCTGGCTGGGAATCGAACCAGTGCTGCAGAGGCTGTGGACAGCTTCACAGCATGGTGCTCAACCCACTGCGCCATCTGGGAGGCCCCAGAATGTTTTTTTTTTTTTTTAAAACTGTTGATCTGCAATGTCTCCATTATTCAGAGTCCACCTTCAGTCCATTAAATGATAATTTCCCCTAAAGTCAGTTTAAATCAACTACTGGGGGAAGAAAGACCAGTTTACCATCACCACATTCTTGGAATTCTGGAAAAGTGAAGGGGAAAATCTTTCTGAAATACAGAAGTTTAGTGATACCTAGGACATTTTGGACAGGCCAGCATATATGCTTTAACTGACTGTGAAAATGCAGATCAAGCTAATTCAATAGTAGTTTTTGAGAAAATAAAAAAAATATAATACTGGAGAGAAAAATGAAATAATCTATGTGGGTACATGTCTGCACGTATATCAATGCATGCTCATATGTCTTATTTAGATATATACCTGTTTCATTGATTGGGGCCAAAATAAGGGAGATGCAATTGTATGGGGAATATAAAAATAAAAATTAAAAAAATAAATAAAAAATAAATGTCAAAAAAATGAACTTGCAATGTCTTTTTTTTTTTTTAATTTTTTATTTTATTTATTTATTTATACAAGCACTGGGTATAGTCAGAAGCGCGGGTGGGTGAGAGAATTCACCAGAGCCAGAGCGGGGAGCAGAGCAGGCAGAAGGACCAAAGCACACTGCTGAGGGGAGCAGCGGGCGGCAGGAGAGGTCTGCGCGCCATGTGGGACCCTCCCTCAGGTGGCCGGGGAGCAGCCGGGGATCGAACCAGCGCCGCAGAGGCTGCGGGCAGCTTCACAGCCCAGCGCTCAACCGCTGCGCCACCAGGGGAGGCCCTGCAATGTCTTTTTAAATTATATGCAGTGGAACCAAAAAAAAATGACAAGGAGAGGAGATTAAGATGAAGATTGGAATAATAATTTCAAATCTAAAGTAAAATCAATGCCTGGAATGCAAACTATTAGGTATGAAGTTATCTCTCAAAGTGACCCACAGATTTGATTACTAGCTTCTTTGTAAACAGCGAAAGAAGATAAAGGTATCAGTAACATAATTTAGGACCTTTAAGATACAAGCAAACTAATTATGCAAGGAAGAATTGTTATTTCCTTCACTAGACCCCTAGGAGCTATTTCCTTGGGAGATGTGGGGGGTGTTTCTTAATGGAGTGGGATATGGGGCTGGGGACCATCAGGACTCTGCACCTTGTAGTGGTTTGTCCAGTATGCAGGTTGCACACCTGAGGGACAGAGGGTTTAGTGTGTACAAGGAATGCCTGCTAACCAAGGGTTGTCAGTGTTAATAATGCTGTGATGGTTAATTTTATGTGTCAGCTTATTGGGCCACAGATGCCAGGTATTTGTACAGACATTTTTCTGGGTGTGCCGGTGAGGGTGATTTTGGGAAAAATTATCATTTGAATCAGTGAATTGAGTAAAGCAGATTGCCCTTCTCAGTGTGGGTGGCTTACCCAATCATTTGAAGGCCTGAATGGAACAATTAAAGCTGACCCTGCCACAAGTAAGGAGGACCCCCCTGTTCTGCTGCCTTTGATCTGGACATTGTTTTATTTGTTGTTGTTGTTGTTGTTGTTGTTTTGCCTTTGAGTTAGAACTGAAGCATCAGTTCTTGGGTCTTGAACCTGCTGACTTCCAGACTGGAACTTGCACATCAGCTCTTCTAGATCTCTAGCCAGTGACTCAAGCTGAAGCTCTTGGGATGTTAACCTTCATGATCCCATGTACCACTTCCTCAGAATAAATCTCTATTATGAGAGATTTTGAAATGTGTGTGTGTGTACATGTGTGTACTACCTATTAGCTCTGTAGCGAGAGAGAGAACTTGGACCTTAAGTACTAGTTGTAAAGTGATAGGCTTTCTATCTGATACTGGATGGCAGGAGGATTTCATACTGTCTTATTTATTAACCTTAGGTATGCTTGTAAAAATAACAACATCGGGCCTCCCTGGTGGTGCAAGGGGTTAAGCACTGCACTGTGAAGCAATCCACAGCCTCTGCAGCATGAGTTTGATCCCCGGCTGGCCAGGGAGCAACCCACATGGCGTAGTAGACCTCTCCTGTCTTGCCCACAGTTCCCCTCAGCAGTGTATTTTCAGTCTGCCTCTTCTGTTCCCCACTCTGTCTCTGTTGAATCCTCTCATCCCCTGCACCTCTGGCCTGTACCCCAGCTCTTGTATGCATAAGTAAATAAATCTTTAAAAAAATAACATCAATAATAATGCTTATGGCATAGCTCTATGTACTTTACATATTTTTGCTCACTTAAGCTTCATGACAATATTTTAAGGGAACTGAGGCATTTGGAATTAGGGTACTTGTCCAGGGTCACAAAACTTGGAAGTGATGTAATATTTTAGGGTCCTCATCTGAATTATACCAATCTTCCATTCAGTACCAATGGTGAAAACAGGGGAAGACTCCATTAGGAAAGACAATTCAGATACTGCCTGCTTTTGCATCTACGGCTTCTGTCTGGGAAGGAAGGGCCTGGCATCTGCACAGTCTAGGCAGTTATGCGGTGTGTGTGGGCAGGTGGCACCTCGGGTGCTGGCAGGGAGCTCATGGGAAATGCTGAATGAACCGTGTTGATGCGTGGGAAGCCACACCGGCTGCTCTGTGGACGGCTGCTGCGGAACAGCTACACATGAAAAGTGGTGACAACAGCTTTTATTTGTTGGGGTAGTTTCCCCCTAGTCACTTGCAGTTTAGAAAGTGCTTTTTTTTTTTTTTTTCAAGATTTATTTTTATACAAGAGCTGCGGTACAGGCCAGACGCATGGGAGCGTGAGAGGATTCACCAGACACAGAGTGGGGCATAGAAGAGGCAGACTACTGAAATACACTGCTGAGGGGAGCAGCAGGCGAGACAGGAGAGGTCTGCCATGATATGCGGGTATCTCCTTGGCCGGCCGGGAATTGAACCGGTGCTGCAGAGGCTGCGGACAGCTTCACAGCGCTGCACTCAATCCGCTGCGCCATCCAGGAGGCCTGCTTTCCTGGTGTCATGTGTAGCCGGCAAGTGTCAGTTGCATGAAACTAAGTTGATTGACATTAAATTCTGTGTTTTCCTCAGCACACCTCATTCCCTCACCGGTTCATCTGTACTCCAGGAGTTTCTGTTGAGATCTCTGCCTTATGATCAGCATGAAGCTGAAGGGGGAGAGAAGGTGTAACAGCATACTCAGAGCTTCTTACAAAGCAGAGGTGGGAGAGAGAAGCTAGATTCACTTCTCCCTATTTGGGAGTCCTTCGCACTGCCTGAATTTTTTTTTAGATTATCCACTTCCTGTGATCATGACCACAACTCAGACTGAGCTCCCGGGACCCGGGAGCAGTGCTCCTCCCAAGGCCAAAGGCCAGCCCTGAAGCAGGGTGGCAGGATCTGGAGGGTGGTTTTCACAACCGTCAGACTATGACAGGTCTGTGCTTAACAAGCCTTTGCCTGAGCTTTGGTTGGTTGCCCTTAAGTTATCATCTCCTCCTCTGAAACTGTTTTCAGTCTGCAATTTGGGGAAGTGAGCTTGCTTGCTCTATCTGGAAATCATCCCTCTTTCATCAGAATCAGCCACACTGGATTGGGATAAGATTACATTAAATGAGTTTGGGGACCTTGTGAGTTGGGGTGGAGGTGGGGGTGGAGACAACTTATTCGGGTAGAAAGACCCCAGTATTTGACTCTACACTGGAGGTGCTGTCAAGTGATGATGGGCACTGGGATCGTATGGTCCTGTAGAACCACTTCCGAGCCTGACACTTCTGCCGTCTCCCTTCCTGCCAGGTGAACATTACTTAGACATCCAGCT
This sequence comes from Talpa europaea, assembly GCF_964194135.1. Lineage (NCBI taxonomy): Eukaryota > Metazoa > Chordata > Mammalia > Eulipotyphla > Talpidae > Talpa > Talpa europaea. Next base: position 64,239,949 of record NC_140082.1, on the reverse strand, counting down.
TCTGATTAAAGCTACATGATGGAACCCGCACCAAGGATGCGACTGATGGCCCGTGTCAGCTTGTTGGAGTTAAAAAATATATTTTAATTTGTTTAGCTCTCTGGGGAAATTATCTGAACCTGCATGTGATAATCAACTTTCACTTGAGCTTTCAAAAAATTGAAATTATTCAAGCCACAAAATGAGATTTGTAATCTACATAAATATAGAAATCTCCCCCCCACACACTTTTTTGAGAGGAGGGGAGATTAAAAATTTTCTAATTCATTCTCCTCCTTTTCCCCCAGGAACCTATCAATTAGCAACTGTAAGGAAATGATCAACTAAAGTATTACCTTTTATAACATTTTCACACACATTTTCCTTTTTTTGTTTTAAATTTTACATCAAAGACTTTAAAGAGGTGCAGGGTGGCAGCAAGTATTGCTCATACTTTTGTTTTTTTATAATTCCTCATTCCCCATGTACTTCCTTTTTTTCACTTTTTTATGAATTATTTTATATAATTCTTACATCATTTTTCATTTTTGCACAATGTATGCATTTTCATTTTGGTTCTATTCCCCATCCAATTCCCACTGCTTTTTTCTGACCCTGATCCCTCTTCTCCTCCCCCTGCCCCCCACTGTAGTGTGTCTCTGGTCTATAGTTGCTTGTTGGTTTTGATTTTTACTTTATTGCAATTAGTCCTTTTCCTGGTCCCTTATTTAGGTTTTCTAAATTCCTGCTATGAGTGAGACCATCATCTTACACCAGTGAGAATGGCACATATAAAAAAACTACCAACAACAAATATTGCTTATACTTTTGATAGAAGAAAGTGGGCCTCTGAGAGATTCTCGGGTTTGTCCAAATTCCTATGAATGATGATGCCGAGTCATGACTAGAACCCAGTTCTTCCAGCAACAAGCCCAGTGTTCTCCTTACCTACCACACTACCCCATAGGAATAATAATAATGAGGTATTTATAGGAGGACAGAGTTCAGGGTGGTACGTTGTACTCACCTGCATCAGTCAGGATAAGCTAGGGTGAATCGTGGTAAAACCAAAATTCCAGATTTTGTGGATGCAGATTTTGTTTATGAATTCCTAATTTTTATCTATGCAAAATCCCTGTGGGTCCATTTTCCGCTTCAGGAAATTGTGGAACAATCATTAATCAGAGACTTTTCGGAAAAGCAGCCCTCCAGTCTCCAAGCTGCTTTGATTCCATGACTCCTTATAGCAACATGAATGGCCTGAGTCAGGGAAGCGGGGGGCACCCTATATCAACATGAGATGATTGGGTGCCCTGAGTCAGGGAAACAGGCACTGAGGGACTGCATGTTGGCTTTTAAATGCTTCAGCCCAGAAATGACAAAATTCAGTGTCACTTGTGTGGCCTGCCCAATGGCACTGGGACTGGGAAACCTTTATCTTAGAAGGGGAGGAAAGTCAGCAATATAGGCGGCCACTAGCAGTGATGGCCATGCCATTCATCTACACTGTAGAGCAGGTCTCCTTGCTACCAAACTTGCTGTTCTTTGCCTTCTTCAAGAAAGAATTCAACAAAGAGGCCAGAGGTCTAGGATCAGACAAAGTTTAGTAGACTTGTGCTGTAGCACAGAGAGGTAGTACTGGAAGATGAAGTTTCTAGTCTGGCTTCCCAGTGGGAGCTACGAAAGGATTTTTAAGGGGTGGGTTGATGAGGGCAGGCTAGGGGGGGAGCAACAGTGAAGCATGATTTGGGATGGGCTCTGCTGAGCTCACAGATGGGTTCCATGCTACTTCATGTGTCCCGTGTCTTATTAGCATCTCAAGTGTCCATCTATGGGTATCATTTTAGCATGTTAATGAGAACTTGGTTACTCTCAATCAAGACTTTTACTAACTGGGCATTTCCCACTTCAGGGAATCATGAAACAGTCATTAATCCGTGTATAGCACATTTGTCTGGGTCTAGTGAGATAGGGAGGGTCTTTAAACAAGGTGTTAGCAGCAATCTACCAGCTCATGATTTAGTCCACCTATTTAAGCAGGATGTCCACCTATTTAAGACCCGTCCTGATCTGGTCCCTCACAACTTTGCCCAATCTCGTCTGTGGACTCTTGGCCTTTACATACGCTGTTTCCTCTGCCTTGCAGTATTTTCCTCACCACTTACATCTTCCTGGCTAATGCCTTCTCTTTATTCAAATCTTAGCTCAAATATTTTCTCAGGGCAGGCCTTTCCTACCTGGTTTATACCCCTCGCCCACTGTCCTGTCAGCCCCTCTGCTTAGCTTATCAGCTTCTGGGTCTTTGTAATGTGGTGTCCATTCACTCACATGGTCACAACTCAAGGGTCAGGGAGAGGAACTAATGGCAGTGCTTGCTCTTCAGGACTCACATTCCACACAGCATGAGGTGATAATGTAAGGTAGCAGCTAAATCTATGTTTGTGAAATAGGTGAATGGATCCAGAGTAGATGAATGAGGCTCAACTAGGCAGGTGAGGCGATAAGTCTCCTGGGTCACACATTGTGCTGGCTGGGAGGTAACCATGGTCAAGATGGTTGTTTCTGAGCTTTGAGCCGCTCTCCTGCTTTGGTGTCAGTGCACATTTGCATAGTTCCCTCAATCTGTCAATTACCATTTGTTCTACCAACCTTCATCAGTAATGGTAGAAATATATTTTCATGTTCATTCATTTTTTTATTTTTCTAGCTAGGTGTACATTCATGTGACAATAAATATGTAATTAATGGTAAGGTGAGATTAGGTACCGGTATTATTTGAGTATAATCCCCACAAGAGTTACATTGGTTTTTTTTAACAATTTATTTATTTATGCATAAACTGGGGTATAGGCCAGAGGTGCGACAGGTGAGAGGATTCACTAGAGACAAAGTGGGGAGGAGAACAGGCAGATCTGCTGAAATACACTGCTGAGGGGAGCAGCGGGCGAGTCAGGAGAGGTCTGCTGCACCATGTGGGTAGCTCCCTGGCTGGGGATGGAACTTGTGCTGCAGTGGTTGTGGATAGCTTCATAGTGCTGTGACTTAACCCCTGCACCACCAAGGAGTCCCCTAGAGTTATTGTTTTTTGGGTACAGTTTCATTTTGGGAAGCTGAAAAGGTTGGAAATTGGAGAGTGGTACTTGCTGCACAATACTTTGAATATACTTAATCTATTGAACTGTATACTTAAAGCATTGTCTGAAATGATAAATTCTATGTCTATTTTACTACAATAAAAATAGATGCTCATTATAATGTTTACTGTTAATTCCACAAATTCAAATAGGATACCAGTCAAAATAAGTACTACAAACTTGGCTGTAGACTGAGAAGCATGGTATCCCCAGTTTCACATTACCAGGAATATTGCTGAGGAATATTGCTGAGACGCAGTACATGCTGCTTCTCTGGCTTCTATTTATCTAGGAAAATTGTTCCCCAAATGAGACTCATTTTGACTCAATGGAAAAATCTCCCACCCCCACCTATTTTTCTAAGATGAAAACTTAGCTTAGTCACTTCTAAATCTTTTTCAATCTTCAATAACCACTTTTTGTTGTTGTTTTTAATGATAGAATTTTCTTTAAAAAAGTGCTAGGACTGACCTCCCCAGTGGTGCAGTGGGTTGATCACCACGCTGTGAAGCTGTGCACAGAGTCTGTAGCACGGGTTCAATTCCCGGCTGGCCAGGGAGGAACCCACATGGTGCGGGCAGACCTCTCCTGCCTTGCCTGCTGCTCCCCTCAGCAGTGTCTTCCGTCTGCCTGTTCTGCTCCCCACTGTGTCTGGTGAATTCTCTCACCCTCCTGTGCCTCTGACCTGTATCCCAGTTCTTGTATAAATAAATAAATCTTTAAAAAAAAAGTGCTATGGCATTTTCTACCTCTGAACTTATTAAATAGCAATTCATTTGTCCATCCTCTCACCTCTGACAAATATCTAGATAAATATAACCACCCAGCAGTGCTCTTGTTGGTTTGGACAGTTTCTCTACATTGATTTGATATCATTGCAGCATTACACATAATACTACACATGAATAAAAGGGTGGTTTCCATTTCAAAACCATTTCCAGGACCCCCATTATCACCTTACAGAAATGAAGTGACTTGCATTTCCTTCAAGAGTATTGGCACCAGGCTGTCCGACCGTGGTGGATGGGCTCCCCCAGGCCTGGTGATGGATGCCCTCCCCAGGAGTGCGTGCTGATCTATTATGCGGCCGTGATAGATGATTTCAACAGTTCAGTGGTGATTTGGATTTTCTGTACTCCCTGAGTGGAATTTTGCTGCATGTTGTTATGTGCTGCACTGTTAACCAAGGGGAAAATAAATCTAGAAACCTACTTAAAAATAGAAATACTACATTCAGTTCTATATTATTAAAATATAAAAAGATCTTAAAGGCTAGGCCTTAATTTTCTTACTTGTAGAAGGAAAAGTTGAATGAAGGTCCTTTTTAGCTCTCAAAATTCTAAAATCCTAGTTAACAAATAGCAATATTAATAGGATACATTTTTCTGTCTGGCAGGCCCAAAGGGCTCATTGTCTGCAGGTTTTCAGGGATTGTTGCAGTCCCTCAGGGTTGATTGATCTGTTTATTCTAAGCTTGAGGCTGGGCTAGAAGGGAGGCCATTTGTTTTGGGCACTGCTGAGCAAAACAGCCTAATCACCTAAATATCACCTTAGGGAATGAAGTAACACTAGAAGAAAATGGATGGGGACTGAGCTTTGACTTGGAATGAAGAAGAAGAGGAGGATGAGGATGAGGCCCCCCAAAAGCCTGAAAAGTTACAGCCCACAACTGAGTGAGGATGAAAAGCATAAAGCCCCCAAGTTCCCCTGGCTGGGCAACCAAAGGGATTTCCCTTCACTGTACCAAGGAGGACGCCCGTTCCAGAGACTGATTCCTCACTGCACATTTCCTGGAACGTCTCTAGACCCTGGTACAGAATCAAGGAACCTGCTTGGCTAGGTGCCCTGGACAGAAGAGCTCTGGATATTTCCTGAAGATTTTAAGATGAATAGAGTCATGGCTAATGCAAGAAAACTTTGCTAAAGTTGGATATCCACTGGAGTTTTTTCTGTCTTTGGCCTTGAAAAATATGGGCACACACAGGAATGTAACACTGAGGCAAGCTAATATCACTAAGATTACAGGTTATATCTCGCCTGATTTCCAGGTTAGAACTTTCCCAGCCTTCTCCCGAGAGACAGCCTCATTTAGAAGTTAGATGAGGCAAATCCACTGTTCCTCTGCTTGGTTCACACTGACTCTGTCATGAGGCTGAAGACCTAGGTGATCCTTCAGTTCATTAGAACTTAACTCTAGGTCCAATCAGCAAATATTTATTAAGTACACACAAAAGGGTATTATAAGAGAAAACCAATCAATTAATCAATACCTATAGTTGTCACTGGTTCAGGGGGGAAAGCAATACAATGAATGGTTAGCAAATACAGGTGTGAATTCCATTTAGACTCAGTAAGACGAAGGAAGAAGAAACTTCTGGAAAGAGAATTTTGTCAACACCCAGCTGAGTTTGCCCCCAGAGACTTGTTGAACTACCCTATTACTATTCCAAGAGGTTCTTTTTACCATGAGAGGTATACAATCTGATAGGACTAGCTTTCCTCTTGAGCTTCGGGAAACAGGCCAGTGCTGGAATCATCCTAAAGAGGCGTGCTAAGATTTTTGGGTGCTGACCTTTCACAGCAGGGATTTTGCTCTGACTTAAGGGAATAGGGTTAAATCAGAAAGCAGTGAGCATGGGAGACTGGCACATGCATTTCAGTTCCAGGGTGAAGGTGGTTCTGAAAGCTCTGCAAACTAAGTATAATTAAACCCCCCTGCCTGCCTGCTGGTGTGTCTCTCATCCCTGAGATTTAAGATGGCTGGACTTGGTCAACATGGGCTATTGAGACAAGAACAAGCAAAACAAGGTAAAGAGAAAAGGGTGTGTCAACATCAAGAGCAACTTTCACTATTTGAAATCAGCTTAAAATGAGACTAATCACTCATAGCAGGAATTTAGAAAACCTAAATAAGGGACCAGGAAAAAGACTAATTAATACAAAGTGAAAATCAAATTCAACAAGCAACTATAAACCAGAGACACACTGGGGGGGGGGAAGGAGGGGAGAGGAAGGATTAGGGTCAAAATAAGGGGGGGTGCAATTGTATGGGGAATATAACCAAAATGAAAATGCATACATTGTGCAAAAATGAAAAATGATGTAAGAATTATATAAAATAAAATATTAAAAAAAGACTAATCAGGAAATTTAAAAAAACAACAAAACACCTTATACTTTATTCCTAGAAAGGACACTTTAGTAAATGCAAAGAATACATGGCTATTTTGATCACAGTCCTTTCGAGGACTGTGTATCAGCTCTTACATGACTTTCTTTTCCAGTCCAGAAGCATTTAAGTTTACAGAAGCTAAGATTCATGAAGTATCATGCACTGGAAGAAAAAGCTAAGGGTTTTAGCAGAGCGGTGGAGAGAGACAGACATAGCACAAAATTGAGTTTACAGTAATTCTTCTATAGGAAAAATACATTCTGAGGTAGAAGAAGATTCAAGAAGAGGACATGAAGTTAGATGATCTGGGCAACCACACTTTTCTCTGCAAGAGACAGGAGCTATGTAAAGGTTTAAAGATAGGCCATTGAGAGGGATGGTGGTGGAGGGTTGGCAACCAGGAGTGGAGGAGATAAAGGTGGAGGTTGGCTCTGTAGGCTGTAAGGGCTCTTTGTTATGATAAGGCAAAGATTTTTTGACACAAGGGATTTTTTTTAAGATTTATTTTTATTTATGCATACAAGAACTGGGGTGTAGGCCAGAGGTGCAGGGGGTGAGAGGATTCACCAGAGACAGACTGGGGAGCAAAACAGGCCAATCTGCTGAAATGCACAGCTGAGGGGAGCAGTGGGCCAGTCAGGAGAGGTCTGCTGTGCCATGTGGGTTCGCTCCCTGGCTGGGGATCAAACTCATGCTGCAGTGGTTGTGGATAGCTTCATAGTGTCGAGACTTAACCCCTTGCGCCACCGAGGAGGCCCTGATTCGAGGGTTTTAAGTTTGTTGTAACCACTTTGCTACTGAGGCGATCAGCTCAGAATAGTCATGAGTATTCTTTTCATTTAAGTTATAACTTCCAGGGCGTAAACACCAGAAAACAAAACACAAAGTGAACAAATGTCACACAGCTACAGAATAACATGTCCAGATCGAACTCACTTGTTTACTCAGACTTCTAGGACCTCTGTCCTTTTTCATTCCTCTGCTGGACTTCCTGACTTTAAGATTTTTCACAGCTGTCATCATTTAGTATAAATAACAGCCTGCTGGAGTGGGTGACAGTGTGGCGTTCTGCTGGGACACTTCTTGCTCAGCATTCCTCATGCAGTCTCCTGCCACTGGCCACGTGCCAGGCCTGACAAACAACCGTGAACACAACTTGGCTTGAAGTGATTTTTAAAAATTATTGTTGCGATTATTTCATTTTTACATCTTTCATGCTTGGCAAAGTAATGACTACCTTTATTTTATTTTATTTATTTTTTAAAGATTTATTTATTTATTTATACAAGCCCTGGGTACAGTCAGAAGCGCAGGAGGGTGAGAGAATTCACCAGAGCCAGAGCGGAGAGCAGAACAGGCAGACTGACGAAGTACACTGCTGAGGGGAGCAGCGGGCGGCAGGAGAGGTCGCGTGCCATGTGGGACCCTGGCCCAGTGGCTGGGGATTGAGCCGGTGCTGCAGAGGCTGCAGGCAGCTTCGCAACCCAGTGCACAACTGCTGTGCCACAGGGGAGGTCCAGTAATGACTACCTTTAAAAAAATCAAATAAAAACCATGATAAAGTGTCTACCTATATATATCTGGATTGCAGACTATTCAGTGACTCTGAACTTTGTCTTCTTGTATATGTTGCATGTCACACCATCTCTGTCCCACAAACTATCAGTGATGAGCCCTAACTGGAGTTGCATGTGATTTCCCAGGAATTCTGTGCCTCACTACCTGTGGGGGTCTCTGGTTCATTTCTAAAGTCTGAATGGCGAAGAAAAGATGGTACATTTAAAATGCAGTGCTGTGGCTTTGGGAATATGTGAGTGAAGGCATTTTGAGGGTTGGATCTACATGTCTTTGCTAGATTTCCCCTTCAGATGTGGATCACTCAAGTGGGAATGATTTAAGATCATGAAAAGACAGACTTAGCGTTATTTTCTCTGCTATTAATACTTACTTTAGGAAACATATCTGTACTTATCTGTAGGAAGTTTCCATAATGAAATAACGTATTTTTAGAAAAAACTAACCTGATTTATTCAAGATGTTATTATTTACAGTTTTTTTTAAAAAATAACTAATTTATTTATATATATTTTACATCATTGTTCATTTCTTGTACAATGTATGCTTGGATGAAGCTGGAAGGTATGATGCTCAGTGAAATCAGCCAGAAAGAAGAAGAACAATCTTGAATGGTTTCATTTATAGGAGGAATATAGGGGAACCAAATAAGGGATCCGGAAAAACAAGAATAATAGTAATAAATAAAAAAAACCAAAATTAACAGGCAACTATAAGTCAGAGACATTCTGCAGGGGAGGGGGATGGAGCAGCATCAAACAAAACAGGGGAAGGAAGAGCAGAAGAGACTACAGTGTTTTTGTGCATATTATTTTTTTCTGACTATTATGACAGTCAGCCCTGTGCGGTAAATCAACTATTGTTTTTATTCGTTCCAGGTGAGGGAGAGTCTGCAGTGAGGTGACTTGGCACACTGCCACGTGATTAGTGCTCAGGGCCAGGGCCAGGCAGGCTGGAGTCCAGACTACTTCTTCAAAGCCCTCTATTACGCTCCCCACCAACAGATGTATTTTAAAAGCAGTTTTGAGTTTATAGAGAAAAGTGAGCAAAAAGTATAGAGTTCCCATGAGTCTCCCCACCCTCTCTCCAGCTTCCTCTATTATTAACAATTATTAATTTATTTTTAATTAACATAATGTATTAGTGAGGTTCATTTGTTATAATTGATGAACAATATTGACATCGTATTATTAACTAAAGTCCATAGCTTATATTGGGGTTCACTCTGTTTTCACGGGTTTTGACAATGTATAAAAACCTGTATCTACCATTACAGTACCACACAGAATAACAATTTAATTGCCCTAAAAATTTCCTGTGCTCCACTTGTTCATCTCTCATTCCTTATCTTTTTAAAATCTCACAGCCTTGTCTTTCCAGAATGTCACACACAGAAAAATACAGTATGCTTTGACAACCTTTTTAAACACCATTATTTCCCCTTCATTGTTTGTATCAACAGTTTTTTTTTTCTACTTGCGTTTAAAAATTCTTACCAAGTCATTTACATAAAGCCTCTTTTTCTTCATTATTATCTCCCATGCCCTGTCTTACCATTGCCTGGAATATGTCCAAAGACTTATCTCTTGGTTAGATATCTTTGCTAAATATAAGAACCTGTGATATCTATGAAGAATTTTGCTCCTCTGAGGAAAAGCAGCAAAAATCTTCCAGTGTAATCCAACTATGACTTACTCTCTCAAGAAACTCTTTTTATAAAAGAATTTATCTTTTGCAATAGAGAAAATCAAGGTGTTGAAAAAGGAAAAGGTTTTCCCAAGGAAAGATATTATGAGAACAGAAAATGACACAAATGGCTTCCTTACTCCCACTTGAAATGCTGCTGAATTTAGCCATGATTGTTCATTGTCCCAAGAGAGAGATCTTGAAAGGAGAGAGAAATCATGCAGTTAGTTCATCCCTTCAGCAAAGACGCCCTCTGACATTGTGACTAAGGTGGTGGGTTTGATCTGCAGGTAAGTTAATGAGTTACCTCAGAAGTCACCTCTTGAAAGTGTGGGGCCCCTGTGGCCCCTCTGGGCCATAAGGGGAACCAAGAGAGTCAGACTAGTCATACACATCTCCTTCTCACCTTAAGTCCGGGAATAAAGCAAGTTTTAGCACAAGACTTACCAGAGGCAGATGAAGCATGAGATTCTTTTGGTGCTTGTAGGTATTGGTTGTATTGGTTGTTGGAAAAGACGACATTCTGAGTAGTGGAGAGAAGCACAGAAGACATTTGTAACTTTTGCATTTGCTTGGTGTACTTAATTGTGGTATTTTCTTGCTTAGGTGGTACTTGTTTACAATTGCTAGAGGTGCGGAGAGTGACGAAAAGATGAAGGATCATGAATATTTCAAAAGTTTCCTTTCTTTTTTTTTTTCAAACAAGGACAGACTACCTTGTTAAGAAGATAAGTAATATAAGTAAGGATCTGATAACAAAGGATTCACTGATGGCTAATGCTACTAGTGGTTGTGTAGTAAATATGGGTGTTTTTAACCTTGTCAGTTAGGTGGCAGCATAGACTAGTAGAAAACAGCTCTAGCTTATGGGTCAAAGTTTCTCCAATTTATTGCTAAGTCATTTATTGGTATCTTATTTGAGTGAACCTGGGCAAGTCATTTGATTGCTTTTGCTTTCCTTGCCATGTCTGTAAAATAGGGGGACAAGTATAATAATACTTTGCCCTGATTTAGGAAAAATGAGGTAATCCATACTGCAATTTTGGGCTTTTTCTATATGACTTCAAGCTATTATGTGTATCCAGATTAAAAATGTTGTACTATTAATATTTGTTTTTATTTAATCTTTATTTTATATATATTAATATCTTTATGTCTTATCAATGTTCATTACATAGATGGGTATATTTGTGTGTATATGCACATCTATGTGTGTAGGTATATATCTATGTGTTTTGTGCTTTAAAGATTTTACAAAGCCCTTATGCATTCATTACCTCATTTGATTCTCCCAACATTCTCTCAGACGGGAGATGTTCCTGCCTTAATTTAATAAATGTGGTTGAGAGAGTTCCTGAAACTTGATATAGTTGCAGTGATTTTGAAATATGGAAAGCAACTTTTTGTACAAAGTCCATAATTTCAAGTGCCTTTGTAAATAAATTGTGATTAGTTTGTAAAAGTTGCAAGAAATTCATTTACCAAAATGAAAAAAAATCAGCCTTTTGACAAGGTTTCTCTTGATGGAAATACCAAGCCATTTGTTTCACTGAACCACAAATTTGCATGTACAATTACACTTCCCATGAAGGTCTGTTCAGGACAGTGCCTTTGAGTCAAGCTGAAAATGCTGCTTACACTTATTACTTAAGAAAAGTTCTGAAAGAGACTATTCTCTAAGGAACCACCTGTTCATATAGGTATTGATCTGTTAAATAATTAATCCATCTATATCCATTTATTTATTTGTTCCCTGAGCAATTAGAAGCAATTACTACAGTGCCTACTGTGTACCCAGTAGAAGTGAGGGAGGGAGCAGTCCAGATGCAGTTACAGATACAGCAGTCCAGATACAGCCTGGACTGAGCAGGAAATAGATTTTCACCTGGAATAGGTGGACAGAGTTGCTGGGAAAAAAATAAAATTAGAATATTTTGCTTAAGACATCTGATATTGAAGACATAGACTCCTTTTCTTACAGAACTTTAAGGTGTGCTGGCTGGATGGAAGAAAAATTCTTTCAGTAGAAGCAATCAACTAGTGTTTCACACAAATTTCACAAGGGTCATAGAAAATCACTCTGTAGAGGGAAAATCTTTGTGGAGAGAGAAGTTCTCTGTGCTGTTCAGATTATAGAGACTGTGGATGATAAAATGAAGCTGAATCCTTTTTGTTGAGATTTAGTCTTTTAGTGCTTAGTGCTAAAGTGACTCGTATATCTGCCATCATTTAAGATGTCTCATATTCAGGGCTCTGGAATGACCTAAAGGGGCTTTGGAGTATGTAGCACCTAAGATTTCTTGCCACAGGACCAAGCATGAGGCATGGCTGGCTGGCCCTGAAGCAGATCATACTGCGATCTTCAGGCTTGTGAACACAAGGGGAAGACCCAAGATAAACATAGTCCTAAGGAAAGCTGATATCCATTGCCCAGCCTTCTCAATATATACCTGTGGTAGAACTGATCATTTCCTCATTGGTGTGCTTATAGCACTTTCTATATATTTTAAATCGAGACATATGATATTGTCAGTGTTCACCATTTTGATCTATAAAAATGGCAACTTCATGTAATTCAACTTACTCTCTATGGTATTTCAATTTTTTGCATATGTTTTCTTTTTTAAGATTATTTATGCAAGAACCGGGGTATAGGCCAGATGCAAGGGAGATTGAGAGGATTCACCAGAGACAGAGCGGGGAACAGAACAGGCAGACTGACGAAATACACTGCTGAGAGGAGCAGCGGGCGAGACAGGAGAGGTTGGCTGCGCCATGTGGGATTCTTGCCGGCCGGGCAGCGGGGATCAAACCTGCAGACAACTTCACAGGGCTGCGGACAGCTTCACAGGGCGGTGCTCAACCGCCTGCGTCACCAGGGAGGCCCTTTTAGTGTATGTTTCTATGTCAAATAGGATGGGGCAACTTCATCAGTTATCTTTGAAACCTTGTCAGGACCTAACACATATTAGACATTCAAAAAAAGCCTATTAAAAGCTGAAAAGAGGCTAAAAGTTCTCTTCTATGTCCTGTCGTCTAAATGACAAAGCATTTGTTAGAGTCACTTATCTAAAGAAAAGTACATTTAAAATGAGTGAGAATTATGTAGGTTAATTACGTTCATCTGCAAATTTATACATCTTTGCACTCTATAGATAAAACCAAGATTTTTATATATTTCTGAAGTATTTATGTTTTTTGAATACTTGGTAAGTGTCCTTCCTTACGGTGAAACCATGAATGAAACTGGCAGTCATTCTAATTTTAGGGGAAGAACTCTTAAGTCCAGGGGAGAGAGTCAATATTATTTTCACTGTGAACAAGGACATTTGTTGATATGAGCTTAAAAACAATCCTGTTCTGGGGCCTTCCTGGTGGCTCAGGGGGTTGAGACGCAGCCTATGCGGATTTCCACAACCTATGAGGCATTCTGTAGCCACTGCAGCATGAGTTCGATCCCTGGCCAGGGAGCAGCCCACATGGTGCAGCAGACCTCTCCTGACTCACCCGTTGCTCCCCTCAGCAGTGCATTTCAGTCAATCTGCCTGTTGTGTTCTCCACTCTGTCTCTGATGTATCCTCTCACCCCCCCACACACCTCTGGCCAGTGCTCCAGTTCTTGTGTGCATAAATAAATAAATCTTTTTTAAAAAGCCAACAACAACAACAAAAACAACAAAACAAGCCTATTCCATTGAATGCCACTGCACCTTAGTGCTAAAGATAAGATTAAGAGTGGAATTGCTGGATCATATGGAAGCTCTATGTTCAGTAGGTCAAGAAATCTCCACACAGCTCTCCATAATGGTTGGACCAGTTTGCACTCCCACCAACAGTGCAGGAGAGTTCCTTTTTCTCCACAACCTCGCCAACATTTGGTACATATACACAATGGAATATTACTCAGCATTCAAAAAAGATAAACACATGCAATTTGCAGCAACATGGATGGAGCTGGAAGGGATCATGCTCAGTGAAATAAGCCAGAAAGAAAAAGGAAAATACCAAATGGTCTCACTCATAGCAGAAATCTAGAAAACTTAAATAAGAGACCAGGAAAAAGAATAACTCTAAGAAAGTAAAAATCAAAATCAACAAACAACTATGAACCAGAGACACACTATAGGGGGTGGGGGGCAGGGAAAGGAGGGATTGGGGTCAAAATAAGGGGGTTGCAATTGTATGGGGAATATAAAAATAAAATTAAAATTTTAAAAAAGATAAGATTAAGAATCCATTTCATTTAACCCTCTGATTCTATTTATTTGAGCTTCCATTCAACCTGATGACTATTTGAACATCTTTCCCTGGGTTCAGGGGCAGTGCCAGCTGTGGGATGTACATTGTGATGGAGATACCCCTACTGGAATTGCTGTCACAGGCTTGACCCTGACTCCTACTCCTTGAAGGCTACTGGGAAACCACTCTCTCTCTTGCTGATCCCTCACTTATTGTTAAATGGACAGAAAAACAAGGATGACCATGAAAATAAAACAACATATACTGCAGAACTGGATTGCCTAAGGAGATGGGTAGAAACACATACCACCTCAGCCCCCACTTTGAAGAGCAACTATCACCATGAAGATGAGAAAATCCTTGTAAGATTTGAGTATGAGTCCCTAAAAGTCTTATTCTTTGAAGAGTATATTTAGAAGTTGCAGTTAATCTAATGGACGCATCAACTGTAAACAGAAGTCATCGGGCAGTCAGTCACACTTATCTCTGGTTTTCATTTTTGTTGTCACAAAGGTATTCTGCTAAGAAGCAAAACAAGCTGTTGGAATAATCCAACAGAAATTTCAGTAACATGATTCAGTAGGTGGATTATGTAAGTTTACTTAGCAAGCATTTCTGGACAGTGGCAAATTTGTTAAGCTCCTCTTTTTTTTTTTTTTTTAAGATTTATTTATTTTTATACAAGAACTGGGGCACAGGCCAGATGTGCAGGAGGGTGAGAGGATTCACCAGAGACAGAGTGGGGAACAGAACAGGCAGACTGATGAAATATACTGCTGAGGGGAGCAGCGGGCAAGACAGGAGAGGTCTGCTCGCCATGTGGGACCCTCGCTGGCCGGCCGGCCAGGATCGAATCGGTGCTGCAGAGGCTGCGGACAGCTTAACAGCGTGGCGCTCAACCGCCTGCGCCACCAGGGAGGCCCTAAGCTCCTCTTAAATTCAGTAGAGTGGCCTTATTTTTTGTCTTCCCACCAAGTTTGTTCTCTTATTCTCAGCCCAGAGACCCAAATTCCAATGGCTACTGGATTTATTCCAGAGCATCCAAACCCAGATTCTGAGCCATTTTCTTTTTCAATTTTTGTGGCTTCATAATGCTCAGAAATGTTGACTTTCACAAAGAGGCCAGAAGAAGTCCCCATGTATGCCAAGGCTCTGGTATGGGGTTGGCAGGAGGAGTGGCAGCTGGTGAGGACCAAGGACAGCCTGGGCTTTCATGGCACGTGGTTCTCACACAGACTAATACAGGACAACCTTTTGGCTTACATAGAGTTAGCAGGCAGTTCTCTGTCCCTAAGAATTATATTCATAATTTGAAAAATCCATACATTTATCAATCATTGGGGAATATCATAAACTGGACGGTGACTTGAAAATCCCCATTCCAGTCCATTTTCACCTTTTGCAGACCAAGGATCAGGAGATCAAGTGGTTACTGGGCAATCTGGCTGCCTTCACAACGATCTCTTAGACTTTGATTGCTTCTCCTCTCCCGTAGTTTCTTTCGTCTCTCCTTTCTGGTTGTGGTCACTCTTTATGATCTGAAGAAGTTTAAAAAACTTTTGTTACAGTCATAGCAATGTTGGTACCAGGAGCAGAACCAATTTTTTCTGAGTTTAAGCCTTATGCAATTTGGGGGACCTTATTTCCGAATAAGAATTCAGTGTTAACTCTCCTTATTGTGGTATTTTACAGTGTATCGGTGTATTCAGTCATCACTTTCTATACTTTAATGCAATGTTATGTATCAATTATATCTTGGTAAAGCTGGGAAAGGAAAAAAGAAAAGAAAGCAGATGATTTTATGCCTCTATTGCCATGGCCTCTCCCAGGACAGGACCCCTGAACTTGAGTGACTGTGAAGCTTAAGCTTCTTTAGGTATACACTGATTCCGTCTATGGCTCTATGTTAGGACCATTACATCTTTTTTTTACCCACCTCCTCTTCCCTTCCACCAATGTCTACTGGAACAGTTTTGAGGGTTTGAGTCAAAAAGCCTATCAAAAAGCTTTTCTTATAATAGTACTATCATTTTAGATGACTAGAATTATTAATTATTCCATCAGTCCTCACATAGATTATTTTAGATGTTTTCCTTCTTTTTTTTTAAAGATTTATTTATTTATGCATACAAGAACTGGGGTACAGGCCAGAGATGCGGGGGGTGAGAGGGTTCACCAGAGACAGAGTGGGGAACAGAACAGGCAGACTGACTGAAATACACTCTGAGAGGAGCAGCAGGCGAGTCAGGAGAGGTCTGCTGCACCATGTGGGTTGCTCCCTGGCCAGCCGGGGTTCCAACTCATGCTGCAGAGACTGAGGATTGCTTCATAGTGTGGTGCTTAACCCCTTGTGCCACTAGGGAGGCCCCATATTTTCCCTTTCTTGTTTGTTGTCTACCAGGTGCTCTGGCCTCTCCCTTCCTTCCGTCTTTTGGTTGTGAGATCTCTCTACAAGTGTACATTTGCCACAAGGTATAGTAGGACTTTTGCTATGGGATCCACGAATTCCAAATCCCCAGAATTGGAAAGGGTTCTGGAACCCTGGAAGAACCAAGAACATCTTTATAGCATTTACTGTAGAGTCTTGACATCTTTTCATCTAAGGTGACTATAAAACACCAGCATGTTTTTTTTTGCCTATTTTTTCCATTAACTGTATTTTCAGTATCTTAAGACACTAGACCATTAAGGGGGATGTGGCCTGAACATTTTCTATTTTACGAAGGTAGTATTTTCAGTGGTAAAATGAGGCTTATCAGACCTCAGGAACTTATGACTTAGAAAATGATACTAGTCTAATCTGGGTTTGAAGGAATGTCTTTATCTTAGCCACAATAATAAGAGTGGCTGTGAGTGGGGCTATCTGGTCCTGTCAGAGCCATCAGGAAAGTGACAGGTGAGGAAGGTCAGGGAGACCCTGAGTGAGTGGCTCTGCCAACAGGGCTGTGCTTGGCTCAGGAGTGCATGCAAGGATGAGACCCAGACAAGGCAGGAGAGCCTGGTTCACGTACTTCCATACCACTTGGAGCATGTCATAATAAGGGAGTTACCTGTTTTTCAGGTCTTGGGCTAAGCATTTGTAAGAGTAGGGATTATACTAACACCAAGTGTCCCTTGCAGCCCTCAGTGTGTTTGTACTTTCAACCTACTTATGCATAAATAGGTCTCTAAAGTAGATCAAGATAATAAGAGTTAGTAGTTGTAATTTACTTTGCAAGACGTCCTCTTTGGCTGTCTTATCTTCATTTTATTTTTGTTTTACTAGATATGTTAAGCATGCATATACAAGCTGTGAGCACTTGGCCTTAATTCACGCTGTGTCCGGGATGTGGCTCATCCCCTTCCCAGAGTGGCCAGCTGCACTGTGACTGCCACCTGACTTGTGGCTCCTTCTAGCAAAGCCTAGAAGTATGGTGATGAAGACTCAGCTCTCATGAGTATGAAAGAAGACAGCACTTGGTGGCACTATGGCCACCATCCACCTGCTCCCTATTTTGAGGGCTTTTCTTCATTACAAGGGTGAGAACCAGGGTTTCAGACATCTTCAATTTTTTTTTCATGAGAACATATGAAGGCAGGAGGAAGAGCAAGGACCAGGCATGAGCCAGTGTATTTCATTCATCCTTCCAGCAAGAGCAGTGTCCCTACAGCCACTCTTCATGTCCATGCACCTTCCGAATGCATTGTGTGTTATTATTAGTGTATTATGTTCTAATAGAGGGCAATTTTCTCTAATTTCCTGTCATTTTGCAGTTCTGTGCAAAAGGCATTGAATTGTGGATTAAAATGCAGGCATCTGGGTATCACTGGAAAAAAACAGCTGAATTCACAGGTCTCTAAGTGGCAGTGCATTTGAAAAGCTTCAGTCATTTCTGCGATTTTTCCTATTGTGGAGGTGGGGGCAGGAGAGGAGGGGACCACTAGTCCCCAGAGAATATTGCCAACAATGTGTTTCTCGGCAGCGATCACATTTTTTTCATTGACTTAGTCTCAGGGTTGGGCTTCATTCTAACTGCAGTATTGTCGGGCCTCAGAGAAGTGTCTGTTTTTCAGGGCTGTCAGCCCACCACCTGTCACTAACACAAGTTATAGAGAGAAACAGTCATCGCCAGTGCTATGAATTAGAAGGACAGAGTCCATTTGCATAATACCATGCTATTCTGCATGGTGGTTGGAAAGCTCTACACACTCAGTCCCACTGGCTACCTTGTGATTTGAAGCACAGACAGATGAGGCACCTGGAATGTCTGTGGGCTGCCATAGCAACACCTGGGGAGATTCTGGAAGTCTCACCATCCCTCCTAGGGATGACATGGTCCACCCTCCCCCTCCTTCTTTCCAGTGGGTGAATGTTGGAGGCCACGTGGCTCCCGCCACGGACAATTTTCCACTCATCATTCATTGCACTTACCCTTCAGAACCCAAATCTCTTGTGTATGAACTAGAGATGTGTTGTATGATATAATGATACTAACTAAATATTTGTTAAATAAAAATGGAATGAGAGGTATGCAATCAGTAAAACCAGGAAAAGATCTTTTTAAAAGATTTATTTATTTATTTATTTATTTATTTATTTATTTATTTATTTATTTATTTATGCATACAAGGGTGTAGAGGGTGAGAGGATTCACCAGAGACAGAGTGGATAGCAGAACAGGCAGATTGACTGAAATACACTGCTGAGGGGAGCAGTGGGAGAGACAGGAGAGGTCTGCTGTGCCATGTGGGTAGCTCCCTGGCTGGGGATCAAACTCATGCTACAGTGGCTGGCAATAGCTTGTTAGTGCTGAGACTTAATCCCTTTCACCTCCAGGTAGACCCAGAAACCAGGAAAAGATTTTAATCCTGGGAGCCTGAACTGTCTGAACAGACATGGCCTACTCTGGTCTGGTGAGCTGGCTCCTTTTAGGCATGGACACTAGCTGGTGGCCTGAGGAGGGCTGTCAGGTCCGGAAGCTGTCTTCCCTAGCAGGGAGGTGTGGACTGAGAGCTTCAGGTGAGTTGGGATGGGTGCAACAGCATAGCTCCATGTGAAATTCCTCACAAAGAAGCCCAGGAGCAGGCATTGGATGGGCAAGCTGGCAGGAGGCCCATGGCAGGCTGCCACATAGCGCCTGTGAAGACGAGCAGCAGGGAGACCAGCATGGGGGTGGGGGTGGGGGTGTCAGATGAGGTCTGATTTATTCTCTCATTCTCTTAATGATTTCAAATTAAGTGTTAAGAAACACATGCTCACAAACAAGGTGGGGGAAACCCCAACAAAGACAGAAAACCTGGGGGAAAGATGGGAGGGACTAGAGATCCTGAGCAGGCTGGAAAAATGCACCCAGGTGACCTGAAACCAGTCTTGAAATGCTGATATCCAGGAGGGAGAAGCCTCAGAGCAAGAATGCAGAAGTGATTTGGGGGTGTGGGAAAATGTGATATGATATAATGGTGGACAGGACCTTAGCAACTTGGGGTGACAGAAACCCAAGCACCTAATCCGCCCGAGTGACAAAGACCCTGGAATCCCATTCTTACTAGAAAAGTCTGACCCTGAACTGATGTGCATAAATGTCAAAGGCTTCTGGGGAGCCTGTGACAAGCTGCTGAGGGTCCTTCAAAGGTGAATTTTAGAAGAATTTCATAAGTTAACTTTGAGGTGTGCCAGGGCCCAAGCTGAGTAAACCTAGAGCTTTTGGCACTCTATATGTTAAAAATAAAAGAACAAGAAAACCCTTTAATATCAAAACTCTAGCTGAAAATTAGATTTGAAATTTGATGAAGGAAATGAGAGGTAACCAAAGTTGTTAAAATGTTTCATCCATCCTAACATAAGGTTCTGTCCATGGCAGACACCTGGATTACACTGTCTGTGAGACAAGGTTCTGGAGGAGCCGGAGGCTGAACTTGGGAGCTGTCACAGACAGTGGCTGTGGCTGTGGCTGTAGAGGAAGGGCTTTATTTTCTGTGGTGGCCTGTGAGGTATTGTGTCTTGTTAGATTGATAACTGGAAGTAAATGACCTTGAATATATATCTATGATAAAGTATTCACTATGCAGTATAATATAATGTGCATAGTAATAAAATAATGCACACAATATGACATTGTATTCTTTTTACACATGCAGGAAATGCAGGCAATTTTTGACTGAGTTTTTGTGTTTAGACAGAGCGTACATTAGGAAGTACAATAAGTACATGATTATGAACTGGGTTAAGCAACTGCGAAATCTTCGAAGGATATTCGTTTGTTGGTGGTTGGAAGAGTGTGGATGTAAACCTTTCTCTGAACTGCTGTAAATTCATTCAGGCAGGTGACTGAAAATGACATAAGCCCCACCAGTCTCCCACAGGTCAGGTGATAGTGGGTGTAACATTTCATAATGGAACACAGGTTCTCACTATTAGTGAGCTTTCACCTCCCAGCTCTGGACTTGTAGGTTGGAATATTTTCTTTCTTGTATCTCTGGATGTCAGAAGTGAACTCTTCCTTTTCACTTTTATTTTTCTCTAGCAAATTCTTTACTGCAAGAGATTTTGTTTGGTCTTGCTTGCCTCCCCCAGTTTTTATTTTTTTTTTCAGTCCCCTTCTGTCTCCTGACTTCTCACCATGTCTAACCTTTTACTACTGGCCACCAGGAAGCCACAAACATTTTAGGTTTCACAAAGGGTTATGGGGTCCTTACACCCATCTGTTATGTTGTCCATGCTTTGTATGAGACCCTGAGGAGTGCTGGCTGCTTCACTAGCTCCCAGTACTGTAATTGGTTTCTGGTTATAACTCATCATTTTGTTGTTCTTTGCAAGTGGTGTCTGTGGTTTTCTTACCCCACACTACCTCTCCTCTGCCTTGGGGTAGCTTTTATTGGTCAAGGCAGGGGTGAGGGACAAGTCCAGAAATGGGAGTGCACTGCTCAGGAACGTCTTCTGAAGAGACTTTCTGGTTTTGGTATGGCTCTGTGAAATTATATCCCCAGAATAAGGCCAAGCATAGATATTCCTTGATGGGGTTATGTCCTGAAAATATTGTACATCAAAATTACATTTAATACAAATAAACATAACGTAGCCCACCTACCTTGAAAAGGCTCAGAACATTTATATTAGCCAGTACTTGGGCAAAATCATCTAACACAAGCCTGCTTTATTTTTTGAGAAAATTATACAACTTTATTAAAAATATTGAAGAGAGCCCAAATAAATATGTTTATGAATGAAAAAATAATGAATGTTAGTTATTATTGCCATTGTTATAATGTGTTTGTCCTTGATGGTCTTCATCCTATCTTCTTTCCCTCATTTTCTTTTAAATTTTTCCTTAATGAGTTATCTGTTGCTCTATTGGTTTCTTTGTTTCTTTTTGTTTTTTAATTTTACTGCTATTTAATTCAAAGGTATTTCATGTATTCACAGATATGTACAACCACTACCAAAATCAGTTATAGAACATTTTCATCACTCCAAAAAGATGCGTTGCCTATTTTTAAATTGGGTCATTATTCTTTTTATTTATTATAGAGTTGTAATAGTTCCTTATAGATTCAAGATAGAAGCCTGGTATCTGTTATATGACTTGAAAATATCTTCTCTCATTTTGTGCGGTGTCCTTTTTAACTAAACTCTTTTTTTAAAAAATCTATGAAATACCATTGTTTTGTATCCTTATTAATTTTTTGACAGTATCGACTTCTCCCCTCAGTTGTGGTCACTGTGGCCACAGAGCCTGTTTTATAATACGGTGTTGACTGTCTCATGCAACATTGAATACTGCACTGAAAGTGACACAGTGTGGGTTGTTCGCACTCACGATGGGGTGCTGGCAGGGCACTGTGGCTCACTGCCGCCACCAACATGAAAGAATATGATGCCACATCCTGCCAGCTCAGGTGAAGACCAACCTCATAACCTGGGCAATTAAATTCAGAATTCAAAATGTGGTTTCTATTGAGCGCACAAGTCTTTCATGCTATCTTAAAGTCGAAACAGGAACCATTGTAGGTTGGGGACTGTTTATATAGGCCAGAGTGCGAGAATAAAGCTACCATGATGCTGCAAAAGGATATTTGGGCAGCAATAATCAGAGGCCTGGTGGAAGATAAGAAAGCAGAGTCAGCAGGCAAGGGAAAAGCAGGACAGACACACTGTGGATGAATTAATGTAAGATGGGAATTCATAACAGATACATGGCTACTCATCTTCAGAGCAGCATTATTCACAGTAGCCAAAAGTCATAAATGGATAAATAAAATGTAGTACATACATACATACAATGTACATACATTGTATGTACATACATGCAATGAAATATTACTCATCTTTAAAAAGGAATGAAATTCTGAAATGTTAAAACCTGGATGAAGATTTTTTTTTTAGTAATCAGTAAATTATTATTTATTTATTTATTTTTTGCTAGGCATTATTTGTAGAAGACTTAATGTTAAGTGAAATAAGGCAATCACAACTGGACAAAGGTATGATTCTATTTCGATGAGTTCCAGAGTAGCCCAATTCTTTTTTTTAAATATATATTTTTAAAGATTTATTTATTTATACAAGAACTAGGGTACAGGTCAGATGTGCGGGAGGGTGAGAGGATTCACCAGAGACAGAGCAGGGAACAGAACAGGCAGACTGACGAAATACACTGCTGAGGGGAGCAGCGGGTGAGACAGGAGAGGTCTACCCTGCCATCTGGATATCTCCGTGGTCAGTGGGGATCGAACTGGCACTGCAGAGGCTGCGGACAGCTTCACAGCACTGCGCTCAACCACCTGCACCACCAGGGAGGCCACCAGAGTAGCCCAATTCTTGCAAACAAAAAGCATAATGATGGTTGCCAGGGGCTGAGAAGAGGAGACGATGGTGAAGTTATTGTTTAATTAATGGTATGGAGTTTTTGTTTGGGAAGATGAAAGAGTTCTGGAGAAGGATGGTGGGGATGGTTGTATAGTAATGTAATGTGCCTCATGCCACTGATTTGTGCACTTAACAGTGGCTAAAATGGTAAATATTATCTTTCGTCTGTTAGATCACAATTTAAAAAAAAAGATTTTCTTTTTTTTTTTAATTTCCATTTTCCATTTTCAGGTACTTCACTTTTAACCTCTGCAGATCTTTAACTTAAATATCTCCCTTATGACTGTGTGTGGCAGTGGTGCAGGGAAATTATTTGGGACTCAGAGGAAGCAGGAAAGGAAAGTTCGGTGTTCTCCTATTACACATACACCGAGGTTCAAGAAACAATGTGTGTGGGAGTCCATGATGAACGTTCTCATTTTCATTTTGCAGAGGAAGTGGTAGTAACTCCCTTTAAATGCATCTTGCCTCCTACAAAGCAGCTTTAGAATCTACACTGACATATTTCAAGCAATGCCATAACTGCCTACTAACTTTATTTGTGTTTTGCTCATTCTTAATGCCCAGGAATGTTATTAAAATGTTCTTTCCTGTTCTTAACTAACACTGTTCAGTCCTTGTAGTCTGGTTGATTAATGGCAGGGTAATTGCCCTTCGGTTCTTTGCCTTCAAAACAATGCCACCTGGGTCTTTACTGCCCTCAAAGCAGATGTCTTCTGCAAAGTGTGAAATTCCGACCAGTTCAGCTCCTCCCCCTACAACACATAGGTGAGAAGCCACTGGGGTGCACAGGAAGGACACCAAAGCAGGCAGCCCTGCAGGAGCCTTCAGAAGAGTGACTCTAGACCTTTCCCAGATTAATTATGACTGATTGGCTGAGCTAGTGCTCCCTGGAAGATCAGAAAAGAATCCTTTTCTGGTAAGGAATATGGGCAGCTGAAGGGACAGAAAAAATCCCCAAGAATGGGGGATACGTTTGTCATAGAGTCTGAAACCTGTGACTGTTAGTTTGTTCTCTAGTCATGGTGGCATTTTTGTGCATTCAATATGTGTCTACCTTTGCCAACCACTTTCCATAACCACCCTCATGTCAGCTTCATAGTAACCCTGTGAGGTGTGTATTATTGTCATTTCATTTTTTTGTAGATGAGAAAACCAAAGTGCAAAGAAGTTAAGTAACTGGACCAAGGTCTCACAAGCATTCCATGTCAGAGCTCGGATTTGAATCAGATGAGTTTGATTCCAAAACTTATGTCCATAAACAGGCTAAGAACTGGAGCTAACCTGGAGTTGCTGGCATGTTCTAGAAGGTCTGTGGTATCAGTTATCCTTATGAAAGTAGAATAAAAGCAGTGGGGCCACGGGCTATTGGAGTATCTCTGTCCTTTCCTGTCCTGCTTGCTTACAGGCTCTTGTGGACTGTCTGTCTGGTCTCCGGATTCTGCTGCCCAGCTGGCCCCTCTGTGCCAAATGGGAAAGCATAATTGGGCTGTCCAGCCCACAGAGTAGCCTTGCTACCTGGGACATGGTTTGGTTGGCCTCCTTGGTTCTCCTCCCAACCCAATTTCAACCCCAGAGTGCCCTTTCCTTT
This sequence comes from Talpa europaea, assembly GCF_964194135.1. Lineage (NCBI taxonomy): Eukaryota > Metazoa > Chordata > Mammalia > Eulipotyphla > Talpidae > Talpa > Talpa europaea. Next base: position 64,215,729 of record NC_140082.1, on the reverse strand, counting down.
CAGGTGTAGTCTTGGCCTTGTAGATTCCTGTATCTGGTTTACCTGTGGCCCAGGACCGTGTTGTGCACATGCACATGTATGTGTTGTAGTTGATTCTAGTATCAAACATAATGACATATCAGAAGGTTGGTTTTCTTAACCTGAGGAACTGGCATCTTTGTGCTGGATGAGGCACTTGAATCTGGAAGGGGCCAAACAGTGGGTTAGGAGGGTTGGTAAGGAGTAAAAACTGGAATTCCCTGTTCACTGTTTCCTGAAGGCAAAGACCACTCCTCCACAGCAATTGTTGCTCTGTTGTGCATAGCTCTTGCCTTTGTGCTCTAAGGATGCTCTCTTAGAAGAAGCACAATCTGCTGATCCCTGGCACAAGAGAGGTGAAAGAGACAAGGGTGGGCCATGAAAAGGATGCCCCGGGGATAAATAGGTGAGTGTGCAGAAGTGAGGGACACACTGCCAGGCAGCAAGTCATGGCTGATGGTGCCCCAGGTCCTGGCTGCTGAATGTTTTAGACGGGCAGGTGAATCTTCTCTATCTGATAATGATTATCTTCTCTGTATGTGGGGGTGGTGCAGCTCCAGGGGCACTGGTGCTCAAGAGAATGGTGGCGGGGCGGGGGGGGGGTATTCTTGGGCTATGGTCTTTTTCTATTTTTTCTTACTCACCTTTTGGTTCAGCAGCATGCGTTTGGCTTTACCACTACTGCTGATTCCCTGTGAGTTCTCTCATCCATTCTTTTTTCAAAGTGCTCAGGGACACACTAAGCCAACTTCATTAAATTGGAAAGACTGGCGTTTTGCTAAGTAGTCAATTTTAAGTGAAACTGAAACCCAGGCTAGGATTTTTGGTTCACCTCCCAGATCACAGGAATTTATTGCCTCATTAACAGTCAAATAAGCAGTTTTAAATGATCCAAGAACAGGCTGACCACTTGGAATCCAGGGATTCTGCTAGGCCTCCTGTCTTGTAGCTAGTTTGACATAATTTTGCTTCCAAGGGGGCCTTACCGTGGGGAGAAAGGAAATCGGAAATGAGATGCAAAGAGAAAATTGGAGTGTGTGGGCATTTTAGTTTATCAAACAGAAGTAGATTTAACTGTGTATGGATGGGGTGGGAGGCATTTATAAGTTTTCTGACTACAGATTGTTGGTCCTTTAAGCTGGTGAACTCAAAATACTTAGGAAGTGTGTGAGGAGCCATGTGTCTTTAGTGATTTAGATATGTTTCTATTTTAGGGCAAAGATGATTGGTAGATGTTGTAATGGTCTGTCTCTCATGGCTGTAATATAAGTTCCTTGATGGCTGTTTTTGTAGGTGCTTGTTTGGTGCTAATCTTTTGTTCCCTAACATATTGTAAGACTGAGAAGAGTAAATGATACATAGAAAATACAATAAATATTTGTTGAGTGAATGAATAAATGACTACATATATGTGTGCATGCACGTGTGTGTCTAGGTAGGTGTACATACACACACAAATGACTAACCTCTCAACCAAAGTAATTTCTCTAACACCCTTGAATATGTAAAATAAATGAACAATGAAAGCATAGTCCATAGGGCCATGGAGCAGCCCCACGGAGGTAACAACACTCAAGCTGTGTTTCTTTATGCCTAAGAGACACTTTTCATCCTTCACAGCCAGGCCTACTTTAGATACTGTTCTTGGCATGGAACAGATCAAAAGTGGCAAATTAGAGATAGAGATAATCACAAAGACAAAACCAACAAAATGACAACTAACAGCTTGACAGGAGGAGAGACAACAAGCAGACCCTAGTGCTCTCAGTGCAGCCTTCTGGAACCAGTCGGTTTAGGGCACGTGCCCTTTTTACAATTCACTATCCCTTTGGACATTACATCATATGGCATGATATAAAGTTAATATTTGTAGTAGACACTGAATCATGAAAAGCTTAAGTTATGTCTCATAACTTTGTGATAAGACAAAGTCACCTCTGATTCTTTAGAAAAAGTCCTTTGGAATAGTTTAAAGAGCTGTTTCTTAAAGAGTGTGTGCTTCCATTATCTATACCAGGAGGCAGTATATTGTGGGCTGTCAACCAAATCCAACTTGATGCTTGTTTTTATAAATAAAATGTTGGAAACAACTGTGTTCATTCATTTACATATTGTTGATGGCACCCTTTTGCATTAGAGCAACACAGTTGAGTAGTTGCAACAAAACTATATGACCAGCAAAGCCAAAAATATTTATTGTGTCGTCCTTTATAGAGAGCTACATGCTGAGTTCTCTTTATGAGTATATCTAATTCTCTTGCATATATTACCAAGTGATCCATATAGATGAGTGTACATATATCACATACTTCTGTGTGATAGAAAGCACAATTAAATGATAAGCATCACATTTTCTTTGCTTCTCAAACCTACCTCTATAAAAGAGTTTAGATCAAATTAGCATTTATTTTCTTGTTTCATTCAACTGATAGTATGTTGTGATCTCTGACCCAAAGGACAAAGACATTCTGGAGAACTCTAGTACCATTAGAAATCTCACTGCACATTCACTGTCCTTTGAATAGGTCCTTTAGTATAGGAATATTGATCATACTCAAAGCTTTTATAAGATAGATGTCCTTGTAGGGTAAAGGGTTCAATGATTATGCATCTCAGATGACCTAAGGTCTTGTGGATAGTCAAATGGTACTGGAAGTTGATTGCAACGGCAAGAAATATTGTATGCTTCACCAGGTAGAATTTTGCTTTCAGATTATTCTTTTGCCCTTTGTCATGTAATTAATGGAGGAAGTTTCTCCAGCTAAGCAGCCATACTGATTTATTAGTTTGTGCTGATGTGGCTCTGTCACATCAGCATTAGCCTTCATTAGTTCTTACTTCAATATATACCTTTTGCTCAGTCTAGCTAGTATACTCATTTTATTAATTTCCAAGTACTAAGAGCCAAGATTCATTATGGAATGTAGGTCTTAGAGATTATAGAAGTAAAATACGTATATGTATCAGTAAAATAAGCACAAAAACTGGATTTGGGGTGGAGAAGGGAGTGCCTTTTTATTGAGATATAATTCATATGCCAGCAAATTTACCCTCTTAAAGTATATAATTCAGTAGTTTTTAGCATATTTTCAGAATTATGCAGCCATCTGCTTTGCAGATGTTTGGTTCCTTTTTGAGGAACTCTGTGATCCATACGAAAGTGCTTACTAGAGTTATATAGAGATCTACACATTAATGCTTTGTCAAGATTTACTGAATGGCCTAATGCTACAGTATTTCTCTACATGGATTCTGACAGTCCTAGGTTTTCCGCATTTATTTTATACATCAAATTACTCATCCTAGTTGGAAAGAGTCAGTGAATACCAGGCTCCAGTGTCTTAACACCTTTATCCTAACCTCAGATCTAACCTCAGATCCCAGGCGTTTGACCAACCTTTCCACCTCTAGAAGTTATTCTCCTTCCATTACAGTGAGATAGAGAGAGCATACCAAGAAATGACATACTGCTCTAGCTGAGCCAGAGTTGTCATAGAAATCTATATTGAAATGCAAATGGAACTCACCCTGCTTTTCTATAGTCCCCATCCCTAAATCCTTATCCTAAAGGGTCTTGTGCAAAGTGACCATTCATTTGTTTACACGCTCACTCATCCATTCATGAGTACTTGTTGAGACCCCACTGCATGTGAGGCACCACGTGCTAGAGACTCTGAATGCAGAGGTAAAATAGACAGGATCCTACTCTCCTGAAGTTCATATTTCAATGCCTACAAGACATTAAATGCCTAATTACTCAATTAATTATGCAATCAGAGTGTGATGGGTGTGCCAAAAGAAATATATATGGGTATTATGATAGACGGGAACAATCTGGACTGGATTTAGTTTGGAGGTGGGGAAGCATAGATCTGAAGGCTAAATATGGTATGAGAAGGAGGGAGCTACATCACAGCTTGCAGGCAAAGGAAGGATTTTGAATAAAGCAATGAAAATTTCCAAAGTCAAAAAACAAAAAAAAAGCCCTCTGATTTGAGTAGTCGGGGGACTAGTATAGAGCTGGATGATTTATTGCAGTCATCCAGGCTTATGGTGGCCTCAATGGCTAGGGTGGGGATAGTAGTAGAATAAGGTAAATATAAAATATATTTAGAAGATGGAATTGAGGGAATTAGAGGACTTACTTCATGCCATTCATTAATGTTTGATTCCTACAATTAGAATCCATCCTCCTTTCCCAAACTTTGCCCCTGAAATGTCCATGATTTTCATTTGACTGAGTATGCGCCAAGTCATTCAGGGTCTGAGAGTTAAGTGGAAGTCATCTTAGGGAGCTACAGAGTTGTGCCAATACTGTCAGAGATCCCTGGCCTGGTATGTAAAAGGAGGTTTGACCAGATCACTTTCTGAGTTTTTTTCCAGGAGCTCACTAGCCCTAGAAAAGCCGAGGTCCTGAGAGACTGCAAAATCTCCAGGAAACCAGAGAAAGTCATAGGGAGATAAAAACTTGTTCATAAACTTTCTTCAATGCAGTAAACTACATTCTCCCCATTGAAAAGTTCCTCCATCTTTTTAAGCATCTGGATGGTATATCTCACTTCCTAGCTGGCTGAATGTCACTCGTTGGGGCAGAACAGGGAGGCGGAGGCACGGCTGTGTTGTGTCTGAGCTCTTGGCCTTCCTAACATGCCTGACTTGCCATCATTGCCCCCTCCCTTCCCTCAGGGCTAACCTGGCATTTTACTATGGGGATGGCAATTTTCTTTTTACTTCAGTTTTGGATTTTCAAATTCTCAGACTGCAAAATGAGTTGGAAAGTAATCCTTTGTTTCCTCTTGAGTGATGAATAAGAATTTGTGCTTGGGAGACCACACCAGGTAATTAACTGGAATAATTCCCCAGATCTCACTGCACTTTGGCTGTATGCATTTAATTGCATCTGAGCCCTTGGTGGATGGTGGATGGATTGTGTCTGCAATTGGTAGTAGAATACAGTCCTGGCTGTGTAAGATTTTTCACACATTTAACCAAGTAAATGGTTTCTTGCCTTCAGCATGTTTTATTTCAAGACCAGCAGCCATTGCAAGATGCAGAAATTAAAAAGACATTTGAGTTGGAGGGTTTTCTGTATCAGAGACCCAGAAAAGTACAGAGATAGTGATTTTAGTGTTTTTATATAAAATTGCTTTTTCAAAGATTAAGTTGTTTGAGAATACTGATGGTTAAAGCAGGAGAGGGCAGTGTAGATGGGGAAAGGATAGGTCTGTCACCCAAAGGTGGGTCCCAGTGTATGGTTTCTAATCATTCTGCTTGCTCCCTTTCTTCTGGAGTTGATACTGTTTTTTCCCAATGACTAGGGACCTGAGAGAGCTACAGAGATCATTGCACACTTTCTCAGCAATCCAGGCCAGCGCACAGAATTAGAATTCAGAGCTCCAGAACCCAGGGAGGTAATGATCTTGCTGGATGGGGCTTTTGTCTGTGGAGTGAGAGATAGACAAAGGGGAGGGAAAGAGAGGAGACCTTTATTTAAAACAGAATTTGGAGATTAAGAATGTAGACTCATGTTTATTTTGGAAATAAATTACCATAAATATGTGCATTCCACGTGTCTACCTTCATTGCTTTGGCTGAATTTGAAACATAAAGTTCTCTGGTATCTTTCTATATTAATTGCTTGGGTGTGATGCATTGGAAGGAGATCATTAATACATTGCATATGGGAATCATTTCAGATTTCAGATTAGACCTGGCTAATGACTTTAATACATAAAAACTGTTGAAAATAGCTTAGGTTACATAAAATCTATTTTTTCCTGCCATGATATTCATGGCAAATAATCTCCATTTAGCCTCTGCTCTGCCAAGGTAATTATTATCTTTTACACATTAACACCTATGACAAATAAGCACATTGAAGACCAGTGGGAAAATTAACATATTTTTCGTCAAGTTCTTGCTAAATTCTTTAACTTTAGATTTTTTAGTTTTAGCAGTAAGTAGGGGAGAAGTCATCTTTGTAATTGATGTTTAAACATAAATTCTTTTCTCCTAATTGATAACGACCTCATTCGTGTCAGGAAAAAGAGCCAGTTTATTATTCTTGTCAAAGCTTGATGTTTTTGACAGACCAAGAGCCTCAAGTAAAATGGATATATTTGGCTATAAGATGTTGACTTATAATTCATGAAACTTCAGCCTCCCACCTGTGAAGTAGAAAAACTGGCAGAGATGTGGTTTTGATCTACGTAGTGAAAGTCAGGAAACAAACAAGAAAACCTTGGTTCTGCTGTCATCGTGTTCACAAAAATCCAGAATATTTCCTACACATCCAGTCTTCTGTAGCAGGAATACAGGAAAGGCCAAGCATGTGGGTATCTCCCTGGCCAGTTGGGAATCGAACCCGCGCTGCAGAGGCTGCGGACAGCTTCACAGGGTGGCGCTCAACCACCTGCGCCACCAGGGACCCCCCCACCCTTGTCCTGTTTTAACCAGACCTAGCTTCCCTAGCTTCCTCCCCTCCCCGCCCCGCTCCCCTTTTCCTTCCCCTTCTTTCAGCATCTTTGTATTATCTTGTTTGAAAAACCAAGATCCTACCCTCCTAAAAGCCTTTCATAACAATTTATCATGTATAGGAATGATGATAATGAATTTTTCAGTACTGGGACAGGGCAGTCTTTCCACCAGTTTGGGTGATCGTGGAGTCCTTTCCTACTTGAGTCATTTCTAAGTAAATTGTCACATTGCTGGTTCCAACATGTTTCTTGTTTTTCCTGACCCACTGGCCCTCATCCAGCATTTGCTTCCACTTAGATGCACAGTTTCTTCCCCAGTGCGTGAGAAACTTCAGGACCATTCAGACCGCATATTCCAACCCTGTGTTTCTCAGTGGTGTCATGCTGGGACAGCCTTCTCAGAATGGCACTTTTCGGATCTGTTCATGTAAAATGCCAGTGAGTCTACTCTGCATCCCCCTTCCGCTCCCCACCAGCCTAGGTTGGCTCCCCCTACCTTCTTCCTCCTAGTTCCCCACCTTCAGGCCTACACACACACAATTTACCTGATCTGGGAGGAGTTTGATGACACGATCGCCTCCTCATACATAGATATGACACTCAATATATATTCTGAGACATTCCCAGTAGTAGTGATGAGTTTTTGCTCTCTGGTCTCCCTTGCGCAGTCAGCCTTGTGGTCATTAGCTTGTATTTGAATGTCATCTGTGGCAGGCTAATTACTTTGGCTTCTTTATTTTATAACAAAGAGGGGGCCCCATAAGCCCTCACCCTGCTTTTATCCTCTGTCAGCTGGAGTGAAGTTCCTTCCAGAGCTCTCTCCTTCTACAACTTCATAGCCTCACCCCACAGTTGTCTGAGAAACGTCAGAACCAAACATGTGGAGCCTTTTATTCCCATTGCTGTCTCTTCATAGGGAGCCAGTGACTAACTCCACAGTGCCCTCCTCCTTGTCCCCTGTCCACAACCATTTTTACTGGAATTCACAATTTGTAATAAGCAAAATTCCTTATACTCTTAACCTCATCTGAAAGGTCCCTTTACGTTTTCTTCTTGACTGTCCCTACAGTGCTCTTGGTCTCACCTACTTTATCTACCACAACCTGAACCACTGATTCAGTGCTAGATTTCTTTGTTTCTTCCATGTCATCTTCCCCCTTCCTTCAGATCCCCAGCTTTCACATCTCAAGCCATCAGATCACAGTGGCCATCATCTACCCATCTCTGCTTCATGCCACCTCCTTCTGTGTGGGCTTTAGTTGCCACCACACAACCCTACTTGTCTGATAATGTTTGATGATTTCAGTGTTTTTGTAGAAGAGCCTTCCAGTCCCCTTCTTTTTCACCCCTTCATCTCTCTTCTTCCAGTAACTTCAACCTTGTAACTATAATGGCCGATCACGTGGTCATTAACATTCACTGGCCCAGTTCCATTGTCTCATTTCAGCCATACCATTCTTTGATCACTACCTTTTTCTTGCTCACTACTTCTAAAACTTCTTCCATCCCAGTGAGGCCTCAAAATCCATCCATCCTACCACTTCTTTCTTTCTCATCTATCTCATAACTTCCCTTCCCTCTATATTGAGAGTCCTTGGTCATCCGCTGTCATCTTTCCCTTGCATTAACATGTTATAACTTTTACTTCTTTGCCCCTCTCTGTCTTTATCCCACTCTTTTTGCAAAGCTGCACCCTCGGTAAAATCCAGTTCTTTGCCTACTTTCACCCCACATCTACATGACCCAACTGGGTAGAGTGAAATATAAAATCTAGGTGACTATTATCATTTTCGGATCATTAACCTCATTCACATGGGCTCTTGATCCTGACTGTCAATCACCCTGTTTACTCTCAGTTCTCCTGGTCAAATGTTTCTACATTTTCCCTCTTTCTTTTTAACCTCTGACACTTCTTTCACCATCTTCCTCTCAGCAGAATTTTCACAGGCTCCCACCTACCCAGGCCATCATCTTCTTTACTTTCTTTTTTTTTTTAAGATTATGTGTTTGTGCATACAAGAGCTGGGGTGCAGGCCAGAGGTGCGTGTGTGGGGGTGGGGCGTGAGAGGATTCACTAGAGACAGAGTTGGGAGCAGAACGGGCAGCTCTATTGAAATATACTGCTGAGGGGAGCAGCCAGCAGACTAGACAAGAGAGGTCTGCTCAGCTCCTGGTCAGTCGGGGCTAGAACTTATGCTGCAGAGGCTGCAGATAGCTTCACGTGCTGTGCTTAAGCCCTTGTACCACCACGGAGGCCCCATCTTCTTTACTTTCTTCCTGGTACTCTAGATGGGCTGCTCATCACACTTGAAGGCCAGGCATTCCACTTGGATTCCAGACCTTCCCTCTGACTTGTTCAGTGACACCTTCAGCAATTTCCCTTCTTTCTGTATCATTTCTTCCTTTTCTGTTGGATCAGTTCTTCTAGAGTGCAAAATGATGTTACAGCTACTAAAAAACAAACAAACAAACAAACAAACAAGCTCTCAACCTCATATCCCTTATTAATTGCCCTCTTATACCTTTGATTGCCTTTGTAGAAAATTCATTTTAAAAAAAGAGAGTCCTTTTTTTATTGTTTCCAGTGTGTCATCTCCACCCTTGCTTGAACTTACTCCATTCCACCTTTAGTGTCTCCTCTCCACCTTTCTTGAGCTTATTCCATTCAACCAAAAGCTCTTATAAAGATCATCAATGATAGTGAGTTTATATTTGTAATAGATAATAGTTTTGATATGAGTCTACATTGTGATATGATTCTACATTCATTAGTTCAACAAGTATTTTTTTACTACCTCCTATGTGACACAAACTATTCTAAGTGCTTTATACATAAACATAAACCCATAAGGTAGGTACTATTATTTTGCCCATTTTATGGAAAAGGAAGCTGAGGGACAGAGAGGTTAAAAAAATATACACTCTACCACGTAAATAGTAAACAAAAATAGTGTTCATTCTCCATTTTAGTTGACCTATCTGTAGTGTTTGGCAGTTGAACATTTTCTTTCTTAAAATACTTTCATTACCTTGTGACGAAAATCACTGAATATCACTCTCTTTGGTTTCATTCCTTACCTCATTCTTTGTTTCTTCTCAGTTTCTTTTGGTGGTTCCTTCTCACCTCTCCTTGATTAATTCTGGAGAAGCCTGTCGTCATACCTTACCTTTTCCCTATCTGCACTCATTCTGTTCGTGATCTCTCCTAGTCTCCTGCCTTTAAATATTGTCTACATACTACTGAGTTCTGAAATTATATCTCTAGCCTGGGCCTCATCCCAGAACTCTAAACAGAATATTTTCCTGACTCATTTTCAACCATTTCCTTCTCTTACTCATCCCCCTCCAGCCATGCTAAACACTTCGCTCTTCCTAGTTGTGCTTATCAAGCTTGTCTTGAGGCTTTCATGAGTATATCTGTCCCCTTCCTAACATGCTTTCCTGAGATGCCTTTTCTCCAAGTTTTTGTTCAAGTGGTCAAGAGGCCACCTCGGAGCAGCCCATGAAAAGGAAGAGCCCTTCACTCCAACTCCAAAAGTGCCTTGTTAGTGGCCCCGCTTTGTTGTTCTCCATGTGTCACCATTTTTTCTCCAGAAAAGAACTAGACGGTGGAAGGAATTTGGCTTTAAATTTTAGACATTTACAAATGCACCTGAAATTGCAATAAAAGATTCAACAACATTTTATAGCATGTTTTCAGTTGATGATAATAGCCAATATTAATTTAAGTAACAACATTAATAAACTATGGTTCTGTTAAAGAACCACAGTATTTTTTTTCAAAGGGAACTGCACTAACCCCATTTTACTACCTTCCTAAACACTGGAAATATATAGTACTCGTTACTATTGAATTATTTAATAGAAATCCCCCCCCCAAACACCCTGATATTAACTGCGTGGGGTTTAAAGATTTTTTTAACTATGCCTCATTAATTTCGGCTTAATGAATTAGGTTCTCAGAAAAATTGCCAGGCTTAGCTGAGAATAAATCAGGTTATACTATTTGCAGAAAAAGCAGCTAAAACTTTGCTTGTAAATAATAGCACAGAACGATGTGGTATTCATCAAACCATTGTCTACAGCTGTGCTCTATTTTAAGCTCCCAAAAACAGTAGTGTTAATATTGGACCTTTCTGTATTGGAAGCTTAAGGAACACAAGTGTACAGTCCTTTCAGAACATACTCTGGTGAAAATTCTACCAGTCGCACCTGAAGCACATTCACAAAATGCATACTTTCAAAGGCTTTGTCTTAGAGCAATTTTTTAAAACCATGTGGATAACCTCTTGTCTATGTAGTTGGTATTAGAAGAGCATTTTTGTATGAATAATTACCCTTTGCATTTTGCCTTGGGTTAAAATCTGGATCAAGGGCCTCCCCAGTGGCGCAGTGGTTGAGTGCTGGGTTGCGAAGCTGCCCGCGGCCTCTGGGTGCCAGTTCGATCCCCGGCTGCTCCCCGGCCATCAGAGGAGGGTCCCACATGGCGCGCAGACCTCTCCTGCCTCCTGCTGCTCCCCTCAGCAGTGTACTTCAGTCCTCTGCCTGCTCTGCTCCCCACTCTGGCTCTGGTGAATTCTCTCACCCTCCTGTGCTTCTGACTGTACCCAGTGCTTGTATAAACAAAAAACAAACAAACAAATAAATAAAACATGCCTCTATAAAAAAAAATAAAGGTAACTTTAAAAAAAAAATCTGGATCAACTGGTGACTGTGAGGACCACTGGCTGGTGCTATGTAGGTTGGATCCGGTACCGGGCCCAGCCTGTCCAGAGCATATTCTGGGCAGAGCAGAAAGTCACTTTCAGGGCAATGACTAGATGAGGACATGGGTCTTTCCACACCAAAACACCTAGAAAGGTTTCTTGAGAGTACCGCCTATTCCAGCCCAACCAGCTCTCGTAGCCAGAGGCTCACCGAGGATAGGTCCTGTGTGGAGCATCACAGACCACTGTGAAGCTCTTTGAACTTCTCTGAAGCCTGATTTGTGTATTGGGCCACAGAAATTTCTGCTAGTCCCTCAGAAGTTGGTTAATTAAAATCTTACTCTTGTCCAAAGTATCCTTGCAAAGTGTCCTTGACAACTCCAGCTGGAACTGGAACTGGAATGCCTGCTCCATTGCTGACTTTTTGACCTGGAGTAGACTCAGGTGTGTGTGGTCTGGGATCATCAGAACTCAGGTATGAATGCATCTTGTGCATTCTCCTTGTCACACATGCCCTGGAGGTGTGCTTTCTATTCTACTGGTACCGAGAGCTGAGATCCTGGTCCAGTAACCTGGATCGAGTCACTGAGGACAATCACAGGTGGTGGGGCACAGCCCACAGTGAGGAAGGAGAAACCAAAGTGACAAGACAGCCACCCACCAGGCCTGCCTAATTGGAAACATTTCTTGTCTCTGGTCCACAGATTTGAGGTCATTCCCAAATCCCAAATACATGCATATAAAATCTTCAGCTTATTTGGATACATAGGCCCTTGGTAACTAATCCCACAACATTTAGTGATTCCCACTGCCTGGCTTGTAAGTGGACTTATAGCAAAGTTCAGTGAGGAGAGGCCAGTGAAGGAAGTGACTTCTCATTTCTAATTAGCCTGGGACCTGAAACTGATCTTACTATAGACAGGAAGAAGCTGAACCACTTCTGGCTTTGCCGTTCCTAACCTACCCAGTGTGATAAATTTAGCTTAGAACATTTCCTATCTTGTGAAGGTTCTGGAAGGAGAGCCAGATCTGATGCTGGACTTGGTGCTTTGATCATGGCCTCTTTCTGGAGCCAAAGGCTTACCTAGGTGGAGAGCTTTTTGGTTCTGTTATTTTGTTCTCCCTTTTGATACTTGGCCCTTGAATTCTTTAGATAAAAAGTGTGTTAAATATTGTAGGACATGGCTTATACCCTGAATTGTTCTTCTTCATGTATTAAATATAGGAAAAATTCATTATTTGTTACACTAGTACATTACATTTGTAGAGTTCTTCACAAAATGCTTCTGATGTCTATGATTCTATTTAGTTGTTACATTAATAGTTAAGATATAAGTGTTATCCCTATCTTACTGATGAGGAAACTAAGGCTGAAGAGGATTAAGTGATTTGGCAACAGCTATGAAATTAGAAAATGGCAAAGCTTAGACTAAAACTCAGGTCTTCAGAATTCAAGTCCTGAGCTCTCTTTATTTTGTCAACTCCTGCATTAGCTTCTCAGATGAAAAAAAAAATATGACTTGAATCTTTTAATATAGTATATTTTATAATATTCTGTAAGAGTTGGGACCACGTTTGCTTTTCTATACCTATCAGAGAACTGACACAAATAGGCATTTAATACAGTTAATACGTGAGTGAAATTAGTGAATGAAGAAGTTAATGAGTGAATGTATTAGACTAATAAACTAGGCAAAAATCTGACATGTGTATAGGAAAATATTATGTGGAAAGAATTTATATGTGAAAGAACCATGTATGTGGGGGAGAATATGCCCTAAATCTTGTGTTTCTTCAGAATAACTGTAAGTATAGAAACTATTAATTCAGTTCACACCATATTTCTTAACATGTATCAAATTGTATTGGTATGTGTAATCAAAATCAAAATCCAATCTATGTTTAAATATGTTCTCTGTTCTTATTCTCCAATTCCAACTTCTCTAGGATACAGGGTGCAATTTTTTGATCTTGTATGTTATTGGACTACACAAATCACTGTATGAACAATCTACAGCTTACTCTTTTATACTCGATCCTGAGCACTGGTAAACCCAAGTGGGGGTACAGGTAGTTTCTTCTTACCCTTGGAATCTCAATTCCTGAGCCTGTCTAACCTATGTACTACTTTGCCCAAACCCTATCATCAGATTACTAGTTTTCACTAAGAGTTCTAAGTGTCTGTGTAGTAGGGATAAAGAGCAGTGTGGCCCCACTGCTATTCTAAATTGCATTTATAATGTCTTTGCTCTCTACTCTTTCCCTTTGAGTCCATTTATGTTCTTCATGAAATTCACACATCAGGGTTTCCTGTGTTACTGATGCAGTTGTTTCATGTTTTTTGTACAATTAGATTACATCAGCAGAAAATACACATGATTGATTGACTCGACTTTATCTCTTGTGGGGCCTTTTAAAGACAGTCAAAATTCCCTCTGTAAAAATACAATGATAAACACTGATCATTTAACCATAGAGCAGATAAGTACAATTGTGCTCTGTCCGATTCTAGGCTCCCACATGCTAGGACTGCTAGAGGCAACAGAGAGAGCAGTCCTGGTTTGTTCACCGTCTCTCCCTCTTTCACATACTAACTTTGGCTGATTGTGGTTGAGCCAATTTGGAGCATCTACAGTGGATCAGAACTTGCAGCTTTGACTTTTGCTGAGATTCTCAAGATGCTGCCGGCTTCCACTACCATGAGGGTACCTGAAAAGTCAAAGAAGACAGTAAAGATTGGAAAATTCTTTCCAATCCTTCTATTGGTGGAGGATTGATATAGGGTGGCACACTCTTGGAAACATTCCAAATCTTGGAAACACCCAAGGTCATGTCCAGAATCTCTCACCTCGCCTGCTATAACCCCTGTTCAGGATTAATGTGGGAATCTGAAATGGGAGCTCTGGCTGGCTGATCTTCCAACTCTATGGGTATGTAAATAGCTGTGTAGTAACAACTGGCTTCTCAAGAATGATTGCTATTGACTGAAACTGACAGCAAAACATGGTCAAGTTCCAGTATAAAGGTTTCTTGCCCCTTCTGCATCCCCAGTCCTGACACCCTGCCATAGAGCCTTTTCTGTGATGCTTTGCTCATCCCAGAAATTTTTCAGCTCAAACCTTTTCACTAAAGATCATTATAAAAGAAAGATGGGTAGGAATTACTGCTGACTATTCCATCATTAATTTCCCTAATTAGCAATCAAAAGTCTAATAGTGGATGATTAAATTCTGGTTCTCCAAGCCAATATCTCATAACTAGGCCTTAGAATTGTTCCTGTCAGGTGTTGCCAGGACTTCCTTTGCCCAAACTGTGTTGTGTCATTACTAATATATTACAAATGAAAACAAAAACATCCTGTCTACAAAGGCCTATGTCAGGCTGGGCCACTATGGTCAAAGCCTACGGGACATGGTCATCAAACCTAACCCAACTCTGAGTCTGGCACAAGTCTGTGCTACATAAATGTGGTTTTTGTAGGAATAAAGAAATATTTGACCTTCTCTATAATTGCAACAAATTACATCTTAGAGATGACTTTTCTTAGCGTGGCACTGGTTTTTCTTCTCCAAGAGGGAGACTGCAAAATTACCACCATGTGAAATCTGGCCAGAGGCTTGTAGTGATTTCATAGTGAGAACAGCCTCAGCTGTGCCTTCTCAAACCCAGGCCAAGAGGTAGGGATGTAAATGACAGCTTCTGCACGGAGCCAACTAAACCACGACCAGATTAATGGTATCATGTGGACAGGACCCTGGGCCCCACATCAGCTTTTTCTACCACACTCTTGTAAACAACTAGTGGCACTGTCAGCAGTACTGGTCTCACCAGAAAGAGCAGCAACATCTGTGTCTACATTGAGGGGGAGCCAGAGGTTTGGGGAAGGTGGACCCTAACTCTACCGATGTGTGGGATTTTAACAGTCAGGGTCCATGCCCATCCGCCCCTTGTTCATACACATCCTACATCTGATCTGAGTGTCAGCCATGACAAAGAGTCAATATGATGAGATTGTGCTTTTTAGAGTTTAATCTCTACACTTAAGTGAAACTGAGGTAGATAGAGGGCCAGTCAACCTCTGGATTTAGAACACCCACCTGTTTTTTTTTTTTTTTTTTTCTGTGTTGAGATTCTTAGGAGAGTGGTTGAGAAGGAATCAGCAGAAAGGACTTAGGTTTGGGGATTTCAACTTTGGCACAACTGACATATGGCACTGGATTTTTCTTTGCTATTGGGAGTTTCCCTCTGAACACTGTAAGGTTATTTAGCAGCATCCTTCGCCTCTACGCATTAGTTGTCAGTCACCCCCGCCTACTGTGAAAACCAAAAATGTTTCCAGCTATTTCCAGAAGTTGTTTAGAGATCAGAATCATCTGAAGTTACTTGTGGATATTTACCTACAATCTACAAAAATGCTAATCCAAAGAAATATGTGCACCCCCGTGTTTACTGTAGCATCGTTATAGCAGTCAAGAGTTGGAAACAAACTGCCTATTGACAGATGACTGGATAGGCTGGTTGTGAAGATGCATACAATGAAATACTTATTCCACTATAAACAAACAAAAAAGATGAAATAGTGCCATGTGTAACAACAGGGATGTTCCCAGAAAGTATTATGTTAAGTGACATAAGTCAGATAGAGAAATACCCTTTGATTTCACCTCTATATGGTATATATGGAAACCAAAGAACTGAATAAAACAAAAATAACCATCTAGACTATAAGACCAATTAATGGCTACCAGAGGGAAGGATGAATAGAGGTGGGTAAATTGGTGGAAAATGGTCAACTTTATTGTGAAGCATAGAATTGAACATTCAGTGGTGAACTTAATGTAGTATATACAGATACTGATTTTTTAAAGATTTATTTATTTATGCATACAAGAGCTGGCGTATAGGCCAGAGATGTGGGGAGTGAGAGGATCCACCAGAGAGAGTGAGGAACAGAACTGGCAGACTGACTGAAATACACTGGTGAGGGGGGCAGCGGGCGAGACAGAAGAGGTCTGCTTTGCCATGCGGGTTTCTCCCTGGCCGGCCAGGGATTGAACTCCTGCTGCAGAGGCTGTGGATTGCTTCACAGTGCGGTGCTTAACCCCTTGTGCCACCAGGGAGGCCCAGATATTGATTTTTAAGGACACCTAAAACCACATAATATATAATACAATGTTACTTCAATTAAAAGATGATAATAGAAAAATGATTTCTCAAAAAAATTTTATCAGGAGTTAACCCTTGGAATAGGGAGAGAATTGGGTGAAAAGATACTTATTTGCCTTAGACCTTTATTTTCTGTCTCCCCCTAGAACCATTTATCATTGTCTTGAATTATTGTCTAGAAAAAACAGCAATCCCCAGGACTGAGGTTTTCAGAGGAGTCATAATTTGTCGCATGAGTGGAGTGTGTCTCTCTAAGGCCATAGATAGGGTTAGGTAATTCAAAGAGAGAGAAACACATGTCCCTTTTCACTTCTTCTTTCTTCTCCCTTCCCCATCTCTGTCTCTGTTCCAGTCCCTTCCTCAGTGAGAGTTCCACAGACATTGTTCTAGGCATTAGGGAGTCAGCAGTGAACGAAATAGACAGAAGTCCCTGCTCTCATCCAGTTTTCATTTGGTGGGAAGACAGATAATGAACAGGCCCCACAACTATACACTGGGGTGTGAGCTTAACTGCGGATTCCAGAATACCACCCTCCAGAGGCTCTGAGACAGAGGGTCAGAGAGCGAGGGCCCAGGATCTGGCTTGTTATCAGCTTCCCAAGTGATTCTGCTGCAGAGGATTGTCTGGAGGTGACACCTTGGAAAACAAGGCCCTGGAGGGATGGCAGGACAAACAAGCTCTCCCAGTCCTCTGAACATACTAAAACCTAGTAAAATAAAAAGGCAACTTCAGTACAGAGAACAAAGAGGTTAAAAATATAAGATGACGGTAGTAGATATGGGAACCTGTAACACTGAAAACAGATTTATTCACTCATTCAACAAATACTTTGAGTGTCTTCAAGCACTGTTCTGGGCATTAGGGAGTCAGCAGTGAACTAAATAGACAGAAGTCCTGCTGTCATCCAGTTTTCCTTTGGTGGGGAGACAGATAATGAATAGACTCCACAACTATACAGTATGTGTGAAGATGACCATGACAATAGAGAGAAATAAGGCAGAGAAGGGGCATCAGGAATTGGAGGGGTATAATTTGCAATTGCAATTAAGTGGTCAAGGAAGGCCCTGTTTTTAAGGCGATATTTGAATACCTTGAAGGTGTGTGAGACAGAGAGGCAGGTATGTGTAGGGGAAATGTTTTCCACTCAGAAGGGATGGCAAGTGGAATGTCACTGAGGAAGGAGTAGACATGCCTGGTGTGTTTGAGGGGCAGCAAGAAGGCCCTCATGGCTGGAGCAGAGTCAGGGAACGAGAACTAGACCAGAGAGGGAGCAGGAGGTCAGCCCTGATAGCACCTAGTGCAAGGGCCCTGACTCTGAAGGAAGTTGGTCCTGGAGAGGATTGTAAGCTGCCAGGATCAGATTTTAGACTTAAAAAGATCACCCTGACTTGTGTTTTGAGTAGACTCCAGGGGGCAAGAGTAGATGTTATCATTACTATCATTAAAATTATAGCATGGTTCCTGGCCCCAAGGAATTCACTATGATGTGGAGATAGAGCATGTATGACTCAAAACAAGGAAGTGTTTACTATGTGAAA
This sequence comes from Talpa europaea, assembly GCF_964194135.1. Classification (NCBI taxonomy): domain Eukaryota; kingdom Metazoa; phylum Chordata; class Mammalia; order Eulipotyphla; family Talpidae; genus Talpa; species Talpa europaea. The sequence continues at coordinate 64,197,824 of NC_140082.1, read as the reverse complement.
TGAGTAACTCACATCAGAAAATGGTGGTGGAAGTCCAATGGAAGGGGACCTCACTTCTGAGGGTCAGACCTCATGGGACAAGTTGGGTCTTGCAATGGATGATAAGACTTTTTTTTTTTTTTTTAGATTCTTGGTAGTATAACTGACATTCAGTAAACTGTGCACATCTAAAGTGCATGGTTTGAGGGCCTCCCCTGGTGGTGCAGCGGTTGAGCGCTGGGCTGCGAAGCTGCCTGCAGCCTCTGCAGCACCGGTTTGATCCCTGGCAACCAGCAAGGGTCCCACATGGCGCGCAGACCTCTCCTGTTGCGCCCGCTGCTCCTCTCAGCAGTGTATTCTGTCAGTCTGCCTGTTCTATTCCCCGCTCTGGCTCTGGTGAATTCTCTCACCCTCCCACACTTCTGACTGTGCCTCGTGCTGGTATGAATAGATAAATAAATCTTTAAAGTGCAAATCTTTAAAGTTTGATATGTTTAGACATATGGACATGCCCATGAAGCCATCACCACAGTAGTGAACATCCCTGTCACCCCCGGATGTGTTCCTGTGGTTTATAAGGCAAGGTGGGCAGGAACTTAAGCAAAGGTATGGAGGCAGGGACATGCAGGGGCTTTTGTGGGAAAAGGGAAGCCCAGCCTGACTGCACTAGAAGGTCACTTAAGCATCTGAGAGATGTCTCACAGCTACAAGCAAATGATGTGTGGCCTAAAACACTAGGTTTTAAGTTAGGTCACAGGGGAACCAGTGGAAGTATTTAGATTTGTTGTAGGACATGGTCAAAGTAGAATTTATCATTTAAAATGTCATCTTTTAAAACCAAGGTCAGTATAATCATCAAATTTTTGGTGTTTTGTAGTTTTTTTAGTAAGTCCAAGGAAACGTAACCAAAATGCATTTATGCAGCATTTCAAGAATACACAATCAATTAAAGAAAAAAGAAAGAATAGGCAAGATCCTAATTAGTTAATTAATCAGATGTTTACTAGACTTGTACTAATTCAACTACTTATAGTAAAAAGAAATCCATTTGCCACCATTTGTAATGCACCTTGGTACATTAAAAGCTGAACAGAAAAAAATACATCTACTCTAGATAGATTTCAATAATTGAAATGTAAAATTTTAATGTGCCATTAGAATCTTGGTTTGTATTTCATATTCATAAAGGCCAGCACTTTATTCTTGTGTCATGTTGAATGTAAGCTCTACTGTTAAGGAAAACATTTTAAATAGGTAGTAGGAGTCTGTACTTCCATTCTAAGCTCTTAATCTGTGTGTGAATGCATCCCTTTCCCTTTGGGCTTGGAGATAGGTGGGAGAGCAAGATCTTCAGGTTTGAAGATAACTTCATCAACATGAAATCATCTTTCTCTATATCCTGACTAAAATAAGGCAACTCCTAGGAGATACTGGCCAGATAATGGCTCTGATTCTAACTGGATGCAGAAAAGACTTTTTGGTGTATTCCCCCTTCTAAGGGAGAAGTGAAGAATACTTTTCAGTTGAGAAGCTTTGTAGTCTCATTTCTATGGAAATGAATGACTCTGGTACTATTTTGCTTTTCAGCTTAGAGAAGTCTGGGGAGCATCTAGTCCAAGTTCAGTGCTTTGAGCTCTGGAATCCAGGATCCATTCTTATTTGGGTTTCTATTAAAAAGACCTTTACTTACCCTAATTGACAAGAGTGTTGATTACCACATCTAATTTACCATCTCTCTCCTCTTACTACAATGTTTGCTAAATCTTCCTGGATAACAGTAACTCCTAATGTCTTTATCACCATCATCGCCATTAGCATCATCATCTGAAGGTCGATGTGTATGTGTCTATATATGTTACTGTATTAGATACTGAAAAGTCTAACATTGATCATGATTGCTACCATTTATTTAACATTTATCAAGGACCAGGATTGTGCTAAAAATATTACATACATTATCACCTTTAATCCTTAGTTAACTCAAGAACTCATTTAATCCTTAGTTAACTCAGTCCTTAGTCAACTCAATTCCCATTTTCCCATTTTTATGTTGAAGGAGACTGATGCTAGGATAGGTTTTTTTTTTTATTAAATATTTATCTATTTATTTATTTATTTATTTATTTATTTATTTATTTATTTATTTATTTATACAAGCACTGGGTACAGTCAGAAGCACGGGAGGGTAAGAGAATTCACCAGAGCCAGAGCAGGGAACAAAACAGGCAGACGGACGAAATACACTGCTGAGGGGAGCAGCGGGCACAGCAGGAGAGGTATGTGCTCCATGTGGGACCCTCGCCAGTGGCCAGGGATAGAACCGGCGCTGCACAGGCTGCGGGCAGCTTCGCAGCCCGGCGCTCAACCGCTGCACCACCAGGCGAGGCCCAGTTTTTTTGTTTTTTTTTTTAAACAGCTCTTATTGAACACATTTGCTAAGTTATAAAACTAGGGCTTGAACCTCCCCTGCTCTTAACCAAATGTTTCAAAAGAATTGAGACAGTCTTCATGCATCTAGTTGAAAAAGATAAGACACAGACATAAAAAACATTTCTGTGGTTATGGTGTGAAATACCTCACCTATTCTCTTGACTGATTCACAAATGGTTCCTAATAATATTACGTTCTAATTAACGATTTTTCTTTTCTTACCTGCAATGCTTTCGCACGCAGCAGTCAGCAGCCCTATTAATCGCATCCCGCCTGCCTTTGATGCTCCCAGCAGCTTCACTTGTGGAATACCATCATTCAAGTGGGAGCCTCACATGCTGTGGTTAATAGAACCCCATCTCTCTGCTGTAATCCAGAGCAGAATTGCTTAGGCCGGGCGCCGTCACTACATTTCAGGTTAATTTGGTTTCTTATGTAGAACAACTTCAGTCTGACATTTAACATTTCTTCCTTTGGCGATATTTTTGGTCTTTCAGAGCTCATTACTCAGCATGCCCTTACATTCATTCTTTTTCACACACTAAGATCTGTGTTTGTGTGTGATCATCATTACGGAGTGAAGTGCTGTTGGCTCATAAAGCAGGCTAGTAATAATGATGACAGGCCTGGGGTTCAGATGAGGTCTGGTAGGTCAGAGGAGGTTTTCTATTAATGAAGTAGGCCTGTTGCTCCCTCCCAGTCACCAATCTACCCCCTTCCCCTGTAAATTCAGGGCCCGGTCAAGTGGCTAACACCACTGCGGTGGTTATGTCAGTTCTCCCAGCCTCAGTTGGAGCAAACTGTAATTAGAACACACCCTGTAACCTCTTTCACACCCCACTTTCTCCCTGTGACAATCACCTATTTTGGAGAATGAGCCATGCCATGCAGAGTGAACTGCTGGGACTTTTTCAGTTCATACATGTTGTTGGTGAGAACAGCAGAACCCAAGAGGGTGGCCATTCCCCCCACAGAGCAGGGGGAAAGATTGTCAGATTTCTTCCCTGGCTTCCCTCTGAGGTAGTCATGTCCTTGTTTGAGGGTCTGGGGGACTTTATGAACAGTGGAAATTAAAAGTACTGAAACTTAGTTATCAGTCAGTTCTGGGTGGATTCAGCATGACAACTGGATGAGTAGAGACTCACATGGGAAATGTTGTGGGTTAGAACGACCTTTTGTGTCCCTGTGATCTTCCACATTCCTCCAAGCACATGTGGCAATGAGATGTAAAGGTCAGGGGACATCAGATGAGCATCATGGAAAAAAAATCTTCCTGAGGAAGAAGTTACATGTGCTAGTTGCCATTTTGTGTGACTCCTTAGATTCCAGGTATTTTAAATGCTCTTTTCTGCCCAATGGCTAGTTAAAACTGGTCAGATTACTTCCTCCTTTCTTCTGGAATTACCAAGGCAGAGTGTCGGGTAAATGATAGTCAGGCTTTTCTGCCCTCCCGCCGTTAGGATTTATGCTGGATCCCTGCAGTCCTGAATGCATGCCTGATGGTGGGCTCCTGGAGTAGGGTGTGGGCATATGTAGGTGGGTACACCTGGGCTGAGACTGGGCTTGTAAGGGTGGTGTCACGGGGCCACCAGCAGAGTGAAAGAGATGAAAAGCAGAACCAAGGAGAGCAGCACTAGCAGAGAAGCAGCCGCCACGAGAATGCCGGAGAGCCCAGAAGTGCAAAGATTTGCTGGGGGCCCGGGAGGCTTGCCGGCACCCCTGCCTGCTGGGTACCTGGTAAACTCAATAAAACCTTGAAAAAGCCACTGAGGGCTCCAGGACTCCTCCTTCACCCATCTGGTCAATCATGGAAATCCTGCCCTGTGCCCATCCTGGCCCTACGAGGGGAAAATACTACTGCTGTGAGATATTTAAGTTCATACTTGAACTATGAAGAGGGTACTTGTATTGACTCAGATCCACCTGAAGTTTGCTGTTTCTATTCAAAAAGACGCTCCTTACCGTTGATACCTTGTCGCTGGGTATAGAACTGCTGTGACGAACATTGGAATTCTTGAGAAAGAAAGACACAGATGGGGAACGTGGCAGGGGGCAAGGTGGGGGGGGGCTGGAATGCAAACCTTGGTCTGGAAGACTTGTAAGTAAGGAGTGTGAAGGTAAAGACCATTGATCTGCTGGGAATCTGCCTGCTGTGGGGAACAAAATGTTTACTCACAGGGTCCTATCTGTCATTCTCGGCCTCATGGACAGCACTTACGAAGGAAGAAAGTTTAAGGACAGTGTAGAAATAAATTGCCTTTGAAGAGCAACTTTAATCTTGTTGACCTTGTCACTAGAAGCCTCTACAATAAACCAGGAGTAAATATCAGTGAAAATTTGTACAACACCTGCTGGATGCTGCCTCCAGCCATTACCTTCATCACAGACCCAGAGGCTTTGAAGAAACATGTAAGGTTTTCTTTTTGCTAAAAAATGTGGAAAATCCTCCTGTCTTCAAAAGTGGCATTAGCATTTATTTCTGAGCTACCTAACCCTCAGAGAATGAAATAGGACAGAAAGCAATGGGAAACATTAGAAAATGGCATTGTTTACCTGGGCAGAAAATGTCTTCTTGCTTGAGTTTCATAGACTCTCTGCCTTCTTTAACATCCCTGCCTCATGCATAGAAACCTTGCTGCCAGCTTTTTAGAAAATAAAAAATCTGCTTGAATGCTGGGGGGGTCTAATGCTCACGGACCAGGTATAGACTGGTCTGGATTTTTCCTTTAAGTAGGTTTATTTTGTTTCCTTGCCAATGACCTGGTCTAATGGAAAAAGAGAAAAAACAAAAGCCCCAAATCCATTGACTATAAATGTTACTATCTTGAGAATTTGTGGAAAAAATGGTGATTGATTGTATGTTGAGGTCAGAGAATAGAGAATCTAGTCTAATAGTTTAAGGAAAAGATAGGTAAAAGGAAGATACTCAGGTTATAGCTGATCCATACTAGGCTACTTAGCCAGGTAGATCAGATATAGCTGCAACACTAACCTTAGATTTGGAAAGGTTTGTTTCATGACAGTTGCAAAGAGGTGACTAGTTCACAGAGACAAAATAAATGAAAGATAGACCTAGATCAGCTTTGTCACTTAACTGTTCTAGACTTGATTGAATTCTTTTCACTCATTCATTTCACAAATATTTGTTGAATCCTTACTATAGAGTAGGCAAATGCTAGACACATGCAGGATTAAGGATGAGAAGAAAGAATATTCCCCCTTAAGGAGCTGAGAGTCTAACAGAGAAAGGAAAACTGTAAACAATAAGGTAGCTTGTAGGATGGAGTTGCAGGGAAGTGGGATACTGACATGACCAGGTTTGCATTTTAGTAAAATCGCTTGAGTGGAGAGAGGTGAAGTTGAGGCCAGTGAGCTTGGAGAGAGACGGTTCATGATTGGAAGAAAAAGAAGGATACAAGGGAAGGTTCCTGATTTCTAGTCTGGGGACCTGAGTGGAAAATGATAGTATTTATTTAGAAAATCATTCTTCTGTTGGAATAAGAATAGATTGAAGGACAAATCAAATTAATTTTGATGGTCAGTTGGAAAGGTATTTACTTGGGTGATGTTTTTAATATAGGATTCAGAGTTCAGGAGAAAGGCCAGGCAGGGGTGCGGTTAGATAATTCTAGTTGCCAGGAAGTAGACGACTATTGAAGCCATGGGCTTGGATTCCACTGCCTGAAGAAAAGGAGATTGAATCCTAATCTCTAGATAAATTTTCTGCCAGAAGAAGACATGTGAGTCAATCAAGGAGAGTCACTAGACTCTTAGAAAACCAGTTTTCCTGACGTTTCCCCAGAAGAAGTAAAAGGATGTGAAGAGATTAGAAAACCATTTTATGTAGTTTCTTTATTTGTAACATTCACTAATTGGAGAGATTTAGTAGTCGGAACATTAGCTTCCTTTATTTAGATCCTTCTGAGGAACTTTACAGGTTTCCTAAATATTCTTTTCTTTTTTTTTAAATATTCATTTATTTATTTATACAAGCACTGGGTACAGTCAGAGGTGTGGGAGGGTGAGAAAATTCACCAGAACCAGAGCCGGGAACAGAACAGGCAGACTGACAAAAATACACTGCTGAGGGGAGCAGCAGGCAGCAGGAGAGGTCTGCACGCCGTGTAGGACCCTTGCCAGTGGCCGGGGTTCGAACTGTCGCTGCAGAGGCTGTGGGCAGCTTCGCAGCCCAGCGTTCAACCGCTGCGACACTAGGGGAGGCCCTTCTTTCCTTTTTTTTAAGATTTATTTACTTTTGCATACAAGAGCTCGGGTACAGGCCAGAGATGCAGGGGGTGAGAGGATTCACCAGAGACAGAGCAGGGAACAGAACAGGCAGACTGACTGAAATAAACTGCTGAGCAGAGCAGCAGGCGAGACAGGAGAGGTCTGCCTCGCCATGTGGGTTGCTCTCTGGCGGGCCGAGGATCGAACTCGTACTGCAGAGGCTGTGATTGCTTCACAGTGCAGTGCTTAACCCCTTGCGCCACAAGGGAGGCCCTTCCTAAATTTTCTTAGGGCTAAAATAATTTTGTATTATTTTTGGAAGATGAGAGTATTTTGAACGTCAAGCCTTAAACTTAAAAGTTTAGGATGAAGGTGTCTTAGCACCAATAACCTGTTTTAAATGTGCTGAAATAAAATTGGGACTTTAAAAATAGAGGATTAATTTGTGCATTGTTCCCATCTGTTTTGTGAGGTCACAGGGTAAACCAGACTAGACAATACAAATGTCTTTGAAGTCTAAGGACCTATGTGGCATGCCCATGGGATGCTTAATTTGTTTCCTTCCTGCATCAGGTTCCTGTTGGTGCCAGCTGAACCTTTGGTGTCCCCTAGTTCATCTCCAGGGTCACTGCAGTGGGTTTTTTATTTTCCATGTCAGGAAAATTGAGTGTGTGAGTCATCCGTAATTCTAAAACCTCTTTTCTCTTTTTCTCCCCCTATTTATTACTGCTCTCCCTTGAAGCGGTATGCTTTTTATTCCAGCACTTACAGAAAGCTCTGTCTGTTGACCACTGCTCTTTGAAGTTTTGAGATGCACTAAAATATTTATAATGTGGGACAGTACTTGAAAAGGATTTTAGTTTCTATAAGATGTATCTCTTGACTTACTGAGGCCTTTTTGATGATAAAGACTCACATAGGGTTTCAGATCAAGGGTTGCTTAATTTAGGGAACACCTCTTTGACATCGGTCAGCAATTGCATACTCATTAAAGAATCAACCTGGATCTCCTCTGGAGGAGATGGCAACAGCTCTGCTTCTTGGTTGTGGCCATGCTGATTGTGCTGGCAGTGGACTCAGCTGCCGCACTCACAGATGTTTTTGTCAATGCCTTGTACTAGAGATGGCAGCAAAGAGACTTGGTATTTACTACTAGGAAGGTCCCCTGGGCTCTTGTGACCTCACAGGAGTCAGGAATTGTTCTCACTCATCCTTAGCCCCTCAGCCTGGTTTGCAGGCATGTTGGAGCCTCCATATACATTATCTGCTCAGTGTTGGAAATTGAGCAGCAAATAACAATATGCCAAGTAAAGAATTTACTGCTTCATGGGAGAGTAGTGGAAACTGGAAAGAAAAGAGAAGAGGGGCCCTCAGAATCAGAGGTGGCCCATGCAGTTTCTTTCTTTACTGCACCAACTGCAGATGCCAGAGTCAAATCCAGAGTCTACAAGGATCTAAAATAAACTGTGACTAGTGGGAAGGGGCAGCTCTTACATCTCTCTCCTTAGGGTGACACTTCTTCCAGATGATTGGTTAACAAAAATATTCAAAATAAGTAAATTGATTTGAGGCTTCTTGAAACTGAAGTTTTTTTTTGGTGTCTTGGGCCCATAAGCCATGGGATGTGAATTGCTTTAGAATGTCAGTCTCAGATTTCTTACCATCTACAATTATGTAGTAGAATGTGGGACTTGATAGATGAATTATAAAATACCTAAAGGATAAAATAAAATACCAGATAGGCATTAAAAATCCTATTTTCAAATGACCTTTATTATAAAGGAAAATTCTCACTATGTTATGTTATATGATAAAGCAAGAAACTATATCTTCATATCATATCTATATAGGAGATATATCTTCTATATTTATATATCTTTATAGATATCTTCTCTCTATATATATATATATATATATATCTCCTCAAATAAATTCATTTTGAATAAGTGAACATTGCATAGGTGAATGAGGTAAAAGCCATATATAGTTATATATATATAATATGGTTATATATATTGCTATATATATGGTTATATATGGTTTTTTATATATGGCTATATATATTGTTATATATATGGTTATATACAGTTATTATATGGTTATATATATTATATATAAGAACTATATATATAAAGTTGGCAAAAAATAGGAGTCCATATTGTAGACTTCAACATATGAGATTCTTTGACTCCTGAAATGAAACTTCATAGACTCACTCACATTGACTAGTGGTCAAGAAATCTGGGTGTTGTTCAAGTGTTTGACTGTCTTGGAGCTCAGTTTCCTTATCTGAAGATGAGTAGTCTCCTCTAGAATGGTCAATTAGGGGCCCGTTTGGGTCCCACATGCTCTGAGTTGTGATTAGAGGCTGTAGACACGGCAGCTGTCATCGAGAAGGGTGCTGCCAGACGGGGCTCATATGGTTCTCATCACTTCATCAGCCAAACTTCATCAACCTTGACCTCCTATTGTTTCCCATCATTTTATGTGATTGTCTTGAGTTTCTACCTCCTGAGCCACTCCTTGCTGGCTGTGTAAAGAGGCCTCTTGATTTATTAATCAATTAATCAGTGCATGCTGAGGAGCTGTTCAGGGTAGTTAAACAGGGAAAACAAAATGCTGAAGCCCCTAATCAAGATGAATCATAATTAAGAATGCCCCTCCCACTCCTGCTATTCCTGCTCCCCCCACCCCGGGCTCACCACCACCTCCCTCACCAGCAGGTCGTCAGACCCTATACAGCTTGATGGGGGATCTGCCCCATTAAAGCTGATGGTACATTTCAGAAAGGCAGATATTCTTCTAATGTCCTAGAGAAAAATAAACCTTGAGATGAGTCTCATCGATTATTTGCAAAAACTGCTGAATCTCAAAAGTTCAACCAGGCTTCCCACATGATATCATGATTCTATTCACACATAGAGACACTGGACTCTCCTGCCTCAGTTTCCCTCCCAGCATTGGGGAACTAGATGGACTTTACAATGAAAAGTAAAGCCTGGCCTGTCTCACAGATGAGATTTACCTTGAGATTAAGTAAACTGCCCAAGGTCACACAGCTAATTAGTCACATAGCTAATTAGTAGCACGGAACTGAACTAGAACTCAAGTATGTTAATAGCAAATCAACACTCTTGGTGCCTGTTTCTTGGTGCAGTCTAACTTTCCTGTAAAAATTAAAGCATGGTGAATGAGAAGTATTTTTAATAAATTACTGTCTGATTTCTTTAGATATGAACTTCTGAGTTAGAGTTTTTAACAGTAGTTTTAGATGAAGTTTCTGGACTGTTTGTCATGGAGATAGTTTTCTTTTAATTGGTCACGATATCAGATGGATGCAGACACAGACAGCTTGCCATGGGGCAAATGATAAACAGAGTGAGTCTGCAGGGGGTTACTGGGCGGCTGAGCAGTGGCCAGACTCTGGTCCAGAGCCTGTTTATTTTGGTTTATTTCCAATGGCACTTAGCACACACTGCTAATGAGGCCAAGATTTTCTTAAACTCTCTGCTCCGGGTCACAAGTGGCACTTCCATCTGTTACCAATTGTTCACAGGTCACGGGACCACGGGGCCATGATGCATTGGTCCAGAATGACTGTCCTCACCCCCGTTGTGCCCAGACAAGTGTTTGTATCTACTTAATGAACCCCTTGGGAGGATCCAGATATGGCTATAATTCTTTAGTGGACATAAGGAGAAGAATCTGGAGTGTTAGTTGGCCTGGTGAGGAGAATGCTTAGAAATCTTCAAAGTGTTAATTCCCTAAAGTCTTTGCTGTACAAATTTTCTATTTGTCAAATGTGTTTGTCAATGAAAGGCTCTTCTGCCAGTCTGACTGCTCATTTCTGTTGGATGTCAATCAAACAATCAAAATTCTTAGGATATATCCAGGGCTTAATTCATAAACTAGACTTCTGCATTACATTTGCCAGCCTTGAATTATAGGCTCTGTTTTTTTTTTTTTTTCTTTCTCTTGTGTGTTCTCCAGGACCCTGCTTTCTCAGCTGTGATTCATGACAAACTCCAGGTGCCCAATACCATCCGGAAGGCATGGAATGACAGGGACAACCGCTGTGACATTTGTGCCACTCACCTGAACCAGCTGAAGCAGGAGGCCATCCAGATGGTGCTGACCTTGGAACAGGCAGCTGGCAGCGAGCACTATGATGGCTCACCTGGCTCACCTCCACCTCTCGCCAACATTCCTACTCTGGTGGGGTCCCGGCATGTAAGTGGGCTCCAGCAGCCCAGGGACTGGGCCTTTGTGCCCTCCTCCTATGCAACCTCCGCCTACACAGGCTTCGTCACCAGCAAGCATAGCAGCAAACCCAACAGCCTTGGCGTCAGCAATGGGGCGGAGAAGAAGAGCGTGTCCCCAACCCACCAGGCCAAGGTCAGCCTCCAGATGGCCACCAGTCCCAGCAATGGGAATATCCTCAACTCAGTAGCCATTCAGGCTCACCAATACCTGGATGGTACCTGGTCCCTGTCCAGAACCAATGGGGTCACCCTGTACCCTTATCAGGTAAGTAGCCTCTGGGCAAGTAGCCTCAGGGTTGGCTCGAGTCAAAGCAGACACGTGGACAGCACTTATTTTGGCCACTCTTGTCCTTCTGGGAACTCCTCGGCTCGTAGTCTAATGTTTCCATGTGACCTCACTGGGCATTGATAAATAAAAATAAAATATATTAGGGAGCAGGGTGCCAATACTGGCACTCTGCTCACATTTCTATACCATGTCAAAGAGGTGCAGGTACCCTTCCAAACTCTCCTACCCTGATGGATCTTCACCCTTTTCTATTTGTAACTCACACTAAATACTGTTGGGATTAGTTTACCAAACATGTTACCCACCTCCTCCTCTTATTTCACTTTTCAGTTATTTAAATTAACAGTACCCCTCGGTTTTCCTATAGAAATTAGACAGCAAGTCTTACTTAAATCTGCTGAGAAATCTAAAATAATTGTCTAATTTTTTTCTTGGGTACGTTTTCTATTGTAGGAGGGTTTGCTATATGTGTTCTCTGTGTTCCCTGCATCAGTTGTATGTGAAGCAGCCAGAAGCTCTGAGTGTCATTGGGAATGGAGAGGTAGCCATGGACATGCAGTTTATCAGTCAGGGAAGAAAACTGGTATAACAAGTGATCACAGGTCATTTCTCACTTGTATCCCTGTTACATTGAGTGTGTGGTGGGTGGCCTTCTGCTGCGGCACAGGGACTCAGCTTCTCCATCTGTCATGTCACTATCATTCAGAAGCCAGGAGCTTTCCACCAGACCTTTCATAGGCAGCCAGGAAATGAGAAAAGAAAGAGATTGTGTGAAGGATCTCACAAGGGGATTTGGGGAACCCAGCCTGGAAGGGGGCAGGCATAACCATTACAAGAGTGCAGTTCCCTGCCTCCACCTCCCCTCGGGAAGTTGGGAAAAAACAAACTATCCCTGTGACCAGAAGAAAAAAAGAAACAAATTGGGTGAATACATAGCATAGATTCTGTTACATGGAAAGGCACAGGGAAACAAAAAATGAGTTACGTGCGACTGATAAAATTCCTGGTGAGCTTTCTAGAGTGTGAGAGGGAAGTAGATTGTTTCTCTTGATAGATATCATGAAAGAAAGTGGGGAGCATGAGTGTGTTGGGCTGTTAAATTTTTCATTTATGGGGTCTTTGTAGTTTATTTTTTAACTATTTAAAAATATTTTTATTTATAGGCCTCCCCCGTGGTGCGGCAGGTTGAGAGCCGCGCTGTGAAGCTGTCCACAGCCTCTGCAGCACCGGTTTGATTCCCGGCCAGCCAGGAGAAACCCACATGGCGTGACAGACCTCTCCTGTCACGCCCGCTGTTCCCCTCAGCAGTGTCTTCGGTCTGTCTGCCTGTTCTGCTTCTGCTCTGTCTCCGGTGAATTCTCTCACCCTCCTGCACCTCTGACCTGGACCCCAGTTCTTGTATAAATAAATAAATCTTAAAAAAAAAGATTTTTGTTTATTTATGCATACAAGAACTGGGGTCCAGGCCAAAGGTGCAGGGGGTGAGAGGATTCACCAGAGGACAGATTGGGGAGTAGGCCAGGGGTATCTACTGAAATACCCAGCTGAGGGGAGCAGTGGGTGAGACAGGAGAGGTCTGCTGTGCCATGTGGGTAGCTCCCTGGCAGGGAATTGAACTCATGCTGCAGTGGCTGGCAAGATAGCTTCCTAGTACTGAGACTTTAACCCCTGCACCACCAGGGAGGGTCTTGCTTTGTAGTTTATAAAACATAGGACAAAAGAGAGGAAAAAAAACAAAAACATAGGGCAGATATAATTTTATTTAAACCCACAACAGGCCCATGAGGGGGTTAGAGCAGTTGTTAGGTCTTCCTTTTACAGATGGGAATGTGATGCTTAGAGGAACTGAAAAAGCAGTGGCCACACAGCTTATGACAGAAGTAGCAAGGCTCTCCCCTGCCCAAGAGAACACGTTCCTATCAAACTGCTTCCAATTTTCCCAGCCTATCCCAGAGCAGCCTCCAATCAACTTCTTTAGGCTTGTCACACCAAGGAAAAGGACCTGGTTGCCATTTTACTTTTGAGCAGAATATTCTGACTTGTGGATATAAATATAGTGAGAAAGCTGAGATACCCTCTGTGGGATTTCATAGACTAATACTTGAATATAACTGTCTAGGGCAGGAACCAGAAAAGCTTCTTTCCATAACTGATTCATTGAGATTTTGTTGTTGTTGTTTGTAATTTTAAAATATATTGTTTTGAAATTTATAAAAAGTTATGCAAGTGTGTTGCAAGCTAAAATTCGAAATCCTTGAAGCAAGATTTTAAATGAGACTTTAAAAATCAACATGACACAGAGTCAGTGTAATATTTGGGTTTATTTCCTCCAGTATTTAATGCAAATAAAATTTGTAAAATTGTGATTATGTTCAGTTCTGTGGTCTGGTTTTCATTTGCTACCCTAGGTGCATATTCCTGTGCCTAGTCTATATTTTTCTAAAATACGATCTTTAGTAGTAGCATAATTTTCCATCATATAAATCCTATCCCTATTTGAATAGTCCTAGTTTCTAGGACTACACTAAACATCAGTGTAGAATTAAGGTTTTTGCTACTATAAATAAGATGCTCTGGTCACATCCTTCTACCCAGGTCATCTCTTTGATGCGTCCCTGGCTGTGCTAGCCACACACTCAGCTTACACATGCAGCTCACAGTTCACCTTGCAGGGCCTCAGAGCAGTTTTAATGTGTATCAGGTGCTTGTTAGAAGGCTCAGCTGAGGTACAGAGTTAATGAACAAGAGCAGAGGACCTTGCAAGTTATGTTTTCAGATAAAATATTCAAAATTGGGGAAATTTTGCACACAAGAGAAAAGCTAAAGATGCTACTTAGAGGAAAGATCCATCGTGCATTTCTTTTACTTGTGCAGCGATTCTTTCTGATTCCCCTCTTTTTCCTTTGCTCAAGTGATGAAGGATTTCCTGTACAATAGCAAATTTTGTTGAATTCTGCCAGACAGTATGCTAGGAATTGAGTGGGGCTCCCACCTCAGATGGGAATCCAGGTTCCTGTTCTGTGACCCTAAGGGGAGGAGGCTGTGAACTGCCCATTATAAGACAGGGAGGCGAGTGCCAGGGTAGAGGCACACTGGCTGCCTCAAGAGCACATAGAATAGCGTGCAGTCCAGCAATGGAACAAGAGTGGGATGACGTGTCCAAAAGCCAGCTATTAAGATAATTTATGCAAACCACTAACTTAAAATCGTCCTGGGTAAATTTGATTGCTTCTCTCCAAGTCCAGAACAGGCTAATTCATGCATTTCCCCTGACTAATAGTTAAAGGGATCAGAGGAAATCTCTCCAGGATAAAGAGATTTGGTGCCTGGCTGTGAATTAGTGTCCCTGTGTTGTGACAGTGTCATCCTGATGCCGTGGGGTGGGGATTCCGCGTCTGGCTAGACTGAGTGTCTCCTGTTAGGGACATCTCCCTGCAGTAAATATTCTGCAGTCACAGTCTAGCCAGCTCACAGAGATGGTTGACTGCTCTGAAAGCTGACCTCACTACTCCTGCTCACCCACACTCCCTCTTCCCTCTGCACAGAGCAGATTGTTCTCTGGATTAATGCCAGAACTATTTCTTGGGCAGAGAGCATCTAGACTTTGTAGCTACCAAGGGTGCTGCTCTACACACACACCGCTGGATCCTGTAGAAGTGAGGGAGGAGAAGAGGATACTGCCCTTCTGCCATGTAAGCACAGGGAGGATAACAAAGATGAGGCCTGCCTTCTCACAGTGAGCCGGGGGACGCTTATGTGGGTGACAGTAAGGTCCCTCAAATCCCTCAAACCCCCTGCAGCCCACACCAATATGTAACTGTTTTCAAGGGTTATGATAGTTTTCTTGATTCTCTTTTTCTAAATCCTTGGTGTTTCTAAAGCATTTCCAGAAAGAACAGTAAGCATTGTATTAATAGAGAAATATGAGTCTATCCAGAAAGGTAGGGAAAATAGTAATTTAGGGGGCACTGAGATTACATCAAAAATGCTGAGTAAACCATAAAGGTAATTTTTCACTAAATACCTTAAAAAATTACTTTCAAAGAGAAACTATAGTCTTATATTTCCAATTTTTTTTGCCTTTTTTATTTTATATGTTTTTTACATCATTTTGCATTTTTGCACAATGTATAAAAATAAGCCAGAAAGAAAAAGAAAAATACTGGATGGTCTCACTCATAGCAGGAATTTAGAAAACCTGAATAAAAGACCAGGAAAAAGACTAATTATACTAAAGTAAAAATTAAAACCAACAAGCAACTATAAACCAGAGACACAATATTGGGGGTGGCGAGGAGGGATTAGGGTCAAAATAAGGGGGGGGGAATTGTATGGGGATTACAAACAAGAAAATTACTTTCATAGTAGATGATAAGAGGGACCCTTTCAAAGAAGGACACTCTTCTACTAGTTTGCAGATTTTTAACACAATCTGTACATATCAGATTCTGCTGTATAGAACAGAAAATGCCCTAGACCCTTCAACTGATCATGAGTTTTGATCTTTATAGAATCCATCCTTAGGACACTAACTGGCTTTGTATCATGGTGGAATCTTCGTAGACAGTCCTACCTAGTTCAGGTTCATGGCTCTACAATTGTTGAAACTTGGTTTAGCTTAACAACTTAGTCTACTCCTTATCTATGAAATCCCTACATTGCAAGATTATTGTGGAGAATGATTCAGAAAAAGAGTGAAGATATTTTATAAACTTTATTTTAAAAACTATAGTTTATAGTTGACTATAGTCTTATAGTATACAACTATAAGACAGGGATATTGATATTAATGATCTATTTTTATCCTCTCAGTTTCCAGAAAAGAAACCTGAAGCTAAGAAATTCAAATTTCTCTTGTTTAAAGTTTTCTGAATCTCAGTTGATCTCTCTTGCTCATTGAGAACATGGATCCATTTTACATTCATGTTCTTCACAACTCAGACTGCAAAAGTGGCTTCTCATTTGAGAGAGCTTCACTCTCAGGCAAGCACCCAGAGTGTCTCACATGACTGGCCCTAGATGTGGGACAAAATTCCAACTAAGACCAACCCAGACCAAGATTTTTGGTGCAAACTGCCAGTTAATTGACTCCAAACTGATCTTTAACCCTTCAGTATTGTTGACAGTACTCAATGAATCCTTGATGCAATGAAAAAAACCCACATGGTGTTTTGATATCACACACAATACAGGGCCATTTGAAAGGGGATAGAATTTTTATATCACAGGATTTTGATAAATTGAAGTTGTCAAGGCAATTCAAGATATGTTAAATCCATTGTGGATCATAGTTAATGTGATAAAGTATTCATTGTATATTCTTTAAATTGCAAGAATTATCTGTTAAAAATCATCCTATTTTCTCAAAAAGCATCCACTGGAATCAGCGTCAGAGGTAATACTAGACCAAACTCTGACTGACGCCAGCATGGGATTGTTTCTATCATATCTGTAGAAAATCATTGTGCCTTCTGAGCACATTTAGACTTTACATTTTAAGATATGACTAAGATGGTAATAGCAGTAGCACTAATGTAAATATCTCAAGGTTTGCTCAACTATAGGACCTCTGCAGTACCTACAACTTTCTTGTCAGAGGTCAGAAGCCTTGGGAGGATTTGGTACTCGTGCTTTTTATGGAGGACTCCAAGAGCCCCCTGTAGCAGAAAAGGCAAGACCCCCTGAGACTTTGATTATGATGGGTTCATTGAAATCAGCAACATCCGTGTTAGTATAACTGCTGTCTGAGTGGGTGAAGGCTATTCGTGTTCCTTCCTCATTGAGCCGCATTTTAAAATGGAGCAAAGACAGGGGTTTATAGCAGCTCAGGAGAGGAGAATCCCCATCCATGTTCTTTTCTGCCTTCCAGACTTCAGCTACTGACCCTGAAATACCCAAAGTTCCCTTCTTGGACCAGCTCTGGTGTCGGTTTGGCCCATTTGCTGCTGAGTCAGCCTAGCCAGGGCAATAGTATAAGGTGTCACAATTTGACATTGAAAAATATTTTTAAGGTGGATTTTTTGTTTTTTCCCTTTTATAGATGGTCAAAAGAATATTCTTTATCATTACGCTTTTTAACAAATCTTGAACACAAGGGAAGGAATCAGTTTGTATATTCAGTCATGGAGAGATTATTTGTTAAGTACATGGTACTTAGGGTGAATTTTGAAAAGGATTGTCACATCTTATAATAAATATGGGCAGGGCCATGATATGGGGGGAACACCCAAACTTCATCAGAAAATTTCACATATATTTTTTGCCTCGTCATTTACTTGATATGGAAGGCTGAATAAACCCTACTTCCCCCAAAGATATTCATGTCCTAATCCCTGGAAACTAGTACCTTGGCTGTGTACCTTACATAGTAGATGCGACTTTGAAGATATGATAAAATTAAGGATCTTGAGATGCAGAGAACGTCCCGGATTGCCTGGATGTGTCCCGTGATACACAAGAGTTCTTATAAGAGGTTGGCAGGAACCACAGAGATGAGAGAAGAGGGAAGAGGCTATGCCATTGGCTTTGAAGATGGAAGAAGGGGCAACAAGCCAATGAGTGAAGGCAACATCTAGAAGCTAGAAAAGTCACAGAATCGAATTATTCCCGAGGGCCCCTAGAAAGAATCAGTCTTGTTAGATCCATTTTAGACTTCTGACATCTAAAACTTTAGAGAATGGAATATAAATTTGTGTTGTTTTAAGCTGGTAAATTTGTGGTTATTTGCTTTAGCAGCAATAGGAAACTAATATACCTGGTAAGCATTTGGTAGCTGAAAAACTTGGTAGGTGAAGGTAGGTGAGGGATGCAGACCAAAGACTTGCTAGAGAAACCTGCAGGATTGCCAAGAACATGAGCTTTTTATCCCACACAGCAAACAGCATTGCCCTGTGGATCAGCCAGGACATTAGCAAGTCAGATTATTTCATTTGAATGCCTCCACAGAATGAGAGGTTACTCATACTGCACGGTTGGTTTTCAGTTGTCTCAGATTTCCCTATTGTTAGAGCATTATAATAACAAGCACACCACACCACTCTCCATTGGTAGCTAGTAATTACCATTATGTAAGTCTCTCATACTGTTGAAACTGCAGAAAACATTCCAGCTGGGGGTGGGAGGGTATGGAGAGTCTTGACTGGTGTATGTGCAGAAGGAAGCTTTTCACTACAGGGTCTTTTGACCTGATAGAATGGGGTTTCACAGACTGCCCTAGTAATAATTGCTACTACATCTGGTGTTTTGAGGGTCAAATGCATTTGAAAGTACTTTGAAAATTATAGAGCAGAATATGCATGTTAGTTGGTATCATTTTTTAATTTGGTAGGCAGAAGATAACCATTAGGGATTTCAGAGCAGGAGAATTAGAAAAGATTTCCCTGCTCATCAGCAGAAAATCTCAACTCTGACTACACACTAGAATTGCTTGGGGGCTTTATAAAAAACAAACACCCAGACCAATCAAATTTGGAAGTGTGTCCCAGACCTTGGTTTGAACTACCAGGTTTAGGAACCACAGTTTTAAAGAACAATTTATCAGGCAGGGTTGTAATAAGTACAAGGAGAGGGAAAATGAATATCGATTGATGGATGGATGAATGATTGAGGTAGGTAAATAGGTAGACAGATAATTTAGTTTCCTATGACTGCCACACCAGATCATCATAAACAAGATGACTTAAAACCACAAATTCTCTCAGAGTTGTGGAGGATAGAAGTCCAAAATCAAGGTGTCAGCGGGGCCATGCTCCCTCTGAAGGCTCTAGGGGGAATCCTTCCTGCTTCTGGTGGCACCAGACACTTGTCTTATTTTTTTTTTATGATTGACTTCAATCTCTAATTTGTTTGTTTTATTGAGATAATGCTGATTTCCAATACTGTAAATGTTCAGATGTATAGGATCACACCCCTTCATAAGTAGAACATTAACTGCATTCTTTTCTTTCTGACTGTATAACTCCAATCTCTGCCTCTATAGCCACACAGCCTTCTCCTCCATGTCTCTCTGTGTTATTATAAGGACAATAGATAGTCATTGGCTTTAGGGCCCATCCTAATCTAGTGTGTTCTCACCTCAACACTTACATATGCACAATCTCTATTTCCAAATCAAGTCACATTCTGAGGTCTGAGTGGACATGAATTTTTAAGGTGGATCAATAGATAGATATATGGATGATAGGTAATAGATGGATGAAAGGGGAAGGTAGTGTTGAGCAGGTCAGGCATATCTTCCTTGCTGAACAAGTTCTGAAAAGTGGGTGGGTACAAATGTTCTCAACTGCTCAGCAGTTTGGGATTCTGGTTCATATTATTTGACTGGAGAGAATAAAAGAGAAGAGGGAAAGAAGAAAAGGGCAAAGCCAAGAGAGTGGCGGAGACCCTTTTGCAGATGGAGGAGAACACCCCAAAAGCCAGACAAAATGAGCGCTGCGGGCAGAGTGTGCATGTTTGTTGCATTCACAGAGAAAAGTATAAATGGCTACCCTTTGGTGGATTTTTGTTTGTTGATTTTGCATGTAATAATAACTTCCTGCTCTGAACTTATAAAATATCTTCAAAGATAGTTTGTGCTTTCACAACCACAGGTATACATCCAGCACATCCTGAAATACCACAGGGATAAGCCCATTTAGGTTGAGGTCCGAATCTGATCTGTGCGGGTGGGTTCTCTACTGACCAAACTAATTTGGATTAAATTGATGGAATGGTCTGTATTTTTTCTTCTTTTTAGAAATATTTCTAGGCCCTAGAAAGAGGTAAGAAATAGTGGGTAAAGCGCTGTGCCCTTTAAAACAGTATTTCTTAGTTACCCCTCCCTCTTTTGTAACTGGGTGATGAGAGCTGGTAGAAAAGTGGATGTTAATATCTCTCCAGTCCAGAGGACAACTTACCTTCTTTTCCTCTACCTCTCTCGGGCAAAGCTGGGGTGGAGGGCAGATTTGAGAATTGTTGTATAAAGGAGAGAGGAGAAAGGTAAAAGCATTTCAGAGAGAAACTCCTTTTGTTTTAAAAAACTATGACATCATCTTTCATTTGAGCTATCCCCTTCAGTTGTGTTGAAATATTTGCTTTTTAAAAAAATGATCTATTTATTAGTGTGAACATTCTCTTATAGTTTTAAAATCTATTTGCATATGTTGTACTACATTTGATACCTATTTTTCCTCCAATTTTATAAGTCATAATTACAATTGGTTACCACATTAAATTTAGTTAACCTTCACACTATATAGTTATAATTTTTTTCTTGTGATGAGAACTTTTAAGATCTATCCATTTAGAAGCTTTCAAATATGCAACACAGCATTGTTAACTAAAGTCACCATGCTGCACGTTTCATTCCCAGAATTTAGTTTTCTTTACAAAGTTGAAGAAAAGAACTAAGGAATACAGCTGTCCAGAGTTCTTTGGCTAAGGGGGTGACAACGGCTACTTCTGTTTTTTTTTTTAATTTAAATGACAAAGTAAACTGATTTTAAAAAGACAATCTGAGGCTGATGCCTCTCAATTTTATCCAAGCCTTAAACAATGGAGAGTGGGTCATGCTAGATTTGCTGCTCACACACCAGAAGTAAAATCCCAGCTTCCTTGCTTACTGTGTGACCTTCAGCAGGCTCCTTAACTATGCTACATCTGTATTTTCTCCTCCGCAAAGTGGAAAGTTGCCGAGCCATTATGGGGATTATCTAAGATAATGTAGGTTGAATACTTAGAGCTGCATCTGACACACCCCTCCGTTAAGTGACTTGAAACAGTCCTGAGTGCCATCTTCTATTAGCCAACTCAGTTTCTCATGAATCAAGAATTGAATCAGGGCCCTCCTTTCCAATACAAGAACCAGAGGTCAATGAAAAAATAAGACCAAATCCATAAAATGAATATCAGATACATGATATTTGATACCTCCCACACACCCAGAAAAATCCCACACACCTCTAACATCTTACCAGAAACCAGCTATCCACATATGCAGCACATCTTACTTGAAAAGGTCCTATTCTTCATAGAATACCTCATTCCATCATTAATGAGTAAATTGTTAATATACTGAAAGACCCATGGCCCAATTTTTTTCCTTATTTGAAGATCTTTTCAAGAGAGGACAGGAGGCAACAAATAGGCTTGAATCATTTCAAATGCCACAAGATAGTAGAGCATTGGAATTTAAAATAATCCCAAAAAGTGAAACCTCATTATTTTGTAGTAAAGTTGAAATATGGCCTATGTCATGATTCATATTGAATGAATGCTTTGAAACAGAGTGCTCAGGGCTATCATTCTTGCTTTCCTTATATACATGCCTATGATAAATATCTAATAGCTCTGCATTAACTTTGTTATTTTTCACTATATCTTTATAAAATATTATTTTTTAAAAATTATTATGTAATTTGGGATCCTTCATACATTGGAAAATTGAAGTCCCTTTCTTACCTACTCCACCCCAGGAATACACCTAATTAATTTCAAATTGAGAATTTACTGTGCTAACAGTGTTTGGCGTGACAAATTAGCATGCCTCTATCTTATAGAGGTATTTGTGTGGATTAGTTAATGAGTCATATATTTCATATGCCTGTCATTCCTAGGGAGTCATTTAGGTGTGTAGGAAGCATATTAGTCACCACTTTTAGGACTCTGGAGACCATTTAGTGCATTACTGCTGTGCCAGTGGCCTCAAAGAGTTAATGCGTCCTTTCAGTAGCTTATCTGAGTGCCTGAGAATGACTGAGACACTGAGGAAAAAGGTGCCATCTGAAAAGCTAGCACAGCAGCAGCCACATCTACGTTTAAGGCTGTGACCAGGAGTTTTCTAATTACATGACTAATCTGAGCTGATCTGCAGTTTCCATCACCTTAGCGAGACTGGTTTCCCTCAGTCCTTGTGTATAAAACTGTGGAAAGATTGAACCATTAGCCTGTTTCATGACATGTTACCCTTTTGTTAAAGCAAACAGATCTCACAGATACCAATAGAAACAAGATGGAAAGCCTGCCCTACACATTACAGATGACAAACTGAAGCCCAGAAATGTCAAGTGACCTGCCCAAGGTCACACAGCTAGGAAATGTCAGAGGTGGGGTCAAAACACAGTTTCCTGTATGCTTTCCTGTGTGCTTCTTCCGCTGTCCTGCTGAGGAAGGGACCAGTTCCTCCGATTAGTTAAGCAGGCTGCCCTTCCCCGGGGAGTGTGGCCCACAGCGTGCCTTACTAATGTTTCACTTGAGGGTCTGTGTAATCAGGACTTCCAAGTTAGGTTTCCCTTTGTGTTGTGAATTTCTAGTTGCCCTGTTAGGGGTGGTTAGAAATACATGCCCTGGGTTACATCTTCTGGTTGGGAGGCGGGGAGGCTGGTGGGGACAAAGCTTGAGACAAAGCTGGCCAAACAAACAAACAAACAAAAGCATTGTAAGCAATGCTGCCATCTAGTGAGACTTTAACTTACCCAAGAGATAGACATAATATGCTTAATATTTACAACTCATCATAATTATTAATTGACTTTATTAATTAAGATAAAAAAGGAAACAGGGTTTAATTGGTCTTAATAGAGTACCATATGTTTACTTTTTAAAAATATTTTATTTATTTATGCATAGAAGAACTGGGGTGTAGGCCAGAGGTGGGGGGAGGGGGGAGTGTGGAAGGATTCACCAGAGACAGAATGGGGAGCAGAACAGATGGATTTACTGAAATACACTGCTGAAAGGAGCAGCGGGTGAGACCGGAGAGGTCTGCTGTGCCATGTCTGCGTTAGCTCCCGGGCTGGGGCTGGAACCAGGCCATAGCAGTGATAATGCTGAGACTTAACTGCTAGGGCACCAGGGAGGCCCAAGTACTATATGTTTAAATTCAGTGTCCTCTGAGTTAAGGGAATGTTGGCCCATTTTATTATGTTATATGAGCAAAACTACATCTGTTAACATATTTCCAATCTTATCAGAAAAGCCATTGAATATTGGGCAGCTGTCAAGTTCAGTCTACATTTAAGTTGTCTTAAATTTATATACTTGCTTGAAGCTTATATTTTATCTTTAGCAATAAACATTGTCAGTTGCTCTCCTTGAAAAAAATAAATAAATTCAGGGTCCTAACACATATCTGTGTTGCCTTTAGTGAAATGGAGATCAGTTTTGGCAGAGTGGAAAGAGCACGCAGATTTGCATGCAAAGTTTGACCACCTTGATATCCAAAGATTGTTTTGAAGATTAAGTTCATTGATTCTAGAATACTTCATTGAGTTATAAGCATTAATTTAAATGAAATTATATGGATACACACACAGAGTTGTACAATGAGAAGTTCTACAAAGCGAGTCAACACAACTACTCCCAGAGCATGGTTCTCTGCCTTCCCCACCTAGCAACATGTTTAAAGGTAGAGACATGAACATACCCTGGAGAAGTAGCAGTGGACATGGCAAATTCAGAAGACTGAGGCATCCCTTATCTCTGAGTGTTACATGACGCAATTTTTAGCAGTTATTTCATGATTAGTGTGGTGAACACAGCTGTTCTGCACCATCCACTCTGTAACTTCCAGATTCCTTCAGAGCCCATTCAGCTGGAATTGTGTCCTGGAGATTTTGTTGAAGACAACAGTGTTTCTTTTCCTCTAAGGACAAATCATACCTTCTATCTAAACAGCCTCTTTGGTAGAGTGCAGGTGCTTTGAAGGATCAACTACTGCATGAAGATGGGTGGCCCATTCCTTCCAAACACTCTCCTCAGGAAACCAGTTTGTAGTTATGCAAATAGCTGTGTGGAAGCAAGAGCACTTTGTTGAATCCTTAAGAGAGGGACCTATAGCAGAGAGATTAATATTCTTGCTCACAATGAGTTGAAAAGATGATTGGTGGTAACTGATGCTTTCTGGGAAAAAAATGAGCAAGGGGTGCTTCTTCTAATAAGTGTTGTTTAAAGGTGTAGTGACAGGTGTTATTACTCTAGAAAAAGGGCTACACATCTCCTTTCCCCTGAAGAGGTGATACACTGACTGGTTGTGAATATATGTGTAGATTTTTAAAAGTGCAAGGGTATTTCAGCCATTGGAATGGCTTTGATTCTGGGAAGACTGTGAAGACAATAAAGTTCAAAAAACTAAAAATCTTCATTTTATCCCTACTTCTACCACTTACATCATGAGCTACAGCAGTTTCTCCATCTGCAAACTAGAAAACAAAAATAAGTTCCTTTCTGTTCTCAACTTTGTCAGCCTGTCACAGGCACCTTTGAGCTTTAGCATTTTATATTCCCCTATCACTGTGCTTGTCCTTATCTGCTTTTGCTTCTTTCCAAAGTGACCAAGTTCACTTTCTCTTCATTCTGGAAGCCTGATGTGAAAAAATGCCATCAATTTAATTGCGTGGTCATCTGGTGATTATGGTGAACACTTGCTGAACACTCAGCGAGGTGTTAAACACTGTACTTAGTGCTATCTGTGCATTAGCTCAGGTGGGCATCCTACTAGAAGTACAAGTTAATATGAATAAACACCACTTGCACAGATGCCACATCTCTGGGCTCTGAAAATTTAGTCAGCAGATGTTTTATTGAACATTTACTTATTTTTCTGGATT
Organism: Talpa europaea; assembly: GCF_964194135.1. NCBI lineage: Eukaryota > Metazoa > Chordata > Mammalia > Eulipotyphla > Talpidae > Talpa > Talpa europaea. The sequence continues at coordinate 64,173,054 of NC_140082.1, read as the reverse complement.
TAAGAATTTGGGTAGATAGCATTTCTGAGTTCAAAAGCTTTATGTTAGTGGTGGCACAGGGGTTAAAATCTCAGTGCTATGAAGCTATCTCCAGCCACTGCAGCACCAGTTCAATCCCCAGCCAGGGAGCTACTTACATGGTATAGCAGACCTCTCCTGACTTGCATGCTGCTCCCCTCAGCAGTGTACTTCGGTCAACCTGCGTGTTTTGCTCCCCACTCCCTCTCTGGTGATCTCAGCCCCCACAACTCTAGCCTACACCCCAGTTCTTGCATGCATAAATAAATATTTGTTAAAAAGCTTTATGTTAATAGTATTTGATGAGGAAGTTTTGGTTTTACCTGACTTTAAGTACTGTCAGTCTTATCCATGTGCTTGTTTGTATCTAGTCTTTGCTCTCCTCAATTGCCCTTTATACATCTTTTTTTTTTTTACCTTTTTTAGTTAAAATTTGTACAGTGATTTCTTGAGTGTTCTAAGACCTAATTATTTATCAGGTAAAATATTCATACTTTGTCCCCTCAACCCTCCTGTCTTTTGAATGTATCACAGTTTGTTTGCATCTCTAAGAATGAGTAGGCTGGGCCTCCCTGGTGGCCGCAGCAGTTGAGCTCTGGGTTACAAAGCTGCCCACAGCCTCTGCAGCGCGAGTTCGATCCCCAGCTGCCAAGCGAGGGTCCCACATGGTGCGCAGACCTCTCCTGCTGCCTGCTGCTCCCCTCAGCAGTGTACTTCACAGTCTGCCTGTTCTGCTCCCCGCTCTGGCCCTGATGAATTCTCTTACTCTCCCACGCTTCTGACTGTACCCAGTGCTTGTATTAATAAATAAATCTTAAAAAAAAAAAAGAATGAATAGGCTAAGGAAATAAAAGAACTAGTCATGAAAATCAGTTAATTCTGGGCCTCCCCGGTGGCGCAGTGGTTGAGCGCTGGGTTGCGAGGCTGCCCGCGGCCTCTGCGGCGCCGGTTCGATTCCCGGCTGCTCCCCGGCCACCGGAGGAGGGTCCCACATGGTGCGCAGGCCTCTCCTGCCGCCCGCTGCTCCCCTCAGCAGTGTACTTCGGTCCTTCTGCCTGCTCTGCTCCCTGCTCTGGCTCTGGTGAATTCTCTCACCCTCCCGCGCTTCTGACTGTACCCAGTGCATGTATAAACGAAACAAACGAACAAACAAACAAATAAATAAAACATGCCTCTATAAAAGAAAAAAAAAAAAAAAAGAAAATCAGTTAATTCTATCATTTGTTAGCAATTTATACTATAGACTTAGCACAAAAGGAAATAGGAACTAAATAAGTGATTTAAAAACATTACAAAGCTTTTGAATTTTCTAAGTAGCTGCTAACTTCTAATAGGTTAAATGGAAAATGAACCACTGCAGCATTTGGGGTTAATCAGTATAAATGTATTAATTATAATAGCTATGCATTAAGCATTTTATAAGGTATTTACATTGCTAGCATAATATCTATATAAATGTCATTCACTGAGTACACCTGTTGTATACATAAATATGGGTTAGAACTAAGTGTGCCAGTTCTCGCTAGGGTAGTATAATATCATAGCATCCTGAATCTATACACCTGCTTGTTATTATTAGGAAGGTGAGTCTGGGGAAAGGATTACAAAAAGAAGGATGGAGGAGCAGGTATATTAAGACACAGATATCATGAGAATGGCGGGTTTGGCGCTGGAGTTAAAGCGAGGATGATCCCTTAGCATTATATACAAGATGCCTGGTGAGTAGGCAAAGAGAAACCACATGGTCAAAGGTGAGTGCAGAGGATGCTACTGTTGACAAGGCAAGAGAGGAAAAGTGGGAAGATTGGTGCCAAACATGGGTCCACTCCCCAATGGCACAGAAGTCAGAAACAATGCCACCAGCATCAACCAGTTTAACGTGAGGTCACGTGGCACGAGACTGGAGGCAAAAGGCTCAAATCAGTCTCCCTGAGGATGGGGCTTTGGGCAGTATTTCTTTTTCTTTTTTTAAATATTTATTTATTTATTTATACAAGAACCGGGATACAGGCCAGATGCACAGGAGGGTGAGAGGATTCACCAGAGACAGAGCGGGGAACAGAACAGTTAGACTGACAAAATACACTGCTGAGGGGAGCAGCGGGCGAGACGGGAGAGGTCTGCGCGCCATGTGCGACCCTCACCAGCCGGCTGGGATCGAACCTGCGCTGCAGAGGCTGCGGGCAGCTTCACAGCCCAGCACTCAACCACCTGTGCCACCAGGGGAGGCCCTGGGCAGTATTTCTGCGGTGGGAGAACACATTTAAAAAATGCAAGTTACGGGCCTCGCTGGTGGCGCAGCGGTTGAGCGCTGGGTTGCGAAGCTGCCTGCAGCCACTTCAGCGCCAGTTTGATCCCCAGCTGCTCCCTGGCCACCAGAGGAGGGTCCCACAAGGTGCAGACCTCTCCTGCCGCCCGCTGCTCCCCTCAGCAGTGTACTTCCGTCCTTCTGCCTGCTCTGCTCCCCGCTCTGGCTCTGGTGAATTCTCTCACCCTCCCGCACTTCTGACTGTACCCAGTGCTTGTATAAACAAACAAACAAACAAACAAACAAACAAATAAATCTTTTTAAAAAATGCATGTTACATCATGACTTAGCAGAAAGAGATTGTAATTGGTCGCTTTCTGCTAAATCATGTTGTAACTTGCATTTGGGCCCAGGGCTGCAAAAATACTGAGCCTCCCCTCTCTTCTGAATGGTGTCTGTCTAACCATGAGTCAGGCCTCCTTGTGCTCTTTCATGGCTATTTTTGGTCCGGGCAATGAGAGGTCACCTCAAGGACAGTGAACACTCTCCTGGGCCTGTGCTCTAAAACATACTTGTCAACTTACGAAAAATCATTTTTTCTCACCTGAAATGGGTAGAGGTATTCTTGTCCCATTGTTGCAGCCTGCTTTGATTTTGTAAGATAAGCACAACAGAGAAAGACTATCCTGCCTATCAGGGTTTCAAGTTCACTGGTTTCGGGAAGGTGAGACCTGGAGGAAAACCCAGCATGGGGCTTGAGCAAAGGACCACAGATTTCACAGGTATTTAGAATAAAGCCCACAGGGCCTCCCCGGTGGTGCAGGGGTTAAGTCTCAGTGCTATCAAGCTCTTGCCAGCTGCAGTGGCATGACTTCTATCCCCAGCCAGGAAGCAAACCCACATGGCACAACAGACCTCTCCTATCTCTCCTGCTGCTCCTCTCAGCAGTGTATTTTGGTAAATCTGCCTCTTCTGCCCCCCACTCTATCTTTGGTGAATCCTCTTACCCTCCATACCTCTGGCCTACACCCCAGTTATTGAATGCATCAATAAATAAATACTCTTAAAATAAAAAGATAGACTCCCCCAGACATTGAAGAATGCAGAACAGAAAAGAGGATATTTGAGAATGTTGTGTGGTTTCTGTGTTCGGTGCTGTGTAGGTACTGAACTATTAGCTATTTCAAAGAAGATTGAAGGTGTAAGACTGGGAGGAGAGATAAGAGAATTAAGGTTTAGTTTTGTTGTTTTTTTTTTTTCCATTTGGTTTTTAGTTTGTTATTTTCATTGTTGTTAAGAGTTCCGTTTTGAAAACATGGGCTCTAGGATATCTGATGTGAATGGAAGTCTGGAGGGTTTGAGGTCAGGCTGCACTGTATGTAGTAGGTAGGGACAGATGAGGTGAGGCAGGTAAGAGAAGCTGGAAGTTATTTAACCAATTTTTCTGGGCCCCAGGTCTGCTGATTCTAGATCAGTATCTTCTCCTCCCAACCGTTCTGACTTGTCGATGTCTGGACATGAAGAGCCTTATTGCTATGTTCAAACCACACGATACAAGGTCATCCATTTAGTCATTCATCTAGCAAACATTTTGGAGGGTTATAGGTAGTTCTGTCGTAAGTTCTTTGCCACAAAGCATTTTTGCCATTGGCATTTTTTGCTGCATAGCTGTCTATAAGGCAATTATGCCATAAAAAAGATTAAATCACAGGAAAAATAGAATCACAGGTCATAATTGCTAAAATTTCTTCCTTCATTAAGAGAGATATCAGTTTCCAGATACTAGGATGCATGTTTGTAACTGCTTTGTATTGCTTTGTGACAGCCTTCTGTGCTGTTGTTTGACAGATGAGGGTGCTGCTGTTTCTCATCATTATGTATAACGTATATAACTGGTAGGAGTATAACCGATGGGACATATCTGGAGGGCATTAAAGTGTTCCATCACATTCCCAGTCCTTTTATTTTGCCAAATCATGCAAACCAGATTCTGTGCCAAATACCAAAGTTCTGTCTACATCATGTTCTTCACTATCAAATAGCAAAAATGTTCACCATGTTCTAGAAACTTGTCCTCATTAGAAATCATGTAATTATTTCTTTTTTGTGGAATAGGAGGAGCTAGATTCTTTTGCCTCTGTGTTTAAACATGATAAATTTGGTAAAGACAGCATTAGAGAACATGCTATTGCATCTAAATTACCTAAAGGATTGATAATTGGCAGTGTTCGCTAAGACTGTTGTAAATTGTTAGTCATTTATTTTGTATTAGCCAAAGCTTGGTAGACTTTTGGTGTTGGCGGGTGGGGGATCACTATGCTCATCGGAGGATTTGTGAGCTAAAATCTATCATTTGCTAGTGTATTGTGAAATCTGGTTTATACTCCTATTTCATGCTTCTACTAAGTTTTAATGCAGTATTTTTGTAACATAAAAAATGGGAGCACTGTGTCCCTTGAAACCAAAATTGAAACAAGACTGTTAATCAGTTATTTTATCCTTTCTGACATAGTTGCCTTATGGCTAGTTAGTTATGTAGCAAAAATACTCAGGACAAAGACCTTGGATCTATGGGACACACATATTTTCAGGCTGGCACTGTGCTGGTTTCTTGGGGACAAAAAACTCAGTACTGTGGCCACATGCAGTAGGGCTTTGCCTGTCCTCAATGTGTCTTGGTGTAGACATCAGTGAGGGGTGATGGAATGAGATGAGGGACGGTGTTCTGATGATCTCTCCTTTACCTGCACTAAATTTGGGGGAGTGGGGCAGCCGATGGTATTCTTTAAGGAATGGCCCAGGGTGACTCTGATGCTCGATGGTGCATGGGGAATATGATCCAGACAGTTGCCTGGTGACTCAGTGGGCTCCAGCTGCACAGCTGGTTTGCAGCTGTGGAGGAGAACCTCCCACCCACAAGGCAGAAGATCTTGCCCTCCTCCTCCCCTACCCAGGTCGTGGTGTCCGTAACCACTGCAAGGGTCAGAGGGATCTTACTAACCTGGCTTCAGACTCGAGTTAGCAATGTTGCCTCCCTTAAACAGCTTCCTTTTTAAAGCTCTCTGTTGCTAAGTGATATATAACTCCATCAGCTTAACCTGTGACAGATGTCATGACTCATTTTGTCATTCTCTGATTCTGAGAGGGGAAAAACAGTTCATCTGGAGAGTACATTCAAGTTACTTCCCCTCAGTGTTTTGAGACAACCACAATATGCCACATGTCAGGAGATGGGCAGCAAAAATAAGTCAGCCTTAGTCCCTCTCTCCAGGGATCTCCCAGAACGTAGTTCTCTGATGTGGGCTGACTGGGGTCAGTGCCAGGGCAGATGCTGGACACCCTTTTCATGCCTTTGCAGAACAGGGTGAAAGCCAGATACAAATTCCATCCAGGCATCTGGGAAAATACATTTTGATATTATTGGTTATCTACAGAGCTATGAATTACATGAGCTGTTTATATGAGCAGTAATCAAAAAATAAATAGTAAATATTGTATTATTGGATGAAGAATTGGTATATTCTTTAGTCTAGCTCTTGATTCCCCCTTTAAAAAGGTCTCTCGGCTTCCCTTGTAGATAGGATATTAGCACAGGCAGGGCTGCTCTGATACCTCCCTAGGTGCAACCGAACATTGGTGTGGACTATGTGGGTTGGGCAGAATGGGGGAGCAGCACAGACCAGGTATCAGTCCTCCTGTGCCCAGTCATCTGCTTTGGTCAACCTCTGGAGATGTTAAGCGTACTGGGCTAGTTACCAAATGTGGTCTAATAGGAACTTACATTTTTGAGGCTGGCATAGACCATTTCAAAACCTTGAGTTACAAGGTTCTCAACATACACGCGCACACACATGCAAACATGTGCGCACACGCGCGCACACACACAGAAACAACAGTGCTGTAGTACCTTGCCTTTCCCTTCAGAAGCTGAACAGCAGATCTGTTACCTCCTTTCCTGGTGATTCTTTGGCATTCATTTCTGTGAGGCTGGAGGTGTTTCCAGTAGTGACAGAGAAACTGTGTCTGAGATATTCTAGCACATAAAGTTCACATTTAGTATTTGGTGAGAATCTTACAGACAAAAGGCACATGATATGAACTTTTCAGTGTTTTTGTTACAGTATTAAAAAAAAACACTTCCTAAGAAGATTTATGTAACTAACTACATGACTATAAAAAGTAACAGATACTTTTTGAAGGAGTGGGAAAGTATATAAAACAACTCATATTGAAAATATTTTCCCTTGAAAATAATAGTAAAGTGACTATTAGAATTTGCACTTTCAATTACTGAGGAAAACCCACTACTTTAAATGCCTAGTCACATAAATGTCACAGTCCTGATTTGCCCAGATTTGCTCTTTTTTTTTTTTGTTGTTTTTTGCCTTGCACATATGATGCTGTTAGCATTAATCGCTGTGTTTGAAAACTGCCAAGATAATGACTATGTTAATTAATCTGGTCCAATGTATTTTCATTATAAACAGGAGCATGACTGAGTAGGTCCCCCATTCCTTCCACATCTGTCTCCCGCCTTCCCTGGAGAGAAGTGAATCTCAGCCGTCATGGAAACATAGTGCCTGAACTATGCTTCCTGGGGAAAAGAGATATCAGTGCTGCTCTCAATTTCCTTTCTTCACATTATAAATATGACCTTTTAAATTCAATTTATTTAGAATTGTATTTCTATTAAGAATTCTAGCATAAGTCTGTGCATATTCTAGAGGGGAAAATATCCAGTTGGTGGATGGGTTCTGAACCTTGGACCTGCCCTATGAATATTTCAAGAGAAGCCACTGTGGAGTGTGAAGTGTGCTCATTTCACCTGTATGTCTGTCTCCTGTAAGGTGGTTCACCCTTGAAGTCAGACTCACAGTGAACAGGAGAGCTTATTCTGAGAGAACTCATTTCCTCTCAGATGGGGGAGGAAAGTTTAGGTTTTGTTAAATTTACTTTTTGTAATATTTAGTGCTTAAGGGCCTCCCTGGTGGCACAGGGGTTAAAGTCTCAGCACTATCAAGCTATCACCAGCCACTGTGGCATGAGTTCTATCCTCAGCCAAGGAGCTAACCCACATGGTGCGGCAGACCTCTCCTGTCTCGCCCACTGCTCCCCTCAGCAGTGTATTTCAGTCAGTCTGCCTGTTCTGTTCCCCGCTCTGTCGCTGGTGAATCCTCTCACGCCCCTCCATCCCCCACATCTCTGGCCTACACCCCAGCTCTTGTATGCATAAATGGATAAAAATAAATCTTTAAAAAATAGTACCTAATAACGCAAGGGTTCACATATTATATACTCTCCAAAAAGTTCATTTTTATGTGTACATAAGCATACAACTGTGCTGGCAGAACTGGAATAAGTTGCAATTTATGTAATTTGTACTTTATGTTATAATTCTTTATTAGTATTAAAAAGAGTGATAGCTTATATGACATCATCAAAAATAAAATATTTCAAGTTCATTGTACGCAAATTTGTTTTCCCTTTGAAGAGGTATTCTAATCTCTTAAGTATTTGAGGCAGCAAATTTTGTGCAACATGACACAAAACTTTATAACATAAGATCTTTTCAAAATTCAGGGTAACCTAAAGATGTTAGTACAAGAAAGTACAAAACATTATTAATATAGTTCCGGGTTGTTCATTTCACGAGACTTTAAGAAAACCACTTGTCAATGTTGGGCCTCCCCAGTGGCGCAGCGGTTGAGCACTGGGTTGCGGTGCTGCCCGCAGCCTCTGCGGCGCCGGTTCGATCCCCGGCCACCGGAGGAGGGTCCCACATGGCACGCAGACCTTTCCTGCCGCCTGCTCCTCCCCTCAGCAGTGTATTTCGTCGGTCTGTCTGTTCTGCTCCCCACTCTGGCTCTGATGAATTCTCTCACCCTTCTGCACTTCTGACTGTACCCAGTGCTTGTATAAATAAATAAATAAATAAATAAATAAATAAATCTTTTAAAAAAAGACTATTAAAATAGTCCTCCATTTACCGACCACATAGGGGCTGTGAAACAGCATATCCAGACATAAGTCATGTAATTGAGAACATATCCCAGACATTAAAGAGATTTTTGAAAATGTAAAATAATGTCAATCTTACTGAAATTTTTATTTGGGAAATAAATATATTTAATAAAATATGTTATTTATGCCAACATAAAGTGGGATTATTGTTATTTTAAAATAACTAAACATATTTTGAAATTTTCAGTTTAATTTCTAAAACGGATGTCAGATTTAAGGGAGAACAATCAGTTCAGGCTGGTGTAGGTCAGAAAGCTCTGGCTAAGAATTATTGAGAAAGAATGTACTTATCAATACAGCTATTATGTTTGAGCGTTTTGAGGGCAGAGTTACAGAATAAGGAGGAGAGTTTGGAATTTAATTAGTGATAAATACATAAAAAATCAAAGCAATTTGTAAAACAAAAATAGTATGCAATAAAGTCAAAGGTCTTTGGGCTCCTTAAAAATTGTAAATTTGTGGGCATCCCCTGGTGGCGCATGTGGTTGATCTCAGTGCTGTGAAGTTCTCCACAACCTCTGCAGCATGGGTTCGATCAAGGCCGGCCGGTGAGAATCCCACATGGCATAGCAGACCTCTCCTGTCTCACCTGCTGCTCCCCTCAGCAGTGTATTTCAGTCAGTCTGCCTGTTCTGTTCCCTGCTCTGTCTCTGGTGAATCCTCTCACCCTCCCACGCATCTGGCCTGTACCCTGGTTCTTGTATGCATAAATAAATAAATCTTTAAAATTTTTTTTAATTATTAAGGTTTCCTGAAGTTGACAAGTTTGAGAAACAGCAACTCCATTGAGCACCATGAGAACATACTTAACTTTCACCACCACCTCCATTCCCCTAACACATAAATGCTCAATGTGTATCTTCTTGTTGCTCCCATGATTTGTCATAATTTGGTTTTCATCAATATCCAATGTTACTGTGAGTCTATGAGTAAGCAAAAACCATATAAAGGCATTGCTATGACCACATAAATGCTATTTGCAGCTGAAACGTAACTGTAGTTACTTCTTTATTTTAAATGTGTAAGAGAGGTACATTGTTTGATACTTTGGATCTGAAGTAACACTACTCTTTCTTGACACTTGATTGATAATTTTTGGCTGGGTAATAGAGTTCTAGGTTGGAAGTCATTTTCCCTCAGAATTTTAAAGGCATTTCTCTAATGATCTTTATGCTTACAGTGTTGATGTTAAAAAGACTGACTCTTGATTATTTAAATAAACATTTTTCTGTCTCTGTCTCTGTTTCTCTCTGGAAGCCCTTTATCTTTCGTGTCATGAGATTAAACATGGATATATTTTGTCATCCACTTTCCGGCATCTACTATAACCTTCTGTTGGCCTATTCATTTTTTTTAAACAGTTTTACCCCTCTATTTTCTTTGTTTATTCTTTCTGGAGTTCCTATTATTTGACCCTATGGTCTGGTTTCAATTTTCTTTTTCCGGGCCTCCCCGGTGGCGCAGCGGTTGAGTGTTGGGTTGCGAAGCTGCCCGAGGCCTCTGCGGTGCTGGTTCGATCCCTGGCTGCTCCCCTGCCACTGGAGGAGGGTCCCACATGGCGAGCAGACCTCTCCTGCCGCCTGCTGCTCCCCTCAGCAGTGTACTTCGGTCCTTCTGCCTGCTCTGCTCCCTGCTCTGGCTCTGGTGAATTCTCTCACCCTCCCGAGCTTCTGACTGTACCCAGTGCATGTATAAAAACAAACAAATAAAGAAATAAAACATGCCTCTATAGAAAAAAAAAAAGACAGCAATTTTCATTTTCCTATTTGCCAAATTCTTTTTTATTTTCCAGGATATTTCCTTTACCTTTTAACTGTTTTATTGATGTTTTCATTTCTGCAGTCATGTTTAATTTCCAAAATCTCTGTAATTTCCAGGAGCTTCTATTATTGTTATTATTGTTCTTATCTAGGTCTTCCTTTTTTTCAAATTGGCACTCTGCTCCTTATGGATACATTATTTTCATTCTTCTTTCTAAGAATATTGTTGAGAGTAGGTTTTGACTATTTTCTTGCGGTCTCTTTTTCCCTCAAATAACTTTTTTTTCCTCCTTTGAATTAAGTGCCATCTTCAAATATTTGGTGGTCCTTGGCTGATCATATTTATAAATAAGACCCGAGTAGTTGAATTGAGCATCATGGAGAGGAATTGTTGAGTGTGATCTTACCTGTGTGGTGGTCTAAAAGAGCCATTTTCTTTAATCTCTATAGTTATTTTCTTTTGAGTCATTCGGAGTCCCCAGAAAAGATTTTTCTAGCCAGGTGGGTGTACATTTTGTTTGCTAGTTTTCTGGGACTGAAAAGAAAAACGTAAGGGAGATCTCAAATTTAGCAAGTAAATTTGAACTTAATTGTTCCATTTTTAGTTCTCTATTCCTAACTGTACCTAATGAGTTCTAACATGGAAACCTTGGGTTTTATTTTCTCAGAGAATAATCCTGTAGCTTCTGCCAAGATAAAGAAGTGCATTCACCAGCTACCTAGAGCAGAGGAAAGGATCCACAGCTCTACCTGCTTCTTAAAGTTTCAACTGTTCCCTTTGGCTTTATTCCCATGATCCCCTACTTCAGTAGTATCTAGTGCCATCAATTCTTGAGCACATTGGGGGGTTTTGAGGTCAAAATTGTTTTTTTTATAGCTTTGTCCATTGTTAGCCTGAGACTCATCTTTCTGCATCTGCTGAGTTACCACTCACCACTCTTGATTCCAGCTTCTAATATTGTATTATAGTTTTTCCCTCTTCCGTTTGTTTTGCCCTCTTAAAAGATCTTATATTGGCATATATTAGGATTTCAGGAGAGAGTAGTATTAAATATAAAATTAACCCACTATCTTTAATGAAAAGTCTGTTTTATTATTTAAAAAGCAGATAAATACTGGGCCTCCTCTGGTGGCCCAGTGGTTGAGTGCTGGGTTGCGAGGCAGCCCACAGCCTCTGCAGTGCCAGTTCAATCCCTGGCCACCGGCGAGGGTCCCACAAAAAAAAAAAAGAAAGAAAAAAAAAAACAGATAAATACCTCTAAGGTATTTTCTTAGTAATGAAATTGTTAGTAATAGAAGCATTTATTCTTGAATTTTCTTTTAATATATCTTTATCTGCAATATTATAGACCTAACAGAAAAAGGAAACAGTTTGACCTTGGCTCGAACATTGAGCAATCATAGTGTGCTATTAGGATCAAACTCAGCAGATCCAGGCACATATGTGTGTTGAAGATGAAGCTATTATTGGGTGTTTTAAGGGTGCTCTGGTTTTCTGGGCTGGGTATTACTCCAGCACGGGTTGACTCCAGGTTCTTTCCTAGGATACTGATTTACTTGGTCCATGCATAGTTCATTCTCTTTTTTTCCCATACCTTTTCCAGAAGTGGCTTAAATTATGAAATAAATTTAAAAGATAAGGTAGGTGGTGGTGGAGGGACTGTAATGTAAGGAAACATAGAACTTATCAGTACACTGAGGAGCAACACGGATGCAAGTAGACTCTTTTGGATACTACCTGGGAGCAAGTCCTCTAGATCCAGTGGGGTGCTGAAGCCCATGCCTATTTTGACCTGCTTATATTCCTTTCAGGGTGCCTGCCTTTCAAATGCAGTTGGTCCATTTACCAGACCCAGTGGGTCTCAAAACCTGAATGACACTGGCCAGACTCAAACCATAATGGCACCATCTGGGCATCTTCAAAGCCATCTTGATTTCAAAGCCCAAATCCCTGTGGTTTCTCAAATTCAGGTTGTGCCAGGCATAGTGGTCTTTGCTGCACCCTCTTGCTAGGAGGCTGGGAGGTGCACAGAGGACATGTGGAGCCAGGCACACTACTCTTAGACAGGGAGGCAAGATAATACAATGGATAGAGTACAAGATTTGGGGCTAGATAGCCTGACATTTAGATCCTTCCATGGCTAATTCTAACTCTGTGACCTTTGGCAAACTTCTCTGAGACTGAACTTCAATTTCTGAATCTGTAGAACAGGGGAGACCATTTCTACCTAGTGGTATTGTTGTAAAAATTAACAATCGTGACAGCTGTGCCTTCCCCAGGTTATGTCCTGCAGAAAGCCCTGGCCTCGTGCGTAACCACTTCTGTGGCCTATTTCTGTTTTACGACAGCATCTTTGGTCAGGCTTCTCATTTTTATAACAAAATACTAAATTTTCCTTTTGTTTATTTGGAGTCCAAATTTATGAAACCATTTAATCAAGAATATGGAATCACTGTACTTTAGACTCCCACAAGAGAGGTAATGCCAAACTTCTTAATAAAGCTCAACATCCCAGACAAGAAGCAATTTTGTTAAGGGTCAGTTATTTAAAACATGACCTATAAATTATCCCACTATTTGAAGTTATATCTTGGAGTAAGGTTAAAATAGTGAAGATAAATTTACATACTTGAAACTTAACCCTTTTTAATATCACCCTCTCTGAATTGTGTGTTGATCTTGTATCTTCAAGCTTTTATCATGAATTACCATCAAAACAGTTATTTTGATTTGCTGTCATGTTTGCTGTGTATTTTGAGTCGAGACACTGATGGCCCATTACATGGCCCCATTCCCTGGTTTACAATGTCCTACATGAGACATGTGTCCTTGATACAGGGAGTAACCTTGTGTCTCTGAGGAGTTGGTCTGTTTCATCCTCTGAATAAAGAGTTGAAAAAATGGAAGTGTTTCCCTCTTCACCTTTGTGCTGGAATCATTACCATCAAGTTCTTAAGTCAATCATAAGAACTGTGTAAACTCTTTTTGGAAATTTTAGATTTCTTTTCTTGACCCTGTCTTCCTCACGATGCTAATTTTATTAATTTTAATTAATTAATTAATTTTATTGTATTTACCAATTGTTAAAACTATAAGTATTTTTTGAAAATCAACAAATAGGGCCTCCCTGGTGGCTCAGGTGGTTGAGCGTAGTGCCGTGAAGCTGTCCGTAGCCTCTGCAGTGCCAGTTCAATCCCCGCCTGCCGCAGAGCAACCCGCATGGCACAGCAGACCTCTCCTGTCTCGCTCACTGCTCTCCTCAGCAGTGTATTTCATCATTGTGCCTGTTCTATTCCCTGCTCTGTCTCTGGTGAATCCTCTCACCCTCCCACACATCTGGCCTGTACCCTGGTTCTTGTATAAGTAAAATAAATCTTAAAAAAAAAAAAGAAAATCAACAAATAGATGAACAAGTTATGAAAGAGTGAGGAGAGTTCATGACAATAACTAAGCATGTTTTATAAATTGTGTAGCATGAAGCATGGCCATGGGAATTGGAGGATTTTAGACTGGAAAGGAGAAGACAGAAGGGGAATAGGAAAGTGTCTTCAAATGTTTGAGATGCTATATTTTGGGAACAACAGTAGATGTTTTTTACTGTTCCTGAGGGTAGAAAAAGAGCCCATGTATAACTATTAAAGGATCCAAGTCTTTTCTTGTGTGCGGCTCACCAAGGTGCTGTGGAGGATGAAGAAATGGAGTCCCCTGCTCTTGAGTTCCTCCCATTAGGGAAGCATATCTGGCTCACTGCAAAAGAGAACTTTGTCGCAGTCAAAGTTACCAGTAGTGGGAAGTATTGCCTTGCAAGTAAGGAGCCTCCCCTCTGTGCAGGATCTCCAAAAGGGCCTGAATGACCAAGTACCCTGAAGAGTATCCTCTAAGTCAGGAGAGAGTGAATCTCTTGACCTCCGAGGTTTGACCCTGCTTTGCTTCTATGTTTCACTTTTATTCAGAGATTTTGTTGCTAGACTGAAGGATTAGGTTTCTCTCTTTCTTTCTTTTTTCCTTACAGCTGGGACTACATTAGATTAGGTTGTTTTAAAGTCAGTGGGCCTTCTGGGGGCAGGAAAGGCAGAAGGCAGTAAATGCCTTCACAAACCAGTACCTTTACTCTGTGAACCAGATGGTTGCCACAGGCACCTTAACCCTTGACAATTCTGCCTGCCTGTGGCAGCAGTGCTGGCAACCAGGATTCCAAAATGCCTGTGGTTCTGTCCTTCAGGAGCTCTTGTAGGTTTTGGAGCCCCTGTAAATATTGCTTTGACCATTTACTGAGATTCCTGCTTCTCTCTCCTAGAAACGAGAGTCGGAGAGAGACATTTGGGCCAACACAGCCCAAAGCCCCCACTTTCCACAGAGAAGTCGGAAAGGGAGACTTAATGCTCACGGTGATGAGAGACAAGCCCAGTGTGAGCCAGGCCATGGCTTTAATGCTTCTACTGTAAAGTTAAGAGACTTGCTGTGGAAATTAGGTAGCAAGGACAAGGGACTGTCCAGTGTAAACTCCCAAAAGAAAAAGTTGAGTCAGAAGAATTTTTCCTAACTATGTGTATTCATTTTTAAAGGAATAATAATTTTTTTGAGATTACCTTTCTTTTTTTTTTTTAAGATTTTCTTTATTTATGCATACAAGAACTGGGGTACAGGCCAGAGGTGTGGGGGTGAGAGGATTCACCAGAGACAGAATGGGGAGCAGAACAGGCAGACTAACTGAAATACACTGCTTAGGGGAGCAGCTAGCGAGACAAGAGAGGTCTGTCTGCTGTGCCATGTGGGTAGTTCCTGGCTGGCCGGGGATTGAACTCGTGCTGCAGTGGCTGCAGACAGCTTCATAGGTTGTGTCTTAACCCCTTCTGTCATCAGGAAAACCCTGAAATTACTTACAGAAAACTTGCAAGAATTAAAATATTATAAAGGGACATCCTTATTCTCTGTACCCAGGTTGACTTCTTTGTTTGGAACCATTTGAGAGTAAGATGCATATGCCATGAGCCTTTGTATCGAAATACTTCCATATGTATTTCCTAGGAAACAGGATATTCTTTTGTGTAGCCACAGTGCAGTTATCAACTTCAGTAAAGTTCACACTCATGACTAACTTTATCTAATCTATCATTCATATTCCATTTTTTTTTCAATTGACCCAATAGGGTCCTTTGTAATATTGTTTTACCTCGGGTACAGAGTTCACTCTAGGATCAGGCTTCATTTACTTGTCATGTCTCTGTTTGAAGATCTTTTAACAGTAAGATTATTACAGTTAATTGATCATCTTGGTGACTCATTCTCAATCTTTAGCTAAATCTTTACCAGCATCCTTTTATTCACCTGAAAATTAAGACTAGATTCTCTGGAACCCATTTCCATTCTATGGAAAATTGTTTTATATGTGGAGTGGGAGAGGTGGGGATAAGGAACTTTGAGTGTTTATTTTATACATGATTGACTTTTCTTTATTTGATTTAAAACACACAGAAACAAATCAGAGACTTTGAGATCATTTTCATATCCCTCTGTTGTCAATCCAACGTATTGCCAAGAAGATTGTTCCTTCTTCTTTGGGAGTTAAATGATCATTTTGAGATTCTTTATTCTGTCTTGAGAAAACACACTTTTGTGAATCTAGAAACAGATTTATAAAATACCTTTACATTTACTCAGAGCCCTTATCTCAGCACTTTCATGTATTTTTTAAGTCAACAGCAGCAATACATGTGATAATTAAGCATTTCTATGCATGCAATGTTTTCATTAGCTCAGTAAAGGGTATATTCAGCAATTTGAGTCCCTGCCCTACAGAACAATTGCTTAACATGCATCAATATGCATTATTAAATATAATAACACATCAAGTAAAAATATGGCTAACAATTAAACGATATAGCACATACTAAGAGTTATTGGGGTGATAATGCAGATGGCAACATTTAATCACAGAGGAGCTGAATAATTTGCCAAAGATTATTTTAAAATTTTTGGTTCAATCCCTTACTTTGAAAATACCCTATATGAATGCTTTTTTCAGTACCTACTCTAGAAACAGAAGGCTATCAGGAAAGTAATAGAATATACCATTTTTTTGGAAAAGGTTATGGAAATCTGGTACACAGCTTCTTTGAAATATAGACGCTAAACGAAAAAAATGCCATTCATTTTCCAAGGGAACAATATGATAAAGAAGAGACTCTTCTGTGGCCTGTACTTAGAAGGCTGCAGGAGCTCTGAAGATTGGTAGAGGTTCAGATTGGTAACACTGTCTAACTTCCCTCTGATAACTGTTCACATAGACTTTCTATGACTACCCTAATCATTTCTCCCTTTCACTTGATTTTCTTTACCTTTGTCTTTTTTGGTATGTGTTGTAGATAGAAAATAATGAACGTATAATTTTAAGATTTTCTGAGCTTAAATTATTCTGGAGTCATAATTATAACTTGAGGGAGGTGTGCCTAAGGGTACAATGCAGTCACATAAATAATTAAATTTCCTTGAAATTATCTTTTCTTTGGCTACCTGGACATTTTCTAGACCCTTGCTATCCAGTAGCCATCAGCCATATGTGACTGTAGAGCCTTTGAGATGAGGCTAGTCTGAAATAGTGGAAGACATGTATTTCCAAGATTTAGTGTGTGGAAAAAAAAAGAATGTATTAATTAATAAGGCTTTTTTACTGATTGTGAAACTGGACCTTTGGGGCACAAGCAAGATCAGTTCTTTAGGCAAGATCTTTAGGCAAGATCAGTTCTTTCCCTCCAGCTTAGTGTCAGGACATGGGGCTTCCTTGTCCCTCTGTTTTTCCCCCAGTGAGCCTAGCTGAAACTCACTGATGGAGGTTGCCTAGAGCTGCCTGCAGCAGCCGGGGTGGTTTCCCAACCTGTGGCAATAGTGGCCAGTGTGTGCCACTCTAAAAGTGACAATGGCAGTGGTGAAAGTTCCCACTGCTGCCTGCTGGCAGACCCTCCAACTGCCATCAGCCAGTTTGAATGTGAAACCCCTAAAGATCCCCTTGCAGCAGTAGGAGTTTCCCAAGAGCAGCCCAGAAAACTCGCTTTGGGAAGCATCCAGGCTGCCCTGCAGCAGGAGACTGCAGGATGGCTACATGGAGGCCCAGTTCATTGGGCCAGGCTTCATGGCTGCCCTGGCACTAGAGGATGCCTCCTTCCTCAGGCTCTGATGGTTGGTCCCAGAAGCATTGCTTGTGGGCAACACAAGTGGCAGTGGTGATAGGCAACTTAGTGCCCACCATTAGTGGCCCCACTAGGACTCGGGCTGCTGGCAGAGTCTAGGAGTGATGGCAGATGGCAGTGGTTCCCCTGCCATGCCTCCCCAGGGCATGCAACCCCACTGGGGCTGTGAGGGCAGGTTTCTCTGTGCCAGCCAGCGACAGCACGGTTGATAACAGGTAACCCCACAGTCCTGAGTTCTAGCACTGTGGCTCCCTGGAGTCACAGGCGGTAGAGAAGTCCGTGGAGTGCTGGGCCAACATAATGGGATCCCAACACAATCTACCTTGCAGAAGCTGTGACCCATGTCCCAGTGCTGCTGCAGCCCCCACCCACCCACCTTTAGGTTGTTACACCAACCCCTGATGAAGGGTGTCAGGTGCAGAGTGCCTCTGGCCCCAGTGAGGTTGACTCTGGCTGTGGCTCCTCAGAGCATACCAGCCCATCAGCCCACCTTGAGGTCAAGACAGTTCAGGTCTGTGCAGGCACCATGTTTTCCCTTTTGTATTTAGTGCCTACATCATAAAATGGACCAATCAGTTGTGAGCTAAATGAACCAATCAAGGTTAACCCTAGCTCATGAGTTAATTATTCAGATAAAAAATCAAGAATGAGCTGATTGGTGCTAAATGGTACCATCAGTCACTTAGGATTGAAAATGGTCCAGTCAGGCTTGTTAGGTGGGAAGGCCTAAAAAAAAGATATAAGATAGGGCAGAGGCAGCTTCAAAAATCCTATTCCTTGTCTCCAAAGAAAAAAGATCAGCAGCCAACCTCTGAAGAAAGAAGAGAAGCTGAAGACTGTTGCAGAGACCTGCCCACTGCACTGCCTCTGACATCACTTAAAATGAGCATGATAGGCCTTGGCCTGGTGTCTCAGAGAGCTATTTGTTGTTGGTGTAGGACAACGACTTATAAAGAACTGTTAACACTGGTGTCTCTGACATCACCTCCTGGTGACCAGTGGTGACTGGCACACTGTGTTTCGGTCACTTTTGAAAGCTTCTGATTTTGTGGCACCACCTCCCAGTGCTGTTGCCTCCTTTGCTGTCTGGTCTGGCATCCAGTGCTATTGACCCTGGCCTTCATATTGTTGTTTTATATTTCTGAGGTATTATCTCAGTGACCCTACCTGTAAGCACCTCTAGTTGCCACTGTAAGTTGGATCCTGGCCCACTGTTTGCCAGTGTGCCATGAGCTCCAGGCCCTCATTGACGGGACAGCACTATTTCAAATGAGCAATCTTTTTTGGGGGACTTCTAGACACTGGACATTATCTGGGGTGAGATAGCTGAACGCTGGTGGTCTTAGAAATCCTTTGTCTCCCCTGTTTGCTAAATAAACCCTATTGTTGTTCCTGGAACCTGAATGGTCTTGTGATTATGTGTGGAGGTGAGAACCCGTAGACAGTGACCTGTCCTCTACCATGGCACTGTCATTTGACCCTCTAAAGCCACTGCTGTAGCACTGTTTCAATTGCCTGCTGAAACCATATTTTGGGTACATTGGATTGAATAAAAATACATTATTTAAATTAATTTTATCTGTTTCTTTTTACATTTTTGATGTGGCTACTAGAAAATATAAAATTTCATATGTGGCTTACATTTGTGGCTCCTGTTATTTTCTATTAGATAGTATAGCTTAGAAAGAAAGAAAATATAGAGCAAAAAAATGAATCATAATCCAACTCATTCAGTGTGTTTAAGAGTGCATTATTGAAGGGAAAGTTGAATATCCAATGATCTCGTTTTTGTTATTGTTGTTAGGTTTGGATTTCATTAAAGCTTGTTTAATTAAATCTATTTTAAATCTGCTTCAAGGTCCCAATTGGGAAGAGAATGTGATCTTTTTCGTTTGCTTAAAGAAATTATAAGGGACTCATGAACTCATTTCAAAAGTCGTTTATTTTCAAAAGTTTTGGAAAAAGCTTTCCATTTACTGAGATTGGATATCTGATTAATACTGAATTCTGATAAGGCTAAAGAATTGGGAAAATTATGCAGGAAATTCTAAAGGGACTTTTCTGGTCTCACAGAAAGACACCGAAGGCCCCTAGAAGCTGCATGTCATAAACCCATTTCTGTGTTCACACCTTCCCTCCAAAATAAATGAAAACATTGGGAAAGATAAAATATTTATTCCTAAGTGTCTATAACTGAATTTGTGGCTATTACTTGCTGGATAGTATTATTGCCTGTGTAAACCCATGTAACTGTGTGCGTAAAGCATGTTTTTATTAGTTCCTACATAAAATTTTTATGATAATGGCAAACAAAGGACCAATTTAGTTTAGCTGAGTTTGTTCTTATTTCTCCTGCTCCAATAGATAAGCAACAGTGCAAATAACATCAGGGAAGAGGGTGAGGTCTCCCAGAGCTGTACTCCTGGCCCATGGGGAGTTAAAACAGGGCAGCTGTTGGGAAGCCCCCAGAAGACCTGGCCTGGAATGTAGTAGGGTGAGGCTGGCAGGGGCTGCCATTAGCTTTCAAACCTGTTGTTGAGCAGTTATACTCTCAATTGGTAACAGCAGAGTATTCTAATTTACTTTCTGAAAAGCCATGCATAACTACTATTGAAAGAACTCCCACATACTGTATTTCAGCTGGAGAGTTACAGAGAAAAAAGGTTCAAGTGGCTTATTGTGGGTCATCTCCCACTCTGGGATTTAAACAAAGCACAAACAGAACAAAGTTCCTTTAAACGGGGTGCCTTCATCTGAGTCCCTCCTGTCTGTGGTTTGGCAGGCTTGCTGGATCCAGCCTGAGCCCACGCCTCTCATTCCCTCTCCTGCCTTTTATGTTTGACCCTTGATTGTGGCAAGTGATCCCCATGATGACCTGGATGGGAGAGAAGTTTTTCTAGAATTTGAAGATAAAGCATCTTTCATTAAAAACTGCCTTTTTCTTCCCGATAACTATATAACTGATAATAAATGTGTAATCCAGATTCAGATGATTTCTGAACCAAAATTCAGGAAACAAGTTTTGACACATATATACTTGGGATAAAATAGCAAGAAATATTTTAAATTGAATGAGATCTATAAAAAAAGAAAGATATGATTGCCATAGATAACAATACTGAAGACTATCTTAGAAATAAACTCTGACAGTTGGCAAGCATGGCTCATGTGAGGTTCACTCTGGGGTAAGGTCTGTCTAGGACATTTATGATATTATGACAGTGATTAGGGGACTACGGTGATTTAGAGTCTAGCCTTTGGAAATACTTGCTCATCAGAAAACTCATATGTGAGGAGTTTTCCTCCAGCTCTCTGGTACACCTCTCCTCTCAGTGGCTCTGTGCTGGAGTTAGTTTAGAGAACTGGCTACTTTGTTCTCACCGGTAGTAGAAGGAAGGTGCTTCCATAAAGTCTAGCAACTCCACTTTTGGACTGTGTTGCTAATTTAAGGTTCTTCATTCCATGTATTTTCTCAGTAGCCATGTACAGTGATTCTCAAATGTGTCTTTGTATATTTCATAAGCTGTTATTGTTCTCCCATCTGCACCCCTCCCTTGCAGGAGAGGAGAGAGAGAGAGAGAGAGAGAGAGAGAGAGAGAGAGAGAGAGAGAGAGAGTGTGTGTGTGTGCATGTCTGTCTGTGTGCCTGAACTTTGTCTTCATTTTAGGCTCTGGGGAAAACAACTTACTAAATCATAAGCTAAGTATAAAATATGTACATATTGTTTTGCTCTTGCCAACATTTTATGAATCCACTGGTGATGAGCCCTGTAAAAAATTCATATAGCAGAGTTTTCAATTCTTACTCTAAGAGAGTTACTCAGAGTAGTAAAGATTACTCCAGGAAAGACAAGATTTGTCTTCTGCCCTCATTGAATTGACTTTACAAATGGAGACCTTCTTGCTCTTGTTAACAAGTGGTTACTGAAAGTCCTATGTATTCTCCATTTGTATTGAAAACTGCAGTTTTTGACCTTTTGCTTCTTTCTGAGATGGCCTGGTTGATTCCCCAGTGTGGATCTGAGAACCTGGGTCTGTTTGTGTGGTTGTCCTCATGTGGAAACCCTACAGACTTTCAAAATTCCTTTTGGTTAAGAGTAGAGAATCATGGGTTGGGGGAGTTGAGGAAAGTCGATAAATAGACTGAACAGAGGGGTTGATAGTGTTCCTTTCTCTCAAGAGGTTGTTAAGAGAATAATTCAATTTGGAGGGAATTGCAATGAGACTGATATTTGTAATGCAGTAGAGAATCTTTTAACTCAGGATTGGATGAATAGCTTTTCAAGTGTTACGAAAGACAAGAATCCCAAAAGATTGGCTCTTTTTTAAATCACAGACTCCAGGGACTCAAGGTTTGTAACAAAAGGGCAGATATGGAAGAGATGAAGTCCCAGATGCTACTCTGAGAATAAAGCACACTGGCTGGACTCCCTGAGGTGTCTGGGTATGCCAGTCTTGCTGCTCTGGTTTGTTAGCTGCAGGATCTAGTTAGATATGTTCACAATAAGTTAGTTAGTGTTGACTTTGCAGGGCCCGACCCCTGTTGGTGGGAAGCATAGCTAAACTTTGGGAAAAGCCATAGTATGTACAGCAGAAAAAAAAAAATCTGAAATGAGCAGAGCAGAAACTTAAGCAGAAGTTCCAAATAAAGAAATTAGTACATAGGTGGGATGTTACAGACAAAAAAAGTAGAATATTTATTTAGTGAAGTCATAGTGATATTATGCATTTCTCTAGTCTCAATTCATGCAGAAAATCTTTCTCTTTGCTAAAGAGGTGCAGAAAAAAATGTATGAATATGAAGAAATCTGACGACAGCAAAATTAATTTCAGATTTAGTTTTATAACTCCTGAGATCCAGGATTTTAAAATATCCCTAATTTGAGAACTCAGGGTTAAGGAAGCATTTGAGGAATGCTCAAACATTATGAAACTTCTGAAATATTTTCAATGCTGATTTTACTAGTGATATATGCCATAAAACACACACATATAAGTATATTTTATTAACAGTTCAAATCTACTGAGTTTATGGATTTAGAAAACCGTCAAATATAAATTCTGTCATGAGTCTGCTGACAGGATTAGGATCTATGCTGATTGGGGTTCATGGTGCAGAGTGTCCCAGTAAGCAACCCTGCTGAGCTTTTCTCTGAATTTGGATGTTTAGGAATAATGTGAAAGTATAAATTTACAGCTTTGTAGAGTAAGTCATCCTAACCTCAGAAAGGAATAGAGGAACAACTCCAAGCATCTTCACAAGATTATTTTAGGACAACACATACATATGTTGACTTCTATGCAGGTTTGCAATGAAAGGCTATAAGCCTGGGTTTTGAGTCTGAGGCCATTGTTATTGGAGGAGAAATATGCTTGAGGGTATTTTAATATTATTTATGGTTGATTTCTGAATTTTGAAGCTAAGTTGAAGATTTTTGCAAAATCTTTTCGGATGGTGTAGGATTTGGCGTTTCTGCAGCTGGCAAACAGAATGTGAAAGATCAGATCAGAGTTGGAACCAGGAATGCCTGTACCGCACTTTGGAACAACCAACTGATCTTTAAACAAAATCAGTTATGTTCCCCATGGAGGGTGTAGGACAATGGTAGAAAATGTTTTCTGTTATTGCTGTTATTAATATATTTTGTATGTTTTGCCATAAAGACCACTCAAATCTTTAATTAGGGACATGAGGGACATCAAGATGAAATAGGAATATTTCTAAACATCCCTGCTTTATATTTGATTGTGACTTTAGGAAACACAAATCACATCTCACTTCATCCTAAGTCCCCTAGCTGGGGAAACTAGGACTAAGGGGGGGGGGAAATGACTCACCCAGAGTAAACCCACATATTATCACCCAATTCAAGCCCAGAATTGATTCATATTAAATTCATCATTCCCTGACTGCCTGATGCATGGCACATCCTTAGCTAGGCACTGGGATTAGACCGGCAGTGCCATTGGTTCCAGAAAAGATTCCAGTCTAGGAATCCCCTTTTTTGTGGCTATTGCTGGCCAGACAGAGCAGGATAATTCCTATAATCTTGAGTCAGTTCCAGTGCTGACAGCCTTCCTTAGAGACAACACACAAGGAAAAGTCCCTTCCCTGTCTGATCGGAGCCCTGCAGACCTGTGTTCTCCTGACTCCTGGTGTCAGGGCTCCAGCAGCTGCAGACTCATCTCTGTCTCTTATGGGCTCACCGGTCTCCTATTCCTGACATCCTGAGTGTCAGAATGTGCATGTGAGTGTCTGTCAGGTTCCTAACACTGTTTCCTTAGTTTTCCTCAAAAGGTTGCTTTTGCACTTAGCAAACTGGCCCTTGTGCAGACGTAGACAGGTCACTTATAGCCAAATATTTTCCATAGTTACTTGTGGATATTTTCTAAGGGCTCAAGAAATAATGATGAAGTAAGATGCCTACAAGGAATGCACATTTTAAATTCCAGGCCATAGTGCATGTCTGGTTTCCTTGAAAGCATTCTAAGCATTAGGCAAGATTTAGGCAAAGAACAAGGGCACATACTCTGGGAAGGGACTGCTTTTTAAAGATGCATAATTATGTTCTGTGCACACAAAACAGGTTAAACATGGATGGAAAAGGCCATGATCTGTATTAGAGTTAAATGTGACATCAGTTCCAGGTAATCTAATGTTCAGTCTCTAATCTTATTGTGTTTATCTTTGGAAGCATAACTAATAAACAAAGCCATTCTGCAAAAGTTACATAAAGCAAGAATTCAGATAGTGAAAAACTTCCAAGCCTTTTCCTCAAAGGTTACATCCATATTTTTAAAATGGAGAAGGGAAAGAAAATGGCTCAATTTTTGTGACATGGATCTTTAAATTAGTCAGTTCACCATACATTTCATCTTCTATCGCCTTCCTGTTGAATAGAGCCTGAGACTCTTATCTGATACCTGAAAGAAATGGGGCAGGCTGTGGGATTTGATTTTTCCTTTACTCGACACCATCTTCCTAAGATCATTTAACTAAAATTCTAGAGAATGACAACTCTCCAGCTGTGGCTATGATGTGCTTATTCATCCTGGATAAGGATGACCAGCACAATTACTGGTCTCCTGTCTTTTTTATTTTATTCATCTTTTCTTGTAAATTTCTTTTTGTTTTTCTCTTCCCCCCTTCTCCTGTTTATCTTTTTCATTTGTCTTTTTGTTTGTTGTTTGTCTTTTTTTTTTTTAAAGATTTATTTATTCATTTAAAGAAGAACTGGGGTACAGGCCAGCTTTGCGGGAGCGTGAGAGGATTCACCAAAGACAGATCGGGGAACAGAACAGGCAGACTGTTCTGTTCTGAGGGGAGCAGCTGGCAAGACAGGAGAGGTCTGCCGTGCCATGTGGAACCCTCACTGGCCAGCGAGGAACGAACAGGCACTGCAGAGGCTGCAGACAGCTTCACAGCACTGTGCTCAACCACCTGTGCCACTAGGGGAGGCCCTGTTGTTTGTCTTTTCTTTCCCACACTCAGTCATTTGTCTCACCACTATAATGAATGAAATATATGCCAAAATACCTTATTTTTTATACTATAACTTCAGGTGCTACACTCGTCATTTTTAAAATAAACTTTGTCCCTCAAAAGCAAATAGAACTGTCTTGCACTTTCAGTCCCACTGAATTAAGTCCATTTTTATTTGTATGTATTTGTTAAATTAAGGTATTAATTAATGTATCCATGAGATATATTTTGACATCCAGATACTGTGCTATGCTGGTAATTCTGAAGTGAACAATATCTGTTCCCTATCCTCACTGGACTTAAGCTTTTGATTGGGGAGAGAGACCAGTGACAGGCAGTTGTAAAATGGTGGAAATACTCTACAATCACAAAGGTCAGGTATAGGAAACATGCTTCCATCCTTGGCTCTTGTTTGTTTGGGCATGGGAAGCAATGGGAACCTTCCCCCAACAGAGAAGCAGCCCCTGGGTGATTCAGTTCTTGAAGAGAGATTAGTCCTCCTAGTTCTTGGGTCTGAGCCTGATGGCAGGGTTGGGTTGATTAGGGTTGTGATTTCCTCTTCACTACTCAGTCTGCATTTGAATATTTGTAAGTTAAAAGTGAAATAAATCACATTAAGATTAAGACAATTTCATTTTGCTTCCATTTGATCATAAAAATCACAAAATACTGGATAGAGTAAGCCTTTCACACACATTGAGATATTATTCAAATGATCCCTTTCTCTACTCATTTTCAAATCTCTTGCTCTTACCGCATTTTCTGAATGGAGTAGTCGTAATTGAAGAACTGTACATCTCTGAATGGTGTGATTGGCCAAAAATGGTGTGACTGGCAAAACTTGAGGATAGAAAGAAACCAAGACAAGTCAGCAGCATTACCTGATTCAGATGTTTTCCATGTGGCAGGCACAGTTTACATTATTGTTTGGTAACAATTGTGCCTATTTCATAAGGTTGTTGTCAAGATTAAATATGGCATATACATACAGCCACACATTTATAGAGCTTTGAGAATGGAACCTGGCTCATGGTAAATACTCAATAATGGTGACAAGTATGATCTATGAGGATGCCTGATTTTTAAAAAAATTATTTATTTACTTTTAACAGAGGTCATATTGGGGTTCTCCATCAGGTATTACCACCATAATGCACCCACCACCAACTCACCCATATTTTGCCACCATAGACCATTGTGTTTCCTTCCCTCTTTGTTCTTTCTCCTCCCACACCTCCAACCCCCTTGGTGTTTCTGTTCTGTAGTAAGCTATCGAGGGTTAGTTTTCCCACTTGTCTTTATTTGATTATTAATTTAGTTATTCTGTATTCCACATATTAGTGACACCATCTGGTATTTGTCTTTCCCCTTCTGACTTACTTGACATATTATAACTATAGTTTAGCTATAGTAAGTATCTCTGCAGTATACATGAGAATGCAAGGTTTCTTATGAATTAGTGTTTTTGAATTTTTTGGTTAGCTGCCTAGGAGTGGAATTACTGGACCAAATGGCAGATCCATGTTTAATGTTTTGAAATACCGCCATACTGCTTTCCACAAGGGCTGGACCAGTTTGCATTCCCACCAGCAGAGTAGGAGGGTTCCCTTTTCTCCATGTCCTCACCAGCACTTCTTGTTTCTGGTCTTTTCAGTATGGGCCATGCTCACAGATGTGAGATGGTCTCTCATTGTGGTCTTGATTTGCATTTCTCTAATAATAAGATTGTGAACACTTTTTCATGTATCTGCTGGCCATTTTAATGTCTTCTTTGGAGAGGTGTCTGTTTAGTTCTTTTACCCAGTTTTTGATTGGGTTTTGTGTTCATAGAGTTTTATGAGTTCCTTGTAAATCTTTGATATCAGGTCCTTTGTCAGATGTTTGGTTTTCAAATATTTACGCCCATTCTGCTGGGTGTCTTTTCATTTTATATACGGTTTCTTTTGCTGTTTGGAAGCTTTTTATTTTGCTGTAGTCCTTGCTGTTGGAGCTGAATCCTAAAAGGCAGAAGATACCTGATTTTGTTCCTCCAAGGTCTCTCAGGCTGATGCTAATCTTGTTGTGTCAGTTGGACGCCTCATACCATTATATGCCATTGGATATGTCACCAAAACCACCCCACAAAACATACTGAAGATTAAATATTAAAAGTATTGTGATTCTACATTTCTACAAGGTGAAATAAATGCAAATGTAGAAACATTATAAGCTTGATGGTGTGATGTTATCATTTGTGATAAGATGTTCTCTAACAGAATATTTGAGCTCTGGCTTGAGAGTAAGAAACCCAAGGGAAGAGACCAACGGAGAGATGCAACTGGCCCTTTGATTCATTCTGCATCTTAGTCTTTTCTACAGCATTTGGGCAGCCCTGCCCCTTTACCTTCTGGCAACACAAATAATAAAAGAAAACAGTCATTAGGTGCTGAGGGGCCAGATTGAAGTCCTGATAATTGGGATCATGAAACACAAGCAGCCTTTTCTATTTGCAGAGTCTCAGCACACAGGGCAGAACCCTGGATGAAGGTGAGGTTGTAAACCGGGGGTGAAGAAAAGTCAGCTCTCCTAAACTCTGTGCAACGCCAGTGTGTGGAATTCTTGTTGCAAGAGGTCGCTGAGTCAAATGCTGTGGATGGATAATTTTATGGCCACTAATAAAATTTATAGCCAAAGCAAGCTAAGATAATAAGGGTAATCAAACATCCAGCCCTGGGACATAAGAGTCCCATCATGGCCCCGTGGTGCTAGTCATGGGCTGGACAACAGAGGAGGACTTTATCTGTCTGATGCAGGCCAGCTGCAGAGTCTCAGAGATGATTTGTGCTTGTATGAGTCACAAGGCCTGGGCCCAGCCTGGGGCAAGCTTCAAGTAAGGTGGTAGGGTAACTGCCTGCACTCTGCAGACAGCATGCCAAAAGCCATAGGAAAACCAACTGTCAGATTTAAATTCCTACAAGTAAACAGTGACCCTAAGAAAGGACTTGAATCAACCCAGTTCTGGAACACTACCTTGTGGAAAGAGTGGTAACCGATCCTTGGGGTGTGACTTGGCAGGCATGAAGGATGATACGTGGTTTTACCTGGGCAACTGTAAAGAAATGAAATGATATTAATCCAAGAGCCAAGTTCACGCAGGCTTTCCTCAACTTCACCCTGTCCTAGTTTTGCTGCTCTCCCTGCTTCCCTCCTCACTCACGCTTCTCTCAGTTGAATGCTCAGGCAGACCCCATCTCCTGTGGGCTGTGGGAATGGTCTAGTAGGATCCTGTCACTGAGACCACCCTGCAGAACACACTATCAGAGTCCCTCGAGGACAAAACCCTCAGTTCTTAGCCTCATTCTCTGACTTGGGCCTTCCCCTTGAGTGTTCTTGTCACCCCCTGATCTAAATGACAAAGCAGGCCCATGGCCTTCTCGGCCAACTAAAGGGAATTAACTTTTGGATGTTTGTTGTTGTTGTTGTGTTCCTTTTTAAAATTGTGGGAAAATATGCATAACCTAAAATTTACCATCTGATGTTGGCAGAGATTATTTTGCCCTTTAGAATACCCCTTGGAGCGATGTTACAGAGATATGCCTGCATATCAGAACAAATCCTAAGTCTTGAACTGCCCATTTAAGTGATTCTAGAACATTCAGGAAGTATTTAGGGCACAGTTGTGTGTGAGGCATTGTATTAAGAGCTCAGGACTTTGAGGTTAGAACCAACATAACTGATCTTGGAACTGTCATGGTTTGGGGGTTGCATTTGTAAGATAAAGGAGCATTATTTTTAAGGCTTTGGTTTCTATTCAAGAGCTTTTTTTCTTCGTCCTTAGACTGATCAGATTCTTGGGCTGTGTCTTTAGTCTTGGTGGTCTTTATTCTAAGTTTTTTTCTTCTTTTAATTGTAGTAAAAATATATATAACATGAAAATTACCACTTTAATTATTTTTTAAAGATTTATTTTATTTGTTTATGCATACAAGAACTGGGGTGCAGGCCAGAGGTGCAGGGGCGGGGGTGGTGAGAGGATTGACCACAGACAGAGTGGGGAGCAGAACAGGCAGATTGACTGAAATACACTGCTGAGGGAAGCAGTGGGCAAGACAGGGGAGGTCTGCTGCGCCATGTGGGTCACCTTCCTGGCGGGCAATCAAACTTGTGCTGCAGTGGCTGCAGATAGCTTCACTTTAACCGTTTTAATGTATAGGTCAATTGCTAAGTTCATTCAAGTGTTGTGTGGCCAACATCACTGTCCATTTCCAGAATTTTCTCATCCCCAACTGGAATTCCATACGCATTAAATAGTAATTCTGCATTCTCCCTCTCCCAACCCCTTGGCAGCCACTGTTCTACCATATGTCTCTATGAAACTGACTACTGTAGATATGTCATATACATGGAAACATACTGTTTTTTTTTTTAAATAAAAACCTTTGATGAGATGGGAGAAATCCATTTTATTGCTCTAATTCTCAGTAGGTTTTATCCCAATAAAATGACCCCAGCACTCGTTAACCTGCTGCAGGGTCTCCTTAGACTTCTAAACAAAAACTTGCTTAGAAAACTTGCTGCTGTCAGCTTTTCTGCCACTACAAATCCTGCTTAGAAGGGGCAGAACTCTGTGCACAGTACACTGGACTCTGCTTTGGAAACACATCACTTTAGTTCTGGATAGCACTGCTTTCTAGGTAGAGGGGAGACAGCAGGGAGATTAAAGTTGAAATGGGAACGAGTTTGCCTGGTCCCTCAGGGGCATAAAGCACAACAAGTGCAGGGTACAATGGACCAAACACCTTAGTGAGTGACGCCGCTGACAAACACAGACACTGAAAAAGGGGAAATTGTTTTAGCTTCAGAGACATCCCAGGGCATCCTCTCGAATGGGCACATTTCTTTTGTTTCTGTGCCGTCCAGGATAAAATAAACTTAATTAAAAAAATGAAGCATATTGACCCTCAGAATGAATGATCTGAAGCAAAAGACATGGACTTATGGTTATTAGAGCAATCCTTGCTCCCATACTGCCTTTGGGGTTATAAAGTGCAGCCACTCCCTAGGGAGAGCCCATCTGGGAGCCTCTGCCACATGCCAGGACAGTCAGCCCTCGAAGTGACTTCCATCTCAAGTGAGGATTGACACAAATTCCTACAGAAAAACTCAGACTTATATAGAAGACATGTAAATTCTCTCTCTTTCTTTCTGATTTGAGCAAAACTACATGAGTTCATGTGGCCTATATCATATATCACTGCTTTTTGATTCCTGTAGGAGGTATCTTTCTGGATGCTACCATCAACTGTCTGTTATCCAGTGACTGAAGTGGAGCTTGTCTGAAAGATCAGCTAAACTTACTTATCTTTGGTTTGAGGACACATTATTTGATCTTTGGCTTTGCACATTTGCATAGTTTTTGAAAGTGTATTCTGGTGTCCTGGTTTCCTAAGAGCACAACTGGGAGGTTTGCAACATCAAAGGTTAAACATTAGCTGTGTCCCATCTTTTTTGAGATAATTGTGAGTTGGTTTGTATTAACATGGATCAAAAATATTTATTGAGCACCCATTGTTTGCAAAACCATAAAAATGTTAAATGACAATGTAAGTAATAAGTAACAATAAGAGATATCCCTAAATAGTGAGGTGTCAGTTGTCTAAGAGGAAAATGCTACACTGTGCTATTTTCTGGGATTGGGGGGGGGGTCATAATGTTACTAAATGTAGTTAAAGACTAAGTAAGATATATTTGCTGTAGACTTCTCCACACAGGAAATGGATACTGTTGCTATTTGCTGCTCCCCTGGCAAAATCAGAGGGAGGTGGCTTTCTGGGTCAATAGTGCCATTTAAGATGAACCCTCATGCTGACACACTCTGGACAGTCTCAGAGTTATTCCCATCAGTGAGAAAGTTAAAGGTCAGTGGTGTATAGATTAGCATTTGCAGCGTGGAGCAGCTTGATTTGTGAGCAAAACATCTTCCATCTTGATTCTGTGATCAAAATCATAACCAATCTAAGATTCACTATTTCTTAGGGAACAAATATATAGAGCTCCTCATCTGGGGGTATCATTGCAAAAATGTGAATATGGTTGAAAGACAGGCATCTTGCTGACAGTTAAAATAGAGTAAGCAGCTGTACCCATGAGGTCTATGAAAAGCAGCTGCCAGGGTTCAGGAGCAATAGCTGGGTCTCTCATGCACACACACACATATACACACACACATACGTGGTCACATGTTTGCACCCTCTCCTTGTGACCAGGTTCTTTTTATTGCCACCTGTATTTAATCTACCACTCCCCATGGGAGGTGATGTGGTGTTTTGAAAGTAAGAGATACTGTTTGTGAAAGGTCCTGTGTAACTGAGATGGACAGCTCAAAGCAGGTTTTAATCAAAACTAAACCAAACGAAATCCTTGGTGATAATTTAGTCCCCTCCAAAGTCCATGACCAAGACCTCCCAGGAAGTTTTCAGCTGCTGCTTTTAGACCAAGACATATATTCATAATCAAGAAAATAAACCTTTTCCCTAAGAAGTTTAGGTTTTTCAAGTGTGTTAGGTAGATACGTTGGGGTTTTTGAGTCTGAGTTTTCTCTGGAAGAGTTGTATACCTTTTGTAGTATCATGAGAGAAAAAGTTAAGTCAAGACACTCTGAAAAGCACAGGTGATCCACATGCAAAAATAAGGCTTTTGATTCAGAACTATGCAATGAGGCTAGGTTTCCAGGGACACCTGGTCTTGTGGATGTTTTCTCTTATAAAGGAGTTTGGGGGAAGAGGCCATGAGAGCAGCCTTGACAAAGGAAGTGGTCCCAGAGGGGAGAGTTACAGGGAGTGGGATTAAATGAAAATTCCGTCAGAGCCAAAGAAATCTGGGTTGCCATCCTGGCTCCTCCACTTGCTAGCTGTTTTACTTTGGGTAGATAGCACAATCTTTCTGACCATCAGTTTTCTCGTGGGGAAAATAGGTAAGTTTCTGAAGGAGACAGTCTTTAGGACTGCCATGGGGACTCACTGTCGCCCATCTGGCCTGTGAACCAGAGGTCAGGGTTTCTGAGGAGACTGGAGAAAGGTCCAGGGTTCTCAGAGAACTTATTTCCTCACCCTTTGAAGTAGCGAACACTTTGGGCTACAACAGAACAGAGCTGTCATTACAGCTAGTAGCAAAAAGAAGGCCCCTCTTAGATACTTGCTTTTGAAGCATGGCAGGAGTAGGGGAGCCCATCCTCCTGTAGGAAAGGCCTCTGCCCTGAGAGACAATTCAGAACCCAAGAGAAGAATTAGTCTACTGAGTAGGTGGAATGCCACAAGGGTGGGGGCATAGCTAGAGAAAGTCGGGTGCGGAAGATATGCAGGCACCGTGCTGCTCATCCCTGGGAAGCCCAGCAGGTAAATGGCTAAAAACACATTGTGGAAGCTGCCTACAGGTAATATTTCTACACACAGCACTCTCCTTTATTTGAGAGAGGGAGAGAGAAAAGAATTTACTTTGGTTGACTACAAGTTTTTTCCATCTAGTTTTCTTTAAAAGCTCTTAAGGTCATTGACTAAATCCCCCGCCTCTATCTGGTGCTCAGGTTATTCAGTAAACCAGTAACTGAGGGGAGAGCATATAATAGTGAGTGGAAAATATGGTGCCAAAGGCCTCTGTTTTCATCTGAACTTCCCTACTTATGTCTGAAAAGCCGTGGACAATCACCTGACTCCTCTGCCTTCTTATCTGTGAAATGGGAAGAACAGCTTGCCTGTCTACCTTACCTAATATTGGTTGTTTCAAATGTAGCTGGTGGAACAAGAGGCTTATCAACAGCAAGGAAGCAGACAGACACAAGGGCATTGTTTATTCTTTAATGATGATGTCATTATCACAGATATGAATCTTTAGAGCTGTCTGCTTAATATGTAACCAATTCGGGGACAAGCTATCACAGCTTAAGAGAGCCACAGGAAGAATGCAGACTGGAAGTTCTTTCATAGCCAGATTTCGTCCAGTAGGCACTTCCTTTTATTACTGGAATAATTCAGTTATGCCTGTGGTATTGTTCTATGGGAGTTTGCAATACTGAGGAAGAGTAAATGCTTGGGAATAAGCATGACAACTACCTGGTAAGAAGAATGCCATCCCAAATCAAGCCCACATCACAGTGTATGTATGAAAAGTGATAGCTCATCTGACAAGGTGACTCTCAGAATGGTCTGGGATTAATACAGTTTTCATTGTTAATTATTAAAGTGGCTGTAGTTGCTTCTATTATTTTTAAAAACTATAAAGATTTGATTTAATGGAGATGATAGAAGTTACTTTAGGCCAGCTGTCTTGTGGACTGTGTTTGTACAAGATATTGATTGCCAGGTAGTGTATACAACTTGAAAAGGAAAAAGATAAATGCTGCAGATACAAAAGACTACAAGAAATTTTGCACACATGCTACTACTCATTGCGTGGCACACACCAAGCACACAATACCTGGGTGTTCATAAGTAAATAGACAAATGAAGTCACAGACTAAAAATGAGGCAGCGCCTGACTGCCAAAATAGCACATTTTGGAGCTCAAACTTTCTACTCTGGTGGTGGTGGAGGGGGAAGAATACTATTGTATCCCAATAGCCAAAATAGAAAGACAATGAAGTTTAAGAAAACTAAGTCTTCACACTAGAAAGGTTTAAGGAAAGTACATTTAATTAGAAAAATGTGAGCATTAGAAATAGGAATAGCTCAGATTTATTCCACAAACATGTTTTATTTTTATTTTTTTAAAGATTTATTTATTTATGCGTACAAGAGCTGGGGTAGAGGCCAGAGATGCGGAGGGAGGGGTGAGAGGATTCACCAGAGACAGAGCGAGGAACAGAACAGGCAGACTGACTGAAATACGCTGCTGAGGGGAGCAGCGGGTGAGACAGGAGAGGTCTGCTGCACCATGTGGGTTGCTCTCTGGCTGGCTGGGGATTGAACTTGTGCTGCAGAGACTGCGGACAGCTTCATAGTGCGGTGCTCGACCTTTTGCGCCACCAGGGAGGCCCTCCACAAACATATTTTAAATATGTGCTAAGAATTGTGTTGGTCTCTAGGGATGCAGTGGTGGGAAAGCCAGACTTAAACCCTCTGTTCTGCGGCTTCTGCGTTGTAAGAGACAGTGACTCACTATTAAATGCATAAGGTAAAGGGATGTGGACGGAAAAGATTGCAGTTCTATAAAAACATCCAACAGAGGCTAAAAGGGAGCTAGAAGACTAGAAGAAGGCTTCTCTGAGGAAGTGACGCTTGAACTTGAATCTGAATGAAAAGTAAAGGCACAATTTATAGAGTATAAGCATGTACAAAGGCTCTGTGGCAGGAGCAACAGGAGTTATGTTTGAGGAAATCTGTCAGAATTTTGGAGTGCAGAGTGTGGGGGGCAAACTAGCAATTACTGTAATTATGTGTATATTATTTCTGAAAGTTTGTGATCCCTGGGCAGGGTATGGAGTGTAAATACAAGTGAGGATATTAACTTAGAGAGACTATAGCAGTAGACATTTGGCGTGGGGCAGGGAGAGATAACCCTGTTTCCACTGCTGAAGAGGTAGAACAAAACCCAGAGAATTATCAAAATAAACCAAAAGCCAGGATTTTAGGAGGCAGTGGGTGTGATGGAAGGCACACCTTGAAGAAGTACATGGACTGGACCCAAATCATGACTTGACTGTATCTGGAAAGGGAGGGCAGGGCGGGAGTGCTGGGTGACCAGGGACCTAGGCAATTTCAATTTCATGTAATGTTTGGCTTCTTTAAAAATATCTTCAGGCCTCCCTGGTGGTACAAGGGGTTAAGTATCAACCTATGAAGCTATCGGCAGCCACTGCAGCACTAATTCGATCCCCTGCCAGGGAGCTGCCCACAAGGCGCAGCAGACCTCTCCTGGCTCCCCACTGCTCCCCTCAGCAGTGTCTTTCAGTCATTCCACCTGTTCTGCTCCCCACTCTGTCTCTGGTGAATCCTCTCACACACACACATCCACCTCTGGCCTATACCCCAGTTCTTGGATGCATAAATAAAATAAATCTTAAAAAAATCTTCAAAGATGGTATAAACATTTGTCAATTATGGTAGTAGGTGTTCTTACATGTGTCTTATTTAATGTCTTTCCTTTATGTTAATTTTTTTTTTAATTAAAAGTGAAGCCATGCAAAGCTTGGGGAAGGTCAGTCACAATTCATGGGCCTCACCCGTGTGCTCATGGCTGTAAGACACAACTCAGATTCAGAGTGCAACAAACAACAGGGTTTATTAACAAAGGAAAATTTAGGAAAAGGAAACAATTTCTAAGGCCATAAGTGGCTGACTGTCCTACCACAGATAGTATCTGCAGCATCCAATATCCAAACCAAAGGCTGCTCGTGCAAGATGGTGTTGTCCCTTCAATAAGAACATGGAGCTGATGGCACACTGATAAATGGTGGACCAGGACCCAACTCAAGGTGGCAGCTAGAGATAGAAGGCCAGACTGGGCAGCACTGGACACAACTACAACAGGAGATGGTGCCAGACATGCTGGAGGCAGGGTGGTGGTTAGGTGGTTGTGCTAGAAGATCAGAAGTGGTGCATAGCTTGCTCATAGAGATGGCCAGACACAGGTCAGCAGTGCTGGTCAGCACAGGTCAGCAGGTGGTGAGGATCAGGCACCATTGTGCAGTCCTTTCAGAGATGTGGGCATAGGCCAGCAGTGCACAGGTCAGTAGACAATGTGGAAGCAAAGCTGGAGGCAGAAGCAGTGGTCAGGTGGTAGTTTGAAGTGGAGATCAGGTGTGAATGCCTCAAGGGTCTGTCAGGCTTAAGTCTCAGGCAAGTCAGATGAGAGTCAGTGTCAGATGAGAAGGACTGGGAGGTCTCAGAGGTCAGTATCCCTGAAGCTAAGGTCTTGAAGGTCTGAGTTAAAGATCTTCCTAGGAGAGAGTTTGGACCAGTCTGTGTGTCAAGCTGTCTGAAACCCCGGTTAACATCCCCTTCCACCTTTCAAGGTTGATCGGTCCATTCACAAAACCCGTTCCATTTCCAAGACTTGATTGCCACGGGTGCATGTTTGAACCTGATTGGCCTCTTTAAAACCTTGCTAGCTTCAAAACCAAAACCCCACCAGCACATCCAGTCTGCTGTGCTTCTTTCTTGCCATCTCACTCTGGCCATGCAGTGCAGGGGCTCAGGGGAGCTGGGGCACCTGCTGAACCGGCTCCTGAGGTGGGATTCAACAGGCTGGGGTGGTGGTGGGTTTTGGAGTCCCCACCTCCTGCAGCAAAGCCAGGACTGTTGCTGTGCCCAGTTGCTAAAGGGGAGCTGCAGTGGATTCGGTCATGCTCTGATGCATCCCCATCTAGGAGCCATGGGGTGGGGGGCTATCACAAAAGGACGAGAGGGCATAGAGGAAAGGAGGAGGGAGTATCACATGCCTAAGAATCAGTGTCCTCTTCTCAGCTACCAGTTAGTTTGGGCAGCTCACCTCTCTGCTTCCCAGTTTCTTTTTTAAGATAAAGAGTTTTGAAGAGGATGATCTTGATAATCTTTTCTAGCTCTTAAAACATTCTGTGATTCTTAATTTCTAAAAGCAGTTGATTATTGAACAACTCTTATGGACTTGGGAATTGGTTGTGCCATGTCTGCTAATTCCCAGTTCTTTAAAAGAGATCCAGACTGGTCTGGCACAAGAGAGCCAATAGCTCTCTTTTGGCCAGTGCATAGACATTCATCTGTCTAGTGACATTTTGAAAGCCACAAACCCGCAGCATGCTGGCATTTGTCCTGCTAGATTTGGGAACCTGCAAGTACCAGAAAGCTGTGCCTCTATTAGGCATCTTGCCATTTGCCACACACATCCAAGTGGCTTCTTTATGGATTTTCAGGACAACTATAGGATACTTTCTACATGGTGAAGCAGAATTCCACTCCTTTTTCTCCAAACCTCAGATTAGAAATACAATTCAGGCACACTTAGGAGATGTTACAGGTTGATTCCACCACCACCACCGCCACCACAATAAATTGAGTATCTCAATGAAGTGAGTCGTGAGAATTTTTTGGATTCCCAATGCATTGCAAAGTTGTCTTTATACTACATTATAGTCTGTTAGGTGTGCAATATCATTAGGTCTGAAAAGCAAATCTTTGTGTGTTAACATCAGTTTTACATGTCTCAGATTGTAGCTTTGTGATAAAGAAAATGGTGCGATGAATATTGCAATTTTGTTTTTGGACATTGTCCAGGATGGCATCATTTACCCACAGGGCTTCGTAAATGCTGTTTTGTGATGAAAACAGTATGCATGGCCATGTCTCCCCAGTTTCAGCTGCTCCCTGGCTTCAACTGCCTTCTCCAACCGCATATTCCTCAAGATTTGGCAGCTGGTTGAGGGGCTCCCACACCCCCTGGGCAGCAGAGGAAGCCCAAGGATAGGTGAGCAGCTCCTGGCTGAGTATGGGGAATTCTTCCAGGCTCTGGCTGCTTTTGCTGCCTCCTCTCTGGTTTCTTTTCTGTGATTCAGGTTTCCTTGCAATGTCTTGAATGAATGAGAATAAGAAAATATGTGTTGGCAGAATTTCAGCTGAATAATGCAAGACTTTCCAAATAAGAGCAAGAATTTAACCACAGCAAAGTTACAAGTCATGGAGGCTTATGGTAATCGCTATTCTGCTAATAATGAAAAATACAAGTGTTTGTATTTTTAAAGGTTAACAAATGGGGTTCTTTCGTTGGCCTACTGTCCGGCTCAGTTGCAAAGTAGAAACCATTGCTGATCTTTGCTTTACTGCATTTGTATTTTCTAGGCATTTAGAAATATTTTCCACTCAGCATTCAAAAGGTTTGAATTGGCTGCAAATTATTATACATATATTTTTGGTACTAAAGTTTCCTTTAAAAAAATTGTGTTTTTTTTCTTTTTTGCAAGCAGACTGAAGTTTTAAAGTAACAGGCATCCCACATAGCACATTTAGACCTTGCTATATAATTATTACATTTGTCATGGGATTAGCACTTTCCAAAAGTATATAAAGATTCTTATTTTGCCTGGAAATATGATTCTTCGGAGCCTATTATGTGAATTTAAGCAGAATGGGCCCAGCCCCACCCACTAAAACTTCTGAAATAAATGCAGTCTTTGCAAATGAAATAGAAGCCATTTATCTTTTTTTTTTTAAGAATTTGGGGTACAGGCCAGAGGCATGGGGGTGTGAGAGGATTCACCAGAGATGGTGTGGGGAACAGAACAGGCAGACTGACTGAAACATACTGCTGAGGGGAACAGCGAGAAGCCATTTATCTTAATGAACCAGCAGGAGAAGTAAGTCTGTTTACCCTGGTCTGAAACCTCAAAACGACACCAGTAACAAAAACGACACTACCTCTCCTGTTTCACCTGCTGCTCCCCTCAGCAGTGCACTTCTTCAGTCTGCCTGTTCTGTATAAATTAATAAATAAACCTTTAAAAAATTAAAAAAAAAAAACAACACCCACTGGTATTTGTGATGGGTCTGTCTATGCTCATGAGCTTCTCTGCATCACCTCTGCTATCTGCCTTCGGCAAATAACAAATACTGTTTTATTTAACTCCTTCTGTTCTTTGTTAGTAGATTGACTTACCCATTAATAAAATAATACCTTTGCCTCATTCTTCTCTTTGGAAGCATTCGGGACCATTCCTGGTGAGAAACTGGCTCTCGTCGTTGTTACTGATCTGGGCCTGGGCTGCAAAAAGTGTGTGGATAATGACTCATGCATTCCCTCCAAATGGAGGGGAGACACAGACATAATTGAAACTTGCAATGTCAGGGGGTAATTTCATTCCATTATTTTAATGAAAACGAGGAGATGTCCTAGCTAAAATGCTAGAAAAGAGCTTTATAGGAGCTCTGAGCGCCAAGGTGTATGAGACTGAATGTACATGGGAGGCATGTTCCCCTCAGCCTCCCCACCTCTCCCTCCCCCCAATTGAAAGAGGCTGTCAGCAAATGCAGCAGCCAAAGGTAATGAGCTCAGTTTCCATCTTTCTCGCCAGATCTCCCAGCTGATGACTGAGACTGGCCGCGAGGGCCTGACAGAAGCAGCGCTGAATCGCTACAATGCGGACAAGCCTGCCGCCTGCAGCGTCCCAGCCGCCACCTCGCAGGGCTCCTGTGTGGCCAGCGAGACTTCCACAGGCACCTCGGTGGCCGCGTCCTTCTTTGCAAGGTAAGCGAGGTGTTCAGACAAGCACATCTGGTTAGCCTCCCAAGTGGACCAGTTTAGCTTCAAACACGAAAGACAGTTTGGTGCCATTCCTGACTTCTCTCGAAGACAAGGTTACTCACCCCCAGCACGTGAGGGAGGACTGGCCTGTGTATTTGGGGGTGTTTTGCGGCATTCCTGGCTTCTACTCACTAGATTTCCATAGCACCTTCCCCAGTTGTGACAACCAAAATCGTCTTCAGATGTTTATAGCCAAGTGTTGAAAATCGCTGAGAACACAGGACTGGAGAGACGGTTCTCTGCTGAGGAGACATTTGCGCTATGGGCTGGGGCTGGGTCTAGCGCTGTGGCTGGGGTTTCCAAATTTATTTCTCCTTACAGAAAATGAACTGATTAAAAATTAACAAATAATTTTTTCCTCCTCAACAGACTACTTGGGATAATTGTCAAATACTATCCGTCTAATCTTAGAAACTTTAAAAGCATAAGAAATAAAAAAGAAAGGTATTTCAATGATGTTTTCTGCCTAATTTTAGCGGTGTGGCAGCGACAGTGCAGGAGACAAAGAACAGCTGAGCAGGGACCTCTGCAGGGCTCTCTCATGCGCCTGCCTTGTTTTATGAATGAGGAAACCTGGAGCTGGGAAAGTTAAGCGCTGAGTTAGTGCACAGCAATGTCAGAAATAGAAACCAGATTCCTCTGCTTTTTAGTGTGACTCATTCTTTATTTGATACTTGGAATTTGACCTTAGAAAACTATTTCTTCCCAAGATGTGCAAGCTTCCTGGGTAAGTAGGATATAGAATAAAAATATCACCAGCTGTGCCACCAGAAGATCCCTTGGGTTAGTGTCCAGGTCTGCCTCAGTTTCCTCATCTATAAAATAATCATAACACCTATTCCTCAGGATTGCATTGAAGATTAAGACATTGTAAATGATAAATTACTCTACAGCAGCCAGTTCAGTATGCACTTAGTAGTGTGTCATTATGAAGGAATGTTGTGTGGCTTTTCTAGTTATGTCCATGAATGGTAACATCCAAAGCCCAAATATGCGTGAGGTGTTTTGATTAGGAAAGGAGCACATCAGAGGAGGAACAGAAGATTAATAGTATGGATTAAGACACAACAGTGATAGCACATGGGGCTGTTAGAAGACTGACTTTGAGGTTCTGATTTAAACTTTGGTGCCATGTCTATTGTCCTGTGAACACTGGGCCAACTTGAACGTGTGGGAAACAGCAGAAAATATGTATGTGGTGGACATCAGACAGTGACAGCGATCATGTTAGCTCTATGTGTACATGCATTACTGTTTTCTGGAGCCACAGAGCAAGCTTACAGGCAGTCATGTCTGTGCTATGGAGGGAGAGAATAAAGAGATGAGACAGGAGATGCAGAAACGTGACAGCACAGAAGGTCCCAAGACCTCAGTTGATTATGAGAAGGTGTCCAGAGGAAAGTGATGAAAGTGTTGAGGAACTGGGAACCCATGCCAAGGCATTTGGTCTGGAGAAGATAGCCCTCACTACCTTTTGGGCCATTTATAATGGTGGGATTTGGTTGGGTTCATAGAACACCCCAGTGTGTGGACAGAGACAGAATACTAACAATGCTAAGAAAAGGTGCCAGTGGACTTATTGTGATGATCACTTCACAAATGTTGAATTATGTATACCAATGTTGAATTATTGTATTGTACACCTGAAGCTAAAAATGGATGTCAATTATATTTGAACAACAACAACCCCTAATAATGAAAGGGAGATATTTCTAGCTCATAATGAAGAACTTTATCATAATTCAAACTGCCCCAGAAGAGAGTGAGGGTCCCATCACTGAGGGAATTCAAACTTACACTGGATTACTATCTGACACATCATACTTGACCCATCAATCCTCACATGGGAAATGCTCTCCACGCGCCTTCTTAACCTCAGATATTTAGAGCGTGAAAAGCCTATGGTTAAAATCCATTCAGAGATTTTGCAGATCAACCAACTTTCTCTCTCTCTCTGTCTTTCTCTCTTTCTCTGTCTCTGTCTCTCTGTCTCTCTCTCTCTCTGTCTCTCTCTCTCTCTCTCTCTCTCACACACACACATACACACATACTCACACACCGAGAAGGAAGAATTTTAAAGCATGAAGAAATAAGAAGTTAGGACTCTCAAAAACAGTGTTCAGGGAACAAGTTTTCCGGGTGCAAGAAAACCAGTGCCATCTTTTTTAACCAGGGCATAGATGTCAGAATCACAGGTGCTGGGAATGCATGTGTGTTTTAAAAATGGTGCTCTTGAGGCCACATTTCACATTAATCAGGAGGACTCACACAGAAGCAAATAAATATCAGGAAAAGGAATGGCAAGTGACTGGCAAAGGTGGTCTTCTCTGAGATGCGTGCTTGTACAGCTCAGGAGAGTATGGTTGACTATCCTGTGGTGGCTTTGAACTTCTCCAATGAGGGGACTCTGCTTTGCATGATTCCCACATTAATCGGAAGTGGTGAAGTAGGATGTCATTAGATATTCCTATTTGTTGACTGCTCGCTTTGGATAAAGATTTACTTATTATCTACTTAAAGTACATGAACCCAATAAAAATGCTTAGATGAATCACCAACATTGTAATTGGAGGTAGTGGAATCCACTTTTATTTGAAAAGCAGTGAGCAGATCTGGGTTATGCCCAGAACTTCCTTGAATCCTGGTAAGTAAAAAGAGATTTTGAATGACTTCATATTTGTGCGTTGATGTTCCTTCCCAAATAACCTGCAAAACTATTTTAAAATGTGTACTTTTTTTTAAATCATGGAGAAATTGAGCCTCTGGAAGATTTTAATCTACATTTGGAGCAAGTGTTTGAAAAGTAGTGAAAACTTGCAGGTATTACATGAGCTTTTCAAAGGCAAGGTTAATTTTGGTAGAAGTAGTGCTGCCATCTCGTAGGGCTGGGGAACGCATGTGCCTTTAGCTCTGTCTTCAAACATCACTTATGGTAGAATTTGTTTCTTTGTAGCTCTCTTGTTTAGAGCAGCCTTCATAAGAGCTTTATGTTTAAACCAAATTCAAATCAATTTCTCAAATAAAATTATATCATGGGCACTTTTTATTGCTAATAGTTTTTTGAATCTCTGTTGTCTTAAACAAATAAATGCCTTAAAAATCTGTCTAGTTTTGATTATTTTGGATTGCTCAGTGCCTCCTTTATGCAGTGCATGGTCCTTTATCATCTCTTGCTCACTCTTGGGTCTTCCCTCTCCTCCTCTCCCTCTCTGTTTTTCCAGCAATAGGGTTATTTGATACTTACCAACTCTCTTCTAGAAGTGTTGACCTTTAAATATTTTTTTGCAGTTGTTTAAAAATGCATTCCATCCCAGGCTTGTGATTTTTTAGATAAATTTTGGTGTTCACTTCAATCTTGGGTTGCCCTCAAATTCGTGTTATGGGATCCATTTGCTCTGCTTCCTCTTTCTCAGTTGCCAAGCCATCCCTCATTTCATCTTATCAGCTCCACCCATTCTTTGCCTTTTGTTCAAACTCATTCTTTTCCTAAAAATATTATTTTATTTTTTTTCCACCATGTCCACTCCTGTGATTTTTCAGAACTTATTTTTGGATCACCCCTTGTACTTCCTGACAGCTTGTCTTAGGACCCTTGAGCATATCGTGGATTGTTCATGACTGATTTCACCAGTGTCCTCTGGAGGTCAGAGGTTGCAGTGACCTTAAAACCACAACCAGCATTTGTCCTGGGCTGAGGGGCTACACTGAGCTGCGAGGGCTGACTAGTGTACTGAGATTCTGCCTTCAGAACCAACTTGCCCTTCTCCTCAGCTCCTTGTGGGGCCTCTACCACATATGAGGCATACAAACCATTACTGTTATAGAGAGTGTCCTTCCTAAGAGTCATTTCC
The DNA here is from genome assembly GCF_964194135.1 of Talpa europaea. Taxonomy (NCBI): domain Eukaryota; kingdom Metazoa; phylum Chordata; class Mammalia; order Eulipotyphla; family Talpidae; genus Talpa; species Talpa europaea. The sequence goes on along the minus strand of NC_140082.1, from coordinate 64,130,242 downwards.
ATATTCTTGCTGACAGCCAGCACAATTAGATCCTTGTTACACTGCTTACAGCAAATGCTTTTCATGTATGATCTTGTACAGTGAGACTTTCTCTAGTCCCTGAGTATGTTAACATAGCAGCAGCAGCACTCGGTGATATGCGAGGAGTTTATTAAATCAGGAAAATGTGGAGTGTGAGACTGCACAGGCTTCTTTTGTTCTGTCAGGTACTGTTCCCTTCAGAGATACTCACAGTCATCCCACTGTAAACTTATCAACAATTGTTATCAGAGAAAAGCTATCCTAAACACACCGCAGTTGGGCCTAGGAGGAGAAACATGGAGCTGGTGCACAAGATCGCTCTCCTTTGTCTCTTTTTTACCAGTTCACTGGAGAAAAGAGGCAGTTTCTGCCTCCGGTTTTACATAAAGGAAGTTACTTTCTAGCACCCAACCCATTTTTATAGGCTTTTAGCTCTACAAAAAACCTAAGCACTTCTAGGAGCTTGTACTGTAGAACCTCTCTTTACTTTTATTATGATTTTTCTGTTTCTTGTTTGGTTTTCATTGAAGCATGTTGCTCTCACTCTTGCCAGGCTTTCTCACTCCGTCTTGCTGTCACTCCCTTTCCCCTTTCCTCCCAATACTCTGCGCCTTTCCCCATCCCAGCCCCCTGTCTACCTATTCCAGGGCTCTCTTGAAAACAGGACTTCCATGGAGCTTCCTAAGGGAGGCTTGTGGTCAGAACCAACAAGCATAATGGTGCCCTTTGCTCATGAGACAAGGGCAACAAATCCAAGGAGCAAGTGTTGGCTGAGCTGAGGTGCCTCTTGCTGGGCTGCAAAGGGGCATCTTTTTCTCAGCTACACAAAAGTACAGACTGAGCTTGTGTTGTTCCCACCCCCTTTCCTGGTAACTGAGCAATGCCAGGACAGAGATCTTTGAAGACCTGAATTGGAAGCCAAACCACCACCCTCTGGGTTTCTTGTTTATTTATTCCTGATAGACTGTAACTTTACTTTTCTTAGAAAATGCTCCGTGGGCTTCTCAGAAAAGAAGGGACTTTTATTCATGTATATTGATGAAGTGAATTTTGGGGAATCATAGTTATACAAATAGAGTTTCACTTGAATGCACGTCAGTTGCAGTATGAAAGGAAGACATTAAGAAGGAGCCAAATATATATTTAGTGCCTCCAGATTTCAATGACCCCAGGAAACAGTTTCAGGTGTTTGCTGCATGAAGAAGGCCTTGATTGCTTAATAGAGGCAGTGAAAGCACTGAAGAAAAAGTAGCCATAATTCAATGTCTACACTATTATCCTTTGTGTTCAAAAAAATCCCAAAACACTTCAGATAGATCACACTAACATTCAGTACCCAACCTCAGAAACCTCCAGGACTAATCTCTTTTGGGATATGAAGATCATAACAGGAATGCCACTCGTGGTTTTGCACACACAGTTCCGTGTTGGTGATCTAGACTAAAGAAAACAGCCATTGTTTGCAGCCCCCTTCCCATATCCTGTTGCAGGGAATGTGTAAAACAGTTCTGATTAAATCAACTTGTTCTGATTGCACAAGTCCTAGGTCTGACTGATAGTTGGGGATGCTAGCAATCAATTCACGTGTCTGAGAGTCATTTCACACATTTGGCTGCCTTCAAAGCCCAGACAGGCCTTGGTATATGTGACTGATGGTAAAGCCATTTCAATGATTCTGAAGGATCCCAGTGACTCTTACCAAATATTCTCAAGATTAGACATTTTACATTTTACTGTACATTTTGAATATCTTCTTTATTGCTATAAAGAAGCAATAAAGTGTGTGTGTGGGGGGGCAGATATTGGATAATGGGAAAGGAATTAGAAAAAGCAAAGAAAAAGAGGGAGTAGCCTAGGGTTAATCCACATTCTAATTTTAGAGGGGTAGCTTCACCTCCCTAAGCCTCAGTTTCTCCTGTTCAATGATGATCATCATGTGTGTAGTTCATAAGATCATAGTGAGGATTATATGAGAATGTGATGGTTCTTTGTAAACTTCACCTAACTCCTAGAGATGACAAGATGGAATTTATAAAACAGATGGAATTCTGTCCTCAGGAAATTCAGTGATTTTTTTTTCTCTTTTAAGTAGATGACTTTTGTCATGCCTACCTTTGCAGTGTGTTTACATGACACTTTGTGATCCAGCCTACTGGCCAACCAGGATATCTGTGGCAGTTGTCAAGATGGGCATCACACCTCAGAGAGCAAAGCCGCCTACACAGAGGGTTGGAGAGCTCAGTCAGCCCTTCAGACCTCCCCTAGAAAGAACCAGGCACTGTTGGTGATTGCATCAGTGCCCTGCATGGAGAAACTGTCTTTAGGGAGCTTCATTCTAGTGGACTCCAGCTAGTGGACCACACACTTCAAAATGTTTTTTGTTTTTTTTTTAAAGATTTATTTATTTATTTATACAAGCACTGGGTAGTCAGAAGCGCGGGAGGGTGAGAGAATTCACTAGAGCCAGAGCGGGGAGCAGAGCAGGCAGAAGGACCGAAGTACACTGCTGAGGGGAGCAGCGGGCGGCAGGAGAGGTCTGCGCGCCATGTGGGACCCTCCTCCGGTGGCCGGGGAGCAGCCAGGGATCGAACTGGCGCCGCGGAGGCTGCGGGCAGCTTCGCAACCCAGAGCTCAACCGCTGCGCCACCGGGGAGGCCCACTTCAAAATATTTTGAAGGGGATTTTTTAAGTTTATATCCCCAGACAAACTCTCAAGCAATAAAAAAGAAAACAAAGGGAAGATATGAAGTGAGGGAAGGACAATTGATTCTAATACCATGTAGCTTGTTACTGACCCAAGTGCAGAGAGCTCAATTTCTGCCATGACACTGACGGTGAAAATTAACGAAAGCACTAAATAAAATGGAGGCAAAGGAGAGGAGTACTCTTTTTCTTTGTTTTTACCATCATGATTTGGAGGGGCTGAGGAGGGAGAGTGAGGAAGTCAATTGAGAAATCACGAAAGAATCTCTTGTGTAGTGAAAGAGAGGGCCAGTGTATCAAGAGAGGATACAATTTTATCTCTGATGGCAGTCTAAGGGCTGACTGTATTTTAAACACATTTTAAATTTGTTTCCAAGTCTTTGCTACTGCTACCACCCATTCCAGTACCTCTACAAACTGCTAACCTTTCTTCAGCACTTATTCATTTGAAAATAGTAGCCTATATTTGTTGAGGGTTTCCTAATTGCCACATACTATTCTGGGTTCCTGACATGAATTTAAACTTTGAAAGCTCCCAAGAGTTGGCCTTCTTATTATCCCATTGTTTAAATGTGGAAACTGAAGCACAGATTGGTGAAGTAACTTGATGGTAGTTACACAACTAGTAGCAGGTAAGGAGGTACTTGAGCCAGGTTGTCTGATTCATGAATCAAAATGTAAGCTCCGTAAGAGGAGGGACATTTATCTTTGTTCATGATAGGAGACTTACTGCCTAAAAGAGCACTCAAGAAGCATTGGTTGAGTGAATAAATGAATGCTGTTAGTGACTGTGCCTACTCCAGTTGGGGTATGATGGGTGGGCAGTCTCAACATGAGGATGATAAATGAGACCAGAGTAGAGAATGGATGCAAAGCACACCCTCCATTCCTAGGCAAATTATTTTGATCAATTGCTCTTCATTTTTCTAATTTTGTTAGTTACTAAAATATTACTTCCTTTTCCACTCAGAGAAAAGATGAGGTTTTTCAGTGAATTATGAAGCTCTCTCTATAACCTTCCTTTCCCAGTCCTCTACCATGCTGCTTCTTGCTTATTTCACTCTAGGCATCTAGGGAATGCCTTCCAGAGAAAGAGCCAAGACCATTCCCTCCTCATTGGCTTTATTCTTTCTGCTCCCTCTGCTCTTTCCCCAGATAACTGCTTAGCTCAGTCCCTTTCATTACTCATATGCCACTTTTTTGACCAAGCCTTCCCTGACCTCCCCATTTTAAATGACAGCTGTTCTGTCAATGCCTCCCATTCCACAAAACAGCTACTACCTTAGAGGTATTTGTTGAATGAATGAATGAATGAATGAATGAATGTGTGAGTGAATGAATCTCAGGTTAAAAGGAGAGACGAGCAGCTAAATCTCCAGATTGTCCTCCACTGAAGTTCTTGGAGAAACTCACATCTTTTCCTACTCAGTTCAAACTTCATGTTCAGGAATGAAATTATTCTTTTAGTTTTAGTACATTTGGGGGAGATAGGATCTTAACAAGCTTGGGGAATGTCCCACTGGAAAATTATTAAAGTACAAGTACCTCATTGTCTTTAGGATTTATAAGACATGGTGCAAGTAGACAGCAGAGACAATAAACCAAAGAAAGAGTTAAAACAGAGAAAAGAGTTATTAGTTATAGGATTAGCACCAATGAAGTAGGGCTCTCCATCTTTTTTCCTGTCTCGTTGAAAAGCTCTTTTCTTCCCTTGAATAAACCTCTTCACTTTCTGTCCCCCGCTTTGATTTATTATTTTAATTCTATAGCTGTCTTAGTGAAGTATGTAAAGCATTTGGGGATAAAATCATGTGGAAGACATTATAGAAACTAAAGATGTATTATATTATGTGGTATTAGGTTGAGGTTCAGTGTGCTGATATTGTTGATGAAAACACAAATCTGTCCATGGCATTGTCTATAACGGAATAAGAAATTGGCTCCTCTTTGAGGGTGCAGGAAGGAGAGTTTAAGGACTACTGTTACAATAATTGGGCTAGAAATAAGTAGATGCGAAGCATAAAGAGATCTAGATGAAATCTCTGCTTTTTATACTGAGATATGCCCCTGAAGGTAAGATTTTTATGTTCTTGCCTCTGTGATAGAAATAATGCATTTTTTCTGTCTGATTGCTAAGGTGCAGATTTCATGAGAACAGGATCTGTGCTTAACATCATACCTGGTACACAATAGGAGCTCAATAGATGAATGTTGAAAGAGTGAGTCAACCATGCTTGAAAGCTTAGAACTGCCTTGCTTCTCAAAAGAGCAAAATGCTTAAAGAGCTGAAATCTTAAAAGAAATATTGGGATTGTACCTGAAAATAGCAAAATGTGTTGTGAAGCTTCAGTTGTCATCATTCCAAGTACTAGTATTAAAGATAAAAGTAATTCTGATGGGTAAAAAAATGGAATACTTTTCATTATTGATTGCAACACAGATTCAGCAGTACACTATTTCTGATAACCATATTTTATTTAGCTTATGCAAAAATGATTTTAGCATCACACTGTAATTAGAGGATTTTCCTGGCACCTGGCGTGCTGGTTCATGAAGTACTGAAATTTAGGAAATGCGATTTCATGAGCCTAGAAATAATGGCCTGTGTCATTTTCTTGGCAACCAAAGCCTTAAGAGTCCACAGTTTGTCCTTTTAAATCCTGCGAAGGGAAGAAAGGGACTTGCAATGACAAAGAAGGAGAAATTCTCTCTGGGACTATAGTGAGAAAGGATGTAATCAGCACCAGGCAAGCCACTTTGAATTAAAAATGAGCAAATGTAAGCCATCACTCAAAATTTATTTGCAGTCTTTCAGATGCTTCAGGAAATAGATGTGGCTCATTTTTGTCAAATAAACTTTTATTTATTATCATATCTGTCTCTTGGTGCTCGATCTAAAATGGCAAGGTGGCATTGGGGGTGGGTGGGAAGCAGAATGTTTCTAAATCTAGATATCTATAAAATACAGCCTTAAGTTCCTATACATGCTCTCACCACTTCTGAATGTTAAAAGTGAGTTAACTAAGAGCTTGTTTCCACCTTTGAGGAGCCCTAAGTCTCAGTTTAAATTGAGAGAGGTATCAAAAGACAGCCAAGGACTACCGACTAATGTGTCATTAAGTCTGACCTGGCCAGGGTCCAGTCCGCTGCAAGAACTCCCCACCTACCTCTGCAGCCCTGTCAATACTACCTCTAGGAAATCATGAGATGAATACAGCTTGATGCAGCAGGTACATAGCCCCCACCCATCTCATCAGACTTTGTAGCTCCAAAGGTCCAGCAGTTGTGACTGTGACTCTGTCCAAGGGTTTTGTTTGGTTGCTGGATTCTCCTGTACTGCAGCCAGAGTGCCAAGGAGGCAGTCCTCTCGGGAATAGCTTTCAGATAAGACTTACAGTCCTTCATAGATAAATACCCCAGCGCCCTCTCCCCTTAGTTGGAAAAATGCTGAGGCATAGTCTATCCTGTCTCCCAGATTTCTTATATAGAATTAAGCCCCAGTTTCCCACATCAACAATCTGCTTAATGATGTACTTCTGGTGGCTTCCTTTTCTCCCTGTCTTGCATCCCCACCCCCCACACTGCCTTGTACAGTTACCTCCCAGTTAAACCGATTATCAATCACATCCTTGTCCAGAGATGCTTCTAAGAAACTCAACATAAGATGTTGGCATATTTCCCCATCCACCCATCCATCCACCCTTCCATCCACCCATCATTTTGTAAGCCTATATTATACACCAGTCATTATAGCAAAAGCACACCTACTTCCACCAGGGGGTTCCTAGCCCAGGAGGTAACCTGTCCCATTTCTGGACAGTTCAGGACAAAGAGGAACATAGGCACTCCCAGTACTATTCTCCAGGTCTTGAGGTTGTTTAGAAGTTAAAGGTGACTTCACAGCACATACTATTCTCAAAATGTACCTTGTTCATTCATTTGCTACTGAATTATTGCCTACCTTTTCTTCTAGAATGCAAGATCTGTGGCAAGAGACACTTGCTATCTTATGTCATTGTTGTATCCTCAATTTTTAGAACTGAACTGGTGCTCAATCAACATTTAGTGAGTATGTCTCAGAAGCATAACAAGTCTGCCATGGAGAGTTTCTCTCAGTTTCCTCTGTCCACCCTGGGGGATTCACCTGTATTGAATTATAGCTAATTCTAATTGTGGAAATTGTGTCTCTGGCACACTGAGTGCATCTGCTTAGGGCAAGAGAGAGAGGACATTGCCCCTACCACAATGGGTCATTGTGTCCTGAGAGTGGGGGCTTCTTTGCAATTAGGCTTCTGGGGAACTAGCTACTCTGCCCAACTGCGAATCTGAGGTGAGTGCCCTCCTTTGACATTATAGAGGGTAACCTGGTTTACTTAGCCTGTTGACTTTAATGCCAATCACAACTAAAAATTCACATCTACCTTGACAACAACATCTAGGCCGATGTTTAATCAAACAACTGAATACCGTAGCCTAGTCAAATTGATCATCCTATCTAGAATTAGTGCTAAATCTCAGGTAAGAATCCTTTCCATTCCATGAAGTTCACCAAGGGCCTACTGAGACCACACATGTTTTCTTCTGGCACTGTTTTTTAGCATTCAGGCTGCTGAGCTGATGTACCCATGGGTGCTCAGGTGGTACCATTCCCTTCCTCAGCAACATCCGTCTTTATCCTTTTATCCTTAGTGTCCCCACCTAGTGACATGTTTAACTGACACCTCATGTCTTTGGGAAATATTGGAGGCTCCCATGTCACTTACTCAAAATGCTGAGCATTTACTTTCAGCTTTCACACTACAGATAGAGAAAATAAAAATAGATATCATTAATCTCTAAGTTTCTCCTGTGGTCCTGAAGACCCAGGGCGGGTTTGCTGCTTTGCATGTTTTTTATTTTCTTTAAAGCTGGGCAAGTGAGGAAAATTGATTTATGGAGTTTAGATCCTGTTTAGTTGTGGGGGAGGGAGAAGGAAGGAAGTGTTGTTCAAGCTGCAATAAATTTAAACATCAGTATTTCTTCACACATTATGGGGTGGGGGGGCGCTTTAAAAGCCCTACATCTATTGCTATAGGAACTCATAAATTAAAAACAGGACTTTCTTATATACCTGGAATTTCAAAATTATACTTGGTTAACTCTGTGATTGTTCCCTTCATAAAAAGAGGCACGGAGAATGTGGATTTAAGCAGAATCTACCATTATAGCTTTGAAATCCCAGCAACGACTCAGCCTCCTGTCTTTTAACTTGCCCTTAAAATAATAATATTTCAGGATAAAGGAGCTATTACCTGAAGTATAGAATCTAAGAATTTAGTTCCATTATCTTTTTCCTTTCACCTTCCTCTCTTCCTACTTTCAATCTTTTTTCTCTCCCTGTCTTTGGTTTTAATTTTTTACTTTACATAAATTTCAAAACAAGTCTAATAGCACCAACAACAAAACACAGGAAAAATCTTTGTTTTTCATTCTCTTCTGTGCCATAAATTCCCCTATACACTCAAGGAGTACACCCCAGGAGGGATGGTGGGATGTATTTGATTAACCTCTTAAATATTTCAGCATCTCCACACCACAGAGCCTCCAAGAGAGGGAGAGTTATTTTTCCTCTTATCCCTAAAGGATTGCTAGTCATTGGACCATGTGCTGAGAATGCCACTTGACAGAGGGTAAGATTGAGCGGTCCTGGTGAACAAAGAAAGCACTAAAGAAGTAGAGATGGGGCCTCCCCGGTGGCGCAGCGGTTGAGCCCTGGGTTGCGAAGCTGCCCGCGGCCTCTGTAGCGCCGGTTCGATCCCCGGCTGCTCCCCGGCCACCAGAGGAGGGTCCCACATGGCGCGCAGACCTCTCCTGCCGCCCGCTGCTCCCCTCAGCAGTGTATTTCGGTCCTTCTGTCTGCTCTGCTTCCCGCTCTGGCTCTGGTGAATTCTCTCACCCTCCCGCGCTTCTGACTGTACCCAGTGCATGTATAAACAAAAACAAACAAACAAATAAATAAAACATGCCTCTATTTAAAAAAAAAAATAAATAAATAAAAAAAAAAAAAAAAAAAAAAAAAAGAAGTAGAGATGCAACTTCATGATCCCTATACTTTTATTTCTTCATTTTGCTCTTTGAGAATTATATTTACATTTTTGGAGCAAATACATAAGTAAGAAAGAAAGAATATATTTTATTTAAATTTTCAGAAAGCTTTTAAAAGTGTTTCTTACCAAAAGCAGTATAAATGAGTTTTCACTGCAGTATCACCCAGCCTTTTATACCTAGGCAATTATGAAGAGAGATGAAGGTTTATGTTCACATAAAGATTTATACACAAATATTCATAGTGTTTTTCATAATAACCCTAAGATGGAAAAAACCTAAGTGTTCACTAACTAGTAAATAGATTAACAAAATGTGGTATATCCATACAATGAAATCCTACTCATAGGGAGAGGGATCATATACCAACTATTGGTATATGCAACAATATGGATAAATCTCAGAATAATTACAGGGAGTAGAAAAAGCCAGACTCCCTGATCAACACCAGTAGACTACATATGGTTTGATTTCATCTATATAAAATTATAGACCATACCAACAAATCTATAATTTGACTGGGGATGGGGGAGGGACAGATAACAAAATGAGGACACTTTGGGTAGTAATGGATGTGTCCATTATCTTGTCGTGGTTTCACAGATGTACACACTTAACAAAACTCACCAGTTTGTGTATTTTAAATATGCACAGTTTATTCTATCAATTATACACAGTTAATGCTAAATATATGAGTTTTTAGTAAGATAAAATGTTTTGAGATAGTGAGAGAATTGTCTTAATAAATAAAAGTTGGGGTAAATGATAGTTTTCTCTTAAGGAAAAGTATTAATAACAAGAACTCCTATGAAAAACATTGAACTGGCCTTATTTAACATTTTTCAAGGCACTCAGATAAGAAAGGACTTGGGAGATTTCCAGATTTGTGCATAAAACTAAGTTGTTCAAGGAAATAAAATATTGTCAAGGTAGAATGTACAGAAGAAAAGAGAAGAGGAGCTTTAATGAGAGCAAGAAATATTTGAGGTAAAATAATTTTAACTATTTTTATGGAAGAGTAAACTGTGAGCAACTGATTTTAATTGAGGGAGAAAACATAAGGACTTAGTTACCTGAAATTTCAACCTAAGATTATCACCAGGGAAACCAACAGTAACAAAATTTGTTGGGCATTATTAGAAAGCATATTGGAGACAATGCAAAAAGGAACCATATTACTTGTGGGCAAAAAAAGAAAAAAAATTGTTGAACCTAGCAATTATGAAGTGAAGTTGAAAAGTACACCTTCTAACAAAAACCCATGATGGGGTAGAGGAACTTCCATTTGAGAATGAAAAACTCCTTAGTCTGGAAGAAGGAATTTGAGTAGCTCATTTGACATGTGGCTAGATTATTTGTTAAATCTTGGAGTTATCATTTAGGACTAGAAAGAAGCAGCGTTAGGGATAAGCAAAGCAAACTGTACTCTACATCGTAAGACACAGTATACTGACAGAGCATATAAACCTGCAGGCCAGATTCATTCACAGATGGTGAGCTGATTGGAAGCTATTAGACAGAGCTGGGGAGGTGGGGAGTTGGGAGCAAATCCCCAACTTCTGACACCATGGACGGCAACAACCTGCCTTGCATAGGAAGAGATGAATTCTCAGCTCAATGCATCAAACACCAGCCCAACACAGTGACTGTTCTTGCCTGCTTCTGAAATAGAATTTTCCGTAGCATTTAAAAAAGTGGCTACCTTTTAATCAAGTAATAGATCAACTGACATAAATGCATGATGTAGGCTAAAAGCAGGTAGGGATTTAGAAGCCTTTTGGACAAGTCCAGGTTAGACACACATCCTGGGCCCTCTCCCTTGGGAGGCAGACTCACAGGTGTAGAGTGACCTCTGAAGCAGATGTAAGACACTAGGGTAGCAGAGGTGAGGCAGTTCACCCTGGCACCTGCATTATTTCATGCCCAAAAGGAGCAAAGCAGGAGAAATAAAACTCCAAATCAGTGCAGCCACTCAGAAAGAGGACAGGTGATGGCCTGGCATCCTCTCCTTGGCTTCCTGTGTAATGCAGAGCGCCCCTTTGGGATTGTGAACTCCAACCATCTGCTTGCTTGGAACGCAGAGAGCGATAATGTTGGTAGCGGCTGCTGTAATTGAGAGGAATACAGAGCAGGTAAGCATTGCTGTCCAGTGTCAGTCACCAGGAAGGAGCAGAGCCGGGAAAAAAAGGGGCTCCCATTTGCAAGGGAAGACAGAGAAACTTGACAGTTTCTATAGGACAGGATGGTCAGCTTTCTTAAGAAAAACGAATGGAATGGGTGCAGGTTAGAAAAAATGTTAATTTTTGCCCACGATGTCTATTCCTTGGCCACAACTGAATAAAAACTCTGTTGCTGCCTCCTCACGTGCTGTAATCATATAATTTCTGCTACACCATGACCATCTTTGCTTCCTCCCGTGTCTTTGTCTTTCTCCCCATTTCATCTGTTGGGAGAGGAGCTGCTGCCTGCTTGACTAAGGAGTGTGTGTGATTCTGTCTGACAGTAACGAGCGATGTGGAGAGAATCTGGGAGAGGAACAAGAACAGGACGTTCCTATATTTTTATGGGGAGATTGATAATCAAGGCTAACAATCCCAGCAGAAGGTGAACAACGCATTAAACAGAGGGGAAAAGATAATAAAATATCGCCTGCTGCTTAACAATCTTTGGGTGGAAATGCTCCCTGGAACTATCCAGCTGTTGCACTTGATGGCTCATAAAGCCTCCCTAACGTCCGTCAAGGGCCTTTTTTCTTGGTGAGAGACCATTTTTTTTCATGCGGTTATGATAGCATCTGGTTCCTGTCCCTGGAAGTGCAAAGAATCCACAGGCACAGGCAGATGGCTGCTGGGAAAGAGCTTGACTACAGAGGCATCTGGCTCCTTTGATGGATTTTGGGTCATTTCTGACCTAAAGGGCATCATCAAAATGCAGATTCAGATTCAGCGGGCAGGCACTGAGCACCTGCTGTGTGCGGGGCCCTGGGTTAGGTTATTTCAATGAAACCTCACATTAGGTATTACCAATGTTTAAAAAAAAATAAGATTACTATAGAAAATAGCCCTGGGCTATTTGAAAATCATACCAGATCTCGATGCTTCAAGTGACAGGCGAGATGCCCTGTGGTCTGTGCTCTCTGCCACTCTGCCACAAAGATGGAAGAAGACTTGTGAGTTGTTTCTTGTCTGTGCTCCAGGTATGTATGAAGATGTCTGTGTACACTTCTCCCACCTGGGGTCACTTTCACATGCCTGTTGAGAAAGGATGATACATTCCAGAGTACTGAAAATGAAAGACAGGGTACCTAGTGACCAACTATTTGAGGTCAGGTTCCCCAGAAGCACATCCTGGAGTAAGGATTCCTTTGCAAGTGATTTTCGAAGAATGTGGTCCCTGGAAAGTGAAGGAGGCAGGGCAGGGCAGGGAAGGAGCAAGGGAACCATTGAAAGGCACATCTCTGGTGCTATCCTTTTCTCTGGCCAAGGGTGGATTTTAGCATGTGCCTACCCCAGGGTATGGGTAGTGCCTCAGCATTGTCCTGACCTGGGCAGTAGAGCTGGGGCTATCTTGCTCCCTAGCCACCTGTTCGGGTTGCAGGAAAATAGTAAATCCTGGACATTTCTAGTCAGCTCTCCGCACGCAGACACAGCAGACTCCAGCCATCCAAGGGTAAGACTTTGAAAAAGAGTAGTAGATGCTGACCTGCTTTTAGATGCCAAAGTGCCCCGAAGGGGAACACAAAATACAGAAAGAATAGTAAGGGGACCTGGGCTCAGCACCAGAATTATCACCTGCACCTGCCCTCTGTCATACCTAGTTGGGAGAAGAGGAGGCTGATGACAGGAAAGCGTGGCAAGATTAACCAGGCTTCCCTGATGTTTTCGAGCAGCACCACTACCTGCATCTCCACAGGGAAGGGTGCTGATTTTCCTGAATTCTGAGGAATGATGTTTTTCATCCCTAATCAGATGTCTTTAATTGGTGAGCCACTTTGAAGTTAAGTCAACAAGAAACAGAACATTGGATTATTTCACCTTTTTTTTTTTTAATGATCTGTTTATTTATTTATACAAGCACTGGGTACAGTCAGAAGCACGGGAGGGTGAGAGAATTCAGGCCAGAGCCAGAGTGGGAAACAGAGGAGGCAGACTGACGAAATACACTGCTGAGGGGAGCAGCGGGCACTGCAGGAGAGGTCTGTGTGCCATGTGGAACCCTTGCTGGTGGCCGGGGATCAAACCGGTGCTGCAGAGGCTGCGGGCAGCTTCGTAGCCCAGAGGTCAACCACTGTGCCACCAGGGGAGGCCGGATTATTTCACTTTGGATGATAAAATGGGAAAAGACAAATTAGCATCTCTTGGTGGTAAAGAGAAGTTGTTCCTAACCACATTCTCTTGTAAAATGAGAAAACAAAAAGGGAAAATAAAAAGTGGGGGATTGCCCAAGACAGGAAGCCTCCCCATATGAAACCATGCTGTGACTTGTGCCACAGATCTCAAATCCATGTGTCTGCAAAACCAATAACTGCATGTAAAAATTATAATGATATAGAATGTGAACCCATAACAGCAATATTTCAAGTGAAAACAGATTTCTTCCATTTTAAAGAAATGTCAACTCTTTGTTTTAGGGTATGGGGATTCCTCATGTTTCCCAGTTGAATACGAACACTAAATTCCTCTGTAGCTGAGTCTGAATGTGTTTTTGTATCTGTCACAATCATCAACCTTGAGGACTGTGGATCCCAAGTACAATTATGGTTTTGATGCTGAAATGAGAAAGAACTTTCCTCCTTCTTGACTGTTGAGCCAAGGAGTAGAATCAGGAATCACATTGGAAACATGCTTGCTTTCATTAACTCTAGTCTCCAAGCAGCCTCGCCTGGGGAACATCATCAAAAGAGATGATGACAATTTTATTTATTTTTTAAGATTTATTTTATTTATTTATGCATACAAGAACTGGGGTGTGGGCCAGAGGTGTGGGGGTAAGAGGATTCACTAGAGACAGAGTGGGAGCAGAACCGGCAGATCTACTGAAATACACTGCTGAGGGGAGCAGTAGGCGAGACATGCAGCACCATGTGTGTTAGCTCCCTGGCCAGGAATCGAACTTAAGTTGCAGTGACTGGCCATAGCTTGATAGCACTGATACTTAACCCCTGAGCCACCAGTGAGGCCCAGGTGGCAATTTTAAAAGGTAATGAATGTTTTCATGATAATAGATGGAATTATAGGTTTGTTTTTGTTTTGTTTTGTTTTTTTCTTCAGAAGCATACTTATCCTTTGCAGATACATACTGGAATACTTATAGATGAAATGTTGTGATTTTGGCATCTCTTCACAATAATATAAAAGAGAGAACAGGATGGGTGGGTATATGTGGACTATGACTGAAAATGAAGAAAGTGATAATTGTTAAGGCTTGCCCCTCTCATTTTTTGCAGAGACAAATCATTACTGCTCTCACTAGACAGTTCCCACAGATATTTACTGGGTTCTGGAGGAGTAAAGAAGTTTCCATTATTTAGGAAGTACATTTCATTCATGTTCTTTCATATTGGAGATATAGTTTATAGCTACAGCATAAAGATGTGTGTGCCCTGAACCATGTAGACTCTCCGGACATGATTTGATTGACTGATTGAATGGTCATCTGCCTTATAGTGCAACTCTCTGTTCTGTTTTACCTTTTCATGGTTACTTCACAGCAGGTGGGGTGGATCTGGCTGGCTCTTCTTGAACTTGTGCCTTTATGGTATATTTTGATACTGCTGTTCTCCTTGACCATTCGATTTAAGAGTCCTCGGGATGTCTTGGCATTCTCTGCTTAAGGTCACTTGATACTGATGGTGCAAGGAGTCCATGGGTAATGTCTTAAACAGTTCTAAGTTTTCTTTTGTTTTCACTAAGTGAATAAGAATATTCTTAATACTGTGAGGAGAAATCCTAGCTCTTTAAAGGGACTAATCTTAGAAAGAAGGAATTTATATAACTCTTATAAGATATGGCCAATGCTCTAAAGATGAAGGGACCCTGAAGTTCTTTCGGTGTGTAGCTTTTTGGAAATGTTTCAGGGCCCTTTTCAGTTTGACAGCTGTTGTTTAGATTCAGAATTGACATCTATAAGGTGTTGAATCCTCTCTTCCATACAGTTACCTTGAATATTGTTAACTTTATGCTATAACTCATTGAAAAATATATTTGCTGAATATCTATGGATTCCAGATATTGGAGTCTGCCAGGTTTCAACTTGTCTTTGGGTTTTTAAAACTAGAAGCATACAATCCTTAATGCAGTATGAAATATTCACAGCCACAGCATTTCAGAGTAGAGAAACTTCAGTGTCTGAAACAAGAAGACTGTTCAATTTAGCACATCTGAACTAGAGGATGACTTGAGGTTGCTGTTTTTGGCCTACAAGTTCAGAATAACATCATGTGAAATTCAAAGTAAAATGAATACAGCAACCAACAGTCCATCACAAGATGAGGAGGCTGGAGCCTACAGCTGTCCTCCACATCAAAGGTCTTGCTTTCATTGAGCTCTGCACCCCCATGGATTGTTGTCATATGGAAGTGATTGGGGTGGAAAGAACCAAAATGTTTCCAAAAATCAGTGAGAACAACTTGTAAGACTAAGTCAAGAAGCAAACTGGACATATCACAAAGGAAATGCATGTCCCCAGTAGTTTTATTTTGAAGGAGGCTTTAGATAACTTTTCTTTGAATTGCATTTGTTTATGAAGGATCTAGTAATCATTTCCATTATAGCTGGGCCTAGAGGGACTGTTTTCTTCTCTGACCAAATTCCCATGAATCCATGTGGTGTGAGATCCTGTGTTGCTCTCTTTATGTCTGACATATTTTTGTACTTTGAACTCTTCATCACATAAGTTTCTGCCAAGTGCATCCAACACCTGACTAGCTTCAAGCTCTCTTCACTTGACAAAATGGGAGACAGAAATTATGACTTTTCCATTTTAGACTGGATTATGGAATTCTATAATCAAGATTACTTAAAAACCCTCAGCTGAATAAAAAACTAAAATATCCTTGATATTTTACTGCTGGAGGGAAATTTGTCCAACAAAAGACAGACATAAATTTCGAGTGACGATTTTTCCAAAGGACTTTCACCTACCATAAAGTACATTTTAAAGTCTACTTGTAATTATTCAGTTATTACCAGTACTTTCTACTAATGGATTCATTCCAGATGGATTTACCATACATAGAATCTGTCTTTTCTTGTGTGAGCATTTTTTATTCTTATCCATGTGAAGTATGTCCATACATGATGGATGTGCTATTTATTGATGAGGAAAGAAAGACTTGTCAATAGAACTTATACATATATTTTGCCTTGGGCAGCACCAATATTATGACATAAAATGTAGTTGTAGTATGTCTAAGGAGACTGGTGAGTTTTCCTTGCTCCCACTGCATTGAACCACTTACAGCAATCAACTGCTTCTCCTACTTGTGGCATTTTCTCTTACTCTTGTCTGTTGAGTTTGTGGTCCATGTGCATGTTGCTTTCTCTCTCTAGCTTGGAAGCAAAAGAGTGGCTTCTTCCAAACCACCTAGTTTACAAGGCTGAGGAGCTGCTTGTCACTCACCCTCATTGACTGGGATTAGCATTTGATGATGAAAAGTGGAACAGGGAGAACTGGCACCAGGCTTCTGGGAAAAGATATTTCATTGCAGCTTCAGGTGTTCTGAAAAGGAGAATGAGTCATCTTTTTTCAGTTTTAGTGATAGAGGGAGAAAGAAATGATGTTAATTACATGGCAAAAATAGCCTAACCCTTTTCTATAAGATCCCTTCAATAAAGTTTATGGTCTTATCCAGTGGACCCCATAGCTATGTGAGAACAATGATGGATGGAGAATTATGATCCCATAGCTGATGCTATTTGATTTTGGTACCTTTAGTAAAATTAATTCATTTCATTTTGACAATCTTTTTATTGGGAAAATGAGACTGGTGATGTTATACTATTCAGGCAGGTGTATCATGTGTTAGGATTTAGTATGGAAGACTGTTAATTCTCAAGGGATCGTCTCAGACTGAAGTACCTGAATCCCCAGTAATATAAAGCAATGTTCCAGGGTTCCCAAGAAGCTGGTGGGTATATTACACTTTGTCCTGGGATATTCATTTCTCTTGAAGACTTAGGGGGATTGGAAGATCACATTTCTTTTAACAGTAAAAAGCAAATTATATTATGGAATGCAATATGAATTTTGAACACATTTTTAAGATAAAGAGTAAGCTTCTAAGTAGTTTCTTACTAGATTTAGACTGTTTAGAGCATGTCTTCCCTCACTACTTGGGAAATAATTCACCCTTTTTATTAGAATTCAGTATTTAATGCACTTATTTTTTACTGACAAATATTTAGGCTACAAAATTTCCATAGATCACCATATTATTTTGGTAAAATATATAACAAAAATATCTGCCATTTCAACCATTTTTAATTCAGTAGCTTAGTTACATTCAGAGTATTGTACAACTATCACCAGTTTCCAATACTTTTTAATCACCTCTACAAAAACTCAGTAATCATTAAGCAGTAATTATTCAACTGCTAGTCACATATATTCTACTTTCTATGCATGTGTGTGTTTTAGATATTTCATGTAAGTAGAATCATTCTGTTTGCCTTCCCATGTTTTTCTTTTACTTAGTATAATATTTCCAAAGTCCATCCAAGTTGTAGTATTTATCAGAACTTTATTCCTTTTCATCATTGAATAATATTCCATTATATATGAACCATATTTTATTTATCCATCTGTTTGTCTATCTCTTCATGGACAATTGACTGTCTCTACCATTGACTACTATAAATAATGCTGCAGTGAACATTAGTGTGAAGGTATCTGCTTAAGTCCTGTTTTCAGTTCTTTTTTTAGTATATAGCTATGAATAGAATTCCTGGGTCCTGTAGAAATTCTGATGTTCAGTGTTTTGAAAATGTATCCAACTGTTTTCTATAGTGGCTGTATCATTTCAAGTTCTCACCATCAAAACATAAGAGTTCCGATCCTTACCAAGGTCTGTTTGTTTGTTTGTAAGTTCCAGCCAATCTAATAGTTATGAAGTAATAACTCACTATAGCTCTGATTTGCATTTTCCTAATGAGTAATGATGTTAATCATGTCTTTGTATACTAGTTGGCCATTTGTATCTCTTCTTTGGAGAAATGTCTATTTGAATCATTTTTTAATTTGTTTTTTTTTTAGTCATAGTTCATTATATCCTCTGGATATTATCAAGATATATGATTTGTAAATATTTTCTCCCATTGTGTATGTTGTCTTTCCACTTTCTTTATAATGTTCTTTGAAACAAAAAACTTTCTAATTTTGAAGTTGTTTATCTGTTATTTTTTTTCTTTTTTTCCCCCCTCAGGCTTTTGCTAATGTCATATTTACAAATCCATTGTCAAACCCTAGGTATGAAGATTGACCCCTATGTTTTCTTCCAAGAGTTTTATGGTTTTAGTTCTTATATTTATTTATTTTTATTTAATACTTGACCGTGGTGTGAAGTAGCAGTCCAACTACATACGGATATTGAGTTTTTGCAGCAGACCAGAAGATCTAGCTTTTTAATTATGTTATTTAGGTCTCCTGTAGCCTTCCTTAATTTTTTGTCTTCTTAAATTGTCTCGGACTGAGAGTGCCAGGTTTAAACAGTGACAATGCTGTGCTTAGCTAACCAGGAATCTGAAGCAAAAGGACAAATCAGTGCCATTGATCCTGTCTTAATTTGAAATTCACATTTATTCACTATGGATTATTTGCATTAATTTTTAATTTTTTAAATAGTGCATGAAAGTACAATTAATTTTGGTTCCTAAGTTTTTGGCACTCTCTCAAATTGTGTGTTATCTCACAATAACTCAGTCTACCCTAGTCTGGCCTTGTACGAAAAACTCCTAATATTAATATGTCTCTGTCTGTTTCTCCTTGCAATTTATGTACCTTTTTTCTTAAAAGTGGTTCTATGTATTTGGTACAGAAATACTCATTAATATTGTACTTTTGCAGTGAATTGTGGCTTTTGGTATTACAGTATCTTTGGAGTTGTTTAATGCTTTTTGACATGGATTCTGTCTTGTCTAATACTGGAGTCAGAAACTTTAGGGGAAAACTTGAAATTCTTTAACAAGTTCTCAATTTACAAACAATGAAACTGAGGCTTAAGGAATTTGAGAGAAATTGAAATAATGCTCACTAAGTGAAAAATGTTAATACTTTATTTCTGGTTATGGATGTATCAGCCTCAGTATACTTCAGTGTGGAAATGGTATCATTCTGAAATTGCGTAAATGCAAATTGTGGTGATTATCACCATTGTGTACAAGCAGAACATGGGCCACAAACCTACTAAAAGATTTGGGAGGGTCGGGCTTCTGGAAATTCTGAGCTGGAACTCACATGTATAAGAATGTGAGCCAAAGGAATGCCAATCAGATGAAGTAGGACAATTTGACTTACTCACATAGCTTGAAATTTTGTTTTTTTTTTAACATCAAGATTCCTGGCCTCCTTTTTGAACAATTAGAAGTTTATGAGTAAAGAAGGTTGTTTTTGCTGCAGAGAGTAGAGTCTCTTTATCTTTCCCATTTATACTCCTTGCCATAACCTTGCCATAACCTTATAGTCTAACAGCGTGGCTTCATTCAAGCAGTTCAGCAGTACTAAGGCTGCCTTCTGACTTCCCTTCAAGTATTTCTAGGACTGTGCCTTTGAACATCCCCCTTGAAGAAAGGGGGAAATAAAATATGGCTCCGCATTTTATATTAAATATCACCCAAGCCTAACCAGTGCTTTCTAAATGCATTCACGCTCCTCTCTATATTTCTCGTTATGTGAATAGAAAGGGAATGAAGTGCATTTAGTCCGGCCGGTTTTCTTTCCTTTGTCTCCTTCTGAGGTGCTCAGACATCAATAACAGAGCAGGAAAGCCCTGGCTGAACAAAACTTAGTATTTTCCTTTGATACCTTCCATTGGGAGGTTTCACACAATGAACTTTGTCAGCCAGCTCTTGCTTCAGGCAAACATTGAGAAAACTATTGAGGAGGCCTCAATGGAAAGGATCTGATCTGCCCTAGAAACTGCCCTAGTTCTGTATCAGGAGAGCAACCAGCAGAAGAGAAGGTTGCCCCCACCCTGCAATGGTCTTTTTTTTTTAATCCCTTTTTCTTTTCTTTCTATTGTAAGAATTGTGGGAACTCTGTTTAAGTGAAAACAACTCTCATACTGGGCTTTGTTTCCTAACATGGACAATTGCCTAGATATCTCATAGCCTCTCTGTAAAACTAGAATCTCAACTTCAGATCACAACAAACTTATTTGGGACAAGGGTTAGAATTCAAGGAGAAATAAGAACTGGGTGTTGTATACGTTTTCTTAAAACACCTAAAAATTTAAAACTTGTCATCAACCTATGACTAGGGAGCACTTTGGTTCCTACTGGGTGGCTCCCTATTATATTTGCACTAGCATCCAATCTCTTGCCATCACCCCTTGCTTGATTTCAGTGTACCTCTGAACCCCTGAATACCTATCACCTTATAAAAACTATACTGTGATGGGACCTCCTGGTGGTGCACATGTTAATTCTCAGCACAATGAAGCTATCCATAGCCACTGCAGCACAAGTTCTATCCTCAACCAGGGAGCTGACACACATGGAGCAGCAGACATCTCCTGTCTCACCCACTGCACCTCTCTGCGGTGTATTTCAGTAGATCTGCCTGTTCTGTTCCCCACCCTGTCTCTGGTGAATCCTCTCACCCCTGTACCTCTGGCCTGCAACCCAGCTCTTGTATGCATAAATAAATTAAAAAAAAAAAAACTACACTGTTATGAACTACTTGTATTGGATACCAAAGGATGAATATTCAAGAAGGGAAAGATTGTGAACGTTGCCCAGGATGCTTGTTGACAGAGTCCACCAGTTCTCTTCTGCCAGCACCTCTGGAACAGCACAGGTCTTGAGGCTCTTCCCTGGGTGTCCTCCAGACATGGCTGCCCAGGCCAGGAGGGGGAGGCAGCGACTCAGCAGTTGTACAACTTTTACTTCTCCCTTTATCTATACAAATGAGACCTTTCTAGGTCTCAGGTTCTGTAATTATCCGACATAGGCCCATTGAAAATGACCCATTGAAAAATATGTAAGGGTATGAAGAAGGAAGACACTCATGATTCAGGAGTCAGACTAACACTGGTGGCTTTATGCTGTGCCTCCTTCCAGTCTTTCCAGTGTATATAGTTATTTTACAGAATTGGGTTACTGTGTATGTAGTGTTGTATCCTGTTTTCTTCACTAGCATTATTTCTTGAATATCTGTCCATGTCACTTAGTGTAAATTGAAAGATAAATGTATATGAAGATTGTAGATTATTACATTGTATGGATAATACCTTATTTAATGAATATCCAATTTTATATACTTAGGTATTTTGCTATGTTCAATGATGCTGCAGTGGATATCTTTCCACATAAATCTCTGTGCGCATCTTGAGTTATTTTGTTAGTATATCATCCCAGCAGGAGAATCGTTAGGTGTAAGTATATTGATGTTTTTAAGGTGCTTGATACATAATGCCAAATTATCCACTAATAGTATGAGAATGTTCATTTTCCTGAACCTCTGCCAATACTGAATAATCATCTTTGCCAATGCGAAAAAGTGATATCTCATTTTTAATTATGTTCATTTTATTGCTCAATTCATTGAATGTGTTCATCAGCCATTTAAATTCTGCTATATTTTTGTGTCTTCCTTTCATTTTCCAACTTTCTTGCTGATTTTTAAGTACCCAAATTCTATTATTGTAAAGTATGAACTAAGTTTTAAAATTTAAAAATATTGTAAAATTAAAAATTTAAAGGTATTTTAAATTTTAATGAAGCTATGATGACTTATCTCCTTTTATAAGACAATCCTGTTATCATTCCCAACCCTTGTACCTGGAACAGAACTATGTCTGTTCAAGGGCCTATGAAAGGCCCTTGCCTTTTAATGAATGAGCCATTATCTAAACACATCATTGATGTACAGTATTGGGCAGTAAACCTAAAATGAGAATTTTTAGTCTATTAAGAGTTTTAACAAGGAAAGTTGTTTTTAAATAATGAATTGTCCCAGCAAGGGAAAAACAGAAAAGCAAAAAATAAACTATATGCATACATGGGACCTTATGCTAACAGAACATCAGAGAGGACAAATATTCAAATATTACAAATCAAAACATAAACACAGTTCAGTATTTGTTTTCAAATTCGACAATGTTTTATGCATGTGAAATGTAAATAGAATGATATGAAACTTTTATCAAATCTTAGTATTTTTAATGTTTTTTCCTAAAAGATAAAACATCATATAGTAGGTGAAGCCCCTTACATTTCCTTTTACCATCTCTTTTCCTCTTCTCCAGAGGTAGCTATTATTCTGATGTGGTACTTTTTATTTAAGTGAACGCTTTCATACTTTTAAGACATAGGTATGTATTTGTAAACAATATGGTGGATTTTGTTTTTACTTTTTAAAACATTTTAGAAAGAACATTATGCCATATACTCTAGTATTTCTTTTCTCAGTCAGTATTATGTCTGGGGATAGATCCATTTCAATAATATTCTAACATATGGAAATTTCACCTGAATTATTTATCCACTCTCCTGCTGGTAGTCATTTCAATATTTTGCTTTTGCAAATGTTGCTGCAATGAACGTTGGGTCATGTCCCATTGCTCACACAGGTGAGTTTTTCCTGGGTAGAATTACTAAGTTGTAGGTATATGCAGTTTCTCCTTTCCTAGAAAGTAGCAAATTGTTTTTCATGTTTTAAAGGTATTATGTAAATACCTGATTTTTTTCCCCATGAGCATATACATAAATAATGCCAGTTTGTATTTTTGATCGTTTATTATGATGCACTAGGGAATATAGGATTCAACACATTCAACCCTCCTTTTACAAATGAGGAAATTTGTAAATTTGTGTGTACCTAAGGTCACACAACTAGTAACAACAGCATATTCAGACCCAGAAAGTGTAGTTCTCAAACCCCCGTCTCTTAGCCTTAAGCTGTTCTCGAAGTCTACCACCATTCCATATTTATAGTGGTACAAAGATACCAGCTATTTAGCAACAGGGAACCTCTGAAGAAGGAAACGGCCTTACTAGGGCATTACTGTTCTACAGATTAGGGAGCAGGACCAGATGGCTGCTCAGTTTGCCCAGGGTCCACCTGTCAGTGACTGATCCAAGTTTAAATCTCAGACTGGACTTAGTGATCCACAGTGTTTCATTGAAGTCTCTCTCTCTCCACCTGTGTATTCATGAAAGCATATAGATGTATCTACAAGTGTTTTTTAATTTCTTCTACTCTAAGGTAGATAGCTCACAATAGAAAGGTCAAATAAATCTTTTAGGAGTGGTAATGGATATTATCTTGCACATGTAAATTTTAATTGCAGAGCTTTAATCCCCATTTCAAGTGCCAAACTTTCAGGATTAATTTGTTGCATCTGTTAGTAACACATACTCAGTCTTCTGACCAGATTCTTTGCCCAAGGGCTCTCATTTACTAATGAGTAATTGCTGCAATTTTCAGAGAAAATGCTACTGGTACAATCATGTTTGAACATTCATCAAATATGACGTGAGACCAGTTAGGAGAGATGTTAGTGTCCTTAGCTTGCAAATAAGGGCATAGAATTAAATCTCTCTACACTATAATTTTCCTAGGGTTAATACTTCCTTCAACGTTTGAAACAGTTGATGATGAAACTATTTGTGACCTTACAGCTCAGTTGAGAGGACCATGTCATGAGTCAGGCTTAACAAAATGGCTGGCTGGAGCCTTACTGCCATTTGCGTTTTATTATTCAGGTCCATTTGGGAAAGAAAAAGCAGAGGTGGGAGAGGAAACTACTTCATCAGGAATGTGTTTGTTTTTGTACACACATCATAAATATATAGCAGTGACAAACTAATTATAGCTTTAGGTTGAGCATTTCCTCTTTATGCATTTTGTTTGCAAACAGCCAATTATTTCCATTCTGCATGCTGCAAAAACAAGACTAAGTGGTTAGTTGGTTATGTGTCTAGCTAATCCACTAATCTCCTATATTTTGGGGTTTGTTGTTGTTGTTGGGGTTTGTGTGTGTGTGTGTGTGTGTGTGTGTGTTTCAAATTGGGCTTCTAACTCAGCTTCCATCGCTATTTTTTGAATCTTTTAAATTGCCTTCAGACCAGTGGCTGGAGTTCAAGGTTACCTTACCTGTGTTCAGCCTCATCTAATTTGGAATATACCATCTAATTTGGAATATAAAGAAAGAGTCCACAAAGCCAAATACCTGTGTCTTCCTTAAGACTACACTGGCTTCTATTCCACTGCATACATAGCACATGTTTTACAAGCAATTCAAGGTGCTGCTAGTCACTAGGACGATGGGGTGGGATAAATAGGTAAATATGACCTTGCCATAGGGCATCGATGGAGTTAGTGAAAGAAAGAATGATTGATTGATTGAGTCAGTGAAAGAATGAATAAATACTTTGGGATCAACTGAAATGAAGGACTAAGTTCTAAACACATTAACAAAAGCAGATGCAAGAGTGGGATGAAAGCCTGACACTGCAGATTTGGGACCAGGATCCTCTCCTATTATGCACATGAAAGAGTGAAAATCCCTGAAATGTGCATTTGTGTTTCAAGTGCAGCCTAATAAAAGCATGTAAAGTGTATGGTGTCAGGTCTCTCCACTGCGCCTACATATTTTTCTACCTATTGCTCCTGGTGGAATGAGGAAGCCAAGAAAATTCTAAGATTAACTATATCCAGAGTTTTCTTAGCAGAATGAGTTTATCATGTTCTCTCTGAATCATTGTCTTTCAGATCAGAAGTTGCCGAAGTGTGACTGGAGACCAAATCTACCCCAAAACTGCCTACTTTTATAAGTGAAATTTCATTGTAGAATAGCCACCCATTTGTTTGCATGGATGATTTTGCACTATAACATTGAAGTTGTATAGTTGGACAAAGACCATAGGGCTTAAAATATTTACTACTTAGCTCTTTGTAGAAAGTTTGCCCACCCTTTAGAATATAAACAAACAAAAAACTTCAAACAAAAAGCCCCACTGTGGAAAGTCATTTGAAAAGTCATTCGGTAAGGAAAAGATGAGCATTTTGTAAAAGAAATGGACAGATGCCAACCTGCTTTTCTGGCAGCTTAGATTGCTGAACCATAGCATAGGACAGGACGTTGAGACCCAAAAGAAAAAGAAAAATACCGGGTGGTCTCACTTTTAGCAGGAATGTAAAAGACCCAAATAAGGGATCAGGAAAAAAACTAATTATAATAAAGTAAAAAACAAAATCAATAGGCAACTATAAACCAGAGACATACTACGGGGCGGGGGGTGGGGGGAGGGAGTAGGATAAAAAACAAGGGTGGTGGGAATTTTACGGGGACTATAACCAAGATGAAAATGCATACATTGTACAAAAATGAAAAATGATGTAAAAAATATATAAAATAAAAATTTTAAAAAACCCAAAACATTCAGACCTTAATTCTCAAACAGCATCAGTAACCCAATTTAGAAACCTGGTTTGCTTGGAGTGATGTGCTGAAATCTGGACTGGCTCATTGGTTCTGCTTTTTCATAAAATTGGCTTAGCTTTCCCAGTATCAAAATCAATCAGATCAGTGAATTTTGTGTTCAGCACAAAGTCAAAGTCCTCAGCCAATAGTGGTCAGTGGGAATTTGTTGAGAAAACGTACTGAGGAGGAAAGAAATTTCTCTTTCGTGTCATTTACCTCCAGCTGATTAGGCCTTGACTAAAAATCATCAGAGCCTCTCCTCCCCCCTGCCCCCACCCCAATACTGCCTTGGGATTCTCAGGGAAGCTGTGCTCCGGTCTTTCAATAGAAAATGTTTCTAAAAATTCGGATTTTGTGGTAGCTTATTCCAAATGACTCTGTGGTCTCAGAAGTGTGGGCTGTGAAAATGGTGCAATGTTGAGCTCTCTTCAGGACCATGTTTTCATGGAGATGGAAATCATAGGATTACACTATTGCCTCAGGAACTTAATTTTAAGTGTCTTGAATATAGGAGATTTTGATTGGTAATGATGGAAGAATCTTGCAAAACTCCATGAATCTACCTATTCTTCAGGAATATCATTGAAAATTGAATGAATTATATAAAAATTCAATCAAATGGTATAACTTTAAAACATACTAAAAGAATGCAGTTACAAGCACTTATGTTTTTCCCTAGACAGTGCTTTTTAAAAAATTATATTTAGTGAGGTAACACTGGTTTATAACACTATGTTTTAGGGGTATATATTTACATCTCTACAAATGCATTTTATCACACCATACCAACTGCAGTGCCAGGAAGGCACGGGGCAGCATCTCTATGAACCTACGCAGACAGGTAATGGAGAGTCCTGGAGCCCTTGGTGGCTTTTCATGCTTTTATTAAGATTTTACCAGGTACATGCAGGCAGGGGTGCCGGAGAGCTGGGGGCTTGCCAGAATCTTCACTCTTTCTGGGGTCTCTTGCATTCTATCATGTGGTCCCCACTGTCTCTGCTTCTCTGCTGCTTCCACCACTGCTACTTTCTTTTTCTCTTCTGGTGGTTCTGCTCTTCATGACGCCGCCCGTAAAAGCCCAACCTCAGCCCAGGTGTACCCACCTACGTATGCCCACACCCCACTCCGGGTATCTGCCATCAGACATGCATTTAGGACTACTGGGATCCATCATTATCCTAATGGCAGGAGGGCAGAAAAGCCTGATAGTCACCCTGCCCCTACCACCAAAGTACCAATAATCTTCTACCATAGTCCATTGGGCCCAGTTCCTGCTTCCCGTCCCCACCCCACCTTCCCCTTCTTCTAGTTTCCAGTCAGATTTCGAGGGTTTCTGTTTTTGTCAGTTCCTTTGCTTTGTTTCTTTATATTCCATAAATGAGTGAAATAATTCAGCATTTGTCTTTCTCTTTCTGACTTATTTTAGTATATCTTGCATCTTGCTCCAGTTCATCCATGTTGTTGCCAATGCCAGGATTTCATTTTTTTTTTTTTTATATAGCTGAGTGGTGTTCCACTGTGTATATATACTACACTGTGTATATATACTACATCTGCCCACTAATCTCTTCTAAGGTACTTCGGTTGGTACCATAGCTTAGCTATTATAAATGCTGTTGTAGTTAACATAAAGTTCATATATCCCCCTGAATTAGTGCTTTTGTATTTTTCAGGAAAATAGCTAGGAATGGGATTGCTGTATCATATGGTGGATCTGTCTTCAGCATTTTGAGAAGATCCATATTGTCTTCCAGAGGGGCTGGACTGTCTCCCTTCCCGCCAACAGGGAATGTGGGCTCCTTTTCCACCACACCCTCACTGTCACTTGTTGTTTCTGGTCTTTTTAATATGGGCCATTCTCATGGGTGTAGGTGGTATCTGATTGTAGGTTTGATTTGCATTTTCCTGATAATAAGTGATTGTTGCCCAAAAACCCAGACTCTGCAGCGTACTGCTCATATGCCAAACACAAGAGACAGGAGCTCTACAAATGTGTGTTATCACACCATGCTTTCCACCAGTGTAGCAACAATCTTCTACCATAGTCCATTGGGCCTTTTCTGGGGTTAGGAAAACTAGGTTTATTCAGAAAACTGGTATCTGAGGAGATAACACACTATGTCCTTAGGAAACCATCTCAAATTTGGGAGCTTGGAGTAGAGATTTTTTTAAAGGCATCTGAGTCAGAAGAAGGTGAATTTCAGTAGCCATATTCCCATTGTTTAATTGCTTTTGTTTGTTTTTCACATGTACTGGCAACTTTTGGGCAGAATGGGTGATCTTAAGTTCCCTATCTCCATAGTTCATTTGTCAACAAGACTCAGCAGAAATGAGGATTAATGCCTGCAAATTTGTCAACAAGACTCAGCAGAAATGAGGATTAATGCCTGCAAATCTGCTTAAGGCTTCTTGTAGGGGAGTTAACATGTTAATGACTTAAGGACACAAGTCAGTGTTCTAAAGGTTACAGGAATGGCCCACTGAGACAGAGTCCTTTTTCCTACTTTGATTTAGTTTTGTGCTTTTATGGCCATATTTTTCACATGACTGTTGGCCATTTACATGTCCTCTCTGGAGAAGTGACTATTTAGCTCTTTGGCCTGTTTTTGCTTTTGCTTACTTTGCCATTTTGGTTGAGTCCCGAAGACATGACTGCGTTATAAAATCCCATTTTTCAGTCACTTCTTAAAACATACAGACTGGGCTTATTTTACATAGTTACGCATTTCAGCCAGCAGTGCAAATCATTATTAGAATCCTACTTGGAAGGAGCAGGAGAAAGTGATTGTCATGGCAGTGGATTCCTTAAGTAGCATCTTTGCTGTGTGTTCACCATGTACCCACGAAGTTAGCATAACGGCCAACAGTTATTAGCTTTCAATTGCTTGTCTCCCTTCTAATAAGCACTTGCCAGTCGCTATCTTGTTTTATGCTCATGGTATCCATATAAAGCAGCTGAGACAAGAAAGTAAAGTTAGTTGCAGAGGTCCCTTAGGGCTGAGATTTGAGCTCCAGGGGAGCTGATTTTAGAGGCTATCTGCTTGATGTTAATGAATTAATGAATCCTGTCGAGGCAAGCCAGCTCTGGACAGCAGAGAGAGAACTCCTGCCAAATGTTTACGACCAGGTTGGGGAGGCAAGGCCTGACATAAAACACACGTGCACATAAATGGATGACAAATAGTAGGAGATGGGTCCAGTGATGCTGAGGACATTCCCACTATCTTCTGCCTCTGCTTTCCCAGGGGTACCCTTCTCGAGAAGCTCCACTCCTCAGTGTGAGTTATTAGCAGCAGTATCATCTCCTATTTATTCTGTGGACTAGACCTATTTGTACATCGTTCTATCAAACCTCACACCGATCTCAGGACCTAGGGATTATTATTCCTATATTATAGATGAGACAGCCAAAGCCAGGAGTGGGTAAGCAACCTGCCAGCTCTGCAGCTGAGAAGCAGTGGAATCAAGAATCATGCAGATCAAGAAAGTCTAAAAATTCCCTTTATGTCTCTCATGGGTCTGCACGGGCTCTATCCTGTGCCGAAAGATAGACTGCCAACACTGTGCAGCCTCTATCTTTTCCTCGCTCGAAAATAGCTGGGGGCTGGAAAGCTCAGGAGGGTGACAGAGTAAGTCTTGGGCATGAAGTGGGTTTTTTGGTGTTTTTTTTTTTTTTTTTTTTGATCATTGGTGTAGGGTAAGTGGAAATTGTCAGGACTTTCTGCCCTCCCGCCATTGGCATCTAAGCGCCACACTTGTGGGCTTACATGTGCGCCTGATGGCAGACACCTGGAGAAGAGTGTGAGTGTGGCGCCCCTGGGCTGAAAGGCTGGGCATATAAGGGTGACATCATGGGGACACCAGGAGCAGCAGAAACAAAGAAGAAACCATAGCAGCAAAGAAGCAGAGAGCCCAGAAAGAGTGAAGATTCTTCAGGGGCTGGGGTGCCTGCCAGCCTCCTGGCTCCCCAGCCCCCCTGCCTGCTGTGTACCTGGGTGCTGCACTGCAAATGCTGTAAAATGCGCAATAAAAGCCTGAAATAGCCAAGGGCTCCAGGGTTCTCCTTTGCCTGTCTCCTCAGCTCCTAGAGAACCTGCTCTATGCCTTGCTGGCCCTATAGTTGGGAATTTCAAAATTATGGCGGACTTCCTGCCACTGAGTGGTTCTATGCTTGGCCAGACCTGAGGTGTGGGAGTCCAGCAGACCCCACCTCCTCTGTAGTGCAGCTACTGTTTGCCCACTTTGGGACCAACAACATGTGTGGATGTGATGAAAGGGAGAAGAGGAAGTAGAGTTTTATGAGTGTAGTGTTACAGGAAACTTGACTTGGGGTACATGTAGAGTTTTGTTATATACAGACACCTCAGTGATGAACCCCTTTCACTTACTTTCTACTTGGGATATTATACTATGAGGTATGGTGTCTAAAGCTTCCCTGTAATGATTTTTTCCCATGATTCATTCCTTAATTAGCGATGTTTTATAGCGCCTTTGCCACAGAGCTTTCAAAATCATTGCCTCCCCCTCCTCTGGAAAACATGCACAGACTCTGCCCACATTTATCATGCTGTCCCCACCCTTTCTAGCCTTTTCTCAAACTTCTGCTAGCTCCTCTATCTTAGAGATGAGAGAAGCACAAGTTATTAATAAGAAATAAATACCAAGAACTGAAATGCATATTGAAAAAATATGCTAGGGCCTCCCCGGTGGCACAGCGAGTTGAGCGCAGTGCTGTGAAGCTGCCCACAGCCTCTGCAGCATGGTTTCGATTCCCGGCCGGCCAGGGAGATACCCACATGGCAAGACAGACCTCTCCTGTCTCACCTGCTGCTCCCCTCAGCAGTGTTTTTGACAGTCTGCCTATTCTGCTCCCCACTCTGTCTCTGGTGAATCCTCTCACCCTCCCGTGCCTCTGGCCTGTACCCCAGCTCTTGTATAAAAATAAATAAAATCTTTTAAAAAAAAAGGAAAAGAAAAAATATGCTGGTCTCTGATTCCAATGATATAATAGCTGGCCCACTGGTGATGGCTCTGATTTATGTCAGAGTAGCAGGGTATGGGCCCATGCTTCAGAAGGGTGAGCCAGATAGGGTCAAGTGTATCTAGCTCCCCTCACCCAGGTATGTGTGTACATGTGTGTGTGTCCGTGTGTGTGATGTGTGCCCAGCACAAGGTATGCCTTTCTGGTTTGTGGTGCCAGGTTGCAGAGACAAGCACCCAGAATTACCTCTTTATGGGGGGGTAGGCAACAATATCAAATCTAGCAAACCAAATCCAAAGCCAGTCACTGGTCAAGGAGAGCCAGGCCAGCAAAGGGTCGCAGCCATGATGCAGAGCCCAGGATGGCATTCACAGACCGGAGCCCCAGCAGGCACTCCTGCTGGCACAGACTGCCCCAGGTACAGGCTTCCCAGACAGCAGGGCTGAAGAGTCTCTTCCTCTAGCCCTCTGGGGTGGGGACTGATTGTGGTGGTTTCCCAGGTAAGATACAAGGAAGTTACCAGTCAGGCACTGTTACGCCTTAGTCTGAGTTCATGACCAGGTGAGAGGGAAGAACAGCACTCATGGGCAGGCAGGAAACTAGTGCTTGGGATTCATTTAAAGGCATCAAATGTAGGGGGCCTCCCTGGTGGTGCAATGGCTGAGTGCTAACCCGCATGGCGCCAGCAGACCTCTCCTATCTCAGCCGCTGCTCCCTTCAGCAGTGTCTTCGGTCCATCTGCCTGTTCTGTTCCCAGCTCTGTCTCTGGTGAATTCTCTCACCTTCCCATGTCTCTGGCCTGTACCCCAGTTCTTGCATGCATAAATAAATCTTCTCTAAAAAAAAGGCATCAAAGGTAAAAAGAATGTATTAGCCAAAGTTTGGGAAGGAAATGCATTTTGGGTTTTTGCCCAGTTACCTATAGACTCACTTTCTAGTTTTCTCTAGAAAACTTCCAGCAAATTTATACAGATTCCTCAAACGTGTAATATCCATAACCCTTTCAGATCACCGACCTGTTAAACACTTCTGGCAGAAAACAGATGACACAGTCTGTACTGCCAACAGTTTTTAAAGGTAGCTATTTACAAAGCTGAGGTGCAGAGAAACCCAAGGAATGCTC
The DNA here is from genome assembly GCF_964194135.1 of Talpa europaea. Classification (NCBI taxonomy): domain Eukaryota; kingdom Metazoa; phylum Chordata; class Mammalia; order Eulipotyphla; family Talpidae; genus Talpa; species Talpa europaea. Next base: position 64,098,688 of record NC_140082.1, on the reverse strand, counting down.
ACTGAGCATCCTCTCACGGATGCTCCAGCCGTGCCTCTCATGGGTCTGAGGGGCAAGGCAAGGAACAATAGCATAACCCAGAGAGGGAGGACCCCAGACAAGAGCTAGGAGGGCCATTAGCTGAGAGACAGCCCACCTTCAGAGGCGCTACAGATGCTCTATCTGCTCCTGTCTTGCTCTGAGCACTGCTTCAGCTGAGACTGTCTGAAGCCAGGAGACATCATCTGTCTGTGCAGCTTGCATTAGTTTGGCCACTGCCATGGGGCAGGGCAGAGCGGGTAGTGAGTGAGCCCAGAGGGCAAATGAAGGCTCCCTCGCTCAGGCATCTAATGAGCACAGTAGGCTTGCTTATCTGAAAATATGCCCAAACATGCAAAACGTTGCATGTCTTCAAGGAGTTAATGTCCTCCTTTCAGCCTCTCTCTGGACTTCAGGGTAAGAGTTCCTGATTGAGATTGATGGGAAGAATTTTTCCTAGAGAAAGAGCTATGGGTGTGTGCTGTCCTCAAGCTCTGTAACAGCTGAGTGAGCACATGACCTACACGCTGACCTACACAGGTCAAATGTGCCATAAGCAGATGTTTCTTTTCTTGTTTCTACATAACAAAGGAATAAATAAATCCCCCCAAAAAAAGGTCAGCTGAACACAACGTAAGTTACTTTAAGGGAATGTTTATTTATAATTTTTTAATGGTGGGTGTGTTTTAAAATGCAGGTTTTGGGCCTCCCCAGTGGTGCAGCGGTTGAGCACTGGGTTGCGAAGCTGCCTGCAGCCTCTGCAGCACCGGTTCGATCCCCGGCTGCTCCCCGGCCACCGGAGGAGGGTCCCACATGGCGCGCAGACCTCTCCTGCCGCCCGCTGCTCCCCTCAGCAGTGTACTTCGGTCCTTCTGCCTGCCCTGCTCCCTGCTCTGGCTCTGGTGAATTCTCTCACCCTCCCGCGCTTCTGACTGTACCCAGTGCTTGCATAAATAAATAAATCAATCAAAATAAATAAATAAATAAAATGCAGGTTTTAATATGATTTAGGTATAGTGAGACCAACAAATTCCAAGACAATTGCCTTTATATTTATTTTTGTAATGAAATTTATTTATTTTCTTACATTGGTGTGCATTTTTGTACAGTATTTGATTTCCCCCTCAGGTGTAGTCCTGTAGTTCTCCCACCACATCACTGTGATCCATCACCATAGTCCCTTGTGCTCTTTTCTCCCCTGTTTTGACCCCTCCCCCTCCAGCTCCTCAGCTGCATGGGATCTGTGGTCAGCGTGCAAGTTTGTCTTTTGATGCTTTGCTCCATTTCCACACATAAGTGAAACCAGTAGATATTTATCTTTTTTCTTCTGACTTATTTCACTGAGCATCATCCCTCCCATCCTTGTTGCCACAAATTACATGAGTTTATCTTATTTTGATCACTGAGTAGGATTTCATTGTGTGTATGTATGTGTGTGTGTGTGTTTGTGTGTGTGTATATGTAAAATATTGCTTTATTCATCTGTTTTAGGGCATTTAGTCTGTCTCCATATCTAAACTATTATAAATAGTGTTGCAATAAACATGGGAGTGCAAGTTTCCTTTCAAATTAGTGTTTTTGTATTCTTTGGGTAGATTCCTTGGAGTGAAATTGCTGGATAATATGGTAGATCCATTTTTAGTGTTTTGAGGAACGGTAAGAGGGTGTTTAAATGATGGTTATTCAAAGAAAATTTGTGATTGAGATTTATGAATTAAATCAACCATCGGAAGGACAGAAAAGATTTTGAACCAAAACCATTTTCCTCCTATTTGTTTTACCTTATTAAAGACAAATGTGTGGGCAGATAATGATGATCTTTACTTGAATATTTGATTGCCTCTTCTCATAAATCCTTTTTAAAAAAATCTCTGGTTCCTTAAATTATTGGCATTCACTTCAAGCACAAGGTTTACCTAACCCTTTGCTTTATTACCTAGATAATAAAGTTACTTGGACTCTCAGGCCCACCAGTGTGCCATTCTGCTTAAAAAGATGAAAATGTCTGTTTTTGCTTAAAACATGTAAGACTAGAGGCATACAGTTCTGAACCTTAAGCAGCATATTCTTATCCAAGAATAAGCCTAGAACATTGACATTTTAACATTCCATAATATTGATTACTATATTATCATTATTTATAATTATTATAATGACAGTGATGACATTCCATGATATTATAAATTATGTTAAATGCTAAAAAGTTATCCCACCTGATTGGTGGCAAAAAGGAGTGAAGGAAAAAGTGGTGGTCAAGGTAATGTGAGATACTTATTCTATGTTTTAGTTCATTAATTAGGAGGGTACTATGGAATGTGTTGGATAGGCAGTGATGCCTGGTATGCTCGTTCCTTAAAATACTGGGTTTGTTTGCCATGAGAGCTTGCGATGAAAATCTGGCTCCTTGAGAAAAGTGTTTCCCTCTATTGCTGAAAAACACCTGTGATTAGTACTTGAGTGTTTGCAAACAAAAGGAGGCCTCTGTTTCCCAGTTCTTTCTCCCTCTGCTGGGTCCAAGTTGGAAACCCTGAATCTGAATTCCTAAGAGGTCCCACCACTCTGATATTTTAATCAGTCAGTCTAAAATTGGTTGGCAGTGCTTCTCACACCTTCAATAATGGCTTAAGTCCTGTGTTAGATCCAGGACCTTTTGAGAATGTGAGAACCAGGGTGAACACTGCTGAAGTATTTGCCCTTTGACCTGTTGAGTCACTTACACCTTTGAATTTTCCCAGGAGAGGGTTTGGAGGTTGGGGGTGGGTAGTACTAACCTAGAGTTCTTTAAATTCCTTTTTAATGATTTGAAACTATCAGAAATTTCCAAGCCAACTTCATTTTTACCTTTCACTCTTCCCCATTTTGTCATCATGAGGGTAATTTCAATCTTCCATGAAGACCTCGTCTCTAATGACTTGTGGGAGTTAATGGAAATTACCCCTCCTTGGTTACTGACAAGCCCAGCAGAGGAGGTCATTGGTCCAGAGAAGGACAGCAGGAGACTATCTATGACTCTTCTGTCCCTTACCAGTTATTGCTTCTGGGGACCTATTTCCCTGTACCCAGCTGCCTTCTTTTTATACTTAGGTGGCAACCCATTAGGATGGTAGTGCTCCATTCTCCTGAGAGTAGAACCTCATTGCTAAATGTCCCAGGATTCGTACACCATTTATATGAAAACCTGAAGATATTAAAAGAATGAAAAATGAGGAGACTTTTGCTGATAAGTAGGAACCTTTGCCAAAAAAAGAAATATGGTGGGCTTAGAAAGTTACTATTTGAATTACTTGTATCTGAGTGGGGGGGGGGTGCATACTTGTTAAGTGAAATTTCTCCTTATTAGATGTTATAAAGTCTGGTGGTAGAACTGCTGATAAGAGCTCAGTTATACACTGTGACACTCTGTGCTTTGTCAGCTATGTTCTTTTAGCAATTTGCATCTGGAATGTTATATTAAGAGTCTTACAGGGAAAATACCTATTGCTTTTTAAGGGAGACAACTTGCTGAAGTGGTTATTTTAAAATATATTTTATTGGGCCTCCCCGGTGGCGCAGCGGTAGAGCGCTGGGTTGCGAAGCTGCCCGCGGCCTCTGCGGCGCCGGTTCAATCCCCGGCTGCTCCTCGGCCACCGGAGGAGGGTCCCACATGGTGCGCAGACCTCTCCTGCCGCCCGCTGCTCCCCTCAGCAGTGTACTTCGGTCCTTCTGCCTGCTCTGCTCCCCGCTCTGGTGAATTCTCTCACCCTCCCACGCCTCTGACTGTACCCAGTGCATGTATAAACAAAACAAAAACAAACAAGCAAACAAATAAAGAAAAACATGCCTCTATTAAAAAAAAAAATCTTTAAAAAAAAATAAATAAAATATATTTTAATAAGTATTATATACATACTTTTTTCCTATATCTATCTATCTAGATTGTGTGTGTGTGTGTGTGTGTGTGTGTTTTCCATTATAACATCAGCTGGAAGAGAAAGAGAAAGAGAAGGCTATGTAAGCTGTTAGTGCTTCCTTACTGGGTCATAATGAAGATTCTGGCTGCAACGTAACTGACCTACCTTTTCCCACCACCCTGGCTCCTCAGTTTAGCAGCAGCTGGCTTCTAGATTAGAAACAGGTTCTAATGTAGAAAAATTACCTTTAGTTGTTCACCTGTACTCATCCTACTCCAATGCTGTAACTTAATGGAGAAGCAATGTCACTTAGGGAAATGTCAGGAAGGGATGATCTGCCTTGACTAGAAATTGTTTTGCCTCTGATGTCAATTAAAATCAAGCCATTAACTTGACTTTAATGTGGAGATTTTGTGGTTTTCAATTTTCTTTGGTGGTTTCCATTTAAAAATGGTGGGCGGGGAAGGGAAGGCAGGTAGAAGAATTGATTGGCATAATCTTAAGGCCTTTAGTATATGCTATTAATATTTTGTATGCATTAACATTCCCTACCTGCAGTAAGAGCTATCATGATTTAATCAGAGTTATTCTCCACTCCAGAATTACACCATGTTTTTTGTGGTTACCTGAATTTCAGGTGTGGGACTAGGCACACCTAAAAGTATTTGGTAGCATCTTCAAGTGACTTTTGTAGTATCCAAACCTTTTAAAAACTGCTACAGACTTGTAAAAACTTATACTTCGATTTATCCTTGATTGATTGGCATTGTCATTATACATGTTTATTTTAGTGAAATGGACAATTGAGAGAGCCCTACTGCAATATATTCCAACCAAAACATTTTTACTGCCTACTTATAATTGTATAGCACTGTTCCATGCTCTGTAAGGGGGATATAACATAGTCTTGGATCCTTAGGAATTCAAGATCTCGTTGGAAAAAATAAAATGTGCACAGTTAAATAGATGCAAAAGGTAGTCTCTGGCTATATATCAAGTGAGTGAAAGTAGAAGGGAATTCTGTTGGAATTCAAAGGACCTGCAGGTCACAATGGAATAGAGTTGGGGTTCAGGGATAGTCTTCAAGGGGTTTGACTTGGCTTTAAACAGCCACTAAGATTCAGATGAGCTAAAGGAGCTACAGGGTATTTTAGAACATGCATTCTGATTATTGAGAGTTTGCATTGCTCAGCCAGGGGACATGTTAGGAAAATGGGTCTGATTGGAGGGGAGCTTGACAACCAGGCTTAGATCTTGTGGACAGGAGGAGTTCACTGAAGGATTATAAGTGGCAAGCCTGGTAGTGCTAATTGATTAGGCAGAAGGGAGATGATCTAGGATACTGCAGTAATCAAGATTGGAGTTACTAAGAATCTGCGTCAGGTGCACATGAAAAGAAAGCAATGGATTCAACTTATATAGGAAGAATTCACCTGGGGATGGCTTGGAAAAGCAATGTAGTCTGAAGTTTAGTGCCATTTTGAGTCCCCAGTCTTTGATCGCTGTCTCTTGAAGTATGAGATTGTCTGCCAGCCTATTGGTGCAAAATTTGAAATCATTGCTATGTAACCTTCAAATTCTGATTTCCCAGTACAATTTCAATGGTTTCTCTCTCTCTCTTACTTTCTTTCTCTCTCCATTATATATATGATTTGATAACTGGCTCAATAATGTCAAGGTAGATTCTGTTCCAATTTAACTGGAAGCAATTTGGTGTCCAAGTTTATTGCTTATATTCAAGTAAGAGAGTATAAAGATCATCACAAGAGTTGAACCCATACTTCAGCTTTTTTAAACTCTTGATGGGCAAAAGATACCAATGTAGATGTAGAAATTAAGACAAAAGTTATTTTTAGATTTTCATCATCTATTTACTTGACAGATAGTCTTTATTTTATTGCATTAAAATATAATGTCTCCCTTAATAAAAGTGTATGCTGTGTAGTGACTTATTGTCATGCAAAGCTTTGTATCTCTCAGGTTGGTGTGCAGGCATTTTCTGTCTGGATATATTCACATTCATGAGCTAATTAATTTGTTAATTCAGCAAAATGTATTGTATTAAACATGTGCCTCCCAGCCTGGCACAGTTCTAGGTTCTTGAGTACAAATGGGACCATGGAGAAAAGCTTCCTGCTCTCCTAGATCTTACACTGTGTTTGGGGGAGTCAGACAGTAAATAAATCAGGAAGTATTTCACAGCTCAAAGCTATGATGGAATTGCCAGGCTAGAATCTAGGCATAATCTAGGCGGAGAGCGTTCCAGGCACATCTCTCCTCATCTAAGATATATGCAGAAGCACAGTGCCTTGCACATGGGAGGTGCTCATTGTGCATTTATTGAGTGAATAAATGAATGAATGGATGCATTTATTTTCCTCCTCATAAAACCTTCACCAGTAGATTGTTGGCTCTTAGAACTTTATTATGCTAATAAAAGCCATCTTATGTGGTATTTTTCCCTTGAAAGAGACTTGATAGGGAAGTGAGCTGCTGTTCAGTGCCCTTTCCCTGGGATCTCTTCCCTATCTAGCTCTCAGATCATTCAAACAGGCCCTCATCTTTCTAGGCTAGAGTTCCTCCAAGGAACCTTCTTGAGCACATAGCCCTACAATGTGCAACCGAAATGATAATTTATGTGCCTGCCTCATTCTCTAACTTGGGCTTCTCAATGTGAGAATAGAAAGTTATTTTCCTAATGCAGCCAAGAGGTAGATGCAAGAGGAACTTTTTGTGGCAGAAATGAAAGTTACCACCTCCCACCCTTTGCTCCACGGCCATGGCACTGTGTTTCGCCCTTAGGCCTCTGCTCCCTGCCTTTCATGCAGCCTACTTTCTATTCAAAGAAAATGAATTAACCATGGCAATATGAACACTTACAAACCAATATGGTGAGGACTTGTAGAGAAATGTCAAGGGGGTGAGAGTAAGAATCAGCTGAGTGAGCAGGCTGGGATCACTGGCACCTCCTTGACTGCTTTAATGAGGGCCAGTGATCAAAGGGAGCAAACACCCAGTGTTTATCCCCTGCAAGTCTTTACAGTTAAATACAAAGCAATTTGTTTTGATGGGCTAGTTTGCAAATTTGCCTGAAAGCTTTAAATATTTCATGATCATGGGATGGCATAAATAGGGCATCAGGCCTTGAAACCAGTGCCTGACTTTACCAGTCGAGTAAGTGGATGCCGTCCTTGGGTGATGGCAGTTTGGCTGAGTGTGGCTTGTCAATGAAGAAAGTTGAAGGCTCTCACAAATCTGTACTAGCAGGACTTTCTCTGTCACTTGTTTACTGTTTTAATTGCATAATTACTCTGTTCTTAGTGGGAGTACATGGGAAGAAAGAGGAAAGAAAAAAGAAAAAAAGAAAAAAGATAACTCTAAACTTTGAAAAATTCTCTCGTAAATTTTATAGCACATATCATTAAGCAACCTATTTTCTTGCTAACAGAGAATTTTCAGGTCAATAAATGGTTTTTAAACTATGTTCCAGGAAGTGGCAGGGGTTGCCTTGTGCTCGAGAACAGGGATCCTGCAAAAGCTCCACTCTTACTGCAATTTTGTAAAATAATAGTTTTTTTTTAATAAAAGGTTTTTATTGCTTGTACAAATAACAGCTGGTAAATTTATGTTTCTAGTCATATTTTCAATGACTAGAGTACCACATCCCATTCAAAATTATGAACTTGGATAGAAGCACCTCTGTTCACCCTCCAGACGGTGCTGGGTCCACTGACAAGGCAGCTTGCTCCAGGAGGCAGAGATGGCCACAGACTTGGTATAATCAAAAGTAGGGTGGACAGAGGTGCTTCTATCTGAGTTTGTAAATTTGAATGGGATGTAGTACTTTATTCAGTGGAAATATTGCTAGAAACATCAGTCTACAAGCTGTTATTTGCATAAGCAGTGCCCCATTGCTTACTATGTTGCAATTGCAAAATGGCAAACTAGTGACACCAATTAGACCCTTGGAGGCTGGCCTTGGTTGGGGCCAGAAGGTCATTTGGTGAACAGGAAGGAAAATAAGTGAGAAGAAAGGGAGAAAAATTTTACAAACCATCTATCTGATAAGAGTCTAGTGTCCTGAACATAAAAAGAATTCTTACAGCTCAACAACAAATTCACAATCAGCTCAATTAAAAAAAGAGCAAAATATTTGAACAGGTACATCTCCAAAGATAGACAAATGGCCAATGAGCACATGAGAAGATGCCCAACATCATCCTTCATTAGGGAAATGCAAAGCGAACTAGAATGAGATACTGCTTCACCCCCATTATTATGTCTATAATAAAAAGACAGATAGTGTTTCAGAGGTTTGGGGATTTTTTTTTTTTTTTAGTGTTGTCAAATGTGGAGAAACTAGAGCCTGCACGTATTGCTGGTTGGTATGTAAAATGGTGCCACTGCTGTGGAAAATATCCTGAAGTTCCCCAAGAGGTTAAACATAGAGTTACCATTTGACCCAACAATTCTACTTTTAGATATCTACCCATGAGAAATGAAAATATGTGTCCATATGAAAACTTGTAAACAAATATTCACAGCAGCATTATGCATAAGAACCAAGGAGTGGAAATAACCCAAATGTTCGTCAACTGATGAATGGATACACCCAAGATGATATATCCACCCAAAAAGATATTAGACCATAAAAAAGAATACAGTGTGATACATGCCACAGCTGATGAAGCTTGAAACTGTCGTGGTGAGTGAGTGAAGCCAAGCACAGAAGCTCACACATTGTATGACTCCACTAATGTGAAATATCCAGAATACACCAATCTGTAGATAAAGAAAGTAGTTTAGAGGTGGCCTGTAATTGGATGTTGGGGGAGATGAGGAGTGAATATTAACAAAGAGTATGGGTTTCTCTACAGGAGTGATGAAAATGTTCTATAATTGACTGTGGTGATGGTTTCACAACTCTGTGAAGATACTAACTCTAGGTGTAGCCCTAAACATGGGGGATTTTATGTTGTGTGAACATTATCTTGATAATAATAAAAATAAGTGAATGGCAAGTTTACATTGTTTTTGGCTCCTAAGAAACTGCATGAAAAGACCATTTTATACCTTGTTAATGGCAAAGTAAATAAACAGCCAGAAGGTGAAGTGCACACATGCCCACAGATGAAGGGGAAATGAATCGCATGTGTCTCTGTATCTGGGGAAACAAAGGACTCTTCACCCAGAGGAGCTGGGAGAATGTTCCTCATTCAGAGAGGCAGAAAGAGTGGGAATTTCAAATGGGTATCAAAGATGAGCGTTCTGAGTGAGCCAGTACATTTTTGGCTAAATAAAAAGTTTAGTAGGTTAATTATGAGAATTATGATGGCCTTGCTCGATCCAGTCTCATTCCAATTTTCTAAGTGAGAAATTCTTTGTCTTAAATCCACATATAGAAAGTACATTTTCAAAGCTCAAATATGAAATTTGTTCATTCAACAAATACTTTTCAGAAGCCTCTTCTGAGGAGTACTGGTGCAGGCTCCTGAGACACACCAGTGAACAAAGACAAAGAAAGATTCCTACCTTCGGGGAGCCTAGATGCCAGTGTGTGTATGCAGACAGACCATAAACCATGCTCACAATCAGTCAAATGGTAGATGAGGTGATAAATGTTAGGGGAAAAGGAAAGGGAGAACAGGTGTGAGAAGTGGAAAGGTGCTTAAGTGACTGGAGCCCATTGAAAAGGTGAGATTTGAGCAAAGGGAAAGGAGAGGTTTAACCACGAGGTGTCCACATGTCTCTGTGGGAAAAGCATTCCTAGCAGAGGGAACTCTAGATCAAAGGTTGTACTTTGAAAACAGGTCTGCTATGTTCAAGGAACAGATGGAGTCCAAGTTGACTGGAAAATACACTGAGGGGAAAGAGAGAGGAGATGAAGACTCAGGAGAGTCAGATTATGTAGAACCTACCCAGGAGGCCATTGTGAGGACTTGACCTTTAAAAAAAAAAAATGACATAATTTTTATATACCATATTTATCCTTTAAAGCATATATATCAGTGATTTTTAGTACAGTCACACAGCTGTGCAGTCATCACCACTATCTTTTTCCAAAATATTTTCATCATCCCCAAAACAAACTCCGTACTCTGCAAGAAGTCACTCCCTAACCTCCCCAACTCCCAGCCCCAGTAACCACTAGTCAACACTCTGGCTCTGTAGATTGTGTTTATTCTTCATTAATAGAATCATACAATATCTGAGCTTCTATGGGCTAACTTCTTTTACTTACTGTATGTTTTCAAGGTTCCTCATCTTGTGGCATGCATCACACTTCATCCCTTTTTATGGACAAATAGTATTCCATTGTGTGGATATATCATATTTTGTGGATCCATTCATCAGTTGATGGACATTTAGGCTGTTTCCAGTTTTTGGCTCTTTTGCATAATGCTGCTAGGAACACATATGTACAGGTTTTGATGTGGGTCTGTGTTTTTATTTATTGGCTATATGCCTACAAGTGGAAGGACTTTTGTTTCTGAGTGAAATGAGAGCCGCAGCAGAGTTTTTCTTTGATCTGATTTGATTTTCAAATGACCACTCACTCTGACTGCCTGTTAGAAATAGAATGAGAAGAGTGGAAGTAGGGAGACATGACAGAAGTCGATTGTAGAGACTTAGGTGAAAGGAAATGGTGGTTCAGACAAGGGTGGGAACAATAAAGATGGAGAAGCAGTCAGATCTGGAGATAATCAAATATAAGCAAAAGACTTGCTGCTGAATGTGAAAGAAACAAGATTTTTGGTTTGATCAACTGACAGGATAAAGCTGCCATTAAGTGAAGAGGAAAGACCTGGGAAGGAAGATGAGTTCAGTTTGCATAGACTGTGAATGAGCTGTCTATGAGATATTTAAGAGGCTCTGCCAAGCAGGCAATTGGATATATGAGTCTGGAGTTCAGAAAATTGTCTGGGCTGAGATATAAATTTGGGAATCATTGGCATATAGATGGTACTTAGAACCATGGACTTGAGCAAGATCACCAAGGTTCCCATTTATTTTAAGAACAAAATAACATAAATATAGATAGAGGGTGTTAATATTTTCTGTTTATTGAGTTCTAACAATGAGCTCATGGTCTAACTGAAAATACACATCACATAAACTTCTCTAGAAATGTATATTTAACAAGGCTGAGCTGTTAGCTAGAGTATATAAGCAGAAATCATTCATTAAAACTCAGAGGCATATGCATTGATAATGTGTGAGATCATTTTTTTAAACTATGCTTTCCAATTTTGGGTTATTTTTCTGTTCTTCCAGATACATCCCAGCTTTTGATTGGCAGTAAAGGAGTAGTTTGGTTGAGCAAAAAGTGTGTGGAAACCTTACTGACATGATGAATTTGCCCTGTTTCCACGTAGAGAAAGTAGTTTGACAGTAGAGGACGAAGGATGGTAAAAAGCACCCTTTGGCATTGTTAGATCACTCACCAGACTTCAACTACATCTGTAAGAGGCAAATGGAATGCTAACTGGTCCAAAAACCATTTCAGAGAGGAATAATTAGAGATCTGAGGGGGCTGAGCCTGCAGAGGACTGAGATGAGGAAGACTAGAGTTATATTCAAATATTTGTAAGGGCACAGATTTGTTTTATGTTGCTCTAGATAGAACTAGGAATTGTAGATTAAGGTTGCAAATGAACAGATTTCTATTTAAACAAGAAAAACTTTCCAATAACTAAAGCTGCAAAACTATGTGCAGAGCAGATGTGGGTCCAGAGACTGGCCACCCAGTGACTGTTCATCAGTCAGGGGTGCAGCCAAAGGAACTCCCACACTGGGCCATGACCTCTGGTGCTCTGCCAACTTATGAATTCCTTGATTCTCAGTTAGCATGTCTTAAAAAAAGATGACATGAACTTGGGGAGAGTGTTTGAGAGTGTCTACGTAAGTACGGTACAGACAGACACCGGCTTTTCAGAAGGTCATTGTCCAGCGTGATTTATTTAAGCAGCAGATCAGGGTTGAAGTAAACGGTTAGTTGCTACAATGCAAACCAAGACTTAGAGCTGCCGAGTGATCAGGTGCACAGAATGACTTTGGGCTGGGTTTTCAGAAATAAACCCTGTACTTCCATACCCAAATGTCCTTTCTGCAGAGATCTTTATCTTCTATGTTCTAAGTGCTAATGTACTTTAATCCTAACACTTTCAGAGGGTTGAAAAAAGAAATGTTTCGAGTTTGGATACAAACCCTTGTATAACTGAGTGATGTTTTTCACTCAGTGAAAAACATCACAGATCATTCGATTCACTCTCCTCATTTTTATAGAAAAGGAGCGTGTAAACTCCAGACAGTGGTTGACCCAACAGCACAGCATCCTTTCTCTTCTTATCCCCTCTGTAATGCTTGATCCATAATTATATTGAAGATTTGGCCCAAAAAATACATGTGAGAAGTATTTGTAATGTGATGTGTCTGGAATCGTGCTGACCATGCATTACAAATACATTGTCTTTTTTAAAATAATACCAATAAGCGCTGCCTTTGGAACATGTGTGCTTTAGAAAGAAGCATCTGCTTAGACCCAACGGTGGACCAAATGGCTTTCTCTAATCTTTCCTACCATTGGGTTACTCTATAAATGATAACTGGCAGAGGCCTCTTAACAGCTCTGTGGCTCTCCCTGGGTTTAAAAAAATGTCTGCACCCCCCAGTTCCTCTGGCACCCGAACTGTTTCGGGTGCTGTTTCCCATGTTTCAGTCAATCTGTCTAGAGAACAATGAAACTCCTGAAACTTTCTAATGCTCAAATGTAGTATAAAAAGGACAATATGAAATTTCAGAATTCTGTATTTGGACTACTCCCTGGGGGAAACCAGTGTGGTGGTTGGGAATTCATCATTGAACAAGGAATCTAGATGTCTACTCTGTTATCACTTAGTGCTGCCATCTGCATACTATAGAGAGATGTGATGCTTTTTCTATTCCCAGATCTTTGATCTTTTTACATGAAGCTAATATTTGAGAATTCTCTGTTTCCCTGGGAGTGTCAGATCTGTCAACTCACCATAAGACAAGGAAGAGATTTCCTTTTGCAACAAGTGAGGACAGATGCGGCCAAGTGTTGATTATTATTCTAAGGGATGAATACAAATGGTATCATTACTGAGCACTAAGCTTTGTTTATTTCTTCAGAATTCCCTTAAAGTCTCTAGGCTGGAATCTCACCCACAGCCCTTGAGAATCGTCCTCTGCCACTTTGCATGTCACTGGTTTGATATGACAGCGTGCTACCATCTTCCCTCTTACCAACAGCACAGTAGCATCTAACCAAAGTGCAATCCCTTGAAACTATGTGGATCATTCTTGTCCTTGCTAATGAGACCCATAGTGAAGCAGGGGGAGCGGGGTGGGAAAGTAACAAATGGAGCAGCCTGATGTGATTCTGGGAGTAGGTGTGACTCAAAGTAGAGATTTTTAAGTGGACAATTCAATGGGGGAAAAGATATTTATTTTTAAGAGTCTTCAATGACTAATCCTTTATAACCAACATTAGAACTAGATGTCTCTCTAAATGGATATGTATTCAGAGATGCATATTGTTATATATGAAAATCCAGAAAGCTGAATATACACATCATTAACCATGTTCTTGGGAAAGTTTAAGAAGAAATTGCCCAAGGGCTCCTGGCTTTCTGCATACATGATCTATTAGGAATGAGAAGAAAACAATGCCCAGTGGGGTTGGAATGAGCAAGGATGTGGAGAACGTCCTTAAGTGATGAGCTTTGGAGCCTTAATGAGCTTTGGAGTTTTGGAGCTTTGGAGCCGTTCCTCACGCACAGCCAACCTGTGGAGACTGATGACTATTATGTGTCTCCACCAAAGAATGGTTCCCCCAGAGGCACTTGTGGATTTCAGAGGAGTGTGCCATGAGTGTCTAGTTCTAAGGAACTAATAAGCATACTAATAATAAGCACATGAGATCAGTACACTCCTGTCTTGATCCTGAGAGTGTGGTGTAGTGCATCATGGTACAGGCACAGAGTTTCTGGGTCACTCGATCAATTCAAGTGAGTGTAAGTGGTGGAAGAAACTTCCCTCTCTGATGCGAGAAGCACAATTGGCATGAACTCGGCTATACCCCAGGACATACTTTCCTTTGGAAAAAGGGGAATTAGGAGCTGGTCAAACCTGTGGGTCATCTATCGTTTTGTATCCCTTCCAGACCTCAGGGGGTTTCATGAGTGATCAGGGTCTGACATTTCATGGAAAGTCAAAAAACCTGGTGAAGTAAAGCTGTCTGAGAACCCATCATAATACAAATTATAATTAATCGTTAACATGTATAGTACAGTTTTCTTTGTCTCAAGTAGTGTTTGTGTCTGCACAGATCTCTTAGTGCCCCAATGTACAGATGAGAAAAAGGAAGCCTAGGGAGGTCGAGACACTTGCTCAAGTTTTCCCAGCTGGGATCAAATGCCAAGTTGGCCCCACCCGAGAGCTCTACATCCCAGCAATCCTGGCTAGATGTCTGTGAACATCAGTCTCTCCCGCTCTTACCTGCCACAGGAACTTACACCTGTTTGGGGAGGGACATGGAGGCACAGGAATCAAGTTTAAATCATTAAGAAGAGATTTTACTAATTAATTTTGGGAAGGTATGTTGTGCACACCTGCCCCAGTGCATGTCACCACAGGTACCATCCGTCGCGGGCAGGCACTCGAGTTGCACACACACAAGAGGAAGGGGCATGAGCTGTAACTATTATAGTGGAGTGACTAAAAGATTAAAAAGGAGAAAGTAAATCTCAGTGTGGGAACATTTATTTTGTTGACTTTGTCCAGGCTGGCACAAACATTCCATATGCTAATTATGCAGGGTGACTATTCAGGATGCAATCAGGGAGAATATTTTTATCTTAGTATAACATCTATTATTCTTTCTTTTCTACTCAGTAATATATGAACTAAATGTTGATATAAAAATCTGTTAGTTACCTTGTTCCACCTTTATATTCTTCCTTATTATTTTTAATACCTTTTCCTGAAGTTCTTCACTTTAATGATGCTTTGTCAAGAGTGACCTTATAATAAACTGCTTATTATTTCACCCGGTTTTAGTTTTACTTCCACTCTGGAGACTTTCACCTTCATAGCTTTCTCCCTTTTCCTTCACCTCTGACCTCTCTGCCTTTTTTCCCTTATTAAGTGTTAATCATTCTGAGTTACAGTTTCCCTCACCCTGGACAGTATTCTGAGTCTTACCTCAGCAAGGAAAGTGCTAACGAGGTCTTCCTCATTACACTTCTGCAATGGCTCACAAGTGCAGATAGGCTCAAGGTCCCTAATGGCACTGACAAGTAACTGCCTTTCTCATAAAGGCCATAAACAGTAAATGAAGAGACAGTCGTCACCAGTCACCGGGGTCACCTGTCAGATGTACGTGGGAGCCCTGTAACTAGACACTGTAATTTCTCGTACATTCTCAGTGGCCAATTCCTCCGCTATTCCACGTAGTTTCCAGGATGGATTTTTCTCTGGAATATTTGACTCACAAATTAGATTGATTGAAAAGAAATTCTGTAGCACAACAAAAACAGACTTTGGAGAATTGTTCAAATATTAGGGATTTAGACCTTGTTCCAACTCACAGATTTGGAGACTGTCACAGCTATTTGAAGATTTCTTTTTCTTTCCCCTCCAAAGAAGACATTCCAACAGATTGCTGTGAGAGAACCTGGTCCTGGGGGCCAGCCCTCCCTCCCGGAGTTGCTTTTCCTTTTTGCATTAAGTGGATTACAAAAAACAAAAAAAAAAAAGACAGAAACCTGGGTATTTTTATGTCTCTCTTCCCAGTGGAAACTGAAAAACAATACAGACCACGTATCCATCAACAGATAAATGTGCAAATCTGATATGGTAGAATACAACCTGTTCATAAAAAAAAAATAGGTGAAATTTTGACACATACTTTAAATGGATGAACCTTGAAAACATATGTTAAGTGAAATAAGCCAACCATAAAAGGACAGAAATTCCACAAGGTAGGCAAATTCATAAAGACAGAAAGTAGAGCCGTGGCCATGGGGCCTGGGGTTACAGAGGGAATGGGAGCTGTAGTTCAAGGAGTGCAGGATTTCTGTTTGAGAAGATGAAAAGGTTTGGAGGCAGAGAGTAGTGATGTTCGCATGTCTTGATTGTACTTTATGTCACTGAAGTGTAGACTTAAAAATGGCTAACAGGGAAAATTTTATGTTATATAAACATTTAACCACAATACAAAATTTTATTTCAAAAAATGCTGCATGTGAAAGTAGCTTTGGGGGAAAACTGAAGCTTCTTATAAATCAGTGATGCTCTGTAGCCATTTTCTGCCATCATAGATCCTCCAGGACAAGACTTATGATGACACATGGTGGCCCTTTCACACACAGGCTGCTGACATTTTCTCTGTCACCTTGATGAATAAATTAGTGAAGGAAGGAGTTAAGATTCTCTACTGCTTTGCATCTTGACCAATAGTCATTCTATGTTCTGGTTAAATATGAGCATTTTTTTCTTTGTAGTGGCCTCCTCCCAGCTGTTGCTCTTAAATACACTGGCATTTACTTAGACTTGACCTTTCCTAAAGGAGCTTGAAAGAAATCCATATACCCTGATTAAAAATGGAAGCATATATGCTCAAGGGTTAATGTAGGCAAAGAAATGTTTCTAATTTAAGTGCATATTTTTAGGTGCCTTTTGAAACACATTCCTCTTTTATCCTCTCCATCTATTGTGGCTAACACTGCTTTACAGAACATTTTATAAAATCACAGAGAAATGCCAGAAAAGGATTCCTGACTGTTTTTTTTTTTTGAGGGTAATATTTGAAGCAAAAGAAGGAAGAAAAGCATATGTCAATTTCATAAATCATTTCCAAGAAAGAAGTTTCAGCAAATTATAAGAGAGAGCAGGCAAATTTCAAGGGGAAAAATAGTGAAAAGGAAAAACACCACATGAAGTACTACATAAATGTTTTTTATATAGAACTTTTAAACAGGTGAAGTAATTTCATTCATAGTATCTTATTTAAAGTATCTTATTCATAGTAGTTCATATCAGCCCAGCAAAGTAGTTATTATTTTATAGGTAAAGAAATGAAGATTCATCTTTTACAAGAGGCACCGCCAAGGTCACACAGCCCATAAAAATAAAACCACATTCTAGCAGAGTCTGCCCCTATCCACAGCAACCCATGGTCTAGGGGACCAGGCTGAGGACTAGGTTTGTTGCATAAAAATGGATCTTCAGTTGTTCCCTGTAGTTTGGATTCATGGATCCAGGGTACATGTGTAGTGTATCTCTTATTGTAGAAAATCGAGAATGAGGTGTTTAAAATCCTTTGAAGTATTTCAGGAATGCCACTCAAGCTGTGTCACATCTTTGTGTACTTGTAAATATGATCACACTATGTATTTCTAAAATGTTTTTATAATACCTGAATTTGAGATTTTAAATTGAACAGATTTAAACAGACTAGTGGCTCATATGGATTTAAAGAGAAAAGTGCCACTGTCAGGACTATATAAATTGCAGGACTCAATGCAAAATGAATAGAGTCTCCTGTTCAAAATGTGACTAAAAATGTCAGGGTGGTGGCTTCAAAGCATCAAACCCAGCACAGGGCCTGGGAAAGCTGCGACCCACTTCTGCTGTCAGCTCCTCCATAGCACACAATCAAGGCTGACTTTATACTTTCCTCATACTTGTTTTGTTTCATTTCAAATTCTTTATTCTTTTTTTTTTCAGTTCAGAATTGTAAGATATTTGATATTTATAAGATATCGGAAGTATACATGGTGATGATTTGATATCTGTGTACATTGTGAAAGGATTCCTTACTGCTAGTTCATTATCACATCTGTCACCACATGTTGATTGATAAGAACATTTAAGACCTACTTTCAAGAAATTTTAATTACATATATGGAATTATCAACTGTAGTCACTATGTTAAGCATTTGCTTCTCTGATCTCATTCTTCTTAGAGCTTAAAGTGTTAGGCAGTTAGAGTGATACATAAGAAAAATAAATGACGAGTGGGCCTCCCTGGTGGCACAGGGCTTAAAGTCTCAGTGCTATCAAGCTATCACCAGCCACTGCAGCCTGAGTTTGATCCCTGACCAGGGAGGTGACTCACATGGTGCAGCAGACCTCTCCTTTCTTGCCTGCTGCTCCCTTTAGCAGTACATTTCGGTAGATCTGCCTGTTCTGCTCCCTACTCTGTCTCTGGTGAATCCTCTCACCTCCTGCACCTCTGACCTACACCCCATTTCTTGTATGCATAAATAAAAAAATCTTTTAAAAGAAAACTAAATGTGCAGCATAGCAGGACCCCAGAGCCTATAGAGAGGAGAAAGCCAAGAAATGACCAGAGGGAAGAGGGGAAACCCCCCGCCCCCCACAACCTACAGCAGGCAGGTAAAGCCCCAGGAGAGCAAGAAGCAGAAAAGGGGGGAAAGACAGATCCCTACCCCAGCCTGCTGCCCAGGTAGCACATTGTGGGAGCACAGTAGAAGGGGGGGGCAACTTAGAAACTGCTGCCTGGACCATAAACCAACACCCTGAGTGCTTGCATAGTACACCCCAGAAAGGGATGGAGTGAGCAGCCTCCTGTACCCTATTCATGCTAGGACTCCACTCCCTTGCCTAGCAGTTGTTCCTTCCTGGACTCTGCCCCAGGCCTCCATCCACCGAGGCCAGACTTCTTCCAGGATACTTTTATTCTGTCTCTAGTAAACTTTGCTTTGTTGAGATTGTGACTGAATTCCTTCGAGGCCATAGTCAAGGGCCAAGGACTCCCCAAACCAGAGACATCTAGGGACTCCAAAACCTGTTAACGAAAGTGTGTCCCATCCCTCACATTCTTCTTTTTTTTAAAGATTTATTTTTATTTATTTATGTGTACAAAAATGCATACATTTTTATTTATTTATGGGGTGTAGGTCAGAGATGCGGGGTGGGGGGGTGAGAGGATTCGCCAGAGACAGAGTGGGAAGCAGAACAGGCAGATCCACTGAAATACACTGCTGAGGGGAGCAGCGGGCGAGACAGGAGAGGTCTGCTGTGCCATGTGGGCAGCTCCTTGGGCAGGGATCAAACTCATGTTGCAGCGGCTGTGATAGCTTGATAATGCTGAGACTTAACCCCTTGTGCCACCAGGAAGACCCCCCACCCCAATCCCTCACATTCTTTTATGAATAGCCTGGTTTCATATCTTTGCTCCTGACAAAATAAAAGATGAAGAGTTAAAGGAAAGGCAGTAAGTTGGCCTGAGGCCCAAGTGAGCTCTTCTAACCCATAAATTGTTTGTTAGTTTCTCCTCAGGTATGAAACCTTTCCATTGGTACAATGTTTTCTCTCTTCATTGCTTTGATGGCAGCTATTCAGCTCACTTAGCTTTAAAAAAAAAAAAAGGCTCTATCATTGGAAAAATATTGCATAAAATACTTTGCACCGACCTGACATTTGCCCACAATACTGCCAATAGATCCCGACAATAGAAAACTAACCCAATGCACTTCTCCTCACAGCGTAGGGCTGTGTCAGAACTGAGGAGCGGGGCCTGGCTGAGCATCTGTCATGTTTCATCTTAGCAGCACCACCAGCCCCAGGTCCTGAAGGAACAGCCTCTAGGGAATGAATCCCCCTTAGCCTGGGAGAGCTGGCGCTTCCTGGTCTGTCCATCCCGGGATTAGATCTGAAGCACAGATCCTGTCACTCCACTGTGTGACCCTATCCCCCTCAGTCCAGCTTTGATGAACTGAAGAACTTTGGTCTGAGCTGTGATGGAGACTTACGGAGAGGGAAATATTTTAACTTTAACAAGATTATTATAATTATCCCACAGCACTGAAGTGCTGCTGTATTTGCATTTCGGACACTAAAATCAGAGGGCAGATCTGTAACAAGTTAATTTTCTGAGTGAGTCCTTAATATACAGGCCTTAAGGCTAGATTCTTTATGCCTTGGGCTGGTTTTGCAGTTGAAAGATGCAAAATATACTGCTAAGATGAAAGCTCCTCTAGTGATTCTTAAGCAAGCCTCATGCTCTTTTATTTGCAAATGACCTCTAACCCACCTCTATGAGGTCCCTGATCTCCAGCACTCTAGAATCCCTTGCAGTGGATCCCATGGATCTGTACACAGGATAGAGGATTCTTATCTCCTGCGAGTCCCTGCAAGATATGGAACAGTTAATCCAGTTCCCATAATCTGGCAGCTATATCTCTTCATAAGGATCTAGGTAAAGGCTGCTCAATGATCACTATAAATACATCCATCATAAAAGCAGTCCTTCTGAATTTTAGGTATTTTATTCACAGCATAAGGAATCTTGTGTATTCTTTTCAAGCCTCAAGAGCAGGCAGATAAGGGAAGGTAGCATCATTTGTTAAATTGTAGTTGTACGACAGTTATGAATAAACATGGATTGCACTCATGATGCAAATATATAAGATATTTATATCCTATATATATATATAAGATATTCATATTTCATACAAGTAACCTGATGACTCACTTTTTAAAGTTTTACCGTCCTTGACCAAGTCCTAGGGTACAAAGTACAAATCTAAAAGATGTTAAGTCACACGATGGGCTGAAGTGACTTTGGGATAGCCTGCCTTCAAGTATTATCCAGCCAGTCACTTTTCAAGACAATCAGATTCAATTCATTTTAAGCACAGTTCTGCATCCCTCTTGAAAGATTTAAGTGTAGTGTATGCTACATTTGCAATTATAGAAAACAAGAAAAAAGATTTATTTTCTATTTCTAATTCTTCTTTGGGAATTGTATATATAATATCCAGTGGTATCAAAAAGAATAAGCAGATTTGCTATTCGAAAGTGTCCTCACATAGAATTGTTGTTTTGTTTAATCCAGACCAGAGCTCTGTCTATTATCACTATTAATACCAGCTAACATTCATTGAGTGCTTATAATGCTCCTGATGCTTTGCTAATTTTCCTATTAATTTTTTTTTTTTACAGAAACATTTTGAGGTAGGGCCTCCCCGGTGGCGCAGCGGTTGAGCGCTGGGCTGAGAAGCTGCCCGCAGCCTCTGCAGTGCCGGTTCTATCCCAAGCCGCTGGCAAGGGTCCCACATGGCACGCAGACATCTCCTGCTGCACCTGCTGCTCCCTCAGCAGTGTGCTTTGGTCCTTCTACCTGTTCTGCTCCCCTGCTCTGGCTCTGGTGAATTCTCTCACCCTCCCGCACTTGTGACAATACCCAGTGCTTGTATAAATAAATAAATCTTAAAAAAAAAAAACATTTTGAGGTAGAAACTGTTGATTTCCCAGTTCCGCAGTAAGAAGAGACAGAGGGTCACTAATAGATGATTGAACTGTATATAAATCTAGTTGTTTCTGTATTCAAACCCATACTGTAACAATCATACTTACATATATAGAATTGTTTGACTACCTGAAATAGCAAGCCAGTTTCGGTTTACTCACCCATTGCTACTAAAATCTTTGCCTCCACCTTAAGTACTGAACTTGGCAGGAAACAGTCCTGTGATTGGTTTGTGATCTCTGCAGTGGGTAGATCCAGTATAGAAGAAAGATGAAACTAGAGTTGCCATTCCTGTATTAGATTGCTCTCAAACTCTCCCTGAGGGATTTCTGGGTGGACCACATGCCATCTGGCCTTCTGTGGAACACATTTTTTATTATAGTTCATATTTGTAATTTCAGTGCCCATTTCATTGTGAATCCTTGGAATATGGTATACACAATGGAAAATACTTAGAATCTATGAGAGTGCTTTGCTGTTGCCTTTATTGCTGTCTGTGAACCTTTCTATCAAGATTCCCAAGTAATTTGTGATTTTTGAAATCTGCCATTAAACCACTAACTGGGGAAATAAAAACAGCTTTGAAATATCAGTAATATTGGGGCCTCCCCGGTGGTGCAGCGGTTGAGCGCTGGGTTGCGAAGCTGCCCGCGGCCTCTGCGGCGCCGGTTCAATCCCCAGCTGCTCCCCTGCCACCAGAGGAGGGTCCCACATGGTGCGCAGACCTCTCCTGCCGCCCGCTGCTCCCCTCAGCAGTGTCCTTCGGTCCTTCTGCCTGCTCTGCTCCCCGCTCTGGCTCTGGTGAATTCTCTCACCCTCCCGTGCTTCTGACTGTACCCAGTACATGTATAAACAAAACAAACAAATAAATAAAAAAAAAAATCAGTAATATTGGTAAGTAATTCAAATCCTTGTAATTCTTTATGCTTTCCAGAAAATTCAAACACATAATTCACCTTCCAGCCATTAAAAATTTTTCGTCTTTCATTATGTTGTTTAGATTGATGTTTGTCCCACGAGGAATGACCAGATTTTAATTTTGTTTGTTCTTTCTTTAGAGATAGCACATGTATTCTCTGCCCAAATTATCCAAAGAATGAAATGAATTTCAACCAGAGATATAAAATCTCTGCATAAAAAATTTAGGTCATAGCTAACATAATTGGATTTGTCTTGATGACATCAGTGTTTTTCATATTTCTCTTATGGAAAGAAAATAACTATATATTGATATTTCAGAGTTAAAAGTAGCCCATCTTACTGACTGCTGCTGTTCCTGTTACTATGATACAAAAACTTCTGTTTTCTTTAACTGGAGCATTCTGTTCATATCCAAAATAGTTGGATAGACACAGTGAACCATTTTCACCAGAGAAAAATCACTTCTACCAGCATCATTCTAATTAACAATGCCTGTGCTGTTGACCAGTAATGCCTGTGACCAGTAATAAGATAACTAAAGCAATTATAGTAACTGCCTCTACAATGCAACCTTTTGATTAGAGTCTTTCAAATAAAATCTTGTACTGCCAGAGGAACTGGCCAAATCAGAATAGATCCTGGCTTTAGTTGATACTAGGTTCTAGAAGCTTCTTTTGAACCAGAGTTGTCTCAGACACCTTCCAAGCAAGTTACTGGGTCTTCAGTAACTAAGTTCTGGGAGTGAAGGTAATTATAGAAAGTTGAGAAGATGCTTTTCTTGCTCAAGTCATCTGTTGAGAATGGGACAGATATTGCGATAACATCACGGGGCTGAAAAGCGAAAATATGAGTTGAGAGCTGCCAATAAAGGTAGTACCTACGAGGTCAAGATCCTGGAGAAAAGAAAGATACAGAAAAGGAAGCTAGATATTTCAGTGCTTTTCCATTTGGAGCATTTGTCAAATATTACTGTATAGAGCAAGAGACTAAATTGCCAAGCAAAACTACACTGAAAAAATAGTGGAGTTTTCAGTGTTACAGTGTTAATTGAGGAGTATTGAATGGTGAGTCCACCAAGGGGAAGATGCATTAGTACAACTTTCTCTCATATCCTAGGGTTAGAGGTAAAGCCAAAGTTTACCAAGCCATACAAAAATCTCAGCATATCTTTGATTGGGTTTCAGTGATCCCCTCCATTTAGGCTTCCTATCAGAGGATCTAAGGTAAACTATCACTGAAGGAAGATAGGATTATCAAGAATCTAAATTTTTCATAATTTTTGATTGAATATTAGCAGGCATCTAGGGAATAAGTCCATTCTTATTGGTAGAAACTAAAATCTTGGGAAATGAAACTGTGGGTAAGGAGGATTCCTATGGATATATTTAGCTGCATATTTAGATGAATTACAAGGCAGAATTAGTGAAAGGGAAATGGAAGACAGGAGAAGATAACCAGGTGGATGCATAGAGATCAAGAAGTATGAAAATACAGAAAAAAGCATAAGATACATACGTAATACTTATTATCCCATATAACAACCTGTCATTGGAGTTCTAGAAGAGGGAAAGAAGGAATGAGACAGAAGCAATATTTTCTGATAAAGATCAAAAATATCAAAACACGGATTCGGGAAGCCCTGCATACCCCACCCAGATACACACAGACAAAATGCACAGTTTAAAATGCTGTAGCAAAACTGCTGAAAAAAAAAAACCAAATTGAAAAAAAGCAGACAGAAAAAAAAAATCATTCATTTCAGAGGAGCAACAAGACTTATAGCTCACTTCTCAGTAGAAATAATGGATGCCAGATGACAATGAATGTCGCAGGCCAACTTGAAAGAATGTCACTGCCAACTTGAAGTTCACAAACCCAGAAAAAAATAGCTTTATAAACTCATCAAAAGTTGAAGTAAAATAAAGACATTGTAAGAAAAACCAAAATGAAAGGAACTCATCACTAGTTTATCTACATTAAAATAAATATTAAATGTATTTATCCAGGTAGAAAGAAAATGATTCCAGAAATGCAGGAATGGATGAAGTACATCAAATAGGGTAAATATAAGGTTAATCTGAAATATATTAAAAATATGTAATGTATTGATAGGTTAATACTGAGATGGATGAATATGTGATAAAGCATGTATAGAAAAACATTAGTTGTAGAGTATGAATAAGGATTGTATGGGTATTTCCTATATAATTCAAATTTTTTTAAGATTTATTTATTTATTTATACAAACTCTGGGTACAGTCAGAAGCGCGGGAGGGTGAGAGAATTCACCAGAGCCAGAGCAGGGAACAGAACAGGCAGATTGAGGAAATATGCTGCAGAGGGGAGCAGCGGGTGCCGCAGGAGAGGTCTGTCATGCCATGTGGGACCCTCGCCAGCGGCCAGGGGTAGAACTGGTGCTGCAGAGGCTGCGGGCAGCTTCGCAGCCCAATGCTCAACCGCTGCACCACCAGGGGAGGCCCTATAATTCAAATTTTATTTTTGAAAAGCTTAATTTCAGAATAAAAATTGAGAACAATATATAGACAATTATAAATCAATATGGATCATAAAAACAGCAAAAATAAGGTCTTGTGGGGTGTAGAATATATGTAGAATTAAGTGTATGTAGAAAATAAAAAAGTAGAGGTGGGATAATGAGGTTAAAATGTTATAGGGTCATAGCCATATCTGGGAGTATTAAAAGTTGTAATTTTACCAGATTATAATAAGTCAAAGACATATTGTAATCTCTAGCGTAACTAGTAAACTAAACATAGAAGAGGAAATAGAATAAAAAATACTGGGATGCTCTAAAAGAAAGAAAAGGGAACATAAAAACAGGTGTAGCAATAAAAACAATTCAAAATTGTTAACTATAAAACCAAATATATCAGTAATTGAATTATATGAAAATTGACTACACTAATTAAGATAATTATTATAATACTGTATTTTAAAAACAAAATCTAACTGTACTACTTATGAGAAATACCTTAAATATAATGACACAGGAAAGTTTACAATGAGAGAATGGAAATGGGTTATAAGGGATGATGGAGGGGGGCAATGAAGGGTGAATTAAAAGGATCAAAATAAAATTCTATAAAGTGGAATCCCCATCCTTCCAAAAACTGAAACTAGTCTATAGCATATTGCCTTGGGCATGTATTTGACTCTTTATAAAGTAGAGATTTGTTGTAGCAGGATCACAAGATGCATTTAATGGTAATTATGAAAAAAATGCCCATAAAGTGGCTGTGCCTATGGCTACATTTTTGTACCTCTAATCATCATGTTAAGTCACCAGATTTTGAAATTTGTCAATATGATGCTGTGATCACATGGATTTAATCTGCATTTTCTTAATTACTGTTGAGAAATATTTTTCATGTTTATAGTTTCTTTGTATTCACCCACCCCCATCCCGGCTGAGGTAGTTCTAGTGATCTCAAGGAAAGTAAACTTTAAGGGAAGAAGCATCATTAAAATAACTAGGAAATTTTATAATAATAAAAGGGTCCATCCACAAGGAGGTTATTTTAACAATGCTAAATTTAACAATCCTATATATCTAATAATGTAACTCCAAATACAGAAAACAAAATTTGACAGAATCAAAGGGATAAATGACCCAGTCTATAATCATAGTGGGGAGGCTTTAAATAGCTCTCTCAAGGACTGATAGAACAGCAGACAAAAAATTCAAAAAGAATATAGATCTGAACTGCACAAATTAATTTTACCTGCTTGATACACATAGACCAGTGTACTCAGCAGTGACATAGTACAATTTTTTTCCAAGTTACCAAAATTGACCATCTGCTTGCTTATAAAGCAAGTGGGTTGATAAATCAAAGACTTAATTCCTTCACAGTATGTTTTTTTGACCACAGAGAAATTAAGTTTGAAGTCAATGACAAATAGAAAATCCCCAATGCTTGGAAATTAAGATGTATTTAATAATCTGCACTTACAAATACCAGTGGGTTGAGGAAGAAATTTCAGTTAGGGAATATTTTGAAGATAATGAAGATTTGACCTATCAAGTGCTAACTAACCAATCATTCCATAAATATGTAAAAAAGACACTTCATATGTTAACTAATTACCCCTATAGTGCAAATTAATAATAACTCTCATGTCTGTATTGCACTATATATGCTGGAGGACTGTGTTTTAAAGTAATGAAAATGGAGCTAATTATAGTAATGTCAGTGCTTTAGGTGAGATTTCCAGTTATTAAATAAAAAGCAACACTTAGATGAAACTGTTTTGAAAACACGCTTAGACTATCATATTATAGCCATCTATCTAAAAAGCTAATGCAGCTGCATATATAATTTCCAGATGATTTCTTGACATTCAGACATTATTTATTATCTGTTAAATTGCTATCTTCTTCCATTCCCCAAGTATCTCTTTCCCACGTGGACGTTTTCCTGGTTGTAGAGGGAGGCAGGAGGGATAAGTACCACACTTTAATATTTCCCACCCAGTTGCTCAAGCATGATCAGAGAACCTGGAAATTGAATCAGAGACCCCAGGGGCAGCCCAAATGAGTCAGCCTGCATGTGAAGGTTATCACTGCTGGCTCCATGTGCTTAATTAGAAGCTAGTGGAATATTATCATTTACTTGACCAGCAAAAATCTTCACTTGACAGGCAACTGGGTTTAGGAAAAACATGCTGAAGACAGAGTTTATGAACCATAACTAAAATCTGTTTATCCACAGCAAACCCAAAGAGGGATGGGGGACAGTGCAGGAGTTGGGCATCTTCTCGCAGAGCATGTTTGTGGGCCAAGGGATAACTTCTCTGAAGCCCTATCCCATCGCGCTCAGCCAGGTAGGCTGGGCTTTCTTCCTGAAAAGATAGCGTAAATCTGAGTGGATTGTGAAGGTTTCTTCTTCTCGATTATATAACCATTAATACTTGTCTTTCATTTAGCTTGGAAATTTCAATAACCTAATAACTATGTGTAATACCTGGGAAACAGTAGTGTCTCCCCTTGCCTCTCGGTTCTCTCCTTCCATAAACAGAATCTGAGCGCACTGGGTAAGAGGGGCCAGAGGAAGTCTTGTCCTACCTCTGGCCTCTCCCTTGCAGAGTTTCATTTCCTTAACAATTTTCTTGCATCAGAATGTAAGTGTAGTGAAGGAGATGGGAAGGAGTGTGTGTGTGTGTGTGTTTATGGTGTGACTGAAGGGGAAAGGAAAGAGAACAGGTGTCCTAGAAGAGAAAAAGGCAGGATTATATCCATGAGGCAGCAGGTTGCTGAACCTGTGTGACTACTGTAAGAACTTCGATTGCATTTCTGTTCCAGTTTTTAATCTATACTAAATCTTTTTTCTCAATGCTAGCAAATGGCGCATGTTAGCTTTGCTCAAAGAGAAAGGTGTGTGGAAGCTCCAAATTTGGGATAGTTAATGTCCTTGGTGAAGACCCATATTAAAATTTTGTAAGAACATTTGAGTAATAGCAGCAGCATGTGTGTGTGTGTGTGTGTGTGTGTGTGTGTGTGTGTGTGTGTGTGTTCCTCTCCGGGAGAGGGTCACAATACTTTACAAATATAATCTAGATTAATCTGACATCATCAGTATATAGAGGTTAAATAAATCAGTCCAGATAGATAAGGTTATGTGGTAGATTTAGAAGCACTGAGTTGTTTTGCCAGATTCCATGAAAGTAAGATAGCGATGGTTATCTGATTTTACTTTTCCTGGACAGGTAAACCTGGCAAAATCACTGGGGGCACACAGCTGACCCATAGAGAAATAAATAACTGTTTATATTGCATAATTTTAATGATATACAAAGTTTCCACCCACAAATTTTCTGTATCTCCACTTAGAAGTAAATCAAAGGAGCTAGGAAGGAAAAGACAGCAGCATTACTTCAGAAGCCACATTTCTTGGAAATAATGAAGTGAGCACATGGTTTTTAAGTTGACCAAATTGATGTCCTGGGTCTGAAGGGATGGAAAACAGGACAGAAGTTCTGTTTTGATGGGGTTTTGCTATTGGTGAAAATCTGGTACAGCTAATACTATGTTCTGAAGCCATAATGGATGCAGGGTAAATGGTGTGGTGTGTATGAAAAGGTTCTTTTCCTAATGGAAAATTCTCCTTTAAGATTCTGCAAGGAGCAAGATTTTCCTTCCTTTTCTATGGCTTTGCCATGCACACTTTTGTGTTGAGCTAAATAGCCATATATCATCAAATGGAATGTAGAGAGATAAGAACATTAGGAGTTTTTAGGACTGTTGTGTCTTAGACATGCAATCTGGAAGCCCCGGAGTAGAGTGTTCAGGGGCAGTCCTTCTGGGTCTAAAATCCCTTTGGATGAAGGTGTTGATGTGCCTTGGAGAACTGGGACAGTTGGGCTGAGCATTGAGCTCATATTTGTGAGTTTGACCAACTGAGTTCTAGGAGTGACATCTGTCACTATCTTTAGCTTTTAAGTGATGCCTTGTTTTTTTTTAATATTTATTTATTTATGCATACAAGAACTGGGGTGAAAGCCACAGGTGCAGGGTTGGGGGATGGCATGAGAGGATTCACCAGAGACAGAGTCGGGAGAAGAACAGGCAGGTCTACTGAAATACACTGCTGAGGGGAGCAGCAGGTGAGACAAGAGAGGTCTGCTACACCATGTGAGTAGCTCCCTGGCCGGCCCGGGATCGAACTCGTGCTCCAGTGGCTGGCAATAATATCTGGATAGCTCTTTCTTTAACCCCTGCGCTACTAGGGAGACCCCTTAAGTGATGACTTGATTTGCAGAAATAATAATGATCACTTAGCCCAAATCCTGATTCATAAGTAAAATTCATTCACAATAATTATATCTTACATTTGAGGACTGAGTTTTTCAACACACTTTTTTTAATTTTAATTTTATTTTTATATTCCCCATACAATTGCAACCCCCTTATTTTGACCCCAATCTCTCCTTTCCCCGCCCCCCCACCCCCCATAGAGGGTCTCTGGTTCATAGTTGTTTGTTGATTTTGATTTTTACTTTCTTATAGTTATACTTTTTCCTGGTCTTTATAGCATATAAAACCTATAACACTATACAACCCAAACAATAGGCTGAAACTGGGTTTGTTGTAAGTAACGTTAATAACACCTGGTGTAATACCTGTTAACATGCTCAGTGCCTGAAGCAACTTGGCAGGCTCTTCTTTTACTTTTGCCAGTAACTTGTCAAAAACTGACTTAGAGTTCTTTCCAAACTCTCAGAAGAACATCCAGAACAAGGTAGCTTATGTAGCCCTCAAACTTCAGCAGGGCAAGGGCTGGCCCCTAGCCAATTTGAGCAGTCATGCTGAGTTAGAGGAGGCATCCCGTGGAGCTGGGAAGGGGCCTCGCGATGGCAAGATGATGAATAAGAATGTGATGAATTAATTGATTTGTGTCTTACATGAGTCAGGATGTGGACAAAGGTGAAATGAATTTCCTGTAACAGCTCTGGCTTAGTTCCTTTTTAGTAAGTAAGCTTTATTTCTGGTGTTATCTAAAATAATGCCTCCATCCCACGGCAAAGAGGAATCTTTATATCCAGCCTAGCACTTAGTGATGGCACATCCCCTGAAGCCAGAAAAGAAAGCAGGCAAGGTAAGATCGTGACAGGTAGTCCGAGAGAAAGTATGAACAGCTTAGCCCTATGGAGGTACATTATTGGGAAGGGATAGCACTGCCTAAAAATTAAGACAGTGACCATGTTAAGTACGTGCACATGCTTTATGAGACATCCTGGCAGTGCTTGAAGTCAGCGCCTTTACCCCAATATACAGATAAAGCAGTGGCTTAGAGAACCTTGGTAATGTTCCAAGGCAGTCTGATAGGACCACCCAACTAGATAGTGTGCGTCCAAATCTTGGCTTTTCCACTTAGTAACTATGTAACCTCATGAAAAGCTTTTAACTTGTTTGTGCTTTTAACTTTCTTATCTGTAGAATAAGGATAATAATATTATGTACTTCAAAGAGTTATAATTAGTAATAAATATATTGATATATGGAAAGCCCTTTGAATGGGTGGGAAGTGGTTAAGTGCTATTTAGGTGTGTGTCCTTGTGGCTGGTTTTTTTTGTTTGTTTGTTTTGTTTTGTTTTGCATAGAAGAATTGGGCTGTAGGCCAGAGGTGCAGGGGTGAGAGGATTCACCAGAGCAGAGTGGGGAGCAGAACAGTCGGGTCTACTGAAATACACTGCTGAGGGGAGTAGCGGGCGAGACAGGAGAGGTCTGCTACGCCATATGAAGGTTAGCTCCCCGGCTAGGGATTGAACTCAGGCCTTAGCGGTGATAGCGCTGCCTGGGAGGCCCCCATTTTGGTTGTTTTTAATTGTGCTGGATGAGTTGAATCTCCATCAGTTTGGTGCTGGAATTCTTTGTCAGGTATTGTTATATGGTTTTATAAATGCAAGTTGAGTAAATTTCTTCCTTCTCTTTATCTCAAAAGAAATGATAATCCTGTTTTATCATACAAAACTATCATTGAGATTCATTTTTATTTACAGAGCACTTTTTCAATGGTGGGTAGTTACTGGACTGGGCAAGTAGTTAAAATTTACATCTGAATTAGACTTTGTGACCTGAAGTGTAAACAATTGCATTTCTGCTGAAATTGGCCACATAGTTAGAGGCATATAGCAGTCCAAAATAATTCTGTTCTTTCATCCACACAGACAGGATTGGTGGGTTTTTTGCTAAATTTGGCTCAGCTACACTTCTGTCTTTAGAACTAGGCAATCGCTTCATCACGTACACATTGTGCTGCCCTGATATTTTGGTAGCTGCTGCACATTTACAGTGCCAGCTGCACATCTCTCTAATTCTCTAAGAATCTGGCCACCAAGTAGCCAAAGTCAACATATAAACCAACTGGTGTAACATTCACTCAGAGAAGGCAACCCCGGAACCTGGGCAGATGAATAGCATTCTGATTTTCTGATAAGAAAGTAATTTTGTCTGTTGTTTTATAAGTACTAGATGTGAAAGACCATTATAGCATGATTTTTTTCAAATTAGAGATTTAACACTTAATAAAAAGCTAGATAAAATATATCTGCTTTCTTATATCTTTCTAGAACAAAGTGAAGTGAGGAAATCAAAACTAGCTTCATCTAGTTCCAAGCGCTCTCTCTACATATTAGTTGAATGAATGAGTGAATGAAAATAATAGTTGTAAGTATGGACAGTATCTGGATGTGAAGAAAATACCTCTGGATAAGGAAAGAGAAGTATAATGTTAGGAATTAGAGACTCCAGACATCAGTGGTTATAAAATCCTTCCTGAAAAAAAAATCTATATTAATTGGAAAATTACTTTCATGATGATTGCTTTTATAAACTTACATATATATTTTCATAGTTTTTCTTTTAAACATTGCATTGAGATTTTTGTGTCATCATTTTTCCTTGGGTGTATACCTGGTAAACATGTAGATCAATGTATTTTTGGCTATATACAAAATAAAGTAAATTTCTAGTTTATGTAAAGTGCCAAGATTTCCACATTCTTTTTGGGTAGAGCTGACTGACTCCCTTGCATATTCCACATGTCAAGTGAATGTTTAAGTATTGGCTTTTCCTAAATTTAGCATTTACTTTCTTGAAAGTGCCTCCTTTTTCCCACATAGATCTAACTAAATATTAGACGCATTTGACCTTTCATTTAAAAAAAAAAGTTTGATGTTCTGGCAATTTCAACAAAAGATCTCTGTTCTCAAATGCTTTCTATGGAGAGAATTCCTCAGTTCTTTTGAGAGAGAGAAAAATCCTCTCTTAAATCCACCAGACTGAGATCAAGGGCATCACAGCAGCACATATCTGAAGAGTGATCATTATCCATGAAAGCAGGCTTGGTGGTGGCAAGGACGTTTCACCCCCACTGGACAGAACAATGGATTTGGAGCTGGAACTTAGAGGAGTTTAACTCTTGGCTTTGCCACAGGATGGCTGTCTTGCCTGGTGAAGGTTTGCATCTCAGTCTCTTCTCCCATAAGGCTCTGATAGTTTTCCGAGGCAACCCAGCTCTCCTGGGTGATTTGATGTCACAGCACCAAGCGTACCCACCCCTTTGCATATTGCAAAGGCCTTCAACAAAAGTTGTGTGTGGAAGACGGTCGATCTTTCCATCCTGGTCCTGCTTTTGGCCATTTTCTTATACATTTAGAGGTTATTGAGTAAAATACTAATTCCAAGCATTCAGAGCTGGCATGTCTTCTCTCCCAGACCTTAGGCAAGGCCAGGAAGCCAGCACTTCAGCTCTGGTAGTTGAGGGGGCCCTGGGCCCAACTTTGTGTGGGTGGAGATCCCTACCCAGGCTCACTCCTGCTCTTCTGGGCACAGCTGCTCCATTCTCCAACCCCTCCCCCCCAAAATTCCTTTTCACCTCTCTTTTCTTTCTCTTCTGCTTCCTCTTCTACTCAAGTAAGATTGTAGCCGTGGGCAGGGCTACCCCCATCCCACAATGAGACTTATTTAACAGGTCATACAACATACCAAATGACAAAAGAATTGTAAAATTTAAATAGCTTCAACAAAAAAAAATAATTTCCTACTGAAAAGATAAATTGCATGATGATTTAACCTTGGAAAGTTAAGCAATAAAACACAGTATTCTTAAAAAGCAAAAAGACCACACCAAGCTCTCCCAGTGCTAATACAGAAGGATGGTTATCTCATTAATGGCCTTTGGATCTATATTTGTGGGCAGTGAAGTTTTGAAAATATAGAGGATGTATACAAGGCACTATATACAACTGTCAGTATGTATTATAAGGTCCCTTCATTCCCTCTGTCAAGTTTTCTTTCCTGAATAACAGTGATCTTGAAAATAATTACCAAATCAAACACTAAAAAAAAAAAAAAAGTGTAGATTTGATGGTACAGCATGCCAAGGAACATAAATTACTTTTTGACCTCCTCTGTATTACACTCGTATTGCAGATATTGTGTATGTATTTCAGAATACACATGATTCATTTTAATCTTGGTGTCTTTAAATGATTAAGGATTTCCATCCTTCTGGTATTTCCCTCAGGGAAATTCAGAGTTATGGTAGGTAAGATTTTTTTAAGTCTTTTTTTTAAAAAAAGATTTTATTTATTTATGCATACAAGAACTGGGGTACAGGCCAGAGGTGGGGGAGGGTAAGAGGATTCACCAGAGGCAGAGTGGGGAACAGAACAGGCAGACTGACCGAAGTACACTGCTAATGGGAGCAGTGGGCAAGACAGAAGAGGTCTGCTGCAACATGTGAGTAGATCCGTGACCAGTTGGAGATCAAACTTGTGCTGCAGAGGCTGAAGATATCTTCAGAGTGCTGTGCTTAGCAACCCTTGCGCCACCAAGGATGCCCCTTTAAGTCTTTTCTCATTATAACTATTTGGTAACCATTATGTCTTCTTCCTTGCGTATGGATGTATACATTTTCGTATAAAATAAATCATTAGAACTTCAGCTGCTTAGATTTTTTTTTCTTCTTTAGAATCATTGTTTAGAATATCATTTTCCTGTAAAAGGGAACATGGACGGTACCCTCACCTGGGCATACCTCAGACTGTGTAACTTAACTTTCTATGTCCCCCCAAGATAGCCTGGTCTTACACACTGCTTTGTTTGGGGCTAGGAGGGAGGAAATAACGGAAAGCTACAACCAAAGAGTTTGGTTCATTAACTGAAAACTCTTCCTCCCCCTATCTTAATCCTAGTAGCCTCATAGATAAATAAATTATCTAAATCCTCTAGGAAAGTATCTGAATTTCCATCATCATTTGTATAGTTCCCCATTTGTCCAATAAGCCAGAATTTAGTCTTAAAGGTATCTATCACTTAATCTATGTTAGGTATTATCTTTCTATGTGACTTGATTTTTTCTTCTAAATCAGAACATGGTCTTGGGTACCATGTTGTTTTTCTACCTTTTATTGTGTCCTTTGAGAACAGTCGGATCATCATGGAATGTTACAGATGGAAGGTATCTATGGGGTCACCTGAACCCATGTTTTTCTAAAAAATGTTTAAAAGCCCCAGTTTCAAGTGAAATATTAGGAAACAGTCAATATGTAAAACAGATGAAAGCAGATCTATTGTGGTTGAAGAGGATACCCTGGCTTCCTTGCACCCTAAGACGTCCCAGTGCTCCACAGTCTCTGATATCTTCAAGATGAGGGAATTGAGACCTAGAGATAAATCAGTCCCTAACATTTTGGTGAGGGAGGAAAAATCCATTTTCATTGTCTGGAAGGTCTGACATGACTACAGGTTCATGTGTGTGGAAACATGGCTTGCAGTAAAGTACAAGCAGAACACAAGGACACCACAGCTTCACTCCACGGAGCTGAAGCTTGGGTTCTCTGGAAGACAAAAACTGAGATGGCCATGTGGACCATTTATTAGGGATTAACACCTATAGAAGGACAAAGAGGAGGATAAAGCAGGATTGTGCAAAATATCTAACTGCAAAATAAGCCCAGCAAAGCCTTGACCATCCCCAGAGGGAAGCTCTGCAGCATAAATGCCTCCTTATAGTACCTGCATTGGTCTTAATGGCTGGGACTTTATACTTCTACCTCCACCAGTCATTGGATGTGGGTCACTCTGGGAGGCCATTTTCTTGAGTAAAGTGACATTCTGCAGCTGAAGTAAATCCTAAAAGAGCTGGAGCTACCATATGACCCAGCAATTCCACTCCTAGGAATCTACTCAAAGGACGCAAAAACATTGATTCAAAAGAATACCTGCACCCCTATGTTTATTGCAACACTATTTATAATAGGTAAAACCTGGAAACAACCCAAATGCCCAAAAATAGATGATTGGATCAAAAAGATGTAGTATATATACACAATCGAATATCATTCAGCAATCAAAAAAGATAAACTCATGCCATTCATAGCAATATGGATGAAGCTAGAAGGAATTATGCTCAGTGAAATAAGTCAGAAGGAAAAAGAAAAATATCAGATGGTTTCACTTATAGGAGGAATATAGGGGAACCAAATAAAACATCAGTGTAAAAAAATAACAGTACAAACACAACAAAGGAAAAACAGACAATTATAAATCAGAGACATACTGCGGGGGAGGAGGAGGGAGAGGGATCAGAGGGATGGAAGGAGGAGCACAGGGGACTAAGGTGATGGTGCATGGGTGCCTTGGGGAAGGAAATTCAATGGGGACTACACCTGAGGGGGGAAGAGCAATGATGCAAAAATATATAAATAAAAAGAAAAGAAGAAAAATAAATTTTAAAAAACAATAAAAGAGCTGGAGATGGGCTGTCTACAGTTGGGGCAAGTCTTCCATTCTAGAAAGATGTAGAAGGCGATCTCCATGCCCACTACACAAGACCAGTAGGCATTTGGGTGAATAGAAGGGATAGTGGAGAGAATAGTGGTGGTGGCAGCTTTCCCTTACATCTTCCAGGTCACCCCCAACTTCTGGTTAGGAATTTCTAACTTCATAGTTATGAGTGTGATGCTGATTCTTGCTAAGCTAGTGGTTTAACAAAGAGACTACTCTTGGGCCTCCCCGGTGGCGCAGCGGTTGAGCGCTGGGTTGCGAAGCTGCCCGCGGCCTCCGCGGCGCCGGTTCGATCCCTGGCTGCTCCCCGGCCACCGGAGGAGGGTCCCACATGGCGCGCAGACCTCCTCTGCCGCCCGCTGCTCCCCTCAGCAGTGTACTTCGGTCCTTTCTGCCTGCTCTGCTCCCCGCTCTGGCTCTGGTGAACTCTCTAACCCTCCCGCGCTTCTGACTGTACCCAGTGCATGTAAAAACAAAAAAAAAACAAACAAACAAATAATATAAATAAATAAAACATGCCTCTATAAATAAATAAATAAACAATTTAAAAAAAAAAAAAAAAAAAAAAAAAAAAAAAAACAAAGAGACTACTCTTTAAGATGACGTCTCCTTTGTGTTTCAAGATGGAAGCCTGTGGATAGCTTTCATTTCTGTCTCTGCATCCCCAAGTTTAGTGACCATTTTTCACCTATTGGGGTTTAATTTGGTGTAATGGTAAATGCAGCATATATTATATTGAAGGATTTGGGTACTGGATCTTGTTCTGGAAGTTTTATACTATATGTAATCAAGTCATCCAGCTTTTCTGATCTTTGATGCCTCAGTAGCACATGGGGAAATTGATTGCACATGAAACACTTTAAAAACTGTAAATCAGTATTTAAAACATCCCTTAAATTGTGGTGTTCCTCAGAATTGTTCTGGGCTCTTTTCCTCTCATTCCATTATCCATCATCCATGCATCCATCCATCTGTTCATCCATCCATCCATCCATCCATCCATCCATCCACCCATCCACACATCCGTCCATCCATCTGTTATCCATGCATTCAGTTTGTGGTTCCTAACATTTAATCTAAAATTCCTCCAAATTTTCAAGCTAAGTAAATGAAAGGCTTTGTTTTCTGATATTTTGGTGGTTTATTTCCAGGAGAATTAATGCAAACTATGCTTCACTTCCTTCTTCCCATTTCTGTTCAGGGCCTCTCTTTGCCAACATTGATTGCAAATGCAACACCTTTCTTGAGCCTCAAACCATCTTTATATCAAAAATACTTCTACAGCATTACACCTTGCCATCTTTGCTTCTTGTCTGTTCTGGTTAACCTAATTTTTAGATGAGTTCTTTGCAATTTTTTTTCATTCTCTGCCAAGTCCTTCATCTATGTACCAACAATCCACATTTAGAAATATTCTTGTGATATATTTAGCCATTTAACTGATGCACATTTATTGAGTGACTACATCATATCCAGAACTTGAGGATGCATAATGTTGATTATGAAATGATCTCATTTACATAAACCAACTCATCTACCAGGGAAGGAGACTGGCCAATAAATAATTGCAATGCAGGAAGGTATTTGCAATGAGAAGTACAAACAAGGTGTGATTGGGACCATTAACTACACCTGGGAGAATCAGAAGGTTTCCAAGAGGGTGAGGCTTTGGATTGGGTTTAAGGGATGAGTTTTTAAAACTTTACCTGGGGAAGAAAAATATTCTAGACAAAGGGAAGAGCATGTAGTCTTA
The DNA here is from genome assembly GCF_964194135.1 of Talpa europaea. Taxonomy (NCBI): domain Eukaryota; kingdom Metazoa; phylum Chordata; class Mammalia; order Eulipotyphla; family Talpidae; genus Talpa; species Talpa europaea. Next base: position 64,061,492 of record NC_140082.1, on the reverse strand, counting down.
GAGCTGGTGTAAGCACAGCATGTCTGAAAAGTGGCAAGGCATTCTTTCTCATAATTCTCATTTTGTATCTGTGTGCTCTCCTCGCTCCTTGCTTACCACTCTAACCACTCATTGTCAGTTTTATTTCATCCTTCACCCTCCATAAATGTTGGCATTCTCACTTCATTCAATTTTTCATTTATTCACTCATTCATCACTCTCACCCCTGAGGAAGAAATGAGTCTTCAGAAACTTCAAGCGGCATCAGTATCATCTGGGGAGCTTGTAAAAATGCAGACTCTGGTCCTTAGCCTGCCCAGGGTAGAGTCTGGTCCAAGGTTCTGCATTTGTAGCATTCCATCAGCAGGTATTTCTAATGCTGATAACTGAAACCACATTTGGAGAAACACAGTGAAAAGATCCCTTGAATAGAAAGGTAGAGAACATTCAGGAATTGGCTGGAGATGGTCTTGTGTTCCCTGCCATCATGGTGGCCCCTCCTTTGTGCCTCCTCTGTGCCTGTTACACTTCTGCTTTCCTGCTTAACTCTTCCTTGGCATTATTTCTCCTCTTGTGCCTTCACCTGTTCCTGTGCTAGCGCAGTGCCACATTTGTGGGTCTCAAGTCCCTGTTCCATGCATCTCACTCTCTGGGTCATCATCTTTGCCTCAGCTCTGTTTGAGGATCCTCTGAGGGGACAGCGCCACCAACAATGGCGTGGGCATGCAAAGGTGACAGTTGCAGTGAGAGCCCCTGTGCGGCCTCTTTACCCTTCTCTTTTGGGGGGCTTCCTTCGTGAGACAGGGAAAATAAATGAGTCCCTGGGAAGCTGGGGAAGGCATGTTTGGAGGTGATATCAGAGCAAAGTCACTGTTTGTCTGATTTTGCTTTCATTACTGAGAGCATTTGAATAGTTTTAAGACATGTAAACTGTGAGACTAGACATTTTCACTGAAATATATGCATGTTGAGAGTAGTCTCAGGGGGACATATGCCTGTATCTGTTTATCTACAAGTGTTTACTTGCAGAGTCACACACATATCCAGAACCTTGGTTGTGTCAGCTTTGTCTATACTAAATGTGTACATGGATGTATAATTAAAGATGTTAATAGTCTGCTTTGCAGCTGCTATGCTCAGAAAATTCCTAAGCTACTGTGGGTTAATGGAAGTTCTAGCAACTCTCTCTCATTCTCTCTGTCCCCTCCCTCCCTCCCTGCCTCCCTCCCTTCATCTCCCCCTTCTCTACTCTCTGTCCCTCCCTCTCTCTCCCTCCTTTCTCTCTCTCCCTCCCTGTCTGCCCGCCAGCCTCTGCTTTCCCCCTCCCTCTCTCTGAGATAGCAGACAGAGAGAGAAACTGGTGCAGCTTCCTCTGAGAAGCGTGCTTGCCAGCGCGGATTGGCAGAATCCTGTGAGTTCCTCTTCCATCAATGCGGTGTTCTTGGAGGGAAATGCAATGTTGGAGCAGGGGCTGAACTGGATTAGGAAGGTGGCTGGGAGCTCAGAGAGGCTAGGATCATGGTTTAGCCAAAGGCTGGAATCACAGGAATGTTTCAACACCAGAGTCTGCTCTGAAAATTCCCAGACCCCCATGGATTTTAAAATTTCCCAGCCTTTTCTCCTTCGCCTTCACACTATCTTACTTCCTTCAGAAATGGCTCCAGATCTGCAAGAGACATTTGAGAGAAGCTATTTATTAACAGATGTGAAGAAATGGATTCTGCACTTGATTATTTAGCCATGATTTATCAATGATGATGGATTGGAAAGCGGTGTAAGTAACAGTTATATATGTTCCTATAGTTAGTAGTTAGATGGTCTGTTTCAATTGCCTTTTTTTTTCACTTTAACTTTTTCTTTGAATTTACTTTTGAGAAAAGTGAAAATAAAATGTCTAAAGTATTCCAAAGAAGTTAGGAAGGTCCAGATTATGTGAGCTTTCTTCTCGTTCAGTTAACTTGCACAATACCCACAGCTATATCAGATGAGACTGACTACTGACATGGAATCTACAAACATCCCCTGGAGGATGAGACTAAAATCAGAAATAAATGAACAAGATTTTTCAATGGACAGCCATTGCTGTAATCGTACTTATTCAGAGTTGCTAAAATATTTTACATTGTCTTATTTTGGAATCAAAGTCGGAATAGAATGTATTCTCCTTATAGGTCATAAAAATTAACCTACCTTATGACTTTCTAAACAGGTTCTTTCTGGCTACATAAGTGTGGGGTTTTTTTGTTTGTTTTGGTAAAGTTAAATAGTGACTATATTTCCCTTCTATTTTAGCTTTGCTTGAGAGAAGACATAGCCCATCCTAGAATATAATTTCTGGTTACCCTAGGGCTGTAGGACATTGGAGAGGTAAAATCTAATCATTGCTTGTTTATACCCATCAGTTCTGTGCTAGGAACCGATCAAGCCTTTAAATTCTCTAATATTTGGTGGGGGAAAGAAAAACAGGAAAGTATCTCAAAGACCAAAATTACTTCATTTCACAGGAGAAAGGAATAGATATCTAAAAGATGACATGTGAAAATTAAAGAACATGAGTTGCCTTTTCTTCAAAATTTGAAATGAAGGTAATTTTGCACAGGAAGAGTAACTTAAGCTTTCTTGATTAAAAATAGTGTTTTAGAGGAGACTTTTAAGATAGTAGATCACTTTGTAAGAAAATCAAAATAGACTGCTGATTTTTTTATGAGTACTTGCAACTTTCTTTTAGAGTCTATGCAATAGTGTTAATAAAAATGCCTAGCTTCTTAACACTTGTTTACATTTAGAAGCAGAGTTTCTAATAACCCTGTGAGCTTTTCTGAGTGATATATGCCTTTCTCTCTACACCACATCCATACCCCAGACAGGACTATTACTCCTCCCACCTGCCCATCCCCCTGCCTGACCCCCAGCCCCCATCCTTCCCTATGACTTGGAACATCATGAAAGACCCTTCTAAAGATTCCTTTTATCATGCCCTGCCCAGCACTGGACAGAGGGAGTACTGTAATGCAACACAGGGCTGCCAAATTTGGAATTGAATGAGCTCAGTTGATTCCTGAATATTAAATCAGTTTTGCGAGAATTGAATGAGATATCCTACAAACCTGACCCAAAGTGTTCCTAACTTTATTGATTGGCATTTAAAAGCATCAAAGTTATATAGCACTGAGCACCCACGGGGACCAGCCTAATACCAAAGTAAATCCCCAAACTCTACTCAGATTCCTGCTGTCCAAATATACCTAGGGCCACGCCTTTTAAAATATGTCCTTTGTCATCAAGGGAAATCTGAGACAGGAAACACATGTTGGCAGTGTCACGTGAGGGCTTCTCTGCACATGCAGGGTTGGATCACAAGGGGAAATGCTTTCAATCTTGTGCCGTTTTGTTTTGGTCACTTGTTTATATGGATTCTGTCAAACCAACACATCTGGAAGAGGTTGGGGCGGGGGGTTGGGGGGGTGAAAAAGCTGAAGCACAACCTGCAGAGAAAACGAAAAATCATTAAAAGCCAAAGTCAGCATCTTACCAAATTCCAGTTCTCATCTTCTTTTGTGTTCCCTGTTAGAGGCTGATGGCAGCCTTCCGTGGCCCGTGGAGCAATTCTCTCATACTGCATTTGGATGCTGAGCAGAGGGATATTTCTCCAGAAATGTAAAAGAAAGCCAGTGAGAAACAATCCTTTGAGTTCTTGTTCACTTCAACAGGGTAACCTCCCTTCCCTTGTGCCCACGCCTGCTTTTCTTTCCCCCATCCCCAAGTCCATGCTCTCTGAGCAGCTGCAGTGGCCCCGGTGCACAGCTCCAGAGCCCCAGGAATCTCATGTGTGTCCTATTAAAGCAAGAAGATTAGCTGCCAAGGACAGGATTTTCATGGACGGCAGGGAGTGCTTTTAGTGGTGAATGAGCAAAAGGGCCAGATATGCTGATCCCTGCAAACAGTCTTTGAGAGCAGCAGCTGATTGGCATCAGTAAAACTGCTGAGCAATTGAAAAAATCCTGGAGTCAAGGTGAGAGAAAGAAGAGAGAGAGAAGGTGGGCTGGGTCTATGGAAAATCAAGCAAAGTTCTGTTAAATGCCCAGAAGATCTAAATTGACAATATGAGATGGTTGAGATAGTCTTAAAGTGATCAATGCTTTACAGAAGGAATGGAGCTTTCATTTTGGCCTGATGTGCTGTCAGAAAGGTTTGCTCAAGATAAACTACTATATATCTCTTTTTGCTCAGCATTTGCCTCTATGATAGCATGTGCACTCTCTGGGTAGCCAGCTACCTTAGGTGCTGCTTCTGATCTAAAAGTTGGGATCTTAAGAACTAACTCTAAAGTCAACTGTGGTTTAGGGCCTTCATTGAGGCAGAACGGCACCCATTACCCATTAGGGTCACTTTCACTTTTCTTACTGGACATGAGGCCTCAGTTCTAGTTTTGGCCCTTCATCTGAACTAGCAGGCCGCCGTTTTGCATCTGTCAAAATTCTTCTCACTAGAATGAACTCGATTCCTCCCTAGTTCCATCTCTGCTGCAGGGAATACTCAAGCTCCCTGTGAGTTAGGCTGCTGGCAACCACCCACCCTTCACTTATCTAGTCCCATGGAGAGACTGCAGGGAGAACAGCGTTTTCAGTAAATTTGGAGAAGGAAATTGACCTGTGAAAAATGCCTCTGAAAGTTTTCCTAATCAGAGGAAGGACTTATGTTCGCTCTTAGACATTTCTCTATTGTCCTTCTCAAAGTCCCTGGAAGAACTGCAACTATTTAACTCCTAAATTCAGACCCAGGGGACTCCCTGGTGGCATAGGGGTTAAGAAGCAACCTATAAAGCTATCCACAGCCATTGCAGCATGAGTTCGATTCCCAGCCAGGGAGTTACCCACATGGCACAGCAGACCTCTCCTTACTCACCCGCTGCTCCCCTCAGCAGTGTGTTTCAGTCAGTCTGCCTGTTCTGCTCCCCACTCTGTCTCTGGTGAATCCTCTCACCTCCCAAGCCTCTGGCCTATACCCCAGCTCTTGTATGCATTAATTAACTAATTAATTAAGAACCCAGAGATATTATGCATGTAGGAGCTATTAACCATGGATGACTTAACTTCTTTATACTTCTTTTCTTAACATCAGTAAAATGCACACAAAGCTTACTTCATCAGGTTTTATGAAAATTAAGTGATAACACACAGTGCTTTGATCATACCTGGCCAGGTCCTTGTCATTGAGGCTGTCCTTGAGTTCTCCTGTCAGCGGTCAGCCTGTCTGTCAGACACTTTGATGGAGGACCCAGACCCTAAATGATGGTGATCCTGGGAACGACTGGAGTAGAGTCAAGACTTGGGATTTTTCAGTCCCAGCTCTGTTAGTGACCACTGTGTGACCTAGAGAAAATTTCACACCCCTTCCCCATGCTCCAGCCTTAGTGAAGCGCTTCCATTTCCTAAAGCAGGTATGCCATCACACCACACCTTCACCGTTGCCTGTACCTCAGCATAGTGTCCTTCTCTTTTGCTCTTAGTTCACTGCTTTCTTCTCGACTATGAAAAGTTTCCTGATCCCGTGCATTCAGGTGAGGGCTCCTTTGCAAATCTATGGCAGCTGCATCTCTTCATCCTTCTTCACTGGGAGACATCACCAAGTGCCCACCTGCCTCTGGCTGGATTGTCGCCCCCTTGAGAGTGGCACAACCACTTGGTATCAAGATCAGGGTCCTGCCCAGTGAGCACATGCTAGGTGTATGTATGAATGAAAGAATGAGGGAGAACAGGCTCCACCCTACCCCCATGACAGCTCATGAGTGAAGAAAAAGGAAAGTGTGTGTGATAGACTTTCAGGAGAAGAGAGTGCTCTGTAGTGAGCTTTAATTCTAAGTTTGTGTGAGTCACAGTGTAATTTTAGTACCAATATTTAGTTGGTTTCTTAGATCCCAAGATTCATAAATTTCAGTTAAACAAAACAATAGATTGTCGGTACTGTCCTTGTAATAGGGGACCATCTTGTCTTAGAAGTGGGCCTGCGACAGGCTTTATGTGGGCCAGAGGCTGTGATGTTTGGAACTCTGTGACTGGAGAACTTTTCACTGCAAAATTAAAGATAAGACTCTGAAAGCCAGTGCCCCGAAGAGGGGTCCCCCTGTAACTTCACTTCACCTGGGACATGAGTGGGTGACTTCAGATCCCTGCCTGAGAGGATGGAGAAGGGAAGGAAAGAGGTTTCGAAAAGCAGAGGTGGGGAGAGAGGAAGAAGGGGGGTTCCGGGACACAGCAAATACACGTCCTCTATTCTCAGTTTGTCATGGAGGCAGCACAGCCACAGGGCAAGGACGCCTGAGGCTCAGGAAAGTCGCTTTGGATTCCAGCCTCCTATTTAGATCTTTGTGCATTTCACGAGCTTCTCACTGGAGGGTGTGGTTTTCCGTGGCAGCGCTTGCGCTCTGGCCCAGGATGAATCAAGCATGGCTTTGGCATTAGGACATTAGGTCTGTTTTTCTTTTAGAAAATGTTCTTTGCTGGGGGCAGGAGTGTGGCGCGGGAGGGGTCGGGGGAGGATGTTAAACAGAAATAGTCCTTCCCAATGGCAGAGCTGCATGATGGCCTACGGGTGGCATGAGATCATGTCCACGAACCTGCTTAGTTAAATAGACAACACTAGAGAGATATGGGTATTAACCCCACGCGTAGATGGGAGAGCCCCACTGCAGCTGCCTTTGCCATTAGAGCAATCACTGCAGATGTATTGCTCACCTCTGCAGCTTCAGCCCCAGAGTTGTGTATGCTCATTTTTCACTTTCCTTTGACCCTTGGATTCTTCACAAATGAGCCACCTGCTGTATCCTGGTGTGGGGGGTAGAGATGTGGGACGAAGTAATGAACCTGCAAGGCCTTTCTACACCTATTGGTTGCTCTAAAGGGAAATTGAGGAATACTGCAAAGCCACAAATCTGAGATTTCAGCTCATAAATATTTAAGCTCCTCGCTTAGGTAATAGGTTCCTTGACAGCCAGAACTGTCATTTGCACGTTCTCTTCAGCTGAACGCAAAGTTCCAGTTGCCAGACTGTCCCTGGATACTGGGGACTAAAAGCTGGTGAGTGCTGAGTAGGGAGGGGGAAACTAACTGGGCTGATTGCTCTTAAAGGTCTCTGGCTACTCTCCAAGGCTGCTTCGCCCCCCCCCCCCATCATGGGGCTTTCTCTTTATTTTGATTACTAAATGCAGGCAAAAATTTTGCGGTATGGCACTTCGGTTAGAAAAAGGGTAGAATATGAATATATACATGGAGACCAGAAAAACAATTTCCAGCATTTAGCTTTTGGAAACAGTGACTAAATCTGTACACATTTCAGCCTCTGTTGGAGTGTAATTAAAATCAAATAACAATATACTGTATATGTAATTTTAAAATATATGCTTACGGATCAAATTTATGTGAGAAAGCAGACATTTGGTACACATTTAGTGAGCACCTATTATGTTACGAGCATTTTGTAAAAGTTTGGGGATTCAAAAGTGAATCAGCAAGAGGTGGTTAAGATACAAATTAATTCTATTGTAATTCTCTATGATAAGCTACAAGGTAGCTTTATAAGTAAAATACTATCACAACATATTGAAGAAAAGAATAAACGCTCCTCTAGGTGGTGAGGAAGAAGTCACATGAGTAAAACCTGGGTCTAGACGGATGTGTAAGTCACAGGTTGGAAAGGGAGAACATTTTAGACAGAGGAATTGGCATGAGTCTGTTTATTGACAGAAGCATAAAAGTACATTGGTATAATGTAATTATGTTCATATCACATGATGTCTAAATCTAAATATTTTTCAGATTCTTAAATAGGCAATGATTAGTAATAGTTCACAATAAATAATGTTATGATGATGTTGATGAATAAAGAGCGGCATCACATAAAATTCAAAATCATGTAAAATTTTGCAGCTGATTGAAAACAATATGTCTGTCAAGTACAAGATAAAGGATGTAGAAATGGACCCACGCTGTGTTTAGAACGTTGGTTCTATGACTGAGTGGGTAGATAGACTGCTTCTTAACTGATCTGTATTTCCATTTTGTAAGAGCATTGCTTAAAAATGATAGAAAACAAGAGATTGGGTCCAAACAGTTTCATTTCAGTTAAAAAGCCAGAAGTCACTGGAAACTACCTTTAATAAAATTAGAGGATTTTATTGCACCTTGCAGATAATTCAGTGTTTTTATGGTTGTAGCATTCCACTTTGCTTGCTAGCATTCCATTAACCAGTTACTTTATTGGGGTGAATTCCACAAATTCATAGTAGTGGGAAAAGATAAACGAGCCTTTCCAAAACCCCAGAGAATGGTGGAATAAGTTTGTGGATGCTTTCAGTAGGAAGTCACAGCATCACAGTTGTTCCAGAAACGATAGCATTTTAGAGCTCGGAGAGTCCTTCGAGGTAATGTATTTTGTTGACCTTCAAATCTTTGAGGAATGACATTCTTGTAAGAAAACTATGCTGAGTCTGGGAACAGAGTTAGTGAGAACTACCACATTTTTACACACTTACTTTGGGGTCCATGTACGTGTTATTCATTCTTTTATTCAACAAATGTTTTCGAATCCCTCATAATATACTGGGTAGTTATCTGAATGAGACAGTGGCTACACTCCCCAGGAGTTTTGAGTTTTATAAGAACATATTTACATGTAGGTAAGGAATATAAAGAAGAAGTTATTTTGAAAATAGAATGAAAGAGAACAATTAAAATTCAGAAAACGGAAAATGATTTTCAAGTGAAATGAATGTGTCCTTCAATAGACAATTTGCCACACTAACTCAGGCTTATACAGCAACCTTTGTTTTATTTACAAAGTTTTAAGCATCAAACGAGGGGGATAGTTTGATGAAATTAAGTGTTTGGATTGTTTCTGAAGAAATGCAGATCAGGATTAGAGCTGAATTCTTGAATTATCATTTGTTGATAACCTAATGAGAACATAACATCCAAGTGCAAGAACATTATTGACTTAATTACCTTGAAAATATAATTTTTAAAAATATCCATTTAAAAAAAAAATCAAAGATTTATCAGTCAGGCATCCCCTCCCATCATGATTACTGCCCCAGGGATATGCCTAAGAAGTGTGGACTTTGAGCCCCCTCTGGAGGAAAAAACAAACCCTTCCCTGCCAGTCTGGCAACAAATGGTTTCTTTTCTAAAGGTCAGAAATGGACAAAGGAATCATCTAATCAAATTGACTTTTGGAATTAACCTTATGAAGCAGAAGTATAGCCTTTAACGTATGGAGTGCCCAATGAGGATATTTGCTTCAATAGGCAACTTCAGAAACATCTGTCCCCCAAAGGCTTGGTGTGACAAATGTTGGATACAGACTAATAATGACGTTGGGAAAAGATTATAATGAATTCAGTCACTTTTTATTTTCTAAACATAATAGCTTGCAAAATCCCATGCTACAGTGTATCTTATGGATTATCATTTAAGAAGCTAGCAAACCTTTTAAAAATAGCTGTTCATTCATTCACTTATTTTTTTATAATAAACTTTATTTTTATATTCCCCATACAATTGCGACCCCCTTATTTTGACCCCAATCCCTCCCCTCCCCACCTCCCACCCCCCCGTAGAGTGTCTCTGGTTCATAGTTGTGTGTTGATTTTGATTTTTACTTTCTTGTAGTTATTCTTTTTCCTGGTCCCTTATTTAAGTTTTCTAGATTCCTGCTATGAGTGAGACCATCCGGTATTTTTCTTTTTCTTTCTGGCTTATTTCGCTGAGCATGATCCCTTCCAGCGCCATCCATGTTGCTGCAAATTGCATGTGTTTATCATTTTTAAAATCTGAGTAATATTCCATGGTGTATATGTACCACATCTTCTTGATCCAGTCATCTATTTTTGGGCATTTGGGTTGTTTCCAAAGCTTAGCTATTGTAAACAGTGCTGCTATAAACATAGGGGTGCAGGTGCTCTTTGGAATTGACGTTTCTGTGTCCTTTGGGTAAATACCTAGGAGTGGAATTGCTGGATCATATGGAAGCTCTATGTTTAGTAGGTCCAGAAATCTCCACACAGCTCTCCATAGTGGTTGGACCAGTTTGCACTCCCACCAACAGTGCAGGGGAGTTCCTTTTTCTCCACACCCTCGCCAACATTTGTTGTTGCTATGTGCCATTCTTACTGGTGTGAGATGGTATCTCATTGTAGTTTTGATTTGCATTTCCCTGATTACAAGTGATGCTGAACATTTTTTCATATGCCCGTTTGCCATTTGCATTTCCTCTTCAGAGAAGTTTCTTTTTAGCTCTTCTGCCCATTTTTTGACTGGATTATTTTCTTTGTTGTTGTTGAGTCTCATCAGCTCTTTGCAGATTTTTGTGATCAGTCCTTTATCATTAGTGTTGTGTGCAAAAATATTCTCCCAGTTGGTGGGGTTTCACTTTGTTTTTGTTATTGTCTCTTTTGCTGTGCAGAAGCTCTTTAATTTGATGTAGTCCCAGCTGTTTATCTTTGCCTTCACTATCACTGCTTTGGGTGATGTGTCTGTAAAGATGTCTTTGATGTGCATATCATGGAGTGTTTCGCCTATATTTCCTTCTATGTATTTTATGGTTTCAGGTCTTATGTCTAGTTCTTTAATCCATTTTGAGTTGGTTTTTGCGTATGGTGTGAGGTAGTGGTCAAGCTTCATTCTTTTGCATGTAGCGACCCAGTTTTCCCAGCACCATTTATTGAACAAATTTTCTTTGCTCCAATGCATATACTTTGCTCCTTTGTCAAAGATTAGTTGACCATAAATCTGTGAGTTTATTTCTGGATTTTATATTTGATTCCATTGGTCTGTGTGTTTGTTCTTGTTCCAATACCATGCAGTTTTGATGATTATGGCTTTGTAGTATAGTTTGAAGTCTGGGAGTGTGATGCCTCCATTCCCTTCTTTTTTTTTCAGGAGAGCTTTGGCAATTCGGAGTTTTTAGTGATTCCATATGAATTTCATTAAAAATTGTTATATTTCTTTGAAAAATGACATTGAAATTTTTATTGGAATAGCATTGGATCTGTATATTGCTTTTGGTAGGATGGCCATTTTAATAATGTTTATTCTTCCAATCCATGAGCAGGGGATGTCTTTCCATTTCTTTGTGTCTTCTATTTCTTTTAACAGGGTTTTATAGTTTTCTTTGTATAGGTCCTTTACCTCTTTTGTTAGATTTATTCCCAAGTATTTGATTTTTTTTTTGATTTGACAATAAAAGGGATTTTTTTTTATTTCTTCTTCTTCAGCTTTATTGTTTGTGTATAGGAAGGCTACTGACTTTTGCGTGTTGATTTTGTATGCTGCCACTTTACTGAACTGATTGATGCGTTGAATTAGTTTTTCTGTGGAGTTTTTGGGGTTCTCTATGTATATTATCATATCATCTGCAAATAGTGGTAGTTTGACTTCTTCTATTCCTATTTGGATTCCTTGGATGTCTTTCTCTTGTCTTATTGCTCTGGCAAGGACTTCCAGTATTATATTGAAAAGCAGTGGTGAAAGTGGACATCCTTGTCTTGTTCCAGATCTTAATGGAAATGCTTTCAGCTTTTCACCATTGAGAATGATACTGGCTGTGGGCTTGTCATAGATGGCCTTTATGATGTTGAGGTACGTTCCTTGTATCCCAAGAATTTCAAGGGCTTTTATCATGAATGGGTGTTGCACTTTGTCCAAAGCTTTCTCAGCATCTATTGATATTATAATATGTTTTTTATATTTCTTTTTGTTGATGTGTTGGATAATGTTGATTGATTTTCGGATGTTAAACCATCCTTGTGTCCCTGGAATGAATCCTACTTGGTCGTGGTGAATTTTCTTATGGATACATTGTTGGATTCTGATAGCTAAAATTTTGTTGAGGATTTTTGCATCAATGTGCATTAGGGAGATTGGCCTGTAGTTTTCCTTTTTTGTGTTGTCCTTGTTCGATTTTGGTATTAGTGTAATGTTGGCTTCATAGAACGTGTTTGGTATTGTCCCTTCCGTCTCAATTTTTTGGAAGAGTTTGTGAAGGATAGGCACTAATTCATTCCTGAAAATTTGGTGGAATTCATTTGTAAATCTATCAGGTCCTGGGCTTTTGTTTTTGGGGAGGTTTTTGATTACCATTTCAATTTCGCTGCTTGTAATTAGTTGGTTTAGGTGTTCTATTTCTTCTTTATCTAGCTTTGGGTGATTGTAGAGTTGTAGGAATTTGTCCATCTCCTCTAGATTGTTGAACTTGTTTCCATATAACTGTTCATAGTAGTTACTGATTATTCTTTTGATTTCTGCTGTGTCCGTTATGATTTCTCCTCTTTCATTGATGATCCTGTTTATTTGTGCTTTCTCCCTTTTTTCCTTTTGTGAGCCTGGCTAGGGGTTTGTCTATTTTATTGATTTTTTCAAAGAACCAGCTCTTGGTTTCATTGATCTTTTGGATTGTTTTTTTAGTTTCAATTTCATTTATTTCTGCTTTGGTTTTTATTATTTCTTTTCTTCTACTGGTTTTGGGTTTTTTTGTTGTTCTTTTTCTAGATCTTTGAGCTTCGAGATTAGGTTGTTTCTTTGAGTTCTTTCTTGTTTCTTGATGTGAGCCTCTATTGCTATATATTTTCCTCTTATTACTGCTTTTGCTGCATCCCATACATTTAGGAAATTCGTGTCCTCCTTGTCATTCAGTTCAAATAATTTTTTAATTGCTTCTTTGATCTCCTCGTTAGTCCAGTGGTCTTCCAGAAGTGTGGTTTTCAATCTCCATGAAGTAGGAGAGTTCCTTGCCTTCTTTTTATGGTTTATTTCTAGTTTGATGCCTTCATGGTCAGAAAAGATGGTGGTATGATTTCAATCTTGGTATATCTGCTGATGTTTGTCTTGTGTCCCAGTATGTGATCGATCCTGGAGAATGATCCATGTGTGCTTGAGAAAAATGTGTACTCAGATTTTTTTTGGGTTTAGTGTTCTATATGTGTCTGTTAAGCCCAAGTGCTCTAGATCCTTATTTAGAGCTTTAGTGTCTTTACTTATTTTTTGTCTCATTGATCTATCCATTGTTGATAGTGGTATGTTGAAGTCTCCCACTATGTATGTGTTTTCTCTAATGTCTGTTTTCAGAGAGGACAATAGTTGTTTGATATATTTTGGTGCTCCTTCGTTTGGTGAATATATCTTAATGAGTGTTATTTCTTCTTGAAGTATTGTCCCCTTGATCATAATGTAGTGACCGTTGGGGTCTCTTTTTATCTTTTTGAGTTTGAAATCTGTTTTATCTGATATAAGTATAGCTGTTCCTGCTTTCTTTTTGGTCCATTTTCTTGTAGGATTGTTTTCCATCCTTTAACTTTGAGTCTATTTTTATCTTTTGTAGCTAAATGTGTTTCCTGGAGACAGCAAAAGGTTGGGTTTTGTTTCTTAATCCAGCCTGCGACTCTGTGTCTTTTTATTGAAGAGTTTAGTCCATTTACATTTAGAGTTAATATTGATATGTTAGCATCTGTATTTGCCATTGTGTTTGTCTTTCCTTTGATTTTATTTATTTATTCTTTTAATAACTTTTTTTGGCCTTTTTTCATTTTTATTTGTCCCTCTGAGGTTCTGGCTTTAGGACTCCCTGTAGTATTTTTTGGAGTGGGGGTTTAGTCGTAATGAAATTCCAGAGTTTCTGTTTGTCTGGGAAGGTCCTTATTCTTTCTTCATAGAGGAAGGAGAGCTTTGTGGGATAGAGTATTCTTGGTTGGCATCTGTTTTCTTGGAGTCTGTTGACTATGTTCCTCCACTCTCTCCTTGCCCAAAGTGTTTCTTCGGAGAAGTCTGATGTCAGTCTGATTGGTTTTACTTTGAATGTTATCTGTTTCTTCCCTCTTGTCAGCTTCATTATTTTTTCCTTGTCCTGGATTCTTGGGAGCTTTACTATTATGTGTCTTGCTGTATTTTTCCTTTTGTCGTGGAAGTCTGGTGTTCCTCTTGCTTCTTGTATATCAATTTTCAGCTCCTTCTTCACATTTGGGAAGTTCTCTTCAATTTTCTCCTTGAATATTTTCTCTGTTCCTACATCTCTCTCCTCTCCTTCTGGGATTCCTATAACTCTTATATTTCCTTTCCTCATGGAGTCAGATAGTTCCCAAAGTCTTTCTTCGGTCTTTTTCCTTCGCACTTCTCTTTCTTTTTCTGTTTTGGTTCTTTTTATTTCTGTGTCTTCAAGAGTACTTATTTATTCTTCCATTTCCTCTATTCTGCTTTCTTTGTTTTTCCCAGAGTTCTTTAGCGCCTCCATTAATTCTTTGATCTCCTGCATTTCTTTTACTTCCCTCTTTAGGGACTCAATTTCATTCTTCTGATCATTGATTATTTTTCCCTTATCATTGTTTTCCTTTGTGACTTCTGTCAGTTTTTTAATCACAGCAATTTTAAATTCTCTTTCTGGAAGGCTCAGAAGTTCTTCCAAGTTACTGTCGTTGCAGTCTGGGGGGTGGTTTTCTTTTTGTGGTGTGCTTTTTTTCCTGAGGAGTTGCTGGGTTGCATGTGTTTTTTCTACTCCCTACTGTCTGTTTTCTAATTTGCTGTATGCATTGGGACACTGTGTTGCTGGTACTGGCCGGCAACTTGGGCGAACTTCCCAGCTCACCTCTGGCTGCTTTAGGAGCCATCTGCTGGTTTCAAGCAGGCTTTACTGAAGAAAGGTCCCTGTTCTAAAAAGGCGAGGCGGGTCGCAAGCCTCTGCTTGCCCAGTCTGCCCTGCCTGTGGGTTCCCGCTCCCTCTCTGGGCTCGGACTCCAGGCCAGAAGGGGCCTGGCATGGGCAAACTTCCCAGCTCACCTTGGCTCCTGCAGGAGCCTTCTGCCGGTTTCAAGCAGTCTTTACTGAAGAAAGGTCCCTGTTCTAAAATAGCGATGTGGGATGCACTCCCTGCACGCCCTGTCTGCCCCAGCTGTGGGTTCCCGCTCCCCCTCTGGGCTCGGACTGCAGGCCAGAAGAGACCTGGCATGGGCAAACTTCCATTCACTTATTTAATAAGTTTTTATCTGTACCTTCTGTGTCCTAAGTGCCATTCTTAACAATAAATCAAACAAATAAAAGTCCTTGCCCACATGAGGCTCACACTGGAATAGAGACATTAAACATCATCTTCCAGCAAGATGAATGAGGGCATGGGTGAATGTGGAGGCAGGAAAGCACAGATTTGGAAACTCTTGGTTTAGATTGTGCCCTCCAAAATGGAAATAAATCACATTCCCAACAGGTAATAATGAACCTATTAATACAACCTGACAGGCTTGTTTTGGAAGATATTTTGAAGCTTAAATATATCCAAATACACCCCAAAGCATCCCTTGCAGAACCTTTAAGCCAGGAAAAAATCTTTAAATATAAGTCATCTTCAATTAGACTGACATTTCCAGACTATTTTATTGATGGGAAACACAAGAGGGCCGCAGGGCTAATGCTATCAGGAAGATGTGTGGCAGACTTCCTTCTCCATTGTCAGGATGTTGGACCAACTCCGTGCATCCATCCATGTTTATATTGTGCCCATATGGACCAGTGAATGCTATAAACACAGTTCTAGTAAAGATAGACATGGCTCCTGCCTTTATGGAACTTTCAGTCCTTCATGGAAGACAGGAATAATAAGACACAATATGACAAGTCACACTTTGGGCCTATTCCTCATCTTGACCAGGGACACACTGGCAGGTGCCTGGCAGGGCAAGAGAAATGGCAGTCATCTTCTATCGCCTCTGTCCACCGGACAACTTATTTCCAGTGCACTGAGCAAAGGAATATTGAGTATACTCAATATAAATTGTGGGGCAGTTTGCACTAAACTGTATTAGTTTTCTTAACATAGCATTTTGGTTTTGAATATATTTTTACTTTACACATCTGCTCTCTGAATGACACAAAATGCCGTGTTAGGGGGTATTGGTGAATGTATCCTGTCCTCGGTTACTCTGGAATGAGGACACACTCTTGGAGGTTCAACTTCCAAGTAGGTTATTGCCACCAACACATAAAGGCTGTAGACACTTAGTTGACATGAGAATTTAGTTTTAGTTGGTGGCTTTCAGACAAGCAACTGCACTGACTTAGACTTTTCTGACATCTGATTTAAAACTGCAGAAGACCCCCAATTATCAACTTCAATTGAGATTGTCCTCTTTTCTGAGCTTTCCTACCTATAAGTAGGGTCTTCCTAGCCAACAACATAAACAGAACCAATACTCAAAATGTTCAGGACTATAAATACTTCCAAGTCAATATTATGAAGTCCATCACAATATTGATAAGCCCTGGTGGGCAATGTGCAGAGTTGACTCAGGATGTAGCAGGGATTAAAGCGAATACATCTTTTTCACTTTGTTTTTTTGATTTATATTTTAAAGATGGTATGGGAAGAATCTCTAAAGAGAAACAGTTAGCATATAGTTTACACATTATTGTGTAATGATAATGATAGCAAACAATAATAGCAATAATGATAGCAAATAAGCTTGCATGTTGGGTATTTCTACAGACCAGAAAATTGTCACACACATACACACACACACACACACACACACACACACACACACACACATAAACACCCCTACATCTTACAGCAATGCCACAAGGTAGCTTCTTATATATCCAGTTTTATAGCTGAGGAAACTGGCACAGGAACATTAAGGAACTTGACCAAGACAGCAGAGCTGAGAGTGGCAAAAAGATTTGAACTCAGACAATTTGGTTCTATACACTGTACTCTTGATGCTTTCCCCTGTCTTCCTCTGGAGTGATATCTGAAATACTAAAGTACTATCAAACTAAATGAATGTTTGCTGAAGACTTCCTTTACATAACTCTTTACTCCACCCACATTTTATTGTAGATTCCTTGAGACCTGTTGAAAACAGAGGCATGAAAATGCCCTTAAGGAATTTGCTAGCCTACATTGAGTAACAGAGTATTCGTCATCTAATAATCTAGAATGTTAATGCACCTATTGAACTACCTTTGAAAGAACTACAAGAATTGACTAATACAGTGCTATTATATAGTATGACATTGGATGTGAGCTCCTTAGTAACCTTGAGTAAAGTGTGAGAAAAAAAATTACCTCTAAGGCTAATGAAAAGCAGTATATCACATATAACATTTTAAGGGACTTACAAAATTAAATATTTATAAAAATAAATTATATATGTACATACTAGAAATCAGAAGAGACAGAGATACCAGTTCTTGGGACCAACTTGGTTATTACATTGGACATTAATTAGTCTCTAGATTTTATGGGACCTAAGGCAAATGGATCAAAATATGTATGCATATCATTTTTATCTTTTGAGTAATATTATTCTTACCAATAAAAAGACACATATTTGTCTGCTGAATCCTAGTCTTTGTTTGAAGAATTTTTTAGTGGATCCTTAAATAAACATTTGATAATAACATATTAAACTATAAATAGTAGGAACTCAATCTTTTGAGGAATAACATGAATAAACAAATGTATGGATTATAAGATGAGAGATATCTTTTTATATGCTATAGGAGTTTTATATGCTATAGAAATGCATTTTATGGATGCTTTTGTATCAGCTTCTCATACCAAGCCCATACCATCACGTAATTCAGTACACAACATTTAGGTAAAGGCCTAAAAATAGAATAGTTTATTTTTTTTCATAGTTTAATATCTCAAAGCAATAATGTCAACCTCTTTATTTTTACTTCTTCAACTCCTATTTTCTTCTCAAGTCATTACAATGTACTCCATCTCTGCTGTGGTTCTGTTCTAGGTCAATGATGAATTCATTAATTCTAATCCAATGGACATTTTTCATTGTCTGTTTTGGTTTTGGTCTCTTCTTAGCATTTGACATTCTTACCTCTCTGGCTGCTCCTTTTCAGTCTCCTTTGCTATCTCCTCTTTTTCCATCCACTCATTAAAACTTGAGGTTTTCTTGAGGCCACTTTCTGTTCTTATTTTATTCTTTTATTTTGCACCTTCTTAGGACATTATTATTTTAGTTACCATCTTCATGCTGAAAACTCTCTGATATAAAAACATACACCAAATAGTTTCTAATATCTAAATCCTATAAAGAAGATCTAAATATCTTAAAAATAAGTGGTTTCTGTCAATGGAGTCAAACACTAGTGTAGAAAAAAATATATTCCTTAACTATTTCTCATTTAGTCAATCATTAGGTATCACTTCTGTGTGTCTTTAAATGCAGCAAATGACTCTTTGCTTTGTTATTTGTGATTTATTTGGCAAAGTAGAGGGAAAGCACTGAAATATAAACATGAAATGTTTGAACCCATTGTCATTGAATATCATTCATAAAGATAACAGGTCTTTGAAATTGTAGTAGAAATCAATTTGAAATGAGATACAACTTACAAAAACCCAAATTACAAGCGATTTGTAAAAGCATATATCCGTTGTGCAAATATGGGAATCCACAAGAAAAGATGATTGATTGATTGATTATATATCATGAATTACATTCTGTTCCATTGCACATAAATATATGGCATCCTGATACAGAAAACATTTTTTTTTCTTTTCACATAATCTGTTCCTAGGAGTTCTATCAACACATATTTTCCTTATAATATCAGACTTGGACATTTTGTTCTTAGCCCAAGGATTTTGTGTCAGAAAACTGTAGTTGTAATTAGCTGTGTGTTAGTAAAGTCGGGATAGTACTTTATACTTATGTGACTGCTTAAAACAATGCAGTCATGCACTGAGTTATACAAAAGTGACAATCATTAAACTTAGGATTCTAAGAAGTAGGAGCAGCCACAGCACAGAGCTTCCACCCTCACAGGTGACAACTCTCTCGACCTAATGATAAGTGTCCTCTGATGTGAAAATTGGTTAGAGGTGCAGTGTGACATGAACAGGTTCCTTCCTAGAGGTAACCAGGAAATTGAACTCATCTTTATTTTGGTAAATCTCTCAACTGCATGAATTTCTTTCCTTTCTTTGTAACAGCGTTTAATTGTTAGAACATTCTTTTCAATAATACTTATTAACTACAAGACAAAAAAGTAACTATGAAGAGTGGAACCAAGATTTGAATTGGGCAAGACAGATTACTTGAGAAGAATCCTCTGGGCCATCTTCTTTTTAATTTCTATATTATTCTTCCTGCCTTTTCCCTCCCCACCAAACCATACACATGCATACATGTGCATGCACAGCCCCCAATACTTCCCAGCAAGGCATTAGCTAGAATAAATGTGGTAGTGGGGTGCGAGGGGCCGAGGGCGTCAGTTTTCAGCTCTCAAGTCCACGTCCTATCAGTGGAGATGTACAGCCAGACCCACCTCCTGTTCCCTTCCTTCACAGCCTATCTGCCCTGCACCTTTGGAAATAATCAAATAAGCTAGTACAGCAAGTCTAGAATATCGTCATTTTGCTTGTAGTGAGGGGGCGGGGGGAAATCACTGTTTGGGGCCACTGTGGAGTTTGCACGTCCTCCCCATCTCTGAATTTTCTCCAGGTTCTTCCCACACCCCAAAGACATGCCCGGTGAGTTTCCCTGGCGTGAGGTGCACGTGAGGTTCCTGGCATGTCACTGTCGTCGCAGGGTGCCTGTTGGTGCGCGTGCGCATGCGCATGCCTCGGGTCCTGGAAGGGCGTGCTATTCAGGGTTGGCTCCCTCTTTGTGCCCTGAGCACCCAGGAGGTGGTCCAGCGACCTGTGACCCGAACTCATAGAAGCAGATTGGAAAATGAATGAATTTAAATAATTGTTTAATATTGAAGTGTTTGGGGTCTCTATTTAGAAGTTTGGTGATGTTTTGGTGACTCAAACGTGCAGTAGAAATTTAACTTTTTCTGTGGTAAATTTGGTTTCAATCTATGTCATTTTGCCTAAAGGTGCAGTTTCCAAGAACCATTTGATGACATTCAGTGAGGACTTACTGTATGTTCACAGATAGTAAAGTATAGGTCTCCTTTAGTACTTTTGATGCTAAAGTCGCAAAAGAAATTGCCCCTGTACACTCAATAGTCCTTTCATCCTATACTTTGCTCTGGAGAAATCTCTCATCTATGTTTTCTGTTCTATGGAGATTGCTTCTCTACTTTACCGAAAACAAAGTTGCTTTTTTCTTTTGCTTTGGAGCTTTGAAGACGCCTGTGAGGAGTGCACTTGATTATGGTGTGATTGTGCCTTGGTATTCAGCCATCTACATAGGCCCCCTCCCACGTGGCCAGCAAGAGAATAGAAAGGGCAGGAGGGGATGCAAGGCACTGCCCCTTCCCTCCAGTGGGGCTGCTGAGGTTCCTGCACGCTAAAAAGACTGCCCAATCTGGAGGAGTCTACCTTGCTACAAACTCAAGGGCAGGTACTCTAAGCCATTGCAAACACTGTTCATATTCATGTTTCCTTTTTTTAATTGATGTAAATTGCACTATAACATTATATAAGTTTCAGGTGTTCATCATTAAGAAGAAACATGTGTATATACTTTATTAAGGTCACCACTAAGTTCAAATCTGTTCTTCACCATATTCTTATAATGCAGATTGTTGTTACTTGAAATAACTTAATGATTTCTTCAGATTACAACTATAGTAAATAATTTGTTAAATGAAAAAGTTGATATGAAAGGAAAAAAAGCTTCCTTTAGCAAATGAAACCAACAGTTATATTCAAATTTAATTAACCAAGAAGCCCCCAAACCACAGAGCAAGTCACCCAGCATTGACAATTAATTAGCTTTGCTCTGAAAGAGCTACAGGTATTGAATAAAGAATTATGAATTAAAGGCTTTATTTTCTCTGCAAACGCTGTCCATTTCTAGCTATCACACCTTGATAGCAGTTTGCTGCTGCAGGCAACAATTTATATCTAAAGTGTGTAATTTCATGTCAGTCTTTAATTTCGCATGATCAAAATGTTGGGAAAGTGAGAAAAAAAGCATTATTTCTTTTAAAATAAAGTCATTAAAAGTGGACCACACAATTGCTTTTCAGTTCCTTATGCTTTTCAAGAGCATTTTCTACCAAACAGCGAGGGAAGATAAATGTTAAGGAGAACTCCTGGGGAATTAGTGAGCACCCTTGGCTTTTAAATGGGCTATCTGTCTGTGGTAGACCATGAAATTTCTTTAGTTTAACTTTACATTAGCATATGGATAAATGATTTAACTAGAAACTACTAGAGTTAGCATCTAAAAGGCAACATCATGTAATGAAAAGAGCATTCTATTTATTAGATTCTTGAAATCAAATTTATCTGGAATATGCTTGTTCCTTTAAGGAATCTTAATTTTAGTTGGATAATCTTTACATATATTATGGGCAGTTGTCTCTCAGAAGAAAAATCAGGCACTGCTGTTCCACAGGAATGGATTTTAATTGGGCTATGATTGTCTTTTTCTCTGTCTATATTGATAAATGACTGAAAAAGCTGATTGTAGATACATGATTTCATCAATTCTATTCAATAAGACCAACCATTATCAATTACTCATGTTTATGAAAGATAGCAGTAGTGTCAATCAACTAAATTCATGTATCTCTTTCTTTGGCACAGATTTCTAAATTTTATTTACATTTATTTGAATCTGGTATCTTAGGTGTTTATAATTCTTTTAATTTATGTACTGGATTCAGTTTGCAAATGTGAGATCAGTGAACCCACAAAGGGTTCAGATAGGCTTTATCCAAGTTGTTCAGAGTAGGTGTTTGCTAACACAGGTCACCTTGGTACATGTGTTGGTACATGTGGAACTAAGGTCAATTGAGGTCCTGTGGGCCTCCAGAGAAACTATAACCATTACTTAAAGAATGAACAACACCTAGATTTAGGGAAATCTTCAGAAAAATAAACTTTTTATCAGAGAAACCTATATTAAGGCAGGAAACACCCAGAGACAAGGTTTTGTTATATGAAGTCATTCCCTCCTCATTGTGTGAAACCCTCTTCATTTTCTCCATGATGCTTCGGGTCCCTTAGCACAGGATATAAACCCCTTGGTTTGCCCATTTACTTTAGAATTTATAGCCATGTAAATTCTCCGTGTGGATATTATTAAATTTGGGCATTTTTCCCTTCCATTTTGTCTGTCTGATGTTAATTTGTCTAATCTCAGAAGAACTCAGAGGGGTGGGGGAATTTATCCCTGTGCCCCAACACAAGCATGTGACACCAAGTAGATTAGAAGCTACCAGTTTCCCTGGTACTAAGCAGGTTTGAGCTAGGTAGTTCAGGCCAGGAGGCACAGAGCATTTTATCAGAAGGGATTAATGACCAGAAGGTTAATTAGCGCAGGGGGAAAAAAGTACAGGCAAAAAGAAAGCTAGGGAGATCAGTCCAGGTTGAAGCAGATGTGAAGTAGGCAAGCAGAAGCCAAGATGCAGGAGGTCAGGTTAGGAATCTGGGGAGATGAAGACCCAAGGCTTGGCAGACACTGCAGAAAGAAATGAGACCAGGGAGAATAGTGGGGGCTATGGCTAAGCCATCAGATCCAGGTGCACATGCACTGGCCCCAGGTCAGACAGGAGCAAGGCTATTTCTCATAGGTTCTGGGGAATGTGCTCTTTCCTTTCTGGGAATTGTCCAAGGCATCTGTAGTTAACAGACCTTGAGCAGAATGCCCTGCAGCCATACCTCCAGACTTCTGTGTTCATTATGGTTTTTTTCCCCTGATAAAGTTCTTAGGAGTGTGTATGGGCAGGTTGGAGCTTGTCCCTCCGGGACATAGTTGACTTAATGATTTCTTCAGATTTCAACTATAGTGAAAAAAAAAAATAGGAGTAAACAAGTAAGGAAGTGTAGCTCCACAGGTCTTGTATGAGGAAAAATAAGGATGCAGCAGTAATGAAGAAGCAAATAGCCATGGAATCAGAAGGTAAAGTATATATGGCATGAAAGGCAGTTTATAAATTGGTAGTGTGTCCCTTGAGACCTTTCTATTATGCATGAATTGAGGATAAATTTGTGGGTTTTCCATCTTCCAATGTCCTGAGAGAGTAGGGCATTCTCTCTTTAAAACATGAAAGATTTCTGAGGCTTGAATCAAGTTGAATCTTCCTGATCTCATTCAGTCCTGAATGAAAATGAACATTTTCCTCTAAATCTTGAGGATCCTTGTTGTCTCAACAGTATTCATGTCTGACTTACCAGTTTTTTTGTACAAAGAGAAATAAAAAAGCATAATAAGAGAGTCTTTGTGTCCTCAGATTGTCAGTAGAGTGTGGCACCAACTTGTCATGTTCTGGATGAAATTGACTTAATCAGGGCAGAGGTCCCTAAACTCTCTTAGGCCTGGAACCCAACATTTTGCAGATGGCATCCTGATCATTAGCAAAGGGGCTCCATCAGTGTCTTCATCACACGAAATATTAAAAGAAGCCACGAAGATGGGCCACGATGCCTGGATTCCCAATATCAGGCGACCTGGGGGTAGCAGAGCCTGGGGGACAGCAGGATTCTGAGCAGCTGCTGTATAATGAGTTGAGAGGGCTTAACCTCTGGCAAGACAAATGGACTCGCTTCCTTAAAAATGCTCCAAATCCCTAAAGGCACTGGGCAGCTTACCTGAGAAGGAACCAAGCATCAGAGAGACAAGAGCAGGTGCTCGATCAGGAGTGGGGGTGGAGACGGTTCCCTCAGTGCTTCTTAGCAGAGGCCCCACAAGGCATCCTCTGCCACTGAGAGTGTTTATTTGGTGTCTCTGCAATCCACATTTCCACAGTCAGGAAATAACAAATTCTTATTTTGTTCTGTTTAGTCTTCCATGCCAACAGCTAATTCTTTTATTAAATATCTTCTGCTTTATTTGGGCAGAATATGAAAGTGTTTCTATTTTCACACAAGGAGCTTGGCTCCTCAGACACTTTCATAGGTAGTTAGTTATAAGCAAAGGAAAAGTCTTTACTTTGAATAGCTCTTTTGTAGAAAAACTGGTTTATGAACGGGCTCCCTTTTCTCCTTTTGTTTTTGCCTTTAGTCATATTTTCATTTACTCATAATATTCTCACTCTGACCATGAAAAATACAGACACAAATAGATTAGCAACATCCGCCAACAGTGTGGTTTTCAAATGTTGCTTTCTGTTTACCCTTTTTCTACCCCCAGGCATGAATGAGTGGTGTGCTGCTCAGATAACACAGTTCAGGAAAAGCTTGCAGCCCCACCTGATGCTGAAGCTGTTCAGCAGGTAGTGGGTTTCCCTGCTGCGTGTCTGCAGCTCTCCCCAGCTTCTCTTTATCTCTGCCTGCCATGGAGTTAATATAAAATTATCAGTGATGTTGGGTGGAGTGGATTCTTCCCATCTGTGCAATTTAGGCACAGACTCTTGAACACAGAGCAGCTGCTAAGTGACTGAAGGATGACTTTAGTGATACCCATTGATACTCACAGCCCATTGATTACATAGTTCTTCTGTGTGTAGTTGTAATTCAATAAATATTAATTGATTTGTTTGTTTCCAGAGCAGAGAGGCATTCTGAACAGCTTCCAGCATTTGTGTGTGTGCGTGTGTGTGCAGAGGCAGCGGAATGAGGCAGTGGAAAATGGGACATAGTAAGGTTATGTGGTGATTGAGGTTGTTATATTGTTACTGTCGTGTAGTGCTCCCTCCAGGTTGGGATTGTAAGAGTAGAGAAAGCATTTTCATATTAATTTACCTTTTACATCCAAATTCTGGGCATGACCTAACTCACTCAGCTGAGACATTTTTTCCCTGTGATATGAAGGTATGTTGCTAAGCAACCAGATCAGTAATTGGTAAATGCTTATATGATTTGATTTGAGTTACATACAAAAATATGTAACCGCTTTTTTTTGGTCTTAAGTATTAGGCAAATGATTAGCATTTGGTTTTATTTTGCCCAAATAAAATAAAGTAAAAACTGCTTGCATTGATCAAGTTGCACTGGAAAATAATGGAGAGGACTAGACCACAGACGATTTGAATCCTAATCTCAAATTGAGAAATACTAGTCCTATGACAGCGAATAAGATCAGGTGACTGCTGAACCTTCATTTTTTTCCAATCTGTAATTTGGGGTACTTACCCCTTCTCTGTTGCCTCATAGGGCAGGGTGAGAGATAGATGTGATGATATGAGAAAAATGCTTTAGAAAGAACAAAACATCCCAAGGTCTGAGCATTCTCTAGAACTCCTTAATTGTGGGACTTGTTGGGAAGAACTCCAAAGGCCAAATTGATTAAGTAACACTGAGTGAGCACACAGTATCCCTCCAGCATGGCACCAAGCTGTGGGGCAGGTCTGGGAACCTCAGAAGAAAGGAACCACATGTCATTGACCTTCAGTGAGTTAATAATGCAGTTATGGAGGCAAGACTAATAACATACAAGCACAAATGACCACACCTCACTTAAAGCAGCATCTCAAGTATTAAAACATAAGCTATGTGCTCTCGAGACCAATTGCTGTGGGACGTCAGGGAAAAGGATGATGGTCCCTGGAGGCTGGAGTAGTTGATGAGGGCAACTTATACAGGCCCTCGAAGAATGAGTAAATGTTTAAGAGACAAATAAGGGTAAATTATTGTCAATATCATTAATGTTGGGCATTAAATTGCAAAAAAATCAATCCATTTTCAAATTCTATCAGTGTCTGGCTGTAATGTTTTAACACAGTATTGTTTGGGGTTAATGGTCAGCCATGTTTTTTGCCTCCTAGCAGTAAATATTTTATTTGAAGTCGTATCATGAATTATCTTCCTCCACTAATGAAATAGATCATTTACATAAAAATCAGAAAAACCCCAGGACCCATATGCTATTCAGTCCCCGGAGTCATGGAAATGACCCCAGTGACAGCCAATTAGAAAATGGTGAGGTAACGGAGGATGCTGGTATTCCCTGTCTGGAGAGTCTTCAAAATGACCAATATGCTTCATGACAGTGCCAAAATACTTTTAAGTTGGTGTGATTTCAAAATGAAACATAACTGGTGGTTTTTTTTTTTTATATATATATATACATGCAGATGGATATCTTACTGTTTCCAGAAGCTTTGCCTCAGACCAGTCATTCTTGTCTCCTATTTACAATCCTTTTATTTTCTTCTCCCCTTCTGTCATTGACCCGTGGATTTCCTTGAAACTGCTGTGATCTGTCATGTCATTGCTCATTATCAGATAGTCTTAATCCTCAGAGCATTGAAATATTTTATAATGGCACATAAGCCAGCATAGCCCATGGCAGCCCCAGCCATTGTCACATTAAATTACAACTTGGATTGTCCTGTACGTGCTGACGGTGGAGATTCTACCACTCTTTACCCCTCCCGGGTCGGGACCCTTTCTGTGCCGCAGATGTGGCAGTTCTGAGGGCCTCACCTTGCCCTCTTCTTGAGCAATTTTTCAGTTGCAATTTCACCAATCAATTGCTTACATCTAATTTAGTAGAGCCTGAATGGCCTCCTAATTTTTATAAACCTTTTCCCACTTATTGGCACCTCCCACATTTGAACACCCCCCACTTACACAAAAAGAAATTATCTCAAAAATGCTCTTAGCAAAATTCATGGTGTATAGAATTTTTTAAAAAAGAGTCCTCAGGGCCTCCCTGGTGCAGCGGTTGAGTGCTGGGTTGCGAAGCTGCCCGCAGCCTCTCTGCAGCGCCGGTTCCATCCCTGGCTGCCAGGGCGAGGTTCCCACATGGCGCGCAGACCTCTCCTGCCGCCCGCTGCTCCCCTCAGCAGTGTACTTCATCAGTCTGCCTGCTCTGCTCTCCCCTCTGGCTCTGGTGAATTCTCTCACCCTCCCGCGCTTCTGACTGTACCCAGTGCTTGTATAAATAAATAAATAAATCTTTAAAAAAAAAACAACAGATTACCTAATATTCCTGCCTGTTCTCTAAGGAAATGTCTGTTCTTCATGAAGCTAATAATTCTTGAAAGATGGCTAGGACAAGTTTTCAGTCACCCTAGACTCTAAAAGCAGTAGACCCCAATTTCATTCTTATGAGATGCACTTGAAATGAGGGCATTTCATTTGAACACTACAATTTTGAAAACTAAGGTAGTAGTTTGGCAAATACTCTATTGTGCAAATGCAAAAATAAAAGGAGAAGAAAAATCCCCCAACGGTTCCCCTTCTGATCTACATAACTGGCGCCTGATACCTAAGACTGCCTCAAACCTAAACCATTTATGCTCACCAGGTAATTATTTAGCTCATTGTTTTTAAGATATGGAGAGATGTGGCAATGAGGACAAGCACCTATCACATCTAAAGGTCATCACAGTACTAAACTGATTGCTGATTCAGATATCATCATGTTGATGCGTTAGGGTAGTTGTCTCCTGGGTAAGATCAGTAAGGATGTGATGAGAGGGGTAGAACCCAGAGGGAAGAATCCAGGTCACTAGGTTTAAATTCTTGCAAGTTCGCACTATAGGATTCCCCTGCTATCCGAAAGTGAAACAATGGGTATGGTTTGGTAGGCTATTTTGGGGGGGTCTGGATACACTCAAAAAAAAATTTCCATACAAATTAATTGTAATAGTGTTCCCAGATCCCCAAAATAACCTACCTGCCAAGTCATACCAAATAAGAATATTCTACTTTGGGGTAGTGGGGAAAACCTAATTGCTCCTTTCCTGGTATTGCTTATAGCATGACATCACCTTCTTTCTAGGTGTTCAGCAAATGTTAATTTCATCCTAGGGAGACTATCTTTTTCTTGAAACAAGGCACAGAGAATTAAATAAAGCTCATGGATTTTTAAAGATGTACCCTGAAATGAATAGCTTTAGGAAATATATGTTAGCCATGGTAAAAGTGAGATAAATAAATATTACTTATAATGGTTTTTAGGCTAATTTCTGTTGTTTGAAATCTTATGCAAAAAGCCACTCAGCTGCTTTTCTCCCTATGAAAAAAACTTGAAAGGCATTAATTACATACATATACTTGTAACCAAAATATCTTTTCCCTTTCAATTCTTTTGTGACTTCCTCCCCTTTGTTACTGAATAATACAATTATGTTTGAGTGATTTCTGTACCTTAACCTTCTCCTATCTGTGCGTCATTGAAATTCCATGTAAAAGAGAAAAAGCTGCTGACTACAAAGAAATCAGATGATGTCAAAATTAAAACAAAATGTTCCTATAGCATATATATATATGCTATAACATGTGACTTCTATTACTTTCAAAATTCTGTCATTCCGATCCATTTTACCTGCATGTTTTAGAAGAAAATAATTTTTAAATGTATTCTCAAAATAATTTTTTCCATTGTTATTGTTCTACATCAAAGCTTAAATGGAAAGGAGATTCTAGGAATCACTTTAGAATCTCTGGCCTGAAAGGGATTTTGGAAGTCACCTGATTTTCCCTTCATGTATTTTAAAGTGTACTTCATATATTTTATTTTCAAGGATACCTACTTTCTTCCCCTGCAGGGGAAGGGTCTGGGGAATATGTGTGTGGTAGAGATAAGAAACAGGAAAAAAAGTGCCCAAGGTCACTATGTCTTCTAAACTGCCTTCCACTCCCTTTTCCTCTCTGTCTCCCCATTATACTGGGAACCCCAATGGTGGCGAAGTGGAAACTACAGTAAACTCCCTATTCTTTTGCCACCCTACAAAAGAACCCTAACTTAAATGGATAAACACCTCCTTTCAGTAACTAGCAGATCATCATCTCTCCCCCTTCTTTCTAACTCTCCAAGATGTAGGCAGGCTGGCCTGAAAGCAGTGAGGGGTGCTGAGCAGTGGCCAAAGGGTGGAAGGGAGGGGGGCATCAGATGCCTCTGTCTGAGCCACTATTCATTCAGGGAGAGAATCTCAAGGAGTAATGAAAACTGCCCAGGGAAGCACCAGACTAGTCATTGAACCACTCCACTTCATCTTCCATTTCAGAAAGAAAGCATCAAGAGTGGCAATGAGATCATGAAAAAAAGATTATTCTGAGTTTTTTTTCGCTGATTTGCAAAGAAAAGCACTGTGACAATCTCCATCCCGGGCCTTTCATTTTCATCCTACTACAATAGAGTGACTATAGAGAGTGCCCTCAGTTTGGTACATGGTAATGGCACTACTGGGGTACTCTTCCATCAAAGCCTGCTATTTTTTATATATGCCATTCCTCTGTATTTCACTTTTTAAAAAGCGTTTCTTTTAAGACTGAGGAAAATTAAACGTGGAAGTGCTAATTCCATTGGCTGTGTTTGTACATTGGCAATTTTGTCACTCAGGAGATTTGTCAAAAGCATAATTGCAGATACACAATTAAAACCAAGTGTTGTCATTAAGTTTGGGTGGGGGCAAAGAAGGTGCAAACAACACTCATTTTATCTTTTGACCTGCTTCCCTTGTGACCTGTCATGTAAGAACACTGGATGGATTATAAGGTTTTGATCTGTAGAATAAAGTCATGGTAGTCCATTTGTTTTAGGCAGCAGTTCAAATGATATTGAATAATATTCAAATGTTATTAAACATTAGAAAAGGAAATTGAAATTCTTAGAACAAGAATATAGACTGAAAAATTAATCTAGAGAGGAATATATTATGTTCAGTCTGTGAAATGCCTTTGCCTCACATTGCCCCTTGCCTTGCTTCCCCCTCTTAATACAATTATGATATTCGAGGGGGTACAGAACCTTTGATTGATGGAAGACAGGATGTGACAACTGTTGTTACTACTGATGCTGGCATCTTCTCTCCCACCTTTCCCTCTTTGTACCCTTCATGCCTCCTTTGCTGGCTCTCAGCTTCCCATATCTTGCATTTAACCCTGAACTTCATCTTGATTTATTTTTTTAAAGATTTATTTATTTATGCATACAAGAGCTGGGGTACAGGCCAGAGATGCAGGGAGTGAGAGGTTTCACCAGAGACAGTTGGGAACAGAACAGGCAGATTGACCGAAGTACACTGCTGAGGGGAGTAGTGGGCAAGTCAGGAGAGGTCTGCTGCGCCATGTGGGTAGCTCCCTGGCTGGTTGGGGATCAAACTCATGCTGCAGAGGCTGCAGACAGCTTCATAGTGCAGTGTTTAACTCCTTGCGCCACCAGAGAGGCCCCTGCATCTTGTTTTAAAGCCTACCCAGCACACGAGCCTGTTTTCCATGCAAGCAGTCCATAGTCATGACATCCTAGGCCCCAGCTGAAGTTTACACTGGTTTGGTTGTTTCTTCAACCCCTCTGCCCTGGGCCTTGTGTTCTTCTTCCACGACTCCACATGTAACATGCCTTGACTGGTCACCTGGTGGCTCTTCCTCACACTGGTTTGAATTTTACAAGGTGTTAGAGTTTCTAAAGAGCTCATAGTGCACTCACACTTGAGTTTATTCCAGAGAAGTTATGGAACAATTATCCTAACCAGTGCTGTTTATTCTCAAAGATGACCAGCTTTATTTTTGCTTAAATTGAGTGTGTAAGGATGCAAAATGATTGTTTGTGAATGAAGATTGCAGAGCTATGGCAATTTTCTGGGTTTTCCCTGCTCTGTAAGTGATCGAACAGCTCATTAAGGTGGCTCTGTTGCAGTGAGGGGTAACTGCGCACACTGAAAGCAAGGGGAGAACTATTAAACTTCGATAAGAACTAGGGGGTTCTTGAAGAAAGAGAATATTAAGTAACCCTAACACATCTGAGTATAGCTTACTTTCCCTCTTACTGTACCTTTCTTACTTTTCCCTCCAGAGCTGCTCAGAAGTTAAATCTATCTTCTAAAAAGAAGAAGCATCGACCATCTACTTCCTTGGTTGCCGAGCAACCCCTGTTTGGCACCAGCTTCAGTGGCATCCTGCAGACCTCCCCTCCCCCCGCCCCGCCCTGTCTGCTGAGGGCCATCAACAAGGTGAAGGACACCCCCGGCCTGGGCAAGGTAGGCACCTGTGCCAGCTCCACAGGGCTGAGTGTGTGGCTTGTGTGTCACTGGGAAAAAAAGAAAATGAAGGCTCTGGTTGGTTTGTTAAAATAAGAAGGTGATGCGGAGATAATAAAACAGTGGAATTCATTTGCAAGTACTGTAAGATTTTCTTTGTTAAATACATATTACCTAGTAAATTAAGGCGTTTCAGGGATTGGCAATCTGATTTGACTTTGGGGGGAAAAAACAGCTTTGGCTTGTCTGACAGAACTATAACCATTTAAAGTGAAGACACTAAAAAGGACACAGAGGGAGAAAAGCAGAGGTAGGGGACCAAGAGAAGACACAGCACGGGAATAAGACATAAAGATGCTTCATAAATTCCTCGTGACACTTAATTTTTTTCTCTCTCTTCCACAAAATCACACCTTCTGTTTCCTAATGAGACCACTGATGGGATTTCTAGGGAGCATTCTCCGTCTTGCCATTTTAGTTAAGAAATGCAATTTTGGCTTGTACAAATACTCAGAAAAAGACGTGGGAACACAATTATGAGATGCTGTTTGGCTTTATGTGGGATAACTTTTTCATACGTCATCCCTAAACTCTCCTCTGAGATGAACAGCTTGGCAAAGTGACTTATAGTTTCCTCCCCAATTGGTAAATTAGCTGGGGCTTACAAAACCATTTATCTAAAGAAAAGGGTGGCTATTTTACTTCTTTTATTTTCCTCAGAAGTACGATGGTGTACACAGCCTCACCAACCCCTAGCTGACATACTGTGACAAGGTAACTTTTGGGGAGTTGCAGGTGTTGCTAAAGGGAGTGGCTGCTAAACTCTGCAGACCCAGCTTTACTCAGACACAGCACTGACTCCCTCCCCCCTTATCCCTCAGCAAGGTCATTCCCAGGGCCATGGTGTCTCTGGTCTTTCTGGACTTAACCTTGAACCCTCTGCCCCTTCTTTGTGCTTTCTCTTTTCCCAGTTTCTCCTGTCTTCTCTGCCCTCACTGGAAAGGTATTAATTTGCTATGTTGTGCTTCCCAACGGTATTTAAAGTTTATGATTATGTTGAATAGAGCAGTGCTCATTCTAGCGGAGATCATTCGCTTCTGGAATTTTCCTTGGCATTGGACAAAGCAGGTAGTTTTCTTTTTCTTTTTTTTAAGATTTATTTATTTATTTATGCATACAAGAGCTGGGATGTAGGCCAGAGGGTGGAGGTGTGAGAGGATTCACCAGAGACAGAGTGGGGAACAGAACAGGTGGATCTACTGAAATACACTGCCCAGGGGAGCAGCGGGTGGGGCAGGAGAGGTCTGCTGTGCCATGTGGGTCAGCTCCCTGGCCGGGAATTGAACTCATGTCGCGGTGACTGGCAACAGCTTCATAGTGCTGAGATTTTACCCCTTGCACTACCAGGGAGGCCCAGGCCCCAAGACAGGTAGTTTTCGACTGATGGTTTTCCGGGGCCAAGACATCAAGTAAGAAATAGGCAGAAGAGCAGACTTCTGTGTGGGCTGCTCCAACCTCACCAGCCCTGAAAAGAGATGGAGAGAACTGCTGGACCCAAGACCGCGCTCTAGGAGAGGACTCAAGTGGTGGGAGCTGCTGAGGAAGGGTAGTGTCCCTCCCCCCGACACACACTCAGGGACACACTGGATAACAGTGGATGGCTGATATAACATAGTCTAAAGAGGGTGGGTACATAGAACTGAAGGATTTCTTTTTAATTAAAAGATTTTCTAATTGTGGTAAAATACGCATAGCTTAAAGTTTCAATCTCAGTAATTTTAAATGTATGTGAGCTTATTGTTTCATTAAGGGCAGTTTGAAACTTGAGTGCTGGCCAAAGTGCTCTGGGCAAAGTAAAATTGAGCTACCATTACAGTCTCCTGGATACCCATGCTCTGAGCAACATCTTCTGAATAAATCTGGACAAATATTTAAATGTCTTCATTTTGAAGAAGCAACAGATTGTCAACCAACTGGGTACTTGTACCCTAGTATGGGCTTTTCCAGGACACCTGAAAATGAACCATATGAGAAATTATCTGCCTACATCTATGATAGTGCCTTGCATGTGGCTCCTAAAAGGACTGATCTAGATACATCCTCAGGTGGGCCTGGGTCCTGAGCCTGGGCCTTCTGTCTCTATTTCCCCAACCTCTACCTCCCCTCCCTGGAATTATGCTATGAGGGGATCAGAGCGCCAAGGCTAGGATAAGCCAGCAGAAAGAATGTTAACAGTCAAGAAGATGACCCAACACTTCAACCAAAATATTGTGGAGGCAAAGGGCACTGATCCAATTTGTTTTCATGACATGACCAGATAGGTGTATAATTATAAATAAGACAACCAAGGGAAAGGTCAAGTATAACTACAATTAATTATAAATGTAATTTTATAATAGTAAACTAAATCTTGCAAATCATGCACTTATTTTTTCAATTTTATAATAATTTTATTCTTGCTCATTGTGATAATTTTCATTTGCAGCTTTTTACCTTTTGAATATCTTGAGTTGCATTGTCTTTCTCCCTCCATCCTTGTCCTATAATATTAGAAGCTGCATTTTTAATCTGAGGAATTATAGTAAATGCTACAGGCACAAGGAAACACATAATAGTGTTTATGATGCCTGTTGTTTGAAGAATTAAAAGTTCTGAGTGAATTTATCTCCCAGTTAATAAAAGTAATAGAGCACTGAGTGAAATATCAAGGAAAAAAAGTAATTATAATGAAGTAAAAATCAAAATCAACAGGTAACTATAAATCAGAGACATTCTGCATGGGGGGAGGAGGGAGTTGGATCGAAACAGGGGTGGGAAGAGCACAAGGGACTATGGTGATGGTATATGGGTGAATGGGTGGTGGGAATTTCATGGGGACTATACCCGAGGTGATAAATTTTTAATTTACAAAAATGAAAAATGATGTAAAACTATATAAAATAATTTTAAAAAGGCAACTAATAGAGCAGGAAGTAAGAAGAAATAGACATAATAAAAGAAGGAAGAAATAGACATGATAAAAGAAAGAAGAAGCACTTATTTTTTTTAAAGGAAGATATTATCCCTTCATTCAATATATTTTTTTGAATGAGAGAGAAGGGGGTGGTGTTAATCAGCTAGGAATGGCAGGAAGCCCCGAGTTTGTCCATGAAAGTTTACATCATGGATGGAACCATCAGCCTAAGTATCACAGAGGTGATGGAAGATGTGATTTCTGCCTGACCAGTGGCCACATGTCAGCTGTCCTGCTGCCCCTGGGGCCTGGGGCAGCAACAGGGAGGGAGTGGTGACAGTGGTGGGAGTGTGCCCTCTAGAAGACCAAAGTAATCATATACCCATGTGACTGAAACAAGAGGTTGTGTTAGCATCCCTCCATCCTGCCACCTCCTGCACTTCTCATAATTTCAGGCCTTTATTTTGCCACAGGGAACCCAGCTACTTGACCTCAGTGAGATCCATTTCCCAGATTCAAAACTTTTCCACCCCTTTGCTATCTCTTTGTAATTAGGAACTATGGTTCTGCTCAACCATAAAGTTCTATCAGTTTAGCTCTTTTGCATCATTTATATTTAACATCTTTAAAAAAATACAGTGGACTTTAATATAGAACGTAAATAATCAGCACTATGCTTAAATCAGTGTATTGAAGTAGCTAAGTTCAAATTCATATTTGAAATTTCATATTTGAAACCTGAGCTGGGAGTTCTGGGGGGTGGCCAGAGGCCAACTTCCACCTCCAGGCCTCAGTCATCCCAGGACTTACTCGAGAAATCTAGCAGGTTTTCACAGAAATGGGGCTATTTAGAGCAACCCTTCCATTTAGTTAACAAAAAACCAAGGCCCTAAGAGAATAAGAGATTTTTCTGGTGTCTCCTGAGTTTAACCAAAAAGTCAAGACTTATAAACCATTGTATTTTCTACTGTCACACTGGCTGCCACTTGATGTACATGACCATCAAAATTTGGGGTAGAGATATGAATGTGATGGAGCTCTGATGGTAGCAAAATAATTTTGGGAAATAGCTGCCTTCAACCAGCTGTTGAAGGCAAGAGTTATGGTTGGAAGGGAAAGGGCAATCGCAGCCATGAGCAAGGTCACAGAGCCAGGCCAGATCCTAAAATAGCTCAGGATCCCCAGCACCTAGAATAATTCTTTAAGGAGCACCCCCAAATGTCAGGGCTGTGCTGGCACTCTTCTTGCAATGATGAACAACAGGCAGAATGGCTGTGCTTACAACAACTACAAACTAGTGACTTATTCCACGTACTGTTTGACATCTCATCAACTTGGACCAGTATGAAGGACAATTTGATTTAAGGAAAAGTTGTCATTACAAATTTTAAGTAGTTCTGCCCAACTTCTAAGTTATATATTTAAAAAACTGCAGTGCTACGTGGTCTTGTGGAGATATTCTTAATGAAGAGAAAAGATAATTAATGGATCAAAACAGCTTAGTCCCCATTCATATGTCATGGATTTGGCTTATATGTTAATGATACTTCTAATCTGTTTGAAAATGGTTCCTTCTCCTAAGTCAGTAAACATTCTTCATGAAATTTGTTTGCACAATTAATTAACATCCATGTTTAAAGTTCATTTGTTAGAGTGTCACAGCTTAATGTCAGAGCTCTCTCTTGGATTACAAGCTTCCAGAGCAAAGCATGTTATCTGTTTAACTCACTAAGTATGTGGTTCTGCAGCACCGCCAAGGGTGCACATGCATTTTAAAAGATGAGAGCGGTAATGGTGACAATAGTGTGGTGATGACAGTCCATCTGCACATTGAGTAATTCTGCTCTTTCCAGAAGAATAGCTGAAGGGAAATATATAACACATGAAGGGAAAAGGAGCTTCTTTTTGCTTCATACTTTCCAGGAATGTGTCAAAAGAATGGTTCATTCAGTACCTACACTTTTTCCCCCAGAACATGTTTTAGGAATATAAGAGAACTTCTATAGGTAGGTGCTAGCAGCAGGAGAACAGACTCTATAGAATTTGGAAAGATTATATGAAAAATAAGTGAGGGAGGCTTTATCATACTTGACTCAATGGATCTCTGTAGACCTACTGTGTTACAGATACTGCAGGGGATAGTACACGGGCTGGTTAACTGCTCTGGACCTTGTACCTGCAAAGGTGGGGAGGTAAATCCTGATCTCCAGGGACTCTAGGTTTCTGTGAATATTTTGCCTGACATTCAGCCTCAGCCGATACCCCTGTGCTACAAATGCTGCTTCCTCCTCTTGGGATTCCCACTTAGCCTAGTCCGGGTAGAGGGCTCTTTGGTCTCCATTATGGCAGGTCCCCATCACCAGCTGCGCCTATAATCTGTGCATTTCTGAAGTGTTTCGCTGAGATTTCTCCTCTGTGGGCAGTGCAGCAAAAAAGGCAGGTGATTTGGCAGTGTCCTCAGAGTTGCAATTTAGAAATAGACTAGTCTGCCAGGTTTTCGTTCTTATGCAATAAAGACTGGAGCTATTATTCTTTCTCCTCAGTACTAAATTTTAAGTCATCTGTCTCTTTTATTCAACAGTGCTTTTCAAACCTGGTAGAAGCATATTTGACCTCTTCTAAAACACAGATTCTCTAAATAACTCTCTCTCTCTCTCTTTCTCTCACTCACACACTCACACAGTCACACACACACAAACACACTACTTGTCTCATGCTACCAAGTCCTGGACTATCTAGATTAAGATTAATTCTAAGCTTTCTTTTCTTTGGTGCGTAAACTAATAGCGTAGAAAAAGAAATAAAAGATCCATGAATGATTTTCAGATTTTTATTTACATTTATTAACATTTTTAGGGTAGAAATCATTCAATTAATAATGCTTTGTGACACTATTGTAGAGAAAGCCAAGATTCCTGTTTAACAAATATTCTGATTAAAAGAAGAGGAAAACAATTAGATATTGGATGCAAAGATTAGATTAAAATAAGACTTAAAAATACTAATATATCAAGGAGAAAATGTAATGCCTTCCAACTTACCAAGGTCCAAATTATTTAAATAGTATGTAAATTATCCAGTTCCTCATTATCATTCTACCATTCCTCATCCTAAAGTTGATCAGCTAGAGGAAAGATTTGAACAAACCTTCACATTCATTTCAAATACAAATGAAATAAATAATTCAAATAGGATGGAAAACTCTGGCTCCCACTACCTTCTCTCCAGCGACTATGCCATATTTAAACACTGCAGAGAGGAGGGCCTCCCCGGTGGCACAGCGCTTGAGTGCTCGGCTGTGAAGCTGCCCACAGCCTCTGCAGCACCAGTTCAATCCTCAGCCACCAGCGAGGGTCCCACATGGTGCACAGATCTCTCCTGCCTTGCCCGCTGCTCCCGGCAGCAGTTTATTTCGTCAGCCTGTCTGTTCTGTTCCCCGCTCTGGCTCTGGTGAATTCTCTCACCCTCCCGCGCTTCTGACTGTACCCAGTGCTTGTATAAATAAAAAATACATCTTTAAAAAAAAAAAAAAAAACACTGCAGAGGGGAAACGTGAATTGTGAGTTCTTTACTGCTGTGTGCTTGGGATGGGGAAGGGGGGAGGAAGAAAAAAACTGTGCAAATAATACATACACATTTATCAAGATACCTAGCCTGATAGCTTTCTAGATTAAATTGTTAGCTCTTCTGGGAAATAAACTCATCTGACCTTCCACTCCCAATTACTGCTCCTATCTGTGCTCAGTTGGTTTTGTCTGCTCAGTACATATAGTTAGAGTTTGGGGGAGATTTTCTCTTTTTTTTTTCCATTCCTTTTTTGACCCCTCCTCCAATCCATATCTTAAGAGCAGGGAGACCTGGGGGAAAAGTCCTGAGTGATTAATCTTAGGGGCTTCTTTGCCCTGCCCTCTACCCACCACAGATAGGGAGATTCACCTCTAGCACCCTCCCCCATCTGGACATCCCAGAAGCCAGGTTTAGGGAAGTCAGCAATCCCTGCTCCAAAGGCCCTGCTGCTTCTGGAGCAAACACAAATGACTCAAGTCATGGGGGCTTTATGCTGCACCCATTGCCACACCTCTGTTGAATTTAGCAGTTTTTGTTTTTGCAAATGAAAAGGAAATATTAAGACTATGTTTTCCATTAAAAGCCACTGGCCATAAATGTCATGGTAAAACCTGTGGGAAGTACAATGCCATTTTTGTCTTTCACTGTTTGTGCCATAACTGTTAATACTACTACTGATCAAGTTGTATAAACACAATTTTCTGTTGTCATTATTAGATGAAGAATTAGAAGGCTACACAACATGGTTCAGCTTAATTAGTTCAGATTTCTTTTTTTTTAAGATTTATTTATTTTTATACAAGAACCGGGGTACAGGCCAGATGCATGGGAGAATTCACCAGAGACAGAACAGGCAGACTGAAGAAATACACTGCTGAGGGGAGCAGCAGGCGCGACAGTTGAGGTCTGCTTCACCATGTGGGATTCTCGCTGTCCAGCCAGGATTGAACCGGCATTGCAGAGGTTGCGGACAGCTTCACAGTGTGGCGCTCAACCGCCTGCACCACCAGGGAGGCCCTAGTTCAGATTTCTGATGGGACAGCACAGTGCTATATATAACATAGTTCTTTTCTGGTTTTCTTTGCCTAAGAATTTCCCCATAGCAAACTAGGTGACAGGACTCTCAGGAGAAATAGTTGGCCTCTGAGGCCCAGAGTTAACAGTACCACATCCCAGGTCTATGGTTTTAGCTTTCACAACATTGGAACAGTAAGAGAAGTTTACATATGTTTTCCTCAGGGAGAGTCTACATTTTCCAGTTATCTGAACTTCTGCCTGATTCAGGGAAAAACTTGGGTCTTATGAAAACTTTCTGGTTTAAGTTTCAGGGGATGTGACACCCTCCCCAACACTGATACCTTTAGCTATTTTGCACAGGAAAGACCAGTGGGCAAGCTAGCATTCAATTGCATACATTTCTAGTGAAATATTATTTTCAGTGTTTCTACTAGGTTGTAAAACTCTTGGGAGAAGGAATCATGTTCTTTTCATGTATTTACCCTCTTACAATGCCAGCTTACATAAAGGAGACTGAAAACTGTTGGTTTTACATGATTCTCTTTAGTACTTGTGAAGTACTGATTGAGCAATCAGCCTTGTGAGAATCCATCCTGCATGATGAAGCTGTGATAATGAGGCAGAAACACCAAGAAAATCTAAATGACAAAACCCTTGTGTTCCTTGTTCCCACTTACTCCCAGCACTGGAGTTGCCCTGGGAGAGCAACGTAAGTGAGAAGATGCTGGCTAAGGCTGGCACGCTGGCAGAGAGCCTGTAAGGTCTGTATCCTTCACTGAGGAATCGTCTCTTGTCCAATCCTCTTGCATATGAGCAAACTAAGTCCTAACAAGAGTGAAGGAAATTGTCAACCCATTTATGTGGGAGAAAAGAAAAGTTTAAACTTTTAAATGTAAAATATCATCAGTCATGAAGACTTGAAGGCAGAATTTGAATGAGATGTTATCTTTTTTTCTTGCATTTTGTGACTTTTGGCCTTAATTCTACTGGTTCTATTATTTTTAGATATTAATTGGAAATGGGAAGGGTGTGTGTGTGTGTGTGTGTGTGCGCGCACGTGTGCATGCACTCACATGTACATGTTCATGTTGAAGGAGGAAGGTGATTTTTCTAAGAGGATTTTCGAAGCCAGAAACCTTTACAATAATTGGAGGATAGCTTTGGAGCCTCCTGGAATACCTGTAATCCCTAATTAGCATCCTGACTTATGGAATGAAAACACAAGATAAAATGAGGGAATTCTCTCTGGAATAAATGCCACATTCTCAATTAACCAAAGGGCAATAAGATGGATTATAATGCCAGAATAGGACTTTTGATCATTCTTTGTCCAAAAACCACATTTTAGTCAGACTCAGCACAATCAGACAATTACTGATAACGAGAATGGGAATAGTAGGTATATTTTAAACTAACATTTCTAGCATCTTATCTTTCTATGTCTTGCTCTTGCTAATGGCTGAAAGGGAAGTTAATCATGATTTGCTATAATTATCCCATTAAAATGGGATTGATAGTAACATATTATAAAAAATGGTGAGTCCAAACTGCTGACTTAATTAGAAAGTTGTTCTTTGTTCCTCAGACACAAGTACGAAACACTGTTCCTGGCTACTGAATGACTTGCATAACAAAATATTTGAATTCCTTTCAAATGCTTCATTGAACTGAAATATATCATTGTGGAGAAAGAAATTATTGATACATTCTTTTTCAAAATGTTCTTAATTACTTGTTTTATTGAGGTAGTGTTGATTTACAACACTGTATGTGTTTTAAGGGTATAGTTTCACGCTTCTTCAAATTTGTCACCATACAACACCCACCATCAGAGCACCAGTAACCCTCCACCATAGTCCTTTGGGCCTCTCTACCCTTTTTTTAATCCCCCTACATTACCCCTTTAGTAGCCTCGGTTCTGTAGTAATATTTCTAGGGTTTGTTTTGGTTTAGTTTTGTCTCTTTCACTTGCTCCTTTATATTTCACATGTGAGTGAGATCATCTAGGATTTGTCTTTCTCCTGCTGATTTCATGTAAAATAACACCTTTCCATTCCATCCACATTGTTAGTAATGGCAAATTTTCATTTTTTTAAGCTGAATAGTATTCCATTGTGTATGTGTATATACCTCATCTATCTTCTTAATTAACTCATCTGTCATTAGGCACTTAGATTGTTACCTTAATTTGGTGCTATAATGCTATAGATACAGTGCTATAGTGAACAAAGGAGAGTATATGTCCCTTTGAATTAATGTTTTTTGTTTTTGTTTTTGATAGACACCTAGGAGTGGAATTACTGAATAATATTGCATGTCTATTTTAAAAAATTTGGAAACCTCTGTACTGTTTTCCATAAAGACTGGACTAGTCTATATTTCTATCAAGAGTGTATCAGTGCTCCTTCTTCTCCATGCCCTCACCATTTGTTATTTCTGGTCATTTTTATCTAGACCATTCTCACAGATGTGAGGTGGTATCTCATTTGTATTTTGATGTGCATTAGCCTGAAAATAAATAATGAGGAACATTTTTATCATGTGCCTGTTGGCCATCTGTATGTCTTCTTTGAAGAGTAACTGTTTCACTACTCTGCCCATTTTTTGCTTGGAGTTGTTATTTTCTTTTTGTTGAGTTGTATGAGTTCTTGAAGACCTTGGATATTACCTCTTGGCAGGGGCGTAATGTGCAAATATTTTTCCCATTCAGTGGGGTATCTTTTTGTTTTAGTGATAGTTTAATTTGATCTTTGGTAGATTTCAGTTTTATGTATATTTTTGCTTTTATTTCCCTTGCTGTTATAGTAGAATCCCCAGAGACATCCCTGAAGCCAATGTCTGGGAGTGTTTTGCCTGTTTTCTTCTATCTCTTTTATGGTTTCAGGTCTTACAACAATTTTTTGATCTGTATCAAGTTAATGCTTGTGTATTGTAAGATAATGGTTTAGTTTCATTGTTTTATAATACATGTGGCTATCCAGTTATCCCAACACTGTTTGTTGAAGAGACTTTCCTTCCTTCATTGTTGTAGGGAAAAATCCTTGGCTGTAGATTAACTATAAGTGTGAGATTATTTCTGGGCTCTCAGTTCTATTCTATTGGTCTGTGTACCTATTTTTATCCCAGTATCATTCTATTTTGATTATTGTTGCTTTGTAGTATAGTTGGAATTATGGGGGCTAGATATCTCAATTCTTTTTATCAGGATTGTTTTGACTCTTCAGACTGAATATGAATTAAATAGGAAACCCATAAAAATTTCAGTAGGGTGTACTTTATTTCCTTTAGGAATGCCACTGAAATTTTGATAGAGATTACATTGAATGTGTATATTACTTTGAATAAGATGCTCATTTTAGAATTCTAATCCATGAGCAAAGAATATCTTAGATTCTTTGTGTCTTCTTATATTTCTCTTAATAATGTCAGAGTTTTCATTGTACAGGTACTTTTACTTCTTTTGTTAGGTTTATTCTTTTTGATGCTATTATAAAAGGGATTTTTTTATATCATTCTGTTCTAGTTCATTGTTTACATATAGAAACATTACATACTTTTCTGTGTTGATTTTGTAACCTGCCACTTTACTATACTTATTTATTGTTTCCAATATATTTTAAGTGGAGTCTATAGGGTTTTCTTTGAATATTATCATGTCTTCTGTAAATATAGTTTTATTTCTTTTTCACAATATGGATTTCTTTTCCTTGCTTTATTGCTCTAGCTAGATTTCCAATGCTGTGTTGAA
The DNA here is from genome assembly GCF_964194135.1 of Talpa europaea. Classification (NCBI taxonomy): domain Eukaryota; kingdom Metazoa; phylum Chordata; class Mammalia; order Eulipotyphla; family Talpidae; genus Talpa; species Talpa europaea. The sequence goes on along the minus strand of NC_140082.1, from coordinate 64,019,398 downwards.
TAGTAGTGGTAATAATATCTTATACCTGATTTTAGAGTAATAGTGTTCAATTTTTCACTATTGAGTATAATGTTATCTGTGGGTTTGCCATATATGACCTTTATTATGTTAAAGTAAGTTCCTGCTATCCCATTTTATTGACAGTTTATCTTGTCAAATGCTTTTTCTACATTTATTAATATGGTCATACCATTTTTATCTTTACTTTTGTTGCTGTAGTAATTGCACTGATTGATATTTATATGTTGAACCATCCTTACATCCCTGAAATAAATCATAACTGATATCATGTATGCTCCTTTAAATGTATTTTAAATTTGGTTTGCTAGGAGTTTTGCATTTGTGCTTGTTAGGGACATTGGTTTGTAGCTTTCTTTTTTTGCTTTTGGTATCAGAGTAATGATGGCCCCATAAAATGTGTTTGGAAGCATTCCCTCTTCAATTTTTGGAAAAATTTAAGAAGATTAAGTATTACTTCCTTCTTGAAGATTTGTTATAGTTCATTAGTAAAACCATATGGTCCTAAGATTTTTTTTTCATTTTTTTTTTAAAGATTTATTCATGCATACAAGAACTAAGGTGTAGGTCAGAAGTGCGGGAGGGTGAGAGGATTCGCCAGAGACAGAATGTGGAGCAGAACAGTCAGATTTACTGAAATACACTGCTGAGGGGAGCAGCAGGTGATACAGGACAGTTCTACTGCACCATGTGGGTAGCTACCTGGCCGGGGATTGAACTCATGCCACAGTGGCTGGCTTGATAGCACTGACTTTAACCCCTATATCACCAGAGCAGCCCTCTACTGTATGTTTTATTTCAATTATTGCAATCTTTATTTCTGTAACTTCTGTTTGGAACATTTTCATACATTGCCTGTCCTTGTTTCTTGTTTTGTTTGTTCTTTGTTTCCTAGTTTTGGTAAGCTTTGTTAACATTGTTGCTCTGAAGTCACCTTAAAAATATGGACTGCTGTTGGGCCTCCCATTAGCGCAGTGGTTGAGCGCTGGGCTGCAAGGCTGCCTGCAGCCTCTACAGCACCGGTTCAATCCCTGGCCATCCAGCGAGGGTCCCACATGGTGTGGCAGACCTCTCCTGCTGCACCTGCTGCTCCCCTCAGCAGTGTATTTCATCAGTCTGCCTGTTCTGCTCCCCGCTCTGGCTCTAGTGAATTCTCTCACCCTCCTGTGCTTCTGACTGTACCCAGTGCTTGTGTAAATAAATAAATAAATCTTTTTAAAAAAATATGGACTGCTTCATAAATTTATGTCATCATTGTTCAGGGGTCATCCTAGTCTTCTCTGTATATCATTCTAGTTTTAGTATATTTGCTGCCACAGTGAACACTCTGATGCTTTTTTTAAAAAATATTTATTTATTTATTTTATACAAGAACTGGGGTACAGGCCAGATGCATGGGAGGGTGAGAGGATTCATCAGAGACAGAGCGGGGAACAGAACAGGCAGAATGACCGACATACACTGCTGAGGGGAGCAGCAGGCAAGACAGGAGAGGTCTGCCACTCCATGTGGGACCCTCACTGGCTGGCCTGGATCTAACCGGCGCTGCAGAGGCTGAGGATGGCTTCACAGCACGATGCTCAACCACCTGCGCCACCAGGAGAAGCCCCACTCTGATGCATTTTTAAACCAAAACATACTTTTCATTAGATTGTTAGTGTCTGAAATAATAAAAAAAAATTGTAATTACTCAGAGCCACAACATGAAACTTTCCATGGTTTCTTACTTTATAACTGTATCTTAGCTGTGCTTTGTAATGCTGTCTTAGTTATCCCAGGTTACTGTAACAAAAAATATAGAATAGATGACTGAAACAACAAAACCTTACTTCTCACAGTTCTAGAGGCTGAGAAGGCCAAGATCAAGATACTGACAGATCTGGTGACTGATTAGAGTTCCTTCTTGGTTACAGTCATCTTCTTATTGTTTGTCATATGATACAAAGGAGAGGTCTGGAGGGGGAAAATGTGGAGGGATGAGGGAGTGGAGGGGGAAAGCTCCTGTCCCTTCTTATAAGGGCACTAATCTCATTATGAGGGCTCCACCCTCATGACCTAATTACCTCCAAAGACCCCACCCATAAATACAATCACCTTGGTGGTTAGGATTTCAACATATGAATTTGGGGAGTATACAAGCATGCAGTCTAAGCACTAAATGCTAAACTTCAGCATCATTTTTGATTAATTGACTTTCCAGATGAAGCAACCAGCAATAGAACCATTACAGGGAACACACAGTGCTGGCTACAAAACTCCTTACAAATTTCCTTTCCTGTTCCCTTGGTCTGCCTCTGTGTTTCATGATGCAACTATTTAGATAGAAATTTATCCATTTGTAGCTCAGTTGAGGTCTCTTTACCATTTGGCGGATTCATTAGTAGAGCAGTGTACCAGCTTTAGCTAATCTGAAAGATTTTCTTGCTAAAACCAGTGATGGCAAAATGGTCTGTTTCCCAGTGCCAACTTCTTAGGTTTTTAAGTTCATTTGTCTTTTGAGGGGTGTGAACCCATAACAGCATGCCATGGAAAGAAGCACCTTTGTCTGCACCATCCTAATTGTTTCCTGGTAGCCTGCTTACCACCAGGGTCCGGCAATAAATATTCAAACACCCGCACCCCCAGGGCATTGCCACATACACCATGTATAAGATCCTGTGTACTCTGAAAACTTACAATTGTTAGACTGAACAATTCAAACCAGCTTGGGGGGAGAAGCTGAGAAGTGAGACCATGTAATGAATTTTGTTCAGCTGCTATCCATGTAAGATTCCCCGGCAGGCATAGAGCTAGCAAATCTCTGTGTCTGGAGTGTAAGGTGAGGATGGGATCATGTAATGTGGAGCCAATTTGAAATTCCTGACACACCTACTCTCACCAGCATTAAGCAAGTTGCTACTGGCACAGTCTCTTTGAGTTGCAGGCGGGAAGCCCAGAAGAAGCTACTTCTCACGAATCTTTAAGGTTTGTGCAGGAAAAAAGGGACTTTTTTCCCTAAGCATATTTCCTTTGACAGTGACCACAGGCCTTCCTTGTTTGAGTTTGGTCGAGAGAAAAGAGGGCCTGTAGGAAGTCCTTACCCATGGATAGCTGACGGACACACTTCATCCTGCCATTGCGAACTTCATCTGTTCCTTGCTTTGAGTATTTCAGAAAATATTTCACCACATTTGCACCAGAAGGTTTTCATTGAAAAACAAAGTTCTAAAAAAACAAATCAATAACATGCTGCCTGGGGTCATGTTTTCATGTAAAGCAATGAAAGGGTAGCCACAGGAAATAGGAAGGATAAAGAGCTGGATTTATTGGTCTGTCTTCCCCATGCCATCCCCTGTTCTATAAAAAGTTGCACCCTGGAGGGAGCTGAGATATGCTCCAGGACTAATGAAATGACATTCAAACTTGCAGTGGCTACATAGTTCTGGAATCAGACTCTCTGCTCTGGTTACAAATGCAAGGAATGGAGGTGGGAAACAACCCCCATGATTACTCTTCACCCAGAACCTTGCCCTTGTCCAGAGGTCCTGGTGTTGCTCTGCACAACATTTGCTTAACTGATTCCTCCACATCCCCTGGATATCTGCAAAAATACCTCTTACTTGGGGAAGCTTTCCCTCATAATAAGCTCCCATTACGTGCTTTCATGGAACATGTGTCTCTCTTCATTGTATTCATCACCCTTTTGTTGCCTGATCCCATAAGGAGTCTCAAGCTTCTTGAGGGCAGGACTATGTCTGTCTAGTTCCTCTTAGAATCCAGAGCACTGCACAGGTGCTCAGTTAATACAATGCATATTGGTGTGTTAGTCATAGTTCACCTGAGAAACAGAACCAACAGTATGTGTATGTGTGTGTGATATATCTCTATCTCTTATCTCTATCTATAGTTCTGTGGTCTATCTATCTATCTATCTATCTATCTATCTATCTATCCATCGATCATGATTGTGGAGGTATAGCAAATGCAAAATCCATAGGACAGACCATCAGACTGGCTATCCAGGGAAGAATTGTAATTCAATTATAGAAACAGTCTTATAGAAGAATTCCCTCTTCTTCCAGAGAGCCTAATACTTTTCTGCTGAGGTTTCAACTAAGTGACTGAGGCCCACCCAAATCTGCTGTAATCAAAGACTACTGATTTAAATTTTAATCTCATTTTAGAAATACCTTCATAATAACATCTGGAACAATGTTTGGCCAAGTGTGTGGGAATCATGGCCCAACCAAATTGACACATACAATTAACCATCACAGTAGGTGAATTCTTGCATGGATGCACTCCTAATCTGGCTCTCCATTCTGCTGTGATGATCCTCCACCTCTGTATAAGACCTGTAACTTTTGCACCCTTATATTGGCTCCTTCATCTTTCATATAACTCTGAGAGGTGGGCAGTAGTGGGGGGCCAAGGAAAAGTGTAAGAACCTGATGATAGATAAGGTAACTGAGATACAAGAGGGTAAAGAGAATTCCTTGAGGTAACACAGCTATTCGGAGCAGATAGGAGATCCTACCCTTTTAACGCCAGTGTTCTTTCACTGATGAAGCAACATTTTTTTTATGCTAGACACTTTTCTCGGCATTTAACATATATTGCCTTTAAATCCTCATGATAGATTTGTGGCGAGGGTCTGTTATAATCACTCCCATTTTACATTTGAAAAAACAAATAGATTTAAGACTCTTCCTGAGGCCATATACCTGATCTGTGGTGGAGCTGGGCTATGAACCCCAGTTCTGGAACTTGGGGTGATCTTTGGACCGCTGCATGGTACTATCTCTCTACACACGACCGCTCAAATTGTTTTGGTTTCAGAGAAGACCCAATAAGTAAATGTCTTTGGTTGTTAAACTGCAGCTCTTTTTGGGGCAGTGTCATGGAGCAGAGGCTGAGGCTGTCTTCTGCTGCTGCTGCTGGAGTCTCACTGCTCTCCTCTTTCCTTGTCACCTTGGAAATCTTTGTAATCATCACCCTGTTACTTTATCCTTGTACTGAAAGCGCTGATGGCAGAGATCACCTTTTGTGACTCATGTTTCTTTGTACTAAGCAAACCAGTGAATTAATTAAATTAATATTCAAAAATTTTTAAAGGGAAATCAAGATAAGAATATCCTAAATTCTATGAGAAAAAAAAAAAATCATTGTATTTCAGGCCTATTCCAAAACTCAGAACCAAAGCTAAAGTGGGATAAGAGCCTTACAGCTGACTTGATATTTAACCCCAACACAGACTATACTGAACTGGCAAGGCAGTTTGTAGCATTGATACCCCTGTATATCGAATATCAGATCAGTGACAATAGAAATGGTTGAATTACAACTTTTGTTTAAAAAACTTTGCTGTGAGCATATTAAGCTATGGACTGTGGCAATAATGCTGGGAGAGGCAGGATTCCCTGAGCCCATAACACCTGCCTTCCCTGTCTTGCTTCTGCTCTTTTTCTCTCATCATGGGCCACTCTCCCCCGTGTCCAAGACCTCCTACTCTGGTTGGATGTCTGCTTTCATCTACACCTATATCTACCTTGCCCCCCTTTCTTCTCTCATGTTTAGACCTTGTGCTATCCTTACCAGAACTTAGCAGCCCAATGTGGGTCTGCTGCCATATGGCACAGAAGCCAAAGAAACATGTCTCCAGCTTTTCATAAAAGAGCCAGTTTAATGCGAGGTCACCGGGTAGGAGACTGGAAGCCACATTCTCAAATCAGTCTCCCCGAGCATGGGGTTTGCAGCAGTACTTATGGGGTCAAAGAGCAAATGCTAAAATTCAAATTGGTAGAATCTGATTGGCTGCTTTCTGCTAAATCATGTTGGAACTCTAAATCAGGCCCCAAACTGAGCACCCCTTCACTTTTGAGTGTTGTCCATCTAACCATGAACCAAGAATCTTAGCTCCATCTCTCATGGCTGTTTTTGTTCTGGGCATGAGATGTCACCTTGAGGACAGTGAACACTCTTCTGGGCCTGTGCTCTGATATGTAACTTGACAACTTAGGGAAAAAAATCAAGGTTTTGTTTTTTTGTTTGTCCCATTGTTGTTAGCCTGCCCTGCTGTTCTGGCAAGATAAGCAGAAATAGGAAGTGGCCAACATGACAATCATGGTTTCATCCCCCTTGAGTTTGTGTAGTCCTCAATCCTGAGGGCCTAGGGTGACAGCTGCTCCAGCTCATGCCTCCAGACTAGGGGCATAGATCAAGCCTTGAGGAATAGAGCTGTTTAGTCTTTAATGGTAGATATTTATAGGTTCTGGGTGGAACACACACACATATGTTGGGAGTAAAAGGATTTATAGAAAAAAACTAGGATGACTTTAAATATTTTGAATAGCACCCAAACACTTAACACTAGGGTTATAAGAAATATTAACAGCTGCACTCAGACCTGGCCGTGGCTAAGCTGTCATCATTGAGGAAGGCAAGAATAGGAAGGACTAAATAACAGAGGAAAATGAAGCAATATTAAGAAAGCAAATATTTCATCAGAAAAGTGAGACCGGAAAATCGGTTCATAACTTTTCCGAATGATCTTCATGTTTTATTTTATTTTATTTTTTAAGGATTTATTTATGCATACAAGAACTGGGGTGTAGGGGCCTCACCTGGTGGCGCAGGGGTTGAGCGCTGGGCTGTGAGGCTGCCCGCAGCTTCTGCAGCACCAATTCGATCCCCGGCCACCAGTGAGAGTCCCACATGGCACAACAGACCTCTCCTGCTATGACTGCTGCTCCCCTCAGCAGTGTATTTTGTTGGTCTGCCTTTTCTGTTTCCCGCTCTGGCTCTGGTGAATTCTCTCACCCTCCCGCACTTCTGACTGTACCCAGTGCTTGTATAAATAAATAAATAAATCTTTAAAAAAAAAAAAAAAAGAACTGGGCTGTAGGTCAGAGGTGCAGGGGGTAAGAGGATTTGCCAGAGACAGAGTGAGGAACAGAACAGGCAGATCGACTGACATACACTGCTGAGGGGAGCAGCAGGTGAGACAGGAGAGGTCTGCTGCACCATGTGCATTAGCTCCCTGGCCAGGGATTGAACTCATGCTGCAGTGGCTGCAGATAGCTTCATAGTGCTGAGACTTAACCCCTTGTACCCCCACGGAGGCCCTGATGTTTTATTTTAAAGAATTGTTTTAGGTCAGTTAGAGGTTTGCAGAAATGCTTAGGAGCCAGAGAGTCTTCATTGGCCTCCAGGCCAACCCAATATTTGGTTTATCAGGTCCATCTGTCACCTAGTGTCCACAAGTATTACATCCTGTTTAATTCCCACAAATTAGCCTCAGAGAGTCCTGCTTATAGACACTGTTTTCCTCCAGAGTGGTGAATCCCAGGCTTAACACTTTGCAATGTAACAGAACTTCATAAAATGTTTTTTCAATTGAGGCCGTAGGTGGTCCTCTGCATGCCATTGTTATTTTTTTGTTTGTTTGTTTGTTTGTTTGCAAATTATGAGAAATATTGAATCTCCAAGAACTATGTAATAAATTGTCACATCTGAAGGGAACAAGAGACAGAAACACTTTGATTAATAGCACTAAAAGCAGCACTTCATGACTTTATAACTTTATAGTATTTTTTAACAATCTAATCATTTTTTAAATAAAATTTAGTCTCATGGAAGGGTCTCTCATATGACATTTTATAAGGGATTGGTTGGAACCTGCTTCTCAGGGCAACTCTTGCTCTAAGCAGGGCAACTTGTAAAATTTCATCCTTCATCCCAGGTTAGAGTAGTCTTTTGGGAGGTTTTTTTGTTTGTTTTTTTTTTGTTTTATTTTTTTTTAATGGGAGCCTCGCCAGCAGCCGGGGAACGAACTGGCGCTGCAGAGGCTGTGGGCAGCCCCGCAGCCCAGAGCTCAACCGTTGAGCCACCAGGGGAGGTCCCTTGGGAGATTTTTGTTCGTCAAAAATTTTGTCTAAGAAACTTGAAATTTAGAAATTGTTATTTCATTATTTTAGTCTCTTAGATCTGAAAATTAATCAACCCAATTAAAAATTAATCAGCCCAATTAAACCCAATTAATCAACCCAATTAAACAGTTGTCTCCAGTTTCCAGAGGCAATCATGAAGGTGCATCCCAAGGTTAAGTCTATATTATTCAAGAGATAATAAAAGACTCAAAGGAATAGCTAAGCTATGAAACAACCCAAATGCCCCAAAATAGATGACTAGATCAAGAAGATGTGGTGCATATACACCATGGAATATTACTCAGCAATCAAAAAGATAAACTCGTGCAATTTGCAGCAACATGGATGGAGCTGGTAGGGATCATGCTCAGTGAAATAAGCCAGAAAGAAAAATAAAAATACCGGATGGTCTCACTCCTAGCGGAATTTAGAAAACCTAAATAAGGGACCAGGAAAAAGACTAATTCTAATAAAGAAAAAATCAAAATTAACAAGCAACTAAAAACTACCAAAGACATACTATGGGGGTGGGGGGAGGAGGAGAGGAGGGATTAGGGTGGGAATTGTATGGGGAATGTAACCAAAATGAAAATGCATATATTGTGCAAAAATGAAAAATGATGTAAGAATTATATAAAAAAAAAATTTTAAATCCTCAAAAAAAAAAAGAAGCAAATTTTAAAGGTTAAAGCAAACCTTATGTCCAATTAAGAGTCCTGAGGGACACCAGTGGAGAAGACTTCTAAGTATTGGTTGTCAAAGCATAACCAGAAGGGGTGAGGACAGATATGTTTTCCTGATTACAGTTTGATGTCTCTAGGTATTTAGGAAAACAGTAATACTCATATTTAAGCACAATTGTTGTGGTGATCTTACTGGAGTTGATGTTAAATTCTCTTTTCAGTTTTAGAAAAAGATAATCTTAGTTTTTAATTAATCTAAGCCAAAAAGATTGGGAGAAAAACTGACAGTATTAGTTTGGAAAGCTATATAGTCAGATAATAGAAAAATATTGGATTCTGTACAGTTCACAGATAAAAAGCAAAAACTGTTTTACAAATGCTTAAGAGGACTAGAGTCAGATATCCAGGAAAAGATATGTTGCTGGAACATTTTTCTCTTCACCTTTATCCCAGGTTTACCAAGTAATCACAGTAAAATTAATTTGTCTGCAAATTAAATCCAGTTTCTATAAACTTAGCCAGTTTTGTTTTTCATAAGCATAAAAAGAAGCAAATACAACCATATAGACCATCTACTGTAGCTTTTTTATTTTTTTTAAAATGTCAGTATTTTTTTTTTTAAAGATTTTTATTTTATTTATGCAAGAACCAGGGTACAGGCCAGATGCATGGGAGGGTGAGAGGATTCATCAAAGACAGTGGGGAACAGAACAGGCAGACTGACGAAATACATTGCTGAGGGGAGCAGCGGGCAAGACAGGAGAGGTCTGCTCGCCATGTGGGTTGCTCTGAGGCTGGCGGGGATTGAACCAGTGCTGCAGAGGCTGCAGACAGCTTCACAGTACTGCGCTCAACCACCTGTAGTTTTTTTAATAAGGAGTTTTAGACTGAGCTCTTACCAGATTTTCAAGGCTCGGGGCCATGCCAATGTCTCACCTTAAGACTCCCGCCAGTAAGACTCAGGGTAAATGCCTCTCTACTTGAGATTCCCAAAATGCCTTGGGTTTTTCCGTTCCTCCAGTGGGTCACCTTCTTTATCCTGCTGATAGATCATCTGGAACCCCGTAAACAAGGCATTCAGCCTGATTTTCTTTTTAGGCTCAATCTAATTCCTCAGAGTGTTGCAATTAAATATGAAGTATTTATGTGACAGGTATGACATTTCAATGAAAGTTTCTGTAATACAACCATTTTTAAAAATCATTTATTATGGAAGAAAATTATCTTATTGGGCTTATGCAACCAACACATTGCCATGTGAAATAAGAATACTTACTAACAATTTTGCTATTTTGAGGGTGGCAGGGAGACAGAAAAGGCAAATATTTCAGTTCTGCTCATGCAAATAGGTAATTTACTATTGTTGTAGGTGATAGTTTAACCAAAAGGAAAAACATTCTCAAATCTGGAAAAAAAAAAAAAACAGTAAGAGAAGCAGCAATAGTAGTCCTCTATGGTTTATTCAGTCCTATATACACCTTGAACTATTTATCAATTATTATGTGTCCAATTTTTTAATAAAGTCTATAATTTCTTATCCTTGGTTGCATGACAAACTTATATTTCTAGAGTATTTTTTAAAGTTCCTGTGAATATTTTTTCTGAACATGAGCCCTTAGAATAATTAATAGTCTTGCAAATGGCAATGGGTTTTAAGATGGTCATATTTAAAGATTTGTGCTCAATTTTGAGACATATAGTATTTTCAAAGAATAACTTGAATTTACAAAAAATATATACCAGAACATATCAGACTTTTGGGAAGTTTCATCTATTTTTTTTCTTTTTTTTTCCATCTAATTTTAAAATACTCATACTGATATTTACATTTTTGTTAAGAAAGTTAAACATTTTTTCTTACATGTCCTCGGCTTTTCATAAAGTTTTAATTTAAAACAATAAATGAGATAATGTTTACTATCTCTTTACACAAGAACAGTTCTTTTTTTAAAACATATTTATTTATTTATGCATACAAGAACTGGGGTACAGGCCAGAGCTGGGGGTGAGAGGATTCACCAGAGACAGAGTGGGGAACAGAACAGGCGGATCCAAGTGAAATCCACTGAATACTGCTGAGGGGAGCAGCCAACGAGATAGGAGAGGTTTGCTGTACCATGTGGATCAGCTACCTGGGCAGGGATCGAACTCATGCTGCAGTGACTATAGATAGCTTCATAGTGCTAAGACATCACCTTGTGCCACCAGGGAGGCCCCACCACAAGAACAATTCTTAAGGGATATCTTAGGTGTTCTTCCAATGCCCGCCATAATTTTTTAGTTAAATACGTCATTACTTTGGAGTTTAGATTTCAGTGAAGTTTTGTCATATTAAAAGGTTTAAAACACGTAGATTTTTATGAAACAATAGTTAATTACCCAGTTACAAAAAAAGGATTTTTAAGAATAAATCTATTTATCTGACAAAGCTTAGCAATGCTGACAAAACTAGATTTCACTCTAACTAGTGAAAGACCTTAAAGCCCCAGATCTTTAGATTACTTAACTAGTTTACCAAAAAGCTGACCACTGTTTTAAGAATACTTTTGTACCTCAAGCTGATGAAGGAAATTAAAGTTTGATTTCACATTTGAGTACACTACTAACATTAAGGTTTAATTTAAAAAACAGTCATTTGATCTCATTTAGCTTGATAACAGTTCTTTTTTTCTAAGATTCCTCTCTTGGACCTTCAGCATGTTATTTTGCTTTCCAACTCTTGACATCATTTTCCATTTTACATCATTACATCCATTTTTAAAATACCTAGTTTCATTTTGACACTAAATTTTTTTAGACTCTTAGCAAAATAACTCCATTCCTTAAACCCCTAAGTACATACAGTCTACTGTCTTCACATAGTTATCCTCATTAGCAGTAATTTCATGTATTAATTATAACTCTTACCCTTAAAGCTCTAATTTTTAAATTTCTAGATTGAAAGAAGTTATAAAATCTACTATGCCATTATCCTTTTAGATTAGAAGACATACAAATAACTTTTAATAATTTATAAAACACATGCTTTAATCTTTTTTTTTTTTTTTAGCAGTTGCTCTCATGAGCGACTTTTTTTTCAAAGATTTATTTATTCATGCATACAAGAACCAGAGTACAGGGCAGATGTGCGGGAGGGTGAGAGGATTCACCAGAGACAGAGTGGGGAACAGAATAGGCAAATCTGAAATACACTGCTGAGGGGAGCAGTGGGTGAGACAGGAGAGGTCTGTGGCGCCATGTGAATATCTCCCTGGCTGGCTGGGTTCAAACCCACGCTGTAGAGGCTGCTCCACAGCGCTGTGCTTAACCGCCTGCTTTAATCTTTATTGGTGACATAAGAAACATTTTGCTCTTAGATATTAAATTCTTCAGTCCCTTGCAATAAAGTGCCAAAAGTAAACCTAAAAGTTCAGTCATTTCAGACAGAATGATCTAGATATTTTATGAAGTTCATTATTAAATTTAGTAAGACCTTAGTTTTTTTTCAAAGGAGATTTGGGAACCTATTAAAGTAATGTTAAAAAGAATGGATTTAAAATGTAATTATGGGGGCCTCCCTGGTGCCGCACTATGAAGCAATGTGAAGCCTCTGCAGCACAAGTTCAGTCCCCATCCCGCCAGGGAGCAACCCACATGGCGCAGCAGACCTCTCCTGTCTAGCCTGCTGCTCCCCTCACCAGTGTATTTCAGTCAGTCTGCCTGTTCTGTTCCCCACTCTGTCTCTGGTGAGTCCTCTCACCCCCCGCATTTCTGGCCTGCACCCCAGCTCATGTATGCATAAATAAATAGATCTTTAAAAAAATGGAATTATGTATGTTAAGCTTAAAATATCAACTCAGTATCCAAGAGAGTACAGTTTCATTTTTTTCCCAGAGTGGAAATTCAATCTAATCAACTTGGGATTACACTAGTAAGGTTATCTTGCCTGAAATAATTATTACCCACAAACTTGTTTTATAAACCTTTCATAAATCATTTTCACACACCTGCTATTGTTTAATATATTCATTTAGGTTGTTTCTCTTCTTTATTTTGCAGCACTCTTTATGCTTGACTACAAAATTATTTTCTCTTTTCTTTTTTCCAGAAGTAAACCCTTGTCTTTCATTATGTTATCCAGAAAATATATCTCGTGTGTGTGTGTGTGTGTGTGTGTGTGTGTGTGTATCCTTGAGAGTCCTAAACTTTTAGTAGAAACTAAATAGTCAAGGGAGAGGCAGTTTTGTATTTTAAAAACATCCTATTTCCATTTTTGTCTTTCCTTCAGTTCCCCAGGGCCTTGTCATGGCTTACAACCTCAAGGTGGAGAGGAAAAGGGCAAACTTTCCTCTTAGGAGTCTCACTATGTATTTCTCTTTTAAAAGAAGTCCAGGCTAATTACTATTTAAAATTTTCTTTTTTTCCCAGGATTTTTCCTCTCAGAATTCCAGTCAGGCTCAGACCCAAATCTCTGGTGGTTTGTGCTCTCCTACTTTGCAAAATGCTAAGGAGAATTTTACTTATTTTTTTCCTAACTGCCCACATTAGAGGTCAGCATATTGCAGTAACCATTTGTCTCCCAATGTGCTATGCACAATTTTCCAAAACAAGCAATTTAACAGTTTTCTTTTGTTATCGTGGGATCAGCACAGTGCCAAAGAACAGTGCCAAGGTGGGGGACATGTCACTGTCTGTGAGTTCTCACCCATGTGCTAACAATTGCAAGATCCCTCTCAGGCTCAGGGAACAACAACAGTGGGGTTTGTTTAACAAACAAGAGATTGGGGAGAAAGCATTTCTGAGGCCACAAGTGGCCAGCTCTCTCACCACTGACAGTGTCCAGTAGTTCCAAACAAAGGCCACTCATGCAAGATGGTGCTTTCCTGTTAAGGAAAGCCTGGAGCTAGCGGCACACTGGTAAGCAGTGGATCAGTGTCCTACTTACAGTGGCAGCTGGAGAAGCTCACAGGTGGAACCACTGAGGTGACACTGCAGTGGCCCATAGCAACAATCAGAAGGCCAGGCTGGACAGCATTGAATGCCTGATCAGACAGTGCTGGATTCAACAGCACCAGAAGGCTACTGTGAGCAATAGCCATCAGCTCTTTAAGACACCAGGCTGAGGCTAGTGGGGCTTCTTGCATGTGATATCAGAGACAGAGCCAGAAGTGGGTGCTGTGGCTGGGTCTCTGCAAAGGTGTATGGACATCTTAAGGTCTGCAGAGCTCTCAGCTGCCAAATCCTTCTTCGGAACCCATCTGCTGAATGAATCCTATGCTGGCTGCTGCTCTGCTTTTATATCCTTTTCAGGGTCGCCAACCTGCAATTATGATTGCACCATTTTACAATCTGCGTAATGAGCTCAAGGATTGACTAACAACTCAAGAGCTCGAACCTGATTGGTCCATCCATGATTCTGGTGCCACATTCTGGTCCCTGCCTAGGCCCAGCCTGTACTGAGGTCAGAGAAGGCTCATGGGATAGAGCCAGCTTTAGTGGGGCAGAGAAACACTGTGCCTAGCTCCCCTCAGTATGACCAGGTTCAACAATTCAGAGGGCCCTACAGCAGTGCTGGAACATGGGTCCGAGTGATTACAGGGTGGAGTACCACTGAGTGCCCACCATCTCAGCCCAGTGTGCTGTGGGCCTCTCTGCCTGTGGCTCCAGGGAGTTGTAGTGCCATAGCTGCCCCAGGAGGAAAGTCCCTTCCCATGTCCCCAGACCAGGAGCCACAGTCCTGGGGGTCACCTCCACTGTTGGAGTCTGCTCTGGGACAGGAACCCTTGCTGCTGCAACCCCAGTGGGACTCAGAGTAGCCTGCTGGCTTCCCACAAGCAGCACATTCTGGGACCAGTCTCCTGAGTCCCAGTGGGGCACTCACACTGCCACTTTCATAACGGCCTGTGCTGGCCTGCAGCAGACACATACAGGGGCCGGGCGAGGGGGATGCCCACAGGCTACAGGCTGAGGCTGGCATGAAGCTTGGCTACCCAAGCCCCAGTTGGCTGCTTTCTCTGGGTATGTTGGCAGTGGAAAGCCTGATGCTTACAGAACAGCCTGTGTCAGCTGTCCCATGGGCTCTATGTATTGGGATCAGTGGTGCCAACAAAGCTGGCATGTCCTGCTGGTCAAGCAACAAGGAAAAACCAAGTTATGCCCCACAACGTGTGCTACAAGTATTGGGTTTCAGGATCATAGTTAAATATTGACCACTTTTTAAGGATACATTCTGAAGGACTAACTATCCATATTCTCCATGACTTTTTTTTTTTAGAGGGGCCTTCCTAGGTGACAAAAACAAGGACTGTCAGCCTATGAATGAGTTTCAGGTTGACAAATGTGCTACCTACAGCCTATCTCCTCAGGGTTTCATCCCTGAGTCAGAATGGACTCTGTGTTTCAGAGGAACCTAAACAAAAGGTGATGGTAGAGGGCTGCTATAAGAGCTGGGGAGACCAGTCCCTTATGTGCACTCCCCAGACAGGCTTTCACAATTCTCTCTGACCTAGGAATGGCACCTTTTTAAGAGGTGGGTGCCATATGAGACCACTATGCATCACAGACTTGTATCCTGATACCCTCACAGACTACCTCTGCAAGCTGTCCTTTTCACATTGCCCTTTTTCTCCCCAAAGCCAGATGTCTTGAGACTCTAACCCAGGCCTGGCACTTTTACCCACCAAGACCTACAGGGTGGGACTCTAACCCACAATCCTTAAGAGGCCAAAGGACAGTTAAGACACAGGCAGATTTTACAGGTTTATTCATGCAAAATATGTCTTGGTCCACAACTGTTTCTTTTCCCAAAAGAAGAAATAGTGCCAAGATGAAAGATTCCCATAGCCAGGCCTCTAGTCATATTAGTCAGGTAGCCACTCAGGGTCACTCTGCACCCCCCACCAGATGGCACAGAGCCCTGGGCAGGCAGACCTGTTTCAGATGGGGTGCCATAATTTGTTGCTAAGCATAGACCCTCTATCTGATAGCACAGAAGCCAAGGAACTCTCAACTTGTGAAAAAAGAAATAGTTTAGTCCAAGGTCACCAGTGCAAGGTAGAAGACTGGAGGCCAGGTTCTCAAATCAGTCTCCACAAGCATTGAGCTTGGGGCAGTGCTTATGGGGTTAAAGAGCAAACACAAAAAAAATGCAAGTTGTAAGCATCTGACTGGCTTCTTTCTGCTAAATCATGCTAGAACTTGAATTTGGGTCTAAAACTGAGCATCCCTTCCCTTTTGAGTGTTGTCTGTCTAACCATGAGCCAGAATCTTAGCTCTACCTGCCAGGGCTATTTCGGGTCTGGGCAATGAGATATTACCTTGAGGACAGGGGACACTTTCCTGGGCCTGTGCTGTGAAATGCGGCTTGTCAACTTATGAAAAATCCATTTTTTTTTTCTTTGTTTAAATGGGCTGGGGCATTTTTGTTCCATTGTTTCAAGCCCACCCCACTGTTATGGCAAGATGAGCAGAAATAGGAAGTAACCAGCATGACCATCGTGGTTTCAGTTTCTTCTCATTAACCACGTAATACTTTATGTTTATTTTATTTATATATATTTTACATCATTGTTAATTTTTAAACAATGTTTGCTTTCCCCCCTCAGGTGTAGTCCCCAGAGAATTTCTTCCCCAATGCACCCGTGCACCATCACCTCAGGCCCCTGTGCTCCTCCCTCCCTGCCTCTGATCCCTCTCCCTCCTCCTCCCCGTGGTATGTCTCTGGTTTATAATCGTCTATTTGTTTTTGTTTTGTTGTGTTGTGTTTTTTACTGTTACTATTTTTTCCCCTGATGTCTTATTTGGTTTCCCTATATTCCTTTTACAAGTAAAACCATCCGATAGTTTTTCTTTTTCCTTCTGACTTATTTCACTGAGCATAATTCCTTCTTGCTCCATCCATGTTGCTGCGAATGGCATGAGTTTATTTTTTTTGATTGCTAACTAGTATTCCAAAGTGTATAAATACCACATCTTCTTGGTCCAGTCATCTATTTTTGGGCATTTGGGTTGTTTCCAGGTTTTACCTATTGTAAATAGTGCTGAATAAACATAGGAGTGCAGGTGGTCTTTTTTTTTTAAAGATTTATTTACTTATTTATACAAGAACTGGGGTACAGGCCAGATGTATGGGAGGGTGAGAGGATTCACCAGAGACAGAGCAGGGAACAGAACAGGCAGACTGACGAAATACACTGCTGAGGGGAGCAGCAGGTGTGACAGGAGAGGTACACCGTGCTATTTGGGAGCCTTGCTGGCTGGCTGGGATTGAACCGGTGCTGCAGAGACTGCGGGACAGCTTCACGGCACTGTACTCAACCACCTGTGCCACCAGGGTAGGCCCCAGGTGGTCTCTTGAATCAATGTTTTTGTTTCTTTTGGGTAGTAGTGGAATTGCTGGGTCTTATGGTAGCTCCATTTTTAGTAGACTGAGGAAGCTCCAGACAGCTTCCATAGTGGTTCGAGCAGTTTGCACTCCCACCAGCAATGTAGGAGAGAATTCCTTTTTCACCACATCCTCACCAACATTTGCTGTTGCTAGTTTTTCTTTTTTTTATATGTGCCATTCTCATTGGTGTAAGGTGGTATCTCAGTGTGGTTTTGTTTTTTTTTTTGTTTTTTTTTTTAAAGTTTATTTTGGGGGGGGGTAAGATTTATTTATTTATTTATACAATCACTGGGTACAGTTGGAAGCGTGGGAGGGTGAGAGAATTCACCAGAGCTAGAGCAGGGAGCAGAGCAGGCAGAAGGACCGAAGTACACTGCTGAGGGGAGCAGCGGGCGGCAGGAGAGGTCTGCGTGCCATGTGGGACCCTCCTCCGGTGGCCGGGGAGCAGCCGGGGATCAAACCGGCGCTGCAGAGGCTGCGGGCAGCTTCGCAACCCAGTGCTCAACTGCTGCGCCACCAGGGAGGCCCCTCAGTGTGGTTTTGATTTGCATTTCCCTGATTATAAAGGATGTTGAACATTTTTTTCATATACCTGTTGACATTTGCATTTCCTCTTTGGGGAAGTGTCTTTTAAGTTCGTCTGCCATGGTTGTCTCCCCTTATCCACAGTCCTGCTTCCCTGTGGGTTCAGCTGCCTGTGGTCAACCAAAGTTGGAAAGCAGTCCATGCGCTAAGATATTTTGAGGGAGAGAAAGAACCACCTGCATATAATTTTTTATTACAGTATATGGTTAAAATTGCTTTATTTCTATTCTTAGTTATTAATAAGTTCTGAGTTTGTCTAATTAATAAATTAAACTTTCTCATAGGTGTGTATGTATAAGGGGGGAAAACGTGCTAGAGATTAGGGTTCCAATGTACCTTAGGGTTCAGACATCCACAGGAGTTCTTAGACATACCCATGCAGACAGGAAGTATTTCTGTATAACTTATCTCCTCCTCTTAGTCTTTAGACTTCTGAGAGTAGGAGGTACTTCTGGTTTACAATGGAGGTATTTCTTGGTTTACAATGATTTTATGTTCCCCCAAATTCTTTCCTGTATGCCAGAGAGAACTCTCTGAATTAAAAGACAAGAAAATATATATAAAATATAACAGTCATTTTACGATTAGTCATTTATTATTTTGTCCACCCTATTCCTCATTTATTCATCCCTCATCTATCCATCAGCTCATTCACACGGTATGTATTATGTGCTGCTCTGAGCCGATTACTTTGGGAAAACACAGATTAATTCAAAATTGTCTCTGCCCTTACCAATCCCAGAAGTTTGAAAGGGTTAAAAATCATTCTTCAACCAGACAACTCAAACTAAAAATACCTATTATTATTATCACCACTCTGGCTTATCATGGCAGATAAGGCTGAAATTTGTGCTAGATAATTGGTCTCCTGGTGAGTTTTCTCCCTCATTCCTTTTTCCTGAGTACACTATAATATTCGTACAGTATTCATTGCATTGTGATGACAATTGATAGTAGAGCTGGCAGGGAAGGATGTACTTTTGTTTCATTTTTAACACTTCAGTGTGCTACCTGCAATTCGTCTGCAATTAATTCCCATGAATGAATCACAGTGGCATGCAAAACACCGAGAACTGACACACCCGATGTCTGTGGTTAGAATTCCCCTGAAATTATATAAGGAAATTGTGCTTTTTCCTTTCAAAGTGGGGGGAAGGAAGGGGCTTTGTTCAGGGTCACATAGACAGCCATCTGTCCTTCTAGGTTGAGCTGGAGACCCAGAAGAGCATTCTGCTTTTACACTGAGGGAGAAACTTTCCATGTCATTCAAAATCCTGCATTTCCTAGCTTCTTTTGGGTGCTCCTGTTAAGATATGACTGGCATCAGTGACAGGTGAGCTCCTGAAGTTATCTTGAAAAATATGTGTGCTCAAAGGGGGTATAATCTGGAACAGGGATGGAAAAATGGGAGTAGAAGAGAATGAAAGGGTCTTATATCAATTAGAAATCTAATTGATTTGAGTTTCTGTCAGAAACTCAAAGTGTCAGAAACTGAAAATGACTGGAGGGATATTGTTGGCTTATGGAACCAGACCACAAAAATCAGGGAGCCCTAGAACTAGGATCTACTGAGTGTTCCAAGATTCTTTCTCTCTCTTTCTTATTTGTGTTTCCTCCACATTTTGACTTCAGTTTAGCCCTACTTTTCTCCTCACAACTGTTTCTGCTGACAACTCTAAAGGGCCATGTCTTGCTGCTGCCATCACCAAATGGGACATGCTTCTGCCTCTCCCTCCCTAAGCTGAAAGTCCTAGGGGAGGGCTTGAATTGGCCCAGATTGGGCATGGGGTGTGCAAGAGTTGGGATGAGAGGGCTAGAGTGAGGAGAATCATGTCCAGGAAGAAGATGCTGCCCCACAAGAAGGCTCAGTAGACAAGTAGTCATCCGCTGTGGATTCAGGTGGATTGAGGAAGCCTGAGTGAGCATTTAGGAAGAAAGACAAACACAGAGGATGATGTGCCATGGATTCATACAAGACCATGTCAGATCAGTCAGCATTCCCTGAACATTCCTTCCTATGTGCCTTTGAACTGAAGATTTCTTTGGGAGTTCATTTTGTGGATAACTTATTTCACAATCATTTGGCAGTTTTTAATGGGAGACGAGTGACATTTGTATTCAGTAGAGCTTAGAGAGAAGAGACTGCGGAGACAAGCCTGGGGAGGCAAGTGGAGAAATGTGCTTTGGCAAGAAAATTGAAGCCCCCACTCTACATCCCTTGTGGCAATGAGCCCCACAATTGGCTTTCTGAGAAAAGATGCAGGCCAAAGTTGGAGCTCTGGCAAGTGGAGGTATTAATTCCGATGGATAGTACTGCATCTTCCAGTGAATGTTGTCATGACTTCTTACTCTGTAGAACAAGAGTTGCGCCAAAATGCCCAAATTTCTGCACATTAATCTTGATGAAAATGTTTTGTCTCCACTCCCCCCGTCCCACCGTGTGAGCCATAGTAGTCCCATTTCCCTTGCAGTGTGGATTGCACTGTCTGTAGGGCCTAATTTCCCAAATTAACCCCATCTAAGAGTTACGTCATGAAACAAATTGGAACAAGGTGGTGACATTTGTCTCACTCGAGGCCGTGGTCTAAGTCCCTAAGAAACATGGCAGACACTTTGAGGGCCGGGGAATGGGTGGGAGACATGGCTGTGCAGTGTAAGCAGATAGGGACACATTTCCTTAATTTTGGATTTTCCAAAAAGTTAGTGTTCATATATAAGAACAAAATGTCTGAACAGGTTCATGGGATTTAAGTGAACTTAAAGTGGACATCCAGGCATCCAGATCTCCTTGCAGAGGAGTAGCCAGAAGTCACTGTCACCATTTTTCCTTTCTCCATATAGTCACCAGCAGTATATGATGAGTTTATGAAGTTCAGTGAGGCACACGGGAAAGAACATGATATTGGAGTTAAACGTTAGAATTCCGGCTCTCCTTCATTTCCTGTATGACCTAAGGATGTGTCTCCATCTGTTAGAGATACTATAACAAAATACCAGACTGAGGAGTTTATAGACAACAGAAATTGATTTCTAATAGTTCTAGAGGCTGAAGGTTTGAAATGAGAATGCCAGCATGCTCCAGAGAGGGCTCTCTCTGGGATGCAGAAATCTCATATCCTCACACAGTAGGAGAGGTTGGGCAGCTCCGTGGGATCTTTATCTTGTAAGAATGCTAACTCCAGGAGGACTTCACCCTCATGCTCTCAGGCGCTAGCTACCACCTAACGCCTTCACCTTTCAGGGGAGGGGATATGTAGCAGAAATCCACTTCTCTCTCTGGACCTTAAGAAATTTATCTGCTAAATGGGGACTGATCATACTTCATCACAAGGTGATTCTGGGACTTCAATCACTGCTGGAAAAAGCAAAACATGAGGTCTCAGCCCAAACTTTGGGCTGTGGGAAAGGCTCTTCCATGGGTCCTGTGGAGCTGAGAAGGTGTTGGGGTGACCCGGACCAGAAAAGGCTGCAACTGAGATTCATTGTGATCCATGGATACACAAGGTTTAAGTGATTTTTTTCAAGGGATGAGTACAGGGGGATGTGAGTCCATATTTAGGTCTCAAATTAGGATTTAAACCTATGAAGGGAAGAAGCTCAGATGAGATACTGAAATTTTTGGCTAAAGGTCAAAATTGAGGCTAATTTTTTTTTTTAAGATTTTATTTGGTGCAGATGGTTGAGCGCAGCACGGTGAAGCTCTCCATAGCCTCTGCAGTGCCGGTTTGATCCCCACTGGCCACGGAGATACCCACATGGCGTGACAGACCTCCCCTGTCTCGCCTGCTGCTCCCTTCACCAGTGTACTTTGGTCAGTCCGCCTGTTCTGTTCCCCACTCTGTCTCTGGTGAATCCCCTCACCCTCCCACACATCTTGCCTATACCCCAGTTCTTGTATAAAAATAAATCTTTAAAAAAAAAAGATTTTATTTATTTTTGTGTAGAAGAACTGGGATGTATGCCAGAGGTGTGGGGGTGAAAGGATTCACTAGACAGAGTGGGGAGCAAAACAGGCAGACTGACTGAAATATACTGCTGATGGGAGCAGTGGGTAAAATAGGACAGGTCTGCTGCACTATGTGGGTAGCTCCCTGGCTGGGGATAGAACTCAGGCCACTTTGGTGGGCCATCGCAGTGGTAACACTGAAAATTAAACCCTGGACCACCAAGGAGGCCCAATTTGAGGCCAATATTCAAAGAATGTCCATCCTACCAGAGGATACATTTAGTCAACTGCCCTCCAGTGGCAAAGTGACACTGAGAGCTACTATCACAGCTATTACTAGGAGCCTGGTCACTGGCCATCTTGGGTTTCAAGGACTAGAAATCCAACTTGGGTACTAAGATGCCTCTTGGTTTTTAGAAAACAAGGGTCCAGGGATCAGAGCTAGAGCAGCATGGAATGTGTGACCACCCATGGTGTCTCAGATTCCTCTTCTGAAGGACAGGCATGGTTCCCAGGTCCAGCAGGGATGAAGCCAGGGGCCACTCTGCCTCTGTTTCAACCCACATTCCCCACCGTATCTCTCCAACTAATCACATGGCTTCTCCTGCAAGCTCCTCCTGGCTCTCCCTTGCCCTTACTCAGCCCAGGGTTGCACAGGCTGTTTCCTGCCTCTCCCTCCCCCCCCCCACCCACCCCACACCTTGCCTTCCCCTGTCTGCCCCTTGGACTTCAGTACTCAGTTTTCAGGGTACAAGGAAAACACTCTTCCTCTCATTTCCAGGCCTTTGGCCATGCTCCCACCATATTACTCCTTAACTTTTAATTCATCATGTTTCTTCAGGTTTGAATTTGGGAATTATTATCCCCCAACAGATTTCCCCTCCGGCTCCTTAGGCCTCTTGCTGTCCCCACAGTACACTGCGCATCTACTTTGCTGTGTTGGATTTGACCGACTTCCCCTCTTCTGAGAGCTCTTTTGAGGAAGGAGTTGCATCCAACCAACCATGCAGCCTGCAGTCCTTCCCAGAATGTGACAGGTGCTGGAAGATTGTTCTCCAGGATCAGAGATTAGAAAGTTGCAGGGCCAGGGCACCCACTGTGTCATTATCCTGCCTGTCCTCTCAGAACATGCAGTTTGAATAACAACATAATGCTTGGGAAAGACACATTTATTTGCAAGGCAAAAAACATGACACTGTCACTCAGAAGACCTCCAGCCCAGTGTCTCACTTATCCCCGGGCTCAGGAAGTGGTGATAAGGGGAGAGGGTTAGTTAATGCACTTTCTGTCTAGGCAATTTAGTATTACAGAAGATGCTCTCAAATCTTTGACAGGAGTCAAGGCAGAATTCTTGTCAGATTATATAAGAAAAACAACTCATCATTATACTGTGCACACTGGTGTGTTTTCTCAAAGCCTTTGTGTGTACAGACTCATAGTATTTAAATTGAAAATTTAAAAATTCAGTCTATACTACCAAATAGCGAACTGCAAGGTTTTGGATTTGTCCTTGGGTTGTTTTGTTATTTTTTTCAATTATTGTTTTCAGTATTTTGGCTCCAGACAGGAGAATGTAATGCCATGTCACACGCTCCCAACATTGCATGCTCTCCCTTGCCTCTCTGGCTGCTCATCTGCCTCACCTCTATCAGGGATGCTCATCTCCCTATCAGTTCTTGGCCTGGAGACATGCTGTTCCTCCCTGGCAGCCCGGTGCTCCTGTGACGTGCAGCTCCTTTCTCCTGCCCCCACTCTCCATGCACTGTGCGTAGGTCCCCAGACAGACTTTGAACTGTGGAGGAGAGACTGCATCTCATTCAGCTTTGGGGAGATTCATTTATTTGAATGCATAGATGCTCATTCACCTCAAGTCATTGAACAGCTGCTCTTTGCCATCTCCCCTCTTGGAAGGAGACCCAGCTACCCCCAAGGAAAGGATCTTGTCTGTAAAGAGCTGTCCCTCTGTTAAGAGGAGAGAGACTCGATCTATCCGTGCGGCTGCACCCAGCAATTTGCGACTTCATTTGTTTGCTATGAAATAAAAATGTAGTGAATGCTATTACTTCATCTTTATTCTGCTCTGATACTTGTTTTAAAATTCAGAGTTCACTGAATGTCAATTTTCTTATTACCCTTTGTTTCTAATTATATTAGAAGAGCAACAAAGAGCAGTTGGATTTTGTGTTGCTTTCACCGAGATGGTTTATAGCTTCTCACTTCATTTCGTGGAAGTTCGTGGGGACCCTGTAAGTTTCTGGGAAAGTGGGACTGCAACTGTCAACCTGTCAGTCTCCCTCCTGAGGAAAGCTGATGTGTGCACCTTAAGTTGTTAAACCTGCTGTCAGATGAGCTGTATGTGAGCAGCATTCCCCCTGCTGCCTGCTCCCGCCCACCACTGCCCCTCGCTCCCTGTCCCCGCAGGGTTTTCCTCAGACAGTGGTGCCTGACACACAGGTCTCTACCTAGACCACCTCCCCCAGGCTTCTCTGTGCTCTGGAGACAACAGATTTTGGACTTTTGACTGTCATCTCCAAAAATCATAGCTCCAAAGGAGAGCCATGCTAAGGGGTGGTGCAGGCCAGACCTTTTGTGTCCCATAGGCAGCCTGGTGATAGCAGCGCATGCAGATGCTGTGTGGCTCCACCCCCTCTGGGAGAAACCACAGGCCTTAGGGGGCAGCAAGTGCTGCCAGGGAGACCGCCCAGGAGCTGAGAATCTTTTCAGTCCAGGGACAGCTGTTTATCATGAGGGGCATTAGGCAGACAGGAGGCGATGCTGAAACCCAACAGCAAAAAGCTATTTCCAACTTCATCTTGGCTTCATAATAATGAAACAGCAATGGTGTAAGCACAAACTGACAGTGAGTAGGTGGAGGGAGAGGAGAGTTGGACATTTGGGGAACAGTCTGGGCAGCCACAGATACAGAGAGAAACCATTTGGTGCATGTAACATTCCCCTTCCCAGAAGAGCAGCCCAGAAACGGGAAGGGCAGAGTGGTCTGTGAACACAGATCAGTTTGGTGCATTGCGTTCACAACCATTATGCCATTGGGGGTTAGGTTTCAATGAATTTGGGGGGGACACACGCTTTTAGTCCACAACATATGCATTATGACAAAGGGGTTGGGGGGTTAACTTTGTACAGAGAACCACTTGATCATTCGCTATAATTCTGATCCAGCATAGATATTTGAACCCCACGAAGAAGGTTATGGTATTTCTATTTCTGAATTAATACTAATAGTAGCTAATAATAGTAGTTAGCCCATAGCGACTATATAGAAAGCTTAGTGCTGGTCTAAGTGCTTTCTACGTAATCACTCATTTTCTTACAGGATACATTTTCACACATTAACTCATTCACATACACAACACATGATATATTTACATACACCAACTCATTTACATATGCAAACATTTACTTACATTAACTCATGTAGATACTGGACACATTGCATTCTGTCCGAGCCCATTGGGGCTGCCATACAGAATACAATTGACTGGGTGGCTTAAACAGGAAACACTTATTTCTCACAGTTTTCGTGGCTGCAAGTCCAATAACAAGGCTCCAGCAGATCCAGTGTCTGGCGAAGCTTCCCGGCTCATCAATAGTCATCTTCACGCTGTGTCCTCACATGGGGGAGGCGGGAGAGAGCTCCCTGGGGTCTCTTATATAGATGCTAATCCCGCTTTGATGCGCCACCCTGCAACCTACTCACTTTCCAGTGGTCCCATCTCCAGATACCATCATGCCTTTGGGGGTTAGGTTTCAATGGCTATTTGGGGACCCAAGCTCTTAGTCCTTAACATATACATTAGTTCATTTGTATACATAATGTATTTATGTACACTAATGCATTTAAATCACCTATTTCACTGATACAGAAACTGAGGCATGTGCCTGAGACCAATAGGTCGACTCTGGCTTTGGAGACTGAGCTCCTGACTGCTCTGGGCGCCGCTTATGCTGCCTCACAGTCGCTGTGAGTCCCCAGTGCATCTGCACATCTCAGTATTGCCTGTGTAGGGGCCTCAGCATTTATGAGCAGTTTCCTTAGCCCACCCGATCCTCACAGAGCAGTCTAGAAATGAGACAAAGACCAAGGTCTCCTAGACACAGAGGGAAAGAGCGGGGATGTGAGGGCCTGTCCAGCTCTCTCTGGCCCCTTCTCCCACCCTCTAGCTGTCTCCCCGGGGCTGCAGTGATCACCCCTCCACATCTGAGTGGCCGTTGGGGAAACTCCAGGAAGGGTGAGAGCAGGCTCCTGGCTCGGTCCCCAGGCTTTCTGCCTCCAAGGACCTGGCCGGAGCCACCTCCCAGCTGAGCTCAGGGCCATCTCAGGGCCACCTCCAAGAACAAAGCCCCGGGATTAGGAAGCAGGCAGGAGAAGGTCAGGAATCCTACCAAGAGGGTTAGAGGTGAGATGGTTGTTTGAGTTATGGCTTTAGCCTTTTGCACTTAATATGACATACAGACTTGTCAGAAAACAAAATTTGGTGACAAAAAAGGGACAATTTTTAGGAGGACCCTCATGTTGCTTAAAAGAGGTCTTTGAAGATGTGTACTAAAATTCTCATATCAACTGGGCCATGTGAGTACGTGTTTACTATAAAGCCAGGCCCAGGCCTAAGGGTTCAAGGCTCTGTTCCCCATGTCTGTGCACACTAAGCCCTAGTGTCTTTCATGCCCATCGGCAAACATGATCCCTGAATCTGTGTTTGCCTGGGCCGAGAGCCCGGCCCCTTTACCTGAGCTATACTCTGGTGAGAGAGTGATACTTCCTTGGGGACCTCTCCTAAAGGAAGGGGTGTCAGACAGAGAGCATCACCTTATGCTCTGCATCCCGTGGCTTCCCCCAACCCAGCACAGGAACTGGCTCTGGATACATGTGTGCTTGCAGAATGGATGTCAGGTTATCAATGAATGATTCTGGAAAGAGTCTATTAAAGGTAGAAATGAGCACAATTCAAATACCTTGTATTTGTCACTCAGCAGCTCTTTCTGAAAATACCTCTCGCCCTAAGTCAAAAGTTGAGTCTGTGCAAGCCCCCGTCTTCTGGTCAGGCCTCCTTCATGGGAGACCGCAAGTTTCTATTTTCACTCTCTAGGTATGCTCTTCTTTCAAAATATCCTCCCAACAGCCAGAATCACATACCTAAAATCCAAATGCAATCATTACACTTAATAGCGGTGACTTTAAGCAGCAAAGCAAGTCACACTAGGTTTTGCACAATCCAGTCCCAAATACCAGCCAGGCTCCCAACATCCCTCCTATCTCCAGATGCCTGCATTGTGTCCTCTGTGACCCCAAACGTGATAGACCCTTTTGTGTTTCTCAGTCGTTGCATCTGTGCCTGTGCTAGCATGAGCTCCCTGCCCTTCTCTACAGCAGCTCATCCTCCTGAACCATTCTACCTGCTAGAGTGCCTGCATGTCTTCCTCTCTCCACCAGGACTGTCTGCTTTCTAGTCTCTCTCTTTCTCTTTCCCCCCAACCTTTTCCCTCTCCCTTCCCCCCTCCTCCCTCTCTCCTGCCACACTGGGCCTTAGTCAGGTTTGCATTTCCTGTTCCCAGCATGATTGCTCAGTTGCTTCCCCTCATGTTCCCCTTGTAAATGTTATTGGCTATGAGGATGGGACAGCTTCAGCTATTTGAAAGCTTTGGGGGAAGTACTGTCTGCAGTAACTTATGAAGTGGGGAAAAGGACTACCTCATCTGTGCATACTTAGATGAGGCACCAACAAAGACTTTTTCATTGAATGCAAGACCTCAGATACATACACAACACCACCCCTTCCCACCAATCGTGGCAAATGTCACAGACTCCAGGGGCTGTCTCCTTTCCAGAATAATGGTATAAAGAATGAAATTTGAATTCCCCGTTTCTTGGAGTCACCATGGTGAAATATTACACTAATTCAGATGTCACTGTCAAGAGCACTCCTGTTATGGGTGCGCCCCACGAACACATTTCCTTCCAGGATGCTGATGGACTCTGGCTAGTCATGGTACAGTGTTCATTATGTGTGGATGTTGTTGTTCAAATGAGAGTGTTGTTCTCAAACATTATTCGGCTGCTGAAATAATATCTACATGCAAGGTGGCCATCTCCTTTGCCTGTGTGCCCCTACTTTGAAGATACTCATAGTTCATGTATTTTCCACAAGCGCTCAGTGAGCCCTGTTCACACCATGGTCACCCTAGGTCAAATGTAGAATGAATGAGCTTTGGTTGTGGTGCCGCTCCTCCTTGCAATTCAGTCTTCACCACATTTGCCTCACTGTCTCCTCCCCAAAAGAGCCATACGTTCCATCCATTAATTTTCCATTCCTTTGAGATCCTTTATATCAAATTAAATAATTGTGCTCACTGTAAAAAATCTTTTCTGGAATAAGGTGAACTATGAATGATTGAAGGAGTGTATTAATAAATATCAAACAAATGTAATTGCTTGTGTTGAGAGTATTAAAAATAGAGAAGAAATTAAAGGCAAAAATAATTGTGCAACATGCTGATATCTAGCGATTTCTTTTCTAGCTGCACAGGAGGCAAGAGCACAGGGTCAATCTTGAAACAGTGATGTGTGTGCTCCCATATTCTAGGTTCCCGCAGTGGACAGCCCTGCCCCCAGCCAGGGCAAAGGGTCGGAATAGCAACTGGTGATTAATCAGGTGGCTCCTGTCTTAGGACACAGTCAACATTTATTGTCTGTGCAGAGTAGACTGGAGAAATAAGCAGACCCATAAAAGCCAGCAATTAATATTTCCCTGGAGAGATTCCAGATGCTTCTGTGTAGACTGTGACATGGCAGTGCTTTTCCTGCTCCTGATTTATTCACTTGTGGAAGGGCTTTCCAAACATGGGGAGTTTTTACAGAAGTGACCCTTTTTGGTTTTTCAGGAACTGTTTTGAGCCTTCTTATTTGGTCATGCTTTCAGTGTTCTGTGGGGGACAAGGCTGTGTTACAGAGTCCAAGCTCCCCAAATGGCACAGTGGTGCACTCACATTCTCTAGACACCATCCCACTCAGAACACCGTTGTCCCCTGCCATCCCCATGCTGCTGTGTGAGCCTAAAAAGGGAGAGACAAAGATTCCAGCTGACCTATCCCACCCCCAAACAAATGTTGAGATTTTATTGTGACCTCCAGTGGTAGAGAGGGGTGACCAGCGTCAGGAACATGGGCAATATCTACAGAGAGGTTTCAGTTAAGAGGGCTGTCTTTTATCCTTCAAACTAAACCATATTAATATTTCCATGATCCACCACAAGAAACTCTAGAAGACCATTTTAACATGCTAAATGGCTCCCATGACTTGACCACTGCATATTTCAGGGTATTGAGTAACTGGATCTCAGGACAAAATCTTCCTTTATGTACTACAGGAATTACAAAGTAAGGTATGGTTCTATGGGGAATATGGGAATATGTCGTTGTCTGTTTTTTTTTTTTTTTTGTCATCTTTCCTTTTTCAAAAGTTTTCGTCTTAATTTAGAGTTAAGTTAAAATTCAAAGGAAAAAATCTCTTAAAGTCTTTATTGAAATGACTTGAAAGGCATATGAAATATCACTAGTTCAAGCCATTTTCCTTGCTGTAGGCAAAGTCATAAAAAGTAACAGGGAGCCAGATGGGGTGTTTATTGACTGGCTGTTGGCTAGACCAGAGACATCATACTCCAGTCCTAGGAGGTCACAGGTTCTTATGGCAGTTTCTTGAAGGAGTTCTTAAAAGAAAATGAGGTCATAGAGAATTTTAAGAGTTTTATAATCTTAGAAAGTCTTAAAATCATTCATCTAAACTTTGATTTAACTTGAGCAGAACTAAAGTG
Source organism: Talpa europaea (assembly GCF_964194135.1). Classification (NCBI taxonomy): domain Eukaryota; kingdom Metazoa; phylum Chordata; class Mammalia; order Eulipotyphla; family Talpidae; genus Talpa; species Talpa europaea. The sequence goes on along the minus strand of NC_140082.1, from coordinate 63,990,065 downwards.
AGTACAAGAGAAATTCAGTACAAATAATCTTAAAACTGGGTTTAAGTCCTACTTTGAGCAACAGGCAGTTACAACTATTGCCAAATTTAAGGTGAAGTTGATTTGTTTTGCTTACTAGATATGAAAAACAGGCGTAAGCTATATGAAAAGATTTTATCTGGGTGTGAAGAATATTACTTGCAGTCAATGAATAAATATGGTGACCGTCCACCAAGGAAGGTACAGAATCTCATCACTGGAAATTGGGTTTGTATGTTGGAGCTAGAGGATTAGGGGAATGACTGCTTCAATTCTTTTTCTTCTTCTGTATAATTTACCCTGCTCTTATTGACTGTCTTCCCAGGGTATCCCACTGGGCATTAAGGTAAACTTCCTCCTAAAGATAACAGAACTGAATAATTCAACTAAGGATTTCTTAAATAGTGGAGTTCCTTTTGTCTTTTCTGAGCACTTTCATATGACTATTTATCTTTCCCATGAGTCAAACCTACAACTTCTATAGGGACAGATGTTTTCAATTTAAACTTTATAGATGTGAGAACTGAAATTCAGTGATGTCAAGTAATGTCACCCAGGTGTGAAACAGTGTCATTTTTGTGTTTTTCTACTCATCCAAAATTTAATTCCAATTCCACTATATTCTGTAATTTTTTCCCCTTGTAATGTTACCTGCACCTGTTTTGTTATAGTCACATCTGCTGCCTCCATTTAGGGCTTTCATTACCTCATGCCTGGACTATTATATCGGTTTCCTATGTTACCTTCCAGGTGCCATTCTGACCTCCTCCTTGATGCATTCCCTGAGTTTTAGGATCTTAGGGATGTGAATTCATGTATCCTCCATTCATTTTATAGTTCCCCTTGGTTGTGGGCAAAGAGCTAAGAATGGACTGGGATACTTGTGTACAGGAAAAGCCTTTCAAATAGTTCTTAATATGTGCCCTCTTGCACCTCAATTCTAACTCCAACAGCTCTGAGTATTTGATTTGGACTATGAACCTGTGCTTATAGGTGAAATATAGTTGTATACACATCACTATCCAGTTGTTAGCAAATCTCATTACAAGTAATTTTTGACCTCTTAGTTACTTCTAATATTAAAAGAATCTGTCATAATAAAACCAGGACTAAAGACAAAATGGCAGTAGCAAGTCCGTACATATCAATAATCACCTTAAATATAAATGGACTTACCTCACCAATTAAAAGGCACGGAGTGGCTAGTTGGATCAGAAAACAAACCCAACTTTTTTCTGTCTCGATGATTCTGGTAAACTCCAAGGATAAACACAGAGTCAAAGTAAAACAAGCAAATAGGACCCCCCGAAAAGGACAGAGATAGCCATTCTTATATCAGAAAAAATTTATTTCCAGCTTAAAAAAAAGTAACAGGAAAAAGCATAATGACTATGGGATTAGTCCATCAAGAAGACATCACACTCATCAATATATATGCACCAAACAAAGAAGCATTAAAATATGTAAGGCAATTATAGACACTTCTAAAAACAGATGTTGGCAGCAACACAATATTAGTAGAAAAATTCAACACCCCACTTACAACAGTGGACAGATCAACTAGACAGAATATCAACAGGAAACAATAACCTTGAGTGAAGAATTAGGCCAGATCGGTGCACTAGATTTTTATAGGGCATTATCTCCCTCCAAATGTTGGGTATACATTCTTAAGTATATATGGATATTATTGAGGATAGACTATAGGTTGTGTCATAAAACAAGTCCCAATCAATTCATGAAGATTGAAATTATATCAAGTATCTTTTCTGATAACAAATGTCAAACCAATCAACCATAAAAATAAAATGGGGGGAATCATATAATATGTAGAGACTGAAAAACATAATATTGAATGACAATTAGACAGATGAGGAAATCAAGGCAGGAATTTTAAAATACCTGGGTATTAATGAAAATGAAATCACAAACTATCAGGACTTAGGGGAGTTAGGAAGAGCAATATGTGGAGGGAAGTAGATAGTAATACTGGCCTATATGAAGAAACAAGGATCTCAAATAAATAATCTAATTTATGCCTTAAAGAACAACTAGAGAAAAAGAAGAACAAATCAAGCCAAAAATAGCAGAAAGGAAGGCAATAATAAAAATTAGAACAGAAATAAATGAAATAGACAAATCAAAAGATCATTGAAACCAACAGCTTATTTTTTTTTTTTGTAAAGATAAAATAGAAAAACCTCTAGCTAGGCTCACTAAGGGAAAAAAGAGAGAAAATTCTAATACATAAAATAAAAAACAAAAAGAAAAAGTTTCAACAGACATCTCAGAATTACAAAAAATCACAAGAGATTTCTATGAACTTTTTTTTTTTTTAAGATTTATTTATTTACACAAGAACCGGAGTACAGGCCAGATGCGCAGGAGGGTGAGAGGATTCACCAGAGACAGAGTGGGGAACAGAACAGGCAGAATGATGAAGTACACTGCTGAGGGGAGCAGCAGGCGAGACAGAAGAGGTCTGCTGCGCCATGTGGGACCCTCGCAGGCTGGCCAGTCGGGATCAAACCAGTGCTGCAGAGGCTACAGATAGCATCACAGAGCTATGTTCAACTGCCTGTGCCACCAGGGGAGGCCTCCGACTATGAACACCTTTATGGCAATAAATTAGAAAATCTAGATGAAACAGATTTTTGGAAGCAGACAAACTTATGAGCTGAGTCAGGAAGAAATAGAAAATCTGAACATAGCAATTACAAGCAAAGAAGTGAAACAGTAATCAAAAGTCTTTCCAGGGCCTCCCCTGGTGGCGCAGGCGGTTGAGCGCAGCGCTGTGAAGCTGTCCCCAGCCTCTGCAGCGCTGGTTCTATCCTGGCCGGCCGCCTGGCAAGGGTCCCACGTGGTGTGGCAGACCTCTCTGGTCTCGCCTGCTGCTCCCCTCAGCAGTGTATTTCGGTTGGTCTGCCTATTCTGTTCCCCGCTCTGTCTCTGGTGAATCCCCTCACCCTCCTGCAAATCTGGCTTATACCCCAGTTCTTGTATAAAATAAATAAATAAATCTTAAAAAAAAAAAAAGTCTTGCCAAAAATCATACAACAAGGACCAGATGATTTCACTGGTGAGTTCTAGCAAATCTTCAAGGAGGAACTACTACCTCCATCTCAGACGCTTCCAAAGAATTGATAAAGGAGTGCTTCTAAACATTTTATGAGGCCAGAATTACTCTGATATCAGACTCAGATAAGGACATCACAAAAAAGAAAAGTACAGACAAATATCCCTGATGACCACAGATGCAAAGTCCTCAACAAAATCTTAGCAAACTGAATTCAATAATACATAAAAAGATCATATATCATGACCAGGTGAAATGTATTCCAGGAATGCAGGGTTGATTCAACATATGCAAATCAGCCAAAGTAAATTACCACATCAGCAAAAGGAAACAAAAATAGTATGATCCTATCAATAGATGCAGAGAATATATTTGACAAGTTTCAGCATCAATTTATGATAAAATTCTCAAAAAATGGGTATAGAAGAAATGCAACTCAACATAACAAATCCATGTATGACACACAGTTAACATGATGTCTACTACCATGTCTGCTCTTTAATATTGTATTGGAAGTCCTACCTACAGCAATTAAGCAAGAGAAAGGAATAAAATCCAAATTGGAAAAGAAGTAGTAATAATATGACTATTTGCAGATGACATGATAATGTACATAGAAAACACTAAGGACTCCACTATAAAACCATTAGAAACAGCAAATCAGTATAGTACAGTAGCAGGCTACACAATCAGTATACAAGTTCTGTTGCACTCCTATAATCAAATAATGAGCTAGAAGAGAAATAAATCAATCTCATTTATAGTCACATCAAAAGGAATTCAATACCTAGGAATAAACCTAACAAAGAAGGTGAAAGACCTGTATGATGAGATTTTAAGAATTAAAAGAAATAGAAGATACAAAGAAATGGATATTCCTTGCTCATGAATTAGAAGAATTCAATTTGTAGAATTCATTGTTAAAATGGCCATCTTACCCAAAGCAATATATGGATATAATGAAATTCCTATCAATGGCATTTTTCAAATAAAGAGCAAATATTACTGCAATTTATGTGGAACCAGAAATCAACCTGAATAGCAAAAGCAATATTGACAAAAAAGAACAGAGGTATCACACTCCCAGACCTCACACTATGTTACAAAGTTTTAGTAATCAAAATAGTATGGTATTGGCATAAAAGGAGACATACAGACCCAATGGAACAGAATTAAAAGTCCAGAAATAAACATAAAATTATATGGACTATTAATCTACAACAAAGGAGCCCAGTATATAAAGAAGGAAGGAGCATCCCTTCAATAAATGGTTTTGGAAAAATGTACAGCCACATGCAAAAAAAAAAAAGAAAAGAAAAAGAAAAAGAAAGAAAGAAAAAGAAAAAGAAACTAGACTGTCTGACACCACACACAAAAATTAACTCAAAGTTGATTGAAGATGTTGTTGTAAGATCTGAAGTCATAAAACAGAAGAAAACATAAGCAAAACTCTTAAAGACATTGGATCGAGGGATATCTTGGGGATGGACTCCACTATAACAAGAGAAAAAAGCAAAAATAAACAACAGGGACTACTATATCAAACTATAAAGATTCTGCAAAATGAAAAAAAGTATCACTAAAATGAAAAGCACTCTAATGAGTGGGAGAAAGTTTTTGCATATCTTACATCTGACAAAGGGCTAATACAAAGAACTCTTATAACTAAAAAATGAAAACAAAATCCAAGAAAAAAATGTGCAAAAAAGTTAAATAGGTACTTCTCCAAAGAAGAGTCAATAAGCACATGAAAAAATATTCATTATCATTAATTATCAGGGAAATTAAAATTTAAGCCACTATGAGATACCTACCTTACACACTTGAGAATGACCCATGGGGTGGGGGGCGGGGACAGAAATAAGTGTTAGTAATTGTGTGGAGAAAATAGAACTCTTGCTCACTGTTAGTGGGAATATAGAATGGTCCAGCTCCAATGAAAAACAGAATGGGGGTCCTCAAAATATTAAAATAGATCTTCCAGATGATCTAGCAATTCCACTCCTGGATATCTATTTGACAATAGTCTGACAATACTATTTGACAATAGACACATCATGGGGACAGCCTAAGTGCCCAATAATAGATTAAGTGGATTAAGAAGACCCGATGGAATACTACTCAGCTGAAAAAAAGATGAAAATTTTGTCATTTGTGACCAAATAAATACAACTGGAGGAAATTATGTTAAGTGAAATAAGAGAGAAGAAAAAAAACTAGTGGATGATTTCATTCATTTGGAATACAGAGAAACAAAACAAAGGAACAGATATAACTAAACCAAAACAAGCCCTGAAAATCTGTAGAACTGATGTTACTTGAAGGGGATTTTGAGGTTGTGAAGCAAAGTGAAGGACTGGGGTTACTTTGGTGGTGGGTGTGGTGTGGTTACATCTAAAAAGGTATACATCTATATACTTAAATCATACATTCTTGTAAACCAGTGTTATTCAATTTCAAAAAACATTACCAAAAATATAATTAAAGTTGTTCTTCTGGAGGACCTGTGAAAATATTTTTTCATGTACATCACAGAACCAAGACAAATTATGGAGAATTTATATATATATAATGGAAATTCAAAACATATCTATCATGATAAGTTAAAATATATCAATAGAATGATAATACTGCCTGATTTATAATCCACATTTTCAATGTGTAAAATAACAAAGTTGCATTATATCATATTTTGTGTTGTGCTGTCTTCTCCAGTTAGATCATAGGTCTGTCAGTGATAAGGAGCCATATTTATTTACATAGATCATATTTGTTGATGTATTCAGTTACTCAACAAGACATCTAGTAAGTACTCATTATGTGAAAAGCCCTTTACTTACCCCCACTCCTGTAGTTGTGTTGCTGGATATTAGTGTTATACCCAGGAGTGGGAGATAATGGTTTGGGGACTGAATGGGGTGCCTGCCCTCAATTCCCATGAGCTTATTCCATGACACCATACTGCTTCCAAATAAACATTATTAACTATCAGCAATCTACCTACTTGTGAATTTATTTTTAATCCCAAGATTAAAGAGCAGAATAGTCAGATTTACAGAGAGATAGTGCCTGTGTCATCCTAGCTCTACTCTTACTTCACGATGAGAACGTGGTCATTGATGCGGCAGTGTGCACTGCTCATCATTCCATGCCGATTGACTTTTCTCAAGAGGTACTTATCCATTAGCTTTTGTCTTCCTTTTGCTAGCTCTCTAAACACTTTAACAGAATTCATTATGTCTTTCTCTTTCTTGATTTTAGAAAAATAAGCAGAAACTCGGGAGTGGGAGTCATTCTAACACAAGCTCTCAGAATATACAATGAATTCTTTATGGTGGCGCTTCTGTCTCTCAAAGGCGTGGGTTCTGTGTTTGTGGTTTGTGTCTTCAGTGTATTGACACAGATTTCTCTGTGAGCCTCCAGATCATGCCCTGTAAGGACAGTCATCCCTCTTTGCCTTTGATAGACATAGGAAAATTATTTCCTGGTGAGAAATCAGGTGCTTGTAAGAGCCAGCCTTTCAAAGAGGTATCTACCATCAAAAGGGCTAATCGTCCAAATGACAGATACGCATGACTGGCTTCCCTCTTTATGCTGCCTTGATTGAGACAAGATGAGCATGCTGCTGGCCTTAGCAATGGAGAATTCTGTTAGAACAACATCCTCAGGGAATAGCTTTTATCTGCTAAGTATGACAAGTATAGCAAATGCACACAAAGCCCAGATCTCATGGTCTCCCTCTGAAAGGCTTCGAGACCAACGGCCCGTGTACCTGCCACAGCAGACAGAGCTGACGCTTAATGTGTTTTATGAGAGGGGCTTGCCCTTGCTTAGGCACAACTTATTTACCTTTTATCATTTAGCCTCTCTTTTGGAGACAGAAGGAAGTAGATGACACTTTCCTTTTTCAGACACTGAATTCATCACTTAGCATCTGAGTTTTCCTGGGAACAGAAGAGCTGCTGGATCAGGTGTGACTAGTTTGAAGACATGGTGGTGAACAGGAGATCAGGAACACTTTTGTTGTTCTCGACTGTTTTCAGGCATATACACCTAATAGTTAACTCTACACCTTTACTAACTGCACGTAGTTGTCCTCCCACTGACCCAAATGCCTGGGAACAGTCAGCCATCTCTGTTCCCAGGACAAGTGGGGATGTCGCTGTGGCAGCCATTTGGAATTTCCTCTAAAACATTCATTCACAGGTGTAATAACCATAGAAACAGAAGTGGATTAGTAGTTGCTGGGAGGTCAGGAGAGGGGGGCTAGGGAATCACTGCTAACAAGTATGGGGTTTTCTTTTGTAGTCATAGAAATACTCCAGAATCACATAGTGCTGATGGCTGCACAACATTGATAAATATATTTCAAGGAACCTCACTAATTTGTAACCATTAACATGGAAAATGTTATGTTATATCTATCTTATCTCAAAAAACTAAAAATTAAATTTTAGAACCTAAATAGTCAATCTCATCTACTGGAAGGAATCATCCCAGCAATATCATTCCTTAATTTTCACATGCATCCTCATTCTAATACCCAAGTTTATTTCAAGATATATTACATACATGTATTTTTTTGTTTGTTTTTATTTAGCATAACCCTATGAAATGTCCATCTGATGGAAAGATAATCAAATTATAAGGCTCTCTGGGGCCCAAGTGTATTTGCTGTGAGGAGCTGGCTTAGCCTTCTGGGTGGGACGGGGCCTGCCTGATGCAGAACTGGAGAAACACAAACTTCTTCCTGCCCACTACTCTGCACACTTCAGTTCTGTAGCACCTGACTTTTAATAAAATTCTTTATACATCTACATATTGATAGGGTTCTAGATATTTTTTTCAGTACCTGGGGAGAAATAACACCTTTCTAACTTGGCTGAAACATGCACAGAATAAAATGCAAAATAAAAAAGTAACCCCGTGAAAACAGATGGACAACAAAGAGCTATCTTATGGTCCCTGAGATGATTACAAGTGAGGTGCGTAGCTGCAAATTTTATCTAAATTAAAATACTTATTTTTCATATTAAAGCCACAAAGTTTGCCTAGGCCACACTTCTTTTAAAATTACTGAATGAATATTATTTCCCCCATGATATCAATTCCTTCTATATTACTTTATTGCTTATTTTTTAAAACTTATTTGCTAGCTCACTGACCCTTCCCCATGCAGAGGTTTACTCTTATTACTAAAAATGGCTAAGGCAGAAAAAAAAAGATCAATTTCTTCAATAAGTTCTGAGAATGAAGATTGACATGTTTTGGTTTGGGATAAGTCTTAGATGAAACCTCAATAGCTCTTAAAGACTATTTAATTTGGTGGCTGGTTGTTGATTTTTAGTTTAAGCAAGGTAATATTTTTTAGAATATTTTACAGTCTTAATCACTTACTTTTTATTAATTTTTAATGATGCACCATTGTTTCACATCCTTGTTAATTCATTGACAGTGTCGGATTTGTCCCCACCACCAAAGCACCCATCTTACTTTAACATAGTCCATTATGCTCTCCCAGCCCCCAGCCCCCAGCCCCCTTGTCACCCCTCTGCCACTCTGGATGCCTTAGATCCTATATGGTCAGCTTTCAAGGATTGGTTTTAATGTTTGTCTTTGTCTGACCCTTTATTTTGGTTTCTCTACATTCCACGTGTAAGAGACAGCATCCAGTATTTACCTTTCTCCTTCCGATTTATTTTACTTAGCATAATCCCTTTCAGCTCTATCACATTGCTGCAAATAGTAAGAGTTTATCTTTTTAATTGCTGAGTAGTATTCCACTGTGTATATGTACCACATCTTCTTGATGCACTCATTTGTTCCTAGAACCCTCTTACACTGTTGGTGGGAATGTAGTCTTGTCCAGCCCCAATGGAAATCAGTGTGAAGTTTAATCAAAAGACTAAAAATGGGTCTGCCATAGGATCCAGCAATTCCACTCCTATGTATACCCAAAGAACACAAAAAGCACTAATTTGATAGTGTGTATTACAGCACTAATTACAATATCCAAGCAATACAAATAATCTAAGACACCATTTAATTTGAATAACTGACCAAATTATTGGAGGCTGAGCCAGATGCTCCTGGAGTAACAAGAAGGAGCCTGGGCCAGAAATTTTCTCAAAGAATGGTGAAAATAGAAATTGTGATGTCTGAAGAAGGTAATTTTCCTTATATCTTTCTCAAAGTTTAAAGTAAAAATGAAAGCAATAATCTCGTCATGACTGGATGAAAGTAAGATTTCATCCACTGACTCATTTTTGTACTCGACACTCCAATTTCCAGATAAGTCAGTTTCCTGGAGTTGGTGACAGCTCAGCTTCTGCATTCTGTAGCTGTCCCCACAAGGAGTGACTTTATTCACTTCGCAAGGACTTTATCATGTGGATGAGGATATTGGGGAAATGACCACTTAAAATCCATATCATAATTAGCACTGTCAGTACATTAATTTAATAAATATTCCTAGAAAGAGATTAAATCATTGACACAGGCTACCCTTTCTACCAACGTTCTTTTTGTTTGTCATTTTCTCTGAATGGCTTTTGTTGAATTATGAAAATAAGGCAGTTGTATAGCATGAAATAGTGTGGTGTGAACTCTCTCAGGCCACTTGTTTGCGCCACTTCCTCCTACTTGCCTGGAGCCATCCATGCAGAGTTCTGCAGAGATTGTGCTCTCACCCTCGTTGCATACTCTTGATGCCAAGACACCCAGATAGCTTTAGACCCACCATCCCAGCACTCACTACTGTCTGCACACATATGGGACAGTCAGCATTGCTATTGCCTAAGAGTCGGTCTCCTCAGGCCCTGACATTTGAGAAGGCCTCCTGGCTCTTGGGTGCCCCATTTTCACTCAATCCAAAAACAAGAGAATGAAATGTGAAGCACAAGCCTCAGAAACTTGGGTTATCAAGGAGAAGACCAGACAGGCATTTCTAAGTTATCTAGACCTTGGAAGACAGACCTGGAGTCTCCAGCTGTGCTTGCATCTGTGCATGGAGTGTCATTGTTGCTGGATCTTTTCCTCAGTCTTAAGACTTTTCCTTTGTGGGTCTTCCTGGTGGTACAAGGGGTTAAGCACCGCACTATAAAGCAATCCGTAGCCTCTGTGGCACAGAGTTCGATCCCTGGCCAGCCAGAAAGCAACACAGATGGTCAAGCAGACCTCTCCTGTCTCTCCTGCTACTCCCCTCAGCAGTGTATTTCAGTCAGTCTGCCTGTTCTGTTCCCCACTTTGTCTCTGGTGAGTCCTCTCACCCCCTGCATCTCTGGCCTGTACTCCAGCTCTTGTATGCACAAATAAATAAGTCTTTAAAAAAAAAAAAAAAAGCTTTTCCTTTATCCTCAGTTCCCCCAATACTCCCAGTAATCATATTTGCTGTCACTTATCTTTGTAGGGATTTGGTGACTTTTTAAAGGACAAATGCCAACTCTGAGGCCCTCCAAAAGGACCGTGATATTGGCCTTTGTGTGTGTGACAGTCCATGGGAAAAGTGCCCTGAGCTAACAGAGTGAGCTGATTGTCGCGTGTCATGGCCACAAAGCTTCCTGGCTACCTTTGAACCTGCACTCCGAGTGTCTGGGCATCAAATAGGTTTCCCTGGTGCCTTCCCAGGCCTCTCTGCCTTGTTACATTGATTATAGAGCTAGCATTTCTTTAGGGCTTACTTTATTGCAGTTTCTCTAAAAACCCATTTCCACACGCATCACCTCTGGCCTTTTTCTGTTTGGCACATTGTTTAGACAAAGAGGAGTTTGTATGTATCAGATCCCACCAGACTCTCCTAAGTGGAAGCCTGGGATTTGCAACTTGGGATTTTTTTTTTCTGCCCTCTAAATGGATGCCTTGTTGGGTAGGCTGTTGACATAGTGCAGTTTCTCACATCTTTATAGCACAAGGGACTGCCTTAGCCACAAGGACACATTCCCCTACTATTATTATTAATATGAGCAACCATATTTCCACTTATATGCTCTGGGGGACTAATTTTTGCTTCCAGCATCATTTATGATGTGATTCATATCTCTATTTAATATAAAATTCCATCCTTCCCAAATATTTCATCAACACTTCAGAATTTTATTTCCAAAAATGATTTTTCAAATGATATACTCCAAACCTCTCATTTTACAAATGAGAAAACAGAAATCTAGAGCAGAGCAGGGTTTCTCCACAGTAACACTACTGACATGTTAGCCCTGGTAATTCTGTGTTGTCGAGCACTGACAGTGCATTGTAGGGTGTTTAGCAGCATATCTGGCTTCTACCCTTTAGAGGCTGAGAGCACCTCCTCCCCCCTCCCAATTTATGACAAAAGTGTCTCCAGACATTGCCAAATGTACCCTGGTTGAGAATCACTGTCTAGACACACAGCTAGGTGGTGACAAAGTCAGCAGTAGAACCTGGATGTCCTTAGTCTTTACTCCTACATTCATCCTTTCCAGGCTGGCTAATAGGATTAAGTTCTCGCCCTGGGCAGAGCTCACAGTAATGGTCAAGGGCACTTCCATAGCTCTCCAGGGATAAGAGGGCTTAGGAGGCTAAGGAACCAGGAGTGAGGAAGAGCCCTGTGGAACTTTGGGCAGATGTGCTCCCTCTGCCAAATCTTCTATCTACCTTTAGAACTGGCCCAGTCCAGCGATCCATTGGCTCAGCTTCTAGGAGTGAAATTCTATCAGACAATAAACCTTAATTCATTTGATGTGTATCCAGAGTGAACAGAGTTAGGAGAGAGGATGTAAGAAGCAGAAGACTATTGATCCTTATGTGCCACCCTCCACATACCTGGGATGAGCCCCACGGGAGCCACCAGGAGCCTCATACAGTGAACATGACTCATTTGCAGCCTGGTGGATGTCAACGTGGCCTTGATCTCTTCCCTCTTGCAAAAGTCCTAATGGACACAGTTTCTTTGGCACTTTTTCCCAAGCTGTAAAAAAAAATCCAATTTGTACAATTTCTACAGCCCCTTTCTTTAAATCTACATCGCTTTTCTCTCCTGACCGCAGGCTTCGAGGAGCTGTATAGCACTAAGCATGAGGAGGGTGGCAGGTAATGAATGCCCTGGGGTATTGCCACTTTCTTATGGAGGAGGACAAATATAATTACCAGGGATTTCACAGGTGAGAGAGCAGAAGTTTTCATGCTGAGTCTCATTCTGGGGCCTAGTATGAACCTGAATTTCTCCTGAATAAAGTTAAGTAAATTCCGCTGCTGGGGGTCTAGATGGAGACCATTCTAACATTTGTTTACTGAGCTCAGGCTTTGGCTCAAAGGACTCCGTGGAACTAGTCTGAGGTCTCTTTCCTCTAAACACAACATTAAATTCAGTGCCTGTGCCCACATGCAAAGCAAAAATTTCACTCAACTCTATGTCTTTTGTTTAAATGATGCCAGAAATACCAAAATAGAAACAGAACTTTTGCATAAAATTACTTTTAGGCCCTTAAATTGGCTCTAAGAACAGAGTTAATGAACTGAGGGGAAATGGGTTCTGGTTATGTCACTTGAAATTGTGAATTTAGTCTAAGAAATCATTGCTTCAGACAAAAGACTTTTCTAAACTTTTCCTACCCTAGTTCTTTTTTTTATTCTTTGAATGAACAGTAGGGTATTCTGTGTGTTTCTGAATTATTTCCTTCCCAGCCACCTGGTCGTAATCCAAAGGGAAAAACAAATCAGATTGCCTCTGTGAGCTGTATTTCATTGCCATCCACATGTGGACCACAATGCTCCATTTGTCACCAAATAAAGGAAGAACATTCTGGATACTTTGCACAAAGAAAAATTCGTGGTTACTTCTACACTTGAAATTTCCTAGGGGAAAAAATAGCAAATGAAGTAAAAGTGAACCTCAATTTGCACTGATAATCAGTCTGTCCCTCTGATGATTTCCCCTTTGAGGCATAGTTGTGGCTGCTCCAGCTGCTCAGTGAGCAGACTTCGTGTTCAGGGACGAGCTCACCCTCCTGACACTTTTCTCCCGTGGTGAAACGGGGTGTCCCTGTCATATCAATGTCACTACAGTGAATCTCTGAGTGTAGCTGCTGTGACAGCCAGGAAAAAACTCATGAAAGAATATTGTAACAGGCCAAATCCAGCCTGCCAGGCAGTACTTAATGTTAAGTGCCTTCTTGCCACTTCACTATGTACATTCTTCACTAACGGGTGGTCAAAGCTAAGGTCTCCTTTCTGCTCCCCCTTCCCTAGGAGCAAGCATTACCTGCAAACATGGAGGGATGGGAGAGGAAAAGATACTAAGTGCGCAAGCAGGTGTATCAGTCAAGGTGTCAGGTGACGAGAAAGGTGTCATACTCAAATTGGGTATTTGGAAAACTGTGTGACGAAGGGGGTCTTTACAGAAGTATGTATAAAGTGTGGAAAACTCCCTAAACAGTGTAAAAAGCACTAACAGTAGCTCAAGGTTAGTCAGAGTGGATCCAGTACCCCCTCCATCTGTGGGCTTAGCAGGAGGGAGCAGTTTCTTGAGCTAGAGAAAAGCAAGTGTGGAGAGGCCTCCTGCCCCAGGAGCCTCCCACCAGAGGGAGTCTGCCCTGTGATCCAGGCAGGCCAGTACTGAGCAAGTGGAGAAAGGGAAAAGCACAGAAGAAAACTGGCCCAGCGTGGACTAGGATTAAGCTTTCAAAATAGCCTCCCTCACTCCCTGAGACTCAAAGGCATCCTTGTTTTCACTCCTGCCGTCCCTCTTTGTCCTTGGATGGATTCAGGTTACACTTTGCACCCCAGTCCCACCTGCCATTTCCCTTCCTGTTTTTTGCCCTCATTTCCTGTCCTGTCAATACCATAATAATGGAAGGAAAAACTAAAGACTATTTCAAATCATGTCTTTTGCTTAACAACACCAGGTTTGTTCTGCCCTTAGAATGGTACAGATTCAGGACCAGTGTTTTATTCTGAGCTCATTGTGGCCATTTCCCCAGTACAAATCATTTTTCTCAGCAGCCCCTGCTTGACCAGATCCCGCTATGTGGGGTACAGTGGCACAGAGGTAACTCAGGCCCACTCACCAGTGAGGTCACCGGTGCAGAGCCTACCCTTACGAAACTCCCAAACCATACCCTCTTTGGATGTCAACCCTTTTGGCACTCTTAAGCCACCTTCAGAAAATTGTTTCTTCAAATACATTGTTGATGCCCAAGAGGCCTACAAAAGTTGATGCCACTTGGAAGAGTATTCACCTGGTTCTCCAACCCCAGTTTTTTCCCAACTTGAAACCAGTATTGATGAGACTTTGCCCTTGATCATAACAGCATTGAGTTATGTTGTAAATACTTTATTGAGCATTACAGTGATGAATATGGATAGGTACAGACTTACATGCATCTATCAGACCTACACAGAAGTGGTGTGTTTGTTTTAAAGAACGGGGTTGGTTTACTTAGAGCTAGCCATTCTCTTGCCTTGACCTACATTCAATGAATGACTTTTGTTTTTGAGATGACTGACTGGGGTTTCAGTCCTTAGGGTGTTCAGTTTCTGGAAGAGTCCACAATAGCAGAGTTATTAACGCCTTGTTCCTTGGCAAAAAAATCACTAAATAGGGAGGCAGGAGATGGGGATTCTAGCTCAGCTTCATCACATACAATTTGAACTTGTGTACATTATTTTACCTCTTTGGGTCTCTGTACCTTATCTGTAAATACAAAAAGCATGAAGTGGCAGTTATTCTCCAAGTGAAAAGTGTAGAGTAAGGTAACCATTTTGTTAGTCCTGGGTGTAACTATTACATCAGGCAACTACTGAGAGCTTTGTGGCCTTTGGGCATCATATTATCAGGCATGCTAGGAAGAAGGATGGTAAATTCCATGCATCTCTATACTGTCCCTAGTCCTGTCCGATGTGTCTCTGAGTGATTAGCAGGTCCTCTTAGTGGAAGACTACACAAGCTGTGAATTTATTATGTGCCCACCAAGTGGGTCATTGTATTTGTCAACCTGTCAATAAACTGCGTAGTAAAGATTTGAATCATAGAGCAGAACAGTTTCAAAGGACTTGTTACAATCTATCAAGTCAGTAACTCACCATTTAAAAAAATCCCTGAATACAAATTTACACAATTTTGAGTTGTTTTACAACTTATTGGGCCATTAATCTAAGTTTTAAAAGTCCCTTAATATTCTTAATCATAGCTTGTACTGTTTTTAAGTGCTGAAATATGTTTCAGCATGCAGAACCACAAGGAAAACATGGCTTCAGGGAGTTCCATAAAACTAACTAAAGAAGCCATAAATATATTCAGTTTAAGGTCTGTTATGTGCAAGGTCTGTTATTTATATGCAATAAGTTGGGCTTGATATAAGGGGTCTGTACTTGTCCACTTGCCATGTCTCCCCAGGTTGGCAAATGTAGTATAAAGGAAAATGCACATGACCTATAGCCAGAACTGAGTTTGAATTCCGTTTCTGCTACTTACTTCCCATGGTACCTTAAGGAAGCCATTTTGTTCCTTTGAACTTATTTCTAACATGACAATAAAAGGCCTGCCTTATAGGGTTGCAAGGAGGATTGGCACAGAACATGGCAGAGATCAGCAGTCTAGAGATGCTTATTGAACTGGAACCACTTTTATGAGTTAAAAATAAACAAGTATCTGCCTCGCTGATGGCACAGGGCTCAAAGACAGCACTATTAACACATAATAATAGTGCCAGCCACTGCAGCACTAGTTCAATTCCCTGGCTGGCCAGGGAGTTGACCCACATGGTGCAGCAGATCTCTCCTGCCTCGCCCGCTGCTACCCTCAGCACTGTATTCAGTAGATCTGCCTGTTCTGTTCCCAACTCTGTCTCTGGTGAATCCTCTCAAACCCCGTACCCTTACACCTCTGGCCTACACCCCAGCTCTTGTATGCGTATATAAATAAATCTTTAAAAAATAATAAATAAACAAGTGTCAACAGCATTCTCTGCACGCTCCCCCAAAGTCCTACACACACCCTACTCTCCCTCAGAGAAGCCAGAATTCCTGTGCACTTACATCTGTCTCTTTTGTAAATTCAGATAACCCCTACCCCGCACACACACACCTGTGAGTCAGCACAACTACCACCTCATACCCATCCCACAAAGAATGTAAGAAGAAAGGGTTTAGAATCTGGACAGACTGCTTTTAAAATATTTCCAACCCCAGATGTAATTCATCGTCATTATTTACAGAACACACTTCCTCATCTTTCATATCTCCATTCATTTCCCTTTCTAACCTTGTCTAGAAAATTCCCAGGAAGCATCCCATTTCTGAATACTCCCATCTCTACCCTTGTCTCCCAAATTAAACACTTACTGGCCCTATAGAATTGAGTTCCGATCAGGTGAAAGGCGCTATCAGTGATGCTAGGGCAGTAAGGATAAATAAGATACGGTGCTCCTTGAGACACTCACAGTTCTTACCAATTTGAAAATGGGTTTTTGGCCTGGAAATAATTGCCCTATGTAACTACTAAATCTGCATACCAACTACTGGACTGGGTATCCCAGATGAGAGTCTGTGTCTCAGCTTCCACCAGCCAGACACCTCCACCTTAAACCCAACCTACTGGGGGAAATTCATTATAGTCTCATTACTCCATTTTTATAGGTTAATGTTTCTTATCATCTGTAAAAGTTTATTAAATCAGTCTGTTCTGAGTGAGGTTCACTAGAAGCCCTCTCCAATGCTATCCGAGGGTCCTTTGCCATCTGGACTGTGTTATAGGTGGATAGAATCATAATAAGATCTCTGGTACCTAAATGGGCTTCAAGATGGATCTGGGTTACATCATTATCCTCAAGTTTAGTGTAT
Source organism: Talpa europaea (assembly GCF_964194135.1). Taxonomy (NCBI): domain Eukaryota; kingdom Metazoa; phylum Chordata; class Mammalia; order Eulipotyphla; family Talpidae; genus Talpa; species Talpa europaea. The sequence goes on along the minus strand of NC_140082.1, from coordinate 63,973,159 downwards.
CAAAGGTAGAAAAAAATGGCTGGAAGTTTGCAATTTTTACCTACCCAACAATGCATAATTCTGCATTTCCTCTACCCCACCTAATGAGTGTGACATATTTTTAGTGACTGGTTTATTCTGAAATACTTCCTTCAAATTCAAAGATCATTCTAGATGAACTGAACCATGACTTTAAAGCAGAGGATCCTTCTGTGGAGAAATAATCTGAAGTCTTCTGATTCTAATAACTATTTTCCACATGAAATAAATATTGACCATGGTACCCAACCATGCATACTTATTGATTTTAGAACTTGTTACATGGAATTGTTAAACAGTATCATCAAATAGACTCATACTCTCTCACGCGCACTCACACTTACACACACATCATTTCAGAGCCAGGACAGTGTTGCTTGGAAGGAAAAATGGTCTTGGATAAGAAACAACGTTCAAAGGGCAGTGCAAAGGCTTGGAGGGGGCGGCAGGTCATTGTGGGTTCTCACTCGTACCCTCACAATCATAAAGCACCAATCAGGCTCAGAGTGCAACAGCAGGGTTTGTTAACAAACGGGAGACAAGGAAAAGGAAAGATTTTCTAAGGCCGTGATTGGCCACCTGTCTCACCCCAGAGTGCCCAAGTGTCCAGCAGTCCCAAACAAAGGCCACTTTTCAAAATAGCACTGTCCCTTCCACAAGAGCCTGGAGTCAGTATACACCGGCAAGCTGGGGACCAAGATTCAACTCACAACCGTGGCCAGAGGTGCAGTGCTGCTGAGGTGGCACCACAGCGGCTTCTACTCAAAGAAGGGCCTGGCCACTGTGGGCCACCAGACCAGACAGTGCCAAAGGCCACAGCATCAGGAGAGGGTATAGGAGGATCAGAAGCGGTAGCCAGTTCTGAGGTAGCTGGACACCAGTGCTTGACCACAGTTCAGCAGTGCTGCTGGAGCAGAGCTCAGGCACTAGTGGCCCAGCCCTTTGAGAGCTAACAGCTGTTTAGAGGCACCGAGCAGAGGCCAAGGGGCACAGGCTAATGGTGCCCATCAGCAGGTGACATCAGCAGGGTGGGGGGCAGGAGCAGCAGTTAGGCTGCAGCTTGAAGGGAGATCAGATGTGGAGATCTCTGCAGTCTATGAAGGCCTACAGAGTTCTTCCCCAGAGGTCGAGTGGAGTCTCCCTGAGTTTATCTGCAAAGCTTTATCCGGGAGGAGGTTCTGTTAAGTCTTTGTGATAAGTCTGAATCCCAACATCCAAAACCCAAGGGGTGAATTTAAAGGTCTGAATGAACCCAAGCCCTGTAGAATTTCAGCTTATATCCCCTACCTTTCAAACCTCCTTGGCCCATTTACCATCCTAACTATTAGCTTGGCCCAGGTTAAGCACCAATCAACTTAGTCCGTTTTCGATTCCTGTCCTATCAAAAGGGAAACCCCAGCCTGTGCATTCAGACCGGCCCTCTGGTGAGGTCAGGGCAGGTTCCATGTCTGTGCCCTCTGGGAAGCTGCAGGTGCTCAGGGCCAGACCTTCATCCCTGAGCCAGACCGATGCCACGGGAGCCAAGCCTGGTCACAGCCTGCACGCACTGCTGGCCTGTACACCCCTTCATGCTCCACGGTAGCAGCAGCCCTGCAACCGTTTTCAGGCTTCCTAGTGAGTATAATTTTAATAAGATCCCCAAATAATTATTTATTTGAGGAAAGAAAAGAACCGATAGGAAGAGTTAGCTTGCACTCTGTTATGGGAAGTTTTTGCTCCCACCATAGTAATAAGAGCATGGGGGGGGGGGGGAGGCGGGAGCGGGGGGAGAGCAGCGACAGAACCAGATATGCATAGATGCTGGATTTGGGCTACTTTTCAAAGTTCTCTAACCTACTGATCCATCCTAAGGTTGACTTATTTCACTTTAAAATTCAAGAGTTTTCCTCAAGTAGAACTATAGGATAGAGTCAGAAGTCACTTCTCTTGACAGAAAAAAAGAATTGTTCTTTCTTTACCTACCAAATGATGAAAAATTAATGACTGTCATTTTCCCAGGCTAGGTTCACCCATCACTTGTTTTTGAGTCACAGTAGAGTTAGGGTAAGATTCCATGAGAATGAAGCCACACACCTTTTGAGTAGAGGTTCTCCAAGTGTGGGGCTTAGACAAGCAGCAACTGGAACTTGTTAGAAATGAGGTTCTTGAGCCCCAGCCCGGCCCACCTCAATCACACCCTCTAGGAGAGTTTGTGTTTCAACAAATAGTTTGACTAGTTGGTTGTTACTGAGTATGAAAACATGATCTATCCTTGGCTTCCTTACATGAACAAAATGTGCCTAAGGAGAGCCTACTAGGGAGACAATTGCCTCATAAAAATTTACAAGGTTTCTGTGCAGTTTCCGTTCTGTGATGGAAACCTAATCACTGAGAGTATGAGTCAGATGAAGGACAGAGAAATGTCCAATAGATGTGCTAATACGCGATTCTCAAGATGAAGATGCTAATGCTGCTGTTTCTCCTCCACTCAGGAGAAAGGAGATGTTGCTCTGTCGGGTAACTCCCTAACTACCACTGACATAGTGTATTTGCAGGGAGCAGTCTACATCCTGTGGATTGCTGTAAAACAAGCGTTCTCTTCTTGTGGTTCCTACTGCAGATTTGTCGTTGATTCTTTCCCTGAATGCAAATGGCTTGGCATGCTTTACCTTCTTAAGTCATGAGAATGCCTGGCTCACTAGCATTTGAGTAAATATTTATTTGTTGGTTGACTTATCCATTCCTTATTCTCCATGTAAAGTCACATGGCTGCCACTGACACCAAGTACACACACCCACAATAGACTCCGAACACATACTTGGTGTCATCCACACAGCCCCTCTAGCAGACTCATTGAAATGTGCTCAGCACATTTAAAAATGTTGTACTGTAGCAGTGTAGCCAGATACTGGTGGTGGAGCTGGCAGAATTTTGCAGATTTCAGAGAAATAGTGACCTCTGGAGCTGTGTTCTATTGCAGAACCATGGGACTCTCCCAGTTGCTTGCTTTCTTTGTCACTCCATGGTTCCCCCTGGCCCCAGTCAAGTACAGACTTTTTAGTTTGGACAAGCAGTCTCTCCACAACCTGATATCCACCAATTTTTCCAGCTGAATTTCTTAGCCCTACTCTACCCTGCTCAGTTTAAACTCCAGTCAGTAAATTTCATGAAGCAGCACTCACTGTGCTCTTATACACCAGGCTCTCTGCCAAGAGTTGCACGTACAGAGTAGCACGTCATCCTCTTAACAACTTCCATGAAGCATGGGCACTGTTACCATCGCCACTTCACAGATGAGGAAACTAAGGCACAGAGAAGCTAAGAAACTTGACCCAAGACCCCATATCTCCTTGCAGATTCCAACACACCAGTCTGCCCCACACGTCCATGCCTTTGCCACGTATTCACTCTCACTGTGCCCACGTGCTGCCTTTGTGCCTGCTGGCACTGATTCCTCCTCATGTTTCCTTATGATCACCACGAAACCTTTGCCAGCCCTTGCTCCCCCAGTGGAAATCCACCTCCCATTTGGACTCTCACTCTACAGAACTCCATTACTTTCTTTTGTCTCACCTGTCGCACTGCAAATCCCTTGAAGACAGCAGCTGGCTTTTAAACTTCTTTATAAGCCCAGAGCTTTGCATGGTACCTGGTCCAGATTAAGGGGTAAGTTGCTGAAGGAGTGAGGGAATTAGTGGATGGAGGCTTCCTGATTCCTGACCTGGATGTTTGTTCAGTATGCTAGTTTGGGGAGGTGGCCAGAAGACTGCCAGAACCATCGGCCATTCATTCCTCCATCCATTGGGTGACCCTTGGGCAAGTTTCTTCAAGCCTGAGGTTTGCAAGTCAAAACAAGGTGAACTTCACACATGATCTGATCAGGGGACAGCAGCTCAGGCTCTTTGGAAACAGCTTCCACATTCACCTGGAAGGCAAGCTCAGCAGCCCAGCATAAGCTGCTGCTCACCAAGCTCCATGCTGTGAGCCTGTCTGTTCTACAGAGCCATGAGGACCCACCGTGTACATTCTGATTTGGGCATAAAGCTGGTTCCATACGATATAAACACATCTGTTGAGAATATTTGCAGGACCTAAGCAAAGTTAGCTTTCATAGTTTGCTGCAGCTGTACATCATCCATCCCAGTGCATGATAAATGTTTCTGACATTTCCTTCAGACACAGTATGCTAGGAAGGCTTTTAAATTCTCAAATGCAAGCCTCTACCTTATTGATCAGATGCTTTTCATTAAAGGTTGAAAAAGTACTCAGTCAGGGGGAATGCTCCCCTTCCAGGCAAAGATAATTATCATTGTTGGAATATGGGTCTATACCATAATTTGTTGGGTTTTTTTCAACCCTTATACATTCTGGAAAAGACTGCCTTTAGATAAATCATCAAATTTCCTGGGTACTTCCCTTACTAACCTCCATCTGATTTGACATACATATTTTAAAAGAAAATAAGGAGAAAACATGTGCCCTCCAAATAGTCCTCTGCATTAGAACTTACCGTTCTGCTTCAAAATTGTGCCCTGCTGCTGGCAAAGGCTTGTCTGTGAAGGCAGAGAGGCGATTAAGGGATCGTGGTCAGTGCTTGCATCTGGCCAGAGGTCTCAGGAACTTCTCACCAGTGTTTGCTTCATAACCTCCAGCTGAATTTCATCTGTCCCATCTTCTTATAGGCATATCCTTGCCCTCCCAGGCTACCTAGAGTTTTAGATTCCTTTCAGTCCTTCCAACAAGATGGCAGCAGCAAGCTTGGGGATTAATGGAGCTTAGCTGAGAATTAGGTTGCATTAAAGTTCCAAGCCCAGAACTTGAAAATAAAAAGAATAATCTGAAACAAAAATGTCACCAGCACCCTTTAGTTTTATATGCCCACCTGGCTGTTTCACTGCTCTCCCCACCCCCACCCCACCTCATCCGGGTACTGTGTGCTGTATGTCATGTGCCTTTAGTGGAATTGGACATACACTCCTGGGGTGTGGAGGCCTTTTCCGGGAACTGGAAGAGAAAGAGTAAGGGGATAGTGCTGCTGTTATTAAACTTTATTACTGTTTGTTATTGACTAAGAGTGAAAATCACTAAGATTTACCAAGGAACCAGGGATTTGGGAGGTACTGGCATTACTGTCTTTCTTCCCAACCCCCTCCCACCTTTCTGCTTTTTTTTTATTATTATAAATTTTATTTTTCTATTCCCCATACAATTGCGACCCCCTTATTTTGACCCCAATCCCTCCCATCCCCGTCCTCCACCCCCCATAGGGTGTCTCTGGTTCATAGTTGTTTGTTGATTTTGATTTTTACTTTCTTATAGTTATTCTTTTCAATTCCACTCCTAGGTATTTACCCAAAGGACACAGAAACATCAATTCCAAAGAGCACCTGCACCCCTATGTTTATAGCAGCACTGTTTACAATAGCTAAGCTTTGGAAACAGCCCAAATGCCCAAAAATAGATGACTGGATCAAGAAGATGTGGTACATATATACCATGGAATATTACTCAGCAATCAAAAAAGATAAACCCATGCAATTTGCAGCAACCTAGATGGCGCTGGAAGGGATCATGCTCAGCGAAATAAACCAGAAAGAAAAAGAAAAATACCAGATGGTCTCACTCATAGCAGGAATCTAGAAAACTTTCTGCTCTTTTATTGTGAGGAGATCTTAAGAATGTAGAATACAATGTGGCAATCCATTGAGTATATGAGGCTTCCATGAAAGCTAAATTTACCAAGCACCCTAAATTTTAGCAAAAACTCAGATTTTAACCATTTAATCCCAAAGATCCCTCAAATATTTTATCTCCCTAGAACAACTCCTCCCTTCTTGCTCTGGGAACTGAAGCTGAGAGTCTCAGGCTGGAAAAACAACCTCATCTCAGAGTGTCCCTCCTTTTCTATGAGGAGACTCCCCCACCCTGCAGCAATCACACCCTCCTAGGGATCCTGAGAAAGATGCTTCCTCTCCCATCACCGGGCCTGGGAAGGCCTTAATGCTGAATCAAGGTGGTTCTGTACTGGCTTCCCTAGCATATAAGCATTTCCCTCAAAGCATTGTGCAAAGTGAGAATCTGTGCAAAGGCTGGCACCCCAAGGTTCCATTCAGGTCTCATCTACACATGGTGTTAGCAGGAAACAAATTATCATCCAGCGGGCAATGCACCTATTTAATAGAACTCAGAACAGACATCAACTGTGATCCTCAATGGCAGTTTTATAAAGAAAATGGACTTAAGTGATGAATGCCAGAAAGATATATGCCTAATTGTCACATAGTCAGGACTGCTGTTTTTTGTTTTAGATAACTAGGTTGTTTATTATGATGCTTTACCAAATTCCGTGGTGGGTCTGGTGTCAGTGTTTCTAGATCGTCATTTGACTGGGTTCCTTGACATATTTTCAGAGTTCTGGGTGTTATTTATCTAGAACTAAGGCCAGAAGCAGTGAGCCATTTAAATCCATAGGACCAAGGAGAAATTGGCAATGAGGTACAGAAGAAACTCAAACAAGTGTCAGAATAGCAAGCTGTTTTCATATTAATAATAAAGTGGACCATAAAAAAGAAAGACAGCTTTTCCTTGGTCTTGTTTTCCAAGCCAAACAGCATCTCCTTGGTGACAGACAATTCTGCATTAGCAGACACAGCATTTCTTGTGTGTTAGCTATTTGACAACAGATCTCTTATTTTTTGAGTCTTAATTTTCAGTCTTAATACATGATCGGGCATTTAGTGGTAAATGGACTCTTTATTATCAGGAAGTGCCCAATTCCAAACTGAGTACATCTGAAGGAATTCTAATTTAAGAAGTGCTCACTGCTGCTTTTCTCAAAACCCCTTACTTGCTATTTTATCTTTTCAATAAATATTTCAAAACATAAAATAACTGCAATAACCACAAACTAGCCATCATAGTTCCCTACCCAGTATTTAGAAATATCTCTGATTGTCACTTGCACCATATTTATCAAAAATCAGGTGAAAGGGAGAGTGGACAGAAGTTGGAAGATCTAAGCTTCCTCTTGCAACGTGTAGATTTGGGTAGCCTTGGCAAGTTGGAGGTCTGCCTCAGCTCTGCACTGCATAGTGGGATGACACTTTCTCTCCCCAGGTCCCATACATAAAACAAGATTAAGAATCTAATGAGTGGGTGTCCTGAGCCCCACTGTAGGTCAGAGGTGGTTAAAGGGAGAGCTGGAAGAGCAGTGACTTATGTTCTTACAGCACCATCATGAATGTGGGTTCATGTGATGATAACTATTAATTATTGAGCACCTACTGTGTGCCAAGTTCTTAGCATGATTATTTGCTTAATATCATATAAATTCTTCAAGATAGGGATTACTATCCCCATTTTACTATTGAGGAAACTATGTGAAAATAACATGTTCATGATCACACAGCTAATAAAAGCTGGTATCTGACTTCAAAGTCCTTCCCAATAGACTCATACCCTTAATAATAATAATTAACAATATATATTATGAATTTTAAAATAGTGAAATGTATATTATAAAATATCATAATTATTATTATTTTTCTAATGAAATACTAATAGCTAATATTTATTGAGTATCCGCTATGTAACAGGCACTTCTATAAGGCTGTTACAGGCACTTGCTCTTTTAATGATCACAGCACCCTACAGGGTAAGCACTATTATTATGACCAGTTTATAGATGTGGCATGCAGGAGTTTAAATGTCCACAGAGGTCCACAAATATATTACCAGTAGAAGACACAGTCAGAACTCAAACCCGCACGGCTTGTTTTCAGAGCATGTGTTCCCCAGCACCAGGCCATACTCCACAGGGTCACAGGGAGGACATGCATCTCCTTAACATTAGGGTGGGTCATCCAGGGATGCCTCAGAGTCCCATATCCTGCTTCACTTCAGACCTGAAAATGCCTACCTCTTAGGATGTATCTTTAAAGTAACTCATCCATTAAAAATAAGTTCCCAAATACAAGGAGCTAAGTGATAGGGCCTCTTCTAAATAGGCAGCTGTCAGAGCTCCAGTCCTTGCTGACAGACCAGCCCCTGAAATCTGCTTGTCTCCATTCTGGCAGCCTGGTCAGCTCTTTCCTCAGCCCGTTAATTAGTGTGGGGGACCTGCTCCCACAGGCTGCCCAGCCAGAGGCAGCTCCTCCTGGAAAGGGCTTTCTTCCCTGACTTCATGCTCCCTTCCTCCAGGGGCTGCATCTCCTGCTGGGATGCCTGGTGACAGCTGCACAGAGATGAAGGGCTTTAGGAATATTCCCTCTTCTGCAACTAGAGTGCTGCTTTATTGAGTACATATCATTACCTAGCTCCATTTTCTGGCCTTGCACAGGTCCTTTCACACTTACCTTTATTGTGCCACTACTTGTCACCATTCCCAGCCTGACTTTTAATAATGTACATCTCTCCTCCCTGATGGCGTGGCTGGTAATTATTTGCTCTCTGCCACCTCATGAGCTCAGCCACTGGCAATGCTGAGAAACCAGCCACCCCCAGTGCATCTCCCTTGCCCGCATTTCCTTAAAAGTGGTTCTGCTTTGGGCCTCCCCTGGTGGTGCATGCGGTTGAGTGCAGCGCTGTGAAGCTGTTCCCCAGCCTCTGCAGCACCAGTTCAATCCTGGCCAGCCGGCGAGGTCCCACCTGGCACGGCAGACCTCGCCTGTCTTACCCGCTGCTCCCCTGAGCAGTGTATTTCGTCAGTCTGCCTGTTCTGTTCCCCGCTCTGTCTCTGGTGAATCCTCTCGCTCTCCCGCACATCTGGCCTGTACCCCGGTTCTTGTATAAATAAAATAAATAAATCTTAAAAAAAAGAAAAGTGGGTCCTCTTTGACACAGCACCAGGAGAACAAGTCAAGCCCTGCGGGGTCCGGTGGCAGGACCATTCTCCTTTTCTGTCTCCAGCCTGAACACTCACTGTAGGAAGAGTGGAGGTGGAGCCAAAGTCTTTTTGCCTTTGCCAGGCGATTGGCTTTGGGCAAGTCACTAAGTGCCCTGAACTTCACTCTCCTTAGCCCTAAGGTGGAGGGGATGTAGTAATAACTATAATAATATTTCTCTAGCAAAGATATAGTGGGGAGGCCAGCCAGAGACAGGAAATGAAAACATCCTTTGTAAATGGAAAATCTGTAAAACTGGTGAAGTTACTGCCGTGTTGCGAATGGCTGAGTGACCACTTGAATGATTGTTTCATTTTGTCAATACAGAGCAGATAACTGCCCCAAAATGGGTTTGGACTGAAATTCAGTCATCTGTAGTCTGCCTCCCACTTTTCACCACTGGATCCGTTTGCTCTGGATTTCCTCCAGGTGAATATAAGTCCATGGTTTTCAAATGGGCCATGTAAGATCATAATTGTGGTGGTTTTGTGGTGTTTTTTTTTTCCCAAAGAAATCCAATTCAGTTTCATTTTATTTGTAAATAACAACTGAACTGTGTTTAGAATCTCTGGAGTCCCTGCAAGCTCTATATTTCTGTAATAGTAACTAATTTGAAAAAGACTTTGTGAAATATGTTTAAAAGTTTCCTCTGTAAACTTAGGGAGCATACTTGTTTGGCTCTCCCTTGTACTTCTTGGTACTGTAGTTATTTCAGGCTTCTAAGACCATTACTGATCGATGTGTGATTCCTGTGGTCACCTAAAAAAACTTCTGGAGCCTTCCAATCAAGATATTCCTCCATAAAAAATAATATCAGATCATTTCCTGAAATTTTACCAGAAAAACATTTAAACCTTCTCCTTTAAAAAAAAAACACTCTGATTTGCTTTTTTATGGAATATCTTTGCCTCTCCTCTCAAGTTAAGCAGATACATTGGGCATATCAAAGGGGGAGTGGAAAGTCCTATTTCCGGAGTTCAGTATGCCACTGCAATAGATGATGCTACACTTGATCTTAGCCAAAAGACCGAGAAGTGAGCGGGTTAGCAATAGAATATTACATTATATTGTAAAGTGCAAAGGGCTCTTTGAGTAACAGCTGGCTAAGTGCATCCTTAATCCCTGGCAGTGTATTTTAGAAAACAGCACTTCATCAAAATCTCTCACAACAGATTTGTCAAAATGCCCTAAGCATAGAAGGATTTTAATTTCATTGGTAGATGAGAAAAGCGAGTACGCTGAGAAGTACACACTGCTTAGCTTTCCTGTCTCTCCAATCATCCTACTTAGAAGGGAGAATTTTCCTGAAGTGACTGAGGTACCATAAGCAGACAATGTGAGCACATTTAACACATCAGGTCAACACAGTAGAAAAAGGGACAAGAAAAAAAGAATGGAATTACCGCATTTAGCTTTTAGATGCTCAGATCAAATTTTACATGGATTATTCACCTTTATAAAGTCTATAAGCAGATCATATATTTTTAATGGGCACCAGGAGGAGAACAATTTGTTCTCTTCCTCTCTTATCACTGTGTATGTTCATTAAAGGACTTTTTGTCTTGATTTTTTAAAAACCCAAGAGAAAGACACTTGATACCATTAATTTGATATAGAAGCCTATTCGATACTTACTGATTTGAGGAATATGAATTCTTTCCTCCTGTCTAGAATAATTTTATATCTCTAGGCTGCTTTTAAGTCTCTCTGTATTTGTGTCTTCACATCTGTCATTCACAGGAAGTGTCACAACAGGTCCATCTGGCGGATGAGAGGACCAAGGCCCCGCCTCAGATCCCATGCCACTCAGTAGCAATGCTGCTTGGGCTAGAAGGTGTCTCCTGGCTCCTCGTTTACTGCAGTGCCCACCACACCCAGACCCTGTAAGAGAGGGGATTCACTAATGCGACAGTTAAACTCTTCTGTGTTCCCTCCACATATTCCCTCACAAGCTGAAAACCATCCAAACAAACCAAGAGGGGCTTCTGGGTCAGCACTGAGGTCTTCAGGTAGGACCTGGAGCATTGACTCAGTCTTTCCCCACTTTCTCTCTCATTTGAGGCTCAGAGAGTTACTGTGAGAGGCCTGTGACCAGCACCGTTTGGAGTCCCAACATCACCAGTGTGCCTCTGGCCTGGGCAGGAGGAATGCGGGGCCCTGGTCTAATGTTGTCAGTTGCTATTTGGCTCCGTAATTTGGGTGCTGTTTCTGTAGGTGACTCCTTTGGTTTCAGAGGCCCTTCTGACAGGCCTCCTTGTTCTGCTTTCCCCACCATCTTTCATGTTGGTGAGTTTTGATGAACCTCTTATTTGCCTCTGACTCACTTTGGAGAAAAATTTCCAGACATGTTTTAGGAACAGAAGAAAAGCTATGAAAGGCTTACGGGTGGTTCTAACACTGCTGGCATTGAGACCAAATGATGCCTTATGGTATTTCTAGTGAAATTGCTTGTTCCACACCTTCACCAGCTTCTACTGAGCACATTCTTGAAAAGTCTCTCAACTTAGAGATCGGTATAAAGAGAATCAAAATACAGAAATGTAGAGGAATTGGAAGAAGTAGTAGTTGATTTACTGTGAAGCCTCTAATCTTATAGGGAAACAACTGCACTCACATGTTCTCTGAACCTTTACTGTGACCCAGACACAGGCTGTGTTTCATGTGTCTGCGGGAGGCCTTCGGGGTGGCTGCACAGCGGCGTGTGAACAAAGCTCATGATGGGCACGATGACTGGAGTTTCCCTCTCCAGCCAACTTAGCATCATCAGAAGTCTTGGTGAGGGATTCTGCGAATGGTCAGATTTCCTCAAAGCCCTCCTGAGATTATAGTCTGAAGAGCAGCTGGACAGCTTGTGGGTACAGACAGGCAATGAAGAGCCCCTGTGTCTGCACCAGGTACTTGTACTCTGTGCCTACGTGAGCGCATGTGGCACTAACAGTGAGCACATTCCAGACCCATTTCTCATTAGTCCCCAATAAAGCTATATGACAATCAGCCATAACCCTTACCTTGAGGGAATGTCTGTATAGATCAGAAGCAAGGCAACCCTCCTTCCCCTCCCCCCGACACTGCATCTTGCAAATCCTTTCTCCCTCATTCCTATCGTGTGATCCACCAGGAGGTGCTGAAATGATTAATGAGCAGGACACAGAGACAACTGCTGCCCAGAGCAACAGCTGTCTCCCACCATCCACTGAGTCATTAGATAAATGAAGCAAGTTGTTCTCAACGAGTGAGGATGTGGGGAGAGGAAGTGTTAACCTGCTCTCGGTTGGATCAGGTATCAGGGCTCCTCCCCACCATTTTGACTGTGCCTCTAGCCTTCCAGATCCCATTCCCCTGAGGTCTGCCTTCAGGAGAAAACAGTGAGCCAGGGAGAAAGCTGTGCACACGACAGCCACAAGGACCCTCTGTTCTCCCCAGAGCAGCCAGGAGAAGAGGGTGGAAGTAGATGTTGCCAAGAACCTAACAATGTTTGCAACAAAGCAAGAGTTTCTGGCAAGAAGTCCAAGGGGCTTTCTTGATCCTAAGTGGTATCTCCTAAGCACTTTAATTACAATGGATTAAGTAGGAAGTGGAGCGCTGGACTAAAGGAATAATGACACAAAGGAAGTGAAGCAGAAAAACCCATTTTCCTGCCTTTAAGGGAAAAATATCATTTATGTAAATGAATTACAAGGGGAAAAATGGAGTGTGGCATTTCCCCCTACTCAGACTTCAATGAATTGTAACGAGCCGGGTCTCTCCCTGGCCAGAGCAGCCTTGGGATCTTGAACCTGTGCAGAAACTGAAGTGCAGGCTTGGAACCTCATTAAGATGCAGGAGCACTCCTGCCAGACAAATGACTCACTAATGCAGCCCCTCTCTCCTGCTTCTCCTTCTAGGCCCTTGCCTGGCTGAGCTCATATTTTACATTCAGCACCTCTAGTTACCCAGAAATTACATGCAAAATTGTGAAATAGAAAAGCAGTGGGCCATGTGGCTCCATCAGTTCTGCCTGGCGTTGCATCATCCTTGATTTGGACCGTTAAGAGGCTGGGCTAGGGAACTTGCTTACTGCAAACCTGAAGGCCTTAGACCTCTACTGAGGTTGCAGTTTGAATGTGTGCTCTTAGCGTACCTGCTATAGAACTGGGGCAAGTCTGTGGAAATGAATGGAATTGAAATAAGATTGGAGATAATCACAGTGAACAAGAAAAGTGCCCGAATAGAATACAGGCAGACACGGTGTTGTCATTGTCACATGCACAGTGACTACGGACCTGGTGATGTTTTACTAATAGGAGACCTGTAAGACCTAGGCTTAACATCTAGCTCTGTCTGCAGTGATTCCCCCATAGCATCTATTTTTTTTATTTTTTTATTTTATTATTTTTTTAGAGGCATGTTTTATTTATTTATTAATTTGCTTGTTTGTTTGTTTTCTTTATACATGCACTGGGTACAGTCAGAATCGCGGGAGGGTGAGAGAATTCACCTGAGCCAGAGCAGGGAGCAGAGCAGGCAGAAGGACCGAAGTACACTGCTGAGGGGAGCAGCGGGCGGCAGGAGAGGTCTGCGCGCCATGTGGGACCCTCCTCCGGTGGCCGGGGAGCGGCCGGGGATTGAACCGGCGCCGCAGAGGCCGCGGGCAGCTTCGCAACCCAGCGCTCAACCGCTGCACCACCGGGGAGGCCCTCCCCCATAGCATCTAGTTTGTGATTCATGGTACCCTGCATCCAGGGCAAGGAGTTCTAAAACCTTATCATTAACACTGATTAGAAATGATTGGATCTTATCATTTTGACATAGGCAAGTGCAGGAAAGAGAGGCAGAGAACCATTAGTCCCCACACCGTGCTCAGTGTTTCGCATGTCAATTCATTTCATTCTTACAGCAGAACCTAGTACACAAGTGAGGAAATTGGGGCTGTACGAAGTTGGACTGTATGGGAAGCTGCAGTGTGGAGTCAGAGGTAGAGTCAGAGGCCAGCCTCACCACCACAGGTTCACTGATTCGGGGTAATTTCCGTGACATCTGTTTTCTCATCTATACAATCTGGATAAGTTTCCCAACATGCTGACTTGTTGAGAGGATTATGTCTGACACTGTAGATAATAGTATAGCCCTCGCATACACAGCCCCTATCATTATGACCTCAAAATCAAGATTTGAACCTTGTGGAGTTAAGTCTCAGTGCTATCACCACTATGGCCTGAGTTCGATCCCCGGCCAGGATGTTAACCCACATATGGAGCAGCAGACCTCTCCTGTCTTACCCGCTGCTCCTCTCAGCAGTGTATTTCAGTAGATCCACCTGTTCTGCTCCCTACTCTGTCTCTGGTGAATCCTTTCACCACTCCCCGGCCCCTCCCCCCGCACATCTGGCCTACACCCCAGTTCTTTTATGTAAACAAACAAAAAATAAATTAAGATTTGAACCTTGACCAGTCAGCCTCATCCTGGGATTATCCTTCCATGTGACCCCAGCTTCCGGAGTGTGAATGCTTGGTCTGCTTAAGTGATGAGAAAAAGCCCATCTGGGGCACGGTGCCCCAGGAGTTCTTTACAGTTCAGCTTTATACACTGCAAATTAGTTTGCAAACCTCAAGTGGCAGGGCCAAGGAGATGTTCTCACCTTATGCACAGTACAACTATTTTCTGAGCACTTCTGTATATTTGAAATATGTATTCAAAGATTTATAGTCCCTCTCTCAAAAGTTGTATGATTGAGATTTCTCAGACCTAACAATTGATTAGCTGAAGAGGACAAGACACAGAAAGGAGTTTAAAAATAATCCCCCTGGTGGCGCAAGGGGTTAAGACGCAACCTATGAAGCTATCCGCAGCCTCTGCAGCACATGTTCCATCCCCAGCCAGGGAGCTACCCACACGGCGTAGCAGACCTCTCCTGACTCACCCACTGCTCCCTTCAGTAGTGTATTTGAGTCAATCTGCCTGTTCTGTTCCCTACTCTGTCTCTGGTGAACCCTCTCACCCCTGACCCCACACCTCTGGCCTGTACCCCAGTTCTTGTATGCATAAATAAAAAAGAAATAAATCTTAAATATAAACAAATAAATAAAAATAATCCTACACATAGCTTCAAAATATGCCACATTACATTACAAAAATCTGTGTGTGTGTGTCTGTCTGTCTGCCCTACTACTCTCTATATTATCTGTTTTTGCATCCCCAATGGTTAGCTCAGCACCTGGCACACTGGGTGCTCCACACATTTGAGCCACACTAGCGACCTAGCAACAAAGAGCTGGTAAGAGCAAGTGCTATTCCTTCCCCAGGATTTGAGCCTTCAGAGCTGTGTGTGGCTTCAGCTTGACTTCTGCTCCTCTCTCCCAGGCAGTGCATTTCCGTAAGCACCACGCTTAGTGGTGGAGGTGGAGCTAGGTTGGTCATGAACACTAGAAATGTCCGTGTTCAATTACTTAGGAGGTGGCTTAAAGGAGTGCCGCCTCCCGTTTCCCATGGAGATGAGCGTTCATTCGCTGAAATGACAACTTCTCTGCACTCAATGGGATCCCAAATAACATGTTTTCAAACAAATCTTTCATCACTGTTGCACCTTGGAACACATTTCAAATGCTGGTCATTAAAAGCAGACCATTTCACAAGCCTTTAATGATGACACTAATAACTGGATTTTTGTCTCCAAGTGTCCTGATGCATGGGCGAGGAGTAAATTACGGAGCTAACTTTTATGTCTGTGTTTTATTGATCTGTGAGCTTCAAGGGAACTACACCAGTCCCAAAAGCTTGGCAGTCCAGATTACCTTTTCATCTATGTAATTGGGCCACCAGGGCACAGTTAATTTTCAATTTATATTAATAGAAAGACAAAGAACATGATGTACCATATCGGTAATAAAGTAATGGACATATCAAAATAGCCTACCTGGTAATTATAAATAAATCAGTTTCCCATGACCCGCTGAGGATTATGTTGCTAATTCATTGTGCATCTCATCATAATTTTTCATGAGAGGACTCTCTGCTGCTGAGTATACTTCTGTTTCTAGCACATAGAAAGGAGCTACATCACAAAGTAGCCAACTCTCTTAATCCATGGCATTTCTGCCTTTGTTTCTTAACAGGTGAAGGTCATGCTTCGCATTTGTTCCACACTGGCTCGTGATACCTCCGAATCCAGCTCTTTCTTAAAGGTGGATCCACGGAAGAAGCAAATCACCTTATACGATCCCCTGACATGCGGAGGTCAAAACGCCTTCCAAAAGAGAGGCAACCAAGTCCCTCCTAAGATGTTTGCCTTTGATGCGGTTTTTCCACAAGATGCCTCTCAGGTGAGTCTATACCCAGCTCAGACTCAGGCGATGTTGATTACTTAAGAAAGGTTTTACTCGATCACTAGGATCTATGAAAATGGTCTTCCAGCTCCTCCATGGACACAACATCTCTCATTTTTCTCAATTAAGGTAATATTGAGATACCCATCAGGTACCTCTGACAGGATAGCTGAGCTCCATTGAATAGTTCAGTCCTTTTGAATTACTGGCATACGTGGGACAGAATAATTGTGCCAGTATTTCAAAAAAAATATACCCTTGGGGAAAAAGAAGACCAAGCTAGTCAGTGGCTGGATACAATAGCAAGCAGAACTGGAATTCAGAAACAACTGCATTGAGGTGCCAGTGGCTTCACCATTAGGACCTCACTCCTGCCTGGGCCTCTGGGTGTGGGCATGTAAGAGAGAAAAACATGTTTGTCACACTGATCTTGAGGGCAGGTCTATAGTCCCAGTGAGGAACTGGAGTGCAAGGCAAAGAAACTGAGGCTGGCATGCAGTTCTATGGCCTGGACCAGGCTGGCATGAAGTCCTATGGGGAAGAAGAGATACTGGAGATAGCTGTTATAAGGCTACCACCCTAAAATTCAATGGCTTAAAACAATAAGTATTTTTTGCTGCTCTTGCATCTTTGGGTCAGGTGAGAAGTTCTTCTGGTGCTCTCTCAGCTCACTCATGTGTCTGTGATCAGCTCTGGGGGGGCGGGTAGGAAACTGCTGGTTTTGTCTGGATGCTATCACATCTGGGAATTGGCAGCTCTAGCTGGCCTAGAATGACCCTGACCAGGTCACCTGGTCTCTCTTCCTCATTGTTTCACACCATCCGGCAAGGTAGCTTGGTTTTACTCTCATGGCAGTGGTAAGGACCTCGCATAAAGGCATGTTGAGGTCTAAGCTCAGAACTGAGACATTATTACTTCCGCTGTTCTATTGGCACAGATACAAGAGTCATGAAGAGGCCCCACCTCTTGATTGGAGCAATTGTAAAGTCACATTGCCAGACCCATGAACATAGGGAGGGGTGGAGAATTGTGGCAATTTATACTTATTGTGGCTGTGAGTATAATTTGGAGGTTATTTGGGTATCCAGATTGCCAAGATTCCTGGACCAAAGCTCCTGGAGCCAATCACAGTAAGAACAGATGTCTGTTAGAAGAGTCAGTTATACCATCTGGTGGGGTCTGAAATGAATCACTGCAACTGAACCTTGTAGGAGAAATCTACAACCCAGGTTATAGGTACACTGTGGCCTCCTTTGCCAACATTTTGACAAGACACCTGCACTTTCCTGATAAATTTCTGCAAAGTCCCAAGATTTATGCAAAACAATGTGTGGTAGGGTAAGTGCAGCCTGAAAGAACCTGAGGACATGGGTGCTGTTAGCCACCATTGCCAACTCCTGTTCATTCGTGCATGTTGCATCTGAGTATAGGAAGTGGTGATGCTCACACAGGCTCCTATGTGACACACAGCACATGTCATAGGTCCCATTCATTAAGAAGCTTAGCGTGTGGTTTCCCTGAGGAGTTTTACCATCATGAGCACACAGAGTACTTTATGAATAACTTCCATGGTTTCTTCAGTACATTTTTTGTGCATTATACCATTCTACCAACCAATGAACTCACTAATCTAAACCTGATATTGGTCTAATAAATGGCCTACACATAATTTAATTAAGTCGGTTAAAACTTTTCAGAAGCAAATCTCCCTAAGTTGCATGAATTCCAAAACAAGTCCTGCGTTAAGCATGGATTATTAATGCACTTTAGATTTATTCCAGGAAAAGGAGCCATTTTATTGTTAGTCTTTATTTACATTTTACACTTAGTTCCAGAGCTTACTATGCTCAATATTACTGTTGTACTCATTTCAGAATGTTTTGCTTTTGTTAAAATTTCCAATATTATAATAAATTATACTTCTATATAAATTGTCCATTTTCATATACACTAACCTGTTTGACTCTTCCTAGAATTCAGTAGTGTAGGAAAGGAAGGCGTGCTATTTTCACATTACAAACAAGGAAACTGAGCTTCAAAGATTAAGGCCTTTGTCCACAGTGTTACCCAGCAATGGGTCCCCTACTGAATGTACAAGAAACTGAGACCAGGACATCAAGCATTGAGAAAAGAAAAAAAGCTTTATTATAAGTCGATTGGCAAGGAGGTAGGGGATAAACTTAAAATCTATCTCCTCAATTAAGATAGGGAATGGGGTTATATAGGTTTTGGCGACTGAGTTTGAGAACAAAAGAGTTAAGTCTCAATAGCTAAGGAGTTTGCTAAAGGCAAGGATACGTGGACACAACTGAAGTTCGTGGATGAAGAAAGGTGAAGAGGGAGGCCCTTCTCCAGATAGCTGGAGCTTTGAACCTCTGTTTTTCAGCTCCTCACCTCTGGGTAGCCCAACTTCTCCATTTGTTTCTCCTAACCCCAGCTAGTCTTGGAGCTCAGCTCAGCTCTGCAGTATCTGCAGAAGCAGCTGTCAAAGAAAAGTTTGGATAAGTTTTTTTCTCTCATGTTCTTAGAGTGTGAGCTCAACTTAACCACCTAGCCCCATTACAACAGTCTTTGTCTTGAGCAGATGACTTTCCTGGAACCTTCCCATTGACTTCTCTGTGTCCCACTCAGTCTAGTCTACCTCTTACCTCTTACCTCCCACCCCTGTTTATTAACAGTATGCCCTGGGCAAGTTACTTTGCCTCTCTGCATCCCCCTCTGTAAAATCAGGATGTACATCATTAGCCTATGGTGATTCATTAAATTGATACTTAGGATGCTTAGGATAGAGCCAGAAGTGAGTGTTGACATGAAAAGTAATAGCTTTTACTATTATAATAATTATAACTTTATTATAACATTGTTAATTATATTATTATATAATCACTGTTATATCACTATTAATTATTATATTATCATTGTTAATAGTAATATCGTGCTGCTGGTCATAGCCAACCTCAGCCCCCAGCGGGTGAGCACCCTTTGGGTCTCCAAAGCAGGGTGCGTAGAGTGGGCCTCTGCTCTCGGTCCTAGCTGTTGGCCTGAAACACAGCAGGGAGTTGCTTTCCCTCCATCTGTCAGGACAACAGCTTCCTGAAGTTAAGCAAAGATTAGAACATCCCTATGAATCAACCTTATTACCCATAAGTGGCCGTGACACTCTTCAGCCACCCACTGCTAGTGAAAACCTCTGCTTGATCTGACTTTGGGGAGGTGTCCTGGTCCATGTGGGCAACAAATCTCCTCCCTTGTTCACAGACAGTTGTCTTCTTGCTGTGTCCTCACATGGTGAAGGGGCAAGAAAGCTCTTGGGGGCCTCTTTTATATGGATGTTAATCCCACTCATGGCACCATAGTCATAACCTAATCATCTCCCGAAGATCCCATCCCTTCATATCGGATGTTAGGTTTCAACATATAAATTTGGTGGGGGAGGAAGGGGGAGAAGATGTGGGGGGTAGGGAAATACAGGCCTATGAGCAGAAGCTTCCTGCAGACCTGACCCTACCCATAGGTTCTGTGCTGGGGGAGGTTGTTTGCTGCTCTAGGCCCAAAGTAAAAGGCAGCACTTTCTAGCAAATACCAGACTGATCTCAGGTCACTGTCTGCTCAGTGGCTACTGAGCCAGAATTCTGCATGGCGAGGCCTTTCCATCCAGTGCCCTGTGAGAGCTCTCCTGTCTATCTTTGAACCTTTGCGCAGGTGAGTTTGCATTAGCACTTTGGCCACACACAACAAATGACCTGCATCCTCCCTGCTGACCTTGAGTTGAACACAGTTTATTTTATGGGTGGCCCAGGTGGGCTAGCAGCCTCCTAACCCCTAACTCACATTATGTGCAAAGAAGGTAGATTTCATTCACAGTAACTTCTCTTCACCTTGCAGAAGTGCCTCTGGCAAACTGCATCAAGGTTCTGCTGCTTCTGTTTCAAGTTTCAGCACTAATCTCTCTTGCCTAGGTCCTGGGGTTGTGGCATGGTAGTCCCACAGCAGCCCTGTCCTGCTCTCCACTCAGCTCAGGGGAGCCCCCAACAGAGTTGCTGAAGTGGCCACGGGGATGACTTACAGTCATGAGGAGTGCAATTTTTCAATTTCAGCTTGGGAGAGAAACTGATTTCCAAATATTTAGGTTCGTTGTGTGATGCAGCCTGAGCTGAACAACTACATCCGCTGCCTGGGCTGCGGTCTCGGGCCCCAGGAGAGGCATAGTGCTCCCATGCAGCAGGGTGCTGGGGTTCACATAGCCTCCATGTGCTCCTGCAGCTTCTGCATTCTTCCACCAGATCTGACACTAACTCCGGCACTGAACAGAAATGAAAGCCACAGCACTCAGCAAGTAATTTGGTCTTCCTGCTGCTGCAAAAGCCTCAGCTGCTAACCAGAAAGTCTTTCTCTATCTTCCACAAAATTTAGTGAGAGCCTCTTGTTTGCAGAGTACTATTTTTTAATATTTTAATGAAGTAATCTTGCTTTACATCCTTGTTAATATGTTGACAGTATTCAAAGAACTATAATTGTGTGTGAATAAGGAAATACAAAAAGTATTTTTTTTTGTATTTGAATAATCAAGCTGGAGATGAGAGGCTCACAACATGCCAGACAACACGTTGTAACATAATGCCAAACAAGATTGATATTGTATACATTAAATGTGTTTCATTCAATGAAAGAAAGAAGAGGCTGGTTGTGGAAAGAGGTGGCTGTAGATTGAAAAGAAAAAGGAAAAGGAAACTGGGAGAGAAAGCAGATGTGGAGGAGACACCTCTTGCTTACATTAGAACTAGAACTTTTCTCAAGGTGGCTTCGCTTTACCAAAATGGCACATCATCTATTTTTCCTTTAATAAATAAGCTGTGTGTGTGTGTGTGTGTGTGTGTGTGTGTGTGAAGGAAGGAAGGATCTAGTTAGCAGAGGGTAAATGAGAGTTGAGGTGCCTTGTCCAGGAAGCTAGAACGGCAGGCCCGGGAAGGGCACGGGTCCCACAACATCCGGCATCCTGTGTCCCCACGGCAGCCTGTTCCTCCCTGGGCTGCACAGGCAGCAGCTGAAACGTACCGCAGATTAGCACAAAGGTAGCTTTGGGTTCACGTGTGTAACATACAGACTTGTAAGGGGCACACGGCCTCTGAGCACCTCCAGAAGTTTGTTCCAGGCTGACAACCTGGACATCAGTGCCTCGGGGACCCGAGCCCCAGGAAAGCAGGCTTCTCTTTCTGTTGATGGCCCACTCACTACTCACGTCTCCTCTTGTGTCTGCCAGGCTGAAGTGTGTGCTGGAACCGTGGCTGAGGTGATCCAGTCCGTGGTCAACGGGGCAGATGGCTGTGTGTTCTGTTTCGGCCATGCCAAGCTGGGTCAGTGAGAGCTTTACTCCTTCGCGCTGCTCTTCCGGTTCCCAATCACGCCATCCATTCTTCTGTCTTAGTCTCAAAGTCCTCCAATGACAGGAAGGCTGTTTTTCATAGGTGCTGCCCTGAGTAATCACAACCTTTTCTGCTGTGCAAATGTAGATGTTATCCTGAGTGACACCCGATCATCGAGGAAAACCTCGCAGTCTAAGAGATAAATGAAGCAGTAGCAGGGTTGTTCCACCTGGCTGAGGTCAGAGTCCTGCCCTGAAAGGTAGCAGGAAAATGTAAATTTCTGAGCAGGGATTGTGGCAAAGCAGATAAAAGCAGATAGGGCCCCTACTCTGCCCCCCCTCCCCCGCCTGGCCCCAGCCCCTGAGGATTAGGGTTCATGGATGGACCAACATTAAAGCCAAAAGCCAGAGGAGCAGCCTCCAAGCAAAGCCCAAAAGCGTGTGGGGACCTGCCTGGGGAGAGCAGGCTGGAACACCCTAGGCTTCCTGTACACACAACTGCGGGAATAGCCCTACGCCGCAGCCTCCAAGGGAGGAAGCAGACGCCCCGCTAGGGTTTTGATGATTGAGCCCCCTCGAGGTGCAGTCTTAA
Organism: Talpa europaea; assembly: GCF_964194135.1. NCBI lineage: Eukaryota > Metazoa > Chordata > Mammalia > Eulipotyphla > Talpidae > Talpa > Talpa europaea. Next base: position 63,951,024 of record NC_140082.1, on the reverse strand, counting down.
TTCTGACCTGTGGCCATCTGCTCACCAGGTTTTACCTTACATGCATGTTAAGTTAGTAATTTGGGGAGCTCCCAAAAGTGTCCTTTGGCAAAGATTCCAATGATACCTTGTAAACAGTGGAGGCCAGTTCCAGGCCAGGCCAGAAAGCTCATTTCCTCTCACTGCCAGTCTTGATCAAAGCAGTGATCCAGATTTTATTGGAATCTGCTCATGCTATAGAAGTATACACAGATTTAACTTGATAAAGGATATAAAGTGTAAGTATGTGGATTTAATCTGAGGAGTGGTGATAAAAGGAACCATAATAGTGATAAAAGATCCTCACCTTCCCACTCTGTGTGGAACAGTGCAGACGCTGGAAAGCTTATGGTATTTGGGATCCTCCTCCAGCTAAAGTGTGATTTAATCTCAGACTCCACCATCCTTTATTATAGCCATTTAATCAGCAGTGCTAGAAAATGTCTTTTGCTGTTGTCAGATGTTTAATATTTCTTCTCACCTTTTCTTTGCCTTTCTTCCTTGCCCACCCCCCTGTGCCTTTCTCCTGCATCCTTGGAATCTATTCTGAAGACTCTTTAAAATGATGCCTGGAAGCTCAAACTGCTTTTCTTCTCCCACCTGCTCCCCCAGGGAAATCCTATACGATGATCGGAAAGGATGATTCCATGCAGAACCTGGGCATCATCCCCTGTGCTATCTCTTGGCTTTTCAAGCTCATAAATGAACGGAAAGAAAAGACCGGAGCCCGCTTCTCAGTTCGGATCTCAGCAGTGGAAGTGTGGGGCAAAGAGGAGAACCTTCGGGACCTGCTGTCCGAGGTGGCCACAGGCAGCCTGCAGGATGGCCAGTCCCCGGGCGTGTATCTGTGCGAGGACCCCATCTGTGGCACGCAGGTGAGCTGGCGATGGTTCTGGAGCTCAGCTAGCACTGAGGTGCCTCCCACCTCCCTTGGAGGCTGGGGTTCAATCTGTGACTCACTTAACATGTAAACTGAGGAGGCTTACAAGTGTTTACTTTAAAGTGGACTGGAACTTTATGGCCTGCAGCTGCGGGGCCATCTGCTCACCAAACCTAAATATTTGTACCTTGAAGCTAATTGACAATGAGCAGGAACCACAATTGTAGCATTTGGGGGAAATTGAATTCACTTTCTTTACGCTCTTTAAAAAAAAAGTACAATCTTTCTTTTGTTTAACAACAAACCGAAATATTTACTGCTCTGCACAAATAGCTACAGTCATTACCAAGGCTGTTTATGGCTCTATAAACTGTTTCTGGCCCTGGTTTACAGCCGGATTAGTAGTGCTATAGGAAAAACTAATAACCACTTTCTAATTAGAACCATGATATAATTGCTAGAACTATGAAGCCAAGAGGAACTCCGGTTTGCCTTTTCAGGATGTCATGCCTGTTATGACTGTTTCTCTCTTACTGTTTAACAATAAATTCAGGAATGACTCCAGAGTCCCCTGGTTTATATCCAGAATAATCAATTCTTCAAATCTTTAGAAGTCAGCTTTATTTTCTAACATTATCTGATGTGCCTTTTCTTAGGATAGGTGTTAGTTTGAAAAGTACCCGCCTCATCCCATGTAGGATGGTTTTCACAGTTGAGGATACCCCAGTGGCCTCTGTTGTACCCATCTACTCGTAACTGACTGTGTTCATCCCTCGTTTAAAGCACCAGAATTCTCCTATCTAAAATTCATGATTTGCAAGATCCTACATAATCTGACCCCTGCCTATATTTGCAGCCTCATCTCTTTTAAAAAAGATTTATTTCATTTATTTATGCCTATAAGAGTTGGGGTGTAGGCTGAAGGTGTGGGGGGGTGAGAGAATTCACCAGAGACAGAGTGGGGAGCAGAAGAGGTGGGTCTACTGAAATACACTGCTGAGGGGAGCAGCGGGCGAGACAGGTCTGCTGCGCCATGTGGGTTAGCTCCCTGGCCGGGGATCGAACTCGTCCTGCAATGGCTGCCTATAGCTTCACAGTGCTGAGCCTTAACCCCTTGTACCACCAGGGAGGCCCAACATTGCATCATCTCTTAATCACTCCCATCTTTGTCACTCCTCTGAAATTATATTTAAGTCCTTTAAGAAAGCAGTGCCCCTGAAACTTCAGTGTGTATATGAGATCACTAGGATCTTGATAAAATGCAGACTTGGTTTAGTAGGTCTGGGATGGGTCCCTGAGTATGTGTTTCTAACAAACTTCCCAATGATTGGCCACACTTTCAGTAGCAAGGCTCTAATGGACCCACTATCCTTCTCCTACCTCTGTGCCTTTGCACATTGTGTTCCCTCTCCATGGGATACTCCTCCCCTCTTGCTCTTCATCTGGCTAACTCCTTATTCTTCAAGCATCAAATTAGAATGCAAACTAGTTGGTTGAGCACACTTAATCCAGGGATTCTCAAACGTTAATCTCTATCAGAGTAACCTGGAGGAGTTGTTAAAACAGATCACTGGACTCTAGCTTTAGAACTTCTGATTCAGTGAAGCTGGGCTAGAGACTGAGAATGTGCATGTCTAAAAATTCACTAGTGATGCTCTTGGTCCAGGGATCACACTTAGAACCACTGTTTGCACTCAGGTGGGGTCCACATTGAACCTGTCATAAAATCACTGTCACCCTACCACTGCACCTGTTCAAGCATTACGCTATGACCTCACCTCCATTCTCTTAATGACCCCATTACTAAAGTACCACTTAGGTGAAAGATATGGTTACTGAATGCTAATAAGAAGAGAGCAATATCCTCTTTATTTGAACTCTTCTTGTTGAAAACCTTAAAAATTAATTAGCTTATTTTTCCCTCATAGTCAATACAAAAAAAAAAAATAGAACTTCTCCTTGAGGTCTGAAGGTTTTGACAGTGTCAGTATCCACATATCCACTGTCACAGTGCACAATTGTAGATCAGGTACAGCCAGAGTAGAAAATTGTTAGGATTTGTACTAATTCTGAATAAATCAGAAATAGGAGTTTCTTTTAATCTACCCAAGAAGCTCTGTCACACTCTTATGATGTTATCCTGGCTAAGGTTTACTGTCATTGCCGAGGGATCTCACTGGAGTCAAACATGTTGCCAAAGTACTTTCTTAAATAAATTAATGATTATGCCATGAACATGAACTTACGAATTAAAGAAAAATAGACATGCCTTAAATTACATAGATTAGACATTCAAGTGTCTTAGGTGTTTTCATGTAGCTTTTACATTTACTACTTTATAACTGTGCTAGTAAATATGGCCTAATTGGCTTTTGTTAAATAGCTAGAGAAATTGAGAGTTGAGTTAAAACTAACCAAGATAGTTTTACCTCTTTGGAATACCAGTGGTGTCTGGACTACATCAAGTTTTGCAAACTACCTGTTTCCAGACACTGTAGTCTTTGAAATCAAGACGCAGCTTCTCGTGTTTTCTTGTGTACATGGTTAGCCCAGGATATTGCTTTGCTGTTCTCTGCAGAGACCAGGATGACTCCGCCAGTCCACTAAGCACTTAGACACTACAACCATTTGCTCTTCACACCTATTATTTGCAGGTTATTTTAAATTGGAAAACAAGTAAAAATGCATGTTATCCAATAATTGTGCTCAGTATTAATTTTCAGAAATAAAGTAAGCTGAGAGTTGCACATGAGTATAGGTCCTTGTTCCAGAAGGACTTTTGGCCTTTGAGAGGCACATAGCTTGCTGCACAGGACAGACAGCCAGGCACAAAGCAGGCAAGCTTTCCTCAGCCAGAGACTTCAGCTCTTAGCTTGTGTTTTCCAGCTGCAGAACCAGAGCGAGCTGCGAGCGCCCACAGCAGAGAAGGCCGCCTTCTTCCTGGACGCGGCCATAGCCTCCCGCCGGGGCAACCAGCAGGACTGCGATGAAGACGACCACCGCAACTCACACATGCTCTTCACCCTGCACATCTACCAGTACCGCATGGAGAAGAGCGGGAAGGGGGGAAGTAAGTGGCCCATGTCTGTCCTCGCACCTCCTCATCAGCCCTCAGTCTAGTGAGCAGCCCCTCACTGTGGGCAACCACTCACCTGCATAGAGTTCACTCATTTGTAACTCCAGGTAATTGTAGAATCCGGGCCAGAGCTTACTTTTGCACATCTAAGATAAATTATGAATATAATTGCCATGGGAACATAAGAGAATAAACTTAGAGGAAACAATTGCTTAATAGTATCTTTTAGTTCACAAACCTTAATGGTGCTCATCAAGGAAGACCAACATTTCACCTATCAGAGCCCCCAGGCCATATGTTAGCAAGTCATTAGCTTGAGTCCATTGTATGGGCCTGAAAGAAACAAAGTCATATTTGTAAGTCTATAAATCAGACTTTGGAATAACTGACCAGACTCTGGCTGCCTCCCTCTCTCAGGTAATGCCCATCAGTGACATTTCCCTGGAAAAATCCAGGGTGCAAGGCCTGTTCTGTGCGCCAGCTGCACTGCCAGGAACCCAATTTGATGGTTATAAGGTACCCTCTGGGTCATGATTTCAAAGCTGGCACTGACCTTGGTACAGTGCTCTATCCTTTCTCCGCCAAGTAGTGAATATCTGTACTCAACAGTTAGTACGCGTGTTCTCCTTTGTGTCTCATTAGGGATCTTGGACCAGACAAAGTGGTCTGTTGTTCTCACTGGATTTTCAAAAATGTGGTTTGAAGGTTTTTTCTAAGTATGGCCAAAGGTCTGGACTAGCCATACAGCAGCTTCCACAGTGTCTCAATGCCCACTTCCACGGGGCTTTCAAAACCCCAGCAGTGACCTGCAGGGTTCACTCTGTTTGTCTAATGACTTCGCCTGCCAGAAAAAATTAACAAAAATCCAAGTTAGGAAACTAACTCTGGTGTTTAGAAATTGTGATGCTAATTGAGTAAAAAGAGGCAATCAACAAACCTAATTATAGATGGATCCTGGAATGAAGACATCCAACTAGGATCTATGAATGGGCTCCCCAATTTGCCCCTAAGTCTCATTGTGGCACAAAGAATTGGAAACTAGTATTCTGGAGGGCTTCTGTCACCCCAAGTGAAGTTCCCGTCCTCCATCTGAGCCCCTCTGTTGACCCAGTCTTCTGCTGTTGGTCCTACTCCTTAACCATGGTTGTTTTTTTGAATTTAGGCTTAATGCAGCATAATTTATATTCAGAGACACTTACCCTTTTTATGTGTTGTTATATGAGTTTTGGCAAATCTATACAGTTGTGTAGTCACCACCCCTATATCAAGATATAAAAAATGCTACTACCAAAATGCTACTTCCCTCCAGACCCTTCCCGTCAGTCCCATCTATTCCCACCCTTAACAACTGCTGATCTGATTTTTGTCTGTACAGTTTTGCCTTTATCCAGAATATCTTATTAAGGAAATGATATGTTCCATATGTGTTCTTTTCTGTCTGGCTTCCTGCATTTGAGGTTCATCTATGTTGCTTCACATGTGTCAGTCATTCACTTGTTTTCCTTGCTGCCTCCTCCTTTAGTCCTTTAGTGTTTTTTTTAAAGAAGTGGGGTACAGGCCAGAGTCTCAGGGGGTGAGAAGATTCGCTAGAGAGAGCACAGAACAGAACAGGCAGATGTCTGGCTTCCTGCATTTGAGGTTCATCTATGTTGCTTCACATGTGTCAGTCATTCACTTGTTTTCCTTGCTGCCTCCTCCTTTAGTCCTTTAGTGTTTTTTTTAAAGAAGTGGGGTACAGGCCAGAGTCTCAGGGGGTGAGAAGATTCGCTAGAGAGAGCACAGAACAGAACAGGCAGATGTACCGAAACACACTGCTGAGGGAGCAGCGGGCGAGACAGGAGAGGTCGGCTGTGCCATGTGGGTTGTTCCCCAGCCATCGGGGATCGAACTCGTGCGGCAAAGGCCATGCACAGCGCTGTGCTCAACTCCCCGAGCCACTAGGGAGGCCCCTCCTCCTTTAGTTTTGACTGGATATAGAGACTTGCCCCTAAACCCTATCCCCTAGAACTGAAATCTCACCGTGTTCCCTGGCCTGGGGCTGGAGTGTCACTAACCAAGGCCAACCTGCATGACTATCAGCCTTGGCTTCCTGGCACTGGCAGTGTGCTGGGCTCGCAGGGAGCCGTATTTGTGAAGACTGGGTCTCCTTGACAACCAGTGATGAGGAGAAAGGTCTGACTGGGGATGAGCAAAGTATTTTGAGTGGAAATCTTTCAGGGGAGATTGATTTTTAATGACAGACTCACACCATATCTAACACTTCTGTTTATAGTAAATTCCTTCAAGAGGGAAACCGGGGATTAGGATAGGAATAAGAAGATCCAAACCTTCAAAATCTATAACAGAATTTTTTCAACATTTCTCCTAACAATCTGGGAACTGGCTTTAAATCCTGCTCTATTTTTTTCTGGGTTATGTCTTACAGCGGGAATGTGGGGGTCTAAAACATGTTTATTTTATTCTTTTAAGCTGTCAATAATTATAATAATCAGAGCCTGCAGTGGATCCTTGTACTTTCAGCAAAAGGCAACTTGGAAAAGATCTTAATCTTGAGCCAAATAACTTCCAAATGGCACTGAGCAGAAAAACTGAAGAGGCAGAATAATCTCTTTCCAGGTTTCAAACCTAGCAACAGGTCTGTTTTAGTTTTGTAATTTTTTTTCATGGTTCTGTTCTCAATTTGGAATCTGAAAGTAGTGAAGAGACTTGAAAACATAGGGTTAATTAAAATACTTTAGCTGCAAGAACTTAAAATTCAACTTCTACAGTAGTGTGGATTAGGACCTTCCCTAAACCTGTCAATCCATCTGACATAGGTACTTAACAAACCTGGGCACTAATTAAATATTTAACATAAAACTTATCTTCTTCCTCTTTATAAATTGTGAAAGGGAATTGCTTTTAAATAATAAATTCAGGTTAAAGGAAAAGGCAAATAACATTCATGGCTTCTAGGACTGTTTGCAGATACTGTCTGAGTTATCAGTAGATGAGAATAAAGAAGGGGCAAGAAAGGGCAGATACGGGGCCCAGGTGAGCCCCAAAGGCACTGGGGGTGTTACCTGCATGCCAGAGCAACTGGCCTCTTGCAAGGAAGGGAATCCAGGCCAGAGTGTATACAGCCTCCCACCATGACTATCTTAACATCAGTGAATTTATATCTGTTTAAAATATAATGAAGAGATTTGGAGTGTTGTTTAAAATGGAAATTTTGTTTACTTATATATAAGTAATAATCCCTGTGGATCTGGCAGCCAGAACTCAATTAAGGGAAAGTTTATTAATTAGTCACCCTGCAGGGAAGCAGAGAGCAGAGCAAGCTGCTATTAGCTGCCCATTGGAAGCTTAGATGATGGATTCAAAGAGGTCTCTCTGCAAGAAGTAAACACTGTGCATATGTGCACCTGAATTATACACCCACAAGTTCTATACGCACACGCTTGCACATCTAAGCAGACACACAAAAATGTTTTAAACACGTCCAATCTAGATGGAAAAGAAAGCTCTAAGTTGATTCATTGCTGTCTTGCAGGTAGCACTAGGTTAAGCTTAAAATATTTCCCTGGGCCTCCCTGGTGGCACAAGGGGTTAAGCACCACACTATGAAGCAATCCGCAGCCTCTGCAGCACAAGTTCAATCCCCAGCCAGGGAGAAACTACATAGTGAGGCAGACCTCTCCTGTCTCGCCCGCTGCTCCCCTCAGCAGTGTATTCCAGTCAGTCTGCCTGTTCAGTTCCCCACTCAGTCTCTGGTGGGTCCTCTCACCCCCCGCATCTCTGGCCTGTACCCCAGCCCTTGTATGCATAAATAAATCTTTAAAAAAATATTTCCCTGGTTTAAAAGGTTTGTGGTGCACTCGTGAGGCTGATTCTTCTCCTGTCATGGAGCCTTCCCCTGCTTTGTGAAGCAAAACTGTAAAGACTTGAAACACCCCCCTCCCCACCACCTTGGAAATTCTAGCATTGGCATTGGAAACACCCTAAGGCCTAATGATCAGGAGCTGCTCTTCATAAAGACAGACATATTAGAAGTCTAAAGCAAGATAGTACAAGTGATACTTCAAGGTACTATATTCATGATCCAGAGATTTTGCGTGTCTTATTAATAAAGATGAGTTTTTAAAAGCATCACTTTGGTGAATAATCTCAGTTTACAAGCAACCATTATCCAGGGTCAAGAATGACATTAAGTCTCTGTTCATTCACGGTGTTGCTTCTAAGGGAAGCCTAGAGGCCAAGTGTGGGGCTGGGCTGGCTGTGTGTGCGGGTGCATGTGTGTGCATGTGGGCCTCCAGCTGTGCCTGCACTCATCTGTTTACAAGTCTGATTGGACTGTTTCCTCAATCTCAGTTTACTTTCAACAATGAATCGCTCTTTCTTTATATTTCTTGGAATGTTCTGAATGCTCTCTCCAGGGCTGTGTGGTAACCAGTACTCTAGCGGGCTTTCCTTTGGGCAGTGAAGGTGGGAAAAGGGTCTAGGAAAAACTTTGCTTCTGAAGGAGACAGAGTCGGTGGCCCCTCGTAGCAAAGCCCTCACAGAGAGCAAGGCCATGTCAGAGGGTGCTCAGGTGCCCAGGACTCTTGTCTCCCCATTGGTCGAAATCTTTGACCTGGAGACAATATTGCACCCAGTGCCCGTTACTGGAATTCCAGAGCAATCTCTCACAGCCTTCCTATCACAGCAGCAGTTCCAAACCTTCTTCTACAGCCTCATGTTCCTGCTCTTTCATTCTCAGCAAATAACTGTATAGCCTCAGTTTCTCCTCTCATCGTAGCCCCAAAATCTCCTGTCCCTGACACCAGTTTTTCTCTATCCCTTTCCTCTAGGTCTACTTCCTCCCATCTCTGGGTCTGCTTTATCCTGTCTCCTTCTGCCTGTTCTGGGACTTCACCAACTGGAACCCTGTCCATTGTCTTTTCATACTTTTATTTTCAATTTCTTACCACCACAGTCAGCGCTGCCTCATCTTGGCAGGAAGGGAAGACACAAATATGCCAACAACAATAGGTCTTCCCTGTTGAACTCCCTCCTCCATAAAGCCAGGCAGAGTTTCCCTCTGTGCAATATCTTTCTCCTTTAAGTCCCATGGAAATTTAGGGACGTTACGTCTTTACCCAATTCCACTTTGTATTTCAGTCATTCATCATTTTGTCGCAGCCCCATTAGAGGATGGTCCACAGTGCTGTAGTGTCTTGGCAGCTCAGGGCTCCACTTCTACGTGTTAAATCAGATGGAATGAGTGCTGATTTGTAAACAGTGAATTTGTGGTCTAAATCAGCTATATTTCAGAAAAAGAAAGACAATCCAGTTACCTTTCTTGTAAGCAGATGGCGTGAGTTCAGAGAAGCCTTCTCTTGTAACACCATCAGGAATTAACCAGTCAGTTAATTATCAAAGTTAATTAAAAAGGGGAAATCATATAAAATGGTACTTTCATGTCATAAAGATTTTACTTCAACTTAAAACCTACAAATGTGTGTTTATTCATTCATCCACTTACATCTGGGGGGGAGGGGATCATGATATTCTCTTTGAAATGAATTTTCAATTTCAGGTTCTCACTTTCCGTAAACCACACTCATATTAATTGTCTATTTTTGCTTTAATTTTCTTCTGAGTTGTGCAAGAACTAAAATGACCCTTGTGCAGCCAACTGAGTATAGACATTTTCTAGAGTCTTAAAATTTTTTTTGCTGATTTTTACCACACACTTTTCCAAAGCATTGAGTTGCTTTTTATAGAAACATTAACTCTCTTTACACAAGATTGACATAATTATTACATTTTTGTTGCATAATTAGGATTAGCAGGAACTTTGCTCATTTTTTGGAGCAAAAGGGTGTAGACACCATAAAAGCTACACTGGCCATGAGCACCTTGCTTGTGCTGGGCATCGGGCCGCGTGGTAGAGAGTGCTGATGGAGCCGGGGGCGACTGAGCAAACTGGCCAGGTGTTAAGACTGTGGTCCCCAAGTTTTAGTACATGAGACTCACCTGGAGTGTTTTTCAAAGACTTCCAAACTAAAGTAGAAAGTTTGGGGGATGGCAACCAGGAACTCACATTTTTCAAAAGATTGCAAGGTGATTTTAATATTCAACAAAGTTTAGGAACCACAAAATTGTAGAAAGGTGACTTAAAAGAGCTTCAACATGCTTTGAGTTAGCTCTGGATTTTCATCTTAGATTCACATGTAATTTTCTATGCTATCTCGAGCAATTTATTTAAATGACCACTTACTCATTTATAGAATGGAGCTGACTCTTGCATTACAGGACTATTGTAAGAATTAAGTGATAGATTTAGGAGAAATGAACTTTTCCTGGCCACCTCCCAGGTACTCAGTAAACATGAGCTGGAGAGTAGCTCAGAAGTGGGGTAAAATTAGTATATTGCCTCTTGTTAGGGGAAGAAGTATGTGGGTAATTCAGTTTGTGAAAGTCTAGACATAGATATACATGCAGAATATAAATAATTAGTGAAAGCCAAGTGAGTTATATTCCTCTAACCTTGCAGCTGTGACCCCACAAATCTGAAAAGTTGATGAGGCATCTACCTGCTATTAATTACCATTTATTTAGTTCATTGATTATAGATCTGCTTTCTCTCTAGCCACCTGTAGTCATGTAAATTACTGAGAATAGCAAATGGCGTGTATACACCTATTCCAGATTAAGCACTGTGTATAAAATTGAGAATTCTGTGACTGAAACTCCAGTGGGTATAGAGCAGAGTCGATTTTCCATTGTCTAAATGTGACTTTCATTTTGAGTCATGCAGGTATAATTATAGGTATTTTATAATATTATTCTTTGGCACAGTCTAAACTGTGTCTTTTGTTCTCTGTGTTCTGTTTTACTACATGTACATTATGCATTTTATTCCATTACATCAAATGGACTATTAGAGTCAGAAAGTCCAAATGGGTCCCTGTTTTTGCCCTTTAATCTTTGATGCACGTGGAATATCTGAGTTTCTCCTGTCTGTCTGTATAATTAGGTTGCAAAACATGGTATTTCATTTTAAAAATAACTATTTTCCTAGCACACTGCCATGCCCTGATCTGCATGATACAAAATGGGATAAAAGAGAAGTAACATTATACCTTTCCTTTTAAGGCTTTTTACTCAGCTCGTTGAAGGTAAACAAAATACAAAGTCCTGAGTGAGAAAGGTTTTTTGCTCTTGTGGTACAGAGTAACGAGAGAACCTGAACTACATTGCTATGTTTTCTGTACAATTCATAACCTTTTTTTCCTCAGTACTAGGTGTGGAAATTGACAGTGTGATGGGGCAGAGGCAGGATTACAGTTAATACAGTGGTTCTTGAAAGTTTTCATCATACAGCAGAAACTGGGTCTCACCCTCCTACATCAGAGCCTCCTACATCAGCGCAGACATCTCTGTCTGCAGACGTGTGGCTGCCCAGACATTGCAGTGTCTCAGAAACTGCCCACATATCCCAGATACTTACCTCCTCCTCCCACATTCACCAAAAGCTAGACATGCCCACATCCCACCTCCTGCGTCAACATTCTCAACCACCTTGTCCCAAATAACCTGGGAACTTCCTATTTCCACCTTTGCTATTTTCCTTCCATGCAGAGTAGAGGCAGGCAGAAGGAATAGGACGCCTTCCTACTGGTGGTGTGATGGTGTGAGCTGGAAGCACCTTGAAGTTAGGAATCCAAAGGTCTGGGGAAGAAGGGAAGGGAAATATAACCAGAGGTACCCTGCACAGGAAGAGTGGAGTGTAGCATAAAAGGCAGCATGTATTAATAGCTCCTGCTGTTTCAGGAGCTGACTAAGGTCACATGGTATCAGATGAACAACACAGGCCTTGAAGGTTTGAATCCTAGCTCTACCACACAGTGGGATCATGGACAAGTTCCCCTCTTATTTTAAGCAGCTTTAACTAGATATTTTGGAGTCACAATAATATGTGGATACTTAATGTGTACAATTTGATCAGTTTTGTCATATGTATCCATCACCCCTAAAAATTTTCCTGGGACTCTTTAAATACCATCTCCCTGCTCTTCTCTCATCCCTTTCCCATGTCCAGACAACTGCCATTTGACATCAGTTCCTATACATTCGCTTACATTACGTATTGTAATAGTTAACACAATTTTTTAATTGAATGTGAACCATATCATACAGTCTTATTCACCTGCTGCTGGACACCCGTGATTTTTTTCAGTTTGGGGCTATTACAAATGAAAGTACTGTGAGATTTCACAAAACAAATCTTTGCACAGGCATGTATTTCCCTTTCTTTTTGGTAAATAACTATAACTAGAGACTAAACCATGTAGTAGATACATGTGCCATTGTTTAAGGAATTGCCCTGTTTCCCAGAGTGATTGTACCATTTTAACTTACCACCAGCAGAACATGTGTGTTCTGGTTCCCCTGCATCCTCACCAACACTTAGTATGGTCAGTCTTTTTAATTAAACCTTTTTTTAGAAAAGGTATGTAGCAGTATCTCATGGCAGTTTTCGTTTGCATTCCTCTAATAATGACCAATGACTTTTAACATCTTTTCATATGCTCACTGGCATTCATACATCTTTGGTGAAGTGTGTTTTGCCATTTAAAACAATGTTTTTATTTTATAATTAAGTTCTGAGAGCTCTTTATATATTTTGAATGCAAATCCTTTATAAAATATATGATAGGAAATTATTTCTCTTATCAGTGCATTTTCAAGAACAGAAATGTTTATTGTGATAAAATCAAATTTTATCTATGCATTCTATTATAAATCACATTTTTGGTGTCATATCTAAGAAATCTGTGCCTAGCAAAACCAAAAAGGCTTCATATTATGCTTTCTTCTATAAATTTAATAATTTTAGGTTTTACATTTAAATCTTTGGTTCATTTTTAATTTTCACATTTTGTACAACATACAGATTGAAGGGATTTTTGGCCTATCCAATCTTTATGGTTCCACTTGTTGTAAAAACTATCCTTTCCCACTGATTTTTTTTTTAAGATTTATTTATTTATTTATACAAGCACTGGGTACAGTCAGAAGCGTGGGAGGGTGAAATAATTCACCAGAGCCAGAACGGGGAACAGAACAGGCAGACTGATGAAATACACTGCTGAGGGGAGCAACAGGCTTGCCAGGAGAGGTCTGCATGCCATGTGGGACCCTCACCAGCAGCCGGGGATCGAACCAGCGCTGCAGAGCCTGTGGGCAGCTTCTCAGCCCAACACTCAACTGCTGTGCCACCAGAGGAGTCCCTCCCACTAAAATTTTTGCACCTTGTCAAAAATTATCCTTTTTTTGTGTGTGGGTCTATTTCTGGACTCTCTATTCTGTTCAATTGATCTATTTGTCTATCTTTACACCAATGCCACAGTCTTGATTATGGTGGCTTTATAATAAACCATAAAATAAGATACTGTTAGTCTTCCAACCTTGTGCTTATTTTTTATAAGTTGTTTCAGTATTCTGATTCTTTGCATTTCTGTATAAATATAAAAATATAAAATCCTAAATCGATTCTGTATAATCACTTTATACCAAAGAAAGCTGCTGAAGTTTTGATTTTACATTACATCTGTAGATCAATTTGGAAAGAATTGACATCATAACAATTTGAGTCTTCTTACTCATGAACAAAGTTTATCTCTCTAGGTTTTTAGATCTCCATTTATTTCTCTCAGCAATGTTTTATAGTTTTCAATGTGGGTATCTTTCTTTTGTTAGGTGTATCCTTATTTCACATGTTGATGTTATTGTGAATCATTATTCTAAATTTTAACTTCTAGGCATTTGTTACTACTATATAAAAATGTGATTGATTTTGTCTATTGATGTTGGATCCTGCAACCTTGTTAAACTCACTTATAAGTTATAGTTGCTTTTTTTTCGGTGGGGGGGAGTCTTGTGAGATGATCTTGTAATCTTCCGATAAAGAGAATTTTGTTTCTGTCTTTGCAATCTTTCTTTGCAAACCATTTTAAGTTTTCTTGCCTTATTGCATTCATTAGAATGTCCAATTCAGTGTTGAATAAAAGTAATGGTGAGAATAAACATCATTGCCTTGTTGCTTGTCGTAAAAGGCAGGCATTTAGTCTTTTACCATTAATTATGATGTTAACTGCAGATTTTTCATGAACACTTTTTTAAAGCTCAAACTGAGGATATTGACTTATATTTCTATTTTGCTGAAAAAAAATTTGGGGAATGGATATCAGACATTTTTAAATGCTTTCCTTGTATTTATTGAGAAAATTATATTGTCTTTCATTTTAGTCTGTTAAATGATGAATTACATTAATTTTTGTTAATCAACCTTGCATTCATTGGATAAATTACATTCACTCAGAGTTAAATCCTGTATACCTAGATACAGTTTTCTAATGTGGTTCCCTAATAATTTGCTTAGGAATTTTGCAAGAGCTATTCATCTTCATTTTTTTTCTTTTTTCTTTATAATTTCTTTGTCTGTTTTTGATATCAAGCTATCCTGGCTTCATAGATTAAGTTGGGGAGTATTCTCCCCTATTAACTTTCAGGAAGAATTTGTATAGAGTTGGTATTTTTTCTTAAATATTTGGTGTCATTCACCAGTGCATCTATCTAGCCCTGAAACTTTTCATATGAAAAGATTAAATATGGATTGTTTATTTATTGAGTATATGGTTTTCACATGGTGTATTACTTCTTGAGTAAATTTGGGTACTTTATATCTTTTAAGAAACTTGTCCATTCTTTCCAATTGTCTAATTTACTCATATTTCCTTATTGTCATGTCTATATTTTGCATAAACTGAACTGAGGCAACCTCTCTTGTCCCCAGCATTGATAATTTGTCTCTTCTCTTTCCTTGTCAGTCATAGTAGAAAGTTATCAACTTTATTCATCTTCTTAAATGACTAGCTTTTGGTTTCATTGACTTTTTGTATTGTTTAGTTTTCCATTTCATTAATTTCTGATATCCTGTTAATTCCTTTCTGTTATTTAGTGAAGCAAACCTTTTTTTTTTTTTTTTTTTGCATTGGTTGGAGGCTTCTGTTGTTCCTGCTAGAAACATCTAATGCTATATATAAATTTCCTTCTCAGTACATCTCTAGGGGAATCTCACTGATTTGGATATGTTGTATTTTAATCTTTATTCCCTTAAAAACACTTTCTGATTTACATTTTGATTTCTTCTTTGACCATAGGTTATTTAGACCTGTGAGGTTTTGAAAGTATTTGGAGCTTTGAAATATTGGAGGATTTCCCAGATTTCTTTTACATTGACTTTTAATTTAATTCTGTTGTGTCAGAAAACATGCTGTGAATGATATGAATCCTATAAAATTTACTTGTTTTATGGATAAGCTGGCCTATCTCGGTAAATGTTTTGTGTGACCCTCAAAAGAATGTGTATTGTTAGCTTGCTATTAGATTGAGTGTTCTATATGTCAGAGAGAATGAATTGATTGACAGTGTTGTTCAAATTTTCTATATTCTTCCTGGTTTTCTCACTACTTGTAATGTCAAATATTAAGAAAAGGTTTATTTTTTTAAATTACCAACTATAATTGTGGACTGCCTGTTTCTTCTTGAAGTTATATCTGATTTTGCTCTATGTATTTCAACCTCTTTTATTAAGTTAATGAAAAATTTTTATTGTTATGACCTTCTGATGAATCATCCCTTTTATCATCATAAACCATCCATCCCTCTTTGCCTCTAATAACATTATGTCCTTACATATCTCTTGTCTGATATTTATATTTCCATTCCTACCTTCTTAAGCTTATGGCTACTGCTAGTATGGGGTAACCCTTCCATACTTTTGACTATTGCTTCTTTACATTTGCAGTGCATTTCTTTCAGATAACTTAAAGTAGGGCCTTTTTTATCCAATCTATTTCTGCCTTTTAATAAATGTGTTTACATTTAATGCAATTAGTAATATTTATCATTCAAAATATATTTCCTTTTTTATTATTTTTTTACATAATGCTTTCATCATTTTTCATCTTTACACAATGTATGCATTTTCATTTTGGTTATATTCCCCATACAATTGCACCCTCCCCTTATTTTAACCCTAATCCTTCCTCTCCCCATACCCCCTTCCCCCCGTAGTGTGTCTCTGGCTTATAGTTGCTTGCTGATTTTGATTTTTACTTTATTATAATTAGTCTTTTTCCTGGTCCCTTACAAAATATTTTTCTATTTAATCTATATGTTCTTTGTTTTCCTTTTCTCTGTTAACTGCTTTCTTTTATTCATCATTTTTAATGATTCCACTTTATTTTTTTCTTTTTTGGTTTATCAGCTATATTCATTGTTATTTAGAAATTGCTTTAGGAGCTACAGTAGTATCTACATCTTATCTCAAGCACTATTATACCACTTCATATATAGAATAAAAACTAACAGTAGAGTACTTCCATTTCTCCACTTTAAACTTTTTTTTAAATATTTATTTATTTATGCATACAAGAGCTGGGGTGTGGGCCAGAGGTGCAGGGAGTGGTGCGAAGACTCAATAGGGACAGAGTGGGGAGCAAAAAAGGCGGATTGACTGAAAAATACACTGATGAGGGGAGCAGTGGACAAGACCAGAGAGGTCTGCTGCACAATGTGGATAGTTCCCTGGCCGGCTGGGGATAGAACTCGTGCTGCAGAGGCTTTGGACAGCTTCAGTGCCATTCTTAACTCCTTGTGCCACCAGAGAGGCCCCCACTCCAACCTTTGTGCTATAGTTGTCAAACATTTACATTTTGCATCTGTTATAACCCATGTGTTACATTGTTAATATTTTTGTTTTAATAGTCAACTTCTTTTAAAGAGATTTATCTATCAGGGTAATACATATTTATTTGCATAATTATCATTTCCTTTTTTTAAAAAAATTTATTTATTCATGCAAGAGCTGGGGCACAGGCCAGAGATGTGGGGGGTGAGAGGATTCACCAGAGACAGAGTGGGGAACAGAACAGGCAGATTGACTGAAATACACTGCTGAGGGGAGCAGCAGGCAAGACAGGAGAGGTCTGATTCACCATGTGGGTCTCCTCCCTGGCCAGGGATCGAACTCACGCTGCAGTGGCTGCAGATTGCTTCATAGGTTGCGTCTTAACCCCTTGCTTCATAGGTTGCATCTTAACCCCTGCACATAATTATCCTTTCTAAAGCCCTTTGTTCTTTTGCTGTATGTCCTTGTGGGTCTACTTATGGTAAATTTTCAACTTCTAAAATCTGGAAAGGTCTTTGTTGTCCCTTTGCCTAAGAATGATATTTTGGCTGGATGTAAAATTCTTGGTTGATGGTTTTCAGTACTTTAAAAATGTTGCTCCACTGTCTTCTCAATAGTATTATTTACAAGAAGAAATCTGCCATCATCCTTATCTTCATTCCTTTGTATGTAGCATTTTTTTGCCCCTTTCAAGATTGTTATCATCCCTGGCTTTAAGTCATTTGATTATCGTGTCTCGTAGTGTAGTTTTTTCCATGTTTCCTATACTTGGGGCTCATTAATTGTCTTGAATCTGTGAGCTTAGAGCTTTCATCAAATTTGGGATTTGCCATTATTTCTTCAACTATTGTATCTGTATCATCCTGTTTCTTCTCCTTCTGGGATTCCAATGACCCACATATTCGGAGATTTGGTGGTGTTCTATAACTCTTTTTCTATGTTTTCCTTTTTTATATTTTCTCTCTGTTTTTCATATTAAATAATATATATTGGTATATTTTCAAATTTAGCAATCCTTTCTATAATTCAAATCTGCTATTAATCCCATCCAGCATATTTTTTCATCTCACATGCTGTAGTTTTTATTTCCAGTGATTCAATTTATGTCTTTTAAAATATATTTCATTTATATACTTAGCTTTACAAATATTTGAAATGCCATCAGAATTGTTTTATTGTCTTTTTATTGTCAACTGTAACAACCATGCCAATCAGTCTGGGTTAATTTCAATTTTCTAACAGATCTCATTTTCTTGCTTCTTTGTATGCCTGGTTATTTTGTTTGGAAGGTGGACACTTTTGTATTTTATAAAATATTATTAAACTTTATTTAAGGATGCAGTTATTTGTAAGTGATTTAATTCTTTCTGGTCTTGCTTTTAAGATTTGCTAGGTGGGAATCAGCCAGTCTTCAGTCTAAAATTAAATGTTTCTCACTTTGGGTACTCTACCCAATGCCTTGTGAATCTTATAGTTTTCCAGTCTAGCTGTTGGGAAGAGTGCCTATGGCTGGCTTTGTGTGAGTGCCAGGCACTATTACCTCTAATAGGAAGCCAATTCCACAACCTGGAATAGCTGTGCATATCAGTACTTGGTTGACTACCTAATGGGACCTACTGCAAATTTCCAAAGTTCTCACCTTTCCAGTACCCCAGCCTGTAACTTGTTACCACCTTGGTCTCCCTGGATTCTCTGCTCTATCTCCTCAATTCAAGGAGTCCACCGGATTGTACCTGAGTCTTCCCTGGGCCATGGCCAAGAAACTCTCTCAGTGCAGTAAGCTGGAGCAAAAGTAATGCTCAGCTTGCTTGTTTCCCACATCTCAGTGATCATTGCCCTGTACTGCCTGATGTCCAGTGTCTTGCAAAGTGTTGTTTTACATATTTTGTTTGTTTGGGGAGTTGTTTTAGGTAAGAGACTCAACCACATGTTCACATAGGCCATAAGCAAGTTTCTCAGTTTTTCAGAATTACTATTTTCTCATCTATTTAAAAAAGGATGAAAACATTTTGCTAATGATTTTACCATGCAAATTGGATAAGATTTGTATTTGTGCAGCACCTGGAACATGGCAACTATTCGGCAAGTGCTTAGGTCTTTATCTCTGCACCCAGTTGTTACTTCTTCCTGGTTTTACCTTGTTTTATCAACCTGATTCTTGGTTGAGCATCCAATCAGGGTCTCTATATTAAACAACAAAGTACATGTATGAATCATTCAGGTTTTAACTTGATCAGTTTCAGAATTCTGCTATCAAGAAGATGTATAGACACAAGCTTTATCCTCCTTTGATTAGACATTTACCTTCTCTGAAATATTTTCCAATTCAACATACAGGAATTACTCATTTATTTGTAGGCTAAGTGGCAGTAGGTTTTAGGTCAGTGATGTGTGGTGAATGGAATTTCAGAATACCAATGTATGATTTTGTTGGGATTTTCTACTAGATCATGTACATCAACCTTTTACTTCCCCTTTTCTTTCTTCCTCATACTTCCCAAGGAGTAACCTGAAGGACAGATGAGTGTTTGCAAGTACTTAACCACTTTTCTCTTGTCTCTTTTCTCTCCTATGACAGTGTCTGGAGGACGCAGCCGCCTTCACCTCATTGATCTTGGTAGCTGTGTGAAAGCTCTTAGCAAAAATCGGGAAGGAGGTTCAGGTCTGTGCCTCTCACTCTCTGCTCTGGGGAATGTCATCCTGGCTCTCGTCAACGGCAGCAAACATATCCCATACAAGTAAGTGACTAGTCTACTCAAAGAATGAGATGAGATAAGCATGGGGCCAGCTCTGGTATGGAACTCTCCATCCACTGACATGGAGAAGGGTGTGATACAGAGGGACACCCACCTTGTTAATTCAATGCCACAGTCAGTCTTTGCTAACAATTGTCTAATATGTGATCTTCCAAATTCAAAAGCTGTGTAAATACTTAAAATTACTCCAGTCCTAACATTAGGTTGCTTAAGTCAGACAAAATAGGACATTGGGTCTCAGGGGCGGTCTCTAATCACAATTGCCATTGGTGGACTATAGTCATCGTTGTATTGGCTTATCTGTTTCATAGCGATGCAAGAGATGAGCAGATTGAATTACCCTTCCCTTAAGAGTAAGAATGGCAAATTTAACCAATAAAAGTTCAGAATATTTGAAAAATTCAGTTAAATTTGAATTTCAGATAAACAATAAATAATATTTTAATATAAGTATGCCCCCAGAATTTCCTGAGACATAGGCGTATCCTATATTTTATCTGGCAGCCCTAGTTAGTAGAGCTTATAAAGCTTGGGGAATGATCACTCACCATCCCATGCAACTGTTTTATTCTACTTCCCAGATCCTTTCCCTGTATTGTTAGTTCTCCAAGAAGATGAAAGTAGAGCTACTCCTATCACTGGAAGACCTAAAGACTTACATGTTATCTGTGTCCAAAAATGACCCAGCCCTGAGCCACCCCTCCCACCATCACCCCCACTCAGTTTACCAGTGGAGGGTGTGGTGGTGGGGTAATGAATACTTTCCTGGTTCTAGAGGCCCTTGCCAAAGTTCATAGTGCCATTCATTAGCTTTCTGAACCTTCATTCATCATAAACTGAGATTTATGATATACACATTTACACTTATACACATCACAGGGATATAAGATTGAGAATAATATAATGGATGTGAATGTTTTTAATAAAATTTGGAGCACTAGAGCAAGTAACCAATAATGATAATCTAATTGAGCCTATTCTCATCTCTACAAGTGATATCTACCTTGTAGAGCTGCCATAAGAATTAAGCAAATGTACATGGAATCATTTTTAATATGCAAATTCTTATAAAATATAAGCTATTATTGTATGGAAGAAAAAAAGGTAAGTTAGGCAATCTGTTCCATAATAACAGAAATTCAGGATGAGTCCAAGAGTTCTCCTTTCTCTCTGCTCTAAGTTGATGCCAACACTGTCATTTTATTCTCCACCAAGAGTGTCATTACTCAACTGACTTTATGACTAAATGATGATTATAATTCTGTGTGTCTCTCTGTTATTGCAAATTAGAATGTTAGTTGGATAAACCCAGAAATGGTTTTCCCAGTCCTTGTGAGGATGATTTTCTATGAAAAAAAATTTCAAGTTGAAGGTTTATAAAATTTCTTTCAGTGTCATTTCTGCAGTTGGAAAACTCAATTTGTGATTAGAAGAAAGAAGGAAGGAAAAAAAAAGATAGAAAAGAGAAGAAAAGGGGGGAAAGGGTCTGGAGAGGTGATTTCAGGGTTGGAGATCTTGGATAAAAAGTAAAGCAATATCAACCCATACTTAGAGAGGGAAAGACAGGGAGAAGAGGGTCCAATGGATGAGGGTGGAGCATTATGGGGCTTTGGCGGTGAGTGTGATGTGATAACACACATCTGAAGAGTTACGATCCTATACTTCTAAATAATCTATAGTGTTAACAGATGATACCTCATTAAAAAATACTACAATTTCATGTGATAATTTAACAGGATATAGATAAAATTTAAAATACCACCATATGCGATAACAAATTATACATTTTACTTATAGAATGCTCAGATTCTTTCTCTAGAATGACATGCTTTTATGGCTTCAATAAATGTTTGTTGAATTGACAATGAGAAGGATGAATAAATGTCAGCATATGAAATTATTTTTCTTTTGATAATGTAGGCTTTTTTTAAAGCTAGAGTTAGAGTCAGGATTTATTTTAAATAAGCAAGAAAACAGTAAGAATTGTTTTTATTAATAGTTCAAGGTCTCTTATTAAATTAAACATATTTAGCATCGATTAGACATAATGACCAGCCACCTGCCTCCTTGGGAGGGCTGGCAAAGTGTGAACTCCCCCAGCACTCCCCATTCCCTGCAGACTTTTGTCTGCTTCAGTTCTGGGAATTCCCATTATTCTATTCTGATTCTGAGGGAGTGATAATTAAAGTATTTCTATTTGTAGAAGGCACAGACTTAAGGTAGATTCTGTGTCTTCACAAGACACAGTCGGAGAGTTGTCCCTTGCCATCAGGTCCCTTCTGGAGATCTTGCAAGGCTGCCTGTCACTTAGTGCCAGAAAACATGTTGACTCAATATCCAGCCAGCTAGCTCATCCTCCCCAAAACATTCTTTTGCCAATTCATTTATACAACCCAGTCTATATATATATATATATTTTACATCATTGTTCATTGTCCTACAATGTTTGTTTTCTTAGGTATA
The DNA here is from genome assembly GCF_964194135.1 of Talpa europaea. Lineage (NCBI taxonomy): Eukaryota > Metazoa > Chordata > Mammalia > Eulipotyphla > Talpidae > Talpa > Talpa europaea. The sequence goes on along the minus strand of NC_140082.1, from coordinate 63,929,110 downwards.
GTCCCTACAGCATTCCCACCATCAAATCACCTGTGCACCACCACCCCATGTACAAATCAGTTTTATTTCTCTGTATTTAACACCCATTTTTGTGTATAAGCTTTAAAAGACCCTTGCTATAATATTGACTCAGATTCATAGCCACAGTATATATTCAATATTTGGAATCTGCAAATCACATTTACAAAGTGATTAATCAACTAGAAACTATCCTCTTTCAAGGTACAGGATAAGACAAAGATTTACTCAAGTCACCCAGCCAGTTGGTGGCAGGATCAAACTGCATCACTTTTCATAGCTCTGAGCCCACATTGCCAGTCTATTCCCCCAACCTCATCAAGCTCTGTAATATATTAGCTGCTTTTGCTCTGCACAGCATGGGGTCTTCAGCACAGCAGGATGGCCCAGATTTCTTTTATCAATTCAGTCAGAGCTCTTAAGCCACATTATGCAGCATTTTGTTAGCATACTAAGCATCTTGCTGTGCCACAAACCTTGCCTTTGGAGTAAGTTCCTGAAAGAGGAGAGGTTTCCTGCCCTTGCACTTTCCTCTTATTCCTGCTCACTTAGAGAAACCAGAAAATCAAACTCCACATCTGAAGCCCTCCCCCTCCTTCCAAAACACACCAAAAATTATTACTACCTCTTCATTTGTCACCAGAGAGAACTCTGTGCTTGGAATCTGCATCACTTGTGTTTGCTTCTGGGAAATTAACTGGAATGTGCAGAGGGAATATAGCGTGTCCTCATTTCTCTTCTTCGTTGTACCAGACTATCTGTCATGTGAGCAAACCAGAAAGTGAGTTTGGATTCCTCACCCATCCCAGGCGCTCCCAGGCACCCTAGGTGTGCCCCGAATGGTTTTGACTTTGCAAATATTGCCTTTGTAGGCGGCAGATGCAGGGGTGGAATGGGTTCCCAACCTCAGCTATTACACAGACGGGGTTTGTTGGCCAGTCCAGGTCCCATAAATCAATGGTAAATGGTGACACCATTGAGAAAAGCATGCGGAAAAGGCAGGGAGACCACCCAAGAGCCCACCCCCAGTCAGTTCTGCACTGACAGGCTACACAAATGACTCCCTAACTTTGGAGAACCTCTAGTCTAGGGCAATCTGTCTAGTCCTGAGCATTTTGACAGCACATATGTAAATTCCCTTCCACTGCTCATTTGCTATGACTCACCACCTCACCACTTCTTGGGCACCAGGGTAATAGGAGTCTTCCCATTTGATGGAGTGGAAAAGGGAGCGAGGGCAATGAAGTGAGTTCCTATGCCAAAAACCGGGGTTTCAAGCCCTCATCACTGGAGGTAGTCCAGAGAGGGCCCACCAGCACAGGGGTCTGTGTGTGAGAACTTAGCTTTGGTTAAAGGTTATTATGTCCCACTTGATCAACAAGAATACAGAATTTCCAAACTTGGGAATTCTAGCCACTACCCAGCTATGTCAAAAGAGAGTTTTTAGTACTTCTTAGGTTTGCTTGTAAGGCTTACTAGACCCTAGGGTGCATCTCTTTCACACAGTGATCCTTCAAGTCCTGAGCATTTATCATTCATAAGTATTACTCCATCTGGAGAAATAATTACTTTAAGTGGTCAAGTGATCTATTTACTTAATTGCAAACATAATGCTTGTACTCTGGTTCTAAACAACAGATATTTTATGTCTTGGCTTCCATTTAGCAGGAGGTCATGGAAAATCATTCTATGATTCTGCCCTGTTGTATCTGTCTAAAACACCCTTCCCAAGTCAACTTGAATTGTGGATTGCATAACAATCCCATGAGCGAAGTGAGACTGGATGCCTTTCTTTAATGGATTTGGTCTGTGGTTCAAAGTAAGACTTAATCCTGCAGTTGTTTCCAACAGCCAGTGATGTGCTTTGGGGCTTGATCACATCCTCTTTCTCTCTGTGGTCAGTGCACCAGCAGAAGCAGATGGAGCCTGAAGCCTTCAGTCTGCAAGTAAAAACTGCTGCAGGGTCCACTTGGAAAAGGCTTTCACCCACAAAAGTGACCAGATTCCCATCATCAGGGTCAGGAAGTCCTCCTAAAGCCCTAGTGAGGCATCAGGAACCAAGGTTTTTGGTTTTTTTTTTTTTTAGTATTTTATTTTATATAATTCTTACATCATTTTTCATTTTTGCACAATGTATGCATTTTCATTTTGGTTATATTCCCCATACAATTGCCAAGGTTGTTTTTTAAGAACTTCACAGCATCAGAATAGCAAAGTCAGTGTCACTTGTGGAAAAATGATATTTTATCAATAAAGGCAACTTTTAAAAGTTGTTATCACCTCTTCTCCTCCTTGAGGGGGTGTGGTGCTGGAAACTACCCATAGTACCTCAGCAGCCATCATAAAATTCATAAAGTCTTTCCAGGACTTGCATGCCTGAAGAATGCAGCTGTCCACTTCCTCTCTTTGAGAAATACTTTCTCCTAATAACCATTTAGTTATTGGGTTAGTGTCTGCTTTCTCAGAACTTGAAACCCACTAGTCTGGGAAGCTGGAGATAAGAGCTATAATGATTGATATTAGCTACAATGTCCAGTCCTCCTGGCTCAATGGGACATGAAAGACTTGTTCTTCTGGATTTGAATGTAATTATTTACCCTTAATATGAAATTAAATAGATCTTTCCAGGGAAAATGCAAAGGAATATTAATTCTCCAGATTTACTTAAGATAGCCTGTAATGGAGTGCTCTGTGTAAGAATCTTTGCATGTGTAGTATGTGTGATGTTACAGAGGCACACATACATATGCATATTTCACACCCTTTAAATGTACATTAATGCTGAATTATCTCCCCCTGATTTACAGGAAGAACATCAATTTAGAACTATTTGCACAAACTCCAGATACCAGTTTATAGCATTCCCTGTTTAAAAATAAAATAACCAAAGTCTCAGGTTGCCAGGCAACTGCAGCAATGGTAATTCTTAGTATTGCTGCTTCAAAAAAATATTCATTTTTATACATTTTAATGACTGTTATGATTCAGAGAAAGTGAGTTCAGAAAATCACCAGTACATATAATTCCCTTTTTCATGAGATTTTGCATTCTTATTTTCTTTTATTCTTCCCCCTGTCTCCATTTGCTTCCCTGGCCAGCGATAACTTCATATTTAGTTATTAAAATGTCCAAAGATGGATACTGTTTTTTTGAGCGTTGAGGCAACAATGACCAGGTCATTAACTTGCCATGTTTATTGTAGAACCACACAAGATCCTTAGGGAGAAATGAGGCTTGTCTGGGAATCAGAAGGGCTCATAAGTCTTCAGTTCAAGCCTTGGTCATTCTGCCCCTGGTTTGACATGTAAATTCTGCATACCATCCTATTGGTTCTCAAGAGGAACACTTTCTGTCCCATCACAGAACCTCCCTGAATTGGGAGCAGATTATTAAGCCCCAACTCAGTCATCCATTATCTCTTGGCATTGAAGCCATGAAGTATATTTTTCCATGTCTATCACAGGCCCTGTGGGATGCTGGCCATCTGGTTGGAGGACTGGAGAGAAATTGAGAGGCTTTTCTATTTCCCCTTTGACTTTTCAAATGGTTTTCTTCCTTCATGTTCAATTGCACAAAGAAGAATGAGAACTTTTTTCTCATTCTCTCCAAGAGGACAGAGTCCTAATTTCTGGTCTTGCTGAGGCACAGACAGGAGGGCGATATGGTTGCCAATACTTATTTTTTGGCTTTTCAGCTCCATTCCAAGTAGCTACCATGGTGCATTAACGAGCTCTGAGTAAGGGTATTCCATAGTGTGAGTGTCATGATAATGTCTCATAGTCTTTGTTCTCTCATTGTGTCTGGGGCTGTTCTAACTGCTTTGTGGACATTTAATTGTGCTGACAGCGTTGGATGATAGATATTGTTATTCTCATTCTCATATTACAGATAGGGAAACTGAGACAAAAGAGATAAGTAACCTATCTATGTTTATACATGGGTAAGTGGCAGAGCAGCACTGCCTCCCAGTCTATCACCACTTCCTAACAGTGTCCAAAAACCCAGTATTTATTGGAACAACTAATGCGGTGAGACAGGGGACCAAATGTATCTGCGAAGCTTAACTGCGTATAGTTGGTTTTCAGTGAAGTGAAGCCTGGACCGGGGGTAGCCAGGCTGTCCATGAAGGGCCACTTTCCTGTCTCACTTTGTCTATGAAGGTTGAGCTCAATCGTGTGGCAGTGAGGAAAGTGAAATAAGGAAGATAGAGCAAGGAGAAAATGGCCCTTTTAGAACTTAAGCCACTGGCCAGGGCATATCAGATCTACCAAATAGAAATGTTAACATTAATGAGACTCTCCACTCAGAACATGGGGGGGTGGGGGTGGGGAGAAGCAGCAGATTTGAAAGCAGAACTTGTGTCAACTTCATTCAGTGGCTCTCAGTAGAGCCCAGTAGTCTGAACCTCATATTCTGGTTGCCACACACAGATGATCTCACCAAATTTCAGCCTATTTCATGAGCTTTATTTCTCTCTAATTTCTGTAATCTTTCTCATGCTAAAGCTTAGAAGTCCATGGAATCATTTCACATACCCCATTAACTGGAAGCTCTGCAGGATTCTAGGATGTTCTCTTAGGCTGCCAGGACCCTATGCAGCTCCCTGCCTAACTGGGTGGGCTTGAGCATGGGGAATGTGATCATTTCCCACATTGAGTTGCTGCACATGGGGCACAGCTTACTGATAAGACAGGCTTCTCAGCCCCGTACTCCTGCGGAGGCAGTTTCTACGAGGTGTGTCGCAGCATTCCTGAGTGAAGAGATTCCTGTCAGGCAAGGATAGGTTATCAGACAGTCTGTGTCTTGAAGTTTTGCTGGGTAAAGAAAGTTAAGGAAGGGGTAGGTGAGAGGTGAGGATGAAGGCAGGGCTGTCAGAGCATGAGATAATGAGCTTCCTCAAACATCTAGCTAATAATAGAAGCATTGGGCATCTCCACAATTGGCAGATAATATAGTCAATCTATCAACGGGAAATTGTTAAGTGTCTTCAGGCTGGGCTACCAAAGAAGCTGTCAAACAGCTCCAGTTTCTAAAAGATGTGGATTGCAACATGGAGTGGAGAGCTAAGGCTGAGCTGAGGCCAGGGAGGTGTGGGTTCTCAAAGGTACCATTGTTAACCTCTGCACACCTAGAGATAATTCCTCAGTGTTTCATTTCTCCCTCAGTTACATCAGAATAATCCTTCTTGCTTCTTTCTGTTTTAGAAAAATTGTATCATTGAGACAATGTCTATGTTAGCCCCTTTAAAGAAAGTTGCTTCAAATGCAAATGTAATTGTTTTGGGATTTTTTTTTCAATTTATTTGTTGTTCGTTTTCTTACATCATTGTTCTCCCTTCAGGTGTAGTCCCCAAAATGTAATTGTTTTAATGCATTTCAAAATTTTATGACTCAAATTAATCTAGCACTATCAATTTTATAGATAAAATTGATAGATAATATATTAATTTAGGTGTACAACATAATGATTTATACATGTATATATTGCAAAAGGATCAATACAAGCATCTATCATCTCACATAATTACAACAGTTTTTCCTTGTGATAAGAACTTGTAAGATTTAATCTCTTAGCAACTGTCAAATATTACAGTACGGTATTGTTAACTGGGGTCATGTTATTGCATGTTAATACCTATTGAGTCAACATTTTATTATTGGAAGTTTATACATTTTGACCCATTTCTCCTACCCAACCCTGCATCTGGAAACCACCAATCTTTTCTTTGTATCTATGGGTTCAGATTTTAAAATTCTCCATGTGAGTATTTGTCTTTCTTTTTCTAGCTTATTTCACTTAGCACAATGCCCTCAAGGTCTAAGGTCCATTCTTGTTGTTGCAAATGGCAGGATATCCATTTTTATGGCTGAATAATATTCCTCTGTGTGTGTTTGTCTATTCATCATCCATTGACGGACACTTACTTTGCACTATTATTTCTTTTTATCTGTTCCTTGATTTTAAAGCTATGCTCTCTTTTGGCCAAGTGGATTGTAAGTACTTACCTTTATTAAAATGGAAGGTTCATGCATTTATTCAACAAGAGTTCATTTGCCAAATGTATAGATAGATTTGTACCTGATATATACATTTAATTTAAGAGGATCTAACTCTAAGTTGTATAAAGAGAGATGTAATGAACTGAGGAGATGAAATTTCTCCATCTAACACTTCTCTCAATGAGTCCATCAGGCATGCAGGTGAGAGGAGCAGTGAAGGTTAGATGGTTAGATAAGCAGTTGTATCTGCATATCCCATTGACTTGGACATGATTAAAATATTTAGATTCAGTTTTTTTCGTATAATATGTCCTTTATGCAAGCCCAGTTCTTCTGGTGCTCAACAAGAGAGAGTGATGTGTTTCAATGCTGAAGCAAAACTTGACTATATTGGATTTTGTGAGAGTAAGATTTTCATCCAAAGGGAATCTCGAGGCTAACCTTAATATAAATTTCATCTTACACTTAAGATCCTAAGTAACACATACAGTTAACTTCACTGTTCATGGAGTTCTGTGCTGTTCTCATCAGGAAGGTGAATTCTGGCCCAAGGGCCTGGCCAAGGTGTTTAAGGGACTGATCTTGTTACAGGTCTGATAGAGGTTACCAGACACATACAGGACACAATTTGAGAAGTCCATACCAGAATATCTGTAAGTTCTTCAATCAGTTTAGTCATTCATTCAAAACATTTATTGGGCCCCCTTCAACCTTTGATATAGCAGATTCTCTCCACTCTTAGATAAACTGCAGTCTGGTAGAGATACAGACATAAGTCCACTAGCTGACAATGAGTGAGCCCCAGTGCTTAACCCCCACCTCAGAAAGAAGGGATGTAGTGAGATTGAGGGAATCAGAAGAATTCTGTCTGAGCAGAGAGGGTAATTCTGAAGCTCTCTCCTCAGTTCCTCCCATTCTTTATCCATTATTCATTCATGTCCTCCAGTTTCCCACAGTCCACCCCTTGGACAGTTTCTTCACAGCTGTACAGTCATTCACTGCAGAGATGTAGGTATTACCTGACACAAATCATGATCAACTACTGAGTCAAATGCAAGACTCCAAACCCAGAGATAATTGTTATCTTTAATGGTAACTAATCATCATATCACAAATTGTGTTGCTATCACAAGGAAACACCAAAAGGGGGAGGGTACTGTTAGTTCGGGGCCAGTGCACAGAGAGACCAAGATGCCCCTTGGCAGCCTAGGGCTCAGTGATTACTCAAGGATAGCTTGATTTAGGCACAATTAGCCATTAGAATGGATGGAGCATACAAATGAGTTGAGGCTTAATTCATTAAAAAACTGTCTTGAACATTAATGGAGCTTCAATCAAAGTATCCAACCATAAATTCTCACCTGTTTCACAACTGGTTCAGGCTCAATTGAGCATTAATAATTTTTTGCCCATGCAAATGAGGTGATAATTCACTTCATGTGTAAGTGAATAAATTTCAAATAGTTATATTCCTAGAGCAGTTAAGTTGTACCAAATTGTCTAATGTGCCTTGTAATTCTTTAACTGAAATAGAGTGGAATTTCATTTGATTTAATAAAGATAAAACTGAGGAAACAGATGATTCTAGTAAATTTGTTGCTAGTTTGAATAGTGTACTATAAGATACTATTAGTGGAGAAACAACCACAATTGATGTTTATTAATATTTTTGTCCCTAACACTTTCTTATCCTACTCCCTACCAGTGAAACCATTAAAAATTTGGGAGAGGGGCAGTTCTAGGTTTGGGGTGAAAGGAGGTATTGGAAGCCCCAACGTATACATTTCTTAATTTGTGCTTTGACACACCAGTTTTTCCGAGAGACAAATATGTCTGTCCTTTAAGCAGTATAAAGACACCACTCTTTCCTTCGAACTATTTAATATCAAGACTTCTTTCTCCCATGGACCTTGTGCCATGACTGACTGTGGATTCCCACACTGCATGAATTCCAGCTGTTGTTGGTATTGCACATATTGTGTATAGCTTCCCGAACAAAGTTTCCTACATTATTCCCTTTCTATGCCATGTCACTATTTCTTCTTGAGGATTCTTTCTCGTAAAAGCAGAGATTAGATGATTTAGTCAACACAGTTGCCAGAATACCCTTTTAAATGCAAATCTGATGTCATCCCCTTCTCTAAGTCCTTCACTGGCCACTTGTTGGCTCCAGGATAGAGTTCAAACCCTTTTATAGTCTATGAAGCTCCTCATGATTTGGGCCACGCTCATCCTTCTGATGGTATGAACTTTGTAAAGGCTCCTGAGTCCACATGCCCTCTCATGGGCCCATGCTTTGTAGGTGCTATTCCTTCTACATACAATGGTCTTGCTCATTCATTCATTCAATAGTTATCAAGAACATCTTATATTCTAGTACTTTCCTGATCGCCTCCATTTAGTGTGTTTCTGTTTATTTCTCTTCAGTGTTTTAATTGTGAAATGCATCATACATACAAATTAGAAATTTATCTGCCCTATTTACAAAATAATAAATCGAATATCAGTGTGCCCACCACAAGGGAAGAAATACAACATGTCCATGCAATAGAAGGCCCCTGTGTGTCTTCAGAGGTGTCCACCATGCTAAATTTTGTGTTTCTAATTCCCTTTCTCACAATTTTTTTTTTAAGATTTATTTATTTATTTATACAAGCACTGGGTACAGTCAGAAGCATGGGAGGGTAAGAGAATTTATCAGAGCCAGAGCTGGTAGCAGAACAGACAGACTGACGAAATACACTGCTGAGGGGAGCAGCGGGCACAACAGGAGAGGTCTGTACCCCATGTGGGACCCTCGCCAGCAGGTCGGGATCAAACTAGCACCACAGAGGCTGCGGGCAGCTTTGCAGCCCAGCTCTCAACTGCTGTGCCATCCGAGAGGCCCCCCTCACAGTTTTTACAGACACTTTTATATGCATAAAATGTATATCGCTTGCTTTTATCTGTTTTGAATGTGACATAAATGGAATCATACTCTATTCCCAGTCCTTCCATATAACTTGCTTCTTTCAACCAATTTTTCAGTTTTGGCATCCATATTAATGTGTGTAGCTATAGTTTTATTAATATTCATTGATATATGATTCTTCCATTGTAGAAGGGTATCACAAGTGTTTGTTCTTCGGTTGATGAATTGCTAAGAGATTTTTTTTTTAATTGATGGATTTTATCTAGCCCATTTATGTGTCTAATAGGATGGTCACATGGCTTTCTTCCTTTAATCTTTTAATATGGTAAATTGCATTATAATTTTCTACTATTAAAAATTTTCACATTCCTTCTTGCTTATTCTTCAAGGTTTATCTCAAATACTTTCTCCCTTTTGAAGACTTCTCTGATCTCCTTTCCTCTCTCCCAATTCAAAAAGTAGTTTCCATCCTCTATGGCTTTCTGTAGGCATTTTATTGTTATAATTAAAAATATATGTATTTTCTTTGTCTGTAATGCTTTTCTCCAGATGTCTGCATAGTTAATGTCCTCACTTCAAGTTTTTGAGCAAATGTCATCTTCTCCAACAGGTCTTCTTTTATTAAAAATTACAAGCAACCTTAATGCACTGTCTTACTAATCACCATACCCTCATATTTTTAATGAGCTTTATCGAGACACAATGAACATCCCAAATAAGTAACCCATTTAAAGTATATAATTCAGTTTTTGGGCCTTCCCGGTGGCGCAGCGGTTGAACGCTTGGTTGCGAAGCTGCTCGCGGCCTCTGCAGCACTGGTTCGATTCCCGGCTGCTCCCAGCCACCGGAGGAGGGTCCCACACGGCGCGCAGACCTCTCCTGCCGCCCACTGCTCCCCCCAGCAGTGCACTTCGGTCCTTCTGCCTGCTCTTCTCCCCGCTCTGGCTCTGGTGAATTCTCTCACCTTCCCGCACTTCTGACTGTATAAATCAGTGCTTGTATAAATAAATAAATCTTTAAAAAAAAATTTAAAAAGTATATAATTCAGTTTTTAGTATATTCATAGTTGTGTGACCATCATTGTAATCAATTTTTAGAACTTTTTTTTATAAAACCTTATTGACCCATTAATTAACTTTTAAAAAAATAATTCTTTGGGCCTCTTCTGGTGGCTCAGGTGGTTGAGCGCAGCGCTATGAGCTGTCTGCAGCCTCTGCAGCATGGGTTCGATCCCAGCCGACCAGGAAGATACCCACATGGCACAGCAGACCTCTCCTGGCTCGCCTGCTGCTCCCCTCAGCAGTGTATTTCAGTCAGTCTGCCTGTTCTTCTCCCTACTCTGTCTCTGGTGAATCCTTTCACCCTCCCGCACATCTGGCCTGTACCCTGGTTCTTGTATGCATGAATAAATAAATCTTTTAAAAAAATTTAATTCCTTTTTCCACTTCTCATTTTTTCTCCAAGATACAAATATAGTAATGAAATTACTAGGTCAAAAAGTATATGCGTGTTTTGTTTTTATCTCTACAGCTAGTTGGCAAGCATTTTTGTTGTTGCTAGCATTCACCTGCAATCTTTCAGTTCTTATTTCCCCCACTTCCACAGCCCTTATATGCCCTCAATTCTTTTCCCACCCCCCTCCCTCTTAATCTCAGAGAGCTCACAGCACTTACTGATCTCCAATATTTTTTTTGACATTTTACTTTATCAAATTCTCTGCTATGTAGATGTTCACTATGCATTTTTAGTCACTCTGACTTGCTTTACTCTGCATAATTCTCTCAGGATCCATATCCATTTTATTTCTAGACCAATATTGTCTACTAAGACCATCTGACTGTGTTTCATCTTTTCTGATGGGTACATTGTATTCTACCATCATGTGGATATACCACATCCTATGACCCAGTCATCTGTTGATGGCCATTTAGGCTGCTTCTGTGTTAGCTATTGGCCATAATACTGTTCTGAACATTATGAAACATGTAGTTTTCTGCATTGATGGTTTCACATTCATTGAATAGATATCCCAGAGTGGCATTGCCAGGTTTTTGTTTTTGTTGTTTTTTTAAAGCTAAATCCAGATAACTTTCCATAATGGTTGGATCAATTTATATTCCCACCAACAGTGTAATAGGGTAACTTTTTCTCCACATTGGCTCTAACACTTGTTTTTGGAAGTCTTTTTTAATATATGCCATCCTCATGGGCATGAGATTGTATCTCATTGTGGGTTGAAATGGCATCTCTCTTATTGGAAGCAATGATGAATATTTTTTGTATATCTATCAATATTGGCCTTCTGGATATCCTTTTTGGTGAATTGTCTGTCCATATCTGTTACGTATTTATTAATTGGGTTGTTTGTTTTTTATTATGGGAATTTTGTGTTTTTTTATATATCTTGGATATGAATCCTTTATCAGTTATATATTGTGTGAATATTTTCACCCATTCAGTAGACTGGTTTGCATTTTTTTCAACTCACCTTGTTTTTTCCTGGCTTAGTCTTGGTAGAAAATATTGGTCTAGAAATTTGTCCAATTTCTTCAAGGTTATCAAATTTATTTGAATATTAAATCATCAACACAGTTGATAATAATAGTCTCTTATGATTCTTTTTATTTCTGCCCTATTTGTGGTAATTCTTCCTCTTTCATTTGTGGTTCTCTTTATTAATATTATCTCTCTTTTTTATTAGCCTACCTAGAGGTTTATCCATTTATCTTCTCAAAGAATCAGTTCTAAGTTTCATTCATTTTGTACAGTCTCTTTGATCTCTATTTCATTTATTTCTGCTCTTTTTATTATTTCCTTCTTTCTACTAACTTGTGTCTTGATAGTTCCTTTTCTTCAAATTTCTATGGGTGTAGTGTTAGATTGTTTATTTCTTCTTAATGTGGACCTGCATTGCAATAATCTGCTCCTTTAAGATTGTTCTTGCTGCACTGTATAGATTCTGGTAGTTTGTATCATCATTTTCATTTGTCTCGATATATTCATAGTTTTTCCTGCTTGTATTTTTCCCTTGTAATTGACGTCTAACTTTATGGCATTATCAGGGGGAATACTAGGTATAATTTAAGACTTTGTAGTTTTATTGACAGTTGAATTGTGTGCCAACATATGATCTATTCTTAAAAATATTTCATGTGCACTTTAAAAAATTGTGCATGCCACATTTTTGAGTATTCTAAAGATTTATTTATTTATGTATCAAAGAACTGGGGTACAGGCTAGAGGTGCGGTGGGGTGTGTGTGAGAGGATTCACCAGAGACAGAGTGGGAAACAGAACAGTCATACTGACTGAAATACACTGCTGAGAGGAGCAGCGAGTGAGCCAGGAGAGGTCTGCTGTGCCATGTGGGCAGCTCCCTGGCTGGGGATCGAATTTGTGCTACAGTGGCTGCAGATAGCTTCATAGGTTGTATCCCAACCCCCTGCACCACCAGGGAGGCCCTGAGAGGAGTAGCTATCTGTTAAACCTTTTTGGTCTAGCTCATCCTTAAAGGCTATTGTTTTCTTTTTTATTCTTTGTCTTGCTGCTCTGTTCATTGTTGTGAGTATAGAAATAAAGTCCCCTATGTTGTTGTTTTGTTATCAGTTTCTCTCTCGAGTTCTTTTTTTTTTAAGATTTATTTATTTATTAACACAAGAACCGGGGTACAGGCCAGATGCGTGGGAGAGAGGATTCACCAGAGACAGAGCGGGCAACAGAATAGGCAGACTGACGAAATATACTGCTGAGGGGAGCAGCAGGCAAGACAAGAGAGGTCTGCCATGCCATGTGGGATTCTCACCTGCCGGCCGGAATCAAACCGGCGCTGGAGAGGCTGTGGATAGCTTCACAGCGCTGTGCTCAACCGCCTGCACCACCAGGGGAGGCCCACTCTCACTTGAGTTCTATTATTGGTTGTCTTAGATATCTCTGTACTCTATCATTTGGTACATATATATTTATGAGTGTTTATTTCTTCTTCTTGTGTTAGAACCCCAATCATAATATAATCAGTTTCTGTATCTCCTATTACTTATTGTAATATCGTGTTCATTTCTTTGTTAATTGGAAGTCTATCTCATCAGATATAAACACAGGTGCTCCTGATTTTTGTTTTTCTTTCTGCTTGTCTTCTAGCATTTAACTGTATGTCCGTGTTTGTCTTTGTTGGTAAGATGAGTTTCTTGCAACCGAGAGATGGTTGGACTTTGTTCTGAAATCCATTCAGCCATTCTGATAAGTTCTGGCCACTTATGTTTAAGGTGACTTTTCAAACATAAATGCTCATTGCCATTTTGTAATATTTTTATTTTGCTCTTTGGGGCTTTTCTTGTAGTCTTTTTCTTTCATTTTTGATGTCTTTCTGCTTTGTGTAGGTTTCATTTCTATTGTCTTGTGTGTTACTTCTATTAATTTTTGTTAGAGTATTCTGTCGAGTTCGTATATGATGGGCTATTTGTGTGACTCATTGGGCAGTCTGGTCTGGTCTTTCACTCATTCTGATGTATCACAAGTTCCTCTCATCTTTCTCCATATTAAATGGCTCAGATGTCTATTGCCTTTGTAGTCATTGCTCTTTTGCTTTATAACAACCCCTGTAAGACTCCTTTCATATGTAACCTGGGGTTGATAAATTCTTTTAGTGTTTTCTTTTCAGTGAAACACCTTACATTTTTTAAATTCTTTTTGCTCCATGTTGTTCTATTTTTGTATTCTCCAACATTGTATTTGAACTCATTAATTCTCTCCATTGCTCATGTTTGTCTATTGTTGAGACCCTCAATTATATTTTTAATTTAGTTATCATGTTTCTTAGCTGTTATTTCTAGTTATCATTGCCTCATATTTTCTTTATCTTTATGCTACTGCTATTTTATATCATCTGTTGTTTTTTCAAGTTCCATAAACATTGCTAGAACTGTTACTGTGAACTCATGTTCTGTCATTCTGCTGAGTTGAGCCTTCTTGCAAGGATATTTACTCCATCATTTGTGGTGTATTCTGTCTCCTCGTTTTTAATTTTTATAGGTTGTAATAAAGATAGGTTTTCAGACTATTGTCTTTGCACCTGTTGAAGTAATCTGAGAACTGGTAACTGTGAGGGGTAATAGATAGAAAAGAGGACTAGGTCCCTACTGCACCAAAGAATCACCTCCAGAATCCCTACTGTTCTGTGGGTACCACAGCTGTATGATTGGAATCCATAGTGATCCTGTCCTATAAGTCAATTCCTCCATCTTAGTGTCTCTCATAGTCTTGTGCCCACTTCCACCCTAGGTTATTTTTAAGCATTAGATTCAGTACTAGGTACAGATTGTAGTTGATATGGGATCAGAGGCCTGTGGTTTTTCTCTTTTCCAGCACAAAGCTGTGTCCTATGGTGTTTGCCCCTATTATTAACAGGTGCTTGAGTTCTAGGTTATTCAAGCATTCCTCTGTTATTTTGGTTTTAGCCCTGGGTTGGGGGTGGCAGGTGATTTGAATATCCCCAGGTTGACTTTGAGTAGTAGTAGTCTCGTCCATGAGGAGACACAGGTGCTCTAACCTGTTTCTGCCAATTCAGGCTCCAATTGTTCTATATTGAGAGACACAGGCTTAAGCCACTAATCCCTGCTGAAGATCTCCAGCAGTGCACCCTCTGTCCTGGGTGCCAACTCAGCACACCCTCTTATTCAGGGCAGCAGTGGGTCTCAGGAGTCCCTGATGGTGTGTACCCAAGTCAACAGTTGGGCACTGACAAAGCACCATCCCTCCCTCTTGTGGGTTATAATGCCCCAGTATCAACAGAGTTCACTTAAAGTTTTTCTTGCTCCTTTCTGTCAGACTATTACTCCTAGTATATCTTGTGGTTGTGTTTTTCCCATGGGATTTTTTTGGCTTTGTTCTAGTAGTGAGTTGTAGGGGCAGGGCTGGACAGTGTGCAGGTTTTCTAATATCCAGCAGACCGGGTAAAGGAGGAGTCAGAGTCCTCAGTGGCTTTTGCAGGTCTTGTATTGGGATTTACCCGGTACACAGCAGGCAGTGGTGCTGGCAGTCCTCCCAGCCCCCAGCAAATCCTCACTCTACCTGGGCTCTCCGGTGATCTCGGCTTCTCTTCGGCTTCTGCTGCTGCTTTCTCAGCTTTTCTTTCGGCTTCTGCTGGCGTCCCTGTGACGCCGCCCTTAAAAAGCCCAGTCTCAGCCCAGATGAATCCCATCTACCTATGCCCCACCCTACTCCAGGTGCCTGCCATCAGGCATGCATTCAGGACCGCAAGGATCCATCATCTATCCTGATGGCGGGAGGGCAGAAAAGCCTGACATTTTTCTTTACCCTACATGAGTATAAAGAGAAGGTGAACTCGATGTTTTTGCTCTGGTCCCATCTTAATGGGCTCACTATATTTTTTGATTATTTCTTTGCATACTTAGCTCTCAAGTGTATTTATAAAAATAGTCTTTTTCTTCATGTTTCTTATTCTTTTGCACTAATTTAAATTAAACCAGCCTACTACTTCTTTAGTAGCAGGTATGGGTCAGACGTCTGCCTCAATCTGTTTGATTGCCTGCCTTACTACCTGTAGTGCCAGCACGGCACCAAGCGGGTTTTCTATGATCCGGGCAGACAGGTAAAGGAGAGTCCTGGAACCCTTGGTGGCTTTTTCAGGCTGTTATTGAGCTTTTTACATCATTTGTAGTGAGGTGACCAGGTACAGGGCAGACAGGGGACCCAGTGCACCAGGAGGCTGGCAGGCCCCCTAGCCCCCAGCTAATCTTTACTCTTCCTGGGCTCTCTGCATTCTCTCCGTAGTCTCTTTGCTGGTCACTACTATACTCTGCCTAACGGTCTTCTCCCTCCACCTTCTGCTGCTGTGCCACATGTTGCCACCCTGATATGCTCAGTCTCCAGACTCAAGTGCACCCATTCACATATGCCCACACCACACTCCAGGTGTCTGTCATCAGGAGCATGTGTAAGACCACAGGTGTCAATCATTGGTGCTAATGGCAGGAGGGCAGAAAATACCTGATCACTCCCATTTACCTTACACTACCCAAAGGATACCTCTGGGCCACCCATGTTGCTTTACAGTCTTCAAAGCCCAATTCTCAATAGTACAAAGTACTATTATCTTTTTGCTGTAATGTCAGCTATTTTAGGATGTGAAGTAGCCCTACTTTCTGAATCAGATATGTAGCAAAAATATATTCAGTCTACTAGGTTATTTTGACAACTTATCATGCATCTGTAGTGTGTAAAGTACTATTCTAAACATTGGGTTGACCAGTAGGATAGAAGAAACTGGCACTCAAATTACAGTGCAAAGAATAAAGCTGCTAAAAGTACATTCAAAGAAGAGGTAGGAAGTTCATTAAGTCATCTCTCAATGTGTCCTCTCTGGCAATAACAATAATAAATATAAATTGGGGATATAGATTCTTATTTACCACTACAGCTTTTCAAGTGTCTAAATCAATTTACCTCTTTATAATAGTCATGTATTGCATGGTTTTGAAGTTGGTGCCCTAAAGATCCAAGTATAAGGAATTTCCAGGAATCCATTTAAACTCTAGGGAAAGGCTGACCTTTAAATTAGTGTCCCCAGTACTTTTGTGCCAAGAGGACAAGTTAGGCTACATGTGCATGTGGCTTTATCAACATTTGCAGTTGACTTTTTGCAATCAATGAGATGGTGGACTTTCTTTTATAAAGCCCGGGCAAGTGCCCGCAGGTCTTTCCAACTTGTAGTTAATTCAGCCCTCATGCACTAGAAATGAAAAATTCACAACCCAGTGCCCTCCCCACTGCAGCTTTTTTGACAATTGAATTCTGAAAAAGCTAACCACCTTGCTTGATTTCTTGTTGGAATAATGAAATCCATCCTGGACCCTGATTGGCAATTTTCTTGGGAAAAGAGAATAACCACCTTTAAAAACCACACAATTTGACCTTTCCAAAAACTAAAGTCTTTGCCTCAACAAAGTCATTTATTTGAGCCGATAATTTGTAAATGAAAAGAACTAAATGAGTATTCATTTAAAAGCCTCTTTGAGCCAGAATTGCCCTTTTGGCACTAAGTCATCTGCCCTATTCAAGGGCCCATTTCACTTTGTCACGGAACCCTGGGCATTATATAAAAGCAATAAGAGTAGCAAAGTAACCACTATTTTAGTATTTTCTAGATGCAAACCAATCTGTGCAATACAAATACTCAGTCTTGACATCAACCCTAGAGGTGGGTGCTATTACTTTTGCAATTTTATAGATGAAAATACTAAGACACAGAAAGTTCAAGCCAATAACCTGCTGTCACATGTATAATAATCAGTAAGCTAGGACTGGAACTCAGATTTCTGGACTTCAGAGCCTACCCTCTCAATCACCTGGTTTACCCCCTGGTGTATGGTATGGTGAAAGCTCACATAATTAGGCTGGAAGGCCCTGGGTCCAAACCCCAGCTCCTTGCTGGTCACCTGTAACTTGACTATCTCTAGGCTCCATCTGTAAAATGCAGAGACCATAGGTTCGTCATAGGAGTTATAGAAGATGCATGCCTAAGAAGACATTTGGTGCCCACATGATGGTGCCATAATGATGGCGATGACAATGCTCTCCAAGTCTCTTCCAGAATCTTTAGCATGCCTTTAGTTGTCTAGTGTAGACCCCAACACCTAAGAAGTTCAAACGTATAATTTGACTAAGACCTCACAGCTCAGTTGCTTAGAATATAGTGACAATGAATCCAGGTTTATAAACTGAAACTTCTTTTAATCCTTTGATTTTCCTGGCCATAGTCTGTATCCTCTGATACACTGAAAATATATTGTGTTTATACTATCCAGGGCTACTAAACATTTTTTTCTCAATCCATGCCCATATCAAACCCATTGTGCTCTCCCTTGTTCCTCAAAGAGTAAATAGAAGTGCATGAATACAAACCCATCAGAGATTAGGTGAAGCATCTCCTAAGTCCCAGGATCCAGAGGACACAAATGTAACTAACCATGTGTCCGGTCCCATGATTGATAGCAAGAAAGGGCTTCTGTTGCATTGCAATCTGTTCTCTAACATTTTGAATAAATAATAGCAGAACTCCATTATATCCAGCCTTCTTGCTCCATAGATTTGAGTAGATAATGAGTCAAGCCCAAGGTTCCCAAACCTAAATCCAGAGTATAATTTCTTTACATAATGTTGGTTGACCAACATGTCAGAGGGTATTTCTATCCCACCCACAACTCCAAAGGCATTTGTTATTTTTGAGATTTTATTCATTGGAAAATAACTTAGGGCCTCCATAGCTGTGCTGAATGATTGATTTGTTCATATTTCTACCTTCCCAATAGAATTAATTCAGGTGTCTAGAGTCCAGATGATCATGCCTTGAAGGCATTTTTGCTGTTTTGGTGGTATCCTTTATTCACATCCACATCCTCTGCTCTATGGCTATTCCTTCATAATCTTCTCTGTGTTTTCTTAGGTCAAATTAGAATAGTAATAGCTAATGATGGTCTAACAGTAAGTGTGAGTGCCCATTATTTCAAACCTATCACTATTTATCTGATTTTTTTTAAAATTTGGGCTATCAAGTAGGCAGTTAATGGTATGTAATTATAATTTTAATTTGCATCTCTCTGATTACTAATAAGGTTGAATATCCTCTCATGTGTATTAATTATGACTCTGGTATATCTATGGTTTGTTTCTTTTGTGTATTTTTCTAGAGTTGATTATCTTTTGTTTATTAATGCATAGGAATTCTTTGTGAATTCTGGAGTCTACTGTTTTGCAAATATGTTTCCCTAGCACCATTTATTGAGTCCCCACTGATCTGCAACTCTTCTTTGTTCATAAAGCAAGTGCCGGGATATATATGGGTCTGTCTCTCTCTATTCCTGTGCCAACACAATACTGTTTTCATTTCTTTCAACCTTGTTAATTTTCTTTATGATTTTTTCCCTTTTTATTACTTTCTACTCTTTACTATTACCTTCTTTCTACTTTCCTTTGGTTTACTTTTCAATTTTTTTTTTTGAGATTTATTTATTTATGTATACAACCTGGCCAGAGGTGTGAGGATTCACCAGAGACAGAGTGGGGAGCAGAGCAGGCAGACTGACTGAAAACACTGCTGAGGGGAGCAGAGGGCAAGACAGGAGAGGTCTGCTGCACCATGTGGGTTGCTCCCTGGCTGGCTGGGGATTGAACTCATGCAGCAGAGGCTGCGGACAGCTTCATAGGTTGCGACTTAACCCCTTGTGCCAGGGAGGCCCTACTTTTCAATTCTTATTTCCCATCTTAGGCTGGCTACTTTGCTTAACAATTTGACTCCTACCCTCTAAGCACTTAATTCTATGTTATTTACGAAGTGCTACTGTGTCTATATCCTCAATTTTTGATAAGAATGATTATTGTCACTATCATTACTTCAAAATATTTTCTATTTTTCATAATAATTACTTTTTAATCCATGAGTTATTTAGAAGTATTTACTGATTGCCACAGTTAAATTATTTGGAATTAGTTTGCTCCTTTGAGGCTGCTTCTAAGCTTTGTTCCAGCAGGCATCGGGCTAATTTGACCACCTTTTTAGGGTACACTACTATTACTACTACTACTTACTACTGCTGCTGCTACTACTGCTACTACTGGCCCTTTCTGAGGATTCTGTCCAGTGCCCTGTATATTAGCAGTTCTTTCCACTGTCAGTTTGAACACAAATTATTCCTAGTTCCAATTTCATGACATCCTCCCTCAATTTCATCTTTTCTCTCTCTCTCTCTCTCCCCCCCCTCCCCCCACCCCCACCCTCCTTCTTCCCTCCCTCTCTGCTATTTTGCTCTGCAAATACCTGTGATGTCCTTTGGAAATGTGCTGAGTTCAGAGAGCAGGGTCCTTGGATTCCCTCTGAGAAAAGTATCATCAGAGCTTCCCTTTCAGCAGCACATGGCGAGTTTCTCCACAAGGCAGAAACATTTTAGTTATATCTTAAAAAGCCATGAAGGGAAGTAAAGGACACTTACACAGACACAAGCAGGCAGAAAGAGGTGCCCCTGAAAGGGATAGGCTTGTTAAAACAGAGGCCTGCATGGTCACAGGCACAAGCCTTGGCAGGGAGCTGCCTCTGCTGCTTTGCGAAGAGAGAAGGTTGGTAAAGAGAAGCATCTGCACAGTCAGAGGTGTTTTCTACTCTTCTCTGATTATTAGTAACCAGAGAGATACAAATTAGTCTTCTACTCTTAGCCTCTGCCAACTGTGTGGGCCTTCCCAATTGTAAATGTCCCCTCATCTCAGTAAGGTGTCTGTGACCATGGCCAGGAAGCCCTGTCTTCACGGTGAGCTGGGGCACAACTAGGGCTTGCTTCTTTTGTTTCCTAGCTCTCAAGTATGACATTCTCTATCTGTTGTCTCAAATACAAAACCCATATTTTCCTTAACATTTTATTTGCTCTTCTAGTTGTTTAAGGCTGGAGGATAAATCCAGTTCCTGTTTTTCCAACATGGGCAGAAGCAGACATTGTTCATTCCTGACACTTTAAAAATTCATTTTATTTCTTTAAACATCTTAATTTCTTTCAAGATGTTAATCAAATTTTGTTTTTTTGTTTGTCATTTATGTTTGAACATCTCATCCTGCCATCTGTTGTTTCTGCTGGGTCTTCCTCATGGTGCCTGTTTCTTTGTGTGTTTATTTTTCCCCAGGGGCTACTCATTCTCATTGGCATTTTATTTGTGAGAATTCTTTGATACCTGGGATAAAGATCATTTTCTTTAGCATTTGTTTTTACTTCTGCTTGATGCCTGGGATCACTATCAGTTGAGGATGCTCTAAATATATTCTCAGCTTGAAATATTTTGGACCACACAGACATGGAGAATTAAAAATGCAAACCTGCACTAATCCAGCCTGTGTTTCCAAATTCTTTCTTCTCTACTCGGTGCCATATTTTCAGACAGCCATGCCTTGCGTACATGAAGGGGGAGTGGCTGCAGAGTGGGATTTTTCTGTCAAAATTCTCATCGGTGACTTTGGGCTTTTCTTGCTTTCCACGAACTTGAAAGCCATATAAAACTGAGCTATTTGGCAAATGTCTTCAGTGGTGTGTTCGCTTCTTTTGAGTTCCCAACATCCTTAATTTTGGGCCTGAAAATTTTTTACTTACAAGTTCAGCAATGCATTTATTAAGATTTGTGATATTACTTATTCACAATGTTTGATTGTACTTGATAAGAAGATATTTTTAGGTACCTGCAAGCCATATTGCTTTTTTGCTACTTTCTGCATTTTTCTCAACTATTCTTATTTATAGAATACATCTCTTCCTGTTCAGAATTATACACAAGGAAACCATATAATTTGCTATCCAAACTGGGATGCTTATGAGATTAAAACATAGTAGTAATTAATATTATTAATTTTCAGAAATATTTTCTGACAAATCCACTTACATTGTGGAAATACTTTTTTAAAAAAATCCATGTTCACCAAAGTAAAAAAAAAAGTAAATTTCTTTATATGTTTACCTGAACATTAAAATAAATAAGCAGAATAATTACTTCATATATCTTTGTATACGCTAAGCATCTTCACCATATCTAGTATCATGTCAATATTATTTTTGTTATGATTGTATTTTTTCCTAATACTAGCTTACAGCCATAGCATTTTCTCCATTTACTCTCTCTACCGAGGTGTTTATAATTATAAGTGTGTGCATGTAAGTTGTTTATATGCTATCTGTTTAACATATAAAACTCTTTGTACATTTTGATAACTACAAATTCTATTTCTCTTGGTAGACTATCACACTTTGGTTGAAAATAATTAAGACATTATGTGCCCTACAACAACCACAAGTTCATTTCAATGGAATAAGTTTTTCAATTCAATAAGAATGCTGTGTGTTGGGCCTCCCTGGTGGCACAAGGGGTTGAATGCAGCGCTGTGAAGCTGTCTGCAACCTCTGCAGCGCTGGTTCTATCCAGGCCAGCCAGAGAGATACCCACATGGTGCGGCAGACCTCTCCTGCCTTACCTGCTGCTCCCCTCAACAGTGCTTTCAGTCCGTCTGCCTGTTCTGCTCCCCACTCTGTCTCTGATGAATTCTCTCGCCCTCCTGAGCTTCTGGCCTGTACCCCAGCTCTTGTATAAATAAAATAAATCTTTTTAAAAAATCACTCATAGCAGGAATTTAGAAAACTTAAATAAGGGACCAGGAAAAAGACTAATTATAATAAAGTAAAAATCAAAATCAACAAGCAACTATAAACCAGAGACACACTATGGGGGGTGGGGGGGGGTGGAGTGGAGAAGGGGAGGAGGGATTAGAGTCAAAATAGATGGAGGCGGGGGGGGGGGGCGGATTGTATGGGGAATATAGCCAAGATGAAAATGCATACATTGTGCAAAAATGATGCAAAAATATATAAAATAAAATAAAATATTTAGAAAAAATTCTGTGTGCTAAAGTTTCAAAAGATCTTCCCCCAAGCCAATTTCCAAAGCACTACTGCAGAATTTGTACTATTTGAGCTCTCATCATCTAATATTTATTTAGATACTTCCTTGCTTTGGGGAGAATATATTTCCCCCTTCTTAGCAAGCTGTATTTTATTTGATAAGAACAGTTCATTGCAAGCTTTACAGACTGAGGTTTTGTTGAACATTTGACTGTAGATTTACAACTTATTTTGAAGTACAATCAAAATTTAGAGCTGTTTCAAAAACACCACTATGTTTTTGTAGGACATTTAGGTAGATTCATAAAATAGGCTTTAAAAATGAAAAACTCTTATGTCAGCACTTTCATGTCATTTAAGCTAGTTTTTGCAAGTCTCAAACATTTTTCAAATCTAATTGATGACAGGCAGCAAAGAGAACTGCACACTCCCTGATGAAATAGTTTTTCATTCCACCTAAGTTTCATCATAAAGTTATTGTAATTCAATTACTCCAATTATGTAAATTTTGCAAATTTTGACAACTACAACTTGTCTTTCTCTGGGTAGAAACAGAACTGAGTCTGAGCACAATTACAAATCATGTGTGCATTCAGCACAAATTTCTCTGCTAGTAGGATAATTCTGCCTTGAAATGTGACCTCCATTCACTGCATGTTACTTGATGAAACCATGGAAATAGAACATGAAGATCTGCTCCTCTTTACCCATCTCATTTTTTTAAAAAGTCTTAGTAATACTTTGTTTAAAAAAAAATGAAAAATCCAGGACAAAATAAGCCAGATGGGATGCAGGATAATAGGCAAGAAATAGAAGACTTTAATTAGGCCGACCATAGTTCTTGGCAGACTGGGATCTATATAGTCAGCCTTAAAGCCCCAGAGGGAGAGGTCATAATTTGTGTTTGTAATTTCAGGGCTAGTAGAGGACTTTCCTGTATCCTAGGTTCTTGATACATGTTTGTTGGATGAACTGCCCCCAAAGAGCTTATTTATTTGAGTAAGACTTTCTGTGCATTTGTGCAAAAAAATGAAGATGGAGCACTTTCAGGCTTATAACAAGACCCTCCCAAGCCTACCACATAGAGAGAACTTCCACTGCTGAGACATCACTGTAAGAAGTGATGCCCCCCTTGATTGAAACATCTTTTCTACATGTAAAGGTATTGAGCTAGACCCTCAAACAGACTTTATCAACCCTTTTAACCAAAACACCCAACTGAGACCAAAATGTTTTTATTCAGGGGACCTTACTGGCATAGTTGCAATCTCAGGAGAGTCCTGGGTCAAAGCACAGACTCAGTTTACAAATTGACCTGACCTGACTTGACCAGAGCCTGACCTCATATTGAGTGCAGGCACATTGGCAACTTTGATTGTTCCTCTTTGGGAAACATTATAAAACAGATTTCGTAAAAGTGGCCTGACAGTAACTTTGTTGTAAATGTCTCCCCTGTGATCTGTCTTTGTGTCACAGGGCAACACCAGAGGAAAATGGGATGGCCTGGGTGTGACTCCTCACCTGCATGCTTAAAAAAATAATTTAGAATAAGCCCCAAGGGCATGCACACAGAGAAAGGTTAATAAGAGGTTTATTTTCAAGGGAAATGAAAAGAGGGATGCATGGAGATAGAGTAATTGGTCAATACATCCTACCCATAATGCTGCCTGGAATCCCAGGTGCAAGCTGAAGGCAGACAATACCAAGTACCCTGCAGCCCACGTGTCCTCCCTTTTCTATCAAGTATGGCTGCTTCACTCCACCCTTCATTCCCAGCAATCCCCTTCAAGAAGCCAGGGGTTATGGTAGATCATCCATGATGGGGGTTGTCCTAAGCACCTGGGATCTCTTTAACATGAGTTGGGGTTGGAGTCCATAAAATATTAGTGGGTGGAGGTTAGTCGAGCCACACTGTTTGCCCAACATGAAGACTGTGAGCTGTGCATGCCTGATAGGCCACAGCATGTCCTCTAGAATGCTTCTCTCCTCTGCCATTATGTTATGTAGGAGATACTGTGAATCTTGTTCTTGTTACTCATTAGAGCCCAAGGCAGTGGCATCTGCCTTGACCATATTCTTACAATGGCTCCAATGAGGGGGAAAAAATGCAATGTTTTTTGAATTATGGTATTGGGAAGTTTAGAGGAGACTTCTTTTGATGCACATGTACTGATTGGTATTTACTTAAATAATTATAGAAAGGCAATGCTATGCTGGACAGTGTATATAAGAAGAAAAGATCTGATCTTTGCCCATGTTATGCATTTCTCCAAAAATCAGACATTGTGAGCAGCACTTGGACCATTTATCTAACCCACAGAGAGCCTTTCACAGCACTATGGAAAATCACTGAGATGATTTGAAATTAAAAAAAGGGGGACCAGGGGCACCAAAGACATGGCATAAGAATATGTGATTCATTCCTAATTTGCAAGTTTCTTGTCACTGACAAGACTTTGAGAATCTGCCCAGTTAAGGATCTTGCAAGGATAATAGGAATTAGACTTGGAACTCAAATCACATTTATCCCAAGTAAGAAATGAATAGCTGCTTGTGATTGAACTTATCAACCTTAAAAAATGCAAAAATGGTGTGACTATAACCTATCTTTCTTTCAAACAAAATAAATATCACTGGAAAACTCTAGTGTTTCTTAATTCTTTTTCAAAAAATGTATAATTCCTTCATGTCACTCCACATAGTTTCATGGATTCTCTCTTAAGTTATTAAATGTATGATTTTGTGGCCTCTGAATAACATATTTTCTCAGACTTACACCCTTAATGGAAACCATTTTTAAACTTAATTTCCTTTTAATTCCTTTCAATTACTAAGCACTGATCTTTGTGCCAAGAGCCAATCCAATTGGTACATTTTCTGAAGTCCCTGGAATTATGTTTCTTTAAACCACACAAGATACCCGGAAGGCATGCTAATAAAGTAGTCCTCATCACCCTCCTTAAAGATGGTTAAACTTTATTTCAAAAGAAGTTTATCCCTAGGCAGTCTAAGACACATGTGCTTAACAATAGTCTTTCAAGTTTTCCCCAGCTGGTGACTGGTTAGTGGTTTGCAAATAACAAGGACCATATTGGACAAGTATCTTCAACACAAAATAGCATAAGCAAACTTTGGTCACTCTTACTGGCAGGCTTTTCACAGGAAAATAATCAGATATTGAAAGGCTTTTCTACAATGCCCCAAAACATTAGTTACCAGAAAGTGAAATGGTACTCTTATACATCAAAGGACACTATCAAGAGATTGAAAAACAATCCAGAGAATGAGAGAAAACATTTGCAAGTCATATCTCTAACATAGGTTTAATATCCAGAATATATAAAGAATTCCTGTAATTCAGCAACAACAATTAACAAACATTCAATTAAAAAATGGACAAAGGACTCGAATGGACATTTCTCCAAGGAAGAGATACAAGTAACCAATAAGGATATGAGAACATTCTCAGTACCTTTAGTCTTTAAAATCACAGTAAGATAGCACTTCATATCCACTAGGGAAAAAAAAAAAGAAAAAAAAAAACAGAAAATAAGTGTTGGCAGGGATGTGTAGAAATTGGAACTCTGTACATTGCTGATGAGAATGGACAATGGTGTAGCTGCTGGTGAAACAGTTTAGCAGTTCCACAAAAAACGAAACACTGGATTACCATATGATTCAGCTATTCTGCTCCTAGGTACATAGTCCAAAGAATGGAAAATAGTGGCTTGAAATGATCCTTGCACACCAGTGTTCTTAGTAACATTCTTCACAGTAGCCAACAGACAGAAACAAATGTCCATCAAAAAAATGACTGGCAAGCAAAATGTAATATAGCCACCCAGTGGAATATTACTCGGCTGAACCATATATTTTAAATGGTTAAAAAAGGACATGCTATGTTATGTATATTTTACCACATTAAAAAAGAAGAAAAGGAAAGGTAGGCAATTTCCAACATTAAACACAGAAGAATATCCACAGAGATTAAAGGAAAGAGCATTTGGGGCTGAAAATCTGGGATGAGCACAGATGCAAGGGAGGCACAAGATGTCCAGCTTGTTTAAGGAGTTGTGAGCAGAGTGGCATGACTAAAGGCCGCGGCTCACAAAAGTATCTCAGGGTATTCTGCAGCCTCCTTCCTCCTCCCTGGGCTGCCCAATTCTATATCCAAAACCTCCCAGTCAGCTTTATGTCACCTGATATGTGACAAGGAGGAGCCCTTCCAGATGTCAGTCAATAAAATAACGAATGGTTGGGAATCCCAGTTAACGCTGGCCTGCAACCCAAGGGCCCCGTCTCAGGGAATAACAGACAATGTGGCAGTGATGCTTCACCCTTCCTCCTGGAACAGCTTCCTCTGCTGAGTCTTGGGAAGACCATTAGGGCTGAGGGATGGAAAGAGAGGGCACTATGACTCTTCCTGACCTTGACAATCAGGATCCTGTTTTAAGCTCCTTGCTGCCAATTTCAAAGAAAAGCCACTGCCCAGGAAAAGATGTGAGCTTGAAATTGCAGAAAGGAACAGATTTAATCACCTAATCCATCTTTCCAGTAACGGGGCTAAACCTTTCCAACAGGGTGAGAAACTCCAACATTGGCCTTGAATATGGGCCCAGCTTATGTCATCTTCCTTGGAAGACACATGAGGGGTGCCTGTTGATACACAGTCTGACTGAGTAGAGAGATTAGACTTCCCTGCTTCTTTGTGCATAAGATCAGAACACAGTCAAGCGAATGCAAACAAAAGGACCATACAGAGCTCATTTTTTCATTTTCTGTTTATTTTAATAAAGAGAAAACACAAAATTGGCTAAATTGAACCTGGAGACTAGAAATAGTCATGATTGTCACCCAGCATAATCATCGCACCTACAACCATTGTCTGATGCAGATAACCTCTTTTTTAACCTTTCTGAGAAGTGTGGTAGGAGAGGGACTCACCTGAGTTTTCAGAGCTGAAAAATACAAACTCCATCATTCACCTAATACCCACATCGCTCTGTCATCTTAGGATTTTGCTTAGAGAAAGAGTAGATGAAAACCTCCCAGATGTTTCCTTACCTTATTTTTTTTTTTTTGTAAACAGACTTCTTTTGAACGAACTCTAAATATACTTCCAGATTTTCAAAGCCCAGATTCTACACAATTCTAATGTCAACCCCAAAGGGTGATCACAGACTGAGCTACAGAAAGAGGCACCATCAAAATGTCACATCAAACACAAGCTTCATAAAAACTCATGGGAAAGCATAGGAATGTTCTAAAAATGTAAGATTATCACTATGGCTGGTGCAGCAGGAAGGAGTAGAAAGGTTTGAGAGGAGACACTAGGCAAGAGTAGGATTTCATTATATCAAGAATTCCATTTGCTACCTTCATTTTCTTTCTTCTTGAGAATTCTTTTAAAATCCATGGAGAAGGGCTGGATGAGCAGAAATCAGGTGGGAGGTTCTGGGTTACCATGACAACGTGACTGTTGATTTCATCTCTTATCACCCATCGTGCCTAACTCGCTTTTGGATTACTGCAGAGAGCTCTCACATTGGAATTACTGCATGCTCCTAAACCCAAGGCTGATTTTAAGTTGAAGAATTAAAACTTCTAAACATCACAATGAGCTCATCTTCACTCAAAAGATGTGTAATGGTTATAATGCAACATAATTGAGATGTTTCCTCATCCCTATTCCAGTAAAACTGTTATAAACCACAGCAAAGTTTTTATAAAAAGAGGCAGGGCTATAGAAATGTCTATTCAATGCATCAGTATTTAATGATTTAAAACCTGGGCCACATAAGTTTTATAAAGGAAGTAAAACTTCAGGTGTTGTGGAAAATGTCAAAATAGTATTTGTCTTCTAACTTGCAGTAATGATACAAACATTATTACTCTTATTCTGGTCCTACATGTAAATTAAATAACACATGTGTGTCTGTTACAGCTCAGTCTGCATGTCTACTTGTTATCGGATCATTAAGTACTTCTTTTTTTTTTTTTTTGTATTCCCCATACAATTGCAACCCCCTTATTTTGACACCAATCCCTCCTTCCCCCTGCCCATAGTGTGTCTCTGGTTCATAGTTCTTTGTTGATTTTGATTTTTTCTTTTGAGTTATTCTTTTTCCTGGTCCCTTATTCAGGTTTTCTAAATTCCTGCTATGAGTGAGACCATCCGGTATTTTTCTTTTTCTTTCTGGCTTATTTCACTGAGCATGATCCCATTAAGCACTTCTTTATGCCATCTTAAACTTCATTAATATATAAAATTTTGGCAGTCTGTTAATTCAGGGGAAACATATGGACCTATTATTTTCTATTTGTTAGGTCTACTAATTTGTCTTTTTGGCTATTTTTATTTGTGGGGGAGGCTTCTTTTTTGTTTATTATCAAAGAGATGACATTGCTAGCTCTTGAAACAAAGTAAAAATAAATATAGTAAACTAAATGTAGATATATGAATCTTTTCCCTTCTATCCTGGAGCTTAGTCATAAGCATTGTTCAAGTTAATGTAAAGGAATAAAAGCACACCTCTTATCTTCAGGTTTCTGAGAAGAGCTCCCTGAAATTAGTCAAATTGCAAGATTTGTGGGCCTTGTCCCTACACTGCCAAGTCTATTCTAGATTTTTGACACCAACTGCACGGAGTTAGAGCCTAACTATGAAGTTAGAGGAAAGAGTCCACACAAAAACCACTCTCACTTATGATGCCAACTGCAGGTTTGGGGGGTTCCTATTACCAACCTCAGTTTTGATAACTCAACAAGAACAGACTTGTTGAGAGTACTTGCAGCTCCATCATCCTTTCCTGTGGAGTCATGTGTTCTCTTCCAGGCATCACTGGGTGACAGTATGCTCAGAGTATTGCTAAATAGGAAGCTCACATGTGAAGTTTTATTGGGGCTTCATTACATGGATATAAATGACAGGTTGACAGATACTGCATGACCCAAAGTCCCTGCCCAAAGATTGATCTTTCTAGCATAGCCAGACCACACCATAAGACTATCAGGTGTGGCTCTAAGATAAGTTGTGGCTAGTTCCCATCCTAAACCAAGACACTTTTAAGGTATGACCTAGATTACTGCCCAGAAGCTGAAGGAAAAGGCTACAGGATCTTTGGGCAAGGCAATATGCTTTCCTACACAAGAGTCAAGACAACTTGAACAGAAAGGAAGTATTGAATTGTGTGCTATGGGGACAAGCTTGTATGAGCTTGGATAGTCAACTAAATATTTGAAGAGCCATGAAGAAACATGGAAAATTCCAAAGCTAGAGAAACTTTAAGGAGGATGTGATAAATGCCTTATGACAAGTGAAGGGCCAGTGTGAGTAAAAAGTTTGTTCTTACTCTGTGTGACCCCTAGAAAACAAAGCAAGTGACCATTGATTAGAAGTATAAGGAAGTTTTAAGTTTAAATAAGAAAGAGTTTTGTGATAATCAAAGCTATTTAAAAAGTATTACACGGGAATGGTATGATCTCAGTCATTAAAAATATTCTGGGGGCCTCCCTGGTGTCCGAGGGATTAAGTCTCAGCACTATCACCACCATGGCCTGAGTTCAATGTCCAGCCAGGGAGCTGACCCTCGTGGCACAGCAGACCTCCCCTATCTTGTCCGCTGTTCCCCTCAGCAGTGTAGTTCAGTAGATCCGCCTGTTCTGCTCCCCACTCTGTCTCTGGTGAATCTTCTCACTGCCCTCACCTCTGAGCTATACCCAGTTCTTCTATGCAAACAATTTAAAGTAATAATAAAATACATTTAAAAATAAAAATACTTGACAGAAAGCAGATCACCTGCTACAGTGCAGTCTTTTCATTAGGAAATGCAGTGACCCCTAAG
The DNA here is from genome assembly GCF_964194135.1 of Talpa europaea. Taxonomy (NCBI): domain Eukaryota; kingdom Metazoa; phylum Chordata; class Mammalia; order Eulipotyphla; family Talpidae; genus Talpa; species Talpa europaea. The sequence goes on along the minus strand of NC_140082.1, from coordinate 63,898,900 downwards.
GATCTTCTCTACTCTTACTCTCTGTGGTTCTAAAAATATTCTTCAATCTTGCCTTCTGGAGTCAGTGGACTTTCAGTATGGTGATTCTTATTTTATGGGTTACCTTCAAATTTCCTTGTGTCACACTTGAGTGCTATAGCCTCAGAATGAATGTACATTTTCCTAAACAGGATTTAGATCTAGACTATCTGAAGTAACTCAGATTCTGCTAATTCTGAATGGCCACAAAATACTGCAGTGAAGTTTTCCCTTGCTCTTGATATGGAGGAATGTGTTGTTAAGCAAGTGAGTAATGTAAAAAAAAAAGTTCATGGGACAATTAATTTATATATGTGAGCCCATGTTTTATAACCACTTTAGTCACCACAAATGAGATTGAAGCAGATGGGTTAAGACTTTTCACTTGAAGCCTTCTGCCTGCTATAAATTCAAGACACATCGTATACTTCTCTTTAAATATTCTATTGGGGCTATTCACAGTGTATACTTGTCATTTCTCATGAAGTAGACCAAATTCATGTGAATTTTATCTTATTCAGATAAACAGAAAACTGATATTCAGGATCAAATAGATTCATGGAGCTCAAATTTCCTTAGACTTCATCTTTGTGTGTGTGTAGCCATAACTCACACTTCACTGCCAGCAAACCATACAATAATGCAAAACCTCTGTCTTGTGTAAGCTCTCTACCCACTCGGATACTTTCCAATGTCCCAAAGCTCTTATACTGCTCACCATGTTCCAAGCCCTGCTGGGAGAAGCTACTGCTTCACCTACAATAGCACACTTAAGTTGACCACCATCACTTCTCTCCTGCCTCTCACTGCGCACTACCACCAAAGTTCTAGAGCCACCATGATGCCAACCTTAGATCACCAGGAAGGTAAAGGCAAAAGCACATCTCTCTCATGCATTAGCCTGTGTCCCAGACATCCCTAAATGGTGCTGTTTGCACCCCAGGGGTCTACATTGTTTAACATAAGAGCTCTATGTGGGAATAATTAAATTAACTTTTAGCATTCTTAGTGGTTAAAGTTTTGGGACCTCCTCCAACAGGTGGCAGTTAAGCCAGGCACAAACTCATACAAGGAGGCAAACTGATTGGATCACAAAGGCTGGTCCTTCAGCTGGGAGTAAGGGGTTCTCTGCAGGGTCCTCTTCTAAGCTCTCTTCTGATGTTAGAACTCATATCCTATCCTGCAAAACCCCAGTTTTGCAAAGGTACCTCTAACATGAGGAATAAATTTGCCAATGTTTTATTTTAAATCCAGAGCCACTTTCATCAGAGGACCTGAGAACTGTGCTTCTCTCTCAAGATTGCCGATAAAACACTCTCCTTCCCAGCATCCCACCAGAGACCTGTTCATGCCATTTGCAGTACAAATGGAGTAATGCTTGAAACTGGGCAGCAAGAACTTCAACTTTATGTAACTCCTTTTGAAAATGCAATTTTCAAAAATTAGGATAGCTTGGTCTATACCAAGCTTTGATACTTCTCTAGTACCAGAAACCAGATAACTCATTCCCTGATATGTTGGTGGAAACATTCCTGAGAGTCCGCTTCTACAGAGCAAATGGCTTCCCCAGAGGGTAAGCATGTGATGTCTACTCCCAAGAGTATGACTGTTCATGAAGCACAATCATGAATAGGAGATCATCAAGTTCTTCAAAATAAATAAACTCTAAGGAAGTGATATTTCCTCTATGGATGCATATGTTTCAATCCATCACAACTCAACAGTATCACAGATAAAGACGCTTGAGACCTAGAAGACAGAGACCTCACTCGTGGGATTGGTGACTCAAACTGTCCTCTGTACATCTCTCTAATCAGAGGCAAGGAACCATATTATGTTGCTCCCCTGAGTAAGAACATTGGGTAGTTGATGCTAGTGTCACAGGTCCCTAATACCATGGCTCGCCCTCCAGAGGCTATTGATGGCCCTTCTGTTGACAGTAGAAAATGATGCTCACAGGGCCTCCCTGGTGGCACAGGGATTAAAATCTCAGCACTATCAAGCTCTTGCCAGCCACTGAAGCATGAGTTCGATCCCCAGCCAGGGAACTAACCCACATGGCAGCAGACCACTCTGTCCCACTCTCTGCTCCCCTCAACAGTGTATTTCAGTAGATCTGCCTGTTCTGTTCCCCACACTGTCTCTGGTGAATCTTCTCACCTCCCGCACATCTGACCTACACCCAAGTTCTTTTATGCATAAATAAATAAAAAAAAACTTTAAAAAGAAAAGAGAACATTGTCCACAAACCAGTAGGATATAATTAGGTAGGAAGCAAGGTCGTGTGGGAGAGAATGTAGAGTACCATTTGATTAGCTAAAAATTGAGAAAGTTCATGATTTTATCCTACCTCTTGTCTACCTGCCATTCTTTCTTCCTTTTCGCTCTCCTCTCCCTTTATGGAGATCAGTGGGTAGATGATGCAGGTTCTTGGGGTTAGGGGCACAGGATTGGAAGATCAAAAATTCTGGAGCCAACTTGATACCTGGCAACTCTCTCCTGGCATCTCTAAATATCTGTTTGGGGCCACACATTCTGACAGTTTGGGTAGAAAATGGGATAGTTATAGAATGAAATGCTGTCCCAGCTTCCTATGTTAAGAATGTGAAGGATACAAATGTTACCTTGGCATTTAAATATTAGTTGTTAACTTGACCTGAGTATCTGACACCTATAAGAATACAATGTGTGTGACTTCCTTTTTGAATACCAATGGTGAATGACTTTAAAGGAAAAGAAATAAAAAGCTGCTGTTTCCCTTTTCCATAGAAAGAGCATGTCTGTGTGTCTGCTGGGGTGGGAACTTACATGTACACATGAGTGTGGGTTTATGATTTATATGTCTACTTCAGTTCTTGCTACCCATGGGTATCATTCTCTTGCAAATTGTTCTGGAGCTTAATTACTTTTCTGGTTTAACTAAGCCCCTTTCTTTCAATGTCTTATTAAGTACTGACATCAGTGAAGGGGTGCAGCCTCATCTTCCTTTAGTCTGTGCCATCACTGTGTTTGTATTGAAGGAGACACATTTTTACAGCGCCCCCTGTCTGTTACAAGTAGACATCTGCAGTTCTCCACAAGAAGCAGGGCTGGAAAGAAGGGCTGTCCCAATGGGCTGATTTGAGCTCACCACATTTTTCTCTTTTAAAAAGACACAGTCAGCAGGTGGCTACTTCCTTTCTTGATAGTTCTTCAGCTCTTTTCTGAACAAGAAGTGCATTTAACACTGCTGATGAGGGAATAGCTTTTTCTTGTGAAATCACCTGGCCAGCATTGTAGTGTGACTTTGGATATTATTTCATCAGCAGCCCTTATGCCAGGTCACTGTTTGAGAGGGTTAGTCTCCTAAGCATCGGCAAATAATGAGCTATAGATTTCAGACTGCCTATCTTAGAAAGCAGTTTATAGGGTTTTTTTTAATATTTTTTACATCATTTTTCATTTTTGCACAATGTATGCATTTTCACCTTGGTTATATTCCCCATACAATTCCCACCCCCCCCTTGTTTTGATCCTACTCCCTCCTCCCCGCCCCCACCCCCATAGTGTGTCTCTGGTTTTAGTTGCTTGTTGATTTTGATTTTTACTATTACTCAGCAATCAAAAAAGATAAACTGATGCCATTTGCAGCAACATGGATGGAGCTGGAAGGGATCATGCTCAGCAAAATAAGCCAGAAAGAAAAAGAAAAATACCGGATGGTCTCGCTCATAGCAGGAATTAAGAAAACTTAAATAAGGGACCAGGAAAAAGACTAATCATAATAAAGCAGTTTATAGTTTTGTTGGGCACTAGGTGGATCTCAAGCAAATAGGAGTTTTTTTGTCTTTGGATTTCTGCCATAGGGGAGAGTCCCAGTAAGGGAACAGAGCTGTGTCGTGCTGTGCAGGGCTGGGTATTCTCTGTGGCCATGGGGATGTCCACCACTCTCAAAGGTTCTTTCCTTTATCACACACTGCTAAAGACATGTTCTTCTGTAGTTAGCTTTAACAAATTATATGAGTGTGTGTATGTCTCGCTCTCTCTGCGTTGCTCTCTGTGTCTTACTGGATAGTGGGTTCCTTGAGTTCGTTCTGATTCCTCTTCGTGCAGTTTCTCAGCACCTGCACAGAGCTCATGAGAGGCTTCTGGAATGAACAGCTGCAGACACTAATGCGTTAAGGAGCTGAATGGGTGGGCGTGGCCTCACAGCTGCTTTGGAAGGAAGGGCTCTGTATGCACCTGAATAGGAAGTGAGTGGGCAGTAGCCTATAGCTATGACCTGGTACTCCAGTCCTTTCCACCACCTAGCATTTGCTCCCCTGCCTGTTTCTAGGGTACTGGCATTAGCTTGCTCACTCTTTTTTTTCTTGTTTTGTTTTTTGGTTTTCTTAAATTTATTTATTTTTCTTTAAACATAACACGAGGAAGGTGTTAAAACTGGTGTAATAGCTCAATAGAATAAGTATCCAAATTTTGGGAGGGATGAAGAGGGAGATATTCAGAACCCTTCACCAGAGTCCCCCCAACTTGATCATAGTGTATTAATGATGTGCTTTGTGGATGTGGTTAGTCAATGACACCAGCTTGAGGAATCTTTCTGCACCAAAACCTGTTGAGTTATCTGGTCCCCTTGTTTGACGAAGAACCGTAAGACACAGAGCACAGGCATCAGCCAGAGTGATGTTCTTTAAGCGATTGACCAACCTATCAGGTCGTGGCGCTGTGACAGCCTTGGGGCTCTCGCAGACTCCCCAAACATTGCAAACGCTGCACTTGCCAGTGTGCTGATTAAGAATCACTGAGAATTCCACCTCATCTCCTGCCTATAGCTCACTCTTATGAAACATGAACTAAAAGAAAGGCAACTATTAAAACAGAAAGATTATTAAATAGTGAGGAAATTAAGGCACATTTTCATGCGCTGGTTGGTGACATTTGGCACCGTATCTGGGATGAGGCCAAATGATATCATTACTCAAGAGCACAATCAAAAACTTCTGTAAAGGATCAGATAGAAAATACGTGTGCCTGTCGTGTCATGTGGGCTGCATTGCAGTTCCTCAACTCTGCTGTCGTAGTGCTAAGGAAGCCAAAGATAATATGTTATAAAATAGGCATGACTAGATTCCAATAGAACTTTATTTATAAAAACAGGCAGTGGTCCAGATTTGGCCTGTAAACCCTAGTTCATCCACTCCTGTCTTCAAGCACTACATGCAATTTCTTGTCCTTTTAAAATTATTATCAACAAGATTTGTTCATTATCCTGGGGGTTTTTTGGTGTCCTCTTGCTATCTCAGTTTAAAAAAATTGACTTATTTATAAAACAAGGCATTTTTTCAAAAATTATTTTAAAAGATGTGCGCTGTTGGAGTGGGAGGGAGGTGAGACATGTGGACATAGGACACGACTACTTGAAAGTGGCCTGCTGCTTCCCAGCCCCAGATAATTCTATCCCATGCCAGTCCCCTCCTGCTCCTGCCCAAACTATGCCTTCCACAGGGTGCCTGAGTCCCTAAAACCCATCTGTGCTCAGCTGGCCCATTGCTCTGCACCTGTGCTCTTCCTCTTGCCTCAGTCTTGATGCCAAGGAATAGAGTTTGTGCTGACCATCACCATGGAAACTCTTTTGAACCATTTTCCTTCCTATCAAAGCTACTGAGTGAACCATAAAGCTTGTCACCTTTCCACTTTTATGTCATTGTCTTTCTTCCAGGTTAAAGGATCGTCAGGAGGTTGAAAAAACAAGGCTTTATAGGCACCATTCCTCACCCCCACAAAGAAACATTTTAGAGTGTAGAGAAGTGTAGAGTGTAGACCCCCATATGAAGGAGTCTTGCAGGAAATTTTACTGGCTTTCCACAGGAGAGTTAAAATGCCCGTTGCCAAGCAACACATATACCCTACAATGTGGACTTAAAAAAAAATGTGTCCTGTGATTGACTCATGAATGGAAAATCATATGGGAATACATAGGGTAAAACAGTCTGTTGTAAGAATATTACATCTGTGTTTTCTGTCTTTGGTTTCTTTTCCTGAGGACCTTTATAGGATCACAGGGAAAAATAAGTCAGATGTGACTTCAGCAGAGTGCAACCGACTAGCAAGGCATATTAGGAACCTAAGATTACAGCCTATCCTCATTCACAGATCCTATGTTTGTGACTTTGCCTACTTTCTAAAATTTATTTGTAAATCAATGTGAGAGGCTCATTAGCCTTCATTTGCAGACATGCACAATATCAAAGTCTTCCAACTGCTTGATAAACATTCTCAGCTGAGGTCAACAAGGCAACCATGCCCCACCTTCTTGGTTTACCTCTCTTCTGTAACCAGTGTTCCTTTTTAAAGTTGATTTGGTGCCGCATTTGTGTGCTTTGGTTGGTGATTTCTCTGTTAAAATGCCCACACCCCAACCCTCCATGTAGTCTGCTGTCTGGTTTTTCTCAGTGTAAAAGGCTGATGTGCCTTACAGAGAAAAGGAGTGTTAGATAAACTTCATTCAGGCACATTATCGTGCTGATGGCATGCTCAATCTTAATGAATTAAAATGCAAATATATGAGAAAAGGAAGGAAAAATTCATTGACCTCCATCAGGCTACTCTAAAAAGATAAGATCTGATAAGATGAGAATATGGAAAAGCGACTATATTTGTTGATTCACAAGATGATGGTTGATGAAAAACAACCCCCCTACATAGTGGCCAGCACTGTTTGAGGTGCAAAGCCAAAGAAATATATGGTCATGTTACCCAGGGTCAGGAAAACGATAAGCTCTTCTCAGGGGGTGTTTTATTATAAAGAAGTACTGCATGTGGTCCATTATTTGTGAGAAGTATATATATTAAATAATGTGTCTTTACTGATCAGTTGACAGAATATTTTGACCAGAGGCCCTTCCCTAGGAAAAATGGGTCTGTATTAACTAATTCAGTATTTGTGAAAGCTAAATAGAACAAAACTGCCATGAGTAATAATTAATAATGTGAGATCACAATTTAACCCTACTAGAATTTGTTTTCCCCTGCTCATGTCGAAACAAAGTTCTGGGCTCATCCAGGCACAGTGTCTCCATTAGGAATGTCTGCTAGGGCCTCCCTGGTGGTTCAAGGGGTAAAAGCTCAGCACTATCACGCTATCATCAGCCAGGGAGCTGTCCTGTATTGTGCAGCAGACCTCTCCTGTCTCCCTGCTTCTCCCCTCAGCAATGTATTTTAGTAGATCTCCCTGTTCTGCTCCCCACTCTCTCTCTGGTGAATCCTCTCAGATCCCATGTTTGTGATCTGGCCTCCATCCCAGTTCTTGTATGCATAAATAAATAAAAATAAATCTTTATTAAAAAAAAAGAGTGCCTGTCAGGAATGGGGCCTGAGTCCCCTGTCTGTTCGTCAGCTCCAGTGGTCCCCCCAACAAATTGCTGAATACAATTTGAAGGGAGTTAAATATTTAAAGCCAGGCCTTGTTCTCCTTCTCCACATCCCCTTGCCTTTCTGTCTTAGTAGCCAAGGCTGCTGTAGCAAAAAATACCATAGTCTGGGTGGTTCAAACAACAGAAATTTATTTCTCACAGTTCTGGAGGTTGGAGTTTAAGGTGCCAGCAGATTTGGTGTCTGATGAGAACCTGCTTCTGGGTTCACAGACTGTCGTCTTCTCTCGATCCCTACATGGCACAGCAGAGAGAGGGTTCACTCTTATAAGGCTTCACCCTCATGACCTGATCACCTATCAAAGACCCCACCTCTAAGTACTATCACACTGTGGGTTAGGATTTCAACGTGTGCATTTGGGAAAGATATAAACATTCAGTCTGAGACTCTCCTTCTACCACTTTTATCACTGATTATTTTGCTTGGAGGAAAACCCTGATGTATGTTTAAATGACCCCAGATCCGAGACAGTGAGCCCAGTGGCCCTGAAACGACACCTTAATTGGTCCCAGATGGCAAAGAAAAGCTATTGCTCTTACACCAGTCTTTGCTCCCTGAAGGCCTGATGCAGGTCACGTGTGAAATGGTTTCTCCATTTCCGAGTTCTAATCTCTGCTGACAGCAGCCCTCGTCTCCTGCCGAGTCTGCCAAGCTGGCAGGTCCCTCTCCAGGGATCTCTGTAGGGGGCGGCTGACTAACAACCTGATGGGGACGCGGACATGAGGACAAAGACCTCTCACCTGGCATTATAAACACAACACAGAGGGACGGACACAGGGCATGGGAAATAAAGAGGCCAGCTCAGCTCGCAGGATCAGGGAGGGCTCCAGAGATGGAGTGCCATTGGCAGTGGTTGAGAGGATGCACACATGTTGATGATGATGTAAGCAGAAACCTTTTAAAAAGGAAGGCAGGAAGCGTGTTGGGGGCAAGTATAGGAATGGAAAAATATGAGCCGTTCCTCCAGGTCAATTTTGAAAAAGCCTCAAAACACCATTAGTAAACTCCTGGGCTTCATTCTTACCACTCACACACTTCAGAGGAAGCCATTTTAGAAAGTTCCACATTCTGTTGCTGATTGAGTAAGTGCTCGGGCCTCTCTGATAAGCAGGAATAGGAATACATTTTGTTCATTACTATTGTGTGCCAATATGGCCATTTAGAGACATGGCAATAAAATGGTTGCAACTCCTTGCCAAAGAATCTCTGCATGTATTGAAAACACACAGGTCTTCAGTGCAAGTAAGTTCAGGTCTGGGAAACTACTTTTTGTTGCAGGAATTGCTTGTGTGCGAAAACTCACAGAGGAGGGCTGTGTGCAGACGGCATGCTGAGTCCCCAGTCACAAAGCCATTTTCTCTTCATCCCTTCCTCTCGTTTCTATTCCCAGGTCTCATTATGTGCAGTGTCATCTGCGTGTACACAGACACATAGGAATACCCCAGCACAGCCAGGGCAGAAGTGCCAAGGGAGGTGTTTTGCATGAATTCCATTCTTGGGGTTAGAAGCTCTTGTTCAGCTGCCAACTACAAATAGCCCAGTGCTGGAAAATGATGTTAATTAGTATGCCATTAAAAAAAATGGGGTGGGTGAGGAAGAAAATACACTGCCCACAATGCAAAAGCTACAGAGAGGTGAAGTCCTACCCTGACAGCCAGAGTGAAGCATGGCCTGCTAATGCAGCTTTAATCCACTTTGCTTGGCAGAGAGAGCAAGCTCACCATGCTGCTGCGCGAGTCCCTGGGGAACGTGAACTGCCGCACCACCATGATCGCTCACATCTCGGCCGCCGCCGGGAACTACGCAGAGACCCTGTCCACCATCCAGATTGCCTCCAGGGTCTTGAGGATGAAGAAAAAGAAAACAAAGGTAAGGAGCTTCAGGAGGGTGCGGTGGATGGTGCCTGCCTTGGCACTGAGTCAGAAGCTAGAGCCAAAAATCTAATTTCCAAGTACCTGAGGCTGAGGGTGAGGGAGGCTGCCAATGAGTGGCTTGGCATGGGCAGGAAAACCTTCAGGCCAGCAGAGAGGACTGTCTTCTCTTTCTGCATGTGGGGCCTTCCCTGATTATCCAGTATGGACCCCACCAGGCCATACTTGCTCCACTTTAGGTAGTTCAAATGGATTGCTACTTCTTGATGAAAAATGTTGGAGGAACAGGAAATATTCTACTTATCTCTTCCCTGCCTTGGTCCTATGTAGAGCAAGAACGTGTCCTTCAGCTGGGTGACCCCAAAGAGGACTGTTAACCTCTTGCTGCCCTGGCCCTACTTCCTCTGCATATGCAATAGTCATTTTCAGCTTTCTGGGTTTGCCTTGTGCATTCAGTGCTTTCTAGATGATGCCAAGAGTCTGCCAGAAATCACCATTTTCTTAGGCTGAGGCAAAGCTTGGACAGTAGTGTTGTTACCTGAATGTTTGAGAAAATAGTTGTGATCAGGCCAACTGGTACTGCGTGGTGTTCTCCCTGCCCCCCACCCCAACCCCTTTGGTATATTATTTGCTGTTGTTGTCAAAAACAGGACTTTCCAACAAATGGTCTGTGGCACAGTGTCCCACAAATGGCTTGGGTGTGCAAAGCTGGTGACCGCTCCACCCCTTAGGACATCAGATGGGGCTTAGACGAGTCACCTCCTTTCATGAACACCTTTGTGCCACAGAGGGGTTAGCCTTCACAGGCCCAGGGTGGACTGGTCAGCACACCCCAAGAAGTAACGGCCAGGTGTCGGGGCAGCCAGCGAGGCCTGGGCAGCCTGCATCAGCATCGTGGGCCTCTGTTGCTTGCATCACAATGTCAGACTCCCTGGGAGGGCTGTTTCGGAAGGGCTGCCCATGGTAACTGTTCTCTCTCGCCCACAGTACACATCAAGCTCCTCTGGAGGAGAGAGCTCCTGTGAGGAAGGCAGAATGCGCAGGCCCACCCAGCTGAGACCCTTTCATGCCAGGGCTGCAGTGGATTCGGATTTCCCGATCCCTCACCTGTCTAGTGACCCCGACTACTCCTCCAGCAGCGAGCAGTCCTGTGACACAGTTATCTACATTGGGCCAAATGGCACGGCCCTCTCTGACAAGGAGCTCACCGACAATGAGGGCCCCCCAGACTTTGTCCCTATTGTGCCAGCTCTGCAGAAGACCAGGGGGGACAGCCGGCCTATGGAGGCTGCGGAGGCAGCAGCCGGCAAGTCAGAAAGGGACTGCTTGAAGTGCAACACGTTTGCCGAGCTGCAGGAGAGGCTGGATTGCATCGATGGCAGTGAGGAGCCCAGTAAGTTTCCGTTTGAAGAGCTGCCTACCCAGTTTGGGGCAGAGCAAGCAAGCAAGTGTCCCCCGTTAAGCCAAGCAGCAGTGGGGGCGAGCCCGCTCTGTGAGTCTGACAAGGAAGACAATGGGTCAGATGGCCACCTGACTGACAGAGAAGCCACCGAACCCCCGGCCTTCAAGATGCAGAGGAATCACTCGCCTGTTCCTGCCGCAGCACTTACCAACAGCCCCACCCCTGCCTCACCAAGGAGCATCCCGGGCAGCAGCAGCAGCAGCCAGCACAGTTCCCAGCTCGTGCAGAGCCCCAGCCTCCAGAGCAGCCGAGAAAGCCTGAATTCCTGTGGCTTTGTGGAAGGCAAACCCAGGCCCATGGGCTCCCCCCGGCTGGGCGTGGCCAGCCTGTCCAAGACCTCAGAGTATAAGCCTGCCAGCTCTCCTTCGCAGAGATGCAAGGTCTATACCCAGAAGGGTGTCCTGCCTTCTCCTGCCCCCCAGCCTCCCCTGAGCAAAGATTCCAGCACGGTATCGAGCGAGTCCCTGCTGCAGCCTGAGATACGTACTCCCCCTGTTGGAATGAGCCCCCAGGTTTTGAAGAAATCCATGTCTGCTGGAAGCGAAGGATTCCCTGACACCCCCGTGGAGGACGAGCCTCAGGCGGCCACGTCCCCAGATGCCAAGAAGGAGATACTGAGCACCACTATGGTGACTGTGCAGCAGCCCCTAGAGCTGAATGGGGAGGACGAGCTGGTGTTCACGCTGGTGGAGGAGCTGACCATTAGTGGGGTCCTGGACAGTGGCCGCCCCACCAGCATCATCAGCTTCAACAGCGACTGTTCTGTGCAGGCCCTGGCCTCGGGCTCCCGGCCCGTCAGCATTATAGGCAGCATCAGCGAGGACCTGGAGTGCTACTCAAACGTGGCTCCTGTCTCCGAGGTCAGCATCACACAGTTCTTGCCCCTCCCGAAGCTGACCCTGGACGAGAAGGGCCGGGAGGCGGGGAGCAGGCGTTCCTCTATCAGCTCTTGGCTGAGTGAGATGAGCACAGGCAGCGACGGCGAGCAGTCGTGCCACAGCTTCATAGCCCAGACGTGTTTCGGGCACGGGGAAGCGATGGCAGACCCCCCGGCCTCAGAGTTTGTTAGCAGTATCCAGAACACCACCGTGGTGTGCCGAGAGAAGCCCAAGGCTGGCCCCGACAATTTGCTCATCTTGTCTGAAATGGGGGAAGACTCTTTCAACAAAGCAACCCCCATCAAAGGCTGCAAGATATCCACACTGGGCAAAGCCATGGTCACCATCTCTAACACTGCAAACCTGAGCAGTTGCGAAGGGTACATTCCCATGAAGACCAACATTACGGTTTATCCCTGTATCGCCATGAGCCCCCGGAATGTCCCAGAGCCCGAAGCATCCATCGCAACCATCAGCTCAATCCCTAAAACAGCGCAGGTCCAGGAGAGCAAGGAAACCAGTGCAAAGAGAGAGATGAAATTTGAGGACCCCTGGCTAAAACGAGAAGAAGAGGTAAAGAAAGAGAATGCTTATTCCGACGAAGAAGGAATTAGGTATGAGACTGCGACGGGCTCCCCGAAGCCGGAGGCCAGAGCAGAACAGAAGCAGGACAGGAAGGCCAGCTGTGGGGACAGGCTGAGCAGCAGCAGTGGTGAGGTGTCTGCCTCCCCGGGGACCGACAACTTCAGGAGGGTTGTGGATGGCTGTGAGATGGCCCTGCCCAGTTTGGCGGCCCAGAGCCCAGTGCATCCCACTAGAAACCTGAAGTCCAGCAGCCTTCCCAGGGCTTTCCAGAAAGCCAGCCGACAGGAGGAGCTGGACAGCCTCTTTTACCACTGTACGGCAGAAACCAATGGCATCGCCGCTGCACTGGGCACCCCGCCCTCCAAGGCAGCCCTGGAGAGGAAGGTGGCATCACCCAAGCATTGTGTCCTGGCTCGGCCCAAAGGGACCCCCCCACTGCCCCCTGTCCGAAAGTCCAGCTTAGATCAGAAGAACCGGGCCAGCCCCCAGCACAGCGCCTGCAGCAGCAGCACCAGCAGCCCCTTGAATCAACCAGTGTCCTTCTTGGCCAGCTTCCCGGATGAGTCCTGCAGCAAGATGAAGGACGCCAATAGCAGCAGCAAGCTCTTCAGTGCCAAACTAGAGCAACTGGCCAGCAGGACCAACTCTCTTGGCAGGACAACAGTTAGCCACTACGAATGCCTCTCCCTGGAGAGAGCAGAGAGCCTGTCCTCCATGAGCTCTCGGATGCACAACAGCAAGGACAGCACTATGCCGCGCTCCGGGAGGAGCCTGGGCCGCAGCGCCGGGGCCTCGCCCACGAATCCGGGCTCCACCCAGTCCACTGGGGCCTCGCCCAAGGCCAGCCAGTCCAAGATCTCCGCTGTGAGCAAGCTCCTGCTGGCCAGCCCCAAAGCACGCAGCCTGTCCACCTCCACCACCAAAACCCTCAGCTTCTCCACCAAGTCTCTGCCACAGTCGGTGGGCCAGAGCTCCAATCTGCCCCCCAGCGGGAAGCACATGTCCTGGTCCACCCAGTCCCTCAGCAGGAGCCGCGGCTCAGGCCTGGCCTCCAAGCTGCCCCTGCGAGCCGTCAATGGGCGCATCTCAGAGCTGCTGCAGGGCAGCGCGAGCCCCCGCGGCTTGCAGTTGCGGGCCGGGCCAGAGGTGGAGGAGCGCGGCGGGGGCCCCGCAGAAGACAAGCCTTCGGCCGCGCACCTGCTGCCCTCGCCCTACAGCAAGATCACGCCCCCGCGGAAGCCGCACCGCTGCAGCAGCGGCCATGGCAGCGACAACAGCAGCGTGCTGAGCGGGGAGCTCCCGCCCGCCATGGGGAAGACCGCGCTGTTCTACCACAGCGGCGGCAGCAGCGGTTACGAGAGCATGATGAGGGACAGCGAGGCCACCGGCAGCGCGTCCTCTGCGCAGGACTCCATGAGCGAGAACAGCAGCTCTGTGAGTGGGAGGTGCAGGAGCCTCAAAACCCCAAAGAAACGCTCCAATTCAGGTAGGCATCTGGGCACATCGAAGGGCAAGGCCTGTTGCCCAGTCCCACTGCTGCCCTGTCCTGTTAGTTGGGGGTGGAGGGTCATCCCTGGCCGGCATGAGGTTGATACAAGGGCTCTCCGTTTCCCACAGTCTGTCACCCTGCAGGCTTCAGGTGGGGACGCAGGACCCTTTCACTGTCAAAAGCTGTTCTATTAAAAAAAAAAGGTCCTATTTTTAGGGCATCATTATGCCTTAAGGCTGCAAATACCCCTCACCCACCCACATGGTGAAGAAACAGGGCCTGCACAGCCTCCAGGATCCCCCACTCTATGCTCACCAGCTTTAGGGGTAAAACTGTCTGCTCCTCCTTTGGGTCCCCTAACTAAGTGAGGGGAGACTGGGTTTATCTGCTCAAGGACAGGAACGTTGCTGCTTAGGGGCTTCTGAGCAATCAAGTCAGAAAAGCTACCCTTATGACCTAGTGGCTACAGAGCTGAAATGTAGGGCTGGAGTTCCTCCAGGCCCTGGCGCGCTCTCCCTGGCATGGGATGAAGCATGCTGTCTTTCCTTGAGAATGCAATGGGCAGGCCTTTCCTTCACCTGCACCCCAAGCACTGCTGTGGTAAGCCCATGCACGTACACCATGGAGCCTGAACTGAACACTCTCCTATTGCCCCCCTCTGCCAGCCCCCTGCCAGAGGACACCCCCACACAAAATGCATGCTTCTGGAAGAATTCTTTGCCATTTACAAGAATCTCTAATCAAAAGACAAATATATACTGCAGAGAAACTAATGTATAAAACCCACTGGCTTGTTAACTGGAGTTTTAGGTGACATGTGACAGTAACTTTTTTTTTTTAAGATTGATTTATTTATGCATACAAGAGCTGGAGTACAGGCCAGAGGTGTGGGGGGGGGGGGAGGTGAGAGGATTCACCAGAGACAGAGTGGGGAGCAGAACAGGCAGACTGACTGAAATACACTGCTGAGGGGAGCAGTGGGTGAGACAGGAGAGGTCTGCTGTGCCATGTGGGTTGTTCCCTGGCTGGTCAGGGATCGAATTCATGCTGTAGAGGCTGCGGATTGCTTTATAGTGCGGTGCCCAACCCCTTGCGCCACCAGGGAGGACCCAGTATGACAGTAACTTTTGGTAGGTGAAGTGAATGGGCAGTAGAGAGGGGGAGAAAGAGATAGAAGAGGAACCAAGAACAACTTTAGCTACTTGAGAAATTTTTCCGATTCATCTTTGTCCTTAAATGGCTTCCAAAGAAATCACCCCTACTTATTCCTTAGCTTAAAAACTCGTATTTTAAGTGAAGCAATCATATCCAGAGACCCCCCTGCAGTTCTGTGCCTTGGTTAAAGTGAGAGTGGCCTGGGCCCTGCCCTGCTAGCCTGTTTTCTGCTATACCATCGCCCTTCTGTGGAACCCCAGGCTCTTCGAAATCATTGCCCAGTAGCATATTGGTGCTACCAGCGTATCTGGAATAAAAGATGGGGCAAGACCCAGAAGTGGAGCCTCCCCTTTCTGGCTTTTCCATCAGCTGTTCCACTGGCTTTTTCTCTCAGCCACAGGGTTGCTTTTGCATGTGCTCCCACCACAGACAAGCACAAGCTCTAGAATGTTCCAACCCAAATGTAAGATCTGTGGTCAATGCACATCATAAACCATTTGTCTCAAATCAAAGCGATGAACCTCAAGGGACTATGCAGTCATGTCATAATTCCAGACACTACACTGTCGATCGCCTCCCAGATCATGAAACCTTCTAGGATGTTAAACTGCTCAGGAGTCACTGTGGCTGTCAGACCCTTGATGTCTTTATCTCCTCGTGGTGTGTGCTTTAGGCTTTGATCCTCTTTGACAGCGCTCCTCGGCAACCCTCACCCCTCAGAGTCCATCAGCAGACATGGGGGCAGACCCCATAGTAGACAAGTAGAGGACAAAAAGCCATTTGACATAACATGACAGCTTATTCTCAGGGCTGGGGCATCAACATGTATTGATATTAGTTGCTAAAAATAGCAAGAAAGTTCGTCTAAGCCACAGTCTCTGTAGAAATAAAAAAAAAAAACAAAACCCTTCTGGCCTTCAGTTTTGGGGGATAAACCTTACTATTATGATCTCCCCAGTCTTGCTCTTCAAAGTCCAGATCACAGAAATCCTGTGACATTTCTATGTGCCACATGTGTGAGGTATAGAGAGGCTTTCACACGCTCTAATTTAGTGCCTTGAATCTATGACTCCATTTTACTCTTTCCATGCCTTTTTCTCTTCTTTCAAAATTTGCATTATTCAGCTTGGCTGTTGTGCTGGAGTAAACAAGAAGAAAAAGTGTAAAATAACTGTTTGGGGAGTGGACAGCAGGCTTCGCCCAGGTCTTGCTCTAGTTCTACCTCCTGTCATAAATGCTGTCCTCTGAGGGTCTCTTGTCAGATTAGCCTACTGGAGGGAAAAGTGGAAAATAAAAGCACCAGGCTCCTTGCCAGATGTGGGATTTAATGCAGACGCTGAGAGCATCGGGCCTCAGTGAGCAGCTCGTAGATCCAGGGCCCCATAATGGACCTGGCAGCAGAGATATGCTCCTTTCAGGCCAGGTGACCTTGTCTTGCTTATTTATGATTATTATTAAGAAAAATGCAGGCTGCCAGACATGATCAGCATAAATCAAAAGCAGCTTCTTTAAGAGAAGCCATAAAACTCCTCTAAGGAAATTCCTAGCTAGATGGCTAGATTTTAAAATTACTAGATAGAGGTCTTTGGAACTGCAGAAAGATAGGTGGTTATTATTTTTTTTATCAGAGATTGATTTTGAATCTGGGAAGATTTAATATTTTGGTTATTTCCTTAGTGAAAATGAACCAGAGATAGAATACTGGAAAGATATTCTTGAGCTCTCTGAGTGCTTTATGGCACATTTAACAGTAGAATCAGCGAAACACCATCACCACAGTTTCCTTTCCCAGCCCCGTCTGTGGTGAGGCATGTTGGTGGGAAGCACGCAGGGTTGGGGTGTTCCACTGACTATAGCAGGTGCGTGAGAAGATAAAGCTACAAAGTAGGAGACTTAGAGTCTTGGGCTGTGTGATCTTTAGGGAATAACTATCCTCTCTAGGCTTCAATTTTCTCATGTAAAAGTAAAGCGGAGGGGTTTATTGAGAAACCTCATAGTCTCCTGATGCCCATATTGTCAGATGATTTGAATAATATAAAAAAAAATTGGTGATAACATGACTTCTTTGCATAGCATTTATTTCCAATGGATAAATATTGATCAGGCCTCTTCTATATTTTTTGAGCTTGGTGATGTGAAGTTTCAAGGGTGGAGGGGAAAGGACAGGCAGTATAGACAACTAAGCCCCTGTAAGAAGTCTAATCGGGTTAGAGAAAAAGGATGAAAAGTTTGGAGCACCTATGAGCATTGCCAAGTACTGAGTGGTAGAGTGAGACTTGTGTCTAGGAAGCATTCAGAAAATGGGAGTGTCCAGAGCAGCAGGAAGAAAACTGTGGGGAAACATTGGATTGAGCTAGGCCTTGAAGAAGCTGGTGGAGGGTATTGTTTGAGGCAGTAGTGGGAGCATTGGCCTGGCACCAAGAGGGTGGCCTATGGGCAACAGAGAAAGATGAACTCAACAAGGGTGATATTCTACTGGATGTCAGGATTGATAGAAAATGTAAGTCCAGATCAAGTTATACCTTAAATATCTCACAACTATAATAGTAATAATTGCAGTTGATAATGGGAAGTCATTACAGATTCTTGACTGGGAATGTGATGAGTGAGAGAAGCTGTGTTGCTTTTATCAATGAAGTTTCAGTGATCTATGCCAGCCCCCTACAGTGATGCAAACATGTATGTGGCCTAAAGCCATGAATAAGTTTGATGACAACCAGCCCAGGCGGGGAGCAAATATCTGTCCTGGCCAGGGTGTATTAAGTTGCTAAAAGTATGTAGATTGGTGATATAGTTTTTGCTACATTTTCATCAACTGACAGTCGGACACCTCCCCCCCACCCAAGTCCCCAGTCCTTACACTGTCTGCTCTCGCTATCACATAGCACTTATGGTGTGTCTCCTACCTGGGCGCTATCTCTTACATTCCACCCTATCCCCTGTATGTTAGCTTCTTGATTTCCTTTTCTATCTTTCCGTCTCTTGATTAGGGAAACCTGAAAATAATATCAGCACCTTGGTCTGAATAAAGCTCATTTGTATATATAGTATGACCCAGAATCCAGAAAGCCAGGGAGAAGAGGGTCTGCCCCAAGGGAAGCCAACCCAGAGAGCGTGTTGGTTCTGAAATGCTGCCAGGGATTGACCTGCCCAGATATGAGCACCTGCAAGGCCTGTTCTGCACTTGGCTCAGCTTTCTGGGTGTCCAGCCCCGAGCTGGGCCACTTGGATACCATGGCTGATCCGCAGGCTGGTTAGGTTGGCTGTCTCGTTGGCCAAATGGGCCTACAAGTTAGCTCAGAGTTCTTTTCTATGCATTCCTCATACCTCATACTATTGGTGACCAGTGCTTTACACACTGAACCTACCTTCTCTGTCCTTTGCCATTCTAAGCATCCAACTCAGTGCCTGCCTTTCTCTGGGCGCTAGGTCAACATGACTGACTGAGGGGATTCTGGGTTCAGTTCACAGAGCCACTGTGCAAATATTTGTGACAAGTTACCCTCACAAAGGCCTGGGAGCACCAGGGCTGCCTCGCTTACCCTCTGTTGTTCATCGGGTTCTGAGGTGCATTCTTCGTTTGTTTTCATGAATTCAAGACATACCGTGGTCTCTAGCTTAATAAAAATGGAAAAAACAGAAGCAGGCAAGCTGCTTGCTAGCAAATTTAAGCTTGCCAGTGTCTTAAGAGAATCCACCTAGACGGATGAGAAAGATTGCAGAATGAGAAAACCCTTTTGAATATACAGTTGGGACAAAAAAAGTAATTCACTCTCTAAGACACCACGGAAGCCCTCGGAGTGAGGAATGGGGGCAGGGGGTGCAGGGCCGAGGGTCCCAGGGAGAACATGTGAGGGGCCTAGGCTCTATCTCGAGAGTTCTCCGGTCCTGTCTCACCTCCATCATTCTCTAATTAAGGCTGGAAAACAGGCAGTAGAACCAATGTCATCATGCATCCGGGAGGCCATGTACCTGGCTCTTATTTACCAGTGAAATTATGCACATGGATCTCTTTCTCCCTCCCTCTTTGTCTCCCCCACCTTCTCCCGTTCCCCCGTTCCCCTCCTCCTCCCTTTCTCTTTCTTCTCTGATGTCTATAGTTCCTTCATTTTTGTAAATATTTATTTATTTATGCAAGTAAGAACTGGAGTACAGGCCAGAGATGCGGGAGTGGGGGAGTGAGAGGACTCACCCAGAGACAGAGTGGGGAGCAGAACAGTGGATCCACCGAAATACGCTGCTGAGGGGAGCAGCAGGCAAGGCAGGAGAGGTCTGCTGCGCCATGTGGGTTGCTCCCTGGCTGGCTGGGGATCGAACTTGTGCTGCAGAGGCTGTGGATAGCTTCATAAGTTGCATCTTGACCCCGTGCACCACCAGGGAGGTCCTGTGGTTCCTTTCAAGATTAGTGCTTTATGCTTTTTGATTTGCAGTGTTCCTAGTGCTCATGTCTTGACTTAGAATGAAAACAGCAGCTGATGGTGGGAAGCTAATTATTCTAGGTTCTTAGGAGCAGGAATTAGGGGTTCAAAAATGTTGTGAGACTGCAGCACTCAGAATTCCCAAGTTTCCGGAGATTTGCCCACACAGGCAGCATCTTCAGACTCAGCCTGGACACTTCCATCTGGATTCTATGATGTTACATACAGAAGGCCTAGTATCAGACTTCTTGCTGGGGTGGCCAGTGCAACAGAGGACAGAGTGAGACAGGTATTTACTGGTCAGTAGGCCTCTTATGACATGCCGCTGACAGTCAAGCCCGGAGAGGGGACAGGCAGAATAGAAACATCCCAAAGGTCATCTCATTCCTGTTGCCTTCTTTTCATGTTCTCTTGCAAACTTTTCAACTTCCTCGCCATGTCAGTCCCTGACAAGGGGGAAATGAGCAGTAGTCTGGGGTAGACATAGTTTCTCTTCTATGATAGTTCATGGGTATCTTGGATTTTCTGAGAGTTTTGAATTCACTCACTAGAAAGTCAATTCCATGTGTGAGTTGATAACATCCAAGTCTTATACCTACCACTGAGGACCCCTCTCCTTCCCTCTTGTCTTGCTTCAGAGGTACACTATGAACCTTAGTCAAGGTATCATGGGGAAAGCTGAGGGCCCTGGCAATGGCATGAGTCAGAGCAGAGGAACAGAGTTCAATGCAGTAAGGAGGTTTCGAGGTGCCCCTTGCTGCTCTTAAGGGCATGAGACGTAATAGTGCCTACATGCCTTGTCATCCCAGGAGGGAACTGGCCATGAAGTCTTGATCTGGGTTCCCAAGCAAATATGATTCTGGGATTTTCTGGATGGTCTACCTGCTCCATTTCTTATGTCTTCCACCTCTTTCAGCTTTCTTCTGAGCCCAATCTCTCTTCTGAGTGATCACTTCCTTCTAGGTTGCTGGAAAGTCAGGGCCATATTGCTGTAAGGAAGCTGTGGTTGAGCACCTTAGCTGGCAACAGTGGCACAGATCACCTGTAACCTGTCTGCTTCGGGATCACAAGCCCTGAAACACCACTAGGTTGGGATTTCTCCTCTTCCTTGATCACACCCTGGACACAGAGAAATCGTGTGTAAAAAAAAAAAAAAAGAAAAGAAAAAAAGAAAACCAAAAACAAAAAAAACACCTCCTTACTGGCAACAAAGTTTTGCTTCATGAAGTGGGCCAGACTGACCTGGGCCCACCTGAGGCTCGACCCCTCCAGGCTTGACTATTCTTTTTTTTTCCTTTTGCTATTCTGCTTTGCTGATTTCCATTCCCCTGTCTTCATGCTAGCTAATATGTTCTTCTACTTCATCCAACCTGCTATTGAACCCCTTGAGTGTATTTTGTTTTTCAGTTCAGTTATTATATTCTTCAACTCTCTCTCATTACATTTTCTCTCTTGTAATTCTCTTACATTTTCTCTCTCTTTGTTGAAGTCTTCATTGTGTGAGTGGAAGGAGGTGCGTTCAGTATACCCCTGCACTGCTATGTTGAACAAGTCCCTCAATCTGTTATTTTGAGCTGCTAGGTCTGGGGATAATTTGGTACACAGCAATACATAGTAGTTGGCATCAGCCATTCCCTGTTCTTCCCCAGTCCATCCCCTATTTATCACACACAGATCCTCAAAGGAGTCATCCCAGAAATGCCTGAGCATGTCTAAGGGCACTCAGGTGGGTCTAAATCACTGAGGTGCCCATTTATGTTACTGACTTTGCTTTAGAGGAGGTACTTCCTGACCTGTCCTTCGATTCAGGGTGAGTCACCCAATCTAATGTCTGAGTATGTATTCGCAAACCCAGAGAAAACGGTGTAACAGGAGCCACTTCGTGAGTATTTGAAGCTAAAAGAACGAGGGTTGCCTGGTGGCCAGAGCCCTAGTCTTCACCTGAAAGATGGTGGGCCCTCTGCCTCCACCATCCCCTTTGTCAGCCAGAGAACTAATCATCCTCCCACTGATGCTCATTGTTACTCAACTTCCCTAGATGTTCTGGAAGCAGCCTTATATGAAAGAGACTGGATCAGAAAGGTTTGCTCAAAGTCAACTAGATTGATCAGATTGATTTAAAAAAAATAACCATTACCCAGTTTATTTCCATTGTGAATGTCGTAGACACTAAAGAGATAAACATCTACTTTGCCCAAGTGCTTGGTGTCTTGTGGTTTCATAAATCAGTGTGTGTGAATGTGGGTATGTATATAAGATAAAGATGTGGGAAATAAAAACTGAGATTTGATGAGGGAGCTAAAAGACAGAATATGCTTTTTGGGAAAAGCTAATTCTGAATTCAGCGCCCCTAGTTGTCTCCTGAAGGAACGACCTCCCCACTCTCTGAATAGCCATGCGCTGCTCTGACGGCCGTCACTACGGGGAATTGCTGTTCATGGCGAACCATCTCACTAACTCCCTAAAATTGTTAATGAGAAGGTAGCCCTGTGTTTTAGGTCCTTTATTCAATAATGAAGCATTCTGGCTCTTTTTCTCTCTGGGGTTGTGGTATTTGTTTCCATAGCAACCAGTAGCTCTCTTGAAGTTGGAGAAAAAGGACAACATCTTTCTTTCTGAAAGGGTCATCAGGCCACCCTAGCTATGTACCCAATAGGCAGAACCCACTGAAATTGGGAGACAATAATGGAAAAGAGGATGGATGGAAGAGTAGAAAAAAGAAGGCATTAACTCCTCCGAGATAGCCTGTCTGTGATGGTAAATAGCATGAAAGGAACAATATCATCTCGTGAATGCACACAGCCATCTCCCAGGTCCTCCGAAAAACTATAGGTTTGCACAACCTTCACTTTCTCAGGGCTGCCTTCCAAGGGTTTCAAGTCCTCATTTGCTTTCCTTCATTCTCACTCCAACCTGACTTTGAATGGAACTCTTTATCCATTCTATTGAAAAGCACATCCAGCCCCAGTTCTTAAGTGCAGCTAGCCAAGGTTTCAGGCAAACTCCCGTCTTATTTCCCCCCAAAAGGAGACCATATATCAATTCTAAGTGAAGTCAGATCAGATTTCCTTCAACTTCAGGATAAACCTGTTGGGAAGGTGTCACTTTCCCCAACCAGGAGAAGGCAAAGCTCTTGATGTTACACTACTGGGAGCTTAAGGCTCAGGTACCACAGAGGGGCTTGGTTTCCATCCCAGGTGGCCATGCTCCCCACTGAAACCCAGGGTCTCTCTTGCTGAGGAGGAAGAGGAGAAACAGGTGTTAGGGAGCAGCATGTATGTATGTTTCTGAGGTGGCGACTTGAGGGCCCAGAGTGTTCCAAATACAGCTCTCTCCAGATGCCAGAGTGTCTGGCATGGCCCCACCACTTGCAATAAAAAAAATAATAAAAGATTGAAAATCATTAAGATTAACTTTGAGCTTAATCCCCTACTTAGGTTCACAGAGACGGAGGCTTATCCCAGCTCTGTCGCTCGACACCCCGTCCCCTGTGAGAAAACCCACCAACGGTGCTGGGGTGCGCTGGGTGGATGGCCCCTTGCGCAACAACCAGAGGGGCCTTGGGGAGCCTTTTGAGATCAAAGTCTATGAAATTGATGACGTGGAGCGGCTGCAGCGACGAAGAGGAGGCAACAGCAAGGTGAGTCACCTCCTCCCCATACAAGCGACAGCCCCCAGCCAGTCCCCTGGAGGGGGGGTGTTGGGGGGGCGTGCCCTGTGAGGACAGCTCAAGGGAGGGCCAGGAAGTAGCAGCAGCCCTGTCCCAGCAGGAGCACCTTTGGCCCGGACTTCAGAGGGCTCCATGCAACTCAGAGGCTGGGAGAGCTGTTACTCTGGGGGCTTTTCTGAGCCCAGCTTGGAAGTCAATCTGCTTTCTAGATTTAAGAAATGCCTGTGATAGGCTTACGCTGTGGTTGGGTTCTCTGAGCTGACTCTGTCAGGGCAGAAATTCAGATGGAATTACCTGGATGCCCCCAGACTTCCCAGTAACCAGTTCCTTTTGCACTGACTGGATGCACAAGCCTTGCTTTGTAGAAGAGGATGTGTGCACAGTATCTGAGCAGAGGGCTCTGCTTTTCTCGTCTGCCTACCAGGAGGTCATGTGTTTCAATGCAAAACTGAAAATTCTGGAGCATCGCCAGCAGAGAATCGCCGAGGTCCGAGCCAAATATGAGTGGCTGATGAAGGAGCTGGAGATGACCAAACAGTATCTGATGCTGGATCCCAATAAGTGGCTCAGTGAATGTAAGCACTGGGGTTCATTTCCATCTTTGCAACTACGGGGTTCTCCAGCTCACAGTGGCGTCAGAGCCCAAGGCCTTTGTGCCCCCGAGACAGTCTCTGTCTGGAGATAGTTGCAAGTATGCAATGCCACCCTCCCGGGGGCAAAGGGGAGGGGCCAGGGCAACAAACAGGTGATGGGTATTGCTCTTGCAAGATTATTTCTTACGTGTCTCAGTGCAAAGAACCTGAAAATGAGATTCCCCCCCTGTGTGTGGCAGATCACCCAGACATGAGGCTGTACTATAACTCTGCTCCTAGGCCACAGAATCACATTGAATATCCAGCCTGAAATAGACAAGAACTTACAGAGCTCTTAACAGGGTAGAATGTGCAATCCTAGAAAAACCTCGAAAGAACCCAAAAAGCCAGAAAAACATTTCTGAGTGAAAAAATAACATTCACAGTGTTATTTCCATTTAATAGGAAGCCCAGGATGACAGTAACCATCTAATAACAATTCAGAACAATTTTGCTCTCTTTGAAAGACAGATTCAATTGTCTCTTATTTATTTGTTCCTAGCCATTCCATTTACCACAAAATAAAGCTCAAATCTGGTCCCAACTTTTATATTGCTATGGGGCCCGATGCTGGAAGACGTCATGTGTGAAATAAAGTCCATCACCGCCACGGAAATTCCTTTCCCTCCCTTTTCTGTCTGACACTTGCCAGTCTTCTCCCAGGCTTCTCAGCTTCCCTGTGCCCCCTCTCTTCACGACTCTCCCTGGCACAGAATATCCCCCCCAAACCTCCCCCCCCACCCCCCCCCACCCATCACCAGTGTGTCCTCATGGTGGCGTGGGAGAGGAGCAATGCAGGGCGTTTGACTTAATAAACTTAGGGTAAAAAGATACTGGGTGAAGGAGAAAGTGAGAATTCCTCAGCAGCTGTGTCCTGCTGCTGACAACAGTCTGGCTTCAAGTGGTTTCATTTCCATAAGAATGAAGTAATAAGTCCCCCAGCTCCCAGTAGCTCCTTGGGTTTCTGCGAAGGTAATGTGAAGAGGGACAGAGAGCAGTGTGACCAGCCTGTGACTGGCCTGCTGATGTGCACCATCTGCACCATCTGCGGCCAGGACCACAATAATGCAGACCCATGCTGGAGGCCGGCTTTCCCAGGTACCAGCAGTGGGGTCTTGGGAATAGGTGTAACCTCTCTGAGCCTTGATTTCCTTATCTGCAAAATAGAAAACATAATGTTGCCAATTTCACAGGATTGTTAGGAGGAGTAAAGAAGTTACTGCCAGTCACATGCATATTATACTGGCCCATGAGGAAGGCTCAATAAGAAGAAGAGTTATTATTGTCCAGAGTTCAACTAAATAGATGTTCTCAACAAGAAACATTTTCTTAGTATGTGCTTGCATGATACCCTGAGTTAGTTCTTCTGTTAGGAATCTGGACAAAGACATAAACTCCTGCTTTGGAGGGTATTTCCATTCAGGACACTGATGGGGCAGACAAGAGGAAGGAAAGCGTCTCTGAACAGGGCTCAGCATGGGAGCCTCACGCTTATCCTGCTCCCACCTGTGGATACCCTTTTTCTTCTTTGGTGACTCCCCAGACACTCAAAGACTCCAGGGACAACCATTCCCGTGGTCCCCTTTATTTTGACTGTTTTCATCAAAATCTAATTTTTTGAGAGCTGTCTGTGTCTCAGGCAGACTCGAAAATTGTCTTCATCTTACAAAGCCACATTTTTTTCCTGGGAGGGAGCAAACATCAGTGCACGTGTAGATGCTTCCAGGAAACAATCACTTCCTTCCTGCCTTTGTGCATGTCAGGAATCAGGGATTTCCTTTTTAGTTTTCTATTGCTGCTCTGCTTGGGTGAGAAACATTGCTCTTTCTTGGAACATGCTGATCCATTCTTGTGCTTCATCTATTCTACAGCTGAACCTCTCTATTAGATTTTTTTAAAGATTTATTTATTTATTTATTTATTTATTTATTTATTTATTTATTTATTTATTTATACAAGTACTGGGTACAGTCAGAAGTGCGGGAGGGTGAGAGAATTCACCAGAGCCAGAGCGGGGAGCAGAGCAGGCAGAAGGGCGAAGTACACTGCTGAGGGGAGCAGCGGGCGGCAGGAGAGGTCTGCGCGCCATGTGGGACCCTCCTCCGGTGGCCGGGGAGCAGCCGGGGATCAAACCGGCCCTGCAGAGGCCGCGGACAGCTTCGCAACCCAGCGCTCAACCGCTGCGCCACCAGGGAGGCCCCTATGAGATTTTTTAGGTCAGTTGTTCTGGTCTCCAGTTGTGTGACTTTCTATTTGGTACTTTCTTGTATTCTCTCTTTGTTGAAGTTCTCACTGTGTCCGTCCATTCAGGGAGCAGCTTTGTGGCCATTATTTTGAATTCTAGATCATATAGTTTGCTTTTCTCCATTTCATTAAGGTCTCTTCCTACAGGTGTGTTCATGTTATATATCAGGCAAAACAGATCCCTCCTGCAGTCTTGAGAGAGTGGCATTAAACCTCATCATTCAGCTGTGCCCTAATTCCTGGTTGTCTTTCGAACCTTTGTGGTTGTCCAGGCAGCCTGGTTTATTCTTGATACGTCCCCGTTGTTGAGGGTGTGCCAAGACCTGTCGGGAGAGGCCTTTTTTAGTACCTACTTTCAGACTGGTTGGTAGTCAGACCCCGGGATAGCAGCAGTCGCATTTGGCCGCTGTCTTGAAAACTGTGGGTTGTAGGATCCTGTAGGTCTCCAGAGCTGGCAATATGGATGCCTCCCTTGGGGATAGCTACAAGAATCAGGGTTCTAATGAGTGTATAATTTGATTTCTGTGACATACTGGTGAGCTGTAGTGAGATCAGCAGAGTGCAGAGATCACATGCCCTGGCTTACGTAGCCCTGAGGGCTCCTCCAGCTTTGGCAAGACTAGGGCCAGCAGGCGATGAGCCACATTCCATGGAGCTGGCTTAGCAGGCAAGAGTGACCTGTGGCTCTAGCAAGATGTGAAGGTGCACTAAGACAGCACTTGTGCCTCTGGTTCTACTACAGTAGAGTGGAGGCACAAAAATGGCACCCACCAGTGCCTCTGTCCTGGGAGAAAATTCTAACAGACCCTTGGCCCCCAGCAGACACTGTAAGATTAGCTCATGGGTCTCTTTCATTCATGATTTAGGTGCTGGTTCAAATTGCTACCTTTGTGCTAGTCCTAGTTTTAGTGAGTTTGTGTTTTTTAAAAGTTGACTCTCTGTTCCCTGCCTGGTCTATAGGTCAGGAGCCCTACTGGTCTTCTTTTCTTTAAAAAAAAAAAAAAAAAAAGATTATTTATTTAAGCATACAATAACCGGGGTCCAGGTCAGAGGTATGGGGCCTGAGAGGATTCACCCGAGACGAAGTGGGGAGCAGAACAGGTGGATCCACTGAGATATACTGCTGAGGGGAACAGTAGGTGAGACAGGAGAGGTCTACTGTGCCATGTGGGTAGCTCCCTGACCAGGGATCAAACTCAGGCCGCAGTGGCTAGTGACAGCTTGATAGTGCTGAGACTTTAACCCCTGCGCCACCAGGGAAGCCCTATTGTTTTTCAAGTGTAGGTCTTTGGTGGGGAGGGCTTTTTCTTGTGGTGCTCGTGCCAAGGGTTGGGGTGCCTGATGAGGGGCACGAATCCTCAGGAAAAGGCCTGTATTTATAAGCTCTCTCCCTTTGTGTGTTACCAGTTGCAAGTTAAGGTTTCTTGGTGACACTACCTCTAGCTGAGTTGGTAAGGTCCCCTTGTCCCATATTGTAAGGAGCTCTACAGCTCATTCACACACTTTTTTTTTTTTTTTTTTTTTTTTTTGTGGGACCCTCACCCAGCAGCCGGGGAACAAACCAGCACTGAAGAGGCTGCGGGCAGCCTCGTATAGCCCAGCACTCAACTGCTGCGCCACCAGGGGAGGCCCACACACATCTTTTTCATAAGAAATTATTCCAAACATAGCTGTATCTTTGATGTGTTCATGGGAGGACGTGAACCCCCAGGTCCTCTGTGCTGCCATCTTGAACCCACTCTTCTCAGGCATCAGTAATTTCTTTTTTTTTATTAATTGATGCTGAGAAGTGGAATGAAGAAGGCAAGAAAAAAGGAGTTATATAGATTATTTCTTTAAGATGAATTAAAACCAAAATAAAAACATCTATGAGGCTGTACACTGACTGTCCCCAGGTGTGGGCAACGTGCTGGGTAGTGGCATAAAAATACATGTGCTCATTCCATTTTTATTTTTATTTCTTAATTCTGATGTCACTTTTGATGTGTTCAAGTAAGGAAACCTAACATGGTTATGATATGGTGGTTTTTTTTTTTTTTTTTAATATTAGACTGGTGTTGAGAAGCTTCTGGGCACATTCTCAAGACTCGTTCCTTTAACTAGCATGACCCGGAGCAAGTCCTTCCCCTCTCTAGCGCTTGGTGAACTCACCTGCACAAAGAAATCAGTCTGGACTACAAACCCTTAGCAGCATGCTAGGGTTCTCGAACCACAGTCACACTCATGATCTCATTTTTATTTTATTTTTCATGGCAGCTACAGCTAGTGAAGGTGGACAGAACAGCACTTACGACTCTCACTTTACTTTTAGGGGACCTGTGCAGCAGAGGTTCCATGGGACCAAGCTGGGAATCAAATGCAACCCTCCTTCCCGGGGTTCTAGTTCCATCCCATACCCCTGGCCACTGTCCATGCTGCCCTGTGCTGGGCCCCCCGGAGCCAGGGCCATGCAGCCCCACCCCTGCCCAGTGACCGCAGGGCAAAGCAGGCCCCCAGGTCCAGGAGAGGATGGTCCCAGCTTGCTAGGGATGGAAGGAAGAGGATGTTTCACTCTTTCCCTAAACATTAGGAACATCATCTGGGTCCTAAACCTCAGCTTACCTTCTGAGTACGAGGAACCTTAAATATGAATATAGATTTATCATCCGCCTGTTTCCTGTGCTAGGGCGTGCCAGGGACAAGGTCAGTTCTCTTCATTTGCTTAGGGAGGCAGCTGTGTGAAGGACTCACCGGAAAGGAAGATACTTCCTATCATTGGCAGAGATATAAATGCCACTTAGGTAAGGCTTGAAGACTGACTGATTTTGTGGCCAACAAAGAAGAATGTGCTGGTAGAGTGTCACAAATCCTGTGACAGAGGTGACTAGAGCTCGAAAGTTACCTTATGCCTCAGTGTATCCTCAGTAGAATGCTAGGGCTGTATGATGAAAATGATCACCATTATAACTGAGCAGTGAACAACGTTCCGTTCTCAGCCTGAGAGACACAGCGTCCGGTGGCCAGGCAGGCACATGGCGCCTGGGGCCTGGGACCCGGGGTGGGTGCAGTGCCGCGGCTGTGGGCTGGGCCGTGCAGACCGGAGGTCATCTCTCCCCACCTTTTCTGCATCTCCATCAGGCTTCTCCTTCTTTGCAGTTGACTTGGAGCAGGTTCTGGAGCTGGATTCCCTGGAGTACCTGGAGGCGCTCGAGTGCGTGACGGAGCGCCTGGAAAACCGCGTCAACTTCTGCAAGGCCCACCTCATGATGATCACCTGCTTTGACATCACCTCCAGGCGCCGGTGAACAGAGCCCTCGCCCTGCCAGGCCCCTCACTCCCGGGACTCCACAGCCAGCCACACGCCGGGCCTCGGTGCTGGCAGCGTCGAAGACAGCGGAAGGAGGATGAAGGTTCGTGGCAAGTCTGGAGTGAGCGTTGAGTGGAAGGCAATGTTTTCTTTTGTTTCCCGTAGGAAAGGTGTAACCACAAACATGCATGGGAGAAGAAGATGATGGGAACCCCAAAGGATGTGGAAGCCCCCTGAGACTGAAAAAGCACTTTGAGGAATTTTCAAGAACTTGCTTGTACATAAGAACTGCTGGCAAAGAGACCTCACTCTCCTCTTGGTTTTGTGAGAAAGGGCAAGGGTGGACGTAGGATCGCTGTGGAAAGTAAAATCAAAACCACCACAAAAAATTACCCAGAATGACTGATTAAGTGCCTTGCAAATCTTTATTATTATCCAAACACTTATGTTGATACTTCCTTGTGTACAGATGGTGCTAGTCAAGTTGTAAACAACAACAAAACCAACAAAAAGGAAAATCAAACACGTTTTTTGAAATGTATTTACAGCTCGTTTTCCTTTGATGTTTTATTCTATTTCTGACTTGCTGTTTCTAAGTAAGTTGTGTTTGTAGACCTATTTCCTAATCGGTATTGCATATGAATAAATGTTAACTGTCTTTTATGGTTATTCTGGTAAGGACACTCAGCAGAACATAGAGACCACACGGGCACAAGCTAGTGTGTTTCCAAAGAAGGTTGAGCAGGAGAGGCCCCTCGTCACATGGGCACAGGTGCCCTCAGCGGCCAGACTGGGAAGGTGGGTCATGAGAGCTGGAGAGGACTGGAGCAGAGGCCGAGATGGGGCCTTTGTGATCGGGGTCCTGTCTCACCCAGTGGGTGGGATGTTTGTTCCTTCTACAGTCTCCCCGCCAAGTCCTGACACACATGCTTGTTCCTTTACCCACAGACCCAGGGTTTCTGTGGCCCTTCAAACATTTTTCACTCTTTTTTATCAGTTAATTAAACTTTCTTTCTTAAATCGTTGTAGTCCCCAAGGTTTTCCTGCCACCGATGCCCCTGGACCCATCACCACATCCCCTTGTGTCTTTCCTCTCCTCTTCTGATCCCTCCCTCTTCCTCCTCCTTTGCCGTTTGCCTCAGTTCAAAAAAGACAAACTCGTGTCTTTTGTGGATGAAGCTGGAATGGATCATATTGGGTTTTATCACAAAGACTTTGGATTGAAAGTTTGAGCCAGGTCAGCACAGCCATATCTTTTGGCTCTCTTTTTTTGTGAATTTACTAAAGCAGGGGATTTGTCCCAATTTAGAGACCTTCACAGGCTTGTACATGCAGAGGCCCCAACTAGTGTTGGTGTGGAACAGGAAAGGATGTTGGTATTGCATACATTTTTTGTTGTGCATAGTGCTGCTTAAAGGCAAGACATTTTCAGTTGCCCCACGTCCCAAAGCCTCCTGGCCAAGAAAACACATGTGTGTCTCCTCAATCTTGGCACCTGAAAGCGGAGAAAGCACACCACACACTTCTGGACAGACAGAGCACAGAGTCAAGTGCGTGTGAACATATAGGTCTTGACTCCCAGCAGCTCAGAACCTCATTCACACATTAAGATTCTCATCCCACCACAGCTCCCTTAGAGCTTATCAGATCCATTTTACTGATGGGAATGTGAGGCAGGGTGGTGAGGGGGCTGCCTGGTAACACGGTGAGGCAGCCCCCTTGAAGGTCAGGGCCAGGCCCCAGAAGCTTCCCACTGAGGTGCTAAGGCCTTTACTATTTGGTTTTACCCTCCCATGCAGCAGAGCTCCAGGATACTATTTTCAGTCTCCACTAACCAACTCCTCAGAACCAGCTGCTCCCCAAGGCAAAGAACCTATACCTTTCCTTGCCAATGCTCTTCTGAAGCACTGTTGACTAAAGAGCCAGCTAGGCTCAGTAGAACACAGTAGAGGAGCCTAAGTTTGGGGACCAGGGTCAGAACAGCCCTCAGCCCTACAGGGAAGTCAGCAACATAGACTGGAAACCAGATCCGTGGGGGCCAAACCCTGCTTTGCTCCTAAACAGAGGTGCCCAGAGAAGGCAGGCTCACATCTGACACCTGAACGGGCTCAAATGTGGTGAAAGGTTGTCCCTTCTCATTAACAAGTGTGCCTGCACGTTGTAAAGCAGAGCCTCCCCCAGATCCTCAACGTTCACCCCAGCATGCAGGTGGTCCCCTGTGCCTGGGCACGGTCTCATAGCACTTGGCTGGGTGGGTTTATTTCAGAGCAACACTGGGGAAGTTTTTGAGCCCCAAAGGAGGCCAGTCTTTTGAGTTTGCGTATTCCACTTGGCAGCCCTTTTGGTTACTGATCTGAAATATATCACTTCATGAAAACCTTATATTTGGGATTGTCAAAGGTGAGTATTAATAGTTTTAACTGGAAGTAGATTCACCTGATGAGTATCAGTGTTATTAGCTTTTGCCCATGGCACACTTCCGGGAGGCCAGAGGTCACTTACTGGACTGACTGCCATGGGAGGCCATTGCTAGGGCCCTGGCACTTTTCCTTGGAGCAAACCTAAGTGGAAACATCTACAGAGATTTAAAATCTCTATCAGTTGAGTTGCTGTTGGCCATGGTGTAGAACAACTTGGCATGGAGACAGTCCTTTTGGCTTTTTCTTTAAAAAAAAAAATCCTAAATAAGCTGAAAACCTCTTAATGCACCAGGTATTAATTAACATTGTAAAGAAACCGTGAATTTTATGTTCTGATGTGTGTGCTCCTGGTTCTACCTCTGAGTTGACTCAACAATGATAAACTTCAGGCACAAAGGAAAGCCATCTCATCACTGTGCCGAAGCAGTCAGCCCCAGTAACAAAAATCTCCCTCCAGGGACCAGGGCTGAGGGCTTTTCAGGTCTCCTCTTGAGTTTGGCCTTGGATAAGCCAAGAAGGAAAAGGAATGTCAAAGAACACATTTCCATTTCATTACCAAAAAAAGGACCAGATAAATGTTTATTTGAAATTGACATTTAGCCACATGAGCCTGATTCCTTGTCTGAAATCTGTTCCTCTCCATATAGTTTAGTGTGAGGTGGAAGCATTAGCAGCAGAACAAAATTCAGATCCAGAAAAGGGCAGTTGTGGTGGTGTTTCCCTGGAGTAAATCTATATTACTTTCATGATGGGGTCTCACGCTGCACCAGTGAAAGTTTGGTTTATCCTGCTCTTCTCATCCTGGAATTCCCTGTATGTCAAGGGAAGCTGTCAATAGCTTTCATCTCTTCCAGACTTGCAATCAGAACACCTTATCTGTTGTTTCATCTCCAATTGCTATTCTGAACATGGGAAGCTTGAGATGCAAAAACAGATACCATTGGCGCAGGTGGGGTGTGGCAAGGGAGGCCAAGGTGGGTGGGGATAGGCCCTGGGCAAAAAGCCAGGCGGCCGGGCACGGGGACCTCAGCAGGCAGACATCTGGCCTAGTTTGCCATAAGTTAGCCTCAACCTTGAAGCCTGGGTTCCTGGAAAGTGGTAATGACTTTGCTGTAGCCACAGATATCATCCAGAGTGATGGTGCAAAAGGCCCAACACAGGTGCATCTTGTACTGGTTATTGCACCTTTGTGTGTGTTAAATAAGCAGTTTTTCTTTGGGCTTCAGACTCTAATGCTGATCAAGAATTTTGGTTACCCCAAAGGCCCTTATCAGGCTACTTGAGAGCGGCTGTCTGACCTGGGCTCCTTGGGGCTGCAGGCCAGGCTTGTGAGAACCCGTAGATGTGCTAACCACAAACTCAGTCGTCTGTGTCATCTGCCACCATGGCTCTGTAATCTGACTTCCAAAATAACCATGTATGGAGTGTTTTTAAGTTCCTTAGACCAAAAAGGATTGAGAAATTACTAAAGATGAGTTCACTTCAAAATTGAAACCAGAAGAGTTCATGAATTTATTCATTGTTCTTTCCTGATGGAATATTAGAAGTTCTTTTAGCATGTTCAAAAAGGCTTCCCCCCTTTTAAAGACAATATATTTTAAGCCCCAACACCATGCTAGTAAGAAACAGGTTGAAAGTCCTGCGGGAGACTAGTTACACTGAATACACCGTCATTCCCCCATCCCTGCTGCTGCCCAGCTTGCCACGGAGAGGGACACATCAGCACTGCCGCACATCACACCTGCACACAGAAAAGCCAGCCCACTCTTCTCTGTGCCAAATGAAGCAAAGCCCACTCACTGACACTGTTAATATAATTTTGAGGGGCTTGGTAGAAGGGCAGGTGGCAGAAATACAGTGTTCGTTTGGATTATAATACCTTTCTCCACCTCCAGCAAATACGTGTCAACATTTGTGGGTAAAAACTCAAGAGACTATGTCACTTTGCAATCTTCCTAACAAAAACTCTTATTTTTCTTAATTACAAACTGTTTGTAGTTTCCAGATAAAAGTATAATTCCAATCCAGGAGAGGCTCTTACCACTCAACCTCCTCTTCTCAGAAAAAGTTTTTTTTGAAAACCTTGCAGCTAGTTGCCCATCCCTAAACAAACAATTCTGCTTTGTGGGTGGCCCTACCCAGAACCTGAGGTGATGTCATAATAGGGAAACAGCGGCGCTTGAGGCAGCGTCAACCTCGTTGCATGTAATTAATCTTCTCTAAATCACATGTCCTCGGTGCCCACGTGGGGAGGAGTGAGTGCTGAAATGCTGACACACAGCGATTTTATAGAGACACAGAAATTACCTTTAAAACTAAAAAGGCTCACTGCCTCATAGCCCACGCTGCTAACCAACATCTCACGTCATCATAAACAATTTATGAAGAAGTTATATAATTTGTGTGTAAACTCAGGATGTTGTTTTATAGCACTGCTTGTGTTTTATGGTTTATGCATCATGTTTGGAAATGCTATCCAAGTGTTATGCATCGAAGTATAAGTTTAGTGGATCTGTCTGTGACTCGTTTTCCCCCTCACTCTAGTGAGATCTGTTTGCAGAGATGTGGGCCAGGGAGAGGAAAGCTAAATTAGGAGAAAAGGGGTTAGTGTGGGGTCCTCACAATACAGTTCAAAAAATCCAGCTCTTTCTATAGTAAATAGCTTAAGGGGAAGAAGTACTTTCATCTTGAATTTGATGGTAATGGGCTTGGAAATCAGCCTCCACAGGCCTAGGTGAGAGAAGATCTGGCCTCCTCCTGCTACTTTGACACTGAATTTCTGGAAAAGTGTGGATGGTATCAGGTTCCTACATTTCCCTACGCCTCCCCACCCAACCACCCCTAGCGCTACTGAAGGGAGTTTGGAAAAGTAAAGTTCCTTACCTTGGATATATATATTACCTGTTTTTCCTGGAGAAACCAAAGCACTTTAGTGAGTCTTACAACCCGTAATACTTAAGGTGTCTTGTCCCCTCACTGGATCCCTGAGAGTCAGGGAGGGGCTGGGGTCCGTAGTCTCATTTGAGAGGCAGCTAAACCTAGGAGAAAAAGCCTTGAGCTAGGAGACAGGAAGTGGGTGCCAGGTCTAGTTTCCTAACTAGCTATGCAACCTTGGGCAAGTCACGTCATTTTGCTGGGCCTCAGGCTCCCCAGTGGAAGATTGGGGGTCATCATAGCTGCCCTTCTGGGATAGTGTAAAGAGAAAATGGTATAACTGATGGGGAGTGCTTTGAAGAAATTAACATTCTGTATAGGAGCTGGGGGTCATCGTTTATAGATGAAGAAACTGAAGTCAATAGTCAGTGATTGACCCAAGTTCACAGAGTACTTTTTAGCAGACTGGGACTGAGTCCAGCCTCTTGGACTCTCGCCAGGAGGGGCCCTGCGCCGGGTATGTGTATATGCTGTGTACTGATGCGTGTGCACGGGACGCAGACAGATGCGTGTGTTCAGAAGGCCGGGGCAGTGCTGGAAGAGCAAGGACAGAAGGCCTGAGTCCAGCTTCAGTTCTGACAGTCGTCCTATGGCCTGGGAGATATTCCCTAACTTCTCTGGAACTTGGTTTTCTGATCTGTAAAATGAGGACATGTGCTAAATGATCTTTGTGGTTTCCTCAGCTCTCGTAGTGTATGTATGTATATAATAAATGCTTATCTGTAGAAATGAGCCCATTTGAAAGATAAAGACAAGGCCTGCTCAAGTGCATTTATTGTGTCAGAAACAGCAACTTCACAAACAAGTTCTTAAAATCTTGTTTTTTGGAAGTCCATGGTAGTATTAAATGCCATTGTTTTAAACGCATTGTTTTACTGGGTGCCATTTAAAAAAATTAAGTTCTAGCTTACAAGTGTTTCCTAATTTTTTTTTTTTAAATAAAGTTCACTTGTTAAAGTCAGAAATTGAACGATTCTGTACTTGGGCAGGTCCCAGCAGCCTCGTTACAAACAGGCTGGTTTGTGTGTATGGGCCTTTACATAGCTATATCAAAGTTAGCTCTTGGCTTGATCATGGTAAATATGAGCAGGCTACCTGGAGAACCATCCAGAAAAGAAAGTTATAGTTCTCACAAACTGGTGACATGAATCCATTACGCTGTGTGTCATTTCCAGTGTGAAGACATTGTTTGCTGGCTACGATCTCTGACTTTTTGTGGCATATGAGGTGTAAAATGTTGTCAAAAAAGAATCTGGTGTTTAAAAAGAATCAAACTCTGGTGGCATTAAATGTTCACTGTTATTCTACTCAGAGTCATGAATTTCTCTGCACCCAAGTGATCTTTCCATATGGGAGGGAAACTATTCACAGCCTGGGTGGGTAGGGTGGGAGAGCGGGAGGCTGTGGGGGTTCTTCTCATTACAGTGGAGCAATGCCTTGGCCTAGGTCTTCCTCCCAGCTTCCAAGGACTTCTCTAGTGGAGGCCTGTCTAGTCCCACTGGCCTCCGTGGTGCCCAAAAGCTCAGCTGTAGGATGGGTTTTGGAGTGGAGGCAGAGTCATGCAGCTCTAGCCCTGTTCTGCATCCCTGAAAGTCAGCTGCTAGGCTGGTGATCACACCTGAAGAGGGCCGAGAAGTTGAGTGTTAATGTGATGTTTTTATTGAAGAGTGACTCTCCCTCAGTTGTTGTCTCTGGGCTTGTATAGGTTAGAACCATTGTACATCACTGTGGTTGCTCGGACCTGGACGCAAGGGCCCATTTTTACAATGGTGCTTGTCTCAACTCTATTTTTTTTTTAAGATTTATTTATTTATGCATGCAAGAACTGGGTACAGGCCAGAGGTGCGGGGAGGTGAGAGGATTCACCAGAGACAGAGTGCTTGCCTCAACTCTCATTGGGCATATTCAGACAAGCAAGCAAAAGCACACCAGAAAGTAGAAACAGGTCTCCTAGGAAACCCCCGCTCTCAAGGACACTCTCAAGCCCTCAACCAGTGATGTTTCCTCCTGAGCAGCAGCGAGGCACTTCCTAAGACGTGGTGCCACATCCATTCAGTCAATGGAGTGTCTCCAATCCCAAGAGATAGTGCCCTGGGCCACTCAGAACAAACACCCCACCCCCTGAGGGGCTGCTAGGAATCCTGCCTTGTCCTCTGCTGTGGCTTGGAGAGGTGCGCCTCACAGACCCTGCTCATGTCTTCCCTAGATCTCACGCCAGCCCTTCTGGGCCTCCATATGAGGGTGCTTGGGTGACCAAGCACAAGCCATGTGTTCTTAAGAAGCCATCAAGATTTTCCAGAAATAATGCCTTCCCTAAAGAAGCAAGAGGTGGTGCTCTCCAACTCTGCCCACTCCCCTGGAAGAAGGGAGACCAGAAAGATGGGCCTAGAATCGATTTTAACCCTCTTATGCTTCCCTTAAGGGAGAACTACACAAATATATCATCTTAGTTGTATTTGTCACTTAAGCCATTAAACGTTCAACATTATTCATACTTACTTTTATCCTTTCACACTGTCTTCATCTCAGGAGGACATTAGTGCTCTCTCCACTGGGACACCAGAGTACACGCTTCCACATGCCCCTGGGCGCTGGAAGGAAATGAAAACACAAAGCAAGGTGATACCTTTCTTCCATCAATAGCAGGTTGGGCAATCCCTGTACCTGACTGGAGAAAATACCTGAGTCTCACCTGTGTCTGCTGCAGTGTCTGATGCATTCATTTGCTCTTCGAATAGACAGTGCCCTTGGAGTATAAGTGCATTGGCCTGTGAGTGATTGATGTGCTCCTAGCACCCCTGGGTGTCTCTTATTCTTCTATATCCCCAGCATCTACAACAGAGTCTGGATGAATGGACTCTCAAACATGGTTGAATGATGATAGAAAAGATCACCTTTGGGAAAAGAAGAGGGAACAGGAAAAAGCTGAGCAGGAGCTCATTCATTCTATTAATGAAGCAGGAAGTTAGGAAATGGATACAGAGAGTAAATTAAGAACAGGGGGCCCCAAGCTCAAGCCCATTTATCAATCTGAACAATCAGTGGGAACCAGAGGGGCACCCCTGCCCCAAGTCCAGGTGTCTCAACCCCTTTTATTGAACTGAATGGGGAGCAATCAATGGGAATCAGGGTGCCCCCAACCTAATTAAAAATGGAATGTTCAGAACACCAAGACAGTAACATGATGCTGAAGCAACAGACCCAAGCTAGCTTTGGGAAGGAGGGCTGGAAGGTAGCATGGGAAACTCAGGGGGGGATGGTAGCCTGGGAGACCCCACAGGCACCAACCAATCAGCAAGAGACAACACAGAGACATCCAATGGCCAAATCCCCACCCTGGCCCAGTATACCTATATAAACTCCTGCTTCTCACCCCCTCAAGGGCTACCCTCTGGGAACTACTGCTCAGAGAGATTTCTGATCCTTCTTCTTGCTAATTAATAGATCTCTTGCTTTGCTGCAACTCTAACTCTGGTCCTGAAGTTGACTACTTTCCTCATCTGGAGACAAGAATTGCGAGAGACCTGGGGTGTCCCAGGACCCTCAAGGCCCCATTCATTAAGATTTCAAGTTTCCCTAACAAAAGAATTAAAGGTCTATATTTGCAAATGCCTAGGTGGGATTAAGGCCTAATTCACAACAGAGCAGAGATCCCAGGCTCCTGGTCAAACCCATGTCCTTGCTTTATTACACACCTACCCTTGACCGCCCCCTCCCAACCACTAACCACTCTTGTCCTTCAGGCCTCCTATAGCATTTTTCTCTCCAAGAGACAAAAAAGAGTAGAGTTCAAGTGCTTGATTCCTACCCAACTTTCATAAAGCGATCACTGAAAAAATTTTAGCGAGCATTTCCTTTGGTCCCCGACACTGCTTGCCGCTGGTGAATAAAACATACTCCAGGCTTTGAGAAATCAGTTAAGTCGGCAAGATTGACTGAAAATCAGAAACCCCAGGACAAACACACTTTCCTTCAATGCAGGGTGGAGGCTTCTCCCCCATGCCCCAACACATGCTCTTTTCTCTCTATTTAGGGCTCTTGGCCACACCTCCCCTCAAGAAGTCTAATAAACCCTAGGTTTGGAGGGGGGGGAGAGAGGGAGGGAGAGAGGGAGAACCAGTAAAGGTCACTATCAAGTCACTTTTCTGCTAAGGGAATCCACACCCTGTGCAGCCCCCAGTCAGGCCCAGCTCTAGGGCCCCATCTGCTGGTGAAGAGGAGGATTCCCCCACCTCAAGTTCATGCCAATGTCACTGTGCCGAGCCCTCCCTGCCAGAAGCCTCCTCCCCACAGAGGAGCACACTGTGGAAACCCAGGAGGCTGAGGGGCGCAGGGAATGAGAGCTGGACTGTCCTTCAGGCCACCTGGCCTGTGCATCAGATGTCACCCTAAGGACACCGTTGCTGTGCTCAGGTCCACCCACGTGCTGAATAAATGACCTGTCGTTTGTTTTTTGTCTAAAAATTATTCAATTGCTCTCGCTAACTCGTCCTTTGGGCTCCTCCCCTTCCCGATGCTGCCAACTCCTGACATGTACATTCTGCCCCCCTGCGTGTGCTCAGAAGAAAAACTCAAAATAAAGCCCTCGACACCAAAACATAGAGATCCATGAGTCCCCAGGGTCTTGAAGATCTGGTGAGGAAAAGGTCTTTTGTTTTAAAAACTGGACCTTTGAAAAAAATAAAGGTTAGTTTCACCCCAGAGAGAATCGCTGTTACTGTTTTACAGACACACACAAACACATGTTCTTTTACAAATTTTGGATCATCCCAGATGTAACCCTTTTGGAATTTGCTTTTTTCCTACCAAGCACATTTCCCCCATGTGATTCCACAATTGGCTTTTAATGGCTGCAGAATATTCCATCCAGTAGAATGACCATCATTTAGATGCTGCAATTCCCTACTATTGGACCTTAAAATTGTTTCCACTCTTTTGCTATGACAAATTACACTATAATAAACATGTTAAACATACATCTCTCTTTTCACCTCTCTGACAACTCCCTTAGGATAAATTCCTGAAAGTGAAACAGCTGTAATAAGAGAAGTCCAACAACATTTTATACATGAGAGTGGCTGTGTTTTAAATTGTCCACCCTGAACAATGCTTAAAAGCTTCTCCAATGGCTCCAAAAAGTCATCTCTTCCACTCTAAACTTTTATTTCACTGATTCACTGTTTTTTTTTTTTTATTAATATAAAGGAGTTCCAAACTGGGACCGTGTTCGTGCTGTAATGCACCAGATTCTTAGCATATACTCCACGGTATCCCAATAAGCTAAATATTAGGCTTCTGTCCCTCAATATCAGGTTTCTGGAGGTGGAGGGAGGTAAACCTTGACCTCTACTCTCATAGGGTCTTCTACTGGGCCTGAGAATTTAGTTGTCATAGAACAGATGAGCAAGAGAAAATCATATGAACTTATTTAAGTTTTATCAGACTTGGGAGTCCTCAAAAAGAAATCAAGATCCCCCCAAAGTGGCAAAGCCACAGTGTTTTTATACTTTGTTAAACAAAGAGAAGCAATGAGGGAAATGTAACTAAATCACAGGGGAGGAGAGGAAGATAAGCGTTATTATAAGAAGGTCTGTTTGTGCAGATTTTGCTCAGCTTCAAACTCCCCCCTGAAGATAAGAATGGGGCTCTTCTCCTGGTACTGGGAAGGCCTGTTTCATGTGGGGCTTTTATCTTCTGTTTTCAGTAAGAAACAGGGAGATCAGAGGCCCCTCTCTGCATCTGCTG
The DNA here is from genome assembly GCF_964194135.1 of Talpa europaea. Lineage (NCBI taxonomy): Eukaryota > Metazoa > Chordata > Mammalia > Eulipotyphla > Talpidae > Talpa > Talpa europaea. The sequence goes on along the minus strand of NC_140082.1, from coordinate 63,858,683 downwards.
TTTCTCAAGTGCCTGTAGCTCAAAGCAATCCTTATGCTGAAATGGCACGTTTCAGGCTGACAGGTTCTGCCACTCTTTGGAGGGTATTTTTATTTGGTTCCCAGTCTCTAGCACCACACTGGGCACAAAAAAAAAAAAAAAGTGGGAAGAAACAGGAGGTTTAGGTTGTCACTCTCAAAAAGGGAATTTTATATCTCACATACATTCACACCTTTGGGTAATGTTCCCCTGAGGATTCTGACACACTTCACAACTCCTGGCCAAGGAGTCATGGATCCTGGGTGTTGGTTTGAGAACAGCAACATGCAGTTGACTTTGAGGGGGTCACCGAGCACCTCTGGATTCAGTTTCTGTCTGTGTGGTGGAAGTGAAGCTCAACCTGTTGTGGGCTTGTTCTGAGGATGAAGATGCTACACATAGAAAGATGTCAGAATCTGCTAAGGACTCACCAGATGTGATGCAGTAGAGTGACAGCCATTTGTTTTAATAAGTAGTGCAGACTTTTCTGGAAGGACCACACTCCTCCCCCAGCCTGTCTATTGCCACTCTTTCCTCAAGGAGGGCTTGTCCATTTTTCATAAGCATTAGTGGCCCCCATCTCTTAGCTGTCGGTGAGGCCATGGCCCCCAAACATGCCCCAGGTGTAGTGATGAATGGAAAAGAAGTCTCACAGGGGAGTCTGCACTATGTGGAACATTATTAGTCAACAACTCACAGAGCTCCTATGATTGTCCCCATGAGCTCCATGAAGCCCTGTTCTCTGTCCACAGACTCTCTGAGGAGCTCCATGCAGGGACCAGCCATTCCTCCAACAGATGGAGAGGACACACAACCATGAAGAGTGTTCCACCCAGGGCCTAGTTCTGCAAGGGACAAGAACCTGGCGTGCTGGATTCCTACACCTACGTCAGACAAGGATGATGGAGCTGATAATCTTTTTCAGGTCAACACATGTCCTCAGTTCCCTTTATTTTACTGAGAAAAGTTGTTTCTAAATGACTGAGATGTTAATTCATGAACCTTTGGTTAGATTTAGCTAATAAGATTTCAAATACTCATATAATTTAGGGACTTCTGGAGTATAGATTCTTGATCTGAGTTCTTCACATGCTAAGTAACCACTCCTGGATGGTGGAGTCCAGATTATTACTGCAAAAGCTAAGTAACTATTCCTAAGGTATACATTAAAGTCACACACACACACACACACATACACACACACATACACACATATACACACAGATACACATGTATACACTTACACACATGCAGGCGCACACACACACATAGGTCGACATACACAAACACACACTGATTTAGCCTGGATACTTTAAATTACTGCCCACATAACATAACAGTCCTGACTCTGCAGCTGCTTAGCGTAGAGGCCCAGGACCTGCTGCACACACCCTTCTCATCACACCCTGTGCCTGGGGTGGAGAGGTCTGCACTCCACACTGTCCTGCAGCCACCACAGAGGGGTTGGGCTGGCTTCCCATTTTCCTCACCAACATGAAGTCTTTGCCTGATACACCTGTGCTCAGAAAGCATGGATTCGGAATGCAGACCACACAGTGAGCTGGTCATGCCTATCTGCAGAGATAGTTTCTCCCTCAGGAATGTTCAGGCTCCCAGAGACAAGGCAACGTTTACAGAGGGAACAGGAACACCCTCTCCAGACCCCATCTCAGCCTGCTGAGGAAGTGGCGTGGCGGATGTTTGCCAGGACTAAGCCCCCAAGGCTCCTGAGACTCGCAAAGGAGAGGAGACAGGTGACGCGTGACGCGCGCTTCTTCCGCAGCAGCCAGGCTGCTGCCCTGCGTCCAGGCCAGCCAGCCGCCCGTGCGGGCGTGAGAGCCGGGTCGCCCTGTGACAAGCAAGGCCGCCCTCAAGTCCACCTCGGCACGGTCGAAAGCACCCTCCCAGCCCTCACACACAGCGCTAGTGTGCTTCCCGACTGCACACCTGCCCGGCCTGCAGACCTCAGGCAGCGCCTGGGCAGAGAGAACTTCAGAGCCTGGCTAATGGGAAGACATCAGGGCTGCCGATTTTTCTGAGAACGAAGTTCTAACTCTGGAGGACAAAAACAGTATTTTACCTTTAGAAGACAGACCTGCTTGAGGGAATGTTAGATAAGCTGAGGGCTCTGAGTGGGAAGTAGAGAGGAGGCTGGAGGGGAGACTCGCCAGAGGCTGAAAGGAGCATGTCACCCTCTCACATTTGCCCTCAGCCCCCGGGCTTCTGCCTCTGAGTTTCCTTTTTTTTTAATGATTTATTTATGTATGCATGCAAGAGCTGATGTACAGGCCAGAGGTGTGGGGGGTAAGAGGATTCATCAGAGACAGAGCGGGGAGCAGAACAGGCAGATTGACCAAAGTACACTGCTGAGGGGAGCAGCGGGCGAGTCAGGAGAGGTCTGCTGCGCCATGTGAGTTGCTCCATGGCCAGCCTGGAATGGAACTCATGCTGCAGAGGCTGCAGATATCTTCATAGTTTGTGTCTTAACCCCTTGCGCCACCAGGGAGGCCCTGAGTTTCCTTTTTAGTCACCCAAAAACCTGAACAGACTTGACCAACTCTCCCACTTCCCAGTGGGTCCCTTTTCTCTTTGTGGATGTGTTTGAGGAGTGGGACAGAGAATATGTCATTTCTTGCCTGCCTTTCTCCTCCCTGCACTCAGAATCATGTGGTTGATACTTGGAAGACACAGAGCCTGCAATGAAATGCCTGAACCAGCTCTTTGCCCTAGCTGGGGCTGCACCAGCACAGAAAGGGGGGCACCTTAAGGGGTTTGGGCTCTTGTTCCAGCCCAGGAGATCATGTCCCCTCTCCCTGTCTCCAGGCAACTGTTCCCTAAATCAGGACAAATGATGGAAAACTTTTCAGCTCAGGAGTTCTGGGGAGCAAAGGAAATTTCTTCCTTTCCCTGAAGGAATGTTTTAAGTCACTCAGGTGCAGACAAGAAGAAGGACTTGCTCCAAGATACACCTCTCTCAGCCTCCCAGGTGAGCCACTCGGGCTCCAGGGAGGCAACAATCCCTCCTTCCCTTGTCCCTCTCACTTTCCCCCCTCCCCATTATTTAAGCATGACCCAGTTGGTGTGCGGTGACTCCAGCATCCTTTTTCATATTATACACACTTCCTGTTGGTTCTGTTTCTCTAGAGAACCCTGAGTGATGCAGGCTGACTGCCACCATGTCTGTGTCTCTCCTTTTTCTCTAATAAGAGTCCCCCCTGGGAGAGTCCAGCAAGAAGAAGGAAAAGCCCTCATTAGGCCTGCCCTTATGAGCAGGGGCTGCGGGAACTCTAATTACTGCACCTGAATTATTCTTTTCTAGTTGCAAAGGAAGGAATCTCTAAGGCCCTTATTAAAACCTACACAACTTCTAAAGAATGGCAAATTGAGAGGGCCAGAGTCTGTTTGCATTGACAGGAGCATAAATAGGTCCTGGGGGCATCTGAACCCCAACCAGGTTAGCCCAGCACAGCTTCACCACATACCTCCTTGAAGGGAAGAAGCAGTGAGTAGTAACTCATGTTTATAGAGCACTTTACACTGTACTAAGTGCTTTCATATTTATTATTGCTTTTGATCTCCAGCACCACCCCCATTGAGGTAAGTATTAGCTCACATCCATGAACAAAGACAAGTCAGAAAGTGAGAGGCAATGTGGGAAGGGCATTTGAAGAAAAAAAAAAAAAAAAACAGTTAAGAGGATTTGGCTGTTGGTCCATTCATGCAATCATCGCACAAATATTTATGGGTTACCTCAACGTGTCAGATATTCTAGAAGCTGGAGAGACAACAATGAATGAGCATACCCTATGGTCCAAACCCATAGGTCCAAACCCTATGGAGATTTTCTTCAGCTCCTGACCTAGCAAGGTGCTCTTGACAAAGTCCAAATATCAGTCAACCTTGGTTTAATGGGAGGCTTTCCATTGGAAGGCACCCTGCTGTGAGCCCCCCTCACCTCAAGCTTCCCTGCACCAGAGTCTTGGTCACACTCCCTTCTATGGTAATTGTCTATTTAATCACCCATCTCCCCCAGCTGACCTGGGAAACTCCCAAGGGAAAAGATCCAGTCTCCACCAACCCAACACAGTGTCAGGCCCTCAGTTCTTGAGGTATAGTTACCTGCTATGAGCCACACATGGTCAAGCTAGAAAGAGAGAAGGAAGCCAGGAGATTTGAAATCTTCTTGGGAGAAAAATGAATGAAGAAGCAATTATTTTGACATTTTCAGGGGATTGAAAAGTTACATAAGCAGCACAGAGAAGGAAATGGTAGGAAAGATCTGGAAGAATGAGCTGTTTCCAGAAGAACAGGGCCAAGGAGAGAAGGATATTCAGCACAGAGTAAGTGGTATGAAGGTGGGGGTACAAGAGAAGACTGACAGACACTTGGCTGTTCTGGGGGGTAGGAGGCATCTGATGGACTGTAGCAGTGAGTTTAGGGTGGATGTGCTGTTTAAGAGCTAATGGCAGGGGCCTCCCTGGTGGCGCAGCGGTTGAGTGCTGGGTTGCGAAGCTGCCCGCGGCCTCTGTAGCGCTGGTTCGATCCCCGGCTGCTCCCCGGCCACCGGAGGAGGGTCCCACATGGCGCGCAGACCTCTCCTGCCGCCCGCTGCTCCCCTCAACAGTGTACTTCGGTCCTTCTGCCTGCTGTGCTCCCCGCTCTGGCTCTGGTGAATTCTCTCACCCTCCCGCGCTTCTGACTGTACTCAGTGCATGTATAAACAAAACAATCAAACAAACAAAAAAATAATAAATAAATAAATAAATGCCTCTATAAAAAAATACTTATAAAAAAATAAAAAAAAAAGAGCTAATGGCAGGCACGGAGGTGGGGGCAATGAGAGGGACTGTGGAGAAGACTCAATCTTAAGTAAGTAATTAAATTTGCATTATTTCTTATTGAGGTAGCATTTGCTTACAACACTGCATATGATCTAGGGGCCTAGGTTCATCCCTCTTCAGAAGTGTGTTACCATATGGCAACCGCCATCAAAGCACCCATAGTCCTTTAGCCTAGACGATTAGGCCCCATCCCCACATTTGCTCTCCAGCCCCATCCTCCTCTTCTAGTAGCCTCAATCCAGCAGTCAGATTGCTAGGGTTGGTTTGGGTTTAGTTTTGCCTCTTCCTTTGTTTTGTTTCTTCATATTCCACATGTGAGTGAGATCATCCACTATTTGCCTTTCTCCTTCAGCCTTCTTTCACTTAGCATAATCCCCTCCAGTTTCACCCGTGTTGTTGCAAGTGGCAAGATTGCATCTATTAAAACAAATTGTCAGGGAGGACTCCATGTACATTTATATATGGTGTCTTCTCTATCCATTCCTATGTTGTTGGTCACTTAGATTGTTCTCATAACTTGGCAACTATAAATAGTGCTGCAGTGAACATAGGTTATATCTTTATGGATATTTATCCCTTCTGGTAGATACTTAGGAGTGGGATTGCTGAACCATCTGGTACAACTATTGTTGACATTTTGAGAAATCTCCATACTGTTTTCTATAGGGGCTAGACGAATCTACATTCCAGTTAACAGTGAACAAGGGTTCCATTTTCTTCACAACCTTGCCAACACTTTTTGTTTCTGGTCTTTTTGATATGGGTCATTCTGACTGGTGTTAAGTGGTTTCTTTGTGGTTCTAATTTGCATTTCCCTGATAAGTGATGATGAGCATTTTATTCTTCATGTGACTGCTGACCATCTGTATATCTTTGGAGATGTTTCCATTTAGATCTTCTGACTATTTATTAATTACATTGTTTTCTTTTTGTTGAATTATAGAGTTCTTTGTAGATCTTGGAGAGTAACCCTTTGCCAGAAGTATGATGTGCAGATTATTTTCTCACATTCAATAGAGTGTTTTTTCATTTTAATGATTTTTTTTTTTTGGTGTGCAGAAACTTTTTAGTTTGATATAGTCCCATTTGTTTATTTTTTATTTAGTTTCCCATTTTGTAGTCAAATCCCCAAAGACATCACTGAAGCTAGTATCTAAGAGTGTTTTGCCTAAGTTTTATTCTCTGTATATCATGGTTTATGGTTTTACATCCAAATCTATAATCTATTTTGCATCAATTTTTGTCTATGGGGTGAGATAGTAGTCTACTTTCATTCTTTTGTGTGTGACTGTCTGGTTTTCCCAATACTTTTGTTGAAGAGACTTTCTTTTTTCACTTGTATACTCTTGGCTTCTTTGCATAAATCAACTTTCCATATTAGTGTGGGTTTATTTCTAAGCTCTCAATTTTATTTCTTTGATGTGTTTATACCATACTGTTGTAATTACAGTAGCTTTTTAGTACAGTTTTAAGTCTGGGAGTATGTTACCACCGTACTTCTTTTTTATCAGGATGGCTTTGCATATGTTCAACCATACTTGTGTTCTTGGAATAAATCCCACATGGTCATGAGGTATGACCTTCTCAATGTATTACTGAGTTCAGTTTACTAAGATTTTGCGAGGATTTTTGCATCTGATCAGGGATATTGGTCTGTAATGGGTTTTTTTAATTTTGTCATGTCCTTGTCTGCTGTAGGTATCAGAGTAGTGTTGGTCTCATAAAATGTGCTTAGAAACATTCCCTCTTGCTAATTTTTTTGTAAAAGTTTTGGTTGCTAGGTATTATTTCCTCTGGAAAGATTCAGTATAACTCACTGGTGAAAATGAGTGGTCCTGAGCTTTTCTTTTTGGGAAGACCTTTGATTAGTATTTCAGTTTTCTTGCTTATAATCTATCTTTTCAGGTTTTCTATTTCTTCTGACTCCGTCTTGGAAAGTTGTATGCTTTTAAGAATTTTTCCATTTCTTCTGGGTTATCAAATGTATTGGTATACTGATGTTCATAGTAGTCTTTTATGAGTCTCTGTATTTCTGAGATGTCCACTGTAACATCTCCTCTTTTAGTTCTGACCCTATTTATTAGAGTTTTCTTCCTTGTTTCTTAGGCAGTCTAGTTAAATGTCTATTTCTTTATCTTTTCAAAGAACTAAATTTTGGTTTCATTGACCTTTTAGAATGTGTGTTTTTATTTCCATTTTGCTTATTTCTGCCTTAATTTATATTATTTCTTTTTAGTGGCTTTAGGTTTCCATTGTTCTTTTGTTGTTGTTGTTCTTTAAATTATATTAGATTATTTATTTGAATTTTTTCTTGTTTCTTGATGTTTGCCTGCATTGCTATACACTTCCCTCTTAGTAGTTTTTTTTAAAAAAGGTTTATTTATTTATACAAGCACTGGGGTACAGGCCAGAAGTTCAGGAGGGTGAGAAAATTCACCAGAGACAGAGCAGGGAGCAGAACAGGCAGAAGGACCAAAATACACTGCTGAGGGGAGCAGCAGGTGGGACAGGAGAGGTCTGCCGCACCATGTGGGAATCTCCCTGGCCAGCCGGGAATCAAAATGGCACTGCAGAGGCTGCAGACAGCTTCACAGTGCTGCGCTCAACCCACTGCACCACTGGGGAGGCCCTCTGAGTACTATTTTTGCTGCATCCCATAAGTTCTAGCAGCTCATCCTTATTTTCATTTTTATCCAGGTGTTTTTTAAATTATTAACCTAATAGTTACTCAGAAGCATGTTGTTCTGTCTCCATATATTTGAGCTTTCCCCCACTTTCTTATTATGGTTGATTTTTAGCTTGATACCATTGTGATCAGAGATGGTATTTGATATGATTCCAATCCTCATGAATTTATTGACAACTTTTTTATTCCCCAACATATGATCTATACTCGAGAATATTCCGATATGCAAGAAAAAATGTATATTAAGGACTGAATTATTTTTGCCATTGGGCTTCATAGTAGAAGAAGTTCTCTCAGACATAAAATCACAAAAAGCTTATGTTAGAAGTTTTTTCTTTTTTTTTAAAGATCTATTTATTTATGTATACAAAAACCAGGGCAAAGAACAGATGTCTGGGAGATGAGAGGATTCACCAGAGAGAGTGGGGAACAGAACAAGCAGATTGACTGAAATACACTGCTGATGGGAGCAGCAGGCAAGTCAGAAGAGGTCTGCTGTGCCATGTGGGTAGCTTCCTGGCCTGGAATCGAACTCGTGCTGCAGTGGCTGTGCATAGCTTCATAGGTTGCGTCCCAACCCCTTGCATCACCAGGGAGGCCCAAAAACTTAGAGGTTTTTTCTTTAGTCTAGTTATCATTAGATGTGGCGGTAATTTCTCCAAGGCCACAAAACTTAGGGTAGAGATGGGACACACAGTTCACCAGGCCTATTCCAGCATATCACATGCAGATCAATGTTTGCACATTCTCAGGAACAACTTTCAACAGTCTCTTGCTTTTTAAAGCTGCTAACCTCTCCAACTCACTTAGAATCTTGGCCTCACATAAGAAATGCTGAAGAAATTTCTAGTACATCAGTAACTTTCTCTTAAATCGTTATAGAAGAAATTTTGTTGTCCTGTACTTGCATATTTTCTGAAAGTTTGAGATTTTTTTTTTTTAAAGGAACACACATATGATGTTGGTGGGAAAGTCTACTGGTCAAGTCCCTATAGAAAACGGTATGGAGGTTTCTCAAAATAGTAGACCTTCCATATGATCCAGAAATTCCATTCCTATGTATCTAACTGAAGGATGCAAATATACTAAATAAAAGGGATATAGACACTCCTGTGCTCATTGTAGCACTATTTATATTAAGCAAGCTATGGGAACAACTCAAGTGCCCAATGACACATGAAGAGATAGAGAAGATTCACTATATATATAAATGTACACTATAGATATAAATGTTTTTTTTTAATAGATGCAATCCTGCCATTTGCAACAACATGGGTGAAAATAGAGGGGATTGTGCTAAGTGAAAGAAGGCTGAAGGAGAAAGGCAAATAGTGGATGATCTCACTCACATGTGGAATATGAAGAAACAGAACAAAGGAAGAGGCAAAACTAAACCCAAACCAACCCTAGCAATCTGACTGCTGAATTGAGGCTACCAGAAGAGGAGGATGGGGCTGGAGAGCAAATGTGGGGAGAGGTCCTAAGGACTGTGGTGGAGGATTGTGGGTATTTTGGAGGCGAGGGTGGTGAGGTAACATACATCTGAAGAGGTATGCATCTATACCCCTAAATCATACACAGTTTTTTTATTTAGGTAAACCAACACTGACTCAAAAAAAAAATGCAAAAAAGTGAAAAAAATCCCAATAGAAATAAAGTTAATGTATTTGCTTGAGCTGCAGCAACAAAATACCACAAAAATGTATTTTCCCACAATTCCCATAATTCTGGAAGACTAAGATTAGAATGCTGGTGAGATTAGTTTTCATTTTTATTCCTCTCTTCTTAATAGGCAGATGGCCATTCTTCTCTTGTTTCCTCAAACAACATTTTCTCTGCACATACTCCTGGTGTCCAAATGTCCTCGTCTGATAATGACAATCAAATTGGATTCAAGTCCACTCTAACAACCTCATTGTAACTTAAATCGCCTCTGCAAAGGCCCTATCTCCAAATATACTTGCATTCTGAGGTACTGGGGCTAGCACTTCTACATATGTATTTTTGAGAAACATTTCAGTCCATAACAGTTAATTTCTTCACTTTTCCATCACCTCTTTTATGAGTCAAATGTCCTCTACTTCTGGAGATTAGTGAGGTAGAGCCTTTTCAGGCCCTTCCTATGCCTTGAGCACCCAGAAGATGGGTACTTGGTGACAGCAAAGCCCCATTATGACACATTATTGTTTTTGCAGCCTAGCTGTGTCTTCACTGTCTGACAGTTCTGACTGACACAACAATGTCTGTTTGCCCTGTACATGGCACAAGGCCTTGCAGACAATATGCAGTATTGCCTGTGGATAAATGGCTTCAAAAGCCACATAACAGGGAGTCTGAGTTTTTGAAGAAAATCAGAATAACAAAGAACAAGATTTAGAATTCATGCGCTATACACAGGAGATACAACCCACAGAGTATAGTCCCCGAGCAGGGGTTCACTATGTACTTGAAATATGGTAAGTCTATATTCATGAAACTTCATAATAATCCAGTAATGCTTTGATTTTATTTATTTATTTATTTATTTGTATGTTTGTTTGTTTGCTTGTTTATTGTAGGACCCTCGCCGGTGGCCGGAGATCGAACTGGCGCTGCAGAGGCTGTCCGCAACCCAGCACTCAACTGCTGCGCCACCAGGGAAGGCCCAATGCTTTGATTTTAATGTATGAAAATGCTCCTTAAACTCAGGGTAAGGAGTTGCCTGATAGGGCACAATAAATTTTCTCTTTAGTTCTTGTCTTTATTTCACATGAATGATTGTAAATGTATTGCAGCCCTATGAACACTGACATCAATATCTGGCTTCTCCAGTAGGGTTGTCCAAGTGAATGGACCACATGTGCCATAATTGCATCTTATAAAACTCAGCATATCACTATTGTAGGCCATTTAAATCCTGAAATCTCTTGGAAAGAAAAGTATTCTATAGGTGATGGTTGTTACTTTTACAGATTTTACTTAGTAATTACCCTGTCAGAGTTCCTCACACTCTATTATGCTAGAGGTATTGGTGTTTGACATTGAAGAAGAAAAATGCTTGCTGGAGAAAGAAAACAAGAAGAGCAGGAAGGAGAGAGAGAGAGAGAGAGAGAGAGAGAGAGAGAGAGGAAGAAAAGAAGGGTCATTCCAGTTTACTTATAGTGGATTATGCTTCTTAACTCAGGGAAATCCCAATTCATGCAAACACAGCTGTCTTCATTATTCCATAATCCAAGGGCGGTTGTAGTAATTTGAGTGCTCCTGTTTTGAAAGGAGAAGATCAGTACATGTGTCTTAATAAATACATTCTTCTTGGTCTTACTGAAAAGCTACATTAATAACCACACTTGATTGCAATGTAACCTGGCTAAGGCCCCCTGCTTTGCTCTTACAGACCATTATTAATGTAGACCCCTTAGGGGCTGTAATTTGGGACTCAATTTGCCATAAAATTGTCCTAAGTGTCACCTTAGTAATCGGAAATCACGTGACCCATGAAATACATTGAACTGAAAGATGGCGCTTCTTGGAAATTAATGTCAAATTGCTCCCAATAGTAAAAAGGCACTCGCCACTGTATCTGAAATGAATTTCTCTGTGCCTCAGAGAGGGTGCAGGGTTAAGAGGAGGATGCTCCACCCACATTACTTGAGTAGAGACTTCTCCATAAATATCCCAAGGCTGAGCCTAAAGGCTGACCAGCCAGCAACCCCTCAAACTGATTTTGACAATGCAAAATCCAAACCCACACTAGCAAAGGATTTTTCTTCTGATTCCAGAAAAATGTAAAAGGTAGTTTAGCTGGCATGCTTGGTCAAACAAAGGTAGCTTGGCTACAAATTTAGGCCACAATGAGATGCCACTTCACATCCACAAGTATTATTATAAAATAAAAACAAAAATGTCCCAAAATAACAAGGGTAGGCAAGGGTGTGGAGAAATTGGAATCCTTGTGCATTGTAGGTAGGAATAAAAAACTTTGCAACACTTATGGAAAACAGTGTGGTAGCTCCAACAATTCCACCTCTATATCTACAAAAGAACTGAAAACAGGGATTTGAACAGAAATTTGTACACCAATGTTCATAGCGGTATTATTCACAATAGCCAAAATAACAACCCTAATGTCCTTCAATGGATAAATGGACCAACAAAATGTGTGTGCGTGTGTACACAACCTTTATATTGCAATATTATTTAGGTCCTCTGTGGTGGCACAGGGGTTAAAGTCTCGGCACTATGAACCTATCAGCAGCCACTGCAGCAGGGGTTCAATCCCCAGCCAGGGAGCTGACCCATATGGCACAGCAGACCTCTCCTGTCTCACCCTCTGCTCCCCTCAGCAGTGTATTTCAGTCAATCTGCCTATTCTGCTCCCCACTCTGTCTCTGGCAAATCCTCTCATCCCCCCCACCCCCGCACCCCTGACCTACACCTCAGCCGTTATACGCATAAATAAATAAAATAAGTCTTTAAATATATGTCTATAATATAACAATTATTTGGCCTCTAAAGGCGCGAAATTCTGACATGCCCTACAATGTGGACAAACCTTTTGGACATTATGCTAATTGAAACAAGCCAAACACAAAAGGACAGATATTGTATGATTCCACTTGCAAGAGGTCATGAGAATAGTCAAATTCATAGAGACAGAAAGTAGAATGGAGTTTGCCAGGGTCTGGGGAAAGAGGTAGATGGGTTATTGTTTAATGGGTACAGAGTTTCAGTTTTATAAGGTAAAAGAGTTCTGGAATGTGGTTGCAGTAGCTCCTTAGTCTGTCCCACAGGCTCTTGGAAAACGTCAGCCAAATCAGCTACCTTCCCCTCTTATTCTGTAGTAACTGCTTTTGTTGTTTCTTTTCGTGGTGATACTCTTGATTATGAATTTAGTCAAATGGAGTGAGAAAGCCTACAAATTACCTTCACTCTCATGTATGCCTTTTCCATTCCTCACCTCCAGTTACAGGGCACAAGCAAAACCTCCCTTTGTGTATTCTAGAAGACATACGAAGGCCAGTATTACCCTTGCAGTAATGGGACTTATTAGCCATAGCATGCAAAGCACTGTAAGATGATTATACTATAAAAAATTTCCATGATTTATTTGGTCACCTGAGGGAACAAGATACAGTTTGATTATGAAAATCTTTATAAATGTAAGACTATTTCCAGAGAAACCACATTTAATCTTTTTTTTTTTTTTTACTTCCTTACATCATTGTTCATTTTTGCATAGTATTTGGCTTTTCCCCTCAGGTGTAGTCCTTGTAGTTGTCCCACCACCACAGCACCTGTGATCCATCACCACGGCCCCTTGTGCTTTTCCCTCCCTTGTTTTGATCCCTCTTCTTCTCCCTTCCTTGCTGTATGCATCAGATCCATGGTCAACTTGCATGTTTTGTCTTTTTTTTTTATCTTTCATTTGGTTTCTCTATATTCTATGTATAAGTAAAGCCATCTGATATTTATCTTCTTTCTTCTGACTTGGTTTACTTACCATACCCCTTCCAGCTCCATCCATGTTGTCCCAAAAAGCATGAGTTTATCTTTTTTGATTGCCAAGTAATATTTCACTATGTATGTATACCACACTTTTTGACCCATTTGTCTGTTTTGGAAGCATGTAGGTTGCTTCCATATCTTAGCTATTATAAATAGTGCTACAATAAACAAAAGAGTGCAGGTATCCTTTCAAATTAATGCTTTTGTCTTCTTTGGGTAGATTCCTAGGCATGGAATCACCCAATCATGTGGTAGATTCATTTTTAGTGTTTTGAGGACCACAGAGACCATTTTTCATGAACAAAATCTTTATAACAGAAGACTAAGGCAACTTTCTTTATCACATTATTGAAGTCATTTTATACATTGTCACTGACACTCATCACCCTGCTTATCTCAGAAGAGGCTATAAGGAATTGGAAAGCTGAGCAGCACTGCTGACAAGCTCATGGGACTATAGGGCAAAAATTGGAGCCTAAGACTCAACAACAGAGGCATGATAATCCCCCTTTACTTTGGCTAGAATTAAAGATGAACTGAGGTAGACTGAAACTGAGCTACAAATCATCTAATTTTTAACATTGATTAAGGTGATCCAAAATTCCCAGTTTGCTTAGCCATATCCCAGAAACAAATATAAATCCTCTGTGAAGAAAGATAATATTTTCCTACATCATAATCATTTCTGTAACTTTTCATAAATGTTCAACACTCAATAAAAATGATCAGTTACACTCAAGAGATCAAACAGCATGAAAGGAAACCAGAATAAGTGGTGTATATTTCTAATAATTATCCAGAGACCCAGATAGTGAAATGATTAAATAGAAACTTTCAAATAGATGTCCTTAATATATTAAAAAAGAAAAAAAGACATAATTAAGACTTTTTGCAAGAATTAGGCTATTTAAAAAAAGAGAATTTCTATAAATGAAAAATGGAGTAGTTGAAATGAAGAACTATATGGTTAATTCTATGAAAATTCAACTCAGATGAAAAGGAAACTAATAAACTAAAAGAAAATTCAGAATGAGCATACACCATGACCAAGTTGGATTTATACCAAAGCCACAAGGAAGGCTCAATATGCAAAGTTGACCAGTGAGATTAACTACATTAACAAAATGAAGAATAATTATCATAAGATCATCTCAATAGATATAGTGAAAACATTTGATGAAATTTAACAACCATTTATGTTAAAAATTCTTAGTTAAGTGGGTATAAAGGGAAACTACCTAATCATAATAAAGATCATATATTATAAGGCAACAATTAATATCATACTCAATGGTAAAATCTGAAAACTTTTCCTCTAAGATTAAAAAATAAGGATGCCCACTCTCCCCACTTTTATTCAACATAATATTGGAAATTCTAGTGAGAGCAACTAAGCAAGAAAATAACAGACAACCAAATTGGAAAGGAAAAAAGAAAAGAAAAACTTGTCACTATTTGCAGATGATGTACTCTTAAATACAGAGAACACTAAAGACTCCACCAAAACTATTTTAGATTAAACAACAAATTCAGTAAAGTTGCAATATACAAAATCAATATACAACAATAATGTGTTCCTCTATATACTAATAATGAACTATCACACAGAAAATTAAGAAAATAATCCAATTTATAATAGTATCAAAAAGAAAAGATAACTAGGGATAAATTTAAGGTGAAGAAGTAAAAGACCTATACCCTGAAATATATGTCAATAATGAAAGTAACTGGGCCTCCCCTGGTGGCGCAGCAGTTGAGTGCAACGCTGTGAAACTGTCCACAGCCTCTGTAGTGCCAGACTGATCTGGGCAGGCCAGCGAGGGTCCCACATGTCTCGGCAGACCTCTCCTATTGTGCCCACTGCTCCCCTCATGTATTTCATCAGTCTGCCTGTTCTGTTCCCCACTCTGTCTCTTGTGAATCCTCTCACCCTCCTGCACATTTGGCATGTGCCCCGGATCTTGTATAAATAAATAAATAAATCTTTTAAAAAAATATAATGAAAGTAACTGATAAAGACACATAAATGTAAAAATAATCTGTCCTCTTGGATTGGAAGAACTAAAATGACCATACTACTGGAAATAATGTACAGATTCAATGCAATTCTTATCAAAATTCTAATGACGTTTTTCATAGATTTGAAACAAACAATTCTAAAATTTATATGGAACCACAAAAAGTCCCAAAGAACCAAAACAGCCTTGAAAAAGAAGAACAAAACTGGAGGCATCATACTCCCTGATTTCAAGCTATATCAAAAAGCTATAATAATCAAAACAATATGATATTGCACAAAAATAGACACACAAATCAATAGAATAGAATAGAGAACCCAGAAATAATGTAATCAATTACCACAAAGGAGTCAAGAATACTATGGGGAAAACATGCTCTCTTCAATAAATGGTTTAGGACAGCCTCATGAATAGAATGAAAAGACCAATACCATAAACCATATGCAAAAATTAACTCAAAATACATTAAACATTTGATGTAAAACCTGAGGTTATAAAACTTCTGGAAGAAAATATTGGCAAAAAGTTTCTGCACAGCAAAGAAGTCCTTCAACAAAATAAAAAGACAATGTACTAAATGGGAGAAACTATTTGCAAAGCATGTATCTGATCAGGGATTAGTATTCAACATGTAGAAATAATTCATATACTTCAATAGAAAAAAAAACAAACTATCTGATTAATAAATGAGGAGAAAACCTGAATAGACATTTTTTCCAGAGAAAACATACTATGGCCAACAAGCATATGAAAAGGTGTTCAACATCACTACAGTCATTAGGAAAATGCAAATTAAGACCTCATACTTGCATGGCTATTATCAAAAAGACAATAAATAATAGGTATTGGCAAGGATGTGGAGAAAAAGGAGCACTCACATACTGGTTTTGGAATCTACATTGGTGCTATGGAAAGTAATATAGAGGTTTCTCAAAAAATTGAAAATAGAGCTACCATATGATCCAGCAATTTCCCTTCAGATGTTTATCTTAACAAAATGAAAGCACTAACTCAAAAAGATATCTACACCCCCTATACTGCAGCATTATTTACAGTAGCCAAGATATGGAAACAACCCAAGTGTCTGTCAATGGATGAATAGATAAAGAAAATGAGGTATTTGTATACAATGGGATTTTATTCAGCCATAAAAATAATTGAAATCTTGCCATTTGCAACAACATTGGAAGAACCTTCGGGGCATTATGCTAAGTGAAATTAATCAAAAGGAGAAAAACAAATATATGATCTCACTTATATGTGCAATCTATTTTTTAAAACAACCAAACAAGAATGATCTTATGGATACAGAAAATAGAAGGGTAGTTGGGGCAGATGGTGGGGGAGTTGGAAAACTAGGTGAAGAAGGTTAAAATTTACAAATGTCCAGCTATAAAATAAAAAAAAGGTGGTGGGCAGGTTTGAACTTATAACCCTAGAAGCAGATACAAAGATGTAAACCTACTTTACTGCAATAAACATAATTTGGAAAGATTAAATTAAAAAGTCATATGGATACAATATATAGCATGGTGAGTGTGTTCCATATTTGAAAGTTGTTAAGAGAGTAAATCTTAAAAGTTTTAATCACAAGAAAAAAAACCTGTACCTATGTGTACTGACAGTTGTTAGACTTATCGTGGTGATCATTTTGCAGTAAATAGAAATGTTTAATCTTTATGTCATATACCTGAAACAAATATAATGTTATATGCCAATTATACATTAATTTAAAAGTTAATCCTTATGGGTCAATTGGTGGATTGGTGGAAAGCATCAGTGCAGCAAGAGTGGTTGTTGTGGGAACATGAGCTACCAGCTCAGGAAACTTACTTGTGCCTTTATGGAGCCTGACACCTGTATCTACCACTTCCACTTGATGGTGGATTGACATTTCATAGATCAGCTGATGTTTTTGTGAATCAGGTAACACCCAGTTCTTGTTAAGCAGCTCTGTTGCAAGTCAGGTGATAATTATCAAAAGAATAATTCTCTGCAGAAGAGAGAGTAATTTTGCTTCAAAACTCTAGGGATCTTCACTGTTATTTTCCTATTATTGAATGCCAAAGTTTTCATGAAGTATCTCTAATTTCCACAGACACTTCAAATAACCAAGTGGCAGAGTTGCTTGAACTGCAGGTTGGGTCTGCTTCAGAGCCTTCTCTTGCTCTGACTTTACTGAAAAATTAGTCTTACAGCAGGTTACTTGGTAAATGGATCACAGTAACACGAATGTGATATATACCACCCTAACAATCCAAAGGAGTCCACCGAGTGCTATGCCTCTCTGTTAATGGTAGATCCCTTAAGGTGCCACTACTCATATTTCCTTTGAAGGGGATAACCAAATATCTCTACACTATTGCAATTTAGAAACTTCACTTTTTTGGTGAGCTCCACTCTGGCATATCATTGAAGGTACTTTCCATTTACTATCACCAGGTAAATTTAGCATGTCATCAGTGTATCAGACCAATGTGATGTTCTGTGGGATGTCAAATTGAGCAAGATCTGCAAAAGGTAGATTTTGACAGTAGAAATGCAATAGTCCATTGCAGAATGATGAAAGTATACTGTTCTCCCTACCAGGTGAAAGCAAGCTGATCTGGTAGTCCTTGCATATTGCTGTAGAAAAAATTGATTGCCTGAAGTCAAAACATTATAATTGTCACTTTGTTCACTCTCCTAGTCATAGTTTTTGTTCTCACCTTGTTAAGGTTAAGGTCCTTCTGGGATCTCATCACTCCCAATGAAACTAGAAAACACATTTCAATGTTGGCATCTCTCATTCCTCATTCCTGAGTCTAAAGATGATAGCCAAGGATGAGGGTGTTTTTCGAGGATCTTGATATTCCCCTCACGAAGCCATGTTTCATGCTTAGTAAAGCAAATGTCCTTTTAGGAGATAACATGAAGCTTTGGTAGTTGTGAGATATGATAGTGTATGAAAAACATTCTAACATTTTCATTTTTTGCAATCTTTGGACTCCTTCCTTTATCATACCTGGGAAGTTCTGACCACCCAACTTCATTGGATAAGACTAATCAAATCTGGGTTTCAGTTAACCAAGCATGCAAATTGTTATAGCCACTTGTCAGTTCTCAGGTTAAAACATTAAATCCACAATCTTGTCTATGTATACCCATATTGATGATCCAATATTTTTTTTTACTAAAGATCTATTTATGCATACAAGAACTGGGGTATAGGCCAGAGGTATAGGCCAGGGTATAGGTGGTGGTGAGAGGATTCACCAGAGACAGAATGGAGAGCAGAACAAGCAGATCTACTGAAATATACTGCTGTGGGGAGCAGCAGGTGAGACAGGAGAGGTCTGCTGTGCCATGTGGGTCAGCTCCCTGGCCAGGGATCAAACTCATGTTGCAGTGGCTGGCAATAGCTTGATAGTGCTGTGTCTTTAACCCATGCGTCACCAGGGAGGTCTTGATCCAACATTTTATTTCATCTTTCTTGCTCTAAATATCTTTAGTACCGACATATATTCCACAGGGTATATAAGCTATCTCTTGAAGTAGTCCCCATGGGGTGTACATAAAGCTCTAACTCTAGTTATGGTTTTGAAGGCAATAAGGAATGGTAGGGGTGTATCTGGAAAAGAAGTATATATCTTGTAAGTCAATTCATCTTGTGACATTGCTATAGAGTCTTTGGTAAGGAAGCACAAGGATATTTGGAAATTCAAAGTGATTAGATTTGTCCAATTATACCCAAATGTCCCTGCTTTCAACATGTTCCTTCCCTGTATCACATCTTTCATATAAGAGTGGGCTCTGTATTCAACCTTTATGGAATTCTCCCCAAAGTACAAGAAATAATACTTTTAGGACCATTCTAGAAGTCTACATATTCTCTGATTATATCATGAGCACTAAGAACACTAAGCTCATCTTTTTTTTCCCCTTTAATCAAAACAATATCTGGTTGGATTCAGACTGAAATGACATGAAATCTACTGATTTTGGTAGATTTGATATCTTTACAATATTGTCTTTCCAATCACAAGCATGGTAACTCTCTATAAAGCTTTATTTAATGTTTAGCAATAAAGATAAAATTTTAAACAAGAAGTTTATTTAAACAACAAACCCTTCACTCTAAGGGAAAACTATCTAGGATTCATTTCTTATAGAGTAATTTACCCCTACATAAAGGCACATTACGTGTAACGTCTACCTACAAAAAAGTTATAAAATTGCTTTGGGTTTTACAATGGCAAATGAAAAACATTAAATCTCTGATCGTACAAGCCATGTAAGAAATTTTATGCTGTTCTTTTTTATTTGTTTGTTTTGTTAACCATTGAGAGCAAAATAACTTACTAGAACATAAAGATAAGAATTTAAGGAGCATCCCCCTCTTGGTGAAGGGAGTATTTTCAGAGAACCAGTATTTTCCCCCATCCCATCTCCATTTGAGGGTATCAAAACATACCACTGGCCACTTAGTTTAAAAAAAAAAAAAAGATACCCTAGAGATACCCTAGACCAGACCCACATACAGGAAAAGTTGGTACAGCACTACAGAGCAGTAGGGAAAATGCAGTTGTCGTCACACCATTTACCGAAGCCTGCTTGAGCACATCCACCAGTTACCTTGCGAACAATAAATGACAGAGAAAACTGTTGTAGTTGTGAGGATGTGGTGGATGCAAATTGCGGTTTTCTAATTGAGGATGTCTTCTGGGTCTGGAGGAACGGAGTCCTGGAGTCCAGTGGCTGAAAGCACCTTCTGGCTGCTGCGCAAGCACATCAATTGTCCTCCAACTCTTCCGCGGTGCCTTTCTGCTTCATTGATTGGTTGCCAGGTCAAGCGAGAGTCTGATCTGTCTCATTGACAAACCTTGTCGCCCACAAGAGGCTTTTACTAGTTTATTAAGCGGAATTTGCCTCTTATTTTTCCCCCTAGTTAAACAATGACTTTATTGCTTGAATACACAGACAAATCTTTGCAACCAGGAGAGAGGCCTGTGGGTGACTCCTATTTCCATTTGGGAGGGAGGACCCCTCTGGGTTTGTAATAGCGTGGCGTGCCATCCCGTGAGTACAGAGTGAGACAGAATTTTTTTTTAAGATTTGTTTATTTATGCATACAAGAGCTGGGGTACAGGCCAGAGGTGTGGGAAGTGAGAGGATTCACCAGAGACAGAGTGGGGAACAGAACAGGCAGACTGACCGAAGTACACTGCTGAGGGGAGCAGCGGGCCAGTCAGGAGAGGTCTGCCGCGCCATGCGGTTAGCTCCCTGGCCAGCCAAGGGATCGAACTCGTGCTGCAGAGGCTGCGGACACCTTCATAAGTTGCGTTTTAACTCATTACGCCACCAGGGAGTCCCCAAATTTAGTATCCTTATCCTTTCCGTTCCTCTCAACATGCTTTTGAACTGCAACACCTTTCTTAATTAAATGATGGCAAGCCTCAGGAAGATCAGAAGCAAGTGTCTTGGACTTAAAGAATTCAAAAGATTGCATGGCCTGTCACAAAACGAACTTGCGCAACACCATGTGAGTCTCTCACAATCACATAGATCTGGGAGGGAGTCAGGCCCTTCTTGGCCAGTTTGTAGATCTGCTTCCTCACGTCCTCAGA
Organism: Talpa europaea; assembly: GCF_964194135.1. Lineage (NCBI taxonomy): Eukaryota > Metazoa > Chordata > Mammalia > Eulipotyphla > Talpidae > Talpa > Talpa europaea. The sequence continues at coordinate 63,838,030 of NC_140082.1, read as the reverse complement.
AGTCATTTTCGGCCAGGTGGGGACACGGAGGCGCTGGCGCAGAGCGACTGCCCAGGGTAAGGCCTCCCTGGGAGCTTGCAAGCGCCCCTGATGGCAGTGCACCAGAGAACCAGCCTGACCAGCCACCTTCAAATGAATATGACGTTCCTTGTTCTCAGTCTTAACTTCCTTCAAGGCTTTCCTCTCCAAGGCAAGTGCTAGTCTCCATAGCGCTGCTTCACAGAAGAGATGCAGTCTTACACGTCAGTCCTTTGTTTATACCTCAGTACTTAAGGTGCCTTGATGCTAATTTTTAAAATATCATTAGTAACATTTGTAAATTTTCATTATCTGTTTATTACTGTAGAAGCAGAATTGAGATTTATATTACTTTTCATATTCAGGAACTAAGTGAAATCACTTAATGCTAAGAGTTTATACTTTTTTGAATTTCTACACGCACACACTCATCATTGGAGAAAAACCATAATTTTGTTTCTTCCCTTTTGATTCTTAAATCTTTTAGTTTTTTATCTTGCCTTACACTGACTGAGACTTCTTATACAATGCTGAGAAAATTATTTCTTGATATGAAAGGCAAACTTTCCTGTTTAAATTGGAATGTATTTGACATAACATTGCATAAACTTACAGGATACAGCAGTTGACACAGTGCATTTATATATTGTGATCTGATTATAATTGTACCTTAACACTTCTATCATGTCATATAATTATCATTTCTTTATTGTGGTGGGAATAATTAAGTTTTAGTCTCTGCAAGTTTGATGATTATAGTACAATATTGTCACTTATATTTACATACTCACTGTGCATTAGAATTTCAGCACTTATCCCTGTTTGCTGTTAAGTACGAAGTTCATTTTTAGTTTTGTAAATATCCTTTACTATTTAAAAAGATTCCTTCCATTCTTATTTGCACACATATGAGATGTTCGTATAATAATCTCTCTAATGTGCTTATTTTAGGATTACTGAATGTATTATCCCTTTTGTTAACCTCTCTTTAGCAATATGTTACATATTGCTAACTTCTGTTTGCTAATATTTGTCGAAGCTTCTCACACCTGTATTCTTGAGTAAAATTGGGCTGTACCTTTGCATTCTATCACATTTTGGTAGTAAGTCAAAATGGCTAAGTTAGTAAGAAGTATTCCTTACTGTTTTCCTCCCTGATAATCAAATTGTGAAGAGTTGAATTTATTTTCTTCATTCAATGTTTTGGTGGAATGCACTGGAGAAACCAACTGAACTTGTCATTTTCTTTGAAGAAAGAGTATTAAAAGAATATGTGTTGTTCATTGTTTTTAATTAATGGTAATATAATTTTTCAGATTTAAATTATTTTTTCTAGGCCAACATTGGCAAGTTAGATTTTTCTAGGAATTTGTTCACTTTACCTAAAATTTTTGGTATATAGTTGTCAATATGCTTCTATTTTTTTAATGCTGAGGCATTAAAAGCATGGTTTAATTTTTATTTCTAATACTAAATATTTATATCTTCTTTTCATTAATTTTGCCAGAGGTTTCTCAGTTTTACTAGATTTGAAAAAAAAACTGACCATTTCAGTTCTTCTCTGATCTTTATCATTTTCCCCCTCTACTTTTGTTAGGTTTCATTTTGCTGATTTTTTTGTAACCTCTTGAGACATGTTCTTAACTCACTTATTTTTGGTCAAATTTTCTACTTGGACAATATGAGAACCTTAGAACATTTCTAGCATACATGTTTATGACTATATGTAATTAACCATGATAGACTGTACAAGGTTTTGTTTTATTAATTCAGTAAGAATTATGTTCATATTTCCATTGTCACTTTTTCTTTGATCCATATTTCACTATGATAGTTGAGGTGTCTTTCTGTTTATAAATTTCTTCATTTGTGCTTTTATATTGTAATACTGTATACTATTACATGTCTACAAATTTTAAAATTATTGTATCTTCCTGATGCATTGAATCTTTTGCCATAATTAAATGTCTCTTGCTTTAAAGTTTATATTACAGGGCCTCCCCTGGTGGTGCAGAGATTGAGCGCTGGGCTTCGAAGCTGCCCGCGGCCTCTGCAGCACCAGTTGGATCCCCGGCCATTGGAGAAGGTCCCATATGGCGGGACAGACCTCCCCTGCTGTCCGCTGCTCCCCTCAGCAGAGTATTTTGTCAGTCTGCCTGTTCTGCTCCCCGCTCTGACTCTGGTGAATTCTCTCACCCTCCTGCGCTTCTGACCATACCCAGTGTTTGTATAAATAAATAAATAAATCTTAAAAAAAATAGGGTTTATATTACATATTAGATAAGGGTTACTATTTGCATAATATATCTTTTTTATTTTACTTTTAGTCATTCTATAGATTTACATTTTTTTAATAAATTTTATTTTTATATTCCCCATACAATTGCAACCCCCTTATTTTGACCCCAATCCCTCCCCTCCCCGCCCCCTACCCCCCCCCCCCGAGTGTCTCTGGTTCATAGTTTTTTGTTGATTTTGATTTTCACTTTTTTATTGTTATTCATTTTCCTGGTCCTTTATTTAAGTTTTGTAGATTCCTACATTTTTTATGTTTCTTTAACAGCATATAGTTGGACTTTTAAAATCCAGTTTATTTTGGGCCTCCCCGGTGGCGCATCGGTTGAGCGCTGGGTTGCGAAGCTGCCCGCAGCCTCTGCAGCGCCGGTTCGATCCCCGGCTGCTCCCTGGCCACCAGAAGAGGGTCCCACATGGCGCTCAGACCCCTTCTGCCACCCACTGCTCCCCTCAGCAGTGTACTTCGGTCCTTCTGCCTGCTCTGCTCCCCGCTCTGGCTCTGGTGAAGTCTCTCATCCTCCCGCACTTCTGACTGTACCCAGTGCTTGTATAAATAAATAAATAAATCTTTAAAAAAAAAGAAATTAAAAAAAAATCCAGTTTATTTTAATGAAAATATTAACTTTATATTTACCTCTTTTAATAAAGTACATTTAATATGATTCCTGATCTATTTAGATTTAAATCTAATATTTTATTTTGTGTTCAAAAGTACCCTATCTCTTGTTTCTTTTTTTAATTTTTTGCTTTCCCCTATCCCTTCCCTTTCCCCTCCGCTATACCTTTTTAATCAGAGGCGATATTGGAGTATTTTAAAAAATTATTCCCTTTTACTATTCTAAGAGTTTGTACTTCATATGCTCTGACTGTATTCATTAATGGTAATTCTGGAAATCAAAATGTGTTATCAATTTATCAAATTTTAAAGTTAATCAAAATCTTTACCCTCGATTTGGACCTCACAAGAACCTTAATAACACTTCAACTTTATTTACTCGTTCTTTATACATTGTCATAACCTAATATTTGTCCTTTTTAAACTATTGTAGACTTTATTTTTAGTGCTTTATAAATATACTTCATTAATATTTATCCAAATATTAATCATTTTCTTTCTTTTCCATTTCTTCTTGTAACTCTGAACTTGCATTTGTGATTACTTAGCTTTTCTGCATGATGTATGTGATTTTTCATTTTTTCAGTCAGGGCTCTTAGTAATAAACCCTATTGGGTTTTATTTATAAATGTCCTCATTCCACCCTTATCATGTTTTTGCAGGGCATACTCTCCTAGGGTAGCTGTTACTTTCTCCCATCAAATAAAAACATTATTCCATATTCCATTGTTTCTAACTTCTAGAAAGTTTATCTTTTTATCTTTTTCTTTTTTTAGTTTTATCTAAATTCATAAAGATGTATTTATTGTGGATTTCTTTCCCTCTCACCCCCTGCACCTCTGGCCTACATCCAAGTTTTTGTATGCATAAATAAATAAAAATGAATCTTAAAAAAAAAATAAAACTACATTAAGACCTTTCTCACCTATCAGCTTAACAAAAACATTCCAAATCTGAATAATCCACTTTGAAGATTTATTTTATTTCTTTTTGCATACAAGAGCTAGGGTGTTTAGGCCAGAGTTGTGGGGAGAGGGTAGGCGAGGATGAGAGGATTCACCAGAGACAGAATAGGGAGCAGAACAGGTAGAACAGGTGGATTGACTGAAATACACTGCTGAGGGGAGCAGTAGGCTAGACAGGAGAGGTCTGCTGCACTATATGGGTTAGCTCCCTGGCTGGGAATCAAACTCATGCTGCAGTGGCTGCTGATAGTTTCATAGTGCTGAGACTTAACCCCTTGTGCTACTATTGAGGTCCTGAATAACCTCACTTTGTTGTTCAAGGTTGATGGTAAACACATATTGATATACAGAACTTCTCAAAGTAAATTCACTAATACCTAATAAAATAATATACATATTTAATATTTGACTTGGCAATTCCACTTCTAGTAAATTACCCTAAAGATACAACTCCAGGGCCTCCCTGGTGGCACAACGGGTTAAGCACAGCACTATTAAGTTATCTGTAGTCTCTGCAGCACAAGTTCAATCCCTGACCAGCCAGGCAGCTACCCACATGGCACAGCAGACCTCTCCTGTCTCTCCCGCTGCTTTACTCAGCAGTGTTTTCAGTCAATCTGCCTGTTCTCCTCCCTACTCTGTCTCTGGTGAATCCTCTCACCCTTCCACACCTCTGGCCTGTACTCCAGTTCTTGTATGCATAAATAAATAAATCTTGAAAAAAAAAATAAAGATACAGCTCCAGATACAAACAACAACAAAATCCATATGCACAAGGTTTTTCATTATGGTATTATTTGTAATAGAAAAAAAATATATACTAATCCTAAAGTTTAATAAAAAAAGAAGCAAATAAACCTCATTGAATATGAAAGTGGCCACGGAATCACACAGGAAATAATAATTCAAGCAACTTTTACACATAATATTCTAACAATACACACTTCTTGCATAAAGACTAAAAGCACTAAAAAGAGATTTTAAGCTTTTCTTAATGAGTCTGTTCTTCATAATGTTTATAGTGTAATAAATTCAATATTATATTGTGTTTGTGAGGGAAGTATAAATATGCAAGGAGGAAGATGAAGAACAACCCTCGATATTGGATTTTATTTTATTTTTTAATTTTTTAAGATTTATTTATTTATGCATACAATAGCTGGGGTACAGGCAAGAGATGCGGGGGGTGAGAATTCACCACAGAGTGGGGAACAGAACAGGCAGACTGACTGACTGAAATACACTGCTGAGGGGAGCAGCGGGCGAAACAGGAGAGGTCTGCTGCGCCATTTCTCTCTGGCTGGCCTGGGATCAAACCTGTGCTGCAGAGGCTGCAGATTGCTTCGTAGTGCTGTGCTTAACCCCTTGCGCCACCAGGGAGGCCCCCTGGATATTGGATTTTAATTGATGTTTTCGGTGTAAACTCCTGATTTTTAAGAGATCTAGAAAGACTGACACCCTAGTAGCAATAATCAAATATGGTACCTCGGTCAGGGTTTCTAACTACTACTTCTTACTAAAAGAAACCAGGATCTTTGGAGAATGGTCAGGGCCAGGTTTGGAGTGGGAAGTTATTAGATGAACCTGGAACATCTTGTATCCCAAAGTAAAGTGTTTCAAAAATGATAGGAACCTATAAGACACAGGACCCAACTTGAAGATCTCAATAGCCAAAGTTGATATAACCTGAGCATCAAAAAAATAGTTATAGTAGTAGAGTATAATATCTCTTAATTAAAAATAGAAAAGGAAAAAGGAGCAGGCTTTGGTTCTATCTTTGAGAATGGATAAGGTGTAGGTATATAGAGAAGGGAATTTTGTCAGTATGAACAGAACAAGGAACTGATAAAAAAGAGAGGGGGTTTGGGGCCTCCCTGGTGGCACAAGGGGTTAAATCTCAGCACTATGAAGCTATCAGCAGCTACTGCAGTAAGAGTTCGATCCCTGGCTGGCCAGGCGCTACCCACATGGCGCAGCAGACCTCTCCTGTCTCGCTTGCTGCTCCCCTCAGCAGTGTATTTCAGTCAGTCTGCTTGTTTTGTTCCCCACTCTGTCTCTGGGGAATCCTCTCACCCCCTGCACCTCTGGCCTGCACACCAGATCTTGTATGCATAAATAAATAAATCTTTAAAAAAAGGGGGGGAGACATGATTCAGGATATGGGTGTGGAAATACACTGGTATAGCTAGAATGGCAGGTTCTCGTGGGAATGGGTGAGTATAAGATTCGGTCGTTTGAGGCTATGAAAGCCAGTTTGGAGATTGAACTTTGAGTCTAAAAGCAGTGGAGAGCCTTTTGAGTAGAGGTGTTATAAAAGGAAATGATAAAATAGGTATCTTGGGAAGGAGAATCTGGCAGCTTGGATGGATAACAGGAGGAATAACAGGCGAGGAAATGAGTGAAGGGGTCATTGTCAGGGTGAGGTGCAGGGACCTGCAGTAAGACTGGGTACAGATCGGGAATAAAAATAGTGGAAATTTAGGGAAGATGCCAGGGGGTGAGTAGACAGAACTTCTTTGAGTAAAGATGAGGGAAAGATAGTAACTGAGTTGCTGTGCTGAAGAGAGGCGGATGATGAGCCGAGCTAAACACGAAGGGCAGAGAATGGGTTCTTGATATCGTTTGAACTGGTTTTGAATTGGCTGATGGTGAGCCAGTGGCATTTGGATACTTACAAACCTCAAAAAGGTCAAGGGAGTGTTGCACTCTGGGGACTCTGTTGCTCATGCTTCTTCAATTCAATTTGAGCTCTCACAGACCTCAGGCAAAGAAGGGCTTCAGTGTTTTCCTGAAGCGTCTACCAAGGCTTGCTTGTCATAAGAGTTTATGATGTTCCACAGACAATGTCCAGAATTTTCTGCTCCTGAAACCCAGTGGGCTACTCTGAGTAGCGTCAGTCCTGATTGGTCAGAACAGAATTTTCAAGCCACAACTCAGGGGAGGACTTGCATGGATGGGATTTCTCTTGCACTCCAGCAGTGAAGCTTGACTGAAGGGCCTCTGTGGTTTGTGGCTGTCTGATTTCATCAGGGTGTGGCTGCCCTCTCTGCCCGCCCGGCTCTTGCCTGGCTAGAGGAGACCAGTCCTGAGCTCCCATAGCGAGCAGTTTCCCAGGCAGCCTTCCTCCCCCGCACTCTTGGCATTCATATGACATGGCTATAAATTATGCCCAGCGTGTTCATTTTCAGTTTAAATGTGTTCTCATCCCAGAGGAGCAACTAATGGCGTCAAGTTACTGATGTGAAAAAGGCCTGCCGCTACAATGACTATGGATTAATGAAATAGCAGTCATGGAGGCTGGGGCAGCAATAAATCGTCAGTCACTGGTGACTTGTATTTTAAATTATGTTCTCCATCCCCTCCCCCTTCTCCAAAATTATTTCTGCTGTAAAGTTGTTCAGTAAATGTTTACCATGGCTTAAATGTTTGCTTTCTATTGAAAGTTGAGGCAAGCAGGAAAACCCTTCCTCTTCAGGGTGGTTTTCTCCAGAAAACCAGAAGCCAGCTGAGAGGGATTTAAGTCTATCATGCTTTTCTTTAGGAGGTGTGAAGGCAAATATCTTAATCCAGGCATCATCACTGACTGATAAATTTCATTCAGAAAATTGGCACACGCAGGGTGAACTCGCTCGATGGACAGAGTTCTGTCCCCACCTTCTGTTACGCTTCCCCACCCCCCACCAATGAATTTAAAATGAGAAACCAATACAATTCCCACCAGAGTTTCTGAAATGTAGCATCTATTTTTTATTAGATGAAGGGCCCCAGAGAATCCACTGATAGGTCATAGGGAGTTCACAAATCCCTGAGCCTAAAAGCAAATTGCTCATATGTTCATGTTTTTATATAAAGGTCTATGGATTTCATCCAATTCGCTAAATGTTCTTTAGACCTAAATAGCTTAAGCCCTCATGCTCTGCTGCTCAGGTGGAGGGGCCACTGTGACACTAGGACTTGGGATAAAACTTCTTGGGTTGGAGGAGTATTTGGAAATGGATAACAAACTCACATCTCATTTCTGACAGAGTAAAAACAACATCTGAAAATTCTGCTTCTTGTCAAAAAGGATATCAAGTTTTTGTTCTGAAACAAATGTGAAAAACATTGATTTTTATCTAGTTATCTTTGTATATAGCCAAGGAAAAAGCTTTAAGTTATTCTGTTGTGCATTTAATAGGATTATCACTTTCAATTTTGAGATCTTGAACATTAGAGTCACCAATTAGTAAGCAAAGAAAGAAACTGCTAGATGGCATTTTCAAACAAATTTTCGTGTTTATTACAACGGTGCTTCTCTACAACTAATGATTCTTGTGGTTTGCAAACCATACATCTGCCTTTATTACCTGCACAAACATAGAATAGCATTTCCAAAGGGGGGGGGGTTCACACAGCAAACAAAGCATACAGTGTGCGACCTCAATAAGGCATTCAATAAAGGTGTGAGCCCTCTTCCATCCACTGGGTTCCCTTAGGATGCTCTGATGTTGGCATCACATTCTTCTAAGAGCAGAATCAAGTCTTCAATCAGGCTGTGCTCTCTGCCATGTGTCACTCTCATAATATCAAAAGCCTAAAGAGAAAGGAAAGAAGACTGACTGGATGTCAAAGTAGAAGGGCCCCGTCCCTCCTCATCTCTTCCCCATGAGTCTATGGGTCTGGAGACACCACAGGTCTGCAGTGTGAGCAGCACTATCATTCTCTAACCCAGAATGTGAAGTGACCACGGTGACTATTTAACGTGGTGTTGAGAAAGCAGACTCACCACTCAATTCACACCACAGCTTGAAACCCAACAGTGATCTTCAAAGATTGTTAGCACATAGGCTTGGAGAATAATTACCGAGGTTTACAAAGAACTACTGAAATGATTCAGTAATGTTAAGGACAAAATACCATGTTGCTACCACCTTAAAATATATTTTCACTTTTATATACTGCATTCAATTATTAGCTATAGGCAATAGGCACATATTTTTGTATTCATTTCATGTCATATGATATTACAGCATCAATATTTTAAGACTCCTTTCATTTTCCATTTCAAGTCCATTACTAAATCTTTTATGTTTAATAAGGTTTTTAAAAAACTCCCTGCAAGCATTAGGATTTTGAGCCCCCCATCATCCCTTATATCCCTTTGTCCCTTTCCTTCCCCCTCCTTCTTAACCTATACACACTCAGGATGCTTACTGGTGTCCACTGGCTCTTGAAAGTGTTTTATGTTACTGAACCATCTGTTATGTAGATGCCTCCATATTTCTTTTTATAGTTTTGACTGACTTATTACATATAATTTTCTTAAATTCCTTCCATTTTGTTGAAATTGGTTGCATTTCATCCTTTCTCATGGCTATATAGTACTCCACAGCATATATCACATCTCCTTGATGCATCATTAGTTGGTGGGTACTGAGGCTGCTTCCACATCCTAGCTGTTGTATACAGTGCTACTATAACCACTATGGAACATATGGAGTTGTATGTTGATGGTTTCATATTCTTTGGATAGAGGCCCAAGATTTCTGGGTTATAAGGTATTTCCATTTTCAGTTTATTAAGGTAATTCCAGATTGCACTTGTAATGGCTGCACCAGTTTACATTCCCACAACAGTGCAATAGGGTCCCTCTTTCTCTGCATCCTCTCCAACAATGCTGTTGGTGCTCTTTTTAATATGGACCATTCTCACAGGTGTGCGACAGCATCTCATTGTGATTTCAACCTCCATTTCTCTTATTAGAAGGGACAATAAACATTTTTTCATATGTTTTTAGACCCTTTAGACAGCCCCTTCAGTGACCTGTCTGTTCATATCTGCTGCCCATTTATTAATTGGATTTTTTTTAATTGTTGAACTAAATGGGTTTTTAGATATCTTGGATATTAATCCCTTATCAGTTATATATTGTGTAACTATTTTCTCCCATTCAATAGGGTTCTTTTTAATAAGTCTTTATTTTCTTTTGCTGTATAAGAAGCTCTATTGCTGTATAGAGGCTACTCAAGGAAGAGGAAGGTGAGGGGTGAGGAGCAAATTCAGAAGTCACCCAATTTTGTAGGGTGGAGCTTATAGGTACTTTGATGATGAGTGTGGTTTGGTAACATATATCCAAAGAGGTTCGAGCTTATACCCCTAAATCATATACTGTGTTGTAACCCAGTGTTACCTCAATTAAAAAGTGTTACAAAAGCAAAAAAGAAGAGATCTAATCCTTAAGGACCAACATTAATTGCACTGATCCAGAGTCTCCCTGTTCATCAAGGGGGCAGACCCGTTTTTCCCAGCAGCCTTGCCGTCATTCTGGAATTATTGAACCACAGGCAGGGAGTGAAGCTGCCTGGCCTGCCCCAGTTCTCACTCCATCCCTCTCATCTGCTCCTTATGGAACGGCATGAAGACCTCCTGGTCCGGCATCCTCTTGTCTGGACTGCGGGGTAGGCTCAGAGTAATACCTGGCTCTCAGCACTCAGTCCCTGCTCATTCGAGGACTGTGCTGTGTAGCCTCCACCAGTAAAGAGTCTGCAGCGACTGAGGTGGGGTGCCAGGGAATCCTCTAGCCCTATCCGGGCTTATGAGACATGCAGAGGGGTGACAGGGTCTTCTTACTCATTCAAGATTCTGTGGGTGGCGTCTGCGCTCGGCAGTGACTGCAGCACTGGAGCAAGACGGGGCGGTGGGCGAGCTGTGGGTGTGGATGCTAAGATCTGAGATAGTAAGATTAGAGGGTCTTATCCACAGAGGTGGCTAGAAGCAGAGGAAATGAGTATAGCTGGGGACGAGGATCGATTTAAATATACTGAAAAAATATCCCCATCATTTGTCTGGAAAGTAAAATTAAATATAAATATGATGCACAAGTAAACACTGCAATTTCCTCAGAGTGATGGGCAGGGCAGAAGAGAAAAGGAGAGAAAGAACAGAAGAAAGAGGTAGAATTCAGTATGTGCAAAATATATCAGTGGCTGGTGTGTGTGTGTGAGTGTATGTGTGTAACAATGTGTCAAGTTGTGTGGATGGGAGCTGGAAACTCACACTTGATCCTTGTCCTGCACATCTCCCAGGCCTCCTGGTGCGCTGCGGCAACAGTGCTGTGACATAAAAGAGCCTCGTGGCCATAGGTTCTGCCTGGCTCTGCATGGCAGCCGTTGCTTCCATCCCATGAGAAGAGGAGGGCTATTTCCCCCTCAAAATAAAGTTATATTAAGTTTCTGACAAACCAGAGCAATTGTTTCCTATAGCTCTATGGCTCCCTCCCGCCAGCCCCTCCTCACTGCCATGCATGCGTATGTCAGAGAGGACAGTCTTGGTTTAATTTCCTACAGCAATATATGAAACAGATTAAGGAAATATAAAATTGGAGTCAGCTTGTGCTGGGAAAAGCTTATCTCTTTCCATTAAATTTTATTTTTTTTAATGGTAGCATTTAAAAAGAGCCTGCACATAATCTTCCATAGAGGACTCATTGGAAGTCACCAAGGGGGAGGGATTGCTTCACCCAGGTACTGATGCTAAATGTCACATGAGAAATGGCAGCAACAGATTGTCTGCCACTCAGGAATAAAGATGGGGTCCCCAGAACTGATTTCAATCTCATGTCATTTTTTAAGTAACTTCAGAAGTGTGGCTATATATTAAATAAGATGAATTAAATCAAATTATGATTTCAAGTTGCAAACAATATAGCTTTCTTATTAATTTTTAATATAAAATTATTAAGCTTATCAAGAATCTCATACACTCCTTACCCTGAGCCTGAGGGAATCTAATAAGTGGCTTCCCCAAGCATGATTTAAATATGGATATAAAATTCAGAGAGAAAAGAAATATATGCATGATAACCTCTGGAAGTAAATCACAACAGGGGAAAATGCACACAAGTTTTCTTATTCTGCACAGCTCAGGCTGAAAACAGAGTGGAGGAGGGGAAGTGGACAGAGAAGGGGGCAAGGAACCCAAAGCTGGAAAGGCAAGAAGCAATATCTCCAATATATTAGGCAGCTTTAGAGCCACAAAAGCACTTTACAGTGGGCAACAGAAAATCCCAAAGCCTTTGATGACCCTCCTGAGCTCAGCAGCGTCCCTGCTGACTCTGCTCTACTCTAAACCTTGAATAAGTCAAAGTGTAGGATCCACTAGAAGGACCCATCCTCCTGGGAGGTAAAATTTCCTTAAAGGAAACAACTATCCATTCATTCATTAAATATTGTCTAAACAGCTACAATGAGTTAAGACCTGGTCTTCGCTTTGAGATGAGCTCTGGCGTCATCAGGGAGACAGAATTAAGGTGCTGGGTTGCCCAGAGGAGGGTGGGACTGGGGCAGACGAGGGCCCCTGGGGAGGAGTTACAGAAGCGATGAGATCAAGTCTGCTTTCCAGGGGCACTAGTGACTCCAGAAAAAGAGCTGCAGTTGTGTCCTACCTCTGATCAGTCAACGAATCCAGTGAATATTTATCAAGCACCTAAGAGACTCTTAGGACATCACATCTCCTTTCCTGAGTCTCAGTTTTCTTAACTAAAGAGGAGATTGGGGGCCTCCCTGGTGGCGCAAGGGATTAAGCGCAGCACTATAAAGCAATCCGCAGCCTCTGCAGCACGAGTTTGATCCCCAGCCTGTGGCACAGCAGACCTCTCCTGTCTCCCCAGCTGCTCCCCTCTGCAGTGTTTTTCAGTCAATACACCTGTTCTGCTCCCCACTCTGTCTCTGGTGAATCCTCTCACCTCTCCCCCCACCCTCCACCTTTGGCCTCTACCCCAGTTCTTGAATGCATAAATAAATAAATCTTTAAAAAAATAAATAAAGAGGAGATTGGACTAGATGAATTCTATGCGAAAACCATGTTTGTTCCATACACATTTAAGGTTGCTGGATACTCTTCCTACTTTTTTTGTTCATCATATAACATTCCTCTCTGTCTTTAGTAAAATTTTCTTTGCTCTAAAGTCTACTTAACTGATGCTAATGCCACTCAAGCTTTCTTTGGGTTAATGGTGTTTTTATGCCTAAATATATTTAAACTGAGTTTCTTGTAGGTAGCAAGCATTAGTTGGGTTATTTTTTAAAAGTCCATCTAGTAACCTATCATAAATTGGATGTTTGGACAACTTTCATTTTTTTTAAATAACACATAGTTAATGTGGTTACTGATGTATTAGGGTTTGTTGAGTTATTTTACTTTTTGTTTTTTGTTTATTCTGTTATTTGTTTCTATTTTATTTTTCCTGCATCTCTTGTGAATTACTTAAGCTTTTTTAAGAATTCCATTCTGTGGTGTTTTTGAGTATAATCCTTTGTATGACTTTCATTTGTAAGTACAGACTTACCACCCTCTACTCGTGTGGTCATTTTACCAGTTCAGGAACCCTTTCCCCCAGTTATGTCCCTTACCCTGGGCTGAATGGAATATTATTAACCTAAATGTTTCTACTCTATACATTTAGAACACATTAGACAGTATTATAATATTTGCCATAACACTCAAACAATCTAGAAATTTCACAGGCAAATGAAAGTCTGTTTTATCCATAATTTTGTTATCATGTTCTTTCCTCCTTATTGATGTGCCAAGATTCCTTTTTTTAAAAAAAAATTTTTATTTTGAACTATTTTGGTTCAGAGACATCCTGTAGCTATCTCTCTAGACTACATCTACTTGTGACAAGTTCTCTTAGTTTCCTTTCATATGAGAATGTCTTGATTTCCCTTTCATTCTTCTTTTTTAATTTTATTTTTATATTCCCCATACAATTGCAACCCCCTTATTTTGACCCCAATCCCTCCTTTCTCCACCCCCACCCCATAGTGTGTCTCTGGTTCATAGTTGTCTGTTGATTTTGATTTTTTCTTTCCTATAGTTATTCTTCTTCCTGGTCCCTTATTAGGTTTTCTAGATTCCTGCTATGAGTGAGACCATCCGGTATTTTTCTTTTTCTTTTTGGCTTTTTTCGCTGAGCATGATCCCTTCCAGCGCCATCCATGTTGCTGCAAATTGCATGTGTTTATCTTTTTTGAATGCTGAGTAATATTCCATGGTGTATATGGACCACATTTTCTTGATCCAGTCATCTATTTTTGCTGTATAAATAAAAACTGATACATCAACAACTCTTTTCTTTTAATTTTTTTTTAGAGGCATGTTTATTTATTTGTTTGTTTGTTTGTTTGTTT